>NC_041818.1:22433371-23783411 GCF_900964775.1 Scleropages formosus
GACTGTCCCCGCGGTCAGTCGGACGACGCACAAAGGAGTCCAGAAGAGAGAAAAGGTGTTCGGCACAAGGATTCCGCATGGAAAAGGGCCGAGCTCCTCTCTGCAGGATGGGGGCGTCTTCCGAGGAAGAAATTTAAAAAAAAAAAAAAAATTAAACAAAAGGGAAGCTGATGCAGAGGACAGGTCAGAAGTGTGCAGAAAGGTACTTGCAACAAAGAAAGCAGGACGTCAATCAAGAGAAAGGGTCTCTCTCCTTACAGATAATGAAATTCCTCCATTGTTCTTCAGTGTGAGAAATTGCAGTAAACAAGTTCCCCCGACCGCAGCGCCACCTGTCGGCCACATGCGCCACAGCAGCTCGGAAAGGAGAAAAACAACTTTGATTGGCAGTATATGAAGCATCACCACACAAAGACAGAGCCGAAAATTTTACACTCACAACTGCATTCACACCAAATCCCACGGACACCAAACATTTTCCACGCTGAACGTTTAATAAAACCCGGAAACATTCAGATTTTCCACATGAACCGTGCCCCCCCCCCTCCGTTCAAAGGCTGCAACGAAAATGACCCTTTTCCCTTTTTTGCCACTTCCAGCAGCAGAGCGAGAAAAGACAAGGTTTCAATTAGGAACTGAAGATAAACACGCGCGTGCGGGTGCACGAATGTCACTCATCGCTGCACGTGCACGCAGGTGATGTCATGGTGGCAACCGGACAGAATTGGGGGGGGGGGTCAAAACAGGTAAGAAAAGCAGACCCTGTAACACACACACACATTAATAAGGACTGGGAGATGCATGCACTGGAATGTGCTTCATTGTGTCACGAGAAGGCAAAGCACATAAAAAAATAGATTGTGTTATATACTCACAAAAGGCTGCGTGCCTCTAGCCTCTACTCCTTCACAGGCAGGGAAATTATTTGCATTCAAGCACAGTGAAAACTAAATATGAAGCATAAATCTGCATTAATGCGTGGGCATCCGTTTCTGAGATCAGTGTTTGAAATATTATGCGTAAGTACCTTTTTTTTTCCCCCCAGCTGCTGTGTTTAAACCGATTTAATGTCCAAGAAACTCTTTTGTTTGACAGCATTTTAACATGACAGCCAGACTCGCCATTTACGCAAAAAAAAAAAAAAAAAAAACACAGAAACACGGACAACGTTCAGTGTTTCTCTGCATGTCTGGTTTGCTTAAAACCTGATGATAAAACTGGAAATTAAGTGGATTTGTGTGCATGCATTCTCTGGATTATCTGCAATCCCTTTCTGGGCTTTTTCCATTAAACTTTTTCATTGAAAACGGCGAGCAGACGGACTGAATTTTCATTCTGCTGCGAAATAATTTATTGATCTCGCGTCGGAAACAGCTGGAGCGGCTCGCGCGAAGCCGATCACCTTCTGCACGGACTGCACTAATGATCAATTAATTAACTTTTAACTGTCGGTAATGAGCGGTCGCGCGCGCGCGCCGCCAGACGCGCGGAGAGCAGCGCGTATTAAAAATAACAGCAGCGGCCGTAAATAAAGTTTAATCGCACTTCTGTGGCAGGAACCCGTGCTGCATTTGCGGAGCCGCAGACAATGTAGTTTGTCCGCACCGAGACCCCCATCCCCCCGCGCGGAGGGAGAGGGGGAGAGAGAGAGAGAGACCGAGAGAGACCAAGGAAACTAAAGTGACACAATGTAACTGGAGGGTTAAATCCAGACCCTTCTCTCGCGGACACGACCGCTAATTCAAACGCGAAAACACACCTCCTAACATGACCTCCTCAACACAACAGTCCTTCATTAAGCGTTAACCAAGAAATACCCCGTCCGTGGCCCATCATACCTTTATTAGTAACTCCTGACTTGTCTAGTTCATTAAACTTCGTTCATTCATTCACTGGAAGCACAGACTCAATTATGATGTGGAAGATTTTGCCGTTGTGACGGTCGCCCCTGTGTTCTGTTTATTTCCAATATTAAAAAGGTAATCGGTCGCTGCCAGTGAGCTATTACTACCACACATTTTTACTTTTTTTAACGGGGGATATTTGCTAGATCAATTTAAATAGCTACAAAGCCGTCACGCTATCGCGCTAATAAATGAAAGCAAAGAGTGAGCAACAAGACAGATCCGTGTGTTTTTGCTGTGCGCCTTTGCCTTTGTGAAGCGGAGAATGAATGACCGCTCAACACTGGACATTCTGCGCCGAACACTGAACTTCGGAGCCGCCGCTGTGTGCGCTTAACCAACAGAACAGCGGCGCATTTGTGACACTTTTTAATGTTTAATCCTTTATCCTTACGCACGCTCCTCCAGCGCGTACCTGGCACTGGCGCGGGCACTGACTTCCGAGAGGGTACTCCATCTTACTCGTGCAGATGATCATTTTCCAGCCCGGTCCGTGTTCATGGAACCAGCTCCTCAGTCCGTCCCTGGGTTCGACTAACAAAGCGCAGCTGATGCGCAATCTACAAGTCCGGCGAGATTGACAGCAACGTTCATGGCTCGTCCAATCATCGCATTGAGAAGGCGGGCCCGTCGCGCGGACATGTGGCCAATCATATCATCGGAACGCAACTTGGGATCCGCGCCGTGGCTCCGGTGTCTTAACCAATCAGCAGCGGACCCTTGTGGAAAAATACCTGTCAGTTAGCCGCCTTTGGCCCGCCTTTACACTGCAGTCTGAAGTCCAGGATGCTCGCCCGTTATTAAGAGGCCGTGGCTGGGGCTCGGTGTTGGAAGCTTGTTTTTTATTTTGGAGCAACAGCGACTATAAATGCCCGTCACGGGCTATATATATGGACTATATTTATAAATAAACATAAAAAAGTTGATGTGCTTGGATGGCATTTTTTCTATCACACCAAAACGCTTCATATCTGTCATCTCCATTATTAACTGGTCTAAAAAATGCTTACCCGAAAGGCTTAGGTAGGACACCCGATTCTAGGTTGCAGGAAAGTTGAATAGAAGGTGCTGTTAGTTATATTTTAAAGACCACATGTTTTTATCCACAAACTCTCAACTACTGCAGTTTTTAGGCTAGGGGTCCTTTCAGCAATCTAGTGAAAGCTGAGGACCCCCTTCTAGAACAAAATCGCTCACACACTCACCCACCGCTCGTCCCAAGCAGAGTCGCGGCGAGCCGGAGCTTAACCCAGCAACACAGGGCGCAAGGATGGAGGGGGAGGGGACACAGCCAGGACAGGACGCCAGTCCATCGCAAGGCACCCCAAACGGGGCTCGAACCCCAGACCTGCCAGAGAGCAGGACCCGGCTAAGACCGCTACGCCACCGTGCCCCCCTATTTCTAGAACAAAATCCATAAATGAATCCAGGAAAAAAACCCACACTCAATTCACTGTACTGGAATTTGATTACCTTTCCATTTAACTGTATCGTGCAGAGTTGTAGCATAGTAATATTTTCATTTTGAACTTTTATTTAGTCAGACCTATTTTTAAAGTTATCCTACACTTCATAGACAGCCCGAAACCCATTCATGGACCACCTAAGGGACCATGAATACCATATTAAGAACCCCTGATCAGACATGCAACTTTTGTAAAAAGGTACTGCAATGCAGTTATGATAGTGCACTGTTTACCCTCTTGGTTTTTGCATGTCTAAAAATTGCTGTCATACAGCCATAACACTTCATCTCTCTGTAATGGGACCCTGGTGCATTCATGTGGATTAAAAGTAGAGCATTTCCAATATAGTCGTCTTAGTGCTGCGTTACGGTTATTTCCACTTGCTGTTTTTGGCTTTATGGCCATTAAAGTTACTGCAGGGAATCATCTACAAGCCCACTGGTGATGTGTGTGTGCCTGTGTGTTGGGAAGAGAAGGTTGGGCGGTGTTGAGAAGACCTGATGAGGCTCTGCTTATTTTAACACCCTCTCACACAACACTTGCTTCCTGCTCATTCGCCAAGGAAGCTCAAGCTCAAAGTGGAAAATCACCAGGCAAAAAAGAAGCGGAAAACAAGACAATAACAGTGAATAATCTGTAACAGGTGATGAAGCATTTTTCTGCCACAGAGGTTGTCGAGGGGGGGTAGGAGTGAATCAACACAGCTTTTCCTCTCACTAGCTGCAGCATTGTTGTATCTTGGTTTCAAGTTGACTTGCATCCAAATAGACCTTCACTTTGGCTCCTTGTTTTCACAGTGCAGCTTAATTCCACAGTCACTTTGATGTCATTAAACACAAAATTAGGTATCACAGCCAGGAAGGTGGTAAATTGTTGACTTGTATTTATTTGACTGTTTTCTACAAAGCAGCTTATTATATTAAGATGCCTACAATTATTTACCCATTTATACAGCTGGGTAATTTTACTGCAGCAATTCAGGGTAAGTACCTTGCTCAAAGTTACTACAGCTAACAGTGGGATTCAAACCTCTGACC
The DNA here is from genome assembly GCF_900964775.1 of Scleropages formosus. Taxonomy (NCBI): domain Eukaryota; kingdom Metazoa; phylum Chordata; class Actinopteri; order Osteoglossiformes; family Osteoglossidae; genus Scleropages; species Scleropages formosus. The sequence continues at coordinate 22,437,779 of NC_041818.1, forward strand.
TTTGGATCCAAAGGCAGCAGCACTAGCCACTGCACTACCAGCTGTCCACCTTTATGCATATATAGGCTTGGAAAAGTGTGTGAATAGAGAGGTATAACACAGTTTGGGAGGGCTAACCCCCATCCCATAAAATCTTTCAGAAAAACATATTTACAAGATATGTTTATTGCCACACAATTCAGACAAGGATCTCTCCCAAACTTCAACAGCTACTTTTTCACGTCCTCTTGGGTACACGAAATGGCTGGGGTCCTCTCCCCCTCATTGCCGACAGGTCTGGATGCTTACACAGGCTGTGGGTGGCAACTTGTGAGCAGTGCTTTCCTGCAAGCGTGTGAAGTCACCCGATTAAGACTGTAGCCCATAGAATGAGGAGTGGTGGGTGGCTCACAGCATGCACACTGGAGGAGGTGTGTGCTGGGATTCACCCCTCCCATGCTGGTGTGGGTGTCATTTTTTGAAGGGAGACGTTAAGAACAGGGTAACTGGTCACGGCTAAAATGGACACAAAAAAAGAGATGAAACACAGTGTGAGAAGTGTTACGTGCTGAAGGTTGTCTTACTCTCAATACCTTCATATTTATGTAGGTGTTCATATGTGTTGTACATGGGGACAGCTGGTAGGGTAGTGGTAAGAGCTTCTCTCTTTGGACCCAAAGGTTGCAAGTTTAAATCCCAGGTCCAGCTGTAGTATCCTCAAGCAAGGTACTTACCCATAATTGCTTCAGTAAAAAAAAACATTATTCAGCTGTATAAATGGGTAAATAGTTGTAAGTATTTTAACATTGCATTTCTCCAAAGCAGCTTGCATCGACTAAATGTAAAATATGAATGTATTTCACAGTTGTGTGGTCATTAGTGGTTTGTCTCAGTTCTTTTCCTGTGCAGAATCCTCACAACAGCACCATAAATTCAGCTTTGAATCTGGGTCATGTCCAGGCATGTTTGACTCACTACCTGCTACTGGGATGGCCAATTATCCAAAGTGACAAGACATATAAATGAACTACGTGAAAGCATAGGCACTGCCGTGTTACCAATCCTCCGCAATAGCACAAATTCATTATACTTGGTCATAAAAGGGATGAGCCAGTTTATATTTTTTTGCTTTCCACAAGTAGAGCATTGTGCACTGATCCAAAAATCCTCTGCGTATTGTTCAGCATGATGTGTGGCCATCTCTGCCCCAAACTTTATACCTGGGGGGTCTGAGCAATACAGTAGGATTCTTCCTGTTTGCGAGCCAGCAGAACATGCTCTTGTACAAGGAGACTTTCATTCATAAAAGTCTTCTGCAATATAATCCTTTCCACCATCAATATAACCCCTCCCATATTGGGCACATGGAGGTATCAGCACCTAGCAATTGGCCCAAATGTACTGTAACGGTACATAATGTGCGACTGCACTTATATCAGCAGAATACCGTGAAAAGTAAAGTGGAAAGCACACAGATGTAGTGGAGTTACATCACCTATGCAACAATTTGTTCAGCTGCTGTGGATTTGCAAGACCTGAATGTCCAGCGGCAACAAGGAAAGGCTGCAGGTGATTCTACATGGACACATTTAGGTTTAGTCAATCGTAAAAATTTCCATTCCAGTGTGGAAAACTACCAGATCCTGGAAAACTACCCCTAGGCATAACATCTTCTGAGTCTTCTTCAAATTCTGAAAAAGTTACTTAGAAGCACATTACCAGAGAAGACATCAAAGGTGTTCATCATCTGTCAGTTTTCCTCAAATGCCTGACAATCTGTATTGTCCAACAGATAGAAAACAGAACATACCTGATCCTCGCCAAGAACAACTTTATCTGAATGACACAGTTCATAACTCAACAACCAATGCGCAACAAAACAACCCTTTAATTATTAAAGACCTGTTTATGACTCTGTCAGTGGGATCAGTCTCATATACCCTGATCCATCTTTCCACTGCAAGCTTTTTCATACACATATCACTTGACACACTCATTGATATTTCAGAAACTGCACTCTGAGGCTGTCATACATAGTCCATCCATAAGATCTGCAATGAAAAGAAAAAGGTAATAAGGAATGTCAAGGTTTAAGCTTGGGTATAGAAAGAACAATGTGAGTATTCATAGAGGAGCAGAGACCTGCATCTGCTGTTTGTCCAGTTTTGGGACTCATGCACTATCAAGTTAGTTTAGTGGACACTTCTGTCTACTACATCTCATAGCTTATAATTTTACAAAGCTGTCAATATTGCTGAAGCAATACAGGTATTACTGTCAAGCCAACAAGGGAGTCTGAAGCAACACTACGGGTTCAGTCCAGATACTAAAACACTATACTGCCACTAGACTCATCTTCATCATTGTGCTCCCATGTACAGTTTTTTGGTGATTATGGGATACTGCATATCATAGCAGGCTCAGTTGCATGTGACATCTCTCTAAGTACCTCCCACCTAAAATACCGCTTTTTAATCAAAACCTTCTACCCATAGCTACTCTCTGGTGGGACTAATTCAATAACTCCATAAATTTTACATTAACAGGAAATATGTATGTAATATTACATTAGATTTGTATATTACAAATATATTATACACGATAATATTATATGTAATATAATTTTTTTAATAAAATTCATATTTAGGTTGTCTTAAAACCAAAATGTTATGTCGGTCAGTCAGTTTCCCTCCACTTGTCAATGATGAGGTTGCGATATGTTATCTACATTATTTTAAATTGTACTGCCTTTTCTTGTTTTCCTGCTGTACTAATTAAGTCTTTGTAAGGCATAAAATCATTGGATAAGATGACTAATGCTTTCCTTAAGTTCTGCATGGTTTTTTCCTTTTGGAAAAACAAAGGCCCAGATTGTGCACCAAACCCTAGATGAGGGTTAACAGTTCTATACTAAAAAGGAACTGAAAAGATGCAACACGAACCTTGAGCCTACCCTTGTGTCTTTGGTTGCCTTAGACGTTTAACTTCAGTGGAGTCCTCCAAAAAGCCTTGCATCTGTTGGCCCACTGCCTCCTCCGTGACTCCCCAGGCTACCCGCCAGTCCAGATCCTGTCACAGTTAAGAGGAAGGAAAGGAGGCAGAGGTAGGAGCGAACTGGGAGATCAGCTCTCTTTTAACTTTCTACCCAAACTGAACTTCACATGAACATCAGCGACCTGTACAGTCCTGCCACAGTTAGTTCAAGTGCGTCACACACCGGAGAGTTGTCACGGAATTAAAAATAGAGCAGTTATTTCACAAGTATGTCGCTTTAACAAATTAATTAGCGGCTATGATTCAGCAGAGTTCAAAGCAGGTGGCCCTGCCCTTACTCCTGCCTATTGCATTTTACATGACATTTTTAACCTTTCTGCTCAAAAACAATTCTTCTAATTTGTATGAAAACAGGTTCGGTGGAAAACACTAATGAGAAGTGGTTCGGCAAGAACGAGAAACAACTGCACTTTCATTTACATATTGGGTCATTGATGTTTAAATTAGTTCAATTTTATCCACGTAAATTCTCTTCTGTGTTCTGCTGCTTCAAGTGATTGTGGTTAAGAGGAAGGCAAGGCTCTTCTGACCATATCATGCTGTTTTTCTAATTAAAGATTGCAGCCACAAGAACAAACAATACATACTTTCTCCCATAAGTACTTCTTTCATCTTGTCCTTGAGTTGACCGAGCTACGGTGATTTTGCCAGACCTTCTTTCTGCCTTCCTCATCCTTGCAGGCAACTTTATACATGGATTTCCAAGCAAGAAGAAGTACTCACAACACATGGATGTGTCTAAATAGACAAATTAGACCTGACATCCCCTTCTCAAATCTAGTTCAGTGCAGAATTCAGTGTATTATCCACAATGACAAGCTGCCCAGGTATTGGAGAAGTGACACAGCTCCAAACCATCACACCTCGCGACTGACAGCTGGAATGAGGTTGAAAAGCAGGGCATGGTTTTCACCAGAAATAATGTGTTCTTGTTGAGGCCAAAAAAATTCTCCCTCTGACTCATCAGTCCAGAGGACATGGTTCCAGATGTCTTGTGGATGATCAGTGTGCACTTTGGCAAACTTACCAGGCTGCAATGTTCCTTTTGGATAGCAGTGGTTTTCTGCTTATTACCCTTACATGAAAGCTGCTCTTCTTATTCTTGGGTGTTTTTTTTGAGGTGTGAATGCTCACATTATCCAACTTGACAGTGGCTTTAAGACCCTTACTGTGGTTTTTTTTTTTTTTTTAAATGTTTTTCCTTAAGATTTGTTCCTTCAAGGGGTTTTGATCAGACATCCACGCCTGTGTAGGGTGAGTATGTCTTAGGGTTCAATCAATGGTTGAACCCCCACATTCACATGCTTTTCTGTTCCCTCTTTAAAAGTGGTAAGTTGAGAGGTCTGTTTCTGAGTTGCTCAGATTTCGATGACTTCTTTCCACACACTTCTTCTGGCAAAAATCAAGCTCACTCATCTGCTCTGTGTATCAGGCAAATTTCCAAATTGAGATCTGAATGTTTGAAAAACCCGAGATGAAACAAGCTTTTTACCTACTTTGCACATATATCTCCAACCTTTAATAACATTGTTTAATTAATCCAGTTCGTTAACAGTTATTTAATCAGTTCCCATAAACCTTGTTGGGCAGATTTATAACGCTTTGAAATTTCCTTAAATATAGCAGGGCTACAAAAACTTTTTTCTTGGCGCCGTGTATTAAAAATTAGAAAAGTTACTTAGACGTAATAGATGAATAATGAATAACTGATTGCGAAGACAAGGGAGATAATTTAATAACACTTTGATTCGCCTGAACAAAGGGAAGCGCAGTGAACAAAAGGATCATCAAGGGAGATTTTGAAGGAGATGAAACAGCAGCAGAAATTATAATTATATCATTTTCTATTTCTGCTCTTCCACAAACTTGGCAAAGCATCCGACTTAATCACTCAGTTAGTTATCATTCCTCATTTCCATATAACGTTTAATTCGGACAAATGCGTCCAAACATGCCTGTCATTTAAATGCGTCTGAAAGCCAATCGTAAAATCCGCGTCAATATAAATATACTCATTATTAAGTGAAGGACAAAGTAAAGTCGGGAAAATACTGTGCTGTACAATCCTATCACGCAAATCCTGTAACGTATTATACCACCAGGTAAGTTCAAACTGTGTTAGCAATTTTTGCTAATTTCCCACAACTTCCGCATAGCAACAGTGTCATCCGAAAGGACCAATCGGAGCATTAGCTTTGCAGCTGCGCAGTTATTCCTCCCCAACAGCCACTTGCGCTTAACATAACAAAGGCTGTAGAGAACGGGATGGTTGTAGCAGTGAGTCAATAGGAAGAAAAAAGGCCGAGAAAACTTAGCCAATTATTTTTTAATTATCTAAAAGCTCAAAATCTCCCAGTGTGCAGTACATACTGAGGCAAACATCAGTGTGCAAGCACTCTTTCACAGTATCAACCCTAATGCTTCAGTTCTGTAAAGCTCATTGTGATAAACCGAGTTTAATAGACACTGCCACTAATATAAATACAATATTTTTTTCGAACATTTACAGTTTTCATGCTTCTAATAAATGAGATCTTTGTATATAAATAAATGTCTTATTTCAGGTATATTGTTTCTTGTCATGCGTACGCAGTACGAGTGTATGTGGGACAATGACGCTCGTGTTCACGTGTCTCCTGCACACTCCAAAAGTTACAAACACAAGCTAGGCATTAAATACAAAACAGCAAACAGGCTAAAAACAGAAACTTCACGCGCGACAAGACAATACGTGCAGAAACAGTCATGTATTGGTTCAATATACAACCAATATGTTCTTAGAAGATACTAACCTTTGCAGGATGTGTCATGGTTCTGACAGTAATTCACAGGGCAGTGAAAAGGTTATTAATTTTCAGGTGGGAGTTTGTTTTGTGGAAGGGGCTGGTGGGGGGGGGGGAAAAAACTCTTGGCGGCTCGAGAATTTGGATGATCCCAAACTCCGGCAGCGGGCTATTTCTGTGTCCCGTTCTGCCTTCAGAGGGTGTCAGCAGCTGAAACCTATTAAAGAGCAAACATGCTGCGCCTCCTGTATGGCGTCTTTTCCCATCTGGAGCAATCAGTTAACCCAGGAACAGGCCTGGTCACTGGAACCGAACCACAGAGCCGGCGCAAACCAGCACACGCTGGAAAGAGCGGGAGCGAGGGCTGGGACAGCTGGCCGCGTGGCCCCGGCCGCTCCCGCGTGGCCCTCGTGGCTCCGTTTGAAATGGGAGACGTGATCAGTAAGCACGCAGAAAAAAGCAAAGTGTCTCCATGTCACTTTTCATGAGAGCATCCAGCATATGAGGACCGAAATAAATTCGTCAACCGAAAACATTCCGGAACAAATTTCCTCATAAATTTTGGCTGTCGAACTCAAATGATTGTTCCTGACAAGGAGTTGCAGTGTCTGTTTCGGTCACGGCTCCGCCGCGTTTGATCGCAGGTTGCATCTGATACTCAAGTCAGATTTCCTGTTTGAAATATTAAAAAATTCCAAGAGATTAAATTTTTAGGTCTCTTGGGGGAATCGGGATCAGTAGACTGGATCCATTTTCTCAGCGTAATCTCACAAAATTTTAGAAATGCAAACATTTGCCGAACCAAAAATAAACCAGAAAATCAGTCTGAAAGATTTTGCCTCTACATAAAACTTTGAACAAGCAGAATATGTGGCCCCGGTACATGATACAACCCACCCCACAGACAGAGAAGAAAGCCCTAAATCATATTTAATAACATTTTTACATTTTGAGAGGTGGAAGGCCATATGAGTCTGGCTAATCGCAGTCACACACACAGCTGATCAATACTTAAACTTCAGAAATGAATTTATCTCACACCTCAAATATGAAACTTGTATGAATAATCTCTTCATAAATTCAATCACTTGTGAGGAAAACAACAACAGTACATTTCAGATGTAAATGCAGTGCTCTCACAGCACCAAAAGGGGGCATATAATCCCAAAATGTTTAAATGCAGTGCAGTACAAGCTTTTTTCTCCCACTGTTTTCATTCTGTAAACACACCAAAGAGCATGAGTCACTGTACATTTAAAAGCAAAGCACTTCTTTTTTGGGGTGGCTTCTCTCTCTCTCAGAATTAAAAACAAAACAATTCTATGCGCTTGTTATTTATCGGAAATTCAGAAATCGACTTTCTCCAGTTCGGAGGGTAATACCAGAACGGCGTCAGGAAATGATCCCGCATGAAATCAGCGAAAATGGCAAACATCTTTATTAGTACCAAAAATCCCAGCAGTATTAAGTCACAAGGGCCCTAGTTGCATTCTGTAATTCAAATATACTTAAAAATACAATAAAAATATCCAATAATTTTTCACTGTGCGTATATGACATTTGGAGTTCATGAATGTCAAGAATTTCTTTTTCAGAGGCCCAATCTGAGTGTGATGAAATCCCACTTCTTTCCCTGCCATGAAGGCCATGTGTGATGCTGAACACTCAGGGCAAGGAGTCTTTCAGCGACCGCAACAATTAGCAAGAACACATGTTGATGTTAAAATATCTTAAACAATACATACAATAAAACCAAAGCGCTTGGTTACAATACAAACTTTAGTATCTGAATTTGCATTAAAAAAATTGCAAAACAGTTGCAGACAAGATATTAAAAGATCTATTTAAATACGGGGGGCACGGTGGGCGCAGTGGGTTTGGCCAGGGCCCGCTCTGTGGTGGGTCTGGGGTTCGAGTCCTGCTTGGGGTGCCTTGCGGCGGACTGGTGTCCCGTCCGGGGTGTGTCCTCCCCTCTCTAGCCCTGCGCCCCGTGTTGCTGAGTTAGGCTCTGGCTTGCTGTGACCCTGCTCGGGACAAGTGGTTGTAGACATTGTGCGTGTACTTTAATACAATGTTTGATGCACAGTACGTAGGCGGGTCTGCTCATTTTTTTTTAAATTCCCTGCTTCTGTTACATTTGTACCCGCAGGTTCAGTCAACACAGCTGAACAAAAGCAAAAAAAAAAAAAAAAACAACAGCCCTAGGGTTAAAGCTGGACAGATGGTAACTTTCTCTTCTGTAAAAAGAGTTACAGCATGACTATGACAACTGCCAGGCTTCCTGTTATACTCAAGATTCAGCAGACTCTATAAATGGACTGCAGTTTTTTTTTAATATGCAGTCTGAAGAATCTGAGCTTTTGTGCCAAAACTGGGCAGAACCAGAACCTGGTAGGGTGGCCCTTTCTTGGCCGGGCATCTTTTCCAGGGCTAGAACCCATCTGGAGGATGGCTGCGTTCTGTCCACAGGCTGTTATCATTTGGACGGAGACGGAAGGAGCCCGGCACACCAGGCCAAGATGCCACCTAGTTCAGTGCTGCTTGTGTGTTGTTTTCTTTTTGGGTGAACTGGGCGTTATTTGTAACCATAAATGTTTGTCCTACCACTAGCCGTTCCCGGTGCTCTGAATTCCAGTCTGGTCCATTTTAGCAACAGCCACGATTGTAACCTATTCCCACATTCACAGTGGGAAATCTAAAAAATCTAGTCAAAGGGAAGAAATACCAACTTTAACCATCCTTAACGTTTGTTTATTGTTTACAGAACATTATTTTCTTACCGTGCACTTTAGTCAATTTATTGTACACATTTCTTTTGTAGCAAATTTACTAAAATGGTTGCCCCACTGTGCTTCATTTAAAATCAAAATAACAGTTTTACCGATTTTCATCGCTGAAAATCTTACAGAGGAAAATTAGGCTTAGTACCTCTGCACGGGGGTACCTCAGTAACAGTACTGTACTAAAAAAAGTACAGGATGTGCTGAGCTCAAATGATCTTGATAAAGTAAACTAGAATAATGAGTCACCATCATCCATATGCACTTCTTCATCTTGATATTTTGAATAAAACTGTTGCAGTCTGATGTGTAAAACCACACACCCTGCTGTCACGTCAGACCCTCGGACCACCTGACGGAGACACAGTAATAATAAGGGACACTAGGAAATTGAAAGTGGGGGCTAAATAGTCCATTTTCAGCCCCACAATTCGCTGTGCTTGAAACAGCCACATTATACCTAGATCACCAGCTCTCATCACAAAAACTGGGGTAACAAATTGACACCCCTGCCCACTTCTTTCTAAATATATGTACCTCATCTCTTTCACCTATTCATCCAATTTTTCACATCTGCGTAAACCTTGGTATTCTTACCAACCAATCGCTGCCGCAGGAGGTGACATCATGTATCGCCTTCCAGCAAGGGACCATCACAAAACTCCTTTCCTGGTAAAGAAAAAATTAATATTTTCAGGAACGCTGCTATGCAGTTTTACAGTGACATTGTGGCAGCAATTACGTATTACACTCAAGTTCACTACATTCGCATAGAATCTCCTGATGATGCCTTGGACAAGTATACTCGAGGTCTTAGGAAGAAAACATTGCTAAAGGATGAACATGTAAATGGTACAGTTCTATTCGGCTTCGATCATGGACAAATGTTGGTTTCCCAGCCTTCTTTACCTTGCTCGGAGTTCACAAAGAGAGATCAGATTAGAGAATACGGTGAAAGGTAAATGAGGTTCGCTGCTTGCCAGGAAGAGGGATCTCTTGACCCTTGGTGGCAGTAACCTGATGGTCAGGATTTGCACACAGATCTAAGTCTGTCTATTAAGAAGAGTCCACAGCTTTTGATAGTTCTACTGTCAGCCTGTGAAAAGGTACACGCCATAATCAACCAATGTCAACAACCACTTGTCACAAGCAAGGTTGCGGCAACCCAGAGCCTACCCGGCAACGCAGGGCACAAGGCCAAAAGGGGAGGGGACACACCCCAGGACAGTATACCAGGCTGTTGCAGGGCACCCCAAGCAGGGCTCGAACCCCAGACCCACCACACACCAGGCACCACCACATCCCTCTCCCATAATCACACTTTGAAAAGTAATATTCAGATTATGTCTGAAAGCTACATCATCTGACAGTGTTCAGCACCGGTAATAGTCTGCTGGTTTTCATCACGTTAAAAACAGGAATATGCCTTGAGATATGAAGCGTTTGTCAGGTCTGTTTCATACTATCAACAGAAGATTCGCTTATTTACAGGATTTTTAACATCTTGCTGTAACGCCTTCACATTAAAATTTTACACCCTCTTTTTTGGCAAGAATAGGTCCATCGTCTCTTGCTAAACAAGCGCTTCCCCAAGTTGATTTTTAAGCTGCTTGTCTCTGTACCTACCTAGTTAAAACATCAATTAAACTGTAATGGAGCATGGGGCTCTGACGGACCAGAATATGAAACCAAACAAAGGACAATTAAATTTATAGGAAATTAGGACAAATAAGGAGAATACCTGGTGCTTTTGCTATGCGGAGCATTAAGGAAACAAGGAAGCCCGAAGCTAGAAGGGACAGATGAGAAGTTAGATGGGACAGACCATCGTCCAGGGGGAACAGTAGTCCGGTGTTTTTTCAATCACTTCCCAATCTGACATTTTTGAAATTTCTGTGACTCGTCGGTTGTTCAGATCTGCATGATACACCATGAAATGGAGCTACAAAGTGTCAGATGGCCAGTCCTGGCCAAACTCAGCAGGAGAAAGGACAATTATGGCCACAGTAAATATAAGGTCATCCAACTGAGATGGATCTGAGATGACTTTAGAGAAAGATGAATCCTGACCAAGATCAATATGGGACTATCCAGTCTAGTAGACTAAATCAGGCCAAAATAAGGGTGAAGAAACCAGAGCCAACATGAGTTTGAGGCAGACCAATCCAACATGTGGGGCAAACCCTTACAATCAGGGTGTTGATGTCAATGTGGACACCAAAATGCCCAAGCAAGAGCAGCACAGGATGGTTGTGCATATATTTTGAGCTAATGTATAAAATATAACCAGCAGGAATTGATGGTCAAATTCAGTAGTTTCTGAGGAACTTGATTGTTGTTCCTCTAGACTGAACTGAGTGGAAGTGAAAAAAAGCCACGTGACCTCATGAGCAGCATCCAGAGGGCTTGAGTTATATGACACAGATGGCAGCAATGGCAGCAGCACTGGTGGTGATGGCCATGATGCCAACTGGAAGAGTTCAAGGGAACCCCTTTATTGGTAAGTGCGTCCCTTTGGGGATGTGGTTTATTGGGTGGATGGGATTGTTATAGTACAAGGGGGACACACACACACCGTATTGTTCGGCTGCTACTCACAGATGGCCGTTTTGTTCCCTAAAACAGAAGCGTTTGCTAGTAAATTACGAAATACCTCAATCTGGAAGTTGTCTGACATGTTTAGTTTTTTAATGAGAGAAAACACGCATTTGTGTTCTCTACCCTTTGGGATGATATTTGTGAGCAGAGGTCAATGAACTTGTGGGCTACATCAAGTCCAGGTATGTAAAAAGATGAATAACTTGGAGAATGTGAAGGGAATAAGGAAGAAAATGAGTCGAGACTCCTGCCATGAAAGGGAAAATAAGCCTTGAGTGTTTTGTTTTCTGGGGTTCAAGCCCCACTTGGGGTGACTTGCGATGGACTGGCGTCCCATCCTGGGTATACCCCCTCCCCGTCCAGCATGGTGTCCTGCGTTTCCGGGTTAGGCTCCGGTTCGCCGCGACCCCACTTGGGACAAGCGGTTTCAGACAGTGTGTGTGTGTGTGTGTGTGTGTGTGTGTGTTTTGTTTTCTTTGGTGGAGCACAGCGCATGCAGGTCTCCATTTGACCTTGGCAATAAAGTACTTGAGTGAACAAATTATTTCTCTGCTGTGGTATTGCTCAGTTCTGACATTGCTGGTGGTTAAAACTAAAACAGAAAACAAGGACTCAGCACAACCTTCCAGGAAAACAGCGAATACACACACACACACACACACACACACACACACACACACACACACACACACACACTCCACAAACAGTCAGTTTTCAGTGTCACTACCTTTATTTCTTTATTTATGCCACAGACCCCAAGGTGGCTGCAGCTGGCATTGAGGTACAAATAGGCCGGAGATGGAGGGCAGAGAAAGAGCTGGAGGGAGTGGAGTTGCGCCTGAGATGGAAACCATTGGTGGGCGTGGTGGCAACAGGGAGAGTAGGGTTAGACCTCTTCCCAAAGTCCCAGACGTGCAAAGCCCGTGGCAAGGATAGGCACCGTATTATTCAGGAGGACGTACGGGTAGACATGGAGGACGTAAGACCCAGCAGAATGGTGGGGCTCAAGCAGAAAGAAGCATGGACAAAGTGGGAGCGTGCATTACAACGGAAAGTTACCTGGTCGAACTTCTGGCAGGCTGACTCCCACCAAGTCAGTTTCCTGGACAAAGCTGTATATGATACCTTACCATGTCCAGCTAACCTCCATGTCTGGGGGAGGAGTGAAGGAGTGAATCACTCTCCTGTCCCCTTTGCACCAGGAGAGGATCCCTGGAACACCTTCTGAGCAGTTGCCCAAAAGCTCTTGGAGAAGGTCGCTACCGCTGGCATCACGACCAGGTGCTAAAGGCAGTTGCAGAACATGTTGCCACAGCCATCAATGCCACCAAGCAACACCCCCCGCATGGAATACTATCTCCTTTGTCAAGGCTGGCCATAAGGCCCACCAACAGCCTAGAGCGAAGAAAGGCCTCCGAATCACAAGTACCGACTGGCAGCTGAAAGTGGACTTGGGCAAGCAGCTGCGGTTCCCAGAGCACTTCTCATATTCACATCTCTCTACCCGGATGAGATCATCTTTTCAGAGACTACCAAGCAAATGGTCATGTTGGAGCTTACAGTGCCCTGGAAAGAGCGCCTGGAGGAAACCAATGAACGGAAACATCCACGGTACCAGGAGCTTGTGGAGCAATGTTGGAGGCAAGGCTGGCGGACACACTACGTGCCCATTGAGGTGGGCTGTCGGGGGATTTGCAGGGTGCTCATTGTGCAAAGCCTGAACACTGCTGGGCATCACAGGGGAGGTGAAGAAGAAGGCCATCAGATCAGTTACTGAAGCTGCAGAGAGAGCCACTAGGTGCCTCTGGATTAAGCGGACAGATCCGTGGTCAGTTGCTGCTGGGACGCAAGTCGGAGGCTTGATCAACCCCGGCTGGGTGGCCTGGGTGACGGTGTCTGATGTTGAAAGACCCGAAAGACCCGATAACCCCAGGTCACATCACTGATAATGTGTCCCAGCACATCCGCAGGATGAATCTTAGAAATGTCGGGAAAAAAACATTGTGTCAAAGAGTCTCACGTTCTCGCTCATCTTGCACAGCATTCAGATGTTGCTAAAACTATTGCATTAAAGCAAAAGCTGATAAAGGTGGAAAAGAATGAAAAGATATTCATATTACCCAGTAAACTAGTCTCCACTAATAATGAGCCAAAATGTCTCTTTTACGCCATGTCCTGGCATCTTTTAATTTCTCTTAAAAGTGTTTACATGGTCTAGCAGTAAAAAAAACAGTAGTACCACATCTTAGCAATTCTTTCCACCGTAGCAGTAGCTTGTGCCCTATATATGTTTAAAAAAAAAAAGGTCATCTGATGTGCAGTATTTCCCCTTCACTGTGTCACACTTGCCTTTGTGGATGTGTAGGTGTGAGCTGTGTCGTCGTGAATCTGGAGTACACAGACTGCACCTGGAACCAGATCCGGAGCCCAGAGGCCAACTACACCTTCCAGAGCAGGTGAGTGTTTCCTCGTGCCAAATTACTGCTTGTGTTAACACTCTGTATGATGTGTACAGCCCATGTAAAGACACGGTAAAGAAAGGGGCTTTCTGATCAGTCTCTGGATTTTGCCTTGTTTCCATTCATTTCTCTGCAAGAAGTTGCGACATTAATTTTTAAGGCTCGAATGTATGACTAGTGTGTTTGACAACGAGAAGATGGGGATGGAGTGTCTTGCGAAAGCGCTGTGTTTGTCGCCAGACTGGGATCCAATGGCTCCTACAGCAACTGTCCCAGGTACCTGCTGAAGGAGGGAGAAAGAGTCGGCTGTCGGCTGTCATACAGATTGCTGGACAAGTTCAGGACACTGCACGTTCGACTGTCACACGACAACGTCACCCAACGGGAATGGGCTGTCAGTCTGCTACAACTGGGTGAGGGCTCCAACTGGGTACCTTTACACCACTGTAGTGTACCTTGTCTCCTGTCTCTGTGATCCTTTACAACATTGTTATACCTGCCACTGAGAACCTTTCCACTGCTGTACTCAGTAAAGCCCTAAATCACAGACACGGCTCATCTTCTGGGCTTTTCAACTTCTTAACCTGTTTCTCTCTCTCTCTCTCTAGTTAAACTAAATCCTCCTCGCAATCTGTCGGTGGAGATAAACGCTCAGAATCAGGAACTGTGGCTGTACTGGAACCACAGCATGAAGGAAAACTGTCGGGAGAATCAGGTGACCTACAGGAAGAGCTCTGAGTCGGCTTGGCAGGTAAGAACCGGAAGGGCTTAACGATAAGGCGACAAAGTCGTAGCTGTTAGGGCTGCCTACGAATGTATCATCTCTTAAGATATTAATGTGTGCTTCTCCCTACTGTGATGGCTGCTTGTTGGTAAAGGTGTGTCTCCACTCTCTTTTCCTGCAGTTCAGCACTCATTTTCCTGCCAACTACTACAGCTTGCCCCAGGTGTCCCTGAAGTCTCAGTATGAGTTGAAAGTGAGGACACGAGTGTCCAACAGTTGTGGAGAGTCCAAGTTCTGGAGTGACTGGAGCTCACCTGTGTTCTGCTGTCCAGCCGAGCAGCGCAGTGTAACAGGTACAGGGACGAGAGACGATCCCCCACGCGATTCCACCGTCTCAAGGCCGCTACGGCCGAGCTCAGCGTTTGTTGACACCTCCCTCTCACTTCCACTCCATCTCCTTCTTCTTACTACACCTAAGACCCAACACCAGGAAGGTCCTGCTTTGTGATTCCACTTGATCTAAACTCTTTCAAGGAAAACTGCCCAGTTGATTCATCTGGTAAATTGTAAGCTATGCAACTGATTTTGTACTTTGTGTACAAGGGCTGGAAAAGTGAATGAATTATAGTGTACAGAGGTGTGATGATGTCCCAGACCAGGCTGTATCCCAGCAAGATGGTGACCTGGGGCTCACCGCATGGAGTATGAGCCATTGTGAGCCCAGGTTGTGCCCACCGGGAGTTACTGGGAGCCCCAGATAACAGTGTCTCACTATGGTTTTATTGTCCATCTCACAGCGAGGAGCCCCAACCCGCAGCCCCTTGTTTTCCTCCTGGGGGCGGCTCTGTTGTGGCACCGCTGGTTGATCTCTCCAACTGACAGCACCTTGATCACATTTTGAATGGCAGCGCTAAGCATGTAGTGCAGTTGAAACAAAAGGGACTGGAGGAACCTGTCTGCATCACCCAGAGGCTGGAGGCTGAAGGAAGACTGCGACACATATGAGGTGCATTGAAGTCAAGGGTAAGAGGACCTGAGGGAGTGTAACGGAACTCAAAGGAACTTCCTGGCCTTTGTGTCACCAGGTGGAAAGATCACAGTGCATCTCAAGTGGATTCAAGTCAATAAAACAGGAAAGGAGAATTCTGGAATTTATTGCAAAGTTTGCGCTCGTTTCATATTCTCTGGTGTGTGTGAGATCACGGGCATGTGTCAGGCTCAGCCCCGCCCCTTCTTGCCACGAGTGCAACGCTGGGGTTCTCCATCCGCGGTTCCCAGGTGTGCGGCACGACGTCGACCCTTTACCTGGGTGACACAGTGGGCATTAGCAGTGACGCAGTCATCCCAAAGCTCACACCTCCATCCGATGAACCTCCACCTGGTGACTCACTGGGTGAGAGGGCTCGGTTTCAGTGGGCGGGTCCCCCGCTGTGGTACGGCGATCTTTTTGGGTGCGGAGCCGCATGAGACGAGCTCTCTCCAGACTGTCGGCCTGAGCCTGCAGGGTGCCTGCCTCACACACACATACACACAGAGTTAGCACCTCTGACACTGACACCCACACACACAAGGATCAGAGAGAAAAGCACACGTAAATACACACACTTTACCTAGCAGCGCTGGGTCAGGTTTACCCAGGAGGGGGATGATGGAGGAGTACGCACCATCCTTTGCTCCTTGCAGAGAGACAGGAGTAACTGTACCTTCAAGACACACTGACTGCAAACAGGTATAATAACACATCTCCCTGCAATCATATATCCAATACCACGCACAGTGTTTTACTCTGAAAGTACACATTTTGTCTCGCTGCGTGTCGAATGTGTGGTCAAGGGGTCACCACCATCTGTGGCCCATTGCATCTACAGCATCCCGCACGGTGCTCACGGGTGACGGCGCAGGCGATGGAGGAGCTGCGAGGGGGCAGCCTGCGGGTGGCGCTCTCCTGCGCCTGCCGGTCCAAGAAGAGCAGCTTCAGAGAGCCAAACTCATCACACAGGTCCAGCAGATCTGAAACGGGCCATGTGGCATCTCTGCTAATGCACACACAAAACACACATGCACATACAGTATATATACACATATACATTTTGCTGTGATGGCACAATGGGTAGCGCTTTTTGCCTTTGAACTCAAAGGTTCAAGTTTCGAATCCCATCTGCTGCTGTACCTTGAATGAAAATAATACAAACTGACCTGGTGCATAAATTATTATAAGTAGCTGTAAGTCACTTTGGAAAGAAGCACCAGCTAAATAAATATGTATCATGTAAATGGGTCTCAATTCTCCTGGCCTGTGGGTCAGTTGTGGCTTTCAGTCTGGCTCTGTTTCTGTGGAGCCTGTATGTTCACCTGTGTTCATGTGAGTCTCCTCCCACAGTGCAAAGACGTGTTTCAGGTAAACTGGTAACTCTAAATTGCTCTTTGTGTGTGTGTGTGTGTGTGTGTCTGCGCATGTGTATGAATGAACAAGTGTGTCCGATTGCCCTGCTACAGCCCCATCCATCCTACCCAACCCAATTCACGTACAGGGCTGTTCTGATTTTTAGGAAATTTTGGAGGAAATAGTATTCAGATAAAAGGCAAGTCAGACGCCTGGGATGAGGGTCAGGTCAGCATGACGGGAAGTCATTCGGTGATCGCCTGCAACCTCAGTGCCGCCCGTGCACCTCCCATCATCTCAAGGATCTGGTAAACTCCTCCATGCAAACAAGGGTTACGACGATGCCCTCGCTTGTTGCCGCAGACACACGTGTGGCTGCCTCTAGCCGAAATCTGACACTTACGGGTGACGCCTGGCTGGGAGCGGCATGAAATATTTAACGCCTCCATCAGCGGCTCAGATGCCGAGGCTGCTGTCCAGGGCTGCTGACCCCGATGGTGTGGCGATACATTTCCCATGTGCAAGTGAGGATGTCGTGTATTTCCTTTGGTGTCCTGTGAGGCGTCCCACCTTGCAGTGTGCAGTGTGGACATCTTACTCCTCGACAAGAGCGACTAATAAACAATCATCGAGTGTCATCGTTCAACACCACCTACTTTTCTCAAAGCTCCTTTCTCTATCCGACCCCACCTGACACCCACCACCCCTGTGCTAACACTCCCTGCCAGCTGGAGCGCCACCTCAGCCCCCCGGCCCCCATACCTGCCTCTGACACGCGCAGCTTCCCTCTCACATATTGCAGCACCGTGCCAACGGGGCAGTTGGTGTTGACCAGGAACTGCTCATTGTCTGCAGAGAGAGGCACCACACAAGAGCATGCTGGGAGAACAGATGCATATTTGCTCTGCGTGTAACAAAACAAGCCCTGCAGGTTCAATAACGAATAAAAGAACAGCACACATCGTAAGGTCACCTAGCATACCCTGCATTTACCCTGCGTTAGTGTTATTACAACAGTATTTCCAGGAGAGGATAGCAGCCACCAGTACTTGGAGCCAGGTAAGTTTATTCTTGTCTCAGTTCCTTGTCCCGGAAGTTTTTTTGTTTTCTTTTCCTGAGTTGCCCAATGGCTTATTTCAGTCTGCTCTCTTTAGTTTGACTGTTGACTGTCAATAATGTGCCATTCATACATGCGGCATCGTTTAGCGCACCATGCAAAAGACAGCTGGTAGTGTAGGGGTTAAAACTGCTGCATTTCAACCCACAGGTTACAGGTTCAAATCCCACTTGTTACATGCTTAGGTGAGGTATTTACCTTAAATTACTCCTGTAACTCTACCCAGCTGTACACCTATAGGCATCTTAACATTGCGAGTTACTTTGGAGAAAAGTGTCAGCTAAAGCAATAGATGGAAATACCTCTTATTATTAAATTTGTAAGAGAACAATTTTATCCTGCCATTAATTTATATAATTTTGTCACTTTGTACACCTGCTGAGGGTTTGCAGGATAAGCAGACAAATTTAACAACTGATACGTATTACTTCACATATAAAATCATGCACAATAGCTGCACAAGGCAGGAAGTGAAGGCAGAAGGGGAGAGGAAGAGTTTAAAAAGATGTGAACCTTACCCCCGTGTTTGACGTACATGAACATCCTCCAAGCAGCAGAGCAGCACGAGCCCTGAGCAGCACTGATCTGTGTGAGACAAGGTGCTCGGAGAGACAGTCCGCTTCTAGGGTACGGATGGAGAGGATTAGTTTCCACCGTGATGTCATACTGCACCTGTTAATGAAAACAAAATTTAGCACTTTTTTCAGCTTTTTTCTATTGCCCGTTTTAGATGCATCAAAATTTTGATGCGAGATAAATTTAAGGCTTCCTTAAAGAGGAACACCACTAGTTGCTTATCCTGTCTGTTGTGTAAATCAAAGTACATTAAAATTACAGCTCACTGCAAGTAACCATCTCACTCACTCCCTCAGTCACTATTGATAACTATTTGCACTGCTGCAGGGCTGCGGTGGTCTGGAGCCCATCTCAGAAGGACAGGGTACCAGATTAATCAGAGTGCACCTCTGATGCGATGCCAGCCCATTGCAGAAAATATCCAGAATGCAGGAGATGTCATATTTTTTTAAACTAGTTTTTAAATCTGGAGCAAGTCTACAAAGACTTTCTATGGAGAATCGTGACTACTTAGACCAAGACCAGGCTTATCCTGAGAATGGAAAACACACCCAATAATGAACGAATAGCAATAGACTTCCGACAAAATTTTACTAAAAATTACAATGATAAATATGATAGGGAAAATGATAAAATGATGTCGAAACACATATTTTCATATTATTCCAGCATCATTTCATATTTGGCTGGCCAGTGGATTCCGGTTCGCACCATGAAGACAGGTGCGTTTTTCATAATGGGTCCCACTGGGGCATTTGTGCTGGTCAGCTGAGTCTTTGCCAAAGTGTCCCTGTTCAATGAAGTTCACAATGAGCTCCCATCCCTGCATGGACAGTCAGTCATCTTAGCATCAAGGGAGCCCTTTCTTCCCAACGCTCAGGTACAACTCCTCTGGGGGCCATTTGACACCAGATGACGCTGTTCAGCTGGTTGTTCAAATCTGGATGACAGTGCCATCTGCAATCAAGTGTTTCTGCTACGGCTGTTGAGCTGATGATGACAAAACAGTTCGGGTCAAACTGTAATGGTCTGGTTCTCCTCATTATTCCCAACCAGCCCCAGGTGAATGTTGCTGTAGTTGTTATTATTATTCCATTGCAAGGTAGCCACACATGCACACACTATGCAAATTTACCTGAACTGCACGTGTTTGGAATATGAGAGGAAACCAGAGCACCTGCAGGAAACCCACACAGACATGGACCGAACATGAGGGCTCCACACAGACTGATTCAAATTCGAACCCATGTCCAAACTGCCCAGGTGCTGAGAGGTTGCAGATCTATTGTCCGCATCACTGTGCTGCCCCAATTATTATTTTTTTATTATGTTCCTCAGCTGACACTTACAAGCCATACTTAGAGCTTCATCTACAAGTACTGTTTATACTGCTTGATTTTTTACCAGAGTAATCCAGATGAAGTGCCTTAATCAAAGGTTCAAGCGTTCACTGTGATGCTCTTTCCATTAAGCAAAGGAAATGTCGACCTTACGTTTTGATAAACATTGATAATCTTTACCTTGATGAAAGCAACTGATCGTAATTACACGGGGGCGATGCGTCAGCCTGCTGGCTGGGGGTGTCAATTGCGGTCAAAGCAACGCCACGAAAGGTCAGCGACACAGCGGCTTCCTGTAACGTAAGGTCAGCACATATTCTCCGAAGAGCGGTTCTCAGCAACGCCATCTCTCTTTGCCCAAACCGCTGCCGCCTTTTCTGTTCCTGCTAATCTGATCGCCACAACGGAAAAAAAATTAAATGACACATCCTCAGGTTCGTCCCTCAGATCACTCAGAATTGAAATTCTGAAGAAAACTTTTCAAAACCATTGCATTTTTTCTAATGTTTGGCAAGCTTCTCAATGAATGCAGCAGAACACAGTTCTCTAGACCAAACAGAGACAGTTATTGAATGAAAAAGATATGATTTATTTGTTGCAGTGGCAGAATTTTCACATGGCTCCAGCACTTATTCTATAGAGACAGCAAATTCTAAATACACACGAGGTACCGTTCGGGGTACCTGTACGCAACCAGGTACGGGTACCCCAGCCGAGGAGGAAGTAGATGATCTTCATAAGAGCAAATACTCCAACGTGCGTGAACAAAATTATTACGTATAATTTTGAAACATCGGACTTAAAAATGAAATTTTTATTATATAATGAATACATTTATTTGGTTTAACCCTTGGAAACTAACATGCAGGATGGATTATTTTGTATCCTGCTTCGCAGTATCATTCTTCAAAGCTTCAAAAGTGAACCACACGCTTTCAGGCATCTGTTCTTATTTTGTGTATTTAGCGTCGCTGCTTTTCTGATATGGTCAAACGACTGATACAAACACGCTTCCTGTCGGCTATTTTGCGTCGTCCGCATCTCGAAGGCGACAACGAGGTTTTCTGTTGCCGAATCTGCTAAGCACATTAGACACTGGATAAAAAAATGACGACAGCGATGCTTGAAATGTTTAATTTGATTATGTTGTATGATGTAATGTAACGTGCCTATCAGGAGCTTGAAAGCTTTGTGAGGCGTAAAATTGACCCCACGTTAGCTACCACACGACGACACGTGGGGTTGCTCGATAAGGGTTAAAGCTAATTCAAAACATACGCGTTGCGGAGGTTCCGAAATGTGTCAGAGTATCGCACAGCAGTTCACACCTTAGGCATCTCTCCCGAACTGTTTTGTGCAATAACTGGCATTCGTGCCCTTCTAATATATAGTCAGGTGACATATAATCTTGCACTTCCTGTCAGCCATTTTGTGTGGTTCCTGTCTAAGATGAGTGCAAGGTTTTCTGCTGCAGAATCTGCTAAACGCATTGCAGACCGGGGGGGAAATGCTGACGGTGACGGTGAAAATCCTGAATTTAAGTGATGTAACTTGCTCGCGGACCTCTAAAACTCTGCGGGGTGAAAAACTGCACCCCTTGTTAAGTAGCACGTGATTTCTCGAGGGGTTACTCTCCAAGGGTTAAAGCTAATTCAAAACACAAGCTTTGCAAAGGTGCCAAGGTGCGCTGCACAGCGCTGCGCAGCAGTTCACACCAAAACCTACGTCGGTGATGCAGTGCTGACCGCCACGTTCTCTACGCTCCAGCAGCTCAACAAGCATATAACCACCCTTCTCACTTGCGCTTCCACAGCAGCGAAGGGTTACCACAGAGCACTGACTGATACTATAATCACACGTCAGGAGAGGAAATGGGGTGTTCTACTCATAAACACAGCCTGTGGTACATCTAAGCATCTTTGAAAGTCTCGTTTGTACAGGAAGATATTTTTACACCAGCCCGGGGGGCACGTTCGGAGAAGAGGTAGATGCAGCAGGTTGAGAGTGCGACGCTCCGAGGTCCTCCGACTGCTCCGTCTGAGGAGATCCGCTCTCCTCACCACCGACGCCATCTGTGGCCCGTGAGACGGGTGAGCACTCACGCACAGGACAGGCTGTCTCATAGTAGTTGGACTGGAAGCCATTCTTGAACTCCTTGGGAATGTCCAGCCAGTCCTGCGGTGGGAGGAGGAAGAGAAGCGAGGAAATAATTGCGGCGTGATGATGATACTGTTAGAACACCGTGACCGGGAACTTGTCAAACAAGGGTGAGGAGGCAAACAATGTGAGAAGAGCACAAAACACCTATATAAGAATGTCTACCAATAATAATAATAATGATAATAATAATAATAAGGACATAACAAAAATAGTTGACCACTTAGCCTATACTTTTATCCACATATTTGGCTCAATTATACATTTACATTTATTTATTATATACAGCTGATTTTTTTTAATGAAGTCATTCAGGGTAATTATGTTAGTCAAGGAAATTAACAGAAGAACCTTAACCGCTGCCATAGAATTCCCAATAATAAAATGGGCAGGAAGCAGACGATATTCTGTTATGGATGTGTAAGGAGAGGTGCTGTATTTACATCAACGTTTCCATTGTAGGTTTTGAGGAGATCCTCAAAGTTCTTTCCAGGATTGGGGACAACAGGAATGAGGATGATCCTCAGTCTGGGAAATACAGAAGGTAGGGGGTTAGGCGTGATTTCCTTCTAATTCCACCAGCAGCACATGCGCACACACTCATACACACACTCACCTCTCACCCTGTACCAGCAAGACAATCATTGCAATGAGGAGGAGGAGAGCTGCCCCAACACCCATGACTGGGAAGAGCACCTTCCCGGCCGGGGCCATGGAGGCACTGTCTGAAATAATGCAAAGAAAGATTAATTTTAATTGGTTATAAACTATTTGTATTGTGATAACAGCTGTTTAAATGCCAGCAGTACTAGACACAGGTCAGTCACCTTAGTAGCAACACACTTTCCAGACTCCTGTGCAAAAACTGTATGCTAATTTCAACAGAGGAACATAATGATGACTACCTGTCGTGTTGTTCTGCTCGGCTGGACAGCAGAACACAGGTGAGCTCCAGTCACTCCAGAACTTGGACTCTCCACAACTGTTGGACACTCGTGTCCTCACTTTCAACTCATACTGAGACTTCAGGGACACCTGGGGCAAGCTGTAGTAGTTGGCAGGAAAATGAGTGCTGAACTGCAGGAAAAGAGAGTGGAGACACACCTTTACCAACAAGCAGCCATCACAGTAGGGAGAAGCACACATTAATATCTTAAGAGATGATACATTCGTAGGCAGCCCTAACAGCTACGACTTTGTCGCCTTATCGTTAAGCCCTTCCGGTTTTTACCTGCCAAGCCGACTCAGAGCTCTTCCTGTAGGTCACCTGATTCTCCCGACAGTTTTCCTTCATGCTGTGGTTCCAGTACAGCCACAGTTCCTGATTCTGAGCGTTTATCTCCACCGACAGATTGCGAGGAGGATTTAGTTTAACTAGAGAGAGAGAGAGAAACAGGTTAAGAAGTTGAAAAGCCCAGAAGATGAGCCGTGTCTGTGATTTAGGGCTTTACCGAGTACAGCAGTGGAAAGGTTCTCAGTGGCAGGTATAACAGCGGTGTAAAGGTACAAAGAGACAAGAGGAAGAGTGTAAAAGGGGTATAAATGCACATTAAATAAGGGTGACAGTTTTGAGCTCCTACCTGAATTCTGCAGACGGAGAGTCTTTTCCATTACTAAGCTCCCGTTGCCATAAAAGAATTTGATGTGCAGTTCACGGAACCTGTCTGGGGCAGGACTGATGCAGCCCACATTGAGACCCCCTTCCTGGAGATACCTGGGGCAGTTACTGTAGGTTGTATTGAGGTAACTCCTGAAAGTAAAATAACAAATTTAAATATAGAGCACATATACAATAAAATAATTACTATGCAATATTTTTCCTTGCTATGCTTTTTATTTTAATTAAAATTCCAGAAAAAATAAGAGCATAATACAACTTTTTATGGCAAAATCTAACAGTATAATAGCAATTACCTATAAAACAGTAAACAATTGTTCATTTTTCAATTAAGTGTAATGCATAAATTGTACTTTTGCTGAGATGTACGTTGCTTTGGACAAAAGTGTCTGCTAAATGAATAAATGTAAATGGAAATGTGTTTTCACTTCTTTCCTATTTCTTTTGATCCTGAGTCCCCCCCCCCCCCCCATTAACCATAATAATACCTTAAACGTCCTTGTCTATGTGGTAATCATACGATTCATATGCGTCATAATACTCGTAAAAGTGGCAAGTTTTCCCCACTCATCTCTAACAGCAGAACACAATGCAGTACCTTCAAATAATAAAAAAAAAACATAACAGCAGATTGAGAAAATATTACATAGTGAGAGTTATTATGAATTTGATCATTTGATCAGACAGTTGCAGCAGTAAGCAGCAGACGATTGTACGAATTACTACGTTCCGGCAGGAGTACGGCTCGCTGGGCAGAAAAGTCACTTTTCCAGTGAATGAGAAACACCGAAATGGATGCTTGCAAACTCGAGGTGGTCCTAGGGTGCACTCGCTCTTTGCTCCACTTTAAACCGATTGATTGGAAAAGGGAACTGAAGAACACGAGTCAAGAGTGAGTGGATGTGTCAGTGAAACGCTGGTTGAAACGTTCCCTATGCTATGAGCTGAACATCTGCCTTCGACTACTATTGTCAGCATATCTGTTACCCCCATGATGCCCCTCAATACAGTAAAGACTGTGTTGAGAAATGTTTAGTTTGCTTTTGCACAGACTTGGAGTCCAGTCTGTTGGGGAGTCTTTGCGATGGCCGTTGTTAGGATGATCTTTCGCAGCTGTTCTGCAACTCACCTGGTGCTGAAGGTGTAGTTGAACTCCGGGGCGCTGCCACTGCTCCAGGTGCAGTTTAAATACTCTAAGTTCATGATCACACACTCCACATCTGCACAGACCAGCACAAGTGAGGTGAGCATTTTCACATTGTTTTTTGAGGACATGCAACCCGAAGGTTGTTGGTTGTATTCCTGCTCCTGGGTGCTGCTGTGGTACCCTGGAGCAAGGTACTCACCTGGCGTGGCTCCTATGAAATTGCACAGCTAGATAAACGAGCCAAAAACTGCAGGCCGCCATACAATAATTAGTTTTAAAAAAAAAAAAAAAAAAAAAAAAAAAAAGAGAGAGTATGGAACTTCTTGCACTACTACCCCTACGATACCTGCGTGTCTCAGTACACAGTGAGTAGCACTGTGCCAAGCAAACAAACAGACACATGATCCAAACAGGTGAGCGCAGGTGTGAGTAAGAGATGCTGATGTACTCGTCCTGTCTTGTCTTTACGCAGCCTGGCTATATTTACTCTATGCAGAACACAGTGGCACCTGGGGAGGGACACAAGGTGACATCCTGTCCTCTCAAGAGCCTGCAAGTGTCTCCTTGGTGAGACCGAGTGTATCTGACAATCAATGCCTCACATGGTTTACAGGATTCTGGGAATGATAGAGATCACGTTTTACTCATATTGCAAAAGAGGATATTTTATCTCTGCGTCACTAAGACGGTTAGCGTTCAAATGGAGGACTAATTTACAGGCTGTTTCAACGCCCACAGATGTTGGGTTAATACCACGGAAGCAGGATGGAAAGTCCCACAGACACTATCTGTCTCTATCACATAGGGCACTGACTGCCTCAAGCAGATGGATTCAGAGAGATATGAGATGGTTTCAGACCTAGGATGTAAAAATGTCCTGAAAAGTTTGAGATGAGAAAAAAAAAACATTTAATAAGCGCCTACTGATGGTGTAAAACCACCTTGCATCACCTCTGTATGAACCAATCAGAGGATTCTCTCCACAGGTAATGTTGCTGAAAACGATTCATAGTTTACAAGAGTTTTAATGAGAATTTGTGATGGGTGCCAGTGATCTGCCCTGAATCCAAGTACTGCAGTAGCGTTGAGCGTGGTTTCTGAGAGACAAAGTGTGAATAACCTTTATTTGGCCCCTAGCCGTTTGAAAACAGGAAACACATTAAATATCGAACGCAGAATTTCGCTCCATTCTGATTGTGATGCGTGACTGAAAACACCTCGCTGCAAATGTACCTTATGAGTCAACCATTTATAACACACCTCATTAGAATTAATGCTGAAGAATCACTGAAGACGACCGTTTAACAGTAAAAAGAAATCTGACCTCATAACAGATGTGTAAATTCTATCTGTACTTGAAATCCTTCAGCTAAATCATGACAAAAGCACCCAACAAGAGAAGCGCACGTACACTTTGCAGATTTTGGTCTACAGGAGTTGAGTTGTTGGATCCGACCGTTCACACGGCAACTCGGAGACGACATTCGACATTCTTAAAACGGTATTGCTCGCTCTCAAATTGATTGAGACAGCCTGGTGTTTACAGGATCTTCACCAGGACCTAACACTTAACCTGACCTTGAAATAATCACATTTTTCTATGGAAACTTCAGACTTAGCCTGTAGATAGAAGCTTTATGTGAAAAAGATCATACTAAAGGGATCTCTCCTTTAGAGTTGCCCAGCAGTGTTGTGAGTGGTCATGTAACAGGACCAATGATGGAACCAAAAGTCTACCCCATCCTAAATTGCCCAGTTTCCTAGGAAGAAGTCACAGCTACTCTAACTAGTCTGACTTGCCACCAGAGAGACAAAAAGAAGCATAACGACTACGCAAGGAGAAGACAAAGACAAGTGAACCGATTACACAGGAGGACAGTAGGTACATCCTGTAAAAGCCAAGGAGAGCGCAGTCACCCAGACAAGGACAGAGACTCACCTGGAGTGGAGCAGGACCCACATCCCAGGACTGAGAGCACAAGAAGGAGAACTAACATCCCTGAAACTGCGCGCTCAAAGCAGACAGGAGCCGAGAAACCATGCAGCATGGAAGACTGCGTGTGGTTACTGCTCTGCCTTCCCCCAACAGGATGTTGAAAATGTGTCCGTGTGTCAGAAAAACACCACCTCTTTCGTTCTCAGTTCACTTTTGAGTCACGGCGCTCCCCTGCCCCTTTGTACGTCACACGGTTCTCGCTGCAGTACTTGGTAAAAAGCGAGAGAATTGAACAAGGTAATGAAGGCGGAGGAGAAACCATTGCAGTCTGACTGGTGCTGAGCAAAGCCCAAAGTGTATTAATGTGTTCAGAAATGTAAAATGTCATGTTTTTCACTCCGCAGTGCTGGGTACTGTACATCTCTCATTGCATGTTGTAAACAAAAACATATTTTTTCAAAACTACTTAGAAACTCTCTCATTCACTCCTTCATTGTGCTGAAAATATATTGTTGCACAGTTGTTTTCCTCTTGCTACTGCATAACATGACTCCTATGTGTGTTTAAAGCCAGGTTGTGTGTATACTTTATGAGTTTCGTATGTACTTCACACATATAATTTTTCAAAACTGAATTCAGTCTATACTTCATATCACTGTTTATAGCACATGTATTCACAGTTTTATTGTTTTCACAACTTTCAGTAAGTTGGAAAATTATTTTTTCCACTTCACCATTGTCTTGTTGAATTTTTTTTAATTAGCATGGAGTTGTGGTACCGGACACCTCTCACGGGTCCTGTGGACAAGACTGAGGTGGACTTTGCAAGTTGAGCAGTGCCCTTGGCCCACATTCTGAGCACATCCCACCCAAGCCTTCTGTTCACATATCTGAGTGTGGACCCTGGCTCCATCCTTGGTCCGTGTGAAAAATAGATTTCACTTCTCCCAGTTGGAGCTTAGTTGGCAAACACAGTGCATGTGGCTTCAAGATCACAAAAAAACCTAAAATCAAGATGCCCCATAAGTAGTGCAGAGTCCCTGTGATTTGCCAAAGTCTCTGCTGCTTGATCAGTGGATACCCAGAGCCTGGTCCATGAAGGTGGCAAAATTCTCTGGCTGACCAGGAGAGAAAGGTTCAAGAACAGAAAGGTCCATAGTCTTCAAAGTCTCAGTCAGGGTGCTGGAAATGTACAGGCACAAACAGAGGTTCAGATCACACTGATTTCTGAATGACAAACAAAGGAACATTTTGGCCAAATGTAGGACCATGAAAACCAAGTAAACGCCAGAAAGATATATACCCTGAGACTGAAAGGAAGAAATAGACCTTTGGAGAACACAGAAGATGATTCAACAGATCGATAATGTTTTACCAGAAAGTAGAGCATAATGTTCGGCTTAATTTACAAACAGACGTCAAATGCCTCACACATAACCATCAATGCCAATCCCATGCAAACCTTGATTTTATCAAGCTATGACACAGTTATAGCAATGGCTGCTCTGAGCCAGCATGCAGTGCTGTGGTGAAGGAACTGGCCCAGCTACCAAAAGATTGCAGGTACAAGCCCTTAACCTGAAGTGTTTCGCTAAAATATCGAGTTGCACAACGTGGAGAAAGAATGAAAATTAAAGCCGTGCACATGGGCTGCGTGTATGAGCCGTGTGTGTATTTTTAAGCGGCTGTGCCTGCCAGGACAGCAGTGTACCACACCGGGACTGCTGGACACCAACCTGCAGGTGCAGTACAGCAGGTGTGAGTCGGCGTGCAGCTGCCGTGCCAGCTCCAGCTGGTGATTGTCCATGAGCCGGTCGTTGACCACCACAAGAAGTGGCCGTCCTGCACCCAGGGTCTCCAGACAGCTGCCTGCCCCTGCGAAAAAGCATCAACCCCCCCCCCCGCACATTATCAAACTGCAGAGTCAGTGACCGAGGAAGGACTGCGTTTCATCTGTCCAATGAGCAACCCCTTTGTCCGGCTTCCAAAACTTCACATACTTCCTTGCTAAGTGTCGGAAGCACCGCTACCCACCATTTCGCGGAGCTTCATTCAACACATACCGGAAACGGCTTTGACGGCCACGATAACGATCGTCCTATTTCGCTTCCGGAGGACATTCGGTCGATCCAACCAGAGAAGCCACACTAATATGAAATCAACTTCCACTAAGTATTTAGGTATTACTTCCGTGTATGTGTGAGCGAATATGTGTGTGTGGCAACACTGCAAAGAATTGACATCTCTACCAAGGTGCTTCCAGCCTTATGACTCCTGCTTCTGGGAAAGGTTTCAGACCACCAAGACTCTGCACTGAACAAGCTCGTTTTGGATAATGACTGAATGATGTCAATGTAGAAAATAACTGTATAGAACCATTTCTCATCTTGCGAGCGTAAACATATGCTACTCTGCAGTATTTAGAGCGGTGAACCTGGCTGGCACACACTCAGCTAGGAGCGCACACACAGAAAAAGCAAGCAAGGACAGGTGAGGACACACAAGTAAACGTGAACAAGGTGTTCCCCTCACACCTGCATGGCTGATGACCAAGTCAGCCCGCCGAATGTCGGCCGCAATGGAATCCTTGAAGCGGAAGGAATGGACCCTCATCCCTGGACAGGAGTCCGGACCCGGCAGAAGGGAACCACGGCCCACCTGGAGGACCAGCTGTTTGTAACCGCGGGACAGCAGAGCCTTCAAACAGAGAGTGGGCACAGCATCACTGCACTGGGGCAACTCTGCAGCACATCACATGAAAAGATTCACAGAAAGACTCTGATCAGATCAGATTCTCTATCTGCTTGTATATTTAACACACAGTGTTGCCTATATGGAGCCGCACGGTGGCACAGCGAGTGGTGCTGCTGTCTCACACTGCCTGAGGACGTGGGTTCGTTCCCTGCTCAGTTTGTGTGGAGTTTGCATGTTCTCCCCATGTCTGTGTGGGTTTCCTCTGGGTGCTCTGGTTTCCTCCCACACTCCAAAAACATGCTGTTCAGGTTCACCCATAGTGTGGGAATGACAGAAAGAGTGTGTTCCACTGATGTATGGATGAGTGACCCAGTCTAAGCAGTCTATCTAGTAGTGTAAGTCACCATGGTGAATAAGGTGTGTGGGCTCATAACACTACATAGAGCTCACTGGAAGTCACTTGGAGAAAAGTGTCTGCTAAATAAATAAATGTAAATATATACTTTTATAGAACGCTGTCAACAAAAAACTTGTAATAATTAAATAACACAACCACTTAAAATAGACGTCTGCCTCGCTGGCATTCATATTATTTGTAAATGTTACATTAGGATGTGGAATTAAATGACCCACCTGAACGGCCTCTCGTGACGTCACAGCCTCTATGAGCTCGTCGAATCTCGTCGTTCCCACGGTAACGAACACAGTCGTCATAGTCACCAAAATCTGACGCGGTACCAAAACAGGTATTTACAGAAAAAAAAATCACATTCTAAAATATTACATAAAATAAACCTCCGCTGCAGAAGAGTCTGCTGCCGTTTCCTTTCCTGGAGTTCGTCTTTTTCTAGGCTGCAAGTACCATCGCCGAAGCGCTCTGGACTGCGTTGCTGCCACCTTGCGGCCGGGAGGGTAATGTCGCCAGTGCGTTTTTGTTGCGCATGCGTGTTGAAGTGCGAAGAAAGCGCTGGTTTGAGTGCGCTGTACGCTACTCAGCACAAGCAGGCTGTAATTCTCTTGGAACTTACGAAGTCACTTTGAGGAAAAAAGCGTAAGATAAATGAATAAATTTAATCGGAGAACTTTCCGTTTACACCTCGTACGTTTCCTTTGTGCTGCTATTATGTAGAACATACCGCCGCCTAGTGGCCACTAAAACAGTACCCAACTGCAGCGAGTGAAGAGCAGCGTCTTTAAGCTGTGCTCACCGCGCTCGTTACGCCACCTGCTGGTCACATCCAGCACTACAGCCTTGGGTGGCAGAGCTGTGCCACCAAACTTTCTTACCTGAACCAAGGTGCTGTGGTGGAAGTGGGTCCTTTCATTAAGGGATTACACAGGCGTAAAGGTAGCTGAAAAGGTGAGAAGTTCGATCTGCATACGTGGGTTGATGCAGATCTTTAATTTGCAGTAACTGTGAATACGGGACTTCCAGTCATCTCACGCTTCGCATGTATTGGAAGGTGCAAGTTGTGGAAAACATGGCAAATTGGTTCTAAAGTGTCCAGTGGATGTTTTTGTAGGCAATTTTATCTTTGCATTCGGTTACCAGCGGCGTAGGACAGCGACACTTGGTTCCATTAAGGCCGTTCCTTAAACACGGAAACTGCGACACACCTTGGATTCTAGAGCGGAACCAAGCAGGACCAGCTCAGCAAACACACACAAGACGCAAGATTAAGGCTCAATTAATTCCCAGTTTATAGCCAAACATATTGTAGTCACAGAAGAAAAACCAAAGGTACAGTATAAAATCACAGCAATAAGTAGAATACTGCAATTAATGTGCTTAATAAATACATTAATCAGAATGGGAAAAATTAAAATGAATCATACAAGAACAGATTAGGGTGTCAACTGGCAGAGGAGAAATTTTTTGATGAGATACCAACTACGACAGGCTTCCCTCACATAGCGAGCGCAATCCATGCCTGAAAATCTGCTCGCAAAGTGAATTCTCGAAGAACAAACCTGCAATCGCCATCAATTTCATTATAGAAACGCGTTCCCGAGCCGCGGACGTTTTACCCATTTTTCACTACGTGCGCGTCATTCTTTTCTATCACACATCAGTGCTGCAAACTGGGGTCACTGGGTGTTTCGGGGTCTTTCAGCATCAGACACCCTCACCCAGGTGACTTAACGAGGATTAGGCCCCGGTCTGCATCCAGGTGGTATTACCTCGAACCCACAGCTCACCAGTCCCGATCCAGAACCTTCTAGTTACCCTTTCCGCACCCTCGCTAAGAGCTTCCATACACTCCCTCGTACGGCTGCCCGTGATCCCCGTCTCGCCGTACCCCCCGCAGCCCACAGCAACGGACACACTCCTCGTCCTCCAGCCTTTCGAAAGACACCCCTCACACCTTGCCACTTTTCTGTCACTGGCCTCTTCCATCCAATCTTCTCAAGGAATTGAGCTCCACAAGATGACTTGCCTAGAAGCTTGAGAGCAACAGGATGTCTGGCCTCAGACAACCTTCTGTGATCGCAGCTGCAAATCTCAGCTGATCTTTAAGTCAAGCATCAAGCTGGCAGGTGCCAACCCCCTCCGTCACCAGGAGCCCCGAACTGGACTCTGCTCTTTCACCTTCCTTGACCAGCACCATGGTGCCCCTGGAGATGTCCCCACACTGACGCCTGCCGCAGCAGCCATGCCAGCCCACACTCAGCGCCCTTGAGCCACCGCTGAGCAGCTGCCCCAGTGATGCTCTTTTCGAACATACTGGGCATGGTGGGAGGATCCATTGTTCCCCAGCTGGACGTGTTGGATGGACTATGCAGCACGTAGCGAGCCGTCTCGATCAAGAACTTAATACGAGGGCTTCCGTTCCCCAGAACCGTGTCCACGAAACCCGATTCCTTCCTCATCTTTTAGTCACAGAAAAAGTGTCTTTCAGAAACAAGCGTCAAACATCAAAACTGCTCTGGCCTCTTAAATCCAGGCTTAAAACCCCATAGGTTCAATACGGTTTGTACATAACACATCTTATACATTTTTTTTTTTTTTATAAAAACTGTGGCACCAGGGGTTCAAACCTAGGTTCGAATCCAGCTCAGCCTGCAGGGAGCCTGCATGTTCTTCCCGTGCTTACGTGGGTTTCCTTCCAGAGTCCAGCAGTGTGTGCTTCATCTGAATTTATGACTCCAGATAGCCCTTAGTGTGTGTGACTGAATAAGTGTGTGTGACCGCACCGCCACGGACCGCTGTCCCATTCACAGTGTATCCTGCATCACACCCTGTGCTACCACTATAGGCCTGCATTAGACAAGTGCTCATTGACAATGGATGTACTCCGTTCCCTTACTGTTGTCATTTTAAACGCTGATATTCATTGTAAATTACTTTAAAAACTAACACATCTTTACTGTAAAGTGCTTTGAGATCCTGATTCTGAAATGTGCCATATTATTAGAATTAGAACGCTACCCAATGAGGCAATTGTCAGTTACATATTACTTTTAACACCCATAACCATACAAGAACAATAAATCACATCATACAGTCACTTGTCATGATGTTGCCTTTCAAGAGAGCTCTCTGCTTTTCATCACTTGAAGTCTTAACCCGAGAGGTAAGGCTTTCCTTTGCGTTTTCTGCTTTTAGCACCGTCTTCACAACTTTTTAAGGAGCGTTATTATTAATAGTAGTAGTAGTACAGGTGATGGAGTCACGAGATTTCCACGTTGCTGCAAGCAGGCGTGCAGGAGAAGCCATTGCCATGTTGGGAGGGAGGTCAGGCTGCTTGCCTCACGTTGGTCGATGTCCCCAAGCATCACATTCTGAATTAAAATTTCAGTTCGTGTAAAGAGTTTCTCATGAGAATTCAGAGCCACCAATCGCACCGTCACGTAAGTCCGATGTGTTGTGGAAGGAGCCTCTACTGTATCATTTATAAAACGATAAAAAGAGAATATAATCGACAGCACTTTCAAAGACACAGTCCTGTGCAAATTCTTGCCCGGCCGCCCCTCCCGTCTCCCCCTCCCTGTGAGGGAAGCAGAAATGATGGTGTCTCTTTTCAGTCACAGCTCACAGGAGACTCCCCCGTGCCCCGGCACCCAACTGGAGCCTAGAGGTCCAGGGCGAGAGGAGCTCCGGCGTCCGCCCTCAGCTCGCTGTGGGACAGAGCGGCTCCCTGCCGACTCGCATACGGTCCAGGGGTCCAAGGGTCAGGAGTCCATGCTCCGGCGTGGCTCACAAAGGGGCCTCCTGGCAGGCGGGCTGAGCGCAACCATGCAGGAGAGAAGGAAACAGCTCAGTCAACTGCACGACGCACAGAAACACGCACCTGTCGGGGTGTCCCTCATCCACATTGCAGCCAAATCACATTAAACCATTTTTTCAGCTCACTTTTTAAATTTTTTCCCCCAAACAGACACTGATTTCATGTGAATGTACAATATTTCCTCTTTAAAAAATTCTTCTCGGGGCCAATTTTCTGTTGGTCACTCGCTGTCCGTCACATACTGGTGCCTCACAGCGCCTGGGTGGGGTGAGGATGTGGGTTCGAGCCCCGCTCAGTGTGTGTGGAGTTTGCATGTTGTCTGCGTGGGTTTCCTCTGGGTGCTCTCGTTTCCTCCCACAGTCCAAAGACATGCTGTTCCCCCATGCGGTTCCCCCATAGTGTGTGTGTTTCACTGATGTATGGATGAGTGACCCATTGTAAGTGTATCTAGCAGTGTATGTCATCGCGGTGAATAAGGTGTGTGGGCTGGTAACACTACATACAGTTCATTGGAAGTCACTTTGGAGAAAAGCATCTGCTAAATAAATAAATGGAAATATGTAAATGTATTTTGTGACCTTGGAATGCTGTCAGGCAGTGATGCTACCCTTGGGACTGGAACCCAACGCTGCGCGGGGCTGCTTTCTCGACACCGACCCTTAAGTCGAATAGCGCACGGCCAATAAAGCTCTAGGACAGGAAGCCAAGGCACAAACAGGAAAGTCCCCGAATGCGGCCGCGTTCTCGGCTCACGGACAGCGAGGAAAAGGCCCCCCCGGGAAACGAGACGGCGGCTGGCGTTTCACTTGCTCCTCTGTGCGCTAAAACAATGGAGCACAAGCAGAAGGAGCGCAGAGCTCCCAGCCCCGTGCCGTACGATCCTCCCCGAGACACGCGTTCGTGTCCGTCCGCTCCGGAGGACACGGGCGTCAAGCGCGTCGCCCAAGCTGCCCGTGTCCCGACGCATACTTTGAAACGAGGCCACGTGTTTTGGGGCGGGCCTGATGCAAGTTGTAGAGGCAATGTGAAAATATCATTTTCCCAGAGCT
This sequence comes from Scleropages formosus, assembly GCF_900964775.1. Lineage (NCBI taxonomy): Eukaryota > Metazoa > Chordata > Actinopteri > Osteoglossiformes > Osteoglossidae > Scleropages > Scleropages formosus. The sequence continues at coordinate 22,472,402 of NC_041818.1, forward strand.
GTGCAGCGGCGCAAATCCTTTGTTGTGCCAACAAAGAGGAGAGAAGGAGGGAGAGGGACAGTGTGTTTTGGGTTGGGGAACTTTTTCAAATCGTTTCCTGTTTTGGAGCTCCAGTTTTCATTCAGGATGTTGCCTTTTCCCTTTTCTCCCCTGGGAACCCCCCACCCCCGACGGCTTTTCTGCACCCCTGGAAAGCGACAGCACTTCGAGCCACGTTCTCTGGGCAGTCGGACGGCAGCCGTCTTGGCTGCGGTTGTTCCCGCCGCTTCCAACCCACCACCCACATAAAGAAAAATTTTGAAATTTTTTTTTATTTTTAAAAAAAAAAAAAAAAAAAAAAAAAAAAAAACCCAACAAAGACCTTAAGGTCATATATCATTTTTTTTCCCCTTTAACAAAAGACCTATTTCTCAGGGTAGCCTCTGCATTTACTCCCCAGCAAGCCCACCATACCTAAGCCAGCAGGGAGGGCAGCGATTACAGCCACCACCTTGCGCTCCAAGGACCCGGGTTCGACTCCCCCCTCCTTGAGCGAGGCACTTACCCGAACTGATACGGTAAAATTACCCAGCTGTATAAATGGCACAATAATTGTAAGTAGCTTAAAACTGCAAGTTGCTCTGAAGAAAAGCATCAGCTAAATTAATTTTTTTAAAAAATGGCCAATTCTTCATTTAATACCGGGTTAGGTTACTGAGCGAACGCCGCAGATGGTGCCGACGTTACGAAAACATTCGGGCCTAAGCGGAACGCACCGGATCCGTCCTCACCTGGAGGGCCGGGGCCTCACTGCACCACGCAGGCCGTGCAGCACTGCTCCTGCTTCTCGGGCAACGTGGTGTAGTTCATCTGGCGCACGATCTCGGCAAACAGCTCGTCCACCATGGTCTTGCTCTTGGCGGACGTCTCGATGAAAGGGCAGCCCCACTCCTGGGCCAGACCCCGCCCGTCCGCGCCCGCCACTTCGCGCTCCGCCTCCAGGTCCACCTTGTTGCCCACCAGGATGAGCGGTACCTTCTCGAAGCGCTTCACCCGCACGATCTGGTCCCGCATGGGCCTGATGTCCTAGAACGGGCGAATGCCAAGAGGACAATCCTGAGGGTTCGAAAGCAGGCGCTCCCCACATATGGAGTCCTAACGTTGGCGAACAACCCGGGAGATGATCAAACCTCCCCAGCCCGGACCTACTAGATTCACGAGACGCTCGGGGCTCGACGGCAACAAGCGACCCGGCTTCAACTACGCCGCGTTGTCCGGCCGGTCCTCCGCCGGAGCTACCGCGTACCGTACGCTCACGCCAACATGTTCCTCATACAACAGTCCAACGGTGAGCGAAGCACGGGGACCGAAGCGGCTCACGGGACGTGACCTTTCGAGAGCGAGTCGACGCAAACACCGAGACGCTTGTCGAGTCCTCCCAAGGCTCCAGCGGCTTGAATTCCTCACATAGCAGTAGGATCTGCCGGATCGTCTCCTAACCTGCAGAGGTTGGCTGTTACCTGTTCATACTGGAAGGACACTCCCAAATCCACGTTCACACCATTTCCCTGCCCGCTCACATATTTGGAGACCTTAACCGGGTTCTCCAGCCCATCGCAACCCAACCCTGCACTCCCGCATACTCGGGCTCAACCAGGCTGAAGAGAACCATGCCATGGCATCTCAAGATCTCCAGTGACTTTACCTGGAAGGACTGCTGGTTCACCAGGCTGTAGACCAGGATGAAGCCCTGGCCGTTCTTGATGTAGAGGTCCCTCATGGAGGCGAACTGCTCCGTCCCGGCCGTGTCCAGGATCTCGAGCACGGAGGGCGAGGAGTCCACCTCGATCTCCTTCCTGTAGAAGTCCTCGATCGTGGGGTCGTACTTCTCGATGAAGGTGCCCGTGACGAACTGCACGGTGAGCGCGGACTTGCCCACGCCGCCGCTCCCGAGGACCACCACCTTGTACTCCTTCATGGGGCCGCCGGGCCGCGTCCGATCGCGACAGAAATGTCAAATCAAATGGGCGCAGTCAACTAGGAGTCAAGTTTTACCATGTTTCGCACTCGGAACAGGGAACAGGGAGGGAGGGAGAGAGAGAGAGAGAGTACATCAGAGCTCCACCACGCACGTGCTGCGCTCGCTCGCTCGCTCGCTCACTCAGGCGAGGGGCTGCCTGCGCGCTGCGGGACTACGAGAGGAGTCCAGTTTGAAAGAAACACGCCCAAAGTCTACAGTTCCGCTGCCGATCCCGCAACAACACCGCGTCCATGCTCGTCCCCGACGAACGAAGCCTACTAGTCAAGTGCGTGCCGCGTCAGTCCGCGTGCGCGCCGCGCGCACACACCCTCCTCCCTGGTTGGGGCTCACGAGCTGCGACCAGCAGCAGCAGCAGGCTTTACAGCGGGAATGTGCGTCCTCCGCCCCGCGTTTAAATCTCCATCCGAAAATCCACGCACGAGCTTCTAACGAGTTGCCATCGGTGTTTAAGCCTTAAGGAATAGACGCGACTCCCCCGCGTTCCCCTTCACCATGGCAACGCTCTCTCCGCGTCCGCGAACATTTGCTGTTACGAAGTATCAGTCTTACTTATGCCTGATCCACGGTTCGATCGAGCCCCGAACATCGACATCGACATCGACGCCCCCGCGCCGCTCCTTTCTTTCCTCCAGCCGCTCCCTGCGTTCCCTGCAAGGAAGCAATCGAGCTCAGAGTCACCGATCGCGCGCCCGAACGGGAAGAAAGCTTTCGATCGATTGCTTCTGCCTGGATAGAAATAAGGGAAGCGAGCGCGCGTCTCGAGCCCGCGTCTTATTTCAGCAGTGAGTTTTATCTGACCACGAATTATACAAAAGGAGATATATATTTCTTCGACTTTTTTTGAGCATTAATGCAGTCAGTTTAAATGACATCAGAAACTCAGAGAGAATATATTTTACATATATTGGTATTGAGGCACGATTCTGTGTGTTTTAATTGGTTGTCACACACATTTCTGTGTTCCAGTAGGTCATTAAAAATACTTCCGCGTTTTGACTGACCCGTACTAATTTGTGTGTTTTAATTGGTCATCATACACTTATCTGCGATCTGATTGGTCGTGTGGTGGGCCTTGACATCGTCCAAGCAACAGGCCTTGGTTCACTGGTAGCTAAATTGAATCAAGTGGTTAGTGGTGCAGCGCTAGCTGTGGTTCTGCCATACAACCAATCACAGTACAGAACTGTGCATGATGACCAATTAAAGCACAGAAATTAGCATTATGACATCGTGTTATGCCACACTGAGCATACTGTGCTTCTGCATTTTTAGATGGCATCACATACCCAACAAGCGTTGGATTTTCTCCCCCCTGAGAAGTTGTATCTAACACATAGGTCCATTACATGTAAGTTTTAAAAGAGCCAGTGGTATAGTGGGCAGAGTTGTTGTCTTGCAATCAAAAGACCCAGGTCAAAATCCCACCTCCTGCTGTAGTACTTTGGATCAAATGCCATTTACCTTGAGGTAATAAAGTAAAAATTTTCCAGCTGCATGAATAATTGTAAGTAACCTAACACACAAACGTTACATCTCATGTCACTATGGAAAAAAAAGAACATCAGCTGAATAAATAAATAATATCATCCATTCAATGCACATGATTTCAATATGAAATTGAATCCAAGGTGGTTATTACACTACCAGGTCAGGTTACACCTATTCAACAATTAAACCATAACCTTCTCAAACTCAGATTAATATCCGGGAGATCAACATTTTAAAGTATGCACAGTTCCCTTTTTTCTACACGCTGTTATTTTTTTCTGGTCTAAAACTTGACTTAAATTGTTCTAAATTGCATAGTTCAATATTTCCATCTAAAAATGGATAAAACTACTTGGGTATTACTCAGTGTTGGTCAGTATTTTCACTTTTGGGTTGTTTACTCAGTTATAGTTAATTAAATTTAAATTTTTCGTGAACTTATTTTAACTTAATGCACAGCTATGCAAGTGCTTCAAGGTTACCTACGTCACCATGAATCTGCACATATTGCTGTTTGTCACTGTATGTTACATGACTCACGCCTCCGGATTCCCGTCAAGCCTTAAGAGCATTCGAGCGAGTCGTCCCCCGTCACGCATAAAGCCATTCATGTGAACGAGAACGACGTGGCCAATTTTAGAAATGTGACTGATGTGTGTTCGGGTGCAAGAATTACCCAAAAAGGCAACAAGAAGTCAAATGATAAAGGACCAGTTTCCCTTGAAATCTTCCCGTCTGGATTTCAGTCACTTACTTCACCTCTGGTTCCTCTTTCATTTACATTTACATTCACATTTATTCATTTAGCAGACGCTTTTGTCCAAAGCGGCATACATCTCAGCAAAAGTACAATTTATGCATTACATTAAGAGAAGGAGACATAGCTGCAGACATGAAAGTCTCAAGCAAACCTAGTTTGTTACCTACCACTTGCTGCACCGAGGTTCAATGTTCAAGTAGGTGCATAAAACAGAGGATAGACAAATCCCGATACCCTCCCACCAATTTTTTTTTTTTTTTTTTAAATATTATAAGACACAAATAAGCAAGTACAGTGCTAGAGTAGTGGCTGAATAAAGGTTGTACGTGGGGATGCTTATAGAGTTATGATGCATGAACAGTTACACTGTAGATGAGCTGAAGAGATCTTGGGCAAAGTGGATCTGAAAAAGGTGAGTTTTCAGACCCTTCTTGAAAGTAGAAAAAGTTTCTGCAGTTCTGAGTGACAGGGGAAGGTCATTCTACCACAACGGACCCAGAACCGAGAACCTCCGAGCTTTCCTTACGGCCCTTTGTTATAAGTGCTGTCAAAGAAAGGGGAGCACAAGCCATAGTAAGAGACAGAGGGGGCAGGTATTCAAGAAGCAGAGAAAGAGGAAGATAAGGCTTCATAAGCAGACCCATCACTCACAGGCTGCACAGAGGTGAAGTAAAACAGAAGCAGACTACAGCTTTACATTGACAGCTTCAGATCTTCCCTCCTGGTAAGAGATCTTGTATAATGTGTTAAATTGTATTTCCAGCTGAAACCACTGTCATATATGTTTGAAACGGATTCAGTTTAATTGATAAACATTCAGAGGTGTCAGGTTTGTTTTATGCATTTGAAAGTTTCATATATATGCTGGAAATATCCAACAATAGGGGATAGTTTTTAGTTTTTTCTAACAATTGATCTTACCTGCTAATCATGATAATAGTAACAGCAGTTTATAGCAGCAATGCATTTACATTTATTCATTTTGCAGACGCTGTCATCCAAAGCAATGTACATCTCACAGAAAAATACAGTGTTCATTAAATCAGCAGAAAGAGAGACTTAGATGCAGACGTGTGTTTCTAAGCACAGTTCATGTTACATTCCATCATATGAATTAATGTACATCATATGGCTGGCTGCATAAAGATTTATCCCTTATTCAACAGTTAAAATCACAGAGTTATTGAGCATAAATATTTACACGTTAACACTTAAGGGATCATGGGAGAAGTGAGTCCGGAAGAGGTGAGTTTTAAGACCCTTCTTAAATGCAGAGAGAGATTCAGCAGTTCTGAGTGAGAGGGGCAGGTCATTCCTCCATTTCACAGCCAGAACTGAAAACCTTTGTGCTTTTGATTTTGGACCTTTTGTGCATGGGACTACCAATCGGGCAGAGGTTGAGGAGCACAGTAGTCTGGTTGGGGATGTAGCAAGTGATCAGGTCTTGTAGATATAAAGTGTCAATAATGTTAATAGGACAAAAAACATTTTCAAAAGTTCATAAAAATTGTGCTGTTTGGAAAATTGTGGACCATGTGCTATGAACTACGTTTGCTGTGTGGTGTAGTGCTAATGTGATTTATGATATTCCTGAATCTGTGCGAAGCAAATTTAATTTCTGCTCTACACCTGTACATAGTGACTTTAAACCAAAACTTAAATGGTGCATTAAAACATGCAGGTCCTAAATTTTTTAAAGGCTTAAAATTCTACTGCAGAACACATTTCCTGTAACTATTGCAGAAGTTGAAAGGCAAGTTCACAGAAGCAATAATGAAATTCAACAACCACTTAACTTGTGGACAAAATGCAAAGCAATACTTTGAAGTACCTAGATGAGCCTCCTGCTAGTTTAAGTCCAAAAAACCTACAATTTATTTTTTCCTTTGGTACTTTAAATTGTAAAATACAATATTCATAATGTCTATTGCCTAATACATGATAATCATGAATAATTTAAAATATTTGTTAGTATCTGTTGACTTCAATGAGAGCTTCATCTGTGTAATGGCTGGTTAGAGAATGCAGTGATGAAGACAAGCATAATAAAGGTGAGGGAAGTTGGCACATGGAATGGGGTAACAATGTGTTGCCAAAGGACAAGGAAGCTCTTTATTACAGGAAGTGTGCTGAAATCCTCAGGCTTTCAAATGCCTCAAGTCAAATTGTTAAATTCAGCATCACGTTTTGCTTGGCCCACTTGACATTTATGCTATGGTACTTTTGAGCAAAGTATTTGCCCAGAATGGCTTCAAGAAAAATAATATAGATGTGCCAAATACTCCTAGTCATTTTGGATCAGCTAAGCAACATGATTTTCATAAGAATAAGATATTTTCTTCTGCTGTATCATGTCAAGTTTTCAAATAATGCTGCCAGGCAGACAATGGTGGTAGGAGTGGGATTTCAATCCATAGTACCATTCTTTTTTGACTGGAAGTTGTTAATTTGCCTCACCCTCATGCATATGTAATTAAGTTTTTTGACCATCACTGAGCAATTCTTATTTGCTTACGTACCCTTGCAGCCATGACCTTTAGGGGCTTTGCCTCAGTGTTCTACAGTGAGCCAGCGGTCCTGGGCATGCTAGCCAATGTGTTCAGCGCCTTCTACGTTGCTCTGCAAAACTTTGCCCACGTGTCAACCGGCACACCTGCGCTGGGCCTGGAAAACACCTTGGCAGGTGAGGGTGGAGTCCTCAGAAACCGAGAGCTACAAACTGAGAGCCTAGTGTCTATGTATGCAGATTGAGTTTTTTCTCTGGCATATTAGTACATCTTTGAGTGTCAGATTCATCAAGTCATACTCATGGGAGTCTGCAGACTGCAGTGGAAAAAAAATGTCTTCATACTATTTGAGTGAGTAATGTTAAAACAATTGAAGGAAACCCCCTGTTCTACAGAGCTTTATCAGGTCTATTCATATGAATTTAGTTACCAATGGAGACTGTGTTGCTCCTCCTACAGGCGCTTACTTAGATTCACAAGATGAGAGATGAACTGAGACATAAACCACAGATCAGTTGATCTCTGATTCTAGGAAGACATGACCTACAAGAGTTGTAAAAATTAATTTAAAATTACGAAATGAGGCTGAAAACTGACATCATGGTCTGATGTCCTGATTGCAGACTGTGAAGGTGTGCTGGCATCAGTATTGCTGTTTACCCACCATCTGTTATAACTGTACTCTTTTTATGTTTCATAGTCTTGTTTTACACCTCATAGTTTTATAACAGTGACTGTCAAATTTTGATCTTAATACCTTCCACTTTCTTAAGCTCAGGTCCAAATACTGAAAAACTGTGATTGTGTTCTTTTCAGTAAGAACTTTTTGTTTGGGTTGGTCATCCATAACTCATGTCTCGATTATGTAGGCATTCACCTGATTCTGATTGGCGGACTGGTGCAGCTGGTTGCCGGGCTCTTGACCTTCCGCAAGTATGACCACCTGGCTGGCACGACTTTTGTGGCTTTTTCAGCGCTGTGGGGAAGCTATGGGGCCACTCGGTTGGTGTTGGGCTCCTGGGAAATTAGCAAGTCCTCTGTTGTGCCCACCACTGTGACAGCACTGACTGACAAGGCCAGGCCAGATGCCGTCACACCCGTGATGCACACAACTGCTATCCTGAATCATTTCACCACCACGCTGTTCAGTTCCATTGACGCCACAGCCAAGGTAACCATTGCCCTGGCTAATGCTACCATTGCCCCAACTGTCTCTGGGAACATCTCAGTGCCTCAGCCACCACCTATCGCAGAGTCTGCTGTGGCTGGCCTTGTGCCCTACATCACAATTGCCTTCATAGTCACCTTCTGCTCTGCCACAGCCAACTATGTAATGCCGGTGGTGTTCGGTGCAATCACTTTAACTCTAGTGATGGAGGCAATAGGCGTCCGAGTGGCTGGAGCCCTGGGGGCCTCTGGTTTCATGCAGCTGGTGATCACTGCCGTGGGTCTGTATGGTGCGGCTGCGCTACTCCTGAAGGGCTTGTATCAGCGCCATGTCCTCCCCGGGTTTGGCAACGCACCCTTCGATGTACTGCTGCTGGGTGCTGCCATCAAGCAATCCGAGCGGAAGCAGGTGAGGAAGGGCGGTGAGGAGGAGGAGGAAAAGAAGAAGAACAGCAAGTATGCAGAGCCCTTCGCCCTGGGAAACATGGCCGACACAGTGGCCGCCGCCGTGCTGGCCTTTCACAGCTTTGGCTACCCCGCCTCCTTCCAAGTGGGGGTTCTATGGGTTACCATCGATGCAGCAGCCCTGCTACTGGCCAGCTACTATGCCTGCCTGCGTGGTGATAGTTTCTACTGCACCAAATTTGGCCTGCACTGTGCCCTCTGGCTGGTGCTGGCCCTGGAAGAGTTTGTAGCCTCTGTGGGCTTCCCACGGTTGGCTCTGGGACTCGAGGAGGGTGCCTTGGGCCGACTGAGCCTGGTGGGCGGCTGGTTCTTCCTGCTGTCTTCTTTGCCGCCCTTCCTGCTGTCCCTGTGCCGTGACCGGGCTGAACTCCTGCACAACCTGAGCTTCACTTTCATCACGATAGCGGCGCTACCCCAGATGCCCAGCCATTCCCGGGGTGTCTTCCTGGGTTTGACCCTGTCCTTCTATTCCGGCTTCAGCCTCTACATGTCCTTTGTCAGCCTGGTCAACTCGATTGCTGAGAAGTCCCTAATTTCACGTGGCAGTCGGCTGCTCACTCCCGCCAAATTGCAGGAGATGCTGTTTGGACTGAAGCGCTGCCTCACACCCCACCCGGCCTCAGTCCCTCCTGCTCCAGATAGCCCTGCACAGCTGTCCGCCCGCCTGCCAGATGCCCTTTTCTACCTGTGCAATGGACTGGCAGCCTGGGCAGCAATTACTGGGTCCTCCGTTGGCCTGGCTCAAGGACTGCTAGCCTTGCCTGGGGTCCTGGTTCCTGGCACTGTTATGCAGCTCTATGTAGCCCGGCTGCAGGTACGAGGGGGGCGCAGATTTGGACCCACAGTGCCCTTCTGTTATGCAGCCATCTGGGCCACATGGGGCTTGCTGCGACTGGCAGGTAAAGGATCTCACATTTGTTGTCCATTTGGTTGTTACAGACTTCTATTTTCATTTGGTCATTTACAAGGTATTTTGTGTTTTGTAAGGCCAAAGTTTAGTGTGTTCAACAGTATCCAGGTGGGATTTATAGGCTTTGAACCTGAATTTCCAACTCCTTAGCCTTCAGATTTTCTGTGGCCGGTCCACTGGTCTGTGGGCATACCTGTTTGAGCGAGCATCTCCTCTCTCTCCTAGGTCCTGCAATGAAGGTCTCCGACCCCATTCTGCATGGTTTTGGCGCTGGAGCAGCAGCGTTTCTTGTCATCAACTTCTTCATCATTATAATTGGCGAGTTTCATTCCTGCTTACGCCTGATCCCTGACACCTCTTTTAGTTCAAACCCAAATATTGTTTTCAGCTTCTTTAGACAAAGACCCAGAATGAAACATGTCACTTATTCCCAATCCTAACACACCAGGAGCGTTAGCCCCCGTGTAACTTTTGCCTTCCATGTCTTCATCCCGTCTGTAGCGGCGTACAGCAACGTGATCCTCCTGATCCTCACTATCACCATGGAGGCCTTACTTGTCTGTTTCCTTCTCTTCACCCTGAACCGACCCACCTTGAAGCTGGAAGGTCTGATTTACATACACACCATCTGATACACCTTCATACAGAATGTCCACGGCAATTCCAGAGTCTCACACAACGTCTGAAACAGTCGAGTCAGCAGAAAAAAAAAATGCCTATTTGTAATCTATTTAACCCTTTCAAGGCTAGCTACATTATTTTGCATCCTTTATTCCTTCACAACACATCCATTCAAACAAACTCACATATTCTGCATTTATATACAGCAGAATATTGACTGAATCAAAAAGAAATTCATCTTGCTTGTTGTATAACAACAAACTATTTTTTCCCCCACAGTCCATATTTGACCACAGTGCAAACACAATGCAATAACAAGTGTATTCCATTATGGGAAAACTCCTAAGAAGATTTGGAGAAGTATTGATTTTGACCAGCTAAGAAAGGAAAGATATAGAATTGCAACTCATAACTCCATGTTCTCCTCATCCCTCTTCCTTCCAGCTGGTCTCCTGGCATACTTTGGCACTACGTGTCTGTACGGAGCAACTGCTGCGCTGACTAATCATGTCTTTGAGAAGAACCTGATCCCCATGGGTCCCAAGGTCATCAAGGTCAGTTCACATGATCCTTGCTGTGGTGGTTGAGGGCAAATTGGGGCATGAACTTCTCTGTATGCATGCTATGTGTATCTCATTTGAGTGCCTCAGCTTCACACTTTGTGATCATCCATCCGGTGTCTGTTCCGGAGCAGTCGGCAAAGCCCAAAGCTGTGTGTGGTACCAGCCCCCCCTGCCCGTGCCCCACATCGGAGAAGACGAGCGGCCTGCGTACCATCGCGGCCGTCCTAGGGAGAGGGGGAGTGTGCGGCATACCCTCCGATACAGTCTACACATTGGCTGCCTCCTGCAGACACCCTTCAGCCATCCAACGCATCTACAACATCAAGGTGCACTGTTGCCACCATCTTGGGCTGCTGTTGAAAATCCCACGTGATCTCGTGATCTGATCGGCACGATTCATTCCGCTATCAGACTGTAATACTGAAGACCAAAGGAAAATTTGTTACCAATACTGAAAGGATGACCATTACCAGCAAACAAGACCGCGAGTTCCATCTTACAGCTGCACCGCACCACTTCACCAAGCCACTCTTTCACCAGCAGTAACTGAGTTGTTGTATCCCTGCAGGAGCGACCCCTTGAGAAACCAATCTGCCTGACCATCGCCAGCCTGAAACAGCTGGAGGCCGTGGAACCGCCCTTCAGCCCACTACTCTGGGAGTTCATGCGGCACGTGTACCCCGGTGGCATCGGTTGCATTGTCCACAAGGGGCCATGGCTACGCAAGCTAGGTGAGTTTGGGTGGTAGGAGCCTCTCAGGGGCTCTGTAGCATACCAGGACATGCTGGGTTTGGGGAGTGATCAGCCATGAGGCAATAAAGGGTGGATTTATGAAGTTTTCATTCAAACATATAACACTCTGCTACGTAAACACAAAAAGTAGTTTCCGTTTACAATAAGGGACCACGGTCCTGCTCTCCGGTGGGTCTGGGGTTCGAGTCCCGCTTGGGGTGCCTTGCGACGGACTGGCGTCCCGTCCTGGGTGTGTCCCCTCCCCCTCCGGCCTTACGCCCTGTGTTACCGGGTAGGCTCCGGTTCCCCGTGACCCCATATGGGACAAGCGGTTCAGAAAATGTGTGTGTGTGCGCGTTTACAATAACGTCTAGACTCAGTTCAACCCTTGCTCTGCAGTGCAACAATTTGTTTCCCCTTTCACTACGTTTAAATACTGTGACCGCATCTGGCCCTCGTCTCTCCATCGGGTGTGGCCTATAATGCAGGAGGTGGGTGTAGCTATGCTCCTAGATGCTACAGGCTCCAACTAATGACGAACGAGTGGCTAAACTGGTAGTAGGAACACCATGACCGTTGCATTAATTTCATCACTACCGCTGTACCATTAGGTAAGAATAATATGACTTGATAGATATTCTGCTCTTTGTACTTGACATGTCCACACAGGTTCGATGTCCTCACAATATAATGCCCAGGAAGGGTAGGAAACCACTGGTGCTTGGACCCCCGTTCGGGAAGTTGTTTGTTTTCATCTCCTCAGGTGCCGGCTGGTTTATCCAAAAAGTTATCTGTCTGTTGCCTTCGTAACTGGGTGCCATTCCCGTCTCTATTGTACCACTCTTCAGAACCATGTTCAGCGCTCTGTGTCACCCTGGTGAGAAAGGCACGCCATAAACATAGACTGAGTTAAACCAAATTTATGATTAGCGACAATGCTATGGCTATTCCGTGAGCTATCACTACATTGTTAGCACCGTGACTCTACGGTCAGCAACAGTCAGAATCAGCTTTATTGACCAAGTATACCTTAGCATACAAGGAATTTGTTTCCGGTTTAGAGCAAACCTACAGTGCACATTCACACATACAGGCTACATACGCACATACTGGACTAGACATAGACTAATACAAACATGATTACAGATAGCACATGACAGTTGGCATTGCACTAGACAAAAACACAGTACAATGCAGACAGAACACAACAATGGCAGAAACACAGTACCATGCAACATGACAACTAAATGACCGAGCATAGAAAATAGTACGCACTGGCCTGTCACAAAGTGACATTATAGTACAGCGATTGTCAGTTGGTTCAAGAACATATTGCACATGGGTATGAATTTGCACAAAGTAGGGGAAAATACTTGAAATGACTGTAGTAGTACAGAGTCTACTACATATTGCACATATGTAGTATGATGTTGCTCACAAGATATAAAGAAACATATTGCACAAAGGAGGGTACAGTAGTAGTAATTATAATCATAAATTTACTATAGAGTTAGCAAGACTGCTGTGACTATGATTAGCAACAGTACTACTTATGAACATGGAACAGTCATATATAGTTAATATTTACATTTAATCATTTAGCAGACGCTTTTGTCCAAAGCGACGTACATCTCAGCAAAAGTACAATTTATGCATTACATTAAGAGAAAGAGACACAGCTGAAGGCATGTGACTCTAAAGTAAACCTAGTTTGTTACCTACCAATTGCTGCACCGAGGTTCATCGTTCAAGTAGGTATATAAGACAAAGCCACATCCCGATACCGATTTTTTTTTTTTTTAATTAAATATAAGATACGTAAAAGAGCAGTACAATATCAGAGTAATGGCTGAATAAAGGTTGTATCTGGGGATGCTTCAGGAGTAACAATGCGTGAACAGTTACACCATAGACGATCTGAATAGATCTTGGGCAAAGTGGATCTGGAATAGGTGGGTTTTCAGACCCTTCTTGAAAACAGACAGAGTTTCCGCAGTTCTGAGCGACAGGGGAAGGTCATTCCACCACAACGGACCCAGAACCGAGAACCTCCGAGGTTTACCTTTCGTGCGCGGGACCACCAAGCGAGCAGAAGTAGACGAGCGAAGGGGCCTGGCCGGGGTGTACCGGTTGATCAAGTATTATAATATTACTCAGTTGCCGAGACAGTTTTGACAGTTTTATCCAAAGGTGTCATATGTGCCTTGGAAACATTTTTATCCTTCACATTTATGCAGAGCACCACTAAAACCTGTAGCAGTAGTTAACGTTGCAAATACAGCGGAGGGACGCAGGGCTTGCGGCTAAGCTGAACACGAGGATTGAAAATTCAAAGGAAGCAGAAGTCGAGCGTTGAGACGCGTCTTGCTGCTCTTGCACTCACCGCCACACACTTTCCACGCCACCGCCTCTATTGCAGGCGTGGGCGAGGCGTACGACTACGTGGGAACCAAGGAGAGCATCATGATTCGGATCTCGGACCTCACCGTCACCTCCCACCTGCTGAGCATGACCGGACCCCTGGCCATCACCTCGGCCAATCCCAGCGGGGAGCCGGACAGCACGCATCACGACATGGTCGTTTCGTGAGTGTGGAACACCGCACCGTTCTTCCCGCCGACGCATTCTGGCACACGGCCGCGCCGTGAGGTGACATTGACAGGATTATCAGGTGAAATTCGGTGCAGCTGTCCTTTGGTGCCTCTCTCTCGCTTTTTTCCCTAGGCGCCTCGCAGACAAGCTGGATGGCGTGCTGTGCGACGGGGACTCCACCGAGCTGGTGTCCTCCACCGTCGTCATCTGCACCAAGATTGACGAAGGTCGGTGTCTGTCCGCCTCTTCTTCTCCTCGTCACCCGTCCTCCAAAGCAGCCGCTGGGTCTCGGAGCCACTGCGCGTTGCAGCGGCGTGCCATCCGTCTCCTCTCACCCACAGGGAAGCTGTCCTTCCTCAGGGAGGGCGCGGTACCGAAAGCCAAGGTACTGGAGATCTTTGAGAAAGTCAAGAACAAGATGGCCGCCACTCAAGATGCCTGACGGGAAGGAGAGCCGAGAGAGACAGAGACCCAGGACCAACACACAGCTACGGGCAGAGTGGGACGTGGGACATGGTCCAGGGCTCAGAAAACACACGTAGAGCAATAGCACACCCAGAAACACAGAGAGAAAAAGTCAGGCAGAGACATATTGAGGGACACACACACACACACACACACACACACAAAATTAGGGACTTAGACACACACTCATTGAACGATTAGAAACAAACATGAAGATATAGAGAGAAAGAGACGCAGACACAAACGTGCACCGTTTCTCAGAAACGGTCGACAGAAATAAACACTCACATTTACATTTACACACAGTTACTCAACACAGAGCGTCACGCAACCAGCGCTCCTGTACCGCGAATGGCGACATTCAGCGGACCGAGTGTCAAAGCGTTTCTATACCAAGTTTACGATCCTATTTAACGTCAACTTTTTCAAAAAGTTAATACTTCACGTTGCATAAGCAGATTTTTACATAGCTTTCTAGAAGCCAGTTTCAAGTTAGCGTGCAATTAGATTTTTTTTTTTTTTTTTAAAAATGGAAATAAACCAAATTATTGCAGAAACAACTATGGTGGACTGACTCTGCCGTGTCATTTCCTTCCCGAATTGTGCAACGGCATTGCGCCACCAGCGGCGCAGCCTTTTTTTTTCCCCCCACACCTGTCTGTGAAACCAGCAACAAACCACAGGACGCCGGCGCTCTGCAGGCTCAAGTGCTTTACTGAAAAGTAAAAGCAAAGTCACAGAAATCACACATACATAAAGAACCACAGTTCCAAAGCACATACAGTCACTGTTAGCTACACCAAATGCAAAAGAGGAACACTTTTCATTTGAAAGTATGAAACAGAATCTAAAAGCGTTTCACTTAAAGGGCGTCCTGCAGCAGAGGAGAGGGAGGCCTACAAGATATGGCTTTAATGGCGCTCTGCTTGGCACACAAAGACGGGCACACAAAGACCCAAACCTGGCACTAGGGTACACTGTCAGTACAGTTGACGGACCACAGAAACCTGTCGGACGGGGTTCGGGTCGGTACTTGGCCTCACCTGACACGCTTCAGTGAGAAAGTGGCCTCGGCCTGCACCCGCCCCCAGCGGAACGGCAGACAGGTCCTGGACAGGTTCCCGTGGCTCTGCGGTCCTTTGCATCCCAGACGTTGATGTTTCAACCATATGGATAGGCGATTAACATCCAGTGATAGCTGTACGTCACCTGGGCAAAGTATTCCGCTGGGGGTTGGATGTGGCAGGGCAGAGCCGGACTCACCTGCTCACCCCACTGTGGATATAGAGGCACTGGGGCGCAGACCCCAGTACGGTACAGTACAGTACAGCATGATTTCTCAAGGGCCACAGTAGCGGTAAGAACAACTGTGGGTGGACCCCTTTTCTAATGCATGATGGGATTTTCTCCCTCAGATTAAAGGACTGCGTTCACCTGTCGCAACCTGGCGAGACTCCGCCCCCCTCCCCCCACAGCAAGGACGCAATTGCCATGGCAACAAAATTACTGGCTTCCAGCACTATTGTAAAGCATCAAATGTACAAGATCACACAGAGGCTTTCTCTTGGTTGTGGACTGCGTGTTCCAGAGTGTGTGTGTGTGTGTGTGTGTGTGTGTGTGCGCGTGCGTGCGAGAGAAAACAAACACCTTTGCTCAACACAATGAAACGCAATCGGGAATCCAGACTTCCGTGCCTTAATAGAAGGCATTGGTGATAACATTTTGTACCCATGAACAAATTCATGAGAATAGAGTGTAAACTGAGCTTGCTGTTTGTAGACCGACTGCATGGGTTCCCAGCTGCCGCCTGACTCTGAGGAGGGAGCACAGTGTGTGCGGAGGTGCATCACGCAGCTCGCTCTCTACTGCCCTCAGAACCCATCTGGACTAGGGCGCAAAGACAGAACACTCTAGATGAGAGTTTCTTGACCTGGCGTCCATGGATGAGCTTTGGGAGTACAAGAATCGCACGCTTCCACTGAAAAGCCCACTTTCTAAGTGAATAAAAGCCAAAAACATCAACATGCTACTAGTACCTATAACATAATTCTATGCAAAGGTAGTCAAGTTTTGGTTTTATTTGTCCAGGTTATTTATGGACATTCCTTAGCTTTCATCAGATTCTTAAAGGGGTTCATGGCCTACAAAGGGTTGAGAACCTCTGCTCTACAGAGTAAAACTACCTTTACACGGATGAAGCCAAGGACTTTCCCCCCCCCCCCCCCCCCCATCTGAACACACAACATGCACACTCCTCTCACACTCTCCTTCAGGGCTGGATGCAGCTGGACCCTGACCATCGGCCTGTTGGGATTTTGGTACATATGGCAAACACAAAGCTGCTTTTCGCACTGACATTTTAGACATCTCACCAGCAGGGCAACGTCAAGCTTTCAGATACAGGAAAGGGCAGCATTAAATAACAGAATTACTCATTTGAAAAAATTACTTTCTGCAAAAATTTTTAAAAGGATCGTCATTTACCCGCATAGACAGCAATACAAGGCTTTTTTCTTTTTTAAATATCCAAAATAAGTTCTGAGAACTCTGACTTGGTTTTGTACAGTATATAAGTGCAAACGAGGTGTAAAATCACACATTCGTACATTGATGACCTGCCCAGCACAGCAGGGGCGGGCACGCTGGGTTCATCAGACTGAGGGGAGATTCTTGGCTTTTAAAAACAGCTTCACATGTTTACATTCAGGCCCAAAATGGCAATTCAGTCTTCAGAATTCACGTCTTAATTCAGAAAATAAGGTCCAACAACCTCTCCTCTTTCTTTCAGTCATCTATGGTCTAAGCTTTTGTGTAGGAATTTTTATTATTTCCAATTTCCACACTTTATAACCCTGAAGTTAACATTCTATCAGTTTACTCAAAATCCAAAACAATAAAATGATAACAAATATAAAAAATTATAATACTAAATATAACAAAGAAAATTAAATCTCCCTCAAGAGCTTTGGATTTGAAGATTTTTTTCCTTTTCCCTTTTTTGCAAAATATTCAATTTCATAATCAATTACAGTCTGACTGCCATTTAGCCATTCTTCCCCCAAATAAGTTAACTTGTACATTATTTAAACTTACCTGTGAAAAAACTCACAATGTCTACAAAGGTAGCCATGTTGTAGTTTTGTTGCCATAGCAACAACTTACCATCATAGGAAACAATGAATACCTATCATTGTATAGTATACATACAAATGTGTTTGTATATATATCACTCTATGGATATTTATAATATACTTGTTTTTATACTTATTTCTGTACTTATTAAACTACGAACTACACATCTATGTATAAATGGCATTGTTTAAATTCCATGCTATGGGCTTTTTTAATAATGTAAATCTGATAAGAAATCATTTAAAAAAATGTTAAATATCACTGACACTTCCACCAAACAGACAATGCTTCACTCATCAAAAAGATCAGTATGCCAGAAATTAACAAAAATAATACAGGTGATCCCGGATTTACGATGGTTCGACTTACGATTTTTTCGACTTTATGATGGTAAACTGGCAATAGACATTCAGTAGAAACTACTTTGAATCTTTCCTAGGCAAGCGATATACGTAGCGATACTCTCTCGCGATGCCGAGCAGTGGCAGCCACCCGCATCTCACAGTCTGTCACGCAGATGTGTGTGTATTAAATGCATTTTTGACCTACAATATTTTTGACTTCTGATGGGTTTCGCGGTACGTAACCCCCTTGTAAATCGGGGACCACCTGTAGCAATTACATTAGGGTAAACAAAAATGAATTCTGTTTAACCTACTGAGACATTCTCTTAAACTAAAGAACAAACTCATATTTGCTAGAAATATATGTGTCCTTACAAAGGTTTTAAGGCCCCTGTGTCAAGGGGTTTCATCAAGTATTCTGTGTTTTCCAGCTGAACAGCAGTTGGACAAGGCAAAATCCGTATGACACAGAACATCAGACAGACAGACAGAGAGACAGGCTGTACATTCAGACCGTGAACTCCAGTCATTGGAAGCTACCGGCCTGTCCGCTGTAACCTCCGGGTTTTATTGGCCACGATGAACTGAAAACACTGATCCCAAACAAGGTGGGCTTCGATGCACATTCACTGAATAGTGTCCAACCAGCGATGGCAAATGCAGGGTCTGTCAGGAGTTGCCGCAGGGGCCAGATCTTCTCAGCTGAGGAGTGAGCAACTGAGTGCAGGCACACAGGTAGGTGACTCAGCGGCTGAAAGCAGCTGCCACCTTATAGCTCACTGCTTCCCCATGTATTGTTTCCATTTGTCCACTGTGAACCAGCTCAGACCTGTTCTACACTTTCTTTTTCACAATGCAAAGCAAAATCCTTCTTTCAGAAATGTGGTGGGTGGCAGTCGTGTCTGTGCTTCTGTTTTTCCAGCCCAAAAATATCAGTTTCTGCCATGGATCCCCACCCCTCATTGGAGACATTTCATTTTCTAATGAGCGATTTACACTTGTAAATAAAAACTGACACAAACCAACCAAATGTCACAAGATGAACGCAGAAAAATCACTCCAAAGAAATATACAATTAATGACAAAGCCAGTAACACACATGTAAAATACCAGAATAATGGCAGTCTGCTCCGATAGCTCTACCTACACTCAGCCTACTGCGAAGTTTTCCCATGTATGATAAAGTCCAATTTGAACCAGAAACCTTCTGGCTGAAGGCATGGCACATGTAAGAACTACTCCAACAGCTGCCTTACAACTGGCAGACAGCACGAGACTGCCACCAAACAGCCGAGACTGACCCAGACTACCACAGACTACACTATATTAACCCAGACGGGAACTGATTAGCCATGACTGACCGGACCAGAACAGCGA
Source organism: Scleropages formosus (assembly GCF_900964775.1). Taxonomy (NCBI): domain Eukaryota; kingdom Metazoa; phylum Chordata; class Actinopteri; order Osteoglossiformes; family Osteoglossidae; genus Scleropages; species Scleropages formosus. Next base: position 22,491,545 of record NC_041818.1, read on the forward strand.
TGAAAACTTAAGTGGCCTACACCTTTGCCGCTATTCAAATGAAGTGGATTTCCATTGAATGGGACCTCATGTTTTGGTTGGCACATTGGCATGGAGAAGAAGGGTGTTTGTAAACTGACAGCCCTACTTGCACAGGAGAGAGTGGAATTGAGTATACAGAGGTGAGGTGTCCTGTTCCTCTTTTCTTCATCATGGAGGAGGCAGAAATGCTGAGCACAGTGACAGTCCCCTCTAAAGACCTACCCAGGATTCTGTCATGCTCAGGAAGGACAACTGGTGCTGTAGTCTCTCCTGTCATTATATACAGCTTGACCAACCAAAATTTATAGCACAAGGGGGCATCTGATCAAAAAAGGCTTCAGTCTGCCTGATGGCACTGTGACATTTGTGGTATCTGTGACATTCTACCATGGAATCAAAGCAAAAACACGCTGCACCCCAAATTTTGTTTTGTCCCATGCACTGAAGCCAGGGTCTGGATGCTCCCTCTTCTCCCATATTCCTAGAGAGCAGGAAGAAGCCACAAGCCACATAAGCAGGTTTGACATAGCTGCTTGAGTTTTAAAGTGCGTGGTAAAGTGAAGAACTTCCTGTTCCTGCACTAGGACTGTATAGAATACATCCTCTTCCAGCAGAAGCTCCACTACACAATGTATCAACAAAAGGTAAAGCATGAGTATCTGGCCTGGTATTTTCTGCATTTCCATGTGCAAACCCTGTAAGGCATATCATTACCTGTACCAACAGGTTCTCTTCTTAATACCATTTCTGGGTCCAGTTCATGAATTCAACTGAAACATGTCACATGACACAATCATGCCACAGCTGACTGATGTTGGAGGGGTGGCGGCTATTTAGCTGAAGCATCATGTATGAGTTTTCTGGGGCCAGGGCCCCTAGGAGACACCAGCCATGTGTTCTGAAGACAGACTGCATGAGTTTTTCAAAGCAGTGGGGAAATCCAAAGCCAGTGGGTTGATGCTCAGAACCTTGGTTGAGACTGTTAGAAAGCAGGGGGAAAAGAAAACAAAGATCTAACTTACTGAGACACTGGGTTCAATGCAGTAACGTAAAATTCTAACACACGAGCAGCAACATCAAAGAACAAACAGTAGAACCAGAGAGAGCAAACCTGACTGGACGTGGACATCTCTCCGAAAGCAACGCTAGTGGCTGATGTCGCTGGTGATGTAACAGTGGAGGCCGTGGTGCCGTGCATCATGGGAACTGCTTGGGCAGGGAGCAGGAGAAAGAGGGAGGTGGGTGGGTGCAGGGGATGAGATATGTTATGGTAACCATAGCAACAAGTGGAGGAGGACGAGCAGGAGGCATGGCGTCATGTGCCATCACCAGGATGGAGGACAATTGGACCAGGGTACAAGCATGCAAAATGAAATAAGAAAAAGATCAAAATGAGTTGCACTGTCAAATAAAATATGTTTAAATAATATAAAACAAGCAAACAAAAGACAGCAATCAAACCAAATCATTCTGAGAAATTAAAATACAAGTTGTATTAAGATTCAAAAGCAAAATGAAAACATTCAAAACAAGAGTCAGAAAGAGGCATCTGACAGTTTCATGGAGGGATGGAGAGGGTAAAGGGAGCAGAAATAAAAATAAGAAAAACAACATGAGGAGAAAAATATAGGTCTTTTCAGTCAGAATCACAAAAAGACACTTAAAATTAATTTTGCATTATTGAAACCGTGAAAATAATGTAGGAATATTTAGCTTGGAATCAGAGATATAGTTTCTCTGCAGGTTGGGCCAGAAGAACATTGTGTTAGATAGTAACACACAGAACAACAACATGACAGATAGCTCCAGTTCTCTCTCTCTCTCTCTCTCTCTCTCTCTCTCTCTCTCTCTCTCTCTCTCTCTCTCTCTCTCTCTCTCTCTCTCTCTCTCTCTCTCTCTCTCTCTCTCTCTCTCTCTCTCTCTCTCTCTCTCTCTCTCTCTCTCTCTCTCTCTCTCTCTCTCTCTCTCTCATACATACACCATAACCACAGTAGAGTGCAAAAGCAGAAGCACTGACCTACAGACAGACATGCCCTAGGTTATTGTGACAGTCCTTTAACCCTTGCCAGGGCGACTTGCCTTTCCTCCTGCCAGGAGACCACGGTGGTCCTCATGTACAGTGCTGCTGTTCCCAGACTGAGAACCTGCATGCTGCTCTACATGACTGACTGGCCTAAAGGGCCTTGGAGGCAAATCTCAGCCCAGCCCACAGTGATCCAACTCTCATCTCAGCCTCTGTAAACCTGCATTTGGCCAAGAGTCCTTCCATTGAAACCACAATTTCCTTTGAAATCCCTCACATGGCTTCCCTGTGCAGGTTTGACAGGGACTTCTGAAAGAGCCCAGGCCCAAGCTGTCTACCCCTGCCCCCTGTCCCCTGTCCATCCACCTTGCTCCTGGCCAGGCCCAGACCTACCAATGCCTCCAGGAGGGGTCACACACAGCACGGAGCCTGCCGCACCAAGCAGTGGGGTTTGAGGGGAGGGGGCAGTGATGATTGGTGGTTTGACACAAGACAGAAACAAAACAAACAACACAGAGGTTAGTGTGAGTCAGATCAGCGTAAGCAACAGCAGTGACACAGGAACATGCACAGGCAGAGTTGCAGAGAGGGGATGTGCTAGCAGCTGGTGCAGCCGGGGTCTGACTACTAGGGTCAGACGTTGCTCCCAGGTTCCCCTGTGAGGCTAAAGTCTCACTTGAGGGGATGTAGGCTCACCTGTGGGGACGAAGGCTGGCTGCTGCAGGTGAATACTGGCTAGGGCTTGCTGGTAGTGTAACAGGCTGGGGTTGAACACAGCAGCCCCATTGTTTTTCTCTAAAGGTGGCCTCTTTGGAATGGGCTGGAGGGCTCCAGTGGGCAGGACCTGGGGTAAGGAGCAGGGCACAATCAGGTAAGGCCACATCGCACCACGCACTACTACATTTGCCAACCTATCTGACACTTATTTAGCAATTTTTTCCCCAAATTCCTTTCTCCGGGAAGCAAAAGCAGAAGCTGCCATGTAACGTTCAACATAACATGAGAAGAGGTTTATCAAAAATGACAGTGAAAATGTAATTTAAAATTTTAATGAATAAATAGCTACAACTACACAATCAAAATTCACTCGAAGCACAGAACTATAAGAATACTGCTAATTGTACCTGGGACCACATGAGGGCACTGCGTACCAATACAAAACCATCTGGCTGCAGCCCAGAGAGCAAGTTCTGGAACACATATTCTGACTGGTCCGTGTTTCATACAATTCTCTGACAGTTTTATAAACAAGAGTTTTAAAATGTGTTTCGAAACCATGCCACATGAATCAGCGGTTAATGTTTTCCTCAAGCAACAGCAAAAACAAAATCTGAGACAATGGTGGGGGGGCACATAAACAAAAACACACTGTAGCACCAAAGATGATGCGACATAAGAAGTAAAAGGGTAAAGCAGCTTCATGCAATCTGGCTGCTTGTCATGCTTCAAAGGAGCTGGACCTCCATACAGGAACCGTGATGAAAATTGAGCTCCAAAGCAGGTCAGAATTCTTTAACATTAAGGTCAGAAAGAAAAGCAGTGCATGCTGGGAATGCGATACTGCTCAGTATTGTGACAGAAGCTGCCTCCATGTGAGAGACCGCCAACAAAGACAGCTATCAAACATTGTAATCAAAGCTCAATTAGCTTTTAGATGCTGAGCAGCAGCACCAGAAGGGCCCAAAAAGATTCTGGCATTATAGCCAGGTGAAGGAAACAACACAACACACACATAAAGAAAACACACATACAGAAACCGGTGATGACGATCACTTGAGATCAGTAAGAGTTTCATTCAAAATAAAAGTTAAAAATGTAACTGAGTGATCCCAGGCATTCAGCAGTACTGATCCAACCCCAGGCACACACTTCTCAAGATGGGAAAAGGTGATCTTCCCTTTTAAACTTATGGAGTAACAGAACTGAGCATACTCTGACAAACAGAAGATCAATAATTTATAGAGGAGATTGTGGTCAGTGCCATGTCCACTGACAACAAACAAGTGGCAGAAGGATTGGGTTTAGAACTGCTGAACCGGTTACCAGAAGTTAGGTGCCAGAGAGTCACCAGAGCTGCAGAGGTTTATGAAGCAGAATGACATAAAAGTGGACCTTGTGTTTTAATCTGTTTCAGGACACAGCTGCAGCTGTGCGGTGTGTGTAAAAGACAGATCCCTTGTAGAGGTTCCACGCTTCATTTACCATGGTAGCCGCAGCGTTGCTGGTACTCTGGCTGCTGGCTTGGTGCTGGGCGGCTTTAACCCGGGCCTGAAGATGTGCCGGGGGGTGGAAGTACTTGCACTTGTCTCGGGAGCACCGGCCCTTGACGTAATCCATGCAAACCACCACCGAGTTCTCACTGCCGTCCACCATGGACGCATCCACCGGGTGGGCATAGCGACAGTCGCTTTCACCTCGCATGCAGCTGCCCCGCTGGAACTCCCGGCACACCTGGGAAAAGAAGCATTTCACATAATTATTAAAATACATAACTGGTATTTTCATCCTAATCAGTTTGCCTCGATCCAGGTTGTTTTACTCTTCAACCTTTTACAATACTGGTATATTTTTTGAACACAGAAACAAGGTTACAGCAAAGAGGCTCCTCTCCCCCACAGCCTGCAACCTTCTGGTTTCCGAGTGTCATGCAGTGTAAGGTTGGACGGTCCCCTACCTCTAACTTGTCCGCACGCGGAAGCTTCTGCGTGGGGCTGCCTGCTCCAGGGCTCCCTGGAAGTAGGACCTGCCCGCTGGACAGCAGGTCCGGCACCAGTCCTAGGCCCACTCCTAGGCCTGGACTCACTTGACTTAAGTATGGCCCGAAAGCCATGCCAGGGCTGGCCAGGGAGGGCGTGGTCGGGAACGTTGTCTGTGGTACGAGAAGAGACAGACACAGTGTACAGACTGTAATGGCAAAGCTTTGTCTGTATACTGTCATAGCATTTAGTGACCCATCTAACTTACAGGCTCATTACTTCATTGACTTATTACATCAACATACAGCATGTACACACGTAATGAGTGCTCTAGCCATGAGTGACTACCAACTGCAGTAAGAAATACATATACGGATAATACATATTATATACAAGGGAAACAGTTGTTAAAAATTTCTATTACTACTGACATTCGGTAACTTTCAGTAACCCCTTAAGTAGTTAAGATCACACTGTCACACTATGCTTATCTTGGAAATAACAGGACAGAAGGCAAGGTATGAGCTTTAGAAGATAACAGTTCATCTCCAGAGCATGTCTTCAGAATGTGGGAAGAACACCTATGCACATACGATGTTGGAGATGAACTCGGACGCAAAGTACCGCCCACACCACCACCACTGAACTACTTACTACTGCCAACGTCAAAACCCAATTTGAAATTTTTGCAGAGCTCATATGGAAGGCGCTCGGCCGACTTGTTGCCAATACATAAATCACGTACAGGCATAAAGTAATAACAGCCGTTTCCCCGGCCTACCCCTCGACGCCCCACAGCAGACACTTGTCTGCACAAGCTCACAATGGGCTGCAACTGGGCACCAGGAAGCACAAACTGCATCTGTTGAGCCAACATGGCTGCCGCCGTTTTCTGCTGGATCAGGTTGTTGCGGCCATTAATCTCCAGCTGTGTCTTCAGGTGCGGCGGGGGGTGCAGGTACTTGCAGTTGTCACGTGTGCAGCGCCCCTAAGAACACAAGACGGGGAGAAGGTTTCTGTTTACAAGGCAGTATGAGGAGTTAGGACCATACTTTGGAGAGGCCACCCTAATTACATAATTTGCATTCCAAGTTATAAACTACTTAGAACATCATTTCTATTATTTTTCAAGCCAGTTTCCACACAGAGGCTGAAATACAATCCATGCTCACTATGCTAAATACAGGGTAAATGAGACTGGCCCAATATACATTCAGCACGTGCAGCACGAGCTGTCAGTTGTAACACAGTGAAGAGATCCTTTCAGCTGTTAACTGGAGTCAAATATATCTCCAGGTTGACCCAGTGTGTTGAAATATTTGTCTGAATTGCATCAGCAGATGAGAAAGGAAGAAAGTGACCATTTTCAGGGCTGCTGTGCACAATGTGTGCTTGTTCAATTCTCGTAAAGCTTTCTCCTTGAGATGAAGACAGGCTTCCTCTTGAATGCCTCACAAATCAGGGCTGTGTGTGAAGAGCGAGGAGCATTCTGGATGTATGCCACACACTTTCATTGTTTTTTTGCAGTACTTCAGCACTTGTGACTGTGAAGAAACGAGCTTTGTGTGTGGAGATGAACTGGAAGAGTGAAAGTCGCTGATCCAGGACAACACCCATGCGCCGTCCCTGCCTGACTTCACCTTCACTAGCAAACCACATGAGGCGGGTCGATGGCAGCTGCCTAACCTGATTAGTCCTGCAGTAGGAACCTGGCACAGGGTGTATACATACACGCCTGCACTCACCGCAGGCACTCACACATTCATTTGTCAAACACAGTAACACACCTACAGGCAGTGACACACATTCAAACACTCACACTAACATGTATACACACAACAAACTTAAAAATGGAGAAACACACACAGAGTAATGTGCACAAGCACAAGAAGACACCTGTAGACAGGAATGCAGACCTATACACTCCCCATGGAAAAATTTTCCTCAAAGTAACTATTCATTTTGGAATGAAAATGAATAAAGTAAAGACACAGACTGAAACCGCCTGTCCCAAGCAGGGTCGCGGCAAACTGGAGCCCAACCCAGCAACACGGCATAATGCTGGAGGGGGAGGGGACACGCCCAGGACGGGACACCAGTCTGTCACAGGGCACCCCAAGTGGGACTCGAACCCCAGACCCGCCAGAGAGCAGGCCCCAGTCAAACCCACTCAACCATGGCCCCTCATTAAATAAAGAATTTTAAACAAAATTTTGAAGAGAAAAAAAAAACAAACATTTGGTTGAAAAATTCGGCTCATGTGAGAAGCGTCATCGATCTGCACACGAAACCAACCCGACACAAACAGAAGCAAGGCCAAGTCCCCTGTAGATAACACACACGATGAAACACCCAGAGGATGTATCTCTGTATTTGTGGACACTAACTGTTCTGAGATTCTTCAGAACCAGTTTCAGTGAATGAAAAACAAAGAAAAAATCTTTGCTGAAGATTTTGACCAGGTTTGAGCCCTGCTGCTTGACTGCTGTAGGATCTTTCAAGATGGTATATACCATTAATTATAACAATTAAAAAACACAGTTGTGTAAATGGGTCAAAAGTTAGAAGTAATTTTGGCAAGAAAAGCCTCAGTTAAATCCTTTATTTAAACTATTCCTTTTTTGGCATTTCAACTTGAGGCTCATCCACGTAATCTCAAAATGCACGTAACCCCATCTGCCCCTCACAGCAGAGGCAAGAGGCTGGACAAACCAACACAGTGCGGTACAAACTAACTGGATGCTTTTCTCAGCAGTTATGCTGAGAGGCAGAGGAGCAGGAGGGGAAAGGCCAGGGAAATGTCAGCTTGGCCTGCATGCTGGCAGTACTGCTCTTCCTGCAGATACAAAAAGCAGTAACTCATGTCAAATACCCTCCAAGTAGCCATGGCAACACACTGGCTCCATGAGAAAAGGGGAGCTATGGTAGATGTTCCCCATGGGAGACGGATGAGAACACGAAGGTGCCTAGCAGGACAGAACTTGCTGATGAGACTATCGCCACAAGGGCATGTCCATCTGTGGACAAGCACAAAATAAACACCCACAGACACCTGCACATGAACGCTGTACTCCTGTATTTCTATAGCATCACACTGCTCATTTGAGTCTAAGGATTTAGATGGTAATTGTGTCAATCAGACAAAAACATATTTTGCATATGCCTTGCTCCTGGCGAACAACAGGAATGACTGATTGTACCTGCTCTGAATTGTCCATGAAGACTTATAGATTGAAAGCTAGAGGTAGCGGAGCACTGATCCAGTGCTGCAGGAGTAAAGAGGTCAATGTGGAACTGGAGGGGAAGGTCACATGCTGGTGACCTTTATCTTTTTCTAAAGTGACATACAATCTGAGGTATACTATGCTAAGCTACTAACAATTGTTTATCTAATTATACAACTGGGCAATATTTACTGGATCAACCTGGGGTAAGTTATTTGTTCAAAGGTACTACAGAAAGGGATTTGGGATTCCAGGACCTTCCATTAGCAATGCAACAGCTCTAAGCACAATACCATTCCTTAGGCTCAAATAGTTGTTTATTCCAAAGCAAAATTTCTGGGGGGGGAAAAAAAAAAAAAAAAAGAAAAAAAAAAACAGAATAAGGAGCTTGTAATGCATTGCGTAACATGGCACTGTAGAATTCATACGTGCAGAAACAATTGTGTTAAAATATTCTCTGACCGCAGGTTTACAGTGAAAAAAAGCCACCCAGTTTTGCCTGTTTGAGATTCTGCTGATTTATGATGCTGTTGGAAACGTGTCAGCCAGTGCTGTCTCTGTGTGTTACTGCAGTACAGCAGAACTGCAGCTGCAGAGACCAGGGAAATCACGTCTCAAGTGAATAGTCTGTATTACACATGCATGTATACACCATGCAAATACAGGACTGCATTTTTCAATAAAAGCACACCTTTTTGATGAGTATCAAAAAAGTGCGGTGTTGCTACTGAAACAAAGATATGTGTGGTGTGTCTTGTTTCCTGTGTTGTTCTGCGCATTTCTGTGTGCGTGCGTGCGTGCGTGTCACCTTGAGAGAATCGAAGCAGGCAATGACACGGCCATTCTCCACGTGACAGCTGCGTGAGGGGTGGGCAAACTTGCACTCGCCATCGGAACGCGAGCAGGTGCCCCTCTGAAACTCGCGGCACACTTCTAGGGTCAGCCACTTGGGGTCGCGACCCACTGCCACGCTGATGGCCATTGCAACAGCTTGGGATGGTCTATGGGCAACACAAGGAGAAAGACTCATTGACAAGTGCTGGCCAGCTGGTCACCCACAGGACCATACCAACACCCCAGAACTACAGTATGTTTATTTTAAACTGTTTATTGCTCATATCCATCCATCCATTTCCAGTAACCATTTGTTGAATGCAGGGTTACAGTGGTCCAGAGCCTATCCAGGATGCCTAGGAGACAACACAGAGTGCATCCTGGATGGGACATTAGTCCCTCACTACACATATCTATTTAGTCAGACATGCACACACAAAGGACAATTTAGAGTCACTGAAATGAGCTGGAATTCAGGGGCTGTGAGGCACCAGTGGTACCCACTGCAAACCATGCTGTAATGGATAAAACAGCTGATAAAATTTACAACTAAAAGTCACCATCAGAATGAGACCTCAAACCTACATGGTACATTTCCTCTCTGTAGGGTCAACATGTGCAGACAGCTACTGACCTTGTTTCCTGCTGCTGGTCAGTGGTCCCAGATTCCCACAGTTACAGGAGAAGCAGTGTGTCCAGCAGGGTGGCCAGGCCAGGACTGTTTAGGTCATCAGTTGGGATGGCGGGAGGGTCACAGGGACATGCTGAGATGTAAGCTGCCAGAGCCCCAAGTCCTTCCCACCTCTGGAAAAGGCCCTTGACCTTCACCAACTCTCTCCTCTCCTCTACTGGGAAGTTAGTGCTCCACTCAATTTACAGGTCATGGGAGAAGAGGGGGGAGCCTGGTGTAGCGTAAGCACATGGTGATGTAGTCCACGAGGAAGCTCTACCAGAGAAATACACAGGAAAAATAATTACTAGAACTAAAGATACTGATTGGGATCTTCAACAGTGGTTCTTCAGGCCGAAGCAGCCCCTCCATCGCCCCTCCATCACCCTTCCTACTTGTAGAGCTGCCCAATAAGAAGAGGCCACACACAGACTGACAGGTCAATCCAAAGTGTTGCACAACCAACAACTCCTATCACGCCTGTCTTTACCTGTCGCCTGCCATCCTCCCAGAGACAGCAGCACCGTTCCATAGCTATTTCATCCCTCCACCACACATCACAGCAGAATGAGGAAAAAAAAAAGACAGTCACGCTTTAGGAAAGAGAGTCACTCAAGACCGTTTATAATGAAATATGAAGTAAAAGTAAGAGCATTAAGAGGAAGCAACAAGATACATACATGAGAAAGTGCCTGAGACTGTAAGCATGTGGAGCACGAGGGAGACGGCACAAACAAAGGTGCACGGGAGGAGACAGGCAGCAACGCGGAACCATGAGGCTCAGCAGGTGAGAAAGAAGGGAGCAGGAAGGGGAGAGAGTGCACTTCACATCACAACTGAATGGACTCACTCAACTGGGATCGACCCAGTATCTCCTATCTGCAAAGCCCTGGAGAGGACAGGACGGAGGCCCGGCAGAGGCAGCCGGCAGCCGTGGTGGACCACTCAGAGGGCGCGAGGAAAGAAAAGGCGTAACAAGGAGGGGGTGGCATTGCTTCACATGCTGCAGCTGCTGAAGTACGGCCAATCAGCTGTGGCTTTGCAAGCAGGCAGAGCAGATGTGGGCCAATGAGGGGCAGTGTTACATACTGATCCACTTGTGTCTCCTTCTCCCTGCCTCCCTCTATCCCCCTTCATGTGCCATGCTACCTCGTGGCTTTTCTGGCAACTGAGTAAATCAGATAAGCAACCAATAAAGAAAAGGGTTAAGAAGAGATCCAAACTGTACATCTGTTTCACTCACAGCTTCTTTATTAACGTGCCTTTCCCCCTGCATCTCGAAGTTACTTGATCGGTCAGCTAAACTCCTTTAGGAGCTCTCTGCTGGTCCAATTGCACGGGACTTTCTGTGGACTTTTTTGGGCTTATGCGGCTGAAAGGAGGACACACGAGGCAATGAGCAAAAAGGAGGAGACTGTCTGGGTGAGAACCAGGAGAATATGGAGAGCAGATGTAAGCTGGCAGGGGAAGGAGACGGGGGGAGAGAGAGACAGTAAGACAGAGAGAGGTTGAGGAAAACCAAGGCTGGGGGATTCGCGAGGGAGACAAAGTGAAAGAGGTGATGAGGAGGACAGGTGTGTATTCCGTGTGAGTGGGTAGTACGAGGGGCTTAGGATATTGCAGCATGTTGATAAAGGAGAACTCACCCCCAACACGGTGAAATGTTCAATAATAAGGAGAGAAGCATTAATAAGGGAGTGCTGTGAGAAATGGCCCCTGTGTATCATAGCGACAGACACTGGGATGGGGGGGCATCGAGGAGGGGCACACCAGGCGAGGAGGAGGGCACTGCGGTGGAAAGATACAGAAGGATGGAGAGAGAGGAGCGCGCGCACGCACGCACACGCACACACACACACACACACACACAACCAGACAGACAGAGAGGGAGGGGTGGAGAAAATTCAATTACACCTTCAGATATAAGAACAAAGGCAGTTCGAAAGAAAAGGGCGGCAAGCGTGTGTATGCTGCCATTTCTCCTCCTCCTACAGATCGACAGAGATCTGTCGGACAAACGTGGAACAAATGCACTCTTTCCAGCCTCTACACACCCAGCACCAGCGAGAACCTGCTCAAGCACAAGCATCATCAACCCCACGTCGGCTGCAGATCCCCCGTCCCCTACGATGACCCCTTGGGTGCTCCGGTTCTCTCATACTGACCGACCTCCTCCGAAACCTTTCCTTATACGAGTGAAAATATTATTTGCATCCAGAAGGTAGGACTCACCTTCACTTCAGCCACACTCAGGAACTGTGGCTGCTTCATAAACAGCGCCACACCCTTCCCGCAGCTGTGCGTTCTCGCCACGCCTCGCACAAACACCTCAGACACACCTCACGCGCACTGCAGACGGTCCTGGTGCTCGCCCAGACGCGGCGGCCTCACGGGTGGGGGAATGGCACCACAGGGCTCTGTCGCAACATTTCAAAATGAACGTGCAGCATGTGGAGGAGCTGGGGAAGGGGGTCGGGGCCACAGCAGGGTTCGAGCCTGCAGGGGAAACGTGTAACAGGCCACTAAGAGGCAGTGTCTTCAGCATGTGCGTGTGTCTGTGTGTGCACTTCCTAACAAGACTGACTGAAATAAAGCAATAAACGTGGACTCCGATACAAAGACCGGGCAGTAAAACTGTCACCACAGGTGCTCTGCTGTTACTGAGCCAAAATGATACAACACGATGAAACCCGCAAACTGATCAAATAACAAAACAGCACACTAAACTTCCAGCTTTTAATCCTCCCACTGAGAACCATCGTCTTTAACACCAGGAACAGGGAGGGAACCAGGAGATGTTCAGAAACTACTCCAGAATGTATGAAAAAGACTGGCTGCTGACACCGGTTCATGTCCAACGCCAACATTGCTGTCTTGTCAGATCAATGAGCAGCGTGATTGCACATGCATGGACGCACAGACGATGCATACGCATGTATTGTGCAACAGGTAAATCATAAAAAAGATGACATCATGATGATATCAGCTGAAACCACGGTGAAGATGACGAGAGACTGGAGAGGAGTTTAAAACCAAGATGAAAGATAAAAGTGGTTTGACCAATGGAAGCTGACAACATGGGCCCACAAGAGCAGGCTGGTTCCCTTCATTGCCAGCTCACCCTTGGTCAGCGTCACATCAGACAGAGAAATGCCACATCTCACATGACCAGGCGTGACACAAGGCGAAGCAAATCAGACGATCCCCTGATAACAGCAGGGAGCTGAAGTTAATTAAAGCTGGACGGAGGGCACGCGACAAACTCGTCCGGGCAGAAGAACGTCAGCATCCGGAAAGAAGAGGAATTCCATTCAAAGCATCAAAGTGCAAAGAGAAGGCACCCGCTGCTCCTCTACTGTAGTGACAGCGCTCAGTAAGCAGTGTATCCCCTCCCACTGCCTGAAACCTACTGGCTGTCACCCTGCATGGAGGAATGACTGACAAGTGGAGAAGGAACCTGTAACTTATGTACCTTTGTTGACACTGGCCTGAGATGGCAACTGCAAACAAACATTCTACACAAAAACACACTGCAAAAGTAATGTCAAAAGGCAGTGCATATGAAACCTTTGCACTTTCCTGAAGTGAAGGGAAATGGCCAAAGAAAAAAAAGAACAAAAAAAAAAAAAAAGTTTACCGGAACAAAGGTGGAAGCCTTGAAAGTGGTAATACCCTTGATCAAGGTATCTACCCAGAAGTGATACAGTAAAAATTACCCTGCTGCACAGATGAGTAAATCATTTTACGTATGTACAAACTTAACATTGTAAGTCACCTTGGAGAAGTCTGGGCTAAATCAAAAATGTCGGTATAGTAATATGTGAAACATGTCCCCGGTCACCTTGATCAATAAAACGTCCTTGTTCTTGAACCGGTTCTGCTGAGAACCGAATTGGAACAGGGAAAGTGGACTTGAGCTGGATTCCCCATCGCTGCCAGGTGGGGGGGTGGGGTGTGCACCCTAGATGACAGCCACAGCTGCACTAGTATTGTGAAAACACACACTAACAATGGTGTGACATCTTGTAGACACAGAAGAAAGACTCATCTTAGGTGATATAAGTAACAGTATCTCTGTTGGGGGAGTAGTAGATATAGCTGTTATCCTGTTGTAATCACAAGGCCAGAGTCAAACTGACAGTGAAATTCACCCAGCTGTGTAAATGAGTAAATCACTGCAAGTTACCTTAGAGAAATCATCAATAAACACAAATAACCTGATGCTTTTTACGGCTTTATTCTACTTTGGTGGAATAAAGCTATAGACGACCCTTCAACACTTGACCATATTCTTCAACCAAAGTAAAACAAATGATTGGAGGAGAATAATTCTCACAATATTATTTTTTAAGAATATTTCAACAGACTATTTAGCTCATGGGACAGAGAGCGATGGGCAGAAAAAACGGGTACGCCACAATTAAAGCTGCAATAAAACCCTTAATTAAGTTGAAAAGATAAGTAGCTTTGCTCTTACGTTCCTTTCCTGTAAAAGTCACAAACCGCTCAGGCTGTAAACAGAGGAGGAAGGAGCATCCCCTCATAACGCGGGTGCCCACCTGGACGCCTCACCGCTGCAAGGCTTTTCACTACTGAGGATCTCGCGTTTCCTGTCCAACGACAGAGAAGAGCTCTGGTGATGACAGCAAGAGAAAGCGTGGAGCGCCACAATTCACTGCCAATAAAAGGCACGTATGCAAAGGCTCATAGGAAAACAATACAGTCGCCTAGGACCCCACAGCCCTAGGAGGAGAGTGTCTCATTTACAAGAGTACACACACACATATGCAGAATCGCACAGGCACATGGTGATCAACAGGTGTGCACACAAAGAGGACGGTAAAATGACATAATGGGCAAGTCACGCAGTGTTTGGACATACACACTTTGTAACTGAAAGCATGTGCCACAGCTGGAAGTGGGCGCATGCTCCACGGGCCGCGATCGTGGCCTTACTGAGTAAAGTGGGAGCAGGTGGACAGTGCAAAGTTCACCGGTGGAGGGAGGCTCCCGAGCGTGAGACACAAGCTCTTCGATGAGGCGAAACAGTGGCTTTGATACTGAAGCACGTTCCGGAAAATGCAGCGCAGGTCCACCGAACGTGACTGCGTAACGTTTCACAAGTTCAGGGACTGCGTGAGGTTACTACTAAATATTATTTTGATTTTTCTATAAAAGCAACTAACAATGCTCAGTTTGCACACTAGTCTGCTGATGATTATTTACCCATTCATTTAATAAATGGCTAAAAGGGCAACTCATAGTGCAGCGGTTAGAGCTGCTACCTTTCGATCTTAAAGTTGCTGGTTCAAATTTCACCTACTACCCTTGAGCAAAATATTTACCCTAAGTTACTTTGGTATATAAATAAGTAAACACTTGTAGGGACCTTAACATTATAAGCTGCTTTGAAGAAATACTTCAGATAAATGTAAGGAGGACTACTTCAGCAGTTTATCTTAAATACCTTGATCAATGGCACTAGAGATTTAAATCCAGGTCCTTTAGTTACAAGGGACTGACTCTAACCACTGTGTGAACTACAGCCTCGTTCAGCCGGGTCACCCCCAGTGGTTTCAGTCTGATCGAAGCGTAACTGTGAGCTCTTAACCAGGACCAAGGCTCATACACAGGTACTACAGAAACTGTATAGTGACCACACTCTTCCTGAACACATCTGTTGCTGCATCCTTATCCAAGCTACTCTACACAAACAACTTCCATACATCAATGTCAGCTGTAAGCTAGTAAACTAGTTAATGATGTTAACTAACTGTGATCTACTGATGACAGGCTGTATGAGTTTGCTCTGCTGCGGAATTGAGGCCAAATTTTGATCTGTACCCCAGCGATGACTGTGGGCCTTGAGGAAACCGATCCTCTCTCCCCCCAGGAGTGCGGGCAGGCAGTCTGCGTTGAGATGGTACACTTGTGCTTACAAACACTCCTTTATCTACGCTCCAGTCCCACTCCCCAGTTTTCACAGAATTCACCGGAGTGTTGCGGTTTGGATGCAAGTACAGACAAAGCAAACGGGCATCACACACACACACATGACATTTGGCCTTTGTGTTAGGACACGTGTGACCATCCATGCTGGTGCTCCCTGTCCCCTCCAGAGAACCAGAACAGACCCCCCACTCTCCTGCCTGTTTTCTGCTTTTCCAAGCAACAGGTCCCGAAAGCAGAGAGGCATATCATCAGCCAGTGCGCAGGAGCAGGGACAACGGATAATTAGAAGCCCAGCCATGAATTATGCAGCCAGACAGTAAGGGAGGGTGGGGGTCCAGGCAGGAAGGCAGGCGTCACGAAGACACCTGGGCACCAAACAGTGGACACACACCAGTCTTATTAAGTGATTATTATTCATTTACCCCCCCCAACACCATTTGGGGCACATCACCACGCCACGTCCTGTCTGGTAAGACTTTCACCCAATGGGGGAGGGGGGGATGGCAGGCTTAGAGGGAATCGGCGTCGAAGCGTGCGCACGAATCGCCATGGCAACGTGCCCCCCGGGCTCCTCGGGGCACCCAGTAAAAAAATGCATACGATCCACGACGACGACGACAGCGATTCCACATGGAGATGCTGACAGGTTCAATAAACAAACGCCCCCGGTCGCGTGGCCCATACAGATGTGCGACAAATTAATAATAAGAACCGGCGTCGTGAAAGAAATCATATCGCGGCCAAGCAGAGCGATATCACCTGTAACGCCTGAAAAGTTGGGGTCGTAAGAAAATGAAGATGATGTAAAAACATTTAAGGACAGATTTATAATAAAAAACGAGCACGTGAGCTCCACCGCGGCGCGCGCAGGACACGACACACACACACAGTGTTCGAGTTTTGAGTTCTCACACAGCAAAATAAACACGCGATGATGGCCGTCGCACGCATCTATCATCATCATCATCATCATCAATCAATGTCAGTATCGATCAGCCCCGAGCCGAGGAGGGGTACCTGGTTACCCCAAACAAGCACGCGGCGGGTAATTTAATTACATCACAGCCCAAATGAGACCTTATGAAAGATGATTACGTGCGTCCAGCTGATCCGCGGAGTTTTCACGGAACAGAAATAGCAAGATGATGATGATGATGATGATCCGTGCAGTAAGAGCTGCTGTCAGTGTCGGTGCACCGACGGAGCCGCAGTGAGAACCAGCAGGATGACGTATGAGAGCAGAAGGGCCGGAGAAAAGGGTGAATTCCTCTCCTCTTCTTACCTGTTCGTCTCCGGCAAGAGCGAATCCGCAGGGACTCGAGCCTCAGTCAGATGACTGCTGATGACTGCAGGTCCGAAGGTGTGCGCCGCAGAGCCTCATCTCTGATCATCCAGGATATTCTTGATACGTCACACTTTCCGGCGCCTTACTTGACAGCTTTTCTAATTCGGAAAGAAAAAAGAACTTTCATGGCAACTTTTTTTTAAAAAAAAGGTCGAGCGCAGCAAAGCGAGCAAGCGCGCGGGCGGGCGGGCATTCGCAGCAAGCCCGAGGCGGGCGCGCGACGGGGATGACGATGAGGCGCAGATGAGGAGTGTCTGGCGTCGGCGGGCAGCTGACTGACGAGGCAGGAGGAGGCACGAGGAGGGAGGACGGGTGACGGAGCGGAGGCAGCGCAGAGGAGGCGCGTTACGCTTTTCTCTACGCGTCGCGGTGGCCCCGCATCGCCTCCATTTTAGAGGGGAATTCCCGCTTCGCGCTGCCCGTCTTGTGAGCGCGAGGCGGAGAGCGCCGGCGGTGGTCGCGCGGAACGGACACGCGCTCTCGCACGCCCCCTCCCCTACTCTCCTCTCTCCCCTTCCGCCGCGTCCGCTGTCCCGAGCCGGTCCCCCGCCGTTGGTCACGCGGTCCCTCCCTGTCGCGCGGAGGCGGCGGTTAATCTCCTCGCGGGGCTCATTTGATGCCGCCGCGATGTTTTGGCGCTTTACATACTTTTTTTAAACATGATCTGCTTTTATTTCCATGGGGGGAGACAGGTCAGGCCGTCATGTCTCAGAGCAGGCTGTCTCTGTCTTACGGGGTCAAAAAGTCCACGGTCATTAATTAACAGAACGGTTCACCAAACGTTAGCAAAACCGCAGCCATGCGAATATTGTAAGAAAGATATTAAATACAAGAGAGGCACGCTGGTGCTGTGCTGGCCTTCCTCTTAGTTAACGGAAAACAATTCAATTGAAGTTCGGGATGAGTCAGTAACATCACGCACACACGCGGTGGGTAACGGCAGTCCACTTAATGCGGCAAATGTCGGGCAATTATGATTACGCGCAAAACAGGAATGTGAGAAACATATAATTAATTAATAATTCGGCACGCCCTCTCCCAGTTGAGCGCAGCGAACCTGCCGCGACAAGCCGACGTTCCTGAAGAGCAGAGAAAGGAGGCGAGACGAGAAAGGTGTGTCTCACCTCACATGACAGCGTTACACCTCGTCGGCGAGCGACGCGCTTCACTGCCCCCTGCTGGACGACACGGGAAAGTGCGCAAGCGCACCCCTTTTCCTTCTCCTTCGAGCGTGTTCTGTCTTCTCCGTTCAGCGCTCGCAAGGAATCTCAGCCTCGGCTCTGCCATGTCAGTGTGTATTCACTGCTGTGCTCGAAAAAGGACAGAACAGGGGACGCAGTCTGGGGTCAAAAATCCCTTCATGTTTAAGAGGGCAGCTGGTAGTGTAATGGATAGAGTGGCTGCCTTTGAACCTGAAGGTCATGAGTTTGAATCCTACCTCCAGCTTTAATACCCTTGAGGAATGGTCATCCATCCATTGTCAACAACTGCTTTGTCCCAAGCAGGTTGTGGCAAGCCAGAGCCTTACCTGGCTGTGGGGGGGCTACACCTGGGTTGGGATGCTGGTCTGTCACAAGGCACCCCAGGTGGGGCTTGAGGCCCAGACCTGAACCCACTGCACCACCACAACACTACCTTGAGAATGGTGCTTACCTTAATTTACCCACCTTTGTGAATTGGTAAATCCATGTAAGCGGTTTAGTGGTGTAACTTGCTTTGGAGAAAAGTACGCTTCCCTAGAGGTGCTGCAGCTCAACACACTCATGAAGACAGACAGGGCAAAGGAATAACTGCCTCTAAAGATGGAGAGATGCCAAAACCAGTATAATACAGACTGGGAGAGAACAGTTTGTACATCTATTCAACAGCAGCAAATACTTCTTTCATGCACCAAGAATGGTGCGAGACCTTCGTTTCGCCTCTTGATCTTTTGCACAGGATTGTTTCTCTTGTTCAGGCATGAACCCGTATTTGTGTGGCCATCTCAGAGAAAACTTTCAAGATGTATGTATTTACATAAAGCATCATTTCTTTGCGCACACACACAGAGTTGAGCTATAATTTCCAGATACTAACAAACACACACATTTTCAGAACCGCTTGTCCCATCCAGGGTCACGGGGAGCCAGAGTCTAACCCGGTAACACAGGGCGTAAGGCCAGAGGGGGAGGGGACACACCCAGGACGGGACGCCAGTCCGTC
The DNA here is from genome assembly GCF_900964775.1 of Scleropages formosus. NCBI lineage: Eukaryota > Metazoa > Chordata > Actinopteri > Osteoglossiformes > Osteoglossidae > Scleropages > Scleropages formosus. Next base: position 22,510,512 of record NC_041818.1, read on the forward strand.
GCAAGGCACCCCAAGCGGTACTCAAACCCCAGACCCACCGGAGAGCAGGACTGTGGTCCAACCCACCGCACCCCCTTTACTAACAAACATTCTGGTTAAAAATAAAGCTCTTTATCACTACTGTCCTTTCAGCTTGCATTTATAATAAATCTATTGGCATTACACACACATGTACATATATATATAGAATATTGAAGCATTTTCACAGTTTTCATGCATCTTATACTCTTGCCTGAAAATCTTACCTTTGTGACTTCAAAGGTGTGACATCTGGCAAGACGATGGCTTTCAGCTCACTGTCCCATCAGTTCAAACCCCGGTATTACCAATGGTTAAGTTATTCACACAGGAAATTATAAAAACAGGACAAAATCCAGATTCCAAACTCTTAATATTTATTATTTTGAAATGTTAAGATTTTTTTTTCCAAAACAATGATGGATAAAAACATGTCATGGGTAGCTGTTTGGGAATGTACAGTTTTACAGCACGGATTTGTGTTGATGAACAAACAACCAGGTAGAAGAGTTAACTTTGACCTGACACTCGTACCACACAGAGAGCACAACAGACTGTTAGTTGACACACAGATGATAGTCGCAGTAGAGGGTTTGTCAGTTATGGTCTCCCTTTTTGTTATTTTTCACCTGTGCTCAGCCATTTAGCTGAGACTTAGGGGTCAGGGGATAGTGATCTGTGTCCTATGGTTGCACCTGGACCTCCTCCCACCACAGGACACCAGGCAGTACAGCGACCTGTTCTGTCAAAAATAGCTTCATGATCGCTGTTTGTGGGCTGCAACCAATCATGTACCATAATGTACGTCACTTTTTAAAAAAGATCCCTTCTGAAAGCCATTGGAAGTTGGCACTTTAAGGCAGAATATGGCTACGCTGTGAAACGTCTCCGATGCGGCTGGCGAGAGGAGAGCAGACGCCACGCAGCTGTCGTGGAGCACCTGGCTGACAGCTATGTCAAAGTTCAGAGGGGACCATGGAAGCCAGGTGAAGAGGAGCAGTGCTGTGTCATCATCGGCGTCACGTTCATTTCGTGATGCTGTTCTTCGTTCTAAAGCCGATTTCACACTAGCACTTTGACCCCAGTATGAACCGCTGGGCTGATCAGGACTGCAATCTTCACCCCAGAGGGACCTCATATCCCCTGGAGAGCTGGAGTTTGACTGTTAGAATGGGTCGAACCACTGCTGCCTGATTCCCAGGCCACTCCTACTTCCCACACTGTGATTTATGTGGCAAAGGTTTTGCAGTGAGGGGCCAGTGGCTGCTCTGGTACAAAAAGGCATAACTGGGTAAAAACTGGGAGAAACACAGACTTATAAAAGCAATGGGCTGAGGAGGGGTGTACATGTGCACACACTCACTCACCCACCTTGGCCCAGAGGCATCCTGGTGAGAAAGAGCTGTGCTGTGGAGAGCCCATACACAGCAAAACAAAACCACAATACTAAACCTGTTGGTTATTTCCAAAAATGACATTACGTAGTTAACTGGATAACTTTTGCCAAAATTATTAATAATCAGGACGATCAGAAGTGTTTGTTAGACAACGCTCTCTTGTCAACATGTCTATTACTTTTCTCGCCAGTTTATGCAAGCTTGCTTTGTGAAACAACCCAAAATATTTTCTTGATCTTGAGAGCTAAACATAAATATGTTGATATAAAACAATGACAACAGAATGTGCTACAGAACAAACAGTTTGATTATAATCAATAATCATGGGATCATAAAACAAAATTAAACAAGCAGCAATCAAAGTCAGTTTGTTACATTTAAATTCCCCTCTTTGGAAAGACGAACAGAACATGAGGAATGACAGGAGGCGGACAGCAGCTACGTGCGGACGGAGGCTGGGGCTTAGTAGTGTCAAGAAACCATTTCACACCAGTTCCAGCATCTTGGCATGAAGTAACATTTGTGCTGAAGTGGTAAAAACTAAATAAATAATAGCAGATTAAAAAAAATAATAAAAAAATAAACTGGCCATATGCTGAGAGATGCAGTGTTCAGTTCTGGGAGGTGTGTTTAAACAGGGTCAGTTAAATACCTGTCAATCAGCACAAACTGGCTGATCGCAGGGTCCAATCCTAGACTGACCCCACACCCCACACTCCCACCCCCACCCCCATTACCGCCACTGTTCAACATTGTCCAGATAGTCCTCAGTGGTCTCGTTGTCCTCCAGCTCCCACCAGGAGCTCAGTACCTTGTCCTCCACCCAGTCCCCTGCCTTGCCACCATGCTCTGCCTGCCCCTGGTAGAGGGTCGCCAAAGCTTGGCGCTCCTCCCCTGGGCTCCCTCCCGAGTCCCCTCGCCGAGCGGAACCCCTCCCCCTCTGCCTCCGTCGTCTCTCCTGCTGCCTGCGCTGGCGCTGCTCGCGGCGCTCCTGCTGCCGTGCCACCTGGAAGCGCTGCAGGAAGAGGTCGCGGGCATACTCGTACAGCTCCACATCCCAGCTGTTGAGCTGCCGGATGCGCCGCTGCGTCTCCGCGTCCACCTCCACACTGGTGGCGCGCGTTCCGTTCAGCTGCGTGAACGGCGCGATGAAGGACAGCTGGAAGGTGCGTTCAAACAGATACTGCGTCTTGCGCTGGAACTCGGTGAGGCCGAAAAAGGCCATGCTGCGCAGGTTTTGTTTGGCGCTCTCCAGAAGGACGGCGCCGCGCTCCTGCTCGCTCATGGCCGACACGTTGTAGCAGCCCACCAGGCTGAGGTCGGCCAGCATGCGCGTCTGCCGGTTGTTGGCCATGTTGTACGGGCAGTCCATGAACTCCTCGAGCGAGCAGCCCGACCAGTCATCACCAGGGTAACAGCTGGGCAGCTCCGACAGGGTCGGGGCGCGTCCGTCGCACATGTGCAGGGAGGCCTTCCAGGTGGCGCCGCGCTGCACGTGTCGCCATTCGCTTAGGTAACGCCACACGGGGTCACGCAGGATGGTGATGTAGTAGTAGTTCCTGAGGGGGGGGAAGAGAGAGAGAGAGAGAGAGAGGATTGGGGGTGGGGCTTATCACTCTGGCTCATTAAAATGCAACTCTGCTCCCACTGCACCACCCAACGTTCTCAGTGTTTAACAATTACTTCTCACGACAGCAAAGAGTGATAAATATCAGCTACAATTCTCATTCTGCCATCTTCTTTGCCCTTTTGAAAAGGATTCATTTTCACTCCTCTGCACATTTTTAGGAGGAGTTGTCTCAAATGGATGCCTTTAAAAGCAGAGGACTCGTAAATACCTGTAGGGACAGGCAGAGAGATTTACGGTGAAGTTTCAGAAATCTAAATTTTCAACCCTACCATTATTAATAACTTATTGTCCAGTTGTGAGGAGGTCCACAGTCCATCCTGGAAGTATAGAATGTGAGGTAGAGTAGACCCAAGGCAATTAGTGTTAGGATGTGTGTTGTATGAATGTTTATGCTTTTTAAAACTGAAAATGATGAGACTAACATCAGAGTGTAAAACTAAGATAAATGTATGGGTATTTTTTCTTATGGGTAAAACACGATATTACACCATTTTTTAAAAACACTTTAAAACACTTAAAGTCCAAAGTATTACTTGCTTTTAAAGTAATGTTGCCCCCTAGTCTTTGTGTTTATGTTTAGATGACAGAAATTATTCACTCATGTTTACAATGAGATAACGCATCATTAAAACCTGCCTCGATGTTTGTATCTTTGTGATTTTGACTGAGTATTTTAATTCTTATGGTATTAAATAAAGGTTGAAGGAGAAAAAAAAAAAAAATTCCCAGAGCAATTACCCGCACTCATTGTCAAACCGTTAATAAAAATCCTTATGCTTAAACTCAAGCATTAACCCGAAAGATGCTGATGCATTTCAGCTCCAGTGCATCCGTGTGTGAATTAAGGGCACGAGTGTATAGGACAGGCTATGAAATGTCAGCACTCCTGTAATCTGCCCAGAAACAGATGCCCCCAGTCTCCTCCTCCCACTGTGAACGAACCCCCCAGCCCACCTGCTGAAACACAACACTGGGGCACGTTCCCCTTGGAGAGAGCTGCCGGCGCAGACACGCCCAACGATCCCTCGAATCTCCGAGAGGCTGCGCGCACTAAACCGCTTCTGGGGAACATTTTTAGCCACAGCTGAAACACGATGACAAAGAAGTTAAACAATCCAACGTGGCATAAAGAACCGAAAATAAACGGCAGCAGCAAGACGAAGACAGTAAGAGTGCAGCAGGCAGGCAGCCTTCACTGAGCGACTTATGGAAAAATATTCAGGAAAGAAAACCGATAGGGGCATGGCAAAACACATCAACTATAGACGGTCTCGAGAGCTCTGCCAACGAGACTCATCTAACAAAACTTATATTGTCTCCAAAATAAGGCTTTCTTCAACGGCAAAGCTGATGATAGTGGAGTAGTTGGTGCTGCTGCCTTTGCACCCGAAGGTCACAGGTTTCCCATCTCCAGCTGTAGTAGCCTTGAGTAGGGTACTTACCCTAAATTGCTCTGTATATATATCTCTCTCTATAATATATATATATATATATATATATATATATATATATATATATATATATATATATTACACACACACACACACACACACACACACACACACACAAATAGCTGTACAAATGGGTAAATAATTTGAACCTTAACATTCTAAGTCACTTTTGAGAAAAGCGTGAGCTAAATGAATATATGTAAACTACATAAGCTGTCGTCAAGTCTTAAGTCTCAAATATCCTTATATTACATAAACCCCGAGAATAGACAATTAATATGCATAACTGCTATGTTGTTAAATATGAATTTATGTTTTTCCCCACTAATTTCACATCAAAATTACTGATAAAGAATATAAATACAACACAGTATTTTATTTTCAAGCTATTGCCATCCATCCACCTTTTGTCCCGCTTGTCCTAAAAAGGTCGGGGTGGCAGCAGGGAGAGCAGAGAGGCCCAGCCGCCCCTGTCCCCCGCAGCTCCCTCCAGCTTAACCTGGGGGATCCTCAGCCGTTCCCAGGCCAACTGGGAGATATAATCCCTCCAGCGGGTTCTGGGCTGACCTCGGGGGCTACACTATTGCCAGTTTGTAAATGTTTTCTTTTGACTTTTCCTTTTCTGCATCAGCACAATACTCACATTTTGACTTGCTAGCCATTGTTTTTAAAGAGAGTCAGCAGGAGTGATTGATAGGCATTAGGACCAAATGCCAGTACTCAATAATATAATAAGGTAGACAGGATGGCCATGGTAAGCCTGAATTGTTGAGGACTCCCAGTATAGAGAAGTACACAAAGGGTTCAGCCAAAGGGTTCCTTCAGCCCATCCTTCAGACCCTGTTCATGTGGTCCAGTGGTTTGATACCCCTCTCTGTGCATGCTCCCGGTAGTCATTCATTGCCCTCCCGTTGACCTACAGCCTGTGCGTTGCTGCAAACTCGTTTCCGTGCATTTTGTCTGCACGTTTGCCCGTGTGCGTATGGGTGTGTGGAATCCCGGCACCAGTCCAGGGCGTTTGGACCACATTAATTAAACACTGTTGGCACTCTGTGTGAACCCAGTCCGAAGGGGTTCCAGGTTCCTCGGCAGAACAAGGCGGGGAGGGGGGACGGTCGTTCCTCACTTTTAAACAATGCCGGCTTCTCCAGAGACGGCACGAGTTCTGCGCCATGCTGGAGGAGCGCCAGCTTGTTAGACAACGCATCTCCCATGCCAAACACTGGGTTGTTATCAGAGATGTTAATGACAACAGGAACAGAGACAGGAAATGGATGGCCAATTAGGCTGCAAGGGATGGAAAGGACAGATGTGAAAAAGGAAATGAGAAACGGAGGGGGAAGAAAAAAACAGGAGCGCTGGAGAGTGATGGAGCAATCCAGGGAAACAAAGCAACCAGAAATGTATGGACCCTCCACCTCTGTGAGAACCCTGCAGAATTTTAATCTTTTAAATGACAACGAATCATGCTCACAGTCAGCTGCAGAGACCCACTCCCTTAACCCCTCCACAGAAAGTTCACAGGGCCAGTCATCTTTAATTAAAGAGCCGAATATGCTCGGATTCATGCAAGCGTTTCCTCTTCTTGGCGGAAAGGCATGCGGTCACATATGAAATAAACACACAAACACGCTCTGGTTAAGTCACGGGTACAGTCAGCACACAGGCAAACACACAAGCAGTCCTCTTATTCGGACATGTGTCAGTGAGCAGAAAAGAGGGTGTGTTTCAGAGGAAGAGAAAAAAAAAAAAAAGATCCAAAAAGCACTTTAAATGACAGCAACAGATGGCCCTTCCATTAATCAAACAGGGAAAATTAAGGGAGGAGGCAGATTAAAAACTGCATTTCCTCCTCCAGCACTTGATGAAGTCCCTCGCGCTGATGAGGTTCCCGTCGCATGTCGTCCGACCTCGTGATGAATCGGGGCGCACAGATCAATCGTGTCATCCCCGCTGTACTTGTGGGGTCTACCTAGCCCCGCCTCCTGAACCGGGTGCAAAGACCAAACATTTCTTGCCAATCTTCACAGCTATACATTATGGTACAAAATACCGTGAACAAACCCTGCTGACTTTACCTCCAAAACAAATACAAATTTTCTTAATTGAAAAAGAAAAAGGAAAAAAAAAAAAAAAAAAATTTTAAACATCCTGTGTGTCCCCATGTTTGTGTCTGCTAAAAAGCACAAAACCCAAAGAAAAACAGCATTTCTCCTTCGCTACCTCCACTTCTAATCTACTTATTCACGCAGCCTGTATCGGGTACACACGAAGGTCATCGCAATGGGCTGTACATTTACAACGGAGGCAGTGTAATAACAGCGGTGAACCGTTTACATGCGAACGCAGCACAGGTGAACTCGCTCAACCTGTATTGTTCGACCCCCAGGGACCGCGGATGAGAACCCGACAAGGAGGCCTTTGCGTTTCATTGTGCCGCGCGAGGGATTTGAGCGGTTCGTCGAGGTGCAGGCCTGCAAAGCTTTTATCATGCTATCCGTGTTGAAGCGGACCATCGCAGGGCGATTAAACCCCCTGCCTCCACTGAACAATGCAGAGATTACCACATCAAAGTGCCCCGCACAGTTAGAATGCGCCCGGCGTTTACGCCATCGGGCGGGAGAGATGAGCAACGGGTGCGGTAATGACATCCCGATTCAGGCTCCACGGGGGTCGCGCCAATCACCCCTCTCCCCTGATGTCTTCAGGTGGCTCAAAGGCTGCAGATGCAGGGGTCAGGACACCATGGTGAAAAGATTGCGGGGGGGGGGGGGGGGGGGGGGGGGGGGGGTAATTTTACATCCCTTGTGATGGAAAGGAAGCTGGGATGGACACTCCTTTAAAGGGGCCTCCATGCTCCAGTCCTTGCCCGGGACCCTGGTCAACCTCAAGCAGCAGTGAGAAACCACAGTGAGTCCAATGGGATTGTGGGAGTGGACTGTGGCTCAGAGGTTGAAGCATCAATCCTCAGATGAAGGGGGATGGGCTGCTGTCATTGTACCTTCCAGAAACCACCTCAGATGGTGTAACTGTTTGGAGAAAACCATCTGGTAAAAATTCATTATGCACGCATGTGTACAAACCAAGCACATAATTCATGTACGCAGTGTCAGAGCAGGCTCTTTAAGAAGGTCCGCGGGCCACGGCGGGGCAGATGTGCCGAGGCACCCCGCCCCTTACACACCCCGTTCCACCCCCAAGGGGGTCAGAGATAAAGAGTCGGGTGACAAGCTATTCTTTAAGACTAATCTCTCAGGAAGGGGGTGGAGCAGTAAGGAGCGGTTCAGGTCCGGCTGGGGTGACAGTATTTATGAGCTTTAGTCAAACCAAGTAACAATGTGATTCGCCCCCCTGCTATTGCTGGACTCGGGGTTCTTGCTCACTTTTATCCAGAGTCACTGACAGCGGCAGCTTTGGATGCTACGGCAGGTCAATAATTCACACAACAGGGTGGCTTTTACTGTCTCAATTCAGGTCCCTCAGGCATCCCCACCTCACTTTTCTACACTGATCTGTTGACCAGCATGCTGCAGCAGGAGGTGGGACTCATACTCAAGTCCGTAAGGCTTCAACTCACTAGGCAACTCACTAGGACACCTGCCGGCACTTCATCACCCAGATGCTCCTAAACCTGCAGCCAAACATCCTGTAGAAAAGTTGAGAAGCTCTCTTTCGGCAAGCCCCCCGTGTACAAGTGACCATCAATGCTGTTGTTCATCATCTACCATGTGAATCATCACCACCATCTACCATGTTCACTCGAAGCGCCCCCCTCCCCTCCCCTCCCCTCCCCTCCCCTCCGACACCCCTCACCTGGGGGTCTGCGTCCTGGACGGCTCGCGGGTGTCCATGAGCGCGGGCACGCAGCTCGTGAGCTCGGTCCAGTCCGCGTGCAGCCCGCAGCTCCAGCCCGTGGAGAAGCGCGAGAAGAGCCACGTCTCGCGCTTGCCGGGCCGGTAGCACGTGCACTTCTTCTGGCCCGCGCGGCACTCGCACGGCCTCTCGAGGCGCAGGTTCCGCACCAAGTGCCTCCCGAACGTGGTGCCGCCGGTCTTCTGGATGTGGAGGAACACGATCACGTCGTCGCCCTTGATGTTGAAGTCCACGAAGCGGCTCAGGTCGCTCGCCGTGAAGTTGAAGCGAGGCACGAAGCGGGCGAGGCTGCGGTCCTCCGCCACGTACGGGTCCCCTCCACCGCCAGAGCCCCCGGTTCCTCCGCCGCCGCCGCCGCCACCGTCCGCCCCGCCGCCCCCGGAGCCCCGGCCGCCGCCCCCCGGCGAGGCCAGGCGCAGCAGCTGGCAGTCGGTTCCCGGGCACACGTACTGCAGTACGATGAGACCGAAGAGCAGCAGCATGAGCAGGGCGAGCAGGAGCCGAGCGCCGCCGGACTTCTCATCCATCTTCGCGGGGGAGCGAGAGGAGCATCACTGAGCAGCCTACCCCGCTGCCCGGGCCGCTGGGGACGGTGCCCCTCGGCGCTCAGACACACACAAACCGAAGGAATGAAACCCCCTGAGAATGCCGGCGCTACTCTGTTCAGCTACGGAATAGTTCGCGGAGCTCCGAGAAGCACCACTTCAGCGTGGACGGAGGTCTCTTCCTCGCCGAGTCCATCTCTTTATGTTTACTTCCATCGCGAACCAAAGCCCGTCTGCCTTTCCCAGCAGCCCCTGCGGCGTCAGCAGAGCGAGGCCGTGACGTCACCACTAAGGGCTGTGGGGATTGAAATCCCCTATGCCGCTCATCGTCATTGTTCTTACAGTTTTTATAAGAAATCGGGCGTTTTAAGGGAAAGGGGACGGCAGTATATATGAGACTAACTGTGTTTTTACTCAAATAATTTGTAACTAACAGGTCTCTCGCCGTAGGGCTGTTTTGAAGCAGTGACCGTGAGGCTCCGTACCTCTCGTTTCCTGAATGAATCATGTTTACGCAAACTAGTATTTTGTACATTTACAAGTACTACATCAAATGTGAGGACATATTTTGCTTGTGAAATGGTAATAATGCTTCACTTTGGGTTTCCCCGTCGTAAGTCAGTAGTAATCATAGTGATCGGCGACTCCCAGCTTCCGCGTGTTTATCCCTGCTGTCACGGTACGGTAGTGTCAGGAGGAGGAGTGTGGGTGGCGACACACGGTAGAGTGTCGGGTGGGGCCGCGAGCGCCTTCGCTTCACTACTCGTCGCTGGGTTTGGGCCCAGTTCACTTGCAGGACCGCGAAAGAGATGCTCTTCTCCGATTGTGTCCTGCCTGGCTGGACGCGTTTACGGTCCACTGCTCACTTCACCTGCTGTGTAGTGCGGAATTCCTGCTGATGACAACCGCTACTGTCCCACAATTCGTCAAATATTCGTACAACCCCGCTGTAATTTCAGTGTATAAAAAAGAGAAAACTCCTCACCATAAGTAAAATAGTCAGGTAATATAGCTACATTCCTCGTTTATGTAGTTGCTGTAAGCAAAAAGAAAAGGAGCCGAAATAGCTCAGTTGGGAGAGCGTTAGACTGAAGATCTAAAGGTCCCTGGTTCGATCCCGGGTTTCGGCAGTGGTTTTTTTTTTTTTTAATTTTTTTCCTCTCGGACAGACAACATAATTATCTGTAAATCTTCTCATATCGAACGTACGAATAATTAAAAGATAAACGTCGCTTTAAGAGGTTTTTTTGTGTTTATAAATCGCACAAGACGTTTAGACATGGCTGTCCTCAACCTGAGGCGAGGCGCGGACGGCAGTGACAGAAACGTCTAGAACCACCCGAATCTGCCTCGAGACCGTCTGAGTAGCGCGAACAAGCTCCACTTTAAACACCCTATAATCTGTATTCATCGCTCGTATGAAAATTCAGTCAGTGCGCTTTCTGAGCGACTTCAAATGTTCAACACTTAATTTTACAGAGCACTGAAGCCCCCCTCAGATACATAACTGCGTATAAAAACATACCTCCATAGAGGCTATAGCTAAATTAGAGTTCATTAAGCAGTTTGGTGTGTTGAACAGAACGTACTTACTTTTGTCATTCAGCTAAACTGGATTTGAGTTTGAGGAGTTTCTCAGTCACCAACATAATACACACAGCAGGTGGTTACAATAAAGGTCACACTTTGTCACCTTATAGTCCTTACATCCACAATTTACAGGAAACACTGTAGTAACAGCGGTGGGTGATGTTTCACCAGCATGAATCAGCACTGAGTCATGAAGGGGAAAAAAAAAAAATTAAGGCATGTTAATACAAATAAGTCCATGTTCAAATTGCACACGTGTGACATGGTAAAGCAGGTTGGCCTCGCCCAACACTGACTAACCTGCCCTACAACACACCGATGAAGCACACAGGAAGCGGGTTAAATATATTTGCCATCTTTATTGTAAGAAGACTGGAGTTTTTTTTTTTTTTTTTAAATATACCCTTTTTCCTTTACATCAAGATCTGGGCCTCCATTCCAGGTACACACATGTAGGGCCTCTTTCAGAGACGCCAAAACAGCTCCTCCAAGTTCAGGGCTGTCCGTCTGGTCCTTTCATCAGAATTTCTCCAGGCCATGTGGGTTCCAGGTGAGAACAGGTTTGGCTGCTATGTCCTGGGCTCATCTGAGGTCCTGAAACCTTCACGTGGAGGAACACATTCCAGCTGTTTGGCACCCGCTGACCAGCGAGTGGCGCTCTGGCACTGCTGACTAGCGGAGTGGGATCCTCAGCACGAAGTCCGAGTTGTGGGGAATTGGCGACAAACTGGCAGGTGAGTTAAACCACCAGGTGTCCAGATATAGACCCTCTCCCTGAGCACTGTCAAACACACTAACTGGGAGCGCTCACCTTTACACTGAGAAGAAGGTGTGCACCAGCAAAGCTTTGCTAACTTTCCAACAAAAGCCCCGGACACTGTATTCTTCATCAATCCCTCCATTCGTTTATCCTCTTAAATGTGAAGACCCCTGCCTCGGCCAGCTCAGACACCGTTTCCAAAGCAAAGAGTGGAGATAAGGTCAAGGCTCAGCCGATCACTTCCACCAGAGGTTCACATTCCGTCTTCTCTTCTCCTCTGGCTCACACAAGTGCCTTCTCAATGATTCCGATTAAAACCTGGCCTGCTTTCCCAGAATCCCTTGGGGCTTTGCCACTTCCAACAGTACCACAACAGACATGCACGGTATCAGTCCCACACTAAATATCCTCACTCAATATTGTATTCATAAAAAAAAAGTTTAAAAAAGGCCATTATTAAAAAAGTCAAAATTAAAAGCTTTTCACCTACGTATAAATATATATTTCAATACTATTGTGGATAGCTACTTGAAACATTTTCACATGTGTAAAGGCCTTTAAAAATAAAAACATGCGATTAAATAATTTACTGTACAAAGAGCTACACAATTTGGCATGTGTTTTTCAGATAATTTATGGGATCAACAGGCTGTGGGAGTAAGGACAGATATGGACATCATTGTACTGACACTGTCCTCACAAGGCCTGGCAATTCTCCAAAGCAATGTAAAACTAACATGCAAACATTATACACACGTTATACACCAGCATGAGGATTCAAGGTACTCTTAAAAACTTGTCTAAACCAATGCCCTCCTTTAGAGGTAGCGGTAAACGTACCAGAGTTATCACCTAGCAGTATAATTTGGTTCAGATGCTGTGACAATGGAAAAGGACATACTTCCATCCCTGGAAGAATGGAATATAGATGGATCCAGCCATGTGAGAGGGTCAACAGTTGGTCAGAATCTTTACAAAATATGACATACACCACGAGAGTGAGGTTACTATAAAAGTAAAAAGAGGATATGCTCAGGTATAAAAACTGACATTTGCCTCACACTATGTATTCCTCCTGGAACAAGCTGTAGAATTGGTTGTAGTACCATTTGATAGTATACTTTAGTGATATTTAATAATAAAAAAAAAATTAAGTTTGTTCATCACCTTGCCTCATGAAGTCCATTTTGGCTCTAACTCAACCAGGAGAGAGTTTCCTTTAAGCATTGAATTTCACACAAATCTAAACCTTTACAATGAATTCATTTGTTTTCTTATGGATTGATAGTTTACCCATAATGCTTTGGGTGTGAGAACAGCTGCAGTTCAGCTGGAATGATAAGAATGTTGGCAAACTCCTTTCTTGCACCCCAGACTCTTGGGTTCTCGGGTTCCCACTTCTACCTCGGACAAGTTTTTTCTGCCCACATTAAGAACTACCTATTCACACTGCTCAGGAATCACCAGGACATCTCACACTGCTTCTAACCACATCATGCTCACACCAGCTACAAATCGACGGTAAAACCCTAAAAGGTGCGCAGACTTATTAAAAGAAAGCGCACGCACTCGCTCACCACCACACCCACTGAATCCAAGTCATTGTTTCCATGTCTCGTTGCCCCTTGGTGCCCCAAACACAGGCCACACTGTGAACCCTCCATCTTCGCACCACCTATGAAACAGGTATGCATATATGCTCCCGTGTTCTTACCTGTCCTTATTTTAGAACTGGGAAGTTGTTCTTTAAGACAAATAACTGAGGCCTGGTTACAGTCATTAAAAAAAGTCTCATCATGAAAAAAAGGGGCACCACGTACAACACTTTACATGATGTGGGGGGGACGTTTTGAAATTCTCAAGAACGAACATGTGTAATAAAATGCAAGTAAAAATGTGAAAAAAGCCAACAAAATACCCTTGGTGTATATACACTGTCCATTTATAAAAACAATCAAATAAAATGTGAAGTTACTATAAGGACTTGGTTTTGTCCACGTGGCGGACACAGCGAGAACCAGAGGGCTGTCTGTAATGCTCTCTCTGACAGGCTCCCCCCCTCCATCCTCCGAACAGTTCTTTCCCTCCCGTCTCAGTCACTGTTTTTATCTCCAGTGTGCTATGACCAGAGCCAGGAGAGCTCCTGCCAGTGCAGTCCCACGCCAGGCCATGGAGGTGGTGCTGCTTGATTCCAGCTCTTCCCGAAGCACCTTGACCACACGTGGGTTGATTGGGCCTGGAGTGGAGAAGTACATGTCCGGGTCCTGGCAGGAGGGAGAGTCACAACCACTGCCGCTTTCCTCGCCACCGCTCCCAGCATCCTCTGAGAGGGAAAAGAAGAAAACCGGGTAAGAGGGGGTATAATGGAAGAGGAAAAATCAGTCAAGAGAAAGAGCCAAAGGACAAAGAAGGCAGAACAAAAAAGGAAGAAGCTTGTAAACCTATTTTGCTTTCCATGTACAATAAACCAACCCTGCCACTAGGGGCGTGGTACACAGATGAGTCCAGATCTTACCATTGTCTGTGGAGATGTCATTGCCACTGTGTGCAGCCTTCAACCAGGTGGTCATCTCTCTGAGGACCATGATCTGCTGTCGGATGACCACGTCGGGCTTAGTGATGTCCACCTCCACATCAGGATTTGACACTTGGTTGGCCAACCCATTACCTGCGACAACCGACTCGTATCTGATAAAGAGGAGGAGGGGAGAGAGCAACATGAGGTATAAACTGCCATGACTTTTTTCCTTTGAAAGATTATTCATTTTTTTCCAACAAATTTTCATCATGCCAGACAATGACTGTCTAAGAAATGGCCTGATGAGGAAGGCATCTACATTTTCCTGATTTTAACAGCTGTATGTTTGCCAAAGCAAGGCACCTCCCCTCAAGTGAACAACAGACAGTATCAGGGATGAGCTGGGCTGCCACTGGAGCTTGAACAGAATCTTTTAGTCTCAGCATGTGGTTCCTTCATTACTGCTCCACCTGCTAGTGCACTCCCTGAAAGTGACACTAACCTGCTCTTGGCGGTGCCATTCCAGCAGTCATCGCCAGGAGCAACCCTGTCTCCAGTACACACTGTCTCTGGCAGTGTGGACCAGAACTTTTTAGCATGTTTCAGCTTCTTCTTCACATCAGTCACCTGGACAGAAAGAGAGAGGGGAAGTTTTAAAAATAAAAAAAAAAAAAAAAAAAAAAAAAAAGAGTAAATTTTGATATTTTCTACTTAATATTTCCTTGTTTCTGTAATATGAAACATGAATCTAAAACTGGGTGTGTAGGTCCAATCAGGACATTTTTTTTGTATAACTTCTAGCCAAGAAAATGTGAAAAAGTAAAATTAGTTTAGCTTAATTCAACTAATATATAGTTGGCCCATAACAGCAGTTACACCGCTATTGAGATACATAAGATCACATACAAAGTTCTCATACAACACTGGAAGAGACCCCAGTCATACCAAAAACTGCAATACACACACACACACACACACACACACACACATTTTCAGAACCGCTTGTCCCGTACGGGGTCACGGGGAACCGGAGCCTACCCGGCAACACAGGGCGTAAGGCCGGAGGGGGAGGGGACACACATAAATGATATATTACTATTACCACCACCACATAAAAAGTTAGCCAGTTAGAGTTTCCTAGTTACTAAGTAACTGGGCTCATACTTCCTTAACCACTTGATCAAATTAGCTACGTATGGTGGTGTTGCTGAGGAGCTTTGCTTGTGACTGTATGGCTCCCAAAGCAAGTGTGGTGGGGACGAAAGGGAGAAGAACATACAGTAGAATTAGCTCAAAAACTAAGAACAGAAACACGGTCCCATACCAGTCTGTCTAGACTGGTCCCTGCAGCAGTTGTGGGCCGCGCCTCTGGGCTGTAGGGCCGGAAGCGGCCAGTGTAGGTCCCTTCACTCAAGGAACGCTGAGCACGGAAGCCCATAATCGGTTTGGGCTGGCCACACCCCTGGAATACCTGTGTGGGATTGAACGAGGGAAACTTTCAGGCAATAGAATATCAAAGACGACAAAAAAAGGGATTCCTGTTTTAGAAACAATGAGGAGTGGAGGCATGGAGACTGACCTTCTGCGAGACCTGCATGCTGTTCTCCTGCATGTTCATGATGGCGTCCGAGATCTTCACGTCAATGGGGTCCATCACTGACTCAAAGTTAAACGGCCCCTCTAGTCTTTCTGCCAGACTCAACATAGCATCTGAGATATACAGATCAGATAGACCGTTTTGAATTTCAGCTTTAAAACAGAATCCTTTCCACAATACGAGAACAGATTTTCGCTTTCTGGCTACTGTACTTGGAGACTGGAGTCTCTTTCGGCCCTTAATGCTCTATAGCTGAAGCCACATTTGTCCACCAGGGGAAGCACAGAGTTACCACATTTCAATGATGGGACTTGGTTCACTACAGCAGTGGCTCTCAACCTTTTGGAACTAAAGCCCCCCCCAAACCTCTCCTATTATGTGGCACACCCCCCGCCATGACTAGATAGATAATTTCTCTTTAGATTTTTAGTTTCTTATACTTTTTTCTTACTTTAACTTTTGTGTGTGTGTGTGTCTTTTTTTTAAACTATATAAAGGACAATAGTGGAACACGCCCTTAATTTATCAAAAATGTTTTTGAATATAAAACTAACTTGTAACATTACGTGTAATGTAATGTGATATGCAAACTCGGATGTAGGGTGCGTTTCGCTAGCCATGCCATTATAAATTAGTGGGAAACCTGCACTTGCTTCTTTTTACAAAGAAGCACAATAGGCGGTTCAATGTTGGACAGCATAAGCCTGAGGTCATCCTCCACCTGCAGGCGATTTCGGTATTTTGTTTTCAGCGCAGTCAATTTTGAAAACCTGGCCTCGCACAAATAAGTTGAGGTGAATGGAAGCAGCAATTTAACAGCAGCATCAGACAACTGAGGATATTCAGTCATCAGTCAACCAAAACAAAGGCAGAGAGAGTAAGAGCTATAGACATTTAGCTGGAGGTGCTGACGACAGACCACTGCCACAACTCCTTTTAGCACGTGTGATGAACTTATCCATACCAACTTATTAGTTCGACTGGTATCTCTGACGTTTTGACTCGTGTCTACACTGCCAGCTATACATAAAAGGCAGGCTTAAGCTCTGCCTCTCCAACTCAAAGAAAATGCAGAGGGAGAAGGAACGCATTTTTAAAATATTTTTAATTTTAAAATATTTTTTAAAATATATTTTTTAAATAATGAGATTTTTACAGGTTTTTCATTTTTATGCACATTATAATTGAAAAGCAATAAAATACACCGAGTACCCAAATGATGACCTGTCTCTGTGCTTTTTTTCTCGGAAACAATTTGCACCCCCCTCTCCGATCTCTCCCCCCGTTGAGAACCAATGCACCAGAGGAACACTTCACACTACAACAAGATCTTCTGAGTCCAGCCAGTCACATCTCCAGCTTCTAGCCAGTGCAAGGCTCCTCATAGAAATTAGCCCCTCCCACTCACCCAGGAAGTTGTTCCACTCAGAGTCCAGATCGGCTTGGTTGGCCAGGCAGCCACGCAGCACGTTTAGGCAGTAGTTCTGGCATGGCCGCAAGGCCACCTGCCCTGAACAGTACGGGCAGTAGAGCATCTTCATGGCAGCACGTGCACAACCTGGGGTGGCACCCACCTGGGGGGAGGGTGGGAGAGAGAGACCACACCATCACACACATCTGCTGAAATGCCAGGGAGAGAAACCATGCTGTCACACACCTAAAACCACATCTGTTCATCCAAACATGCACCACACACATGCAAACCAGTGCCTTGAGTACCATGCTTCCCAAAACTCTGCCAGAAGACAGCACACACACAGCCCATTCATTTAAGCCCCACCCCCTCGTTAGTCTCCAGCCTTCCTCACCGTGGAGACCTTGGCCACCACTTCAGGCAGCAGCGCAAGGCCACGGGTGAAAGTGCGGGCTGCCACGAAGGCGCGGGTCAGCTGCAGGCGAAGCTTGCGTGGTACATCGCCGAAGGGTCGGAGCTGCTCCGTGTGCTGGCTGACACATTCCATGTATTCATCGCTGAACTCATACTGCACGTTGACCAGGCGGAACATGCGTTCCAGCAAGTCCGCCCAGAAGTTGGCCAGCATGGCCTCCAGGTCCACAGCGCTGCTGCCTGCAGCGTAGTAGCGCTTAAGCTCACGGAAGAAATGCTGGAAGAGTTCTGCGTTCTTCACATACATGTACCCATACGTGCGTACAAACATGTTGTGAAGGGAGCGCTCCGCGTTCTCCAGAAGCTCGCGGAAGAACTCTAAGCAGAGAGACAGAACATGTATGTGAGAGAAAGACCATGCAATGAACTTGAGGCTGCCAACTTTGTTGGTTTGACCTCTTCACAGCAATGAAAGGTCATCAGTATAGAGTCCACAGGCACATACCCAGTAGGCAGAAAGGGTTCAAGAGGATCTCCATTAACCAAGCATTGGCTACAGCTGTACTTATGTGGCCTGTCATTTTTGGTCTGTGCATTCAACAGGAGCATCTTCAGAACCAGATGTTTTCAGCTGACCACTCCCCCCTTGCAGGAACACTTACATTTATTAATTTATCTGACTTTTTCCCCTTACAATGTTAAGCTAACAGTGTTTTTTTTTTTTTTTTTTTATTTATACAGCTGGGTAATTTTAATGGAGCAATTGAGGGCAAATGCTTTGCTCAAGCTGGACATGGGATTCAAACTAGGACTGTCCAATTATGAGGTAACACCTCTAACAGCTCTAATACCAGAGAAAGTAACCCCCAACTTAAAAAAGGACCAGTGTACTGCCCCTCCACCCACCAAACCCACCTTTCCCCTCCAAATTCAGTTCATTTTCTTTTAAGGACTCTCCACTGCAGACATGGAACAATAACCCATTTCATCCAGAGGAATGTTCAACCTCAAATATAATGCAGCCACCCCTCCCTCACCCAGCAATCCCCTCGCACTTCCCTAATCTGAAAAAAGCAAATCCCACACGCTGTCAAGGAGGGGGACGCGCTCTGCTTCCACCTGCTGGAGGACAACTGTGGCTGAGAAAGAATTGCTAACATCATAAAGGAGATGGATGCACAAGGAAATGTTAATATAATTTATTTATCAGAGACTCCTCTCTAAAGAGACTTGCAACATGAGTTTTGTATACTAGGCTACATATAATGATTCATTCATTTTACAGCTGGGTATATTTTATTCAAACCAATTTAGGTTAAAAACCTTGCCCAAGGGTACTAAAGCATGAGCAAGGTTTCAAACCTGGGTCTTCCAAGGAGTCCTTTGACTGGAAGGACAGTTCTAAGCCCTGCACTCCCTGCTGCACCTTCATTTACACCACTCCTTGCATTCAGCTTGTTTCCTGCACTCAAGACCAAAGCATCCCCCCCTTCACTTAGGTAGCATCATCTACTGACTAAGAGAACCATAAATTGTATGGGGCTTTGGTGTGCGCCTCCCACTGGTGTTGGGGGTAATTGGGAAGACACAAAACTATTTTTTGCCCCCAAGTTAAACTGGCCATGACTCCAACCTCCGCCTTGTAACGCTGGACCTGCAGAGCCACTTCTTGTGGGGCATGTGTTTGTGTGTGTCCCTCTGTGTTTACCGTAAGCTGCCACACACACGGTAGGATGTGTCCTCTTGCACTCCTCCAGAGTGTCACAGCACAGACTGTACAAGTCAGCTGGTGAGAGTACGACACCCACTGGGGTGCAGTGTTATGGGGGCCTCATGGGCTGGAGGACCTCTATAAAATACACACACTGCACCTGAGCTCAACCACTGCCCTTCTGAATCAAACCCAACTTCATACCTGTCCTGAGCCCATTAGGACAGATTCACCCTGTTCCTGGCATTGAGTCAGAGGAAAGCTGGAATCTGTCTATGGTGTGCACGCACACACAGTTTTGTAGCCACTTTTCCTCCTGGTTACATGTGACTAAGTATCAGTATGAGCTCAGATTTCACTTGGCTGGGTGGTGGAGGGGGGCGCTGTGGGAACAGGCCACTGAGCTGAGTCACTGCATTCCTCACCCTTCCTGTCACTCACTCACAGGGAAGACCTGCTGGCTGCAGGCCGTCTGCCTGGTGGTCGCTCATGCTGACAGCTGCTCGGAGGGGGACAGAAGTGGGGTGGGGTGAGTGCACGAGGAAGCCATGGGGGGCACTGTTGGGAGAGTCCCACAGGGGTCTTCTCCAGATCCACAGCCCACCCAAGGTACCAAAAGGATGTAAGGCAATGAGCATAGCGACACGTTCATGTTTGTTGGTGTGTAACAGGTGACACTCATGAACATTAGACACTGTGCTGATATGAACAGGACAGGCACAGGTCTCTTCTTCCCTTCATTCTCCTTATCACTTTTCCTGCACTCTGCTCATGACCCACCCTTTCCCCTGCTTCCTCTGTCTATGTGCAGTCTACTCACGGTCAAAGTGGCGGTGCTTCTGCGTGAAGGTGCTTTGCAAGTTGGAGCTCAGCTGACTGACTGGTGCCTTCAGGTCAGAGTGGCTCTGCTGGCTGAGCTTCTCCTCCATCTGCTCTGTACAGCAGGTGAAGCCCTGAGGACACACTTTCAGGTGGGCTCCTGCACCAGCCGGGGGGGAGGAGAAGAAAAAACAGTATTGAGTATGTTAGTCACACAGCATAGCTTCAAGCATCAACTTGGTGAATGTAGCAATGGGTGTAACATGTGGTATACCGGATAGAGCAGTCACTTTGCAATCGGAAGGACATGGGTTTGAACCCCCAGTACAGCTGTAGTACCCCTGATCAAGGTACTCTACCCGAATTACCCGGTAAATCATATTAAATGGCTTAGTGCACAGTTCTGGTATTGTTACGTCATCAAGGTTAATATATTTATGTTATCCAAAGACCAGCATGTCACACAGTTCACATGATAGCACTACCAACCAAACTCTACTTTTCTGGGACCTAGTTACAGTGACCACAGTCCCCCTCCAAAACTTGCTGTGCAGTCTAAGAAATGTCTGGTCAATGTCTATCAACTGTGTGGGACTTTGACCCGGCTGATGGGCTTGGCAGCCTGGCTCGAGGTCTGATAGCAAGCACGGCCTTGACGGAAAGGGTGACGGCACTCAGTTAACACGAAGCTCCCATGGGGTCACTAATGGAATCGTATCTCAGCTTCAAATGATGGACCTTCCTCTGCACCTTCTTTTTCTTTAATTTCTAAACTTTTTTTTTTTTTTTTTAAGTTTCACCCTGAACTATCGATAAGAAATAAAGTCACTACACTAACAAAGAAGTCTGATTTGCTCCTTCTGAGAGAGCCACTGCAGATGAGAGTGAAACACACTCCATTCCCACACTGGACCCCCAACACACATTTAAATCCAGCAGGGGCACAGTCACAAACAGCCTCTATCCTCCCACCCCTCATCCTCCTTCCTCTTTAAATTGTTCCCAAAATAGGTAATTTCCCATACACACTGCCCCTCACCAGAGAGCTGCATTCCCACAGGGGGGGGGGTGCCATGTGGAGAAAGCCCCGATTAGTCGGCACCACCCCCACCGAACCCCAGACAGACCCCACCACCACGCCTTGATGGCCCCGCAGGCTCGGACTGCCAAAGTCAAAGGTTAACAGTCCCTCCTCTGAGAAAGGGTCCGTCCTTTGACCTCCCTCTGCAGTGTCTCCCACACACACACACACACACACACACACACACACACACGTTACTTGAGTCACAGTTTATTAATTGTGCTGAACCTACAGTTTCCTCACCACTCCTGCTTCCAACTGGCCTTCTCCACATCGGCAATGAAACCTTGAACCCCTCTGCCAGCAATGGAATGTTGATGCCGCAAAGTTTTCAGTATGGGCCTCACTCAGAGCCCAAAGACTGACCATTAAGGCAATAATTAATATTTATTACATTTATTCATTTAGCTGATGCTTTTGCCAAAGCAATTTACAATGTTATTCTACCTACAATCATTTGCCCATTTATACAGCTGGGTAATTTTTACTGGAGCAATTTAGGGTAATACCTTGCTCAAGGGTACTACACCTGGAGGTGATTCAAACTTGCGACCTTTGGGTCCAAGAGCAGCTGTCCCATGTTAATTTCTGCAGAAACCCAGAACAGCCAACAAAAGCATAGAACCCATTTAACACACGCATACTCACTCTCTCACAAAAGGCTGGTGTTCATGAATCTGGGCTTCACCTCCATATGTAATCAATACTTGACTGTCAGCATTTGACTCACTGTCAATCCAAGGTGGAAGTTAATTATTGAAAGGCAACTGACACATCCCTTGAAATTTGAACCCTCGGAAGATTTTGGAGAATGCAAGATTGCAAAAGACAACTAAAGTATATCAATGCAGGCTATGAAAGTGCCTTATAGGGTGAGTGTCTGCTGTGCTCAGAGACACATTCATCCAGCAATTCGCCTCAAACATATCCCAGGATGCAGAGCTGGGTGTAAAGCGCTCAAAGGATCAGCATCCTAAAAACTACCAGAGCTGATCACCCCCCTGCACCCCAGAACAGCATTGTGCTACGCCCCCTCTGGCTGCTTGGTGGTCCTGTTTGTGAGGGGTCCAGAACTAAAACCAGAACTAAAAGCTCCCTCTGTTCCTTAGAACTGCTGAATCCATCCCATCATTCCAGAAGGGTCTCAAAGCCCATCTCTTTCAGACCCATTTCCCTGCTAAGAGCTTTGCAAGTCACTCCTTTGCCACCTTTTAGTTTTATCTATGCATTTTACTGTTCGTATGTTGCCACCATAAATAGCTACCTGAACACGTAAACAACAAGAGTGGTATCAGACAATGTGTGTAACAGTCATGTCTAACGAAAGCACTTTGCTGTTGATGCGCTTTTGTTTACTCAGTCATATGTTGCTTTGGAGAAAAGCGTTTGCACTAAAATGTAAAAAAAAAACTGTCGCTAATAACCAGGTAACTTCATTGGTCACCATGCAAACAAACACCTACCCGTTATACATTCAAACACATTCCCTGCAGTTTCCAACCCCTGAATCATACCACTATTCAGTGTAGGATGCAATTACAGTGGGTGGTGGCAGCTGAATGGGGCAATGAGTTGGGAAACTTCTTATTCTACCCCATAAGTAGAAAATACCACCTACAGGTCTGCAGAAGAAGACTGGGTATGCGGCGCGTATCAGGTACGATGTGTTGGAACCACACGAGTCGGCAAACCTCACAATACTGGCACAGATATTTAGCTCTACTTCATTCCTTCTGGCAACTCTTCCAAGGACATAAAGGAAAATGAGGACAAAATATTACTGGTGGGGGGTGGGAGAAGAATTTTAGAGCAAGTAAATTACATATCATTCTAAATAACAGTAATTATATTTTAGGAAGCCTGAGATGATCATCTCGTGTCGTAGCAGGTATTCTCCCTCCGACAACCTGTCTGTGTTCCTGGCGCTGTACATTATGGCTCCACATTAAGAAAGGAGGAATTCACACAGACACCTCAAATAAAGAGGTTCAAAAAGCAGGGGGGGGGGGGAAACAGCTTCATGGAGGGTTGAGTGGACCCTTAAAGTGGGTACCCATTAACAGCATGGTGCTTGAGGTTGGACTTTGTTTCTCCTGCTCACCCCGGCTGACACTGCAGGCCAGAGGACCACTTCATAGTGGACAGACTCCACACACCTACTGTCACAGAGAAGAGTCAGGCTCCAACCACCTGCTTTCCTAATAATATCCTGAACTCAGTGCAGGCTCACAGCACACAACACCGACAATGTTTGGGCACATCAGCAGGGCTGCCGTTTCACATTCCCAACCTACCAGCCCTACCATTAAATCCTCTGGGCAACTACACTGGTATGGCAAGTGTGCAACCCTCATGCCAACAGGAGCACTGATGGTGCAGCCAGGCCACAGGTCGGCGGGTCTGCAGTGGCACGGGAGACACATGTCTGGATGGCAACACCCAAGAACCTGCCCATCCAGCTCCATTTGTTTGCTTTGCTATGGTTCATCTGTAAACTCTACTTTTTATTCTCAGGGCCTCCTGAGTTCACACCACAATTTTCACCAGTGTTACACCAAAAGCAAGGACAAGAAAAAAAGAAAAAAGTACACTCAGAAACATACAGGAGTCAGCAGATCCCATATCCACCCCCCCACCCCCCACCCCACACCTCGGGGAGGTGGCAGGGGGTCCTAATGAGCAGGATATCCCAAACTGGACAACAGGGCTGCCCTGGCCATTGGTGGGAAATGCCTTTCAGCAGCAGAGCAATGCCAGGTGTTTTAAGGAACACCCTCACCCAACATGGACTCCTGACCAGTGTCTCCATCCTCCCACTTGTTGCCAAGCAGCATCGCTGAGGGCACATGGGCAAGGCCTCAAGCTCATGACCCTGAATGCCAGGAAGAACATAAAAGAAACATGTGGAACTCTGGCCACGTGCACTGTACAATAGAGTACACTATTATCACTCATGGCCTTGACTCAGGGATGCAGGATGAAAATGAAGGACTCAGGTTAAATGCAGGGCCATGATGCCATGCACCATCCTATACTGTATTAGCTATGGCACAAAGTATTGTTTGTTTGAAAATATTGTAGATTCAATGATCTACCAGGAGTTGGGAAAATGCCAGACTGGCAAAAACTGGCATTCTGGGTAGCACTACACAAGATGGTGGAAGGAAGTCCACGAGACAATCATGCATCCTATACCAGAGCTGGAGCAACACCTTGACAGCTGACAAATCTTCTTGACCTAAACCAGACCACTTTGGAGTTATCACTGCTCTAATGAGACGAAGAAAAAGGAGGGGAAAAAAATCTGATCCTGCAGTTCACAGTGGGTTAAGAGAGCAGTTTCCAGATCTAGAGAGGGGGTGACACTGACCCTAGAAACTTCACTTTAAGGAGAGCTTACAGTTTGGAACTGAGACTACAGTGCAATATACACACTCCATTGCTCCTTAATGGAGAGGTAGTTATACTAATGGGTCAGAAAAAGGACATGCACACATTCTTACACAGATACACTCACAAACACAAGGTGATTAACCTCTGCCTCCATGCAAGTCCTTCCTCCATCTGCTTTAGCTATTGGTGATCAGTCAGGGCTCCCAGCTGATTCAAACTCTCCATTCTGTGAAAATTCCAGAGAGCCATCATCCGTGAACATTTACCCAGAACCCAACCCCCAGGGGAAATTCTTCAATGCTGCTGCAGCCCCAAAACCTCCGCCTGCAACTTTGTCACGGCACACAAAAGCTCCCCACAAACCCCACTTCCTAGGTCAGCCTTCCGAGCCATTTAACCCACTGACAGGAAGCTGCAGAGCCGGCAGATGAGCGCGGCAGCCATGGTGCTCCAACAGCTTCTCCACGACAGAAAGTTCCCTTGACAAGTCCACACTGCCAAGGAGAATTCAAACTTGAAATGTACAAAAAGTAAGAGTGAAGGGGAAAAGAGGAAAGGAGGAAAAAATAAAAAGCATGGGGCTTTGGCACCAAGAGAAGTTTACCAAAGTTTCAGGTGGAAGTAATTACACCTCTACACCCCCAACTCCATGACCCCATAAAGCACAGCACCCTGTGCAAAATGGCTGAGGAGAGAGATTTCAAAAGCACCAATAGGTGAGCAAAGTCAGGGCAACCCAGAATGCACTGCTTGTGTTCTCAGCCAGAGCCCGGGGTTCGGGGGGTATCAAGAATAACAAAGGGAAGGACTGAAAGCAAAGGAGGATACAGGAACAATAACTAACCTGAGGTGACTGAACCCTGAGCCCACATGTGAGTGGATTCAGAAGTAATGGACAATGGGTGCTACAAGGGCAGGGGTGCTCCTGGTGCTATCGTGGTTAGAGCAGTCGCTTTGCTATCTGAAGGTTCTCCAATGAAATCCCAAACACCTCAAAATGTTCCACCCATAGTCTGGGGTATAAATAGGTTCATTACTGTAAAGCTGATTGTCTAACACTCTGCCTTGGGAAAAATGTCAGATAAAGATTAACACCACAGTGACCTCAGTCTGTATAGGAGGCAAAAAGTAGAGCATAACTTACCCTGGTGATATGGGGGGGGTGGTAATAGCTACCACCAAGTGTGTTAAAGAAACCAATAAAAATAGTATGTCGAAACAACAAAAAAGGATCTGCTAAATGAATAAATGTAATGTAAGTGTAAAATGAGTTCCTCAAAATTCCATGTGTATCACAGAATGTATACACCAGAGGGTGAGTGCTATCGACTCCCCCAAACTGCAGGGAGGGGATACCTGGCAAGGAATTTCAGGCAAAACACACATCAGTGAACCAACAAATAAGGCTCCTCAGCAGGTGTACCTCCAAGGTGCTTCAACAGGAGTACTTCTGTATAAGACAATGCTTCACCCGCTTATACAGCTCAACACAAATACAAGTTAACCTCACTGCTCAAGAGTGTAAAGAAGAGCGATATGATAGCAAGGGGCCCTAGAGATGTGAACCCACAATGTGTGTGTCAAAGGCCACCTGTCTTCCTATCTAGTTTCACTGAATTGCAAATCCAACAGCGTTTAACATCATAGCACCCCAAACATATGCCACATGGGTTGGGCACCTTTGCCATCACAAGCATGACCAGACACAGCCACTTTTTATCTGACCACCTCGCAGCAGGAAGGAGAAAACTCAGCTGCCAGAGACGTGTCCTAACAACACAAGCCGAGTGAGTCCGGCACAAAAGGTACCTCCAGCTCTCCCCCCTTGTTCCGTCAACCTCCTGTGACTGAACACACACACACACACGAGTAGCCTAAGAGGAATGCTGGAAAGGACGAGACATCAATTCACACGCCCAGGGGAGGTCTACACACACCTAGAAGAACAAATTCACAAATGCAGTGAAACATTAATTTCCACTCATTACAGGTGGTTTGAGCTCATTTTTGTGCTCGCTGTCTCACACAAAGGTATTCCAGAAGGCTACAAAGCCTATATACCCACCGGCTGAGAGGGGTCACGTGGCTTGAGCGCCCCCCCAAAAGACAGACAATACATTCCACAGCACTTCAGAGCTTACAGAACTAGATGTAGCTGGGAGACAGGCAGAACTGTTTCATGCCTTAATCATGGTATAGATTTCTGGTTCCTACCAGACTTGATCACACAGACATCATGCAGTCAACATGCTTGTGCAAATATTGCTCACCGAAAGAGCTAAACCTGATGGAAACGCCACACAGACATCATTCCACATTGCTGCAGAACTCCCCCAGTTAAAGAATCTGCGTATCGAGGCGTATAAATGGTGCGTGGTGAACAGAGCCCCGCTGCTTTCTTCCATGGTGTCATATTTCTGTTGGCATGTAGTGTGCCATATGACCCTCCCTTCTGCAGTCCCAGTTCCCCTCCACATTGTTTACCTAGACACGAAAAGTTAACCCTTAAACTTAGAAAGGCCTGCAGCCTTTCATAATGAGCAAAACAAGCTAGAAGCTACACATTCCCTCTGCAGCCCAAATGGTTTTAGCAGGTATCATCAATACACAACCTGTGTGCAAAAGAGACTTAATGTCACCACTTCCCTTTACCACCTAGAAGGCTTTTCATAAGAAGTGGTTAGGAGACACACAAACAAGCTGAGTTGAGGTAGGGCCTTCAGAAGAGGCCTGATAGGGGTGTTGGGGCCAATTCGCAGGAATTAGTTTGCCCAACCCAGGACCAGCGCTGGGATCCAGACTGAATTCACAGATCGGCCAACTGCTCAACATTGTGACAAAGGGGTCCCCTGGACAGAAACAAGAGAGCAACAACAATCCTTTGCACTCTGGAAATTATACATACTGTGATCAACAGATCCTGCGTTCTTCTCACTGCACACTACAGCTTCACCCTAGTCCACTGGGTGAGCCCAGGAATCCAGGAGGAGGGGGCCACAGTTCAAGGGACTCATTGCTCAGCTATGCAGGAAAGCAAGGCACAAGCAGAGTCAAGCAGCCATTTCTAACTCTTGAAGCACACCTCCTCCAACACAACGGCTTTCTTGGAGGGAGGGGTACAGGCCTGCTAGTAGCTAAGCAGAAGCAACAAGGTATTTCAGACCTCTTACTCTACCATTGAGAAAACTAAGGAAGGGAAGAAAAAAAATGCAAAGCACATCATTGTGCAGTATATGAGAAAGTCAAGGAAGCTGGTGGGGCAAAGGGATTCAGGGACCTAAGATACTGCTGATTTGGGTCAAAAACATAAGTTACTGTCATGGGGTATGGTATTCCATGGTATTGCTCAGTGGCCCATGCAGGTAGAATTATGTGCCATGATTGTGTGATACAGAAACAACCACTCATCCTCAAGCAACGCTGTAGAAACTTTAGGTGAGAGGTACGTACACATGCACACAGAGTGTGTGACTGCATCCTCAAGTTTTATTGTCATGTGTATTTGACAAATACTATGAAATCCTTGTGCAAGTCTTCTCTCCCTATAGTAATATATACTGGGGGTAGGGGGGTATGAGGGCAAAGCGCCATGGAGAAATATATAACAGAATCCTGCAGAACATCCAGTGGAAGCAACCACTCCTATGGCAAATCAGTGACTCTCCTTGATCTTTGGCTGGAAGTCAATCCCAGCTCTTCCTCTCCATGCCTGTCACACACATCCACCATCAGTACCAGTTTCTAGCTACCAGACTCCCTCCCACAGTTCCTTAACACACCTACACAAAGTTAATACTACATCCAGGCTGAGGTCCAAACTGCATTACTAGCAAATGCCATGAAACATTCCAGCAACAAGTCACGGAATCACTAGCGTCAGGGAAACAGCAGTAAAATGTCATAAATGAAGGTGAAATTTTATTATGATCTGCTGCAAAGCTCTGCCAATAATCAATTTTTAAAACTTGCATGCTTCCTACTTGAGCCACTTTATGCTGTATGAACCGAAAAACTATACATTTTTATACTAGCAATGCCTGCACTGTCCACCCAACAGGGGGTTGATTAGTTTGCACGCCACTGTGAACATTAGCAACACATTCTACCCTGTTCAGTACAGTGAAAAATAAAAAAATTAACATGGCATGGATGTGAAGGCAAGACAGGACAACTGGGATACCAGATGACACTTTAAAAGACACCATGGAGAGCTAAGAAACCAAACAGGTGAATGTTAGTTCAAATCAGTCAAGAACAGTCATTAGAAGCACAGATGAGAATGAGGTTGGACTCGCAATGGATACACACCTTTCAACACTGAAAATACAAGCAGAGGACAGAACAGACAATGATACAAAACCAGAGAACAATAAGTCCGTTGTACCTACACTTCATTCGTGTGCAGATAATCGGAGGAAAGCAGAACTCAATGTGGATAACATGAATTTATGGCAGCAAATTTTCTAAGAAACTATTAGAGCATGTCACTGAAGTAAATGCCACAAAAAAAAAAACTATGACTGAAATAACATGCTGAAGAAAGTGATTCTGAAGGGTTTCAGGCCAAATCAGGGCTGTGGTATCAACTCCAACAATGGCTGGCTGTGTGGCAGGGAACCGTGGAAACTGCGATCAACGATGACCTCAACTTTGGCGCCTTGGTCCGTTTCGGAGGAGATTCAAGGATGAACTGTCGCCCAGTGACCTACATTCCAAAACTGCTGCAGGACAACAGGCGGAAGAATGGACCTGCCACTACATTTTCACAGCTCCACGTCCCCAGAGAGGAAGTGATTTAAGTTTCAAGTTTATTGTCATAGATACAAGTACCATGTACATGTATCATGAAAATCTTCCTGAATGCTTCTCCACAGACAAAGACAATAGAAAATACTGCACAAACAAAACAATGACAGTGAGTAATGCAACAGCAATAAATAATGGTAACAGTAGTAACAATAATGCCAGCTGAAAGAGAACTCAGAACGAGAGAATGAGAATAAGAATGCTTAAAGTCAGTGTAATTTACCAGTGTGCTTGGGTGGAGCAGTCCAACTCTAGTTACTAAAGGTAGCACATTGGTTAGTGTTGTATACTCTTAGAGCAGTGGGGTAAAAGCTGTTCCTGTACCTAGCTGTACAGGTTCAAATAGACCTAAGCCGTTTACTTGGTGTACTTAAATAATGAAACCACAGCAAGGGACCCTGAAGTCACCCAAGAGTAAATGAGGGTAAAGCAGAAACTAACCAATTTCAGTGTAACTTGTAATACCTGTATTGGTAGAAAGTTCACCTGCAGCAGTAAATTGCAGTCTATAGCCATTCAGTAAGCAATGACGAATGTATGATCTTTAAATCAAATTTTTCACATTATTCACATTTATGAACTCTAACACCTTGGTCCAAAATGACTAAATGTGAGGTTTGTACACAATGTCACTTGTGATTTACCCATTAATACAGCTGGGTAATTTTTACTAAAGTAACTCAAGGTACGTGCATTGCCGAAGGGTACTAAAGCAGAAGTAGTGATGGATTTTCCCCCTGTTCAGGATGACAGATAGTGTATAGCTCTACAAACCATGCAGAGACATCACTGCCCATCCCAGTAGCCACTCCTACTGAGAGATGAAAGGATTCAGCCTTCCTGTTTACAGCAGCGATGAAGACTTCCAGACAAACATGAGGGGGTTGAGAGTGGAAACATCACAGGCTGCCACACACAGCACCACCAGGGGCCCCGACAGCAGGAGGCAGGGAAAGAACCTCTTGTTAGGTGCTGGTTACCAGGACCCGAACCCAGCATGTGCGCTCTTTCCTAATCTGCTGAATGGTAGCCCACTGACAGGACCGCTCCGCTATCAGACCTAGCACACAGCACTAACAGAAACGCTGCCTTAGCCAAAGGAGGCCCAAGTGCTGAGATCATCCTCGCTCCCAGTGCGACTCTCCCCCCCCAAAAAAAGGGGGCGGGGGGGGGCATCGATCATTAATTGGACAATGCTCCTAGGAGGAGTCGAAAAGTGGTTTGGGGGAAAGGGGGCTGGAGGGAAATGTTTTCCTGCCTTTGATCCCTGCCAACGTGCCATTCCCGAGGCATGACGCAACGCTCAACTGCCAGTGCAAACCAAAAACAGATTTTGTCTGACGAGGAGGGGGAAAGGCCACATGGCCCCCGAATGAGAAGCTGTTGACATAACCGATACTGCCTGCACTCGTGGGTCAGTGCTCGCTGCCCAGGGGACGCGGCATCACTTCAGAGCAGAGACAGTACCTGACACACACGTTTCATCTTCCAACTCGATGCCCACTTGTAGCGTTTACCTGCTCACATGGGACTTTAATCTTGTGGTCATCGCCTCACAGTCAAGTCTGAGGCTTTTTTCAAAACATTAGAGACCCCTTTATGATCCAAACCTTAAGCATTGCATTTATCATGACCATAAAATGCTAGAAAATGCTGACAACTGCATTTCTGAGCTGACAACTTCCTTGCTTTAAGAGTAAAGAACTGTGAATAGGGTGCCAATGTACCATGTTCATGAAGTTGTGCATTTTGTCTAAAGCAGTAGGTTCTGCTGGGGTTAAGGAAACAGTACAATGTCCAGGTGGGGCAAAAAAAAAATAAAGAAATAACGCACTTAACAGCTTTAAGACATGTCCAGGTTTAAACTAGAGCAAATAAAGGTGCCATTGATTGGGGTCCAACATGCAAGTATGTTGAGCAATAGTGTAATAAAAATGGGTGGGATTAAACAGCGTTAGTTGTGCTTTCTCCAAGCTGCACTTGCCACATGACCTGGGTTCATCAGTATTAAGTACTTAGAAATAAAGCTGGACAGTAAGGAATTAAGTAACTTACTGAAAAGCATTTTTCGAAGCATATATTTACTGCTGCTTGAAACTCCAGATCAACCCTAAAGCGGCACCAGGAATCTCAGCTGTCAGAACTGCCTTCCTGTGCTCAAATCAAGGCAAAGACGCTGTTATCTTTAAGCTGCAAGCTAAAATAAGACAACTGCAGTTTGAAAACAAAGGAGAGAGCGGGTTCTGCAATGTGCCTCACATTTCTACTATGATTTATGACAGCGATCGTAGAGGTGGCATTCGGAATACGGGCCGCAGCAATCGAGCGCTTTGGCTTGACCCTATGCAAACCCAGCCCATGAGAAAGTACTCAGGTGCGCAAATATAAACATATTCTGGAGGGAAAACACGCTTACATTTCAGATCACCAGTTTGCCCTGCAGTGGATAGCGACTGAGTTAGACAACATGCAAATTCTGACTGCTTGCATATTATTACAACCTTTCTTGTCTTGTTACATGGGATTCTGGGACCTTGTGTGGGCTGCAAAGCAGGGGGGCCATAACTCCAGCTACAATTGAAGTGCTGCTCATTGATATGGGACTGCGGTTAGATGCTTTATCACAAACAGTTTATTTCATACATATTCCTAAAAATGTATTTATTTCATACGTCTCCAAGCAAATTAATTTTTTTTGTATACCAAGCTAGTTAAATTATTTACCTATGTACACAGCTGGGTAACCTTACACTTATTCTAGCTTAAGTACCCTGCTCATTGGGATTTGGGCTGGACTCCTTTGATTATAAGGCAGCGGCTCTAACCACTACACCACCTGCTGCCAACACAAAGCACAACAATACCTCCATAAGTAGCCTTGAGAAGCTGCTAAGTACAAAAGCGTTTGCTACAACAGGTAGAAGGGGAAAAGTTGCAGCTAGATTTCTACTGCTCTTCAACAGTTTTATGCAAAGCTTATAAACAGGGACAATAACAAAGATGAACATCGTTGTATGTTCTACAGTAGGTGTAAAAGTACCTGCGGGAGTTGCATGGGAACACAGAACCCTGCGAACGGAGAACTTGTTGGGCCTCTACACAGCCTCAACCACCATTTGCATTTCATTAATTGGGACAAGCGGTTCAGAAAATGTGTGTGTATGTGTAATTAGTTGCTTAGCAACTTGCGTAGCTTCTGGGTTAGAGCATAAGCGATGAACATCAAACCCAGGATACAACCTGAGAAAAGTCAGGACACTTAGCCATGTCAACTGGAGTTATCCATAATCTTCACGCACTATTCATCTGACACATTCATCCAAAGAAACCAACAAGATTTCAACATGTGTACAGCTATGTGATCTTACTAAAGTAATTAACGGTACCTTATTCAAGGATACTACCGCAATAGCAAGAGGAGGGACGTAAACCAGCATGTTACGAGGGAATGTCATTAGCCACTACTCCACCTGCTGCCCCATACGGAAGCTATAACACTACCAGTTGCCACTAGCTTAAGCCACAGCACTAAATCACAAGCAAAAAGTCAAACACTTCAAACATTTCTCTAAAAATAACCAATGACCTTCACCTTCGTGAAAATCCACAACTCTGGATTAAATGGGATTTATCAAATGGTAAACCAATCAGCTAAACATTCATAGGCAGGGCATTTGATGGCGCACTGCCACACCAGGAGGGGGGGGGAGGCATCAGAACTTAACAGTGGAAAGAGTGAGTGTACCGGGCGTCGGGAGCACGGCTACACACATTTACAATCAGACCTGCCCCAAGTTTTACGTTCACGGCTGTGAGAATCACTCGACAAGGACGCAGAGGATGAACGAGGGGCCAAGCGAAATGTTTTCCTACACCGTTCGAGACTTGACCCATTAAAACACGTTTGCCTGGCAGGAAATGTGTCATGTGAAGGGCCACATTTTAGTTCCCCACAACGAACCACTTAACAGAGGCTTGAAAGGGTGAGATTTTAAAGCATGGAAGCACAGTAAGGAAACCCCCCACCACCCACCCCCAATCTGGGGCCTAAAACAGCCCTTAAAGAAGGGCCTTCCAGTGCTGAATCAGGCAATTTACTCCAGGAACATAAATGGCAAAGACAATTAAGGAAACCTGCCCCCAGGGGCCGTTCTTCTTCACCTTGCTGACAAACAACACAAAGATTCACAGAAAGTCAAAGTGTTCACCCCCCCCTTTCAAGATTAAAACCCTCCACTCTATTTACATAATCACTGTGGCCTGGGAAGGATGTCATTCAGTAACACTAATTACAGAAAAGGAAGAGAACACAAAGTACTTTCTTAAAGGTAAACCCATAAGAGGCTGGTGAAAAAGAGAAAATGTCAGGGGGAATAAAGAGGTACATGAATAAACTGACCGCACTTAAGGGCCGTATTTGTTTATTGCTGTGGTTCCTGTTATTGGACCATTTATTCTGTTGTTTGCAGGTCTAATAAACCGAAAGCTGTTACTCTTCAGCGGTTCCTCCAAACACTAATGGTCTGAGTTTCACCATAGTAAAGTTACGGGGGGGGGGGGGGATTTAAAAACTATTGTAACCACTCAAAACGTTTTATAAAAACTGACTTAAATTTACTTCAGTACATTTCCCGCGTATCATACAGTGCCAAAAGCACAGCAAACTATATATAATATATGGGTATTAAAACTGGTTGGGTCTCAGTTTGAGGGGAATTATATTAATTATTCCATTAAATCAGAGAGAGAGAGGAGCGACGAAGTATTTGGAGGAAAAATTCACAAAAAATGTTGAAGTATCTTGCAAAAACAGAGAGGTGTAAACAGGTGAGGTACCGACTCGACTGGACCCAAAATTTTGGAACCTGAGCCAGGACGATATTATTCTTGGTTTCTCCTCGTCAAGAAGAACTTCCCGAACGCCGCGCTCCACGACGTGCGAAATACACACAAGGCTGTCTGTGAAATTAATGAGCAAAATACTAACATGAAGAAAAGTGAAGAAAAGGTGGGCAGACGGTGCAGGAGCAGGAGCCCACTGCCAGCACGCGGAGGAGGTCACCGCCGGCGTGAACCCGCACCGAGTGCCAAGGCTTCAGGGCTGCCGGCGGCGCGCACTCACCGTTGAGCCCCTGCGTGGGCACGTCGTTCAGGTTGAACCCTTTGGAGATGTACGCCTCCTTCACGGCGCTGCAGCTCCGGGACTTGGGTTCGGCGCTCGGGGACACGACCGGCGCCAGGAGAAGGAGCACGGCGAGCAGCGTGTGCAGCGCCATCCTCGTCGCCTTCATCTCCGCCACCAACGAAGGACGAGGAGCCCGGCTGGAAACGCGCCGGCTGCGAGGTGGACGGAGTTCGCGGTGCCGCACGCGCCGCCGCGGGTCCCGAGCGCCAATCGCGTCCGTTCCCTCTCTCCGCACGCACGCACGCGACGCGCAGACAACTTCCACTCGCCCCCGAGACTGAGCTGCTTTTCCGCAGCAGCGAACTCGCCTGCTAAATTACTTTTTTTAAAATTTAGAAAAGTGGATCCAACTGAAAACAAGATAGTAAAAATGCACAAAACAAATCCCTAATGTGTTTTGTTTTTTTTTTGAAGTCCTTAGTTTCACTGTTCTTTCTTTGTTGAGCTAAACTCCTTTCCCTACTGAAGCAAAACAGTAAAAACATTAATAAAGCTTTAAAACGACGAAGCTGGTGATGGAGCTCACGCGCAGACCTGCGACCTGACAAAGTGGGAGTTTTTTTTTTTTTTTTTTTTTAAAGTTTACGAACAAACTTCACTTGGTCTTTCCTTCCTCCCCCCTCTCTGGTGTCTCCCACTGTGGGTCACACGAGTGTGCGGCCCCGCGCGGCGGCCCGCGGGACTTGGGAGGCGGCGGAAACGCGCGCGGCGAGACGGTGGAGCGCAAAACCAGGAGTAGAGTTCCACCCTGGACGGGACCAGGAATAGGAGCGCGCCTCCTCTCAGCTTTCAATACAAACATCTTCCCATGGTTTGACACCGCTGCTGCACACAGTCTTATTATTTACTTTTTGTTTGCCAAAGGAATACTACCATAATCACCACTAACCGTTAAGACATTGTGCTGTGTGTTTCATTAATTCTTTTATCAACCGACACTTACACTTTTTCTCCCACATACAGTTAATTATTTGACGGAAGAAATTACGGGGTCGAATCTCCTCCAGTGGTACTACAGCAGGAACTTGAATCTGGAACCTTGTGTTAATGATTCTGCCGTTTCAACCGCAAAATGCCTCTCTCTGGTCATATAGGGCAAAACCGAATGCTTGACGCAGTACGAAGCACATCCATCAGGAGGCCGAAGAGAGGAGCTGTCTGCAGGAAAGGGTAAAGGAGAAGAAAGGAAGGGTAGCGGGCGCATGCCATGGCCGTGCTCCAGGGGACAGGCACCGACACGGAATCCCAGCAATCCCTGGGTTCAGCCGAGACGGGTGGACGCCTCATTCGAGGACTGACAGCTTGCTATAAAAGAACCAGAAGGCTCCCGTGTTGGCATCGTGACCCAACGAAAATAAAGTGGCATCTTCATTCCTTTCCCATCTTCACATCTGTTCATTTACTGAAAAAATTCAAGCGTAGCTCCTTTTACAGCAGCCGCAGCAGAAGACCCCCCACCTCCCCCAGACTTGAACCTGGATCATATTGGTCACAAGTCCACGTTCTTCGTCATTATGTTATCTGCTGTCTTCGATCGGAAATGAGACGGCTGCGTTTCTCCTCATGACACACTGTGTTTGTGGTCTCAAGAACAGACGGTGTCAACTGTCAGCTTCAGACATCTGACACATGTACAGATTTAATAACACCATATCGGGCAAAAATTAAGTCGCTTGGGGATCTGCGTTCCTGCCATCATGAAGACCAGCAGATGCAGACATGACTGGGCTCAGGGAAAAGATGGCGAGAACAAGTAGTGGAAGACAAGGTGAAATGAGACAGCGTGAAAGAGACAGTTTCATCAGCTATTCAAAAACAAGGAAAATGTGTCCAAAAATGCTTTTAAATTTTATGGGTACTCTGGATTTCATAAAAGGAAGATTAGCAACTTTAGATGGGTCTGGTTTTGCTCTGTGAATTAATTACAACCAGAAGGTGTTTTGAGGCTCTTTTTCACATTGTCACATTAGGGTTTCATTTAAAAGCATCACGGAAATGGTGAAACAATGGTGTTCATTCTAAATCCCCAGGCTCTCGTTGTCTTTATGATAAGGCTAATCTTAAATCTTAAAAAATAAGTTTTATTCTCGGAATACCTGAAGCCAGCATCAGCAACGCTGACATGACGGGACTTGTAAGCGCATGTGTGTTTGTGCGCAAGTGTGTGTGTGTTTCCAGGGCAGCCCTGAATAAAAGGACATTCCACCTATTGTGTCCCAGCATTCCGCAGCGCGCTCCTTCCATTCTGTGTGAGCGGTGCAGGGGCACTGGGGCGGCGGGCAGCCAATGGTGTCTCTGGGGGGATTCTGGGAGCGCCTTGACTCGGGGTGCCTGTGAGAGCGCGGGCCGCTGCCACCCTCAAAGGACCCACAATAGAGCAAAGAAAAGGTCTGTCTGTGTTGTTAACCCCTGACTAATGTGCGAGGACACTGCTGAAAGTGACACAGTGCGCTGCACCATCTCCGCCCTGAGTTGGCGTGAAAACTATTATTATTATTATTATTATTATTATTATTATTAAAACAATAAAAATAACTGTAACAACAATAATAATAATAATTTTTAAATAGTAAATTCATTCAAACTGTAAATTCATCACTGAAATGCTCTGAACATTCCCGAGTAATAACATTTTAAAAATTCTTTTAAGAGCCATAAAATAAGAACGCACACCACACGCTGACGATGGCGTAGAAAGGATTTGCCTTCGCAGCGAGCATTTCTTTAGTCTTTGTTCCAGCTTTCCACGGAAACTGTACGCTACAAAATGCCACAACTGTACATTCGTTAAGAGAAATGTAGGTAATTACTTCTTCCCCTCTGTGCTCACGGTGCATTACTTCTCTGTTATGGCGGTTGAATCTAAGGTCTTGCGCCATGTGATTGCACGAACTGGTGCAAATTCTATTTGACTGCCTCAAATTGTTTCACTAAAAAGATTCCGGAACATTCCCACTAATCAGTATCATATGTTTTATTCGCCTGGGTGGATTCCTTGTGTTACTCTCAGTCTCCTAGTAATATCTTCAATGTTAATAATAAAATATGTGTATCTCAGTGGAACTGTTCTCACTTTGGCTGCCCCAAGAGATTAGTCCCTGTAGTAAACTGTAACGAGTAAAATATGTGGCCCTGGGGACATGAGGGGTCTTATCAGGTTCCCTGCTGCTCCTGACCCCCGAGCAACACCCTCCTGCCCCCCGCGTCCGCATTCCACCCTCCACCCTCGAAGAAGGCTCTCCCTGTATCGACCCAGCTTTACCCTTCAACAACATCCAGCCTCCACGCATTTCAAAAGGAGGATTTGGGACCCCTCCCGACGCCCCCCGGCTGGTCCATTAGCATCCAATGTAAGGCTAACGGGCTGCATCTGTGGCCGTTTGCTCATTGCACGGATAACTGGGAACTGCTTACCCCCGCAAAGGTGTTGGGGGAGGGGGGGTGAGGGTGAGGGTCATCTGTGGGCAGAGAGGCACAGCTGGATCCAGTGGGATTTTATCTGGGGTTTGGGGGAGATATTAGCTGGCAGCTGGGGGAAGAGGTGGGTGTATTCGGGTCCAGCATGAAACCCCCGCGAAGACGGTATGAGGAAGGAGATGAGGACATGACTGAGATACATCGACAGGAAACAGACAAGAGTTTATGTGCATGTGTGTGTTATGGGGGAGTTTGGGTGCAAATGCGTGTCTTGATGTAAACCACAGCCGCAGCTGTGGACGTGAGTCACGAACGCAAGTGTGCATCTGTCTCGCCCGCCAGCTGGGCGAGGTGACGGGTCGGCGAGGACCCCGTGGGGGACTTGGGCATGCCGCCCCCTTTCACCCCAGTGAGCGACCTCTGCTGGTGGAGGAGGACAGCTTATTTGGAACTGTGTGAGCAACTGCATGCGTGTGCAAGCTGGAGAACACAATACTGATTTACGGGGAAAAAGGTTCAAAAATGTGGATGTCAGACTTGAATGAACACTTCCGCTGAAACTTTGAATTCAATGCTGCACATAAACTGTCTCGGCAGCCCGGCAGATTTCCATGGGCGCCTGCAAAGCGTCTCATTGATGGCTCGTCGAGGAGCACAGGAGCTGTTGGGTAAGAAAGGGCTCTCACCTTCCCTGAGAGGAGAAGCTCTGCAGATCCTCTTTCTCCAACCTGCCACCACGTCAAGGGAGCGTCACGTGGCCACGTTTCCCTGCCAACCAACACGAGCGCCAGCCAAGGTGATGGAAACACTTACGGACGGACGCACATGCACACACTAACCTCACAGCTGTCCACCAGAAGACAAGACAAACATAATCAGTGATCCAAAATGATTGCTTTATTTGCAAGGCTTTTTGTAAACAATGAACCTCCAATGTCTGTGATTACCCATAAAGAAGATGGTATTTCCCCCATTGCAGAGTTTGACTGACACATCGGTTGACTGCTCGCCCTTGCACTGGTTAGCTTACATAGCCGTGTTCCGCGCAGTAGGCTCACACACACCCAAGATCTGAGCTCAGCTCATGCAGAGAAGCCCACCGCTTTTCCAAAACAACACAACAAAACAGGGTTCGGCTTTAATTTCCCGCACCAGTCACGGCTGACGGGTGTCCTGGCCTCCGTCAGTTGCAGGAAGCGGAGGATCCAACAGTAAGTCCGTTCTCTCGAAGAGAGAGATAACAAATCGTGACAGCAAATAAAAAAGCCCTTTTATTAGGGTCTGCATTCTGTCGAGGACATGTCCAGTCAGTCTCCTTGCGTTTTCCATCACCCCACTTGTGGAAAAACCCAGAAGAACAGTGGAGGAAAAGAAGACTCGGGTCTTGGCTCCCAGCAAACCAGGAAACTCTGGGAGTGAGCAGGGGATGTAATTGGGATGAACTGGTAAGAAGAATGAGCGAAAATATTATGTGCCAGATGATATGAGAGCTTATTTTTCAGAGTGGCAGCATGGCGCTCCAGACATTGACAGGGTTCAGGCTTTGCTACTGGTTTTGTCCATCAGATCAAGCATGGATCGTTCACCTTCAAGCCCTGTTAATGCACTGGAAGGACTGTGCTGGTGGGAGCGCCACCCATTTGTCAGCATCCCAGTCATAACACATCCCGAGAAACCAGTTATCAAGGGTTTGTCTTGTTTCCACACTGCTTTAGCGAAGAAGGCCTCCCCAGAAGAATGAGACAGATCCATAGTCAAGAACGGTTTGAGCTCTAAGCTCCAGTAGCACGTGATGAAGTAAAGCATGATGATGAACATGACCTAACCAAACCAAGTCCACTGTTGAACAACACCTGCTTTATTGGATTTGGATGTGGTTGCCATGGCAGCAGGTGAGCAAAATTAAGAGCGAAAGGGGGATGGTGATGGTGGTGATGGAGGATACAATGTCCGTAATGCTCCGTGGAAGCCTTTAATCACCCAGGAATAATACGTCCTTCATTAGGAAATGGCTGGGTGGAACACTGCAATTTATTTTAAAACAACAGTCGGAGAACTTGATACCAAATGAAACCTGGTGAAACACAGACACACATCTCTAAGCTGAATTACTGGTTGCACAAGACACAACCATCCACCGGTCTGTTTTCCATGGAAAGGGGCAGAGTGGTAATGGGGCATTTAGGTGGTTGAGGAAGACAGGGTAGAGAGGAGATTGTTCACAGGTGCTGGACATCATGCCTTTGATGGCTGATTTCCAACATGAACCATGTCCAGGGTCTGGGAGATGGCAGGTCCCGTTGAGCTTGTCCTGACCTACATGAGGCGCTACTGCCCCTCCAGGTCTTTTACACAGTCTGGTGTGACCTTGACATCCCTGAAACCACTCCGTTGGTGGAACTGGAGGTGGCAGGGCAGTGTCAGCCATGAATGAGGGTGAAGTTGACCTTCCTTTCTAATGAGTCTGGACCTGCAGGTGCCACCAGGGACTCTGGGAATCACACACTCTGCAGTGGAGAACTGTCTCAAGGACTCAGCTTGCCCCAGAAGAGGATTGGGTGTCTATTCTCAGGGTGGTCCGGGAAAACAAGAACAGAGGGTCCAGGGGGGTGGGGGTTGGGAGATGGGTGTGCTGACTGAGAGAGGTGGTGGTTAATCCAGGGACAGGGTAGGTGTCTTTCTATTGTCCAAACAGGATGGCAAGCAAAGCCAGGAAGACTGTGGCCCCTGGGAGAGCCACCCCTGGCCCCTTCAAACCCTCGACATGTCCCTTTGCAGGCGATCCTCCCTCGGTGTCAGTGGCCAGTCCTGGGGTCAGCAGCTGCTCGTGGAAGGTGAGGTCATCCAAGGCCAGGTTATCTGCAAGGTCTGCAAGGTGAAGGACATGGAAGGTAATGAGATAATGATGAGAAGGGAACAGAGAAGAACGGCATTGCCTTCTCACCTGTGCACGCGCAGAGCCATGCAGGTGTCGCAGATGCACCAGGTGAGAAGGAGCGCAGATGAGAAAAACACCTCGGAGAATGCGTGTTGTTTAAACCCACATCCGTGTGTATGCAGAAGGCAACTTTGTCGTCACTCGCATGTGTGTCCTTGTGCGTGTGCTTACGGGAAGTAGCATGTCAAGCAATGAGATTACACAGACACAGTCCCTCATTCTTATTACTTCTCCAAACCCCAAGCCTCAGATCCTTGGTCCTTCAGCTGGGTCCTTCACATTCCAAAGGCCTGGCAGCTGGATGTGGCTCCTCTCAGGAACATTCCTCTGCACTCCTCTGCACGATCACCTGCTACCAGTCTGCATACCGCTCTCTCAGGGGCATTTCCTCTGCCCGCTGGCCTGTCTGGCCCTGAATTTGCACTGCCGTGTGGGGATTCACCCGGATAACCTCAGCAGTCCTGAGCAGCCAGCCAAAACCACGGAGGTGAGGGCAACAACACGGCTGAGACAAAGCAGAACACATGTGGCCCCACTGTCTCTCTGTTACCTGACTGTCTCTATGGACCGACACAGCTGCGGTCGCTTTCACAGACACAAATGGACAAAATTATTTTTTTCACATAATAGCAGCATAATATTTACATTGTTAACCAGCAGGGTAGCAATTTTACTTATCACCCTGTGGGGCAGCACAGTGGTGCAGCAGGTAGCACTGGTGCCACAAAACACCTGGGCGATGCATTTGTACATGGAGAAGAAGACATTATCCCGAGCACCGTGTGCACAGCAGGGTGCTGTAAGGGTATTATAAGTTTGAGTTTCCCAAGTAGGCAGCCCCTGTTACTGACCCTCCATCATTTCCCCTCATTAATACTGGTGCTGTTTTACGCAGTGGGGCTGCACAGTGGGTAGTACTGGTGCCTCACAGCTCCTGGGCTGTGGGTCCATATTATGGGTTCAAATCTGGCTCAGTGTGTCTGGAATTTCCATGGTCTCCATGTGTTTGCGTGGATTTCCTCCCCCAGCCCAAAGATGTGTTTTCCAGGTGAACTGGGGAATCTACACTGTCTGCAGTGTGTGTGTGTGTGTGTGTGTGTGTGTGTGTGTGTGTGTGAGCGCGTGTGTTACATTGCTCTGCCGTACGAATGGGTGAATGACTATAGGAAGTGTGATGTAGGGCAGCTATCACTGTAGGTCACCTTGGAAAGAGGTTTTGGGTAAATACTAGTTAATAATCATTACACATTGTTTTGGAGAAAGGCATCTGCTAAGAGGGGGGTGCAGTGGTGCAGTGGGTTGGACTGGGTCCTGCTCTCCGGTGGGTCTGGGGTTCAATCCCACTTGGGGTGCTTTGCGATGGACTGGGGTCCTGTCCTGGGTATGTCCCCTCCCCCTCCGTCCTTGTGCCCTGTGTTGCCGGGTTAGAGTCCGGCTCCCTGCAACCCCTTATGGGACAAGCGGTTTCAGATGATGTGTGTGTGTCTGTATCTGCTAAGTGAATTGATGCAAATGTATTACAGCTAAAGGAATTTACCGTATCAGTGTAAATTTCACAACAGCAAGATCACACACACATTGTCTGAAGCCACTTGTCCCGAGCAGGGTTGTGGTGAGCCAGAGCCTAACCTGGCAACACAGGGTGTAGGGCTGGAGGGGACACACATCGGACAGGACGCTAGTCCATCACAAGGCACCCCAAGCAGGGCTCAAACCCCAGACCCATCATACCACAAGACCTGGCCAAGCCTGCAGCGCCACCACACCGCCTTGTAGTTAAAATGAGACAACATTCATTTTCTGATTTGAATCTCAGGAGTGCACTGTTGTGCGACAAAGATGATTTTTCTGTGCACAGCACAGGACTCCAGATTCGTGCTGCAAATTAAAAGCTGTCAGCCAGTCAAAGAGCGATTCCGTCGGGACGAAACCATCAGTCCAGATGGACGGCGCCCTCATTAGACATACGGGTCTTTTTAAACGACGTCTGAGTCACGATAGAGGTGACACCCTCAAGGGCTGTGAGGCTAAGGAGCTGAAGTTTGTGGGGTTGGACACGGAAAAGTTGCCCTGCGACCCCCCCCACCCTTGAAAGGCTTGAAAAGGGGATAGGTTTGAAATCGCCAAAAGGGGTGTACAGAGGAGCCGCCGGTGCTCAAGTCTCTTTGTGGTTTCTTGGATATCACAGCGGCCAAGGCCAGAGGACAATCACCGTTTTATTTTTCTGAGCCCGCCGGAGGGACCTGGGTCCAACGCTCTTTGAGGACTCAATGAAGGATTTGTCATGGCCACAGCGCGTCCACTGTCCCGCTGAACAAATTAAAGCGGAGACGCAACCTGATACGGCTTTTACGCACACGGCCAGGGAGTGAGAGGAGTGTGCGTACAGGTGAGGCAGTGCTGAGCGCAGATGTGGAGGGTGAAGGTGTTAAGGCCCACGGGTGAGAACACCTTTCTTCTCGAATGTGCTCTGAGAAACACTCACGATTTGTTAAACGGAGAACAGATTGTGTCCCGGAAGAGTTTCTCGGTCTCACGATCTCACACCTAGTTGCTCCAAACCAGAAAATCTGAGCGTGCGAGGCAGGCGAGGAGCTCTAATGCGTGCATGACTCAGGTAAGAAACACCTGTGAATGTGTGATATAGGGTTAGAAACACTGATAAGTGGCAGTGAACTCACGAGTGTGTGTTTAATGCAGACCGTGTGTATAGATACGCGCTTGTATACATTACAGGGAGTGAACTCTGTCCACAGCTGTGATTACACGAGTAACTCCTAAAGCTCCGTGTTTATTACTATTTATTGATCTAACACTTTTCTTCACAGCAACTTACACTAAGCTGCTTGCACCTTTTGTTACCTATTTATACAGCAAGGTCATTTTTGCTGTATCAGTTCTGGGCACCAAGGGGGGCGCGGTGGTGCAGTGGGTTGGACCGGGTCCTGCTCTCCGGTGGGTCTGGGGTTCGAGTCCCGCTTGGGGTGCCTTGCGACGGACTGGCGTCCCGTCCTGGGTGTGTCCCCTCCCCCTCCGGCCTTACGCCCTGAGTTGCCGAGCTAGGCTCCGGTTCCCCGCGACCCCGTATGGGACAGGCGGTTCAGAAAGTGTGTGTGTGTGAGTTCTGGGCAGCTTGATCAAGGGTGTTAGAGCCAGAGTAGGATTTGATCCTTTTGATTTCAAGGTGACATCTCTAGCATCTGCACACGCTGCTGCACACGCTGCTTTGTGGGTGGCAAGTACACTTCACGTGTATGCTTTTGCTTGTGAACGGAGAGCAGCAGCTGCGTGTGTCTGTACGTGAGACGACGAGCGGGAAGGTCGGGCCAGACGGGAAGGAGAAGAGGCCGAATACCAGCGGGGCAGCGAGTATGACGGATGCAGCGATGCCCGTCAGCTAAGAATAGAACGGTGACACTGTTGCGATTAATGGGACCAACATGGAACTTCTTGACACTGTGGCAAGGCCTTCCTGGTTCGCACCCCTGTTCACCAGCTCCCGCTGTCTGTTTTCAGCAATTGCTCCCCGAAGGATGCCTTCAGGACAGCTCCGATGTCCGCCTTTGTCACGGTGTTGCCAGATGGAGTTACGACCAAGGTCAGAGGTCAACCGCCCAGGACATTCATGGGTAATGGTTGACAAGGACTAGCCCTTCAGTGAAAGAACACACATTTTGCCACATACACACAAAAGTTACTCACTTACCCTCTGGTTTTATTTAGCCGTTTATGGCAGGTCCTCAGCACAGAGATTAGGTGACACCATTACACCACACGACGGCGCTTTCAAGGAGCTTCATTCAGATGTTGGCTTGGTGG
The DNA here is from genome assembly GCF_900964775.1 of Scleropages formosus. NCBI lineage: Eukaryota > Metazoa > Chordata > Actinopteri > Osteoglossiformes > Osteoglossidae > Scleropages > Scleropages formosus. Next base: position 22,554,888 of record NC_041818.1, read on the forward strand.
TTTCTGAGTGTGCGTGTGTGCGTGCATTTGTGTAACTGAGCCGTGAGACTGAGAACACAATGCCTTTGTGTTTAAATGTCATAACACACACACACACACAGTAAGTTTACAACAGTTGTGTGAAGTTAGCTTATCAAAGTTGCAGTGGACAGTCTTTGTTGGAGCAGTATAACACATAGTTTGGATGTTTGTGTCTGGGCTGAAGGCTGAAGAGAGAATAGAAGACAGAGGAGGGAAGATAACACACACACACACACACACACACACACACACACACACACACATAGGTGTCTCATTCATAACTCCCAGATGGAACAATGGCAGGGATTCCAACCTCCAGTCTCCACACACAGGTGCTCCTTTATGAAACATGGGAAGGGTTTGTGTTGTCACCACACCACTGGACCAGGAAGGTAAATCAGTGGTCAGATATCAAAGCAGCTGGGATTGGACTATTTTTCAGCAACTAAGTTCCTTTCAAAGAGTGCCTCGTCTACAGGGACACGGGGCGATGTGGACCTGAACGTTGCCCACAGGAGGTCGCGACCCCTGGAACTGCCCCAGCGCCGGAGTCACCCGCTGACCTCTGACACCACTGCGTGGGTGGACTCATTTCCAGTTCCCACATCTTGACTGCTAGTAGGGCCATCAGCTCACATTCCATCTTAAATGATAAATATTTGTTCTGTGTTTAAAAAAATAAAGTCAGCGCGGCAATTAAGGTGGCATGTGTGTATGCACATGTGTTTGCACACGAGCGCCCGAGAGTGCGTGTCCTCGGTGTCAGCCTAGCGATATCCAAAACACGGCAACATGCTCCCTCTTCACGCTGATAAGCTCAAAATTAGATTTCAAGTTCGATGTATTTCTAGCCGTTGACTTCAGAGGGAAAAACTGGACAGAGACGGAGCGAGCGAAGAGGAAGCAGCGTTCTCAGGGATGGGCAGATGTTGGAGAATTAGCCCGTGGAGTTCTGCAGAGATAAACGGTGAGCATCATCGGCAGGAGGACTGGAGCAAATTACAGCGACAAAAGAGGGGATTCTAAAGAGGCTGATGGCCTGAGTGCACCAGGGCATGACTTCGGGTGAAGAAGAGGCCTTCAACTAAATTAACAACTGAAGCTTTGCCGTGCCTCTGAGGAAGGTTCCGGAAGCAGGTGGAAGAGCAGAAGAGTTCTGACTGATCGCTCAGAAACAGATTCCGAAGCCAGGGGAAAAGACTTGGAAATTAAACCCCTTATCTTATTACTGCTGCTGGTGCACTTTAACCACATCAGGTTTGAGGCAGCGAGAGCCAACTCAAAGTGAGGGTGCTGTGTGACCGTCCATTTAACCCCTGTCTCCATGAGGCAGAAGACATTATCCCGAGAACCGTGTGCACAGCAGGGTGCTGTAAGGGTATTATAAGTTTGAGTTTCCCAAGTAGGCAGCCCCTGTTACTGACCCTCCATCATTTCCCCTCATTAATACTGGTGCTGTTTTACGCAGTGGGGCTGCACAGTGGGTAGTGCTGGTGCCTCACAGCTCCTGGGCTGTGGGTCCATATTATGGGTTCAAATCTGGCTCAGTGTGTCTGGAGATGGCATGATCTCCCCGTGTCTCTATGGCTTTCCTCTGGGTGCTCTGGTTTCCTCACACTGTCCAAATATAGATGCTTCAGGTGAATTAATGAGTCTAAAGTACCCGTAGTGTGTGTGTGTCAGTGAGTGAAGGAGTGTGTGTGATTACCCAGTGATGGACTGGAATCCTATCCAGGGCATACCCTGCCTCACACCTAATGCAGCTGGGAGAGGCTCTGGTCCACCATAAGTCAGCTCTGGCCAAATATTTATCGATAATATTGATTATGGATGGATTATATTGTTACTACAGCTTGCCACAACCTTACACACACACACTGACTGAAACTGCTTGTCCCAAGCGGGGTCACGGTGAGCCGGAGCCTAACTCGGCAATACTGAGCGCAAGGCTGGAGGGGGAGGGGACACACCTAAGACGAGACGCCAGCCCATCGCAAGGCACTCCAAGCAGGACTCGAACCCCAGACCCACCTGAGAGCAGGCACAGGCCAAACCCGCTGTGCTGCTGTGCCACCATAGCCCCCTTTTGACACAAGCTCACACACCTAAACGCACCTGATTATCCAGACATGGTAGGTAACATGCATGAACTGGCTGTCCTGTGAGTGCAGCCAGAGGCCTGTCGTAGGAAAGAATGCTATGCTAGTCTAGTGTTTATCTAAAAAATACCATTCCTCCTGAAACAGGGGCCTTGCTGAAAATGTCTAGGGGAGATCTTTCACCGGCTTGTCTCCTCAACCAGACACTGATGTTGCTTCAGTCAGTTGATCTGCTCTCGGTTCTCAGTCTGGTTCTGGTTTTTTACTCAGCATTTCATGAACTCTGAAACCCAAAGTTCACCACTCCCTGAGAAACAGTAACATGTGCCAGAATCCAATGTTCAGAATTAGGTAAGTGAATCTCAGACAAGTGATTCACACTTGGTGTTTTTCACAGGGGTTCGAAATGAGTACAAACACGTTTAAGAAAATCATATTGCTGACAAAATAAGGGATAAATCCTACGATGGGCCAAGACGCTCAAAAATGTATTTTTTTTTTCCAGTAAATTCAAATATCGTTATTTACGTGTTTGTAACGCATTTGCAATTCAGGATAAATACCTTGATCAAGGATACCACAGCAGGAGTGGGGATTCAAAACTGCATCCTTTAAGTGTAAAATGCCGGCACTAAACATCATGGTACTTTGTGCTACAAACAAAAGACACAATTAAAAGCATCTTATGAGCAAATAAATGATGTTGGAAATGAAATATTTGTCTTTTGCAGATTTAACCATACTTTTCTAATAATTAAACAACGTTAAAGAAAACCTGCAGAAAATTTAAAACTGCTGTGTAACAGTGGACAGGAACAATGGGATGGTATCAGGCCCCATAAAGCACTTCCTATGACACCTTTAAGCCTTAGCTGCTTTCTGTGTGCTTTCCTGCAAGATACATTAATGGGAAAGGCTCATTAAAAGGCCACGGTGTGCAGCACAAGAGGCCAGCTGTTGGCTGGGACTGGCCTGGAACAGCTTCCTGTCTGGGACATTCCCAGAATGTCTACAGGGTGTGGGTGGGGGCCATGGTGGGGTTCCATAGGTCAAACACAGTAAAATAGTATGTGAAGTCTGGGGAGGAGCAAACTTAATAGAAAAAGACGTTCATTAAAAAAAATGAGTATGAACTTATGACTGGAACGACCAAGTTTACCATATTGACCTATAAAGTAGTCCGTCAATCCATCAGCCAGAGACGGGAACAGGTCCAGCAGACGGCCCCGTTGGAGGGTTGACTGCGTCTGCATGCTATCGGCACCTTGTTGCTAAGGTTCTGGTTTCCCTAGTTCCACCCCTACCCTCCCCGAGTCTGTGTCATCCTACGGTTGTTTGGTCTCTGCGGGGCCTATGAAATGAGACCTTTGGCCCATGTCGGGGCAGAAAGATCTGAGAGGGATAACATTTCACTGGAGATAACCATAACTAGCTTTTCCGCTAATGACAGCTCCGCTGAGGGTCTGTGCTGGCAAGAGTAATTTTTAACAGCAGTGTTTGGGACCAGGGTGTTAGCGGCACTGTACAGGACATGAGTGTCAGTGACATAGCATGGGACAACGGTGCTGTCAACAACGTACAGGATGAGGGCTTTAGCCGCAGGATACGGGGCAAGGGAGTTAGCGGCCACATAGGGGACAAGAGCGCTATAGGCATGCGCGAGATAAGGGTGCTAGCACAAGCGTACAGGACAGATGCTATTGACGGCATAAAGGACTAGGGCATTCGTGACAGCGCACAAAACAAGGGCATCATCAGTAGTGTACGGGACAAGGGTCTTAGTGGAGGGTATGGAACAGGGCGTTAATTGTAGCATACAAGGCAAAGGTGTTAGCGGCACGTTAAGGGCAGCGTGTGGGACAAGGGTCTTAGCGGCCGCAAACGGGACAAAAGGGTTAGCGGCAGTGTTCAGATCAGACTAGAGGAGCGCTTGGGTTTCCATGTGCAAGCCATCTGGACCCCATGTCCCCACCCAGCAGATGCACCTGACCTACTGGATTCTTGCACTGACCCACACCGTCAAAACTGGTGCCCCCAGCCATGCTGGAACGTCAGAAGAATGCCTGCTCAGACACCCCCCGGACACCTGTTTGCTCAGCTGAGCCAGCTTTGTGTCCCGTATGGAAAACAAAACTTCATCTATTGTGATTCAGCTGCTGTGATTCCACCATATTCTTTGGGTTCCTGGTGCTTCTTGTGCCTCGTTTCTACTGTCCTGCTGTGTCCTTTCGAAGCGCCTCTCTGCGTGCTGCTGGAAAGGGGCAGAAGGTCTCTTCTGTAGGCCATCATACCACCCCATGACACCATCACTGATGGTTTTGTCCTCTGGCCATCTCCCGGTGACATTGTTCTGACCCGAGTGACACTCTTGCTCATTGGGCCGCTCTTAGTCCTTCCTTCTTCTCCCATCCAAAACAGTCAGGAATGGCAGAAGGACCAAAATGATAGTGCTCATAAATTGACCTTCTGAACCCTGAATTCCTTTTACTTTCCCAAAATACATGGCAATAGTGACACCAAAGCCGTAACTAAATACACACACACACATTTTCTGAACCACTTGTCCCATACGGGGTCATGGGGAACCAGAGCCTAACCCGGCAACACAGGGCGTAAGGCCAGAAGGGGAGGGGACACACCCAGGATGGGACGCCAGTCCGTCACAAGGCTCCCTAGTCCATCACAAGGCACACCAAGCGTGACTCGAACCCCAGACCCACTGGAGAGCAGGACCTGGTCCAACCCACTGCGCCACTGCGTCCCCTCATAACTAAATAGTTCAGTTTAAACATTTACCATGACACCACAGTACCTCTTTGGTGGTCAGGTGGGCTCAGGTGAGTGCAGGTGAGGGCAGGTGTGACACTTGGAGACTCGGTTGTACCGGACACAGCGGGATCTTGATTCACGCAGTACAGTGTTTTTACATGTGATAATAATAATCAAAGTTTCTAGGGATTATAAATAGTTGTTCTCCATCCACAGGTTTTGGTGTTTCGAATAAACTGACTATCCATGGAATTGCTTTCATTATTTTTTTTAGTAGATTGAGTTATCGTTCTTGATAAATTTTCAGTTTTCATCCTTAGAAATTGCAGCATTTCAAATACATACTGAACACACTGAACGTCGTATGGAGCTCTGAAGGATGGAAAGAGCCACTCATGGAAAAGAATGCACAGATGTTCACCCTGAAACCCTGAAATGTTATTTATGATAACATTTGTTCAGAGCTGCAAGAATGTGGAAAAGTTTGTTCTAACCTGCAACGATGTGCATGTTCACCTGCAAGAATGTGCAGACTCATTTGGTTTGAACTGCTGGAGCACACAGACATTTGATCTGACCTGCAAAAATGCGCAGACGTCTTCGATGAGGGGGCGGGCCCATTCCAGAGGCTCCGGTGCACTCATCTTCATCGTCGCAATCGCCGCTCTCGGACCCCCCTTCCTCATCCCCGCCGTGCCCCTCTCCTCCGTGTTCCGTGGCGCCCCCTGCTGGCCGCGCCCGCCATCGTCTCACAGGCAAGGTCACTAACCGCAAGAGCTAAGAGACAAAGCAAGCGAAAGGGTTACATTGGTCCTTAATAACAGTGACATGGCCAGTTATTGTTATCATTAATTACTCTCTTTCAGCTGAAGGTCCCAGGTTCCAGGTCCTCTCCCACTGCAGTACCCTTGCATAAGGTACTTACCGTAAATTACCCTGCTGTGCGAATAGATAAATAATTGCAAGTAGCTAAGTGTACAAACTAGACATTTTAACTTGCCCTGGACAAAGGTGTCAGCTAAATAATAGTTAATAATAACTAATAATCATAATAACTGTCCGGCATCCAAATGTCCAATATGTTATTACCCCAATGCACTGTTACACTCTAGAAAAAACAAAACAATTTGTCTATACAGTTAAACCAGCTCTGAGCTCTTTTTTTAAATTTATTATTCTGCTTTCAAAGATAATGCGTGCTATATAAAATGAAACACAATTATCACGAACCTAATCAGCAGCAGTGACACGGGTTCGATGAACTAAGCGTGATATATCACCCCAGGACAAGTGGAAGCAAGGCTGGCTGTTACAGTGGGACAATGTGACTGTGTTGACATTGGCACGCACACACACACACACGCACACACACGCGCGCGCACACACAGCGCTCCTGAGCAGCGGTCAGCGAGGGAAGCACACACCTTTAATCAGCCTGCGATTCAGGACCACGCCTGCGCCAAGTGCGCAGCCCCTCTGGTCAGACCAAAGACCCATAAAGTGTCTATTTTTGCCTTTAAAATAAATACTTAAACTACGCAGAGTGAACTCACTCGCTCACGTCAGGGGAGCATCTGGGGGTTCGAAACCACACCGCCAAAGCGCAAGCGAGCTCAGCAGACCCTAGGTTAGATGGCAAGGCATGGGATGACAATGACCTCCGACCCCTGACCTCTGAACGGAACCGGTCCAGTTCGCTCCAGCTGAAACGAGATCCGGCAGGCAACTAGAAAACATCCGAGAGGGAATTTCTGGAAATCGCCGAAAGTGAAAAGCACACGTAAACCAAGCTATTTCTGATGACATTCCTGAAACGTGTCTCACGCCGCGGACCGGCAAGGAGTACGAAGCGATAAAAAATAATTTGTGGGGACGTGGCCTGAAGAAAGACTTCACTTAAGAGAAAAAAAGAGGAACCGACTCTGGATCAAGGGCCTGACTTGAAAAAGTGGACAAAACAACTGCTCTGCACACATGCGTCTTGTCGCCACTTGAGCTGGGTGCTTCAAGTAGCCCACTAGAGTGGATCAGGGCCGCCTCTTCCACCGACATGCCGGTAAGGTTGACGTGGCTCTAGTCGGAAGTTTGAGTACACGTGGGCAGCACCCCTATGGAACAAGCTGGATGGAAGAGCGAAAGCAGAGCAGCACACAGGTGTCCTACATCTCTAGGAACTGCAGAAGAGCTGGGGTGGCCTGGGCTCCTTTCCTGGACCAACCTGCTAACCAAATACATTTATTTGTTTAGCAGATGCTTTTCTCTAAAGCATCTTACAGTTATTTACTCATTTCTACAGCTGAGTAATTTTTAGGGTAAGTACCGCACTTAAGAGTACTGTAGCGAGAGGCGAGATTCAAACCTGCAGCTTTCGGGTCCAAAGCCCACAGCTCTAACCACTACCCTTCCAGATGTCTCTAATAAAAGTGAGTCTCCAGCAAGTGTACTCACACTTTACACTGGTACTATATAAGCCTGCAGAACTGCCATTGTTTGCCTGCTGTCACTGGATACGATTGCATCTCCTCCCCTTTCTCCATCCGTCCTTCATCCCCCCATTTTCTCGACGTCCCTCCCACGTGCGTGTGCTGCTACGTGTCTCTTTGGTTGTTCTTTTCCCTTTCGGGCTGTTCCAGCGGTCTCGGTAGCAGCGGTCCCGATGAGCAAAACGTCTGGCAGATAAATTAATTTGAAAGCGAGATTAACTCGCTGTCCGGAATCTAATTGGATAAAGGAGTGGAAAAAGCACACAATTACGGAACGGCATTACTCAGAGGGTAAACGCTCCTGTAAACTTTACCGCCCCTAATGAAGAACTCGCACAGCCTGCTAAGATGTTGTCTCCTAAGCAACAAGCCGAAATTAAATTATGACGTTTTTAACACATCGGGTCAATATTTATCCATCCATCCCCCCATGTTATCAGTAACCGCTCGTCCAGCGCAAAGTCACGGTGGTCCGGAACCTATCCCAGAGACACAGGGCGAGCGGCAGGGTACACCCTGGACAGAACACCAGTCCATCACAGGGCAATCTCACACTCACGCTCATTTTTATAGTCACCAGTTGCCCTGAAACACAGATCGTTGGACTGTGGGAGGGGACCGGAGGAAACCCATGCAAACGCTGGAAGAACATTGAGGGTCCGCCTGGATTCAAGCCCACGTCCAATCCCACAGCCCAGGAGCCGTGATACACCAGCACTACGGAACGCAGCACCGGGTGCTCAAATATAACAAAACAGCATCAAATACTAAGAGAGAGGAGAGGCACAAAAGCACAGCGGTCATGCAATAATTGGAACAGCGCCTCGAGGAGAGCGAACGCCTCTCCTGCCGAAGAGCGGAGGAGCGCACCCCCCCAACCCCGTCCCCGACCGCGAGAGACGTGGCTTTAATTGGCGTAACCACCGTGTTTAAACAAGGATAAAGTCGGCGAACACGCGTTAGGAACCTCAGCCTTTTCAGAACGATGTCGGGATGCCACCCTGCTGTCGGCTGCCAGGGAGGAGGTCCGGGCCGTAAACGGAGCAAAACACACTCTGAGAGCAACCTCCGAGACAGGGGCTGGTGCGGCTGAGGGCCTTTTGAAGGGAAGTCTGAAAACAGAGAGCAGACAGACAGCGGAGAGAGAGAACAAATGAGGCGCATCTGTTCTCGCCCTGTTTAGCGGAGTCTCAGCGGCCTTGTCGTACAGGAGGATGCGTACCGCGGTACCTGTGGGGGGCGTGGTGGCTGGCGCGACGCAGAGCAGACGGAGGAGAGGCGTGGGGGGAGAGACGGCAGAGCCTCCTCGCTTTGGTGCTATTTTCAGGTTCACAAAGAAGTTTATGAGCAGCGTCCCGGGGGACTCGCAAATCAGACGGAAACAAGCGAATACAAGAAATAACATGGCGTCGTTCCCTGACCCAGTTCTGGGAGGCAACGCGTCCTCTGAAAAATAAACACAAACTCACTAATGAAATTTGTATTTAATTCCCCGTGCAGCGGAGCGACGGAGGGAGTCTGAGCGGCATGGAGTGCGAGAGAGGAACCGTGGGAGACAAGATGTTTTCACTCTCGAACCCCATAGCCACCCCCGGATTGCCCCGTTAGGACCGGTCCCCAAGACCCCCCAACATACGAGCAGAACCAGCACTGTGCGCATGCTCCACTTGCGTGGGCGGGTATTTAATTAATTTAATTTATTTGCACTCTTTTATTTTACACTTTTCTCCAAAGCTACTTAAAATGTTTGCTTTATACTATAAACTACGTACACCGATTTATCATGATTTTCAGTTTTTACTGTATCAATTCAGGGTAAGTGCCATGATCAAGGGTGTCAGAGCGCGAAGGGAATTTGAACCTGGAACCCGCCGGATGGGGAGGATCCTAACTACCATGCGGCCCACAGTTACACACTCGGACACACACCTACCATGTGACCGACACACATACTTGAGTGGGGGGAGAGTAACACACACTGCATAATCTTGCAATGAGTCACGGAATTCTCTGCAGTGACCCAACCCAAGCGCTGGCCCACGGAAATGCCCTCAAGCCCACCCGCCCCGGCCCAATCCCTGCTGGGGGATGGTGTTCCTACCCCCCCGCCCCCACTCCCACGCTCCCACTCCGCAGTAGACGAGCATCCAGGCACTGACAGGGAATCATTTCCTACCTCTAATCCCTGTCCGAGGGGGAATGCTCCTGTACACACGCGCACACACACACACGCACATGCGCACACACACACACACAAGCGGGGCACCGTGTGACTTCCCCTCCCAGTCAGAAATAACAGGCCTTCCCCACAGTCCTGTTTCCAATTTGCATTTTTTTTTCTCTTCCCTTTGCGGGCAAAACCCGTCTTTTCCTGCAGAACAGATACAATCGCGCGTTTCTCTAAGTGCCGGTTTCAGGAGCGCGAGGCGCAGATGATTTCACACAGATATAAGAACAAGCATAACCCACGAGCGGAAGGAACCCATTTGCTAAAAACAATTAAGCGGCGTTTCCTCGGTCAGATCGGGATGTGAAGCACGCGTGTTGCGTGTTGCGTGCTGTCCGGCTGAGTTTAGGGTTAAAGCACAACAGCTGGGCCCCGAATCGGATCTGCAGCCACGCGGTTCTGTTTGTCTGCGGTCGCTGCGGCTGACCTTCTGTCACCCAGGCTCCCAGAGCGGGTCACGTGACCGCTCCCGTGGCGCGACAGCTGCCGTCCCATAAATGCCTTGTACTGCTGGAGAACATTGGGCTCTTTTTCCATCTGATTGGTTTATTGATAATAATTATATGCTTCATCCAACTGACCCACATATCCTGCAGTGTTATGTTGTGCTTTTCCATACTGATGAATGTGCCCCGTGATGGAAAGGTGTCCCGTCCAGGGAGTGTCCGGCCTTGCACGGAATGGCGGGATAGGCTCCGGACCACTGCCACCCCGTACGGGAAAAGCGGTCATGGATAATGAATGAATGAGTTAATACTCGTCGGTATTTTGACTTTTGCAATCCATGAAAAGCAGCACAGTATTACAGGCCAGGACTGAAAACCCTCACGGCGACGATCTGAACACCCTAACGGGAGATGCGGTACGGAAGAGTCCGTTCTGATTTCCCACGGTACAGAAAGCCACCTTAGAGCGATGAGGTCAGCTGGGATAAGGTGGGAGAGGAAAGGACAGGAAATGAGAAGAAAGCAAAAGCAGTAAATAAGAGTCGCAAGAGCCTTGCAGGAACCCGTGACCAGTGACCCAGGAGAAACCGGAAACAGGAAGTGTGACCTCTGACCCCCGGAGCAGCCCCCGATGCTACCGTATCCCACAGTGCTCTCCCTCGAGGGTGGCCTGGACTCTGTGGTGTCAGACGGAGGAAAGGTGAACTGAGACCACAGAGCCCCACTAAGGACCTCCCTTCATGAAGAGCATTCACTTATCTCCATGGGTGGTCTACATCCAGATGAGATGTATGCCCAGGCAAGGTCAACATCCAGAGCAGGTCTCTGTACAACCTCCTGCTTTCTTCCTCACATCCCTCTGTGCTCATTCCAAGACCAGAGTGACGGCCCACTGGTCGCCATGAGGTGACCTTCACGTAGCGATGACCTGGACTCACCATCTACCACCCTGTGATTCAGCATCTCATCCACAAGGAGCCCCAAGGGGAACCAGTAATCTACCATTCGTATGTGGTATCTGTGTGTAGACATACAAACATTTACTCCTCAGGAAATGAATATCCTGAAAGCTCTCCAATCTAAACTGGTACAGGCAAGTCTATGGCATTTTATACCAGGGTATACCAGTGTACACCAGTGTACGGTATGCTACAATATAACACTGTATAGCAGCTTAAAGCAGTGCCTATAGCAATGTATAGCAGAGTGAAATAGTGTGAAATCAGTCTATGTTTCTGTACACCACTTTATACAGAGTACGTAGAGTACATACCACTGTATAACAATTTACTGCAGTATATACCTGTCTAGAGCAACGTATACCAGTGTATATCAGTGTATGGTGTTGTATACAAGTGTAACGAAATGTATGTAGTTTATACTAATGTACAAGAGTTCACAGCAGGGTATAGCAATGTGAACCAGAGTATATCAGTTGCATGGTATACCAGTACTCAGCAGTGTATACCTGTTTACAGCAGTGTATCATAATGTGTACCAGTGTATATCAGTCTTTGACATTGCGTATATTGCCCAGTTGCAGTCAGGGTCATGGGATTGTACTAGTATGGACTGGGTATACATGTCCACATTATGGTGGGCAGCAGACAGCCTGGGTACCTGTATCTGCTGGAATGCAGGATAAAGGGAGGTGTGTGTATATGGGGAGGAGGAGGGTGTTTTACTTTCCACCCTGAATTCTTGCCCCACCTGCAGTACTTTCCCTGCTCCTGGTTTTAATTATGACGGGAGGCTGCAGAGGGGAGCAGGGCAGCGGGGGCCGCTTGGGGTGGCGCTAGATTCTGTCACAGGCAGCTCGGTGCAGACGTGGAGAAAACGGGGGCTGGGGGCTTGTGGGGGGGGGGATTGGGGCAGCAAGGGAGCGACGGACTGACCTCACAGGCGCAACAAATCACTGCACAGAACTACTAAAAAAGCAAAAATAAGTGAACTGTAAGGGGCCAGTCAGACACACACGCGCGCACACTGGTGTGACAAAGTACCTCGGAGCAGCCTTAGCTCACAGCAGGCCCTTCACACACACAAGTTTTCTCTGTGTGTCGGGGGGGGTTGTGTAACTGCTGGGAAAACAGTGAGTGTGTGAGCTCTGAGAGGGGCTCTGTTACTCACTGCTTGCACATGTCGGAAAATGTGTCCTTACGCACAAAAAGGCACACACACCGATACGTGCGCAGGTCACATTCGAAAGCACTGCCATACAGCTCTCCCAGAAAAAACAACACACTCAGTTAGCCGCGCCGCACACACACACGTGCCACCGTTATGAACAAGAGTGTGTGCGGATCTGTATCTGTTTGCCTGTGTGCTCCATGTGTCCATGACATCCCTGGGCAGGAGGGGCATGGGGGGCAAGGGGACCGTCACACACTTGTCAGATGAGCAGCGGGGGACATTGTGGCAGTGCTGCGTGTGTGTGTGTTTTCTGTAAGAACAACCGTTGACCCGCCTGACCGTCACCTGGTTGATGTGTTTGAGCTTATCGATGATCTGGCTGATGACCGGCTCTGGGGTCTTCTGCCTGGACTCAAGGCTGGTCTGCTGGACGCGTCTAGATCCCTGTCCAGGGAACCTGCGGGACACCCACATCGGGGGCAACAGAGACACTGGATCAGCCTGGTCACTCAGGTCACATGCGCAGAGGTGTGTGCGAAGCGTGGCTTCCGCTCAATCACTGCTCCTCCTCTATTTCATAACACGCACATGACGAGACCACAATGTTTAATTTACCGTGTTGTTACTGTTCACAGAGGGACTTGTTCCCCTGCAGTTACACTGTCATCTAGTGGTGACACACTGTCCACAATCAAGTGCTAAATCGTTCAAGAAAACAAGTGTGTTTTCAGTTATTTATCTGCCGGATTGCGAGGAAGGAGCCCCTAGAAACCCAGAGAGGGAGTCGTCTCTAGGACATCAGCAGCATCCAGACGCCAGGCAGGTAAAGAAAGACCAGGGAGCAGACGGAAAGGATGCCTTACATGTTCTCTGTAGCGAATGAGGAGATGGACGCATCAAGGCGCTCGCAAACACACACACGCGCACCCGTTAAACAGACAGTGTGGCAGCGGAAAGACACACAAAGACAAGAGAAAGTGAAATGTGAAAGGAAGATATCGCCCGGGAGAGAAGGGGGTGAGCATGAGCATCACACAGCGGGGGAAGGGGGTGTGATGGATGATAAACAAGGAGACACACAATCTGTGTGTGTATGTGTGTGTGTGTGTGTGTTTGAGAGAGAGACAAAGAGAGAGAGAGACTTCCCTTTCTTTTCCGGTCACTGTGACACAAGTTTGCTAATTCACATGAGTGAAGCACAGCATCCCGTCGCCCCCCAGGGCTCCTGTTTCTGCTAATTATTCTCTATTAAAAGATAATTAGCTGTGATGCGTCGGGTGGTTTGTTGTGTGACAACATCTGACACACTGATGGCTGCAGCCCTGCTCTAGCAGCATGCAATACTCACTGTAGTATGGATCATTGTAACTGTACTCACTGCTCATCATCACCGTAACACTACTCATCATCACCGTAACACCATAGATCATCGTCATAACGCCACTGACAATCAGTGCAACACTACTTCCTGTAACACTACTTATCGCTGTTGTAACACTACCTTCTCTAACATACTTCTCATTGTAATGCTGTTCACTGCTCATCATCACTGAAGCACTACTCATCATCACTGTAACACTATCGCTCATCACTGAAACATGACTCAGTGTCACTGCGACACTACAAATCATCACCAAAACACTACCGATCATCACTGAAACACTGCCGATCATCACTGAAACACAGCTCAGAATCACTGCAACACTACTGATCATCACAGTAACACTGCCGATCATCACTGAAACACTACCGATCATCATTGAAACACGACTGTTCATCATCAAAACACTACCGATCATCACAGTAACACTGCCGATCATCACTGAAACACGACTTTTCATCACTGAAACACTACCGATCATCACTGAAACATGACTCAGCATCACTGCAACGCTACAGATCATCACAGTAACACTGCCGATCATCACTGAAACACAACTCAGAATCACTGCAACAGTACTGTTCATCAGCGGAACACTACCGATCATCACTGAAACGTGACTCAGCATCACCGTAACACCAGACGTTGTTACTCTAGCTATGCTCATTATTACATAACACTACTCCCCATAACGCTACTCACTGCTCATCATCACTGTACCCTTGATGAAGGTATGTACCCTGCAGTGATGCAGTAAAAATTGCGAGGCCGTACCAACGGCTTAGTCCCAGTGAGTAGCTAAAGGTTTCCAGCTAAGCCAGCAGCTCTGAGTGCTGCACTGCTCACTGTCCTGAAGGATCCTCACTGGGTACAGCGGTGCATCGACTGAGAGGCGCGGTACCCTTTACCCTATGAGTACAGTACTCATTCCTGCTGTGACTAAAGCCTGAAGTAAAGTTCTCACTGCAGAGGTTCTTACTGTGAGTTCAGCAGCCCCCCACCCCACCCCACCCCATTTAGCCAGATCCATTTCCCACTTATTTATTCTTCTTATTACTTTCATGTCAGCTCACCTTCTCATGTTAATTATCACATTAATAGCAGAGAGAGGTGCCATCAATCAAGCCGGTGGCTACGAAACATGGATTAAATGAAAGTGACAGAGACGTAAATGAAATGGCCCTTCCACCGCCCCCCCCCACCACCCCACCCCTCGCGATCAAGCCGTGGTTTCGTCCCTTGCTATCTCCTTGAAATTTACACTAATATCCACAGGAAAATCGCACAAATTATTATTATTATTATTATTATTATTATTGTTGCTATATATTTTTAAGCCCACACACTTGTCCAAGGAAACTTACAGTGTGAATAGCCATCATGCTGAACTGTTAACGGAAATCAGATTTGTCCCTAAAATTATGTCCAGCAGATGACGTTTTGTCATATATACTTGTCCCAGTCCCCCGTCCCACGGAGCTGTCAGTCAGAACTGTGTCACGTACTGCAGCATTTGTTTATTACCCGTCCGCTCATCCCCACCGCTAATTTGCGTGCGGAACATGGAGATTACCGTGTCAAGGGCACCGGCGCTTGCAGCAGACGAAAACCGGTTGTCGTGAGGAGTAGTGTACTCACCTGAGCTGGAACTTGGTGTGCAGGGAATGGGGGGCTGAGGAAGTGCTCAAGGTACAAGGATCAGAAACTACAACCTCATGCGCTCAATGTCAGTGAGAGAGTTGAAGAGAAACGGGGCAGGAGAGCACGGCTGGACAGGGACACGCATCCATATGTCCTTTTTCGATAGCCACGTCACGGAGGTCCAGAATCTATCCCAGAACCTTAGGGTGTGCACTCTGGATGAGCTGCATCGCAGTATAACTACAAACACTCTTTCACTCACACTACAGGCAATTTTGTTACCAGTTTGATTGAAAGACGCCTTTGGACTGTGGGAGGAAACACACGCAAACATGAGGAGAACACACAAACTCCACACAGACTGAGCAGGGATCGAACCCATGTCCTTTTGAACCACCCACACGCTGTGAGACAGCAGCACTACTCGCCGTGCCACTGTGCCACCCATTTTGGGAGAAAAGCATCAGATAAATGAGTAACTGTAAATGGGTTAGGATGGGTTAGGATGGGTTAGAGTTAGGATGGGTTTGGGTTAGGATGGGTTAGGATGAGTTAGGGTTAGGATGGGTTAGGTTTACAGTTAGGATGGGTTAGGGTAAGGGTTAGGATGGGTTAGGGTAAGGGTTAGGATGGGTTAAGGTAAGGGTTAGGATGGGTTAGGTTTACGGTTAGGGTTAGGGTAAGGGTTAGGATGGGTTAGGATGGGTTAGAGTTAGGATGGGTTTGGGTTAGGATGGGTTAGGATGAGTTAGGGTTAGGATGGGTTAGGTTTACGGTTAGGATGGGTTAGGGTTAGGGTAAGGGTTAGGATGGGTTAGGGTTAGGATGGGTTAGGATGGGTTAGGGTTAGGATGAGAGAGATTGTCCACCTGTTGTGTTACGGAGAGGCTGTGAGCAGCTCACCTGTCGGTCATTTCCTGTCCATTCCAGCAGAGGGAGTCGTTGAGCGCTGCAGCCTCCTTACTGCACAGGGTCTCCCCCAGGCTGCTGTAGAAGCTGCTGAAGCCCTGGAGGCTGGAGATAAACTCCCTGCGGGGAGCGGAGAAGGAGACCAGAGGAGATGAAAAGGGAAGGAAGCAGAAGGATGGGCAGGGAGTGGGGTGGGTGGAAGAAAGGCAGCGAGAGAGACGCAGACGGAGGGCGGAGGGTGGAGGGTGGAGGGTGGGAGGGACAGGATGAGAAAAAGAGGTTTAAAAATACCCTGTCTAAAAGCAGAAAAAGAACACATTATTATTGGTGTAATTCTGCTTTTTTTGGCGATGCTACACAGACTAATCCTGTTGTTCCTTCACGCAGTTTTACTTCCAGGAGGTGCACGGAAAAGACGAAGTAATGGACTCAACTAAACGGCAAACGGGGGGGAGGGGGGGGGACAACATGGCAATGTGTTGTACCGCGGTCGTGCCCACAGGGTCCACGGTAAAAAATCACTGTCACTTCATTGTTTGTGATTGTCAGTCGCCGGATGTGTAAAATCACGCTCCTCAGGATGTTCCTCACTGATCTTCTCAGTGTTCCTGAATTATTTGTTCATGTAGCTGAGCTTTTCTCCAATATGCCTTACCATGATTTACCGTGTATTACCTACAGCAGGGTCATTTTTGCTGTGTCGTTTGAGGGTCGGCACTTTGCTCAAGGGCACTACAGCTGGGAGAAGGATTTTAACTTCAGGAGCTGGAGTGTAAAGCAGGAGCTCTAACCACTACGCCCCCTGCTGCTTCCTCAGAATGTTGCAGTATGATCCTCACTGTGTGTGTGTGTGTGTGTGTGTGTGTGCATGCATGCTGCAATGTGTCAATCAGTGCGTTTCTCTGCTTTTTCATCCGTTTTTTTGTGTTTTTTTTACAAGTACCAGGCCCAGGGAGACGGGGCAGCTATCGCACAGCTCAGTGTCAGCCAGCGGGGGACACTCTTACTGCTAATGAGGTGCTCTACACATTCGCTCTCACACACACTCGCGATCAACGCGCCACCCTCGAAAACACACATACACAAAGTTACGCAGAGACACACACTCGCACGCGGTACACACAGATACACTCGCGGGTAATGAGCCGCTCTTCGTTGCCATCAGCTTCCAGCAGACACCGCGGTGACACACACAGACGGCTCCATGCGGCCATTATCTGTCACGCCGCTTCACTGCTACATTTGGTGGTTAATGTGAGCCGCGCGAGATGAAAAGACAGAAAGTTCTCGCCATTAAAGTGCCTGCGATGTGGAAATAAATAAAAACGATGAGAAAGGAGCATCGCCACAACGTGCTGCGTGGAACCGGCGGCCACGTGGAGCCGTCACCTGTGTTCACCAACTGTGTTTTTACAACTTGCCAGCTCCTCTGGAACATGTTTTTGAGCTGTGGGTGGAAACCAGAGCACCTGGAGGGAACCCATGCAGACGCGGGGAGAACACGCAAAGTCCTGGGCCGGATTCCCATACTCATACCGCGGTCCTGCCTGCAGCCAGTCATGTGCTTGGAATACTTAGGTCAGTCGCTCATGTAAGATGAACAAACGTCACGCGCCGTAAGGCGTAGCAACGTCTCCGCTCTTTCCTCTGACCTGCGTCGGCCGGCCAGGGTCTCCTCGGGGTCGAAGGGCAGGAGCTGCGGTCTGCGGGACTCTGGGACGGAGGGGTGACGGGCGGCGTGGGTGGGCGCCGAGCGAGAGACGCGCTGCCCGGGGTGAGAGCACATGCTGCCGACCTGCAGAGCGAGAGCAGTGACGGCAAACGGTAGCGTTGAACAGTCACGTATACTAACAACACATCATTTTACCTTGTTAGCACATACACACACACACACAGGTGTCCATCATCTCTGGGATGTGCTCCAGACGAGCTGGGAGATACATGGCCTCCTCTCCCCATCAGAGTTGTTACTTGACTGCGTCGCAAACAAACAATATTACCCAGCAGGTGTACACTCACATTTTACCTTAATTTATTTATCAGACACTTTTCTCCAAAGCGACTTCCAATGAATTCTATGTGGTGTTATCATCCCACACACCTTATTCACCGTAGTAACTTACACTGCTAGATACACTACTTAGACTGGGTCACTCATCCATACATCAGTGAAACACACACACTCTCTCTGTCACTCACACACTATGGGTGAACCTGACCAGCATGTCTTTGGAGTGTGGGAGGAAACCAGAGCACCCGGAGGAAACCCACACAGACTCAGGGAGAACATGCAAACTCCACACACACTGAGTGGGGGATCAAACGCACGTCCTCTCGCACCACCCAGGTGCTGTGAGACAGCAGCGCTACTCGCTGTGCCACCATGCCACCCTCCGCCGGTACCTTACACCAGTGCCACACGCCAGCACAGGGGAGCCTACAGCAATCATAGCTCTTGTTTACGTGTCACCCGCTGTAAACGCAAACGTATCAATGAGGTCTTGCCTTTCGTAGCGCCGGCAGGACAAATTGTTTTTCGGCAGGACGGCACAATAACAATAAAAGGCGGCGTCGGTGGGATAATGGAGGCAGGACGTTCCTTTCAGGTGCAATAAAAACGCTAATTCCCCTTAACGCCGCGCCGGCGGTTTAAAGACTTGCCTGAGCTCTAATTTCCCCAGGGGTTGGATTTGGGCCTTAATTCTGCCTCCAAATGTTAGCAGCTAATTGTGGCTCTGGACCCTAAGTGAATATAGCGGCGCGGCCGCTCCGGAATACCGATGTGAGACGGTAACGGAGACGGCTGAGTGGGGCGGGGGTCTCCAGCATCTTCATCACGCACGTACACGCGCCCACGGCGACGCGCACGTTCGGCACAAACGCACGAGCGAAAGAAACCTTCGCCGTCGGTAGTCAGACAGATAATCTCGTCGCCGCGGATTCGCCACGGCCGCTCGCGAAGTCACCTGCGACGCCGCGTGACGGAGGGATGTGACAGGGACGAATGCCGGGGCCGCCGCGCCGGATAGGAAGGTTCCGGCAGCAGCGCCCGGACCCCAGGTGAGCAAGTCATCGCCGCGCCCACGCAGGGACGCGCGCCGCACTTTGCTCGCACACGGACCCGCGTGCTGGCTCTATGTGTGTTTGCCATCGGGACTTGGAATAGAGGAGTAGGCTGTGGGGTTGAGTCCCAAACACCCCCTCGCCCTCGTATTCATTACTCCTCTGCCGCCTGCTTCTTTGCCCTGTCGGGATGTCACTCCGATGCGTCCTGTCTGCTCGTCTGCGCGTCGATGCGTCTCGCAGCCGAACCGAGCGCCAAGCGGGGCCCGGAGTGTACGGCGCATCGATGTGACAGACGCCGCGACTCGCATGGGGACCTGGCCAAAGTAAACATAACTGTCACGCTTCTCAGGCTCCCATGGGGCTGCTTTGGCAGGAGAGCCCAGACTCGGAGCCGATGGGGACAGGTAGTTCCATAATGGCTTAAAATAGTCAGCGGTGCTACCGCTGCGGGGGTGGGGGGAGGGGGTACAAGACCCAAGGGACGGCAGCGTGTTAAGAAGAACCCTTTCTACAGTGACACCTGATCAATTAGCCTCCGTGTTCATAATCCCCGAAGGAGAACTTACTGCTGCCACGTGGGATACAGGACGAACGGACACGGAAGAAGGACGTGACGGACCACCGGCAGGACAAACAGATGGGTGTTGGATCACATCTGGCCAGAACTCTCACTGGAAGCGCAAATGATGAGACCGAGGTTGTCAGACAGCGAATGCGTGAGAAGATCGGATTGTCGCGAAAGGCCGTAACGTTTGGAAAAGCTGGAGGAAAGAGAACGAGAGGACGCAGCTGAAGGACTGAACATTCTGGAGATATTCTATATATGTGGCCAACAAGAGCGTACGTGGAGCGGAGCGCTGCGGTGACAGGGTGTCCAGACACATAAGGAAGCCTTTAAAGAGCTATCAGAGATGAGGGACCAGTAATAATAATAATAATAATAATAATAATAATGTGATTATGGTTGCCTATTGTAATCATTTTTCAGGTGTTGGGGGAACCACAAAATATTAGCAATAGCACTCAGTGCAGTTATACACAGATTTGCCGGAGCGTTGGAGGAACACACTCCTTTTGGATACGCTTACCTCTAGACGACACCGTGACACATTTACCCAAAGCAGCTACCAGCTGTAATTATATTTATACAGCCCTTACTGGAGCAATTCGGGGTAAATTCTCTGCTCAAGGCACATGTACTACATCAGCGCTGGAGGACAGATTGAAGCACATCACCTTTACAAGCCAACGTCCCCGACCACCCCCCCACCCCCCCATCAATGTTAGGGCACCTTTCAGTGTATCCGTATACAACAGCACTAACCCATGGCATACTAACAGGTTATGTCGCATTAACACCTGCTTGCATACCACACACACACACACACACACACACACACACACACACACACACACTCACACACACACACACACTCACCGTGGCGAGCAGACGGCTGTGGGCGGACACGGCGTGGCGCAGCGCCAGGCGGACGATCGCGTACACGCGCAGCACCGCCTCCTCTGCGTCCCGCTCGCCCCGCATGGCCCCCGCCAGCGCCGCCAGGCCGTCCACGTAGCCGCGCCAGTGAGGCTGCACCAGGCCGGCCCCTCCCAGGCAGCCCTGCATGAGGGAGGGGCAGAGGGCGGGGCAGGGCGGGGCGGGGGGCAGGCCCAGGCACCGCGGGCACAGCCAGAGGCGGAGCAGGGCGCGGCTGCAGTCCCGGCTCGGCCGCAGGTGCTGCGTGGTGTTCACCACCTCGATGCCCAGGTTGAGCGCCTGCAGGAAGGTGCGGGCGGCCGGCAGGGAGCGCGACAGCCGCGTCATCATCAGCTTGGGGTGGGAGCCGAAGGCCCCGGCCCCCGCCCAGGCCTCGCGCAGGCACTCCTCCGACACGGCCCCTCCGCCCCCCAGGAGCCGCCGGTACGCCGGCGGGAAGAGCCGGCCGAAGAAGGCCGTCACCATGTCGTCCACGCTGGCGTCCGAGCCCAGGATGTAGAGCGAGATGTCCAGGAAGAGTTGTCCAACCGCAGCGCCGACTCCGCCCCCGAGGTCGGGAAACTCCGCCCGCAGCATCGCCAGGGTGGAATTGCGTCCGTGCCGCAAAACCACCTCGAACGCCTCTGCAGAGAAGGAGGGGGGGGGTGTGAGTACGCCGCCACAGCTGGGACAGCCCATTAACGCATGACATTTATTTGCTGAGCAGATACCATTACCGAAAAACCATTTAAATCCATTTACGCTGGGAGTTGTTTAACTATGGCGGCGGAGGTTTGACGCATTTTAAATGGTACAACGGCGGGTTCCCGGAATGAAAACTGAACCCGCAACCTTATGATCGCGAACCCATTTCCATTACAAATATGACACTGCAGCCCGATTAATAAATATTAGGCCCGAGCGTCGGCGTTATTACGCGAAGTACACCGATGTGCCCGCGGCTTCTTTAATCGAGGTCCATGAGGCCGAATTAAAGTGCACGACGTACGCCGATAGGGATCGCGCCGATTGACACGTTTCCCTCCGGCTACCTGGCCGAGATTACAGGCTGCGTGCGTCAAATAAAAAACGACCCAACGCAAGACCTTGGCGGAGCGCTACAAACGCCCGTCTCGGCGTGACCTTTCCGCAGCAAAAGAGCACATTTCAAGGGTCTCAGGGACTTGAAAGGAGCATTTTAATCCTGATCTGAGGCCCAGTGGAGAAGCGGGGCCTCAGACATCCTTGGGGGAATTAAATAAACCCGAAAATGTACCGATACGCATTTGTAAGTGACGCTGAGAAAAAAGGAGGCTGTCGAGGCGGTAAGCAATATCTTATCGGCCGAGGATCGAAGTCTCAAACGCTCCCTGACTAAGAACTGTAAAGGGGTGCTTGTATGACATGAAAAGATCTGATTAAGCACTTAAGAGAGAGAGCGGAAGGATTTCAGAGAACGTGACTGGAGTGTGAAAGGAGAGGTAGGTTAGGAGCAGTGGGCGGAGCTTCGCTAATTCCCGCCTCCTTGTTGTAGCCATTGGTCTGAGCAGGTCATATTTAAATATAAATTTAATCCATATTTCTATTTATACAATTTGAACAGCTCATATACAGTATATATATATATATATATATATATACATATACACTATATGGGGGGTGCGGTGGCGCAGTGGGTTGGACCGCAGTCCTGCTTTCCGGTGGGTCTGGGGTTCGAGTCCCACTTGGGGTGCCTTGCGGCAGACTGGCGTCCCATCCTGGGTGTGTCCCCTTCCCCCTCCGGCCTTATGCCCTGTGTTAGCGGGTAGGCTCCGGTTCCCTGTGACCCCGTATGGGACAAGCGGTTTTAAAAATGTGTGTGTGTATATACACTGTATATATACTTTATATGATATATACATAGTATACATATAAACATACATATAGATAGATCTATAATACTCTCTCTATATATAAAATAAATATATATTTATTTATATATATATATAAATCAGATTCTGATTATATATATGCAGACTGTATATATCAGAATCAGAATCCGATTTATTTGGCCAAGCATGCACACACATACAAGGGATTTTGCTTTGGTTCCCAATGGCTCATATTGTAGAGTGGACAAAAAAACCCAACAACCTACATATGCAAACATATCAACGTACATACATACAGGGATTAATTTTTGTGGGGGAGGAATAATATATAAATAAAAGGTCTATGATGTATATGTGACTCTGCTGACACACACACACACACACACACACCACCCCACACTGCCCCAGTCGACTCACATATGTGCCTGGTGTGTTGGTGTGTATAGAACACATTCCTGTTGTGCAGAGAAATAGAGTCGCTCGAGTGCGTAGACGCGGCGCTACGCTTATCTCTCGCTCACAATCCCACACACTCACTTAGAGATAAGCAAACACACACCGAGAGAAACACACAAGAACAAATGAGCACTTTTGTCCACTTTGCGCGGTGCTTCAACGGAAAGGTTATTGTTCTCTGCAGCGAGAGACCCGTGGACGATCGCAGCCTTTCCTTCTTCTCCTCCATTTCTATAAAAGCTTCAGATGTCAACACATGTAATTCAGACGGAGCCGTGTGTATCGCTTACAGACACGCTGAGCGATGCCTTTACGTCCGTGAGATGCAGCATCTCAGCGCGGGAGCACGGACACCATTAGCATAATTGCCGTTAGCCCATTTCCTGTTCCTTCTCTCAGGGCGCGTCCCCCAGCGCATTACGGGGATCGGGTGTCCTCTAATGGCTGCTGCGCGTGCATATTTTAATTTATTATTGTATTTATTCAGCCTACGCTTTTATCAGCCGAGCTACAAAAAGCACGGTTTCGCGTGTTCGCCACCAGCACAGCCGGACGCATCCAGATTCGGTCCCGACCTCGGTTGTGCAGCGGCAGGGCCCTTCCCAAACGCTGACCTCCGCTCAGGCTTTAGTTTCGGTCACAAGTCTGGATCACTGACCATTAAACCGCGTGCTGCCAGAGAGAGACGGTCGCGGGGGGAGGGGGCCGCATTCGGGAATTCTAACCGATAGGTTTTCGGTTCAAATCCCAGGCGAGCAGCAACACTTGAACCCCGAGAGAGGTACTTAACCTACACGGTTTCAGTAAGACGTACAGCGGGAAAAGGTAAAATTAGAAGCTATGTCATCGGCTTTCGGGTAAAAGCATCTGCTAAACTGATGAATAATGTAATAGAAAGCTGGATAAGGCATGTATAGCTTTTAGTGAGGGCAGGGAAAGCAGGAGCGGTTCGGTACACTGGAGCGCAGCGGGGTTTGGAGAACCGACACAGCAGAGCGGCTCTTTTGGTTTCTGAACAGGAAGCAAATAAATGGGAAGTCAGATTTTATGAGGCCTTGGGCACTGGGTTGGGATCAGAGACACATCTGCCCTAAACCCAGTGTGAGCATCGGCTTCTAGTACATACTGAGCATCAGAGAGGATGTCAGGGAGAGGGTTTGAGTCTCCAGCCAGGAGCTGGTGACTCGCAGGGCAGACCGCAGTACCATTTACCAGGGGGTCATGCTACCACTAATGTAGAACCTGCCCTGGTTTCACCCAAAAAGGTAAGATTGATTTACCTGTTCTCTTCCTAAATGTTCCAAAGCTGATCATGTAACTGATGTAAAGAGTGAATCAGTGAATCATGTGTTTTTCAGCATCTACCTCGGTCGGTTACCAGAAGATGGAGGTGAAGAACTTGAGGTTACCCCACCCCCCCAGGAACCATCATGCTTCCTGTATGATCATCCAGCCACCCGATCTTAACATTTCGTCCCCAAGGAGCAGCTTTCCAACAGCAAGCCAACACCTCACACCTTTCATGCTCTTGTATTCATTCATTCATTCATTCATTCATTCATTCAGCTCACAGTGTGGGGTTTGTACTCTGAACTACTTACTGAGATTTAACCATTTACACAGCTGGGTAATTTTTACTGTATTAGTTCAGGTGAAGTACCTTGATCAAGGGCACCACATTGGAAACGGGATTAGAATCTGGAGGCAGTTGGACGGCAAATTTTCTAACTACCATGTTACACACTGGCCCGCGGTTACACATCAGCAGTTACAAACAGACACAGAGCATCCTGATCAAGGGTACTATAGAGGAATATAAGATTTGAACCCAGGTCCTTTGACTGGAAGGCTACAGTCCAAACCACTATGCCCCCTGCTGCCCAGTGCGCACAGAAACAATGCCAAATGAACCCAGTGTCACGACCTCTGGGGAACAATACCCCAGGTGACCACAGGAGGTGCCACACTAGACAAGTCTCAGTTACAATGTACTCACCTGTACCCCATCAAACACTCTTTAAAAGAACAACTTTCCACCAAAATAGTTGCGGAGCCTGCTTTGAGAGGACACGCCTTTCCTCGCCATCTTGCTAGTCCCTTGTTCTGTGATCTTTGCCTTTTGAACTACGGCCTCCCGCTCTTCGAATCCCGACCACAGCTTTTTTGGATCTCGACTCTCGCATTTCAGACCACAGACCTTTCGACGATGACCTTCTTCGCTCCGGAATATGACCACGGTTCTTTGGATCATGTCCCCAAACTGTGACCTCGACTGCCCCCTCGGATCAAGAACTCTGCCCCTGGGACCTCGGACCCACTCCCACGACGACCTCTCCTACCTCCTGTGCGTCAATCCCAGCGTCGGATTGCCGAAACCCCTGTCCTGTGTGTTTCCCTCTCTCCATTTTCCCATATGGCTTCAGCTCCCTGATGCTCTCCAGCTCCACGTCACCAAACACACTCTGCGCTTGCGTCCTGATAACAAATAACCCGCAAAAAACCATGACACTCGGACAAAGTCAGCAGAAGTTTAACAGCCGTTTTGGACAGTTTGGGATCCATGGCCATTCTGCCAGCGGCACAGGAACTAACTTTTCAGGCTGAAATAATGACAGTGACAGGAAGCCACACATATATATATATATATATATATATATATATATATGAATCCCACTTCTGACACCATTAGCAAGACCTGTGTTCATTGGGTGGAAAACACAGCAGTGTTCCGTATTAACACATGTATGAGGGCCTCAGAAGCGTGCAATGGACTGTTACTCTGACACGCCGCCTTTGTTATGGCAAAAAAAGTCTAAAACTGCAAAATCTGAACTTTAAAAAAAAATGCTTACAAATTATGATCCAACTTCCTCAGCTTAACTTGTGTTCCCTGCAGTAAGAACCGAGCTAAATGAAATTCATTCTGTCACAGTAGGTGGTTGTCTTAATCTGCACGAATGGAGATCTTCTCTCTAACTTTGCTTTTTCCTCACTTCCAAAAGCATCTTTGAGGGATTTGTTAAAGAGGTTGGAAATACTACTTTCACTCATTTTGAAAAATTAGACTATCGGTAAATTTTCATAGAGACCGGACAGATTATAACTGCTTATCAACACACAACAGATACACATAATACCTGTTCCTTAATACGTGGTCTAGTACTGAAACGGGGCCCTTTCAAAAATATTGGGTGTACAGCATATGCTGCCGTGGAAATCTTTCATCGATGCCAATAATTTGCAGGGAAGCATTTATTTTGTGAAAACTGTGTATGACCCATTCATGCAAAGCGGATCAAAAACACCCCTTGCTGCTAATAAGCAAAATGCAATAAGCATCTTATTACAGCACAAGCCACCTGCATTTAAAGGCATTAACATTTATTTATTTAGCTGACACCTTTGTCCAAAGTGACTTACAGTGTTAGGTTTGTATACTAAGCTAGGTAAGAATTATTGACTAATTTATACTGCTGGGTGAGTTTTACCGGAGTGATTCACGGTAAGAATCTCCATCTCAGCTGACAACAAGACGCAGGCAGAACAGAACTCGATTACACCAAGACTTCAGGACCACGTATTTTAAATAGCATTCTGGATCTCTTTTTTTAAATGAATCGAGAATCGGAAATCAAGTTCAGATTTCTCAGGCCCATTCGAGAACCTCAGCGATATCGCCTGTATTTCTAAATGAACGGAGTCACTGGTCCTGCCACATATGGTCTCCTCCTCTAAGCAGATGCCATAAATTTGTACAAGTGGCTCAGGGTACTTTGACTAGAACAGCAAAAATGCCAACGCGCTCCTCCCGGCCCCATCCATCAGCGATCCATACTCTCATTATGCCGCCTTGACGGCTATCATCAATAAATTACGCGGCAATGAGACCAATCAGTTTCCCCGATGGACTGTCACCTTCAGCTGCCTTATCAGAAATCTGACACCTGCGGGTTGCCGTGCTTACCTGGCCAACATGTCAAATCTGTGAGTCCCTTCTGCTACGAGACATTCTAGACATACATATTTCCAAGCATTTT
Organism: Scleropages formosus; assembly: GCF_900964775.1. Classification (NCBI taxonomy): domain Eukaryota; kingdom Metazoa; phylum Chordata; class Actinopteri; order Osteoglossiformes; family Osteoglossidae; genus Scleropages; species Scleropages formosus. The sequence goes on from NC_041818.1 coordinate 22,581,904, forward strand.
GGGTTCTCGGGTTTGTCACGTCCCCGAGTGGAGTGCAAAGTCACTGTTTTAACCGCAAGTCCCGGAGGTCTTTGTGTGCCGCTGTTATCGGAACGGACCGGCTTTGAACGCGGGATCCAGGGGGCCGCAGGAGTTCCGGGAAAGGGCGGCCGCGCTGGTCAGCCCCACATCATCACACAGATCAGAGCTGCAGAGCGGCATTTGCGCAGTGTGATAGCGAGATGACCGCCAGGGACGTCGTGCATAGTCAAGGACACACACGGCTGCGCGAGCGAACGCGCACACACATATGCGGACCCGAGATCTCGGATCTCCGCTCCACATCCGACACTGGCGATGACTCACAGTCTTTTCTGGGAGCGCAGAGTGGGACATCTGAGAGGTTTCTTCCAAGCGGCATTTGTCATCGCGCCCAGCGCTGGAGGGCCACAGAGCGAGACTCGAAACCTCAGATCTATACTCTGGTCTGGATGGGCTATTGCATCCCAGAAGGAAGCGCTGATCTCAAATACGTTCATTTAAATAACCGAGTTCTGTGAATTACTTTGCCACGTGAGAGGTAGTGCAGCAGCAGGATGAGCCAGTTGGGAGCAGTGCGAGGTGGGATCATGAGTGTGTTTGGCTGCGGAAAAACACACTCGGGCTCAGCTTTGAAGCCGCAGTCAAAGACCCAGCAGACGCCAACAGTGAGACGTGAAATATTACCCAGAAGGCCTGGGCAGGGCCACGGAGTCACATGTCCAATACACACCAACGGTCATGGGCTAAACACTCAAAGACAATATAGATACAGACCCTTTCGTGCCAAACCAGCACTAACCGGTGACACACACTGACACACAGGCACAGCCGTGGACCGGTCTGGGGAGGAGAGCTGACAATGGAGGAGAAGCCGAGTAAAGACCGGGACCCAGAAGGTGTGGGGGGGGGGGTGATTTTATTATTTATTCTTAGCAATAGAGGTGTGTTTTCTCGCTCTCTCACACACACACACACACACACACACACACACACACCCTTCATTGCTAGACCTCTAGAAGGGATAAGAAACTTGGAGCCCCCACACACACTTTCTACTGATTTTCCTTGAATATAAGTTATCTCAGGCAACAGGCACCTCCTCCGCAATCCCCGAACCGGCCTCCTGCCACCTGCCTGCCCCCATCCAGCCGTTTTACTTCCAAAGCAGAGTTCAGCTGGTACCATTTCAGAGAGACACATATTTTACATATATAATAAATGAGTTATTTATTAGAGCAATGAAGGCAGAGTGAATGAAGGAAATTACATCCTTTTTGAAGTGGGAGCTTTAAAGGCGCACGCAGAAGCAGTGGGCTGCGTTTAAAGGGGATAAAACATTTTTGAAGTTCTAGGAACAGATGTGGGTAGAGCGATGGAGAGAGCGAGGGAGCGAGAGGAAGCAGAAAAAAGCAGAGATTTGGGGGGGGGGGAGTTGGAGGAAAGAGGGTAGAGTATGAAAGAACGAATGCAGCTCGGGGAGAGGGGCGAAAAGAGAGACTTTAAACACCGCAGAGCTGCTGCATCACGACAAAGTCGCGAAGAAAGCCTCACGCTACACCGAGAGAGGCGCCTCCTCCTGGGACCCCGACACCCTCCCTCGCGCCCGCTACCAGGCAGCCGTCTCGGCGACACGCCACGACGGAAGCGGATCCAGGCAATCAAATAACATGCAGCGATTGTCAGTCACGCCGAAAGCGAACCGGTGAGCGGCAGGACCGAACGAGGGCCGCGACGGCAGACGCCGTGACGATCGGGGACAAACGCGAGACAAAGGCGTGCGGGCGAGCAAGCGCGGCCCGACCCAGCGTGACCTGCATAGACTCCCTCGGCAGTGTCCTGCCGGTATGAAAAATATGTAAAGAGTCTAAGTTCGACATCCCCCCCACGATGTGTCCCGATGTCCCTGTTCCTGACCTGCCATCTACCCCTCCCTCTTCCTTTATCCTCCCTTTCCTCACACTCATGACAAAGTAATCCATCTATCTAAAAAAATTTCCCTGGCGAAATTATAATAAATGTGTTTGCTCACCAGCAACAATGGGAGAAGGGCAGTTATTAATCTACATCGAACACCCCCCCATCCACCCTCCGAGAAATGCGTATCCCCTCCGGTGTCCGTGCTCTGCCCTCCCCATCGCAAGTCTGCCGCTGCCCCCCCTCCACCTCAGCATAACACGAATTACTATCGGTGTTTCTGTCAGCAGACAACAGAAATTTCCTCTTTTTTAAATCACGGCATTACCCGGGTGGAAAAACAACCGCCCGCAAACCATTCTCTCACATTCACTCATGACCCCCCAGGGCGGGAGCGTTAACCGCATATACCCGCCTCCCCGAAGAAGTTGCCCCCTAACCGCGGCTGTCCGGGTTACTGGGATCATAGGGGGTTTAATTAATCCAGTAGGGTGGGGACTGGGGACGTCGGGGCCTTTAGGATCGGTGTGTGTGTATTGGTAAGTGCACCTGAGAGGAGTGTGTGTGTGTGTGTGTGTTTCTATGTGTGCGGAGCTCCTTAAATAACATCCACTTGGGCAAAGGCAGGAGGAGCCAGAGGCGAAGCAGCGGAGGACGTCCTTGGCCCCTCTCTGCGAGGCGGCGAGCTGCCCGTGTGGCCTGTGCTCGACGCCAGCCGTGCCGGAAATCCAGCGTACCGTTGATCTTACCGTGTTACTTTACCGTGAGACGCTGTACACGGCACTGCGACGCGCTCACTCTGCGCTCCTGGAGGTGTCCGAAGTGTGCGTCTCTCTCACGCACCGGGCATTTCCGCCAAGCTCCCCTCAGAAAGGTTTTTGCTTCTTTCATCTTTCCAAAGAAAATAATTTAAACGTATTTCCTTGATGCAGAAGCGTTTAAAAAATAATGACAAACAGTTCAAACACGGCGAATGGCCCTTTCAGCAGAAACCAGTGTTTCCTCCGTACTGTGAAAACAATAACCCTCACATATACTGTGAGAATTTAATAAAAAGTAAGTGAATGGGAGAGAATAATCCATATTGGTGATTAAACTGAATACCAGATTCCAATACTAACACTAATGAAAAGGAAATTTCTCTCTAAATCCTGACACAGAACCAGAGATACATTATCATTTTATTTTGCTTTTGATTTAAACAACAAACATGTGGGATCCAAGAGAACAGCTACATAATTAATTATGTTTTGTTTTCACCATTTCTTCCAATCTTCCGCTGAGAAATGGAGCTCTTTAAATTGCTGGAGCGGATGCTTTCCAGAGCTCACGGCAAGAGAAATCAGCGTCGTCGCTTGAAGATCTTGTGAAGTTTTTCCACGAGAATCTCAACAGTCGCGTGGAGCAGGAAACTCCGTCAGAACGACCCTGGGCCGTCACATCCGGACGGGAGAGCTCGCCCTAAACTTCTCCCACCCTGCTGCCGCACCGGGACTCCAGGAGCAGCCCCTCGGCCAACGGGAGCCAGTTGTCATAGCGATGGACCAACGGTTTGAGAAAGGGAGCAAGCAGAGCTGAACGGAGGAAGACCATCATCTGTAGTGCATAAACACCATCCATGCACGAAACACACCAGCTGGTGCCTGCAAAATAAAGCAAACATCTCAAATAATGATTTAAATCTGAGAGATTACGTAATATCTGTCTGAAGCACCTTTGTGGGAACCGACGGTATCATTTAATAATGTTGCTGGCTGTGTTCAGTTGACAGATCTGCATGTGGGCTTCACCTTGGAACAGGGGCACCTGCTGACTCCTCTGCTACCTCCAAAGGAGCCCAGGGTGCTCAGTAATGGACAAGATTCAGTCCAGTTAGCCCTTATAGGTAACAGGAACAGGAGATGGGGGAGGTGGGAGGCGGGGGGAGTTCGGGTGCTGACAAACTCAGAAATGCAAATGAAGCTGAGAAAGAAGGGGGAAAAAAACTTCACATTGTCTTTGTATCTGCTCCATAGGAAAGATGGAGATGATAAAATATTTATCGTTCCAGGCAACTGTGCGTGTCAGAGGGAATTTGTCTCAAACATTAAAATCCTATGAGGAGGAGGATGAAGGGGAAGCGGTTGAGGAGAGGCGAGACAGAGTCGCGTAAATCATCATTACCGCCGCGTTGGGGGAGGAGAGTGGCGGGGAGCAAGGGAGCTTGGGGGAGCCACGAGACAAGAAACGAAAACTTTAAAGGTGCGGCTGGGGCGGGGGGGGGTTGGGGGGGGGAGCTGGGAGTTCTGCAAACCACAGATGGTAATGAACTCTGAAAGAAGAAGGAGCCACACTGGTGCAAGAAAGGTTCAAAGAATAAACATTTTGGAACAAAGTTGCGACTAAATGAGTGGATGAGTGAGTGGGTGTCGCTGGGAGGGGGGTGTTGGCTGGACTGGTTCTTGGTCAATGATGGATGGATGGATGGATGGATGGATGGATGAGCTGACTGGTTCTAGTGGATATGTTGTGGATGTGTGGGTGAGTAGATGGATAAGCAGGTGGAGAGTTTAGTGGATTGGTCGTAGATCAGTGGGTGGAGGAGTGGTTGGCTTAACTGGTGGATGACTTTATGATTTCAGCAGGCACAGATGGATAGATGGATGGATGGATGAGTGGGTGGGAGATGAATGAGTCAGTGGGTTGATTGGTTGAAGTAGATATGCTGTGGATTTGTGGGTGAGTAGGTGGATGAGCAGGTGAGCAGCTGAGTTGATCGGTTGTACATGAGTGGGTGGAGGAGCGGCTGGCTTAACGGGTGGACGATTTGACGGGCTCATAGTGGATGGATGGATGGATGGATGGATGGATGGGTGGGTGGTTGAATGGATGGGTGGATGGGTGGATGGATGGATGGATGGATGGGTGGATGGATGGATGGATGGATGGATGGATGGATGGATGGGTGTAAAATGAAAGTTGTTGGTGGGTAAAGATGTTGTGACGGTATGAGGGAAAGGGTAGATGAATGGGTGGGGGAGTTAAAGGGGTCACACGGTGGGTATTTGAGGTGACGATTGTTCGGATCTGCGCTGTCACAAGCTCCTCCTTCCAGAAAATCAAGAAATTCCTCTTACTCCATACTCTTCATTCCAACGCATCTCCTCTTTACATCTCAGACATGAATTTCAGTTTCAACAAATCACATGTCCTTTCTCTTTGCAGATTATATACAATAATTTTGCCTATTAATTATAGAAATGGAATGAAAATCAATATGCATTTCAGCCTCGGAATATCTGGAATATAAGGTAGCCAGTCAGATGCCAGATGGGCTTTATTGACCCGTTTGTCATGAAGAAGAAGCCAAGCAGCTCGGCTCACCGCCGCCGCTTCACCCACACTATTAAAAACGGGGAGCTTTCAGTCCTTCTCCTCTCCGAGCTGATTCTGCTGCGGCTGATTTATGAAACCTGACACCACACACAAATCCTACTGTGTAAACTCAGCTTCCAAGTAGACATGGCCGGGTGCAGAGGGATGCAGGGACTCCAGCTGTCAGTCTCAGGATGGGAACACGTTCCCGAGGATGCGCAGAGCTCCCAGCCGTGTGTGTGTGTGTGTGTGAGATGCAACCCCAGCTCCACACCTCATCACAGAACAAGGAGGAAACAACATCCTCTAGACCTCTGCATGTATGCGTGTGTGTGTGTGTGTGTGTGTGTCCCTCTGTGTGTGAGAAACACCCCCGAGGAGTGGGGCCTGTCCTCTCGCTGCCATCTATCACCGCTCGCTGCTCGAGTCTCGAGACAGACGGCAGCAGACGGGGGGGAGCGTTCCTCCTGGGTCGCTGAGCAGACAGGCGATGCGCTGGGTCACGTGTCCCGAGCCGCAGACCCAGCCTTTAGCGCCCGACACCTCGCTCATCTGCCGAAAGCAGTTCTCCTGCCAAGGGGCGGGAGGGTGACGTCACGCAGCGAAAGTTCATCTCTCGGCGGGGGGCTTCCACGTCTGCCGACTGAGTGATTTCACACATCGTCGGTATAATTTACTCTACCGGATTTGGCCGCCACACCACCGTCACGGTGACATTAGCACGCTGCTCAGCGGCAAGACGCCATGGGGTGGAAGATCTCCCCTGGCGGGATTCATCGCGCCGCGTCTCGGGTCCATCGTGGGTCCGAAACCAGAGACAGGTCACTGTGCCCATAATCGCTGCCACCTGGTGTCTGGGGAACGGGGCTCGCGCACCGCTTGCCGTGCTGCCGGTGCTTTCCTCCCAAAGCCATCGCACACATGTGCGGGTCACGGTTCAGGGATGCGCTCCTGCGGAGAGAGATCTTCTACCGTGGAGGGGATGGAAATCGGGACGCTGTGGGTGGGTGGGTGGGTGGAGCGGGGGTGCGGCCCCGTGCTCTTGCTTCTGACACTCCGCAGATCCTGAGGGGCAAATATGACCCAGATTCCACAGACCTCCCTCTGTTCCGCACAGGAACAATAGGTACAGCGGTTAAGGACCCAGACTTAAGGTTGTTGGTTCAAGTCCCATTAGGAGATGGTTCGAACATCGAAATACAGAAAGTACAAATGAATGTGAATAAAAATGAGCAATGGAACAGTAGCGCCAGATCGAAGGTGGTCGTTTCGGTTGACAACAGCGCGGCTCGGAGACACAAGGCACCGAACTGGAGCAAACAACTCAAGAGGTGGCTGCTGTGCGGTCTCTGCGGTTCGTGTGACCTCCTCCTTGCGGGCTTTGCGGTCCTTGGTTTATGACTTTAATGTGAGCCGCACTCCTCGTTATTGCTCTCCTGTGATGAGGGTTTGCTGGCAATGTGACGCCGGCCTGGTTTGCGATCACCGATGGTGAGGATGACGAATGAGAAGATGATGGCGGTGTTCAGCCGCGGGCGGCGTTGCGTCTTATTGGGCGTACGCTGGGAGAAAACCGACGGCAGGACGGAGGGGGCAAAGGTTAGGGACGATTACAGCCCGAGAAGTTTCATGCGCAGCACTTGAACTTTCTGATTTCCATACGAATGCGTGGGTGTGTGAGAGAGTGTGTGTGTGTGTGTGTGAGAGAGAGAGAGAGAGATCAGAGGCTCTCGGAGCACCAGGGGTGGCAATGCGGTGACAGGGAATCCACACGGGGGTGCTGGACTTGTGACCCTGCTGTCTCTCCCTGTCTTCGCAAAACTGCAGCGAAGTTAAAAAAGTCCCCACATGCGGGCGACAGCGGCTGTCAGAGACACAAAGCAAAATTGCGTGTGAACGCAATTGCATCTCCAAACCGCGACCAGGGCGGCTCAGTCTGAGACGACCGCGCCCCGCCGCTCGGTCCTCCGCGCCGTCGGCGAGGCCGCAGCCAGCCCTCGGACGCTCGCGGTCACGGACGTGGGCGGGGCCCGTTCTCGGAAATTAACCAGGAACCTTCGCGTGCGGAGTTTAACAAACGACGCTGTCATAATTCATAATCGGTATCGAATGCGCACGGGAAATTGATGGATCTGTTTTTAAAAACATCACTCTGTTTCTACCTCCGTACTCTCCGTTTCGCTCGTTTATTCGCTCTAATTGCGCCGGCATCATTCTTCCCGCGCGAAGCCTCCCCGTCCATATTAATGGCGGCAAAACAATTACTCTCAGTTGATTACCTGGAGCAGAAGTTCGTCGTTACTTTTCCTGTCCATCCTAAATCCGTCTCTTCGGCTTCGTCTTCATGGGGTCTTCCTCCCTTCCTTAGCGCTCTACGAGGAATCTTCAAACCCGGGGCTACAATTGCCCCGCGACCCTCCGTTGAAAATCCCATTTTCTGGGCACCGGCTCTACTCCACGGTGCTGAATGTAACTCGCCCTCAGCCTTCCGGCTTTCTCTGTGCATGAAACCACTAGGTTACAGGGTCAAACCCTCGGAGAGCCTGCTCTGATCTCCGCTTTTCGAGCCAGAAAACTTATTCGGCGTTCAAACTATCTGGGCTGTGAAACGACGCAGGATGCGTCGGGAGCTGCGGGTGCGAGGAAACGGGTGTGACCTCGGCGAGACGCACGCGCGGCCTCTCCGGCTGCTCCGCGGAACGCGCGAGGAGGGTCCGGGCCGGCCCGAAAACCAACATCCTACCCGGCGATTAAAACTGCATGAACGCCTGAACTCTGCGCGACTCCGCGTTGCACGAGCGTGGGAGCCGCCGGCTCGCAGCGCAGAGAGCGAGAGCAAGAGGGGCAAAGCGCTTCTGAGACAGCAGAGGGCATAGCAGTTAAAAAAAACACTGGATCCTGTTTATGCCTTAAGATTGAGCTGGTGCTTTGTATCTTTCGTAAAGACACTTTATCCGGAATGAGGTCATTAAATATTTATGGGTATACAGCTGAATGGCTGCAAGTGTGGAACTGCAGGCTGTGTACATCAAAAAGGGTTTGCTTAGCAAAGGGCTCATGTAAACAACAAGTAACTGGAGCTGGGAGGCAAGAGGGCTCTGGGTTCGGGGACAAAGCTCTGCCCGTCCTGGAAGCCATCACCATGCTGCAGCGCTGTGAGATGCCAGACGAGCGCGGGCCGGAGCGCAGGCCGCAGGGTTGAACTCGGCTGGGAGGAGGGCTGGAGGAGGTTTGAGTACTGGGAGGAGGGGGGGGGTGTCACTGTGGGGGTGGGGGATAGTTTGCTCTTTTTTCTCCAAGCTCAACACCTCAGTGACCACACTGTTCAGCGAGCCTCTGTAGCAAAGAAAAATTGCTCACATATTAATGGAGGCGAAATCCCCCCCGACGGGCAGCAGCTCTGACACCATCCCAGGTCCTGCAGGGTGATGTAGGGCAGCCAGGCGGACCGTGATCCAGTCTGGTAAAGTCAGCTCCATCCAAGAGGAGATACCCCCAGTCTGGGGATATGGGCCAAGCAGCCACCAGTTTCTTGAGTCTCTCTCTCTCTCTCTCTCTCTCTCTCTCTCTCTCTCTCTCTCTCTCTCTCTCTCACACACACACACACACACACACACACACACACACACACACACACACACACACACACACATTAAGGACACACTCTCCCCCCGACTCAGACACACTCATCCATACCGGACTGAGGCTACATCACTTTTGGCTCTCTCTCCCTTGCTCACTCACTCGCTCCGCCTGGAAACAGGAATGAATTATAAATTAAAGGTTGCTCAATCTCAGGAAAATCAATACTAACAAGATCTTGGTTAAAGGGTCCCAGCGTAGCCCCCGCCGACTCGGCGTCCCACTGCGCCGCGGAACGAGCAGGCGATGGGCTCGGGAGGCACAGGGAGGCAGACTTGTTTTTCAATCAGCGTGAATGCACTTAAAGTGCCCTTTCACTGCATGCAAATAACTATAATACCTCTCATTAAGGCCATCTACTTGGTACGTCCACAACACATTTCCAAACATTACATAAAAAGGTGCGACATAAATGGACGGCAACCGCTATGCAGATCATCATTCAAGATGTATAATGCTGATATATGGAGTGAATACACTTATAAAAATATATTATATGGGCTTAATAACACTGCGCCACTGTTATGCTGTGTTAATGTATCGGTAATGAACCTATTATGAATGTGGTGTGAAATGATGCTTGAGAATAAATAATCATCAGCCAATGGTTGCAAATCGCTACACGCAGGGTAAGGGTTCGGGGGGAGCGGGGTTGCGATGGTGAGTGGTGGTGCATTTTTTCCCTTAACCACTTAGCCCCCACCCAAAAAGACACAGCCCAGGGTCGCTGGGGGGTTTGGCACTCGGTGCCACCCAAACATTTCTCTTCACATCAGTCAGTGGTGCGAGCACAGCCGTCTTCAAGGCCCCCCCACATACAGATCTAAAGCATTTGGCGGTGATGAAGAGTGTGGAGAACCCCCACCCCCCACAATCAGCACCACCAACATCACCGGTACGTTCCCCACACCCAGGCCAGTGCGAACAGGGCACAGGGGTGGTGGTCCTTTCCATCCTACCCCACCCCCATATTGCATAAGCTGCTCAATAATGCAAAAGAAGCAATGAAAAATTCATCCACTTGAACTTTAAACATTCAGGGCACAGAAGGTGGTGGAGTGGGAGACTGGGAGACTGGGGGGGTGGGGGTTTGGGCGATTCGGGACTACATGCATTTCAATTGAATACTGCTAAACACCATAGCAGATTTTTAAACACAAGTCAAGATCTTGCCAGTGTTTATCCTGATCCGCCCCAACAGGTGGTGCAGTTGTTAAGGACAGTGAAGGATTGGTGCTGGTGTCCTGCTATGCCTCTAGATGTGGGTTCAACTCCCACTCAGTTTGTGTGGTGTTCATGTGAGTTTCTGCTGGGCGCTCTGGTTTCCTCCCACTGTCCAAACACACATGCTTCAGCTGGAATGTGTGGCTGTAGCTTAACTGCAGTGTGTGTTACTGCACTCTGGTGTGTAGATGAGTGAATGACTGTAGGGACTTCACACAATAATCACTGTATGCTGCTCTGGAGAAAACCACATACTCAATGAATGGAGGGAAATGGACTTGGATTTGTAGCCTGAAGGCTGCTGATTTGACCCCCCACAAGGGAAATGTGCCTCATATTTATTCATTTAGCATCCAAAGCGAATGAAGACACTGAGGTAAGTATGACAATCGCCTCTTTTCAGTTGCTGTTTATTTACATCTCTGCTTCAACCAAATGTTTTACCCATTCATGCAGTAGGGTATTTTACAGCATCGGTTCAGGGTAAGCAGTGTGTTGAAGGGTGGTACCGAAGGAGTAAGACTTCAATAGCTACACAACGGATCATAAGGAAAAGGAGGGAAAGATTTTGACGGTCACAAAACAAGGAAATGCATTGGCCGGGAATCGAACCCGGGCCTCCCGCGTGGCAGGCGAGAATTCTACCACTGAACCACCAATGCTGTGCTACTGCTTTCTACCCTTGAAATACACAGCTGTAAAATAAGTCTTTTTTTAACTGAAACGCTGATGGGCAAAGGAAGAGAATCAGTGTAAATACACAGTATGTCCAAAAGTAAAGGGTAAAACTCTAAAACACACCGGTAAAGATCCAGATGCCGAAAACGCGGCTGATTTTAGCGCCAGTGAAGGAAAGTTATAACTATCCGCTCCGCACCGACACCACCAAACGATCCGAAACAAACCTTTATTTAATAACCCAGATTGTGGGAGATTCATAAACGATAAGGAGGCGGTTATTATATGACCGAAGCTCGCGCTGTCGGAGGGACATGAAGCGGGAAGATCAAGCGAAATGTAGCGCTAGTTTTACTTTATTCGCGTCTCGAGCGACCGGCAGTGCAACGTGTTGGTAAGATGAAGTAAAACGGGGTTTGCTGTGTGGTACATCATGGTAATCGACGAAACAAACCCGTCTCATCTCATCCCTTCCATATTTACGCTTGAATTATTATTCTTTGTCCCAGATGATTTGGTGTTATATAACTTTTCTTTAATTGTATTCAGCGAACGCTTTTTTTCTCTAAACTCAGCGAGTTGACAGTGTCGCTACTTGGAATTATTTCCTCATTTCTGGAGCAGAGTATTTTTACTGTATCTCTTCGCGGTAAGTGCCTCGTTCGAGGCTGCTATAGGAGGAGCCCACAAAAAATGCCCGCTGGCAGCGGTGGGATTCGAACCCACGCCTCCGAAGAGACTGGAGCCTTAATCCAGCGCCTTAGACCGCTCGGCCACGCTACCGACCTCGAATACCTTTCTTTACTATGACTAACACACACTATAAACACTTTATTCTACTGGCTATTTATTTTAGTCCATGTAGGAATCTCTAAGCGGGAGGGGTGAACCCTGCACGAGACAACACCCCATCGCAGGGTAGAATACAGTACTGTACTGTATTTCAGTTCATTTGCCTTAATTCATACAGCTGACGACACGTTTCATCGAAAAAAACTTACAATGTTGAGAAACAAAGATTAACTCCACCATTTATAGAACCATTAAAATTGTTACTTACCCAATTTACAAAAGTAAACTTCACCCCGACAGCTAAAGGTGGGATTTGAACCAACAACCCTCACCTCTAAAAGGAGCAGCTCTAACCACTACTTAGTCAAGCGAACTGATAAAAGGCACATTTCCCCAGGTGGAGTTGGATTCAATCTGCAGTACAGCAGTTAAAAACTGGGATATTAGCCATTAATTATAAGAAACGTCCTCTTTGGCTAGAACTGTTTGAATGTTTTTTCTTTGAAGCCACAGTGAAGCCAGAACAATAAACAACAAAATCCCAAAATCAATGAAAATAGTAACGTGTGCAGCGTTTAACGTAAAAACCCAAGTGAAACCACCTGACTGACGGCAGGAACTTCCTTATGAAACACCTAGAAATTCCAGAATTAGGTTTTTACATGTAATTCTGAAATTTCAGTTCCATTGCATTTTACACAACCTTTTTACATTTATGTATCAGACACTTTTCTCCAAAGCAACTTCCGATGAACTCTATGTAGTGTTATCAGCCCACACACCTTGTTCACCGTGGTGACTTACATTGCTAGATACACTACTTACACTGGGTCACTCATCCATACATCAGTGGAAGACGCTCTCTCTGTCACTCACACACGAGGTTGAACCTGAACAGCATGTCTTTGGGCTGTGGGAGGAAACCAGAGCACCCAGAGGAAACTCACGCAGAGAACATGCAAACTCCACACAGACAGAGCGGGAATCAAACCCAGGCACTCTAAGACAGCAGCACTACTCACCGTGCCACCCATCTTTAAATTTTTTCTTTTTTTTTCTTATTGTTATGCTTTAAATTTTCAGCCCCTCCTTCATAAGCCCTAAAAAATTCACAGGCTCTGGACACTGTGCCTACAGGGACTAGTGGGAGATCCAGAATTGCACTGGGACCAGTTACACCCTGGATTCGGTGATTTTGGCAAATCCTTGAAGTCTGGGTTAGTGAATGTTTGTATATCGAGTGTCCGTACCACGGTGAAAGGGATGGCTGTACAAGGTAAATGCACTTAACAAAGGCATACAGCAGTCAGAGCTTTTATAGACCAGCCCACCTGCCATGAACACTATTGGGCAGTGTTTCTGGTAGGCAACCGCAGCGATCTACCCCCACACACCCCCCACACACCCCCCACACACCCCCACACCCCTGCCCTGAGCTGAAGGTGGGGGGCGCCACTGAAGTGAAACACTTTAATTGAAGAGCCCACAGTACCGACAGCGAGGGGCAGGCAAAGTGCCCTATGAAATAAGAGGTGGTCACTGATGGAAGTTGCATAATTTAGATTCGCTCTTAAGTGCTACCGTGTGTATTCATGGCACATAAAACTAAAGGTCCCCCCCATTTAAAATGAACATATTCAGAAAACCAGCCGACAAAAAAGCGAAAACAATGTAGATACGACTCGTTTAAAGCCTCTCAAAGCGGCGAACGCATAGAAAAGGTGGTTGTGGACCACAAGGGACGTCAGAGCCTCGCTGGAGCCATCACCAGAGGAGTGTGTTTCTGCTTGACTCAGCGACGCACACCGTGGCCCCCCCTGCCTCTGATCGCTACCGCGGTAACGGAGATGCCTTTTTTTGAAGTGCTCCACACCACCCATTAACTTCAGCACCTGTCCAGAACATGGGCAAGGCGACGAGCGTGCCTCAGGTTGCCTAAACGGAAGCTGTGCCCTACACACCGTACAAAGGGTCCCCGCCTCCGGGGCCTCGTCCTCCAGGATTACCCAGGATCCTCCTCTCCCGAACCGAATGGCACGATGACAGAATGGCAAAGCACGAGGCTTTCTCTGGCAGCCATGGATGGGAAATGACCAACAAGAATTTTCCGCAGAGACAGCCTACAACGGGACATACACAGCGTGTGTGTGTGTGTGTATACAAAGACAGGTGTGTTAAAGGAGACTCCACAGACACACACATGCACACACAATGAGAGCATTAAGAAAGGTTGGCAGACACGAGCTGCTTGTATGATGGCTGCGGAACATGTGACCGCATGGTTAAAGGGTTCAAACCCCAAGCAGGACGCGGCTGCCGTACCCTTCGCCAAAGGCCCGCGGAGTGTGTGGGCTACAAGATGTTTAGGCACAAATGTCACACAGAGTTGAAAAGAAAGTCACTTTCATGTGAAATATTACCCAGCAATAATAAAGAGTGCCACCCTAGCCCAAATGAAGAGTGTCTTGTGTGTGTGACGGGGTCCTGTCTTTCTGGGGTAATAACAGCACTAGCGAAGATTTAAATCCTCAGTAGGAACGATATGCAAATGAGCCACATGCGGCGTGAGCCGGCTGACTAATTATCAACAGAGAGGCAGCCAGCGATCCAAGGTGCCCGGTCGCTTTTGTCGGAAGACGGAGGCTGGAGATACTCTCTGTGAAACAAAGAGGCTTCTTTTGAGAATTTGCGGCAGGGGAGTGGGTCCTGCATCGGTCAAGCGGTCGGCACGAGGGATCGAGATGGTTCACTGGTGCCGGTGCAGCACGGTGAATCTGCTGGGGGTGGGAGGAAGTTTCCAAAACGAGAGTCGCCATCAGAGTGCCGGTGGGGCAAGAGATCTGGCGGGCGTCCACGATGTGGTCAGCGATCGGGGCAGAATGCGGTGGGCAGGGGGAGAGAGAGAGAGAGAGAGAGAGAGAGAGAGAGAGACTCCTTTGATCTGCAGACCCAGATTTTCTGGCGTCAATGATCAACCTTGTCCAAGGTCACCTTGGGTGTAGAATCCAGCATGGAGCCCAAATGCTCCTTCTTCCAGAGCCACGGCCAACTGCTGCGCGGCTGGACACACCCGGCTCTGAAGGACACAATTTCACCACCGACGCATCTCGCTCCACACAAGTGGGACACGGCCATGGAGTGAGAACTTGCGATGGAGACACTCGGGTTGGTCACACCGATTTAAACAGTTAGTCATCGCCAACTGGAGAGCACGTTAACTTTCACAACATGGCGATGCTCATACGTCCAGCAGCTCCTCATCTCCGGCAACCCCAAAGGAGCAGACAAGCAGACGGCCATCCGAGTCTCCGAGGGCCGCAGCACGCGGAAAGACGATGACACACTCTGAAAAGTAGGTTAGAACGAAGCCAATGACCAGCAGACAACGACAAGGTAATGAGCGGTAAATCCCCGCTCGCCCGGCTAACGACACCGGCAGGGCTCGTTGCGGAGCGCTCATTAAGTCATTAGGTTTCACCCCCAGCGCTGGACAAACGACCTCAGGTACGTCCAAGTCTCGGCGCAATCGGGGACCCCTCTCCGACACCTGGCTGCCTGGAAGGCGAATTCACTCCGCAGGGGGAAATGGGAGGGAAATGACTTCGAGGCACCAGGTGTCGGC
This sequence comes from Scleropages formosus, assembly GCF_900964775.1. NCBI lineage: Eukaryota > Metazoa > Chordata > Actinopteri > Osteoglossiformes > Osteoglossidae > Scleropages > Scleropages formosus. Next base: position 22,597,151 of record NC_041818.1, read on the forward strand.
GTGATGCCGCATTCCGGCACATTCCGAGGGGAAGAGGGACAAAAGGGTTCTTGGGATGTTCTGAGCTGGTGGAACTGAGGTGGCTGTGCGCTGATCTCCACCAGCAAACACGGCGGTGTAGATGAAGAGGAGGCGATCACGGAGAAAGGTGAAACTGAGAGCTGGGAAACAGCGGGGAGTTTTATAGGGCAGCAGGTAGGAGAGTGGCTAGAAGTGCTGCCTTTGAGTGGTAACACTCTTGATAAAGGTACTTGTCCTAAATTAATAATACACACCCACATTACCTGAAACCGCTTGTCCCAACCAGGGTCACAGCAAGCCAGAGCCTAACCCAGCAACACGGGGCCTAAGGCTGGAGGGGGAAGGGACACACCCAGGACAGGATGCCAGTCCGTCGCAAGGCACCCCAAGCAGGACTTGAACCCCAGACCCACCAGAGAGTAGGACCCGGTCAAACCCGCTGCACCACTGTGCTCCCCAAAAAAATACTACACGAATGCTAAATCGCTTTGGAGAAAAGTGTCAAATAAAAAAGGAAATAGGTATAATTTGTAGGACATCCTCTCGATCAATAATTGGTTCTGTTCACTATTGTTCTTATGGGGGTATAGCTCAGTGGTAGAGCATTTGACTGCAGATCAAGAGGTCCCCGGTTCAAATCCGAGTGCCCCCTGCCTTTTGAGGCTTTTGGCTCCCACCTCCAGCTATAGTACCCTTGAGGAAGGTACTTACCCCACATTGCGCAGGTAAGATTACCCAGCTGTATAAATGGGTAAATATTTGTGTCACTTAACACTGTAATTTGCTATGGAAAGAAGATCCAGCTAAAAGAATGAAGGTAAATGTAAATTTCCAGGGTCTCTGATTTCATCACATGGTGTTTTGGCAAAGTTTCACAGCTTTCTTCACCTTTCCTGCATCGAAGGCACACATTTATTGCCCTCTATTTGTGGGAATTTTACCCTGACTGTCAATGGCAGCAAACGATTCCTAACTCCGCCCCGAAACCCGAAATAAGACGAAAACAATAACTGCTTGCACTTCTAAAAAAAAGGAGTTGCGTTGTGTGCCGGCATCCCCGCTTTTCGGGCGATCTCCCGGAGGAGCACCGGGTGCCGGAGCCCGGGGAGGCAGGGAGAGGGGGTGGGGGTGCCCCCCTCGGGGAACGGGGGGCCGGGCGCTCAGAAGCACGCTCTTCTTTTGACTGCTGACTCGACTGGAGAACAAAGAATAAAGCGAAAACGCCAAACCTTCGATTCATTCCTCACGCTGTCACGTCAGGCCCTTCGCACACATCCTAATGGCTGCAACTTATCCTCTTTGAGCTGGGGGGGGGGGGGGGGGGGGCTGCTGCTTTTTTTTTTTTTTTTTTGGCTTTTAAAAGAGAATCTGTTACCATTTCTAAATCTCAGACTTTGCAAAGGGGATTAAGTTTCAAATTCTTTTGAAAAGGGATGAAATCCTTCTCCCTCCGCCGGTTCGGCTCGGAAGCGAAGCTCGCGCGCGGCCTCCTCTCCGTCCGTCTCGGCGTGCGCGGCTTTCTCGCGCCGCACGGGTTACGGACATGCTTCGCACGCAGCGCCGTGTCTATTAAACTCGGTCCCGACGCCAAGGTCCGGAGGCTCGCGGGAATTAGAGCCGTCAGTCACGTTGACGGACAGGCGGCCGAGCCGAGCGCCATGACCGATGAGCTTTTTGTCCCCGTTTGACTCATTGACTGACTGAACCTATTGAGCGAGTGATTAATTTTTTACCCTCATGCTAATAAAGATCTTGCCACTTCCCTCCGCACAATACAACTAATCATCCCTCTGCGGATTAAAAAAAGTTCGCAGTCTGATAATCTGACAATTGCGGCAGCGGAAGGTCCGGCCTTGAGCCGGTGAAGCTAAATGACATTACAACACTTAGTCCGTTCCGCGTTCGCATCTCTCTCGTTCTCGTCTCGTTTCGTCTTTCCTTCGTCGGCTCTGTGGCGGTTTTTCATTTCCCGTCGCGCTGTTAAACCGATTGATCGGCCGCGTTTGGCTACCGCTCTCTATTTTCTGTTGTTCAATTTCCATTCGCGCCACTCGGGAAACTCTCGAGATATTAGTTTTTCGGATATTAACCGTGTATCGACACATCACGCTTTAATGGCTTGCGAGGTTGAAAACTGCACATAAGTTTTCTTTCCCAACAGGTGTGAGTGATAAATGAATAAATGCTGATCTGTGACAGACAGACGGACACAAACACACACACACACACACACACACACACACACCTGTCTTAGCCGCTCCAGGGCTGCGCTTTTACCGAGGCGGCACAACCGCTAGGCGGCAGGAAAGAAGAGTTAAGGACCAGTCGGGAGTCTCCGAGCCTTAACCACACGGTGACGCTCCCCTCCGGTAAGACGACAGTCCTGAGACCCCCCCAAACCCCCACGGTGGACAGGGTGCCCTTTCATGGTAGTTTGACGAAGCCGACTTGAAACGGCCGAACCCTTGCCGCACTCCGGCGCACGTTAAAAAACTTCCAAGCTGGAGAGAGGGTGGCTGGGGAGGTGGGCAGACTTGGGTTCGAGAGAGGACTCTGGGAGATAAGAGGGCGACGAGTGGGGATGGGAGGCCTTTGATCTCCAGCAGAGGCAAGAGCACAAAAGAATAAAAGAGGCGGCGCGAAGAACAGAGGACGGGAAAAAAACACAAAGCAGTCGCTCGATACCCAGCGTAACCGGGAGGAACAACAAGAGAAGACAAGACGGCGATGATGCCGCCGGTCCCACGGCTGCACGGGAAGTTCTCCCGGGGTCCGGACCTCAAGCAATTAGCATCGAGTTCCCCCTAACGAAAGCGCGCCGCGCCGCCGCGGACGGGCCTAACCTCATTACGGCAGAACGACGGAGGCGAGCGCGGCCTCCGTTCCCGTGCCGACGTGCCGCGTTTGTCTATTCATCTGCGCCTCCCGCTAATGAGCGAACGCGGAGCAGAGCCTCCCTCGACCGTGAGGTTCCATCTACAAGTGCCACTCGCGTCGCTCGTTTCATCCGCGTTGCCGGCTGTGCCTCGGTGCCGAGACGTGCGGGACGGCAGGACCGGGGGGCCTCGGCTTGCGTTGCTACGCACGCACGCGTTACGTCCCGTATTCGTGTGGCGCGCGATCGCTCGGACGAACTCGGCTCGCGTCTCCTCTCGCTCGGCTACGTTCTCGATGGTTTAAGCTCTTTACAGGGAGCAGCGGGTGGCGTGCTGGTTCGAGTCACCGCCTTGCAACCGGAGAGCTGTGTCTGACTCCCACTCCTGCACCATTACCCTTGATCAAGGTACTTAACCCTGGACTGATACAGCAAGAATGCGCTGCTCTCTTAAATTGCTGGAAAAGCTTACTATGAAATAACTGTGAGCTGCGCTTTATATGAGCATCAGAGTGTAAATTGCTTTGGAGAGAAGCATCAGCTCCATGAAAAATTAATAACCGCACACGTCTCTTTTACCTTGGAAGAGGGCAGCGTTCTGTATGATGAGAAGCTTGAGCTGGGCGCTGGATGCCTGTAGGTTGGATTCCATGTTCTGCCGGGCCACCGCCTGGTATCGCTCCTCCATCTTCCGCGAGCAGCAGGTCGGACCTTTGGTCTGGCAAACCTGCAGGTCCGAACCTGTCCGGCAGAAGAAGGGGTCGAGGTAGAGAGGGAGATCCGTCACGCTCGGCATTAGGTGGCGTAGCAGTTAGAGCCTCGCACTTTGGACTCAAAGGACATGGGTTTGAATCCCACTGTAATACCCTGGACGAAGGCACTTGCTGCTACTGCTCCAGTAAATTGCCCTGTAGGCATAGATATGTAAATCATTGCAAGCGAGCAACGGCAGAGGAACGAATAAAGATTCCGGAAAACCGTTCCCAAAGCTGACTGCCTATAGTGAGTAAAACAAGGGAAAAATCAATGTTTCACAAGCAGAGTATCATAAAAAGTTAAATAACGATACTCGGGGAAAAAGTCGTCGTGTGTTGAACTCAAGGGCTACGGTGAGCGCGGAACGTTCCGGGACGAACGCGGTCGCAGCGGCGACGCCTCTGCACGGATGTAACAACAGAGACCTGCGTGAATAATAAAGTGAGCGGCTCTTTCTTCCAGCCCGCTGCAGAGATTAACATGACCTGCTGGAACTGCGGCTGTCGCTCGAGGAAAAGCGGCAGAGCGAATAAGAATCCTCCATTTCCAGAGCGAAACGCGTTGATGGGAAGCATCGGAAGAGGTTCAGACAAAGAACTCCGGAGTTTCAGGAAGCTCCCATCTAGGCCCGCAGTCGCTCTTTTTCATATTTATTTATTCATTTTCCGATTCGCACGACTTCGAAACAATCATTTAGTCGAAGGCCAATATTCCTTCCTGTCCGGTCCAGATGTGCTGGCGCTCCGCAAGGTGACACGTACCCTGTTCTCTACTCCCTTCATCCTCGATGTGTTTGACTGATGGCTGCAGCATTTTAACGATTCCCATTTTTGAAACGCACTACATATCCCGGCGCTTTCTGGTCAGAATTCAGTTGTAATTTCACTTCAATCCACTTAAAGCACTAGATAAGCCCACAGATGACCCATGCGCTGAGGGCAAGGCTGAAGAGGAACTGAAATGGAACTCGTGGGTATCCAGCTCAAGTGAAAAGGGAACTCATGAGTGAGCAGATCGTGACCGAGAACAAATTCTCTGCGTGAAAAACACCTGGATCTGGGAGTTTTCCATATATATACTGTATATTCACATACATATAGAGATGGTCCCCGACTTACGAGGGGGTTAAGTCGAAAATGCATTTAATACACCTAACATCATAGCCTTGCATACATGCGATGGTCATTAAGGGCTTGTCGCCTTCACGTTGGGCAATTATCTTGAGTTTCTCCTAGCAATTAATAATAAACAGTAATTACCCTCCTCTTCTTCTTCCCACCAGTAGCAGGAGACACGGATGAGCATTTCCGTGACATTATGGAGGCACAAAACACAACCGTGTGGCAGACCGGGAGATGCGGATCGCGAGAGAGTATCGCACCGCATATCGCTTGCCCGGGAAAAACCGTAATTGAAAATCTGAAGTACGGTTTCTACTGAATGTCTATCGCCAGCTCACCATCGTAAAGTGGAAAAATCGTAAGTCGAACTATCGTAAGTCAAGGAGCATCTGTATACGCATCAGTATATACGCACACGCGCACACGGACATATACGCACAACAAGCGAGTGATGGCAAAGGAGGTCTGATTCGGTAAAGAGGACCAACTATTAAGGAGAAAGTGTGACATCAGACACCGGGGAGGGAATGCGGAGGACCAGTGAGTTTGCTCAAGCGCGCAGCCTCAAATCTACGTTGCTTTTGTTAATTAAAGATTTATTAACTTGGGCCGGTGCTCCTCTTCATGCTTTGCAACAAAACGCCGAGTACCGAACGAGGGAATTCCTCCGCAAAGCCACGCGCGTGGATTGTCGTGCCCCTTATCGAGGGTGGGGAATTTTTCACTGGAGTCTTTCATCTGAAACCCCACGCTCTGTCCTGGAGATGCGGTAAAGATGAAGGGGGCCCATGAGTGCACAAAATTCTGTGGGTGAGGGACCGTGGGTTGTCTCTCTGGATGCAGGTGACCAAAGCAGCAGGTTCCCTCAAGCATCGCTCACATTCCAGTTTCAGGCCCACAAGGACATTCATTAAATGCGAAAAATTGGATTTGCTGGAGTCTTTTGTAGAGGGGAAAATACCATTGAATTTACTGAATAAAAGTGGCAAGGATGTTTCCATTTTATAAAAGAGACACTCACTTATATATACACACACACACATCTATCAAAAAGAAATCATCCAGCAGTAAAAAACTGCGGTCTCGCCGGGGAAAAACACGGACAAAAGGCTTGACTTTGACGAAATCAAAGCTCCAGGAAAACTCCAGACGGCGACAGAACTGAGCTCTTTGCGTGACTGGAGCAGGAGGACGACTCACAAATGAATCACTGCTAAACAAGTGATTTCGGAGAACTTCTCGCCGCGCCTCTGAAGCGCCTCTTCAAGGAGGGCTGCTTTTGCATAAATGGGTTTTAAAAACGGACTTCTCCGAAGAGAATCCATTTCGACAAATTAAATAAATTCGCCCCTCAAACGTTCCGGCTTCAATTTTGTCCGGGGAAGGTCTAAACAGCCGGGTGCGCACGATGCTTCGAAACTTCTCCGACTATCGTCGTCTGTGGATTCCGCGATCAACCAGAAAGAGCGAGAAGGATGTGGAAGTCCTCGAACGGGTCTCTGACACGGATCCCCGGGAGGTTCTGATGGAACAGAGCTCTCCAGCAGCGAGCGGAGCCCAACGCCTCAAGCCGAGGTTCCGGTCTAAGCATGTCACCCGTCCTCAAAGAGGAGCCCCACGGCGTAAGGGGCTTCTCCACTGCAACGTGCAACCACTCAAGGTGACCGAAGTCCCTCCTCAAGGGCGTCGAGGAAGAGACGCATCTGGCGACTTGGAGTCACTCCTTTCTTGCCACCATTTCTAAGGATCTTTATTATAACGAATCGACAAAGAGCAGATAGAACAGAACCGGGTCACGGCAACACGGAGACGCATCATATCACATCAGATCTTCCAAAGTCAATTATATTTGTAAATCGGAATCAGTGTTAACTTTTGTCAAGGAAGAAACTTAGACACTTGAATCAGACTAATAGTTGTATATGGAGCTTCTGACATCAAGCATGAATATGTATTCTTGGGTTAGGGTTAGGTTGCATGGGTAGTCAATGTACATTCTGCACCTTAACCCAAACAGTGTGTGTACTGGAGGGGTTTTCACACTTGAACTTCACGCTCGTTGCTTCAGATAAGAGCGTCAACTTAGCCATTTCCCACAACCACCCTCTTCGTCCCCTAAGTACATCACATATGAGCATCTGGACATATTCATTCCTCTCCGGACCCCGCTATGAGAAGAGGAGACGGATCAATTGAGCCGGTCTGAGCGATGAGACGGATGAGAGCGGGAGCTGCCAATGTGTCAGCGGTGTGTGTGTGTGTGTGTGTGTGTGTAAGTGTTCAGCTGGAGAGGCTACAATAACACTGCACAGATCGACAGAGCAGCAAAGGAACGCAGGAGTACAAATATCCCGACGCAGGCGTGCACCATAGGGGGTAGGAAAGAAAGAGCAAAGGAAGCGGGCTGGAGAGAGAAGAAAGGAAGGGAGAACTAGGCAGAGAGAGACAGGTTGGAGGCGTGAGGGAGAGAGCAAGAGATACAGCCAGAGGGATAGCGGGGCGAGAAGGAAGAAAAAAGAAGCAGAAGAGAGATGTTAGAGGAAGGAGAGAGGGGAGGGAAGCGGGAGAAAGTGAGGGAGAGAGGAGGAGGTGGGAGTACGGTGAAAAACGCGGTACTGTGTGGGCCGGGGGGGGGGGCAGCTGACGAGGCGAGACCCGGGATGACACATCATCAAATAAAACCCTAATGCTGGATAACTGCGCTCAATAAATAACGTTCACGGCTCGCAAAAACTCCTGCTAGTCGCTGCCGTGCTCATAGGTTCACACACACACACACACACACTAAGAGAAGGAGTCCAAAGGAAAGGGATCAGCAGCAGCCCAGGAAAACACAGAGACTCCCACGCAGCACCAGACAGAGTCTCCGAAGATCACCCTCCCTTTGTAGATGGCGGAAAAGAAGCAGCTGAGACAAACCCCGCAACAGCGGACGCCGGGCGCCTGCGAAGGAGCACATTAACACCGACGCAAACGCGCTCGCAAACAGCCCGGCTCCTCCGGGCGCCACGGCCGAGGACGCGGCGGAAACGCGGCGGCCGTTCGGAGCGCGCGGAGGCTTTGGCGCCCGGAGCCGACACCCACGCCCACGGAGGCCACGCGCCGGAGATACGATCGAGCTCATTTCCGATCGCCGAGCGAAATTAAACTTCGAATACCGCGGCGAGAGCCGGGGGAACAGGTTAACGAGGGAAAAAAAGGCCGCGATATCTAATCATTTGCTCCTGCAAAATTGACAATTTCTTCATGCCTCTTCTGATGACTATAGATGATAAATGTCTTTCATTACCGCGGTAAAGAGCGATGGGGGAAACGCGGGGGTCTCGGCAGACGACGGACTCTTTCCGCAGGAAGATCATGACAAACAAAGCAACGTCAGTTTGACGAGTGATCTTTCCACCAACGACACACGCTTAGTTACCTCCGCTGGCCTCCGACACACAACCCTTCCCATTTTCGCTAGCGACCCACAGCTCCGGCACAACCACGCGCTCCTGGAGACCTGCAGGACTCCTCCGGCATATCCCTGTCCATCTCCCTGTCCATCTCCCTTCCGCCAAATTCAGAACATCTCGTTTGAGGTCTTTTTTTTGTTTCTTTCCCCTTCCCACAAATATTTTTACATTTATTCAATTACTTGATGCATTTCTTCAAACCACCTTACAATGTGAAGGTACTTACCTGTTCATACAGCTGGGTAATTTTACCGGAGCAATTTAGGGTAAGTACCTTGCTCAAGGGTACAACAGCCAGAGAGGGGATTTGAACCTGCAACCTTTGAGTCCAACAGCAGGAGAGTGTGAAGAAAAATGGAATTTGCTCCATCTCTATTCATGCACACTCAGCCACAATGCAAGTTCAACAGAAAAGGTGGGGGTGGGGGTGAATACTGCTCGCAGTTCAAAAACTGTTTAAAGGCCTTCATTAATGGCATAAATTATAAATGAGCTACTCGTGTTAAGCGAAGTCAGTGTGAACCTCAAACGGTTTTACCCAAAGCTGTAACCGGGTCTTATTATACATATACAGCCTTATAATATAATATTTTGCGCAGAAACACAGAAGAAAATAATTTCAGCCATTATCGGGAATACGTGAACGAGCAGGGAGTCGGAGCTTTTCGGCGACGGTGCTCATCTAATGTGTTTGGATGGCTGGTGATAATGGCTAAAGCCTCAGTTGTTAAGTGTCTCCAAACTGCGTTTATCAGTGTCTGGTTCTTTATTATTATACATATTTTGCTTTTTGCTTTAATTACTCCCATCGGATGCGTTCCCTGCGAACCCCAACCTGTCTACAACATTTTCTCAAAGTCGGCGCAGCTCAAAAATGTCCGTGACCGAAGGGAATTTGCCCGGAATCTCAAACGTCCGGATCCAACGCTTTGGGAGATTTGTAACGGGCGTCTTCCGCTCCGTTTCCTTCGTTATGATTTGCATGGTGCGCTTATTAATTTTTTTTCTTGCCGCAAGCCTAACCGCAGGGCTGCTAGGACACATATCTCCAAAAACTCCCAAAACATGGAGCGGGACCCCACGAGCAGGTTATCGTTCGCTGGAATGCAGTCGAAGCGAACTGGAGCAGACCGGTGCAGCGCTCCTGTGTGAGTGTGTGTGTGTGTGGGGGGTGGGGGGCTCCAGACCCCTGCGTGGGCCTCAATCTGGGTCGCTTTGCTGATGGAGCCGGGCGCCAGCGGTGGCCCCCGGCCCTCTTCTTGTCGCTCCAAGGGTTTCGGCCGGACAGACAAAAGCAGCTCGGCGGCAGATCCCGCGCAGCCTTATTAAAGGGGCGTCCTGTCGGGGGGGCAGCGGGGGGCAGCGGGGGGCAGCGGCCGGGGTGGCTCTCTCCGAAGGTCACTTTGCTTTTATTTGTCCCTTTTACTCCAAGGCCGCCGGCCGCCCTGGACGCTGTCCGTCTTCCACCCTGTTATCTTCTGCCAACCTCATTTGCATAACGAGTGTCGGGAAGAGGGACACGGCGAGCGAGAACAACGCTCCGCCTCTCGTCCTCTGGCTCGGTCTGTCCGGCACCGGGCCCGGGGTACAGCACGCCTCCGTTCGCCCCGGCACTTATGGGTTCGGCGCTGGCGCGGGTTCGAGACAACCGCTCCGCCCCGCCACCTCGGACCGACCCGACGGCGGGAACGGAACGACTTGGCGCTCATCCGGCCCCTAAACCTCTCGCAGGTCTCCCGCGTGGCGCCGCGCGTCGGACGAGTTTGAACCCGTCACTTGGAAGGGGCAGTAACGGCAGACATGTATCAGGGCAGAGGGGCATTTCCTCTGGCGCTACACTATACGCAGCAAGCACATACACCGACCCCAACTGGAGCACAGTCACAGTGGGTGAGTTTGTATGTGTGAAACAGAGAGAGAGAGAGAGAGAGAGAGAGAGAGAGAGAGAGAGAGAGAGAGAGAGAGAGAGAGAGAGAGACAGGCTGTGCGATGGCACAGAAGGGCCTCGGAGGGAATAACAAGCCAACAGCCCTCTGTGCTTTGACAACTAGCCTTCATTACCGCCTTCAGACTGCCTCTCGCCCCCAGGAAGGAGCACTGAAAGCAGAGCCTGTCCTCCTCCAGCTGTCTTTCCCTCCACACCTCGGTCCCCGGCGCCTCGCCGCTCTGCGTTCTTTCTGCCAGGAGGGAGAGCGCGGGATCTCCCGCTCGCTGCCGGCACCCCGCGATGCGCCATTAGCACTCGGCCGCTTCATCCGGCGGGAGTCCGCCCCCCACGCACACATACCTCCCGTGCAACCTTACACACCCCTGTCCTGCTGCCCCGCAGCAAACCCGTAGGTCCTCGACACAACCCATTAACCTGCAAATGAAAAATAGGAGCACCGTGACACGTCCTGAGAGTTCGCGCCGGCGGTTTGCCACCAGAAATACCGCAGATGGCTCCGTTCGGGGGCACGGATCCAGCAACCCTCAGCCGTTACATCTGCAGGTCCTGGCAAACTGCGAGAGGCTTCAGTGTCCTGCTCTTTCCAGACACTGGCAGCGGAAATTCAATACGGGACGACACTGCTGCATGTGGACAGGATGGTAAAGTTAATGTCATAATATGTTATTACCATTATTACAGTATGTTGCTAATATTTTTGTGTGCTATATAAACAGAGCTATACAGTGTATATATATATATATATACATATATATATATATATATATGTATATATATAAGGCTGGAGGGGACACAGCCAGGATGGGACACCTGTCCACTGCAAGGCACCCCAAGCAGGATTCAGACCCCAGACCTGCCAGAAAGTGGGACCCAGCCAAGCCCATTGCATCACCGCACCCCCAATACTATAATATTAATACATAATAATTAGTTATTATTGTTGCTATTAATAATAATAATAATAATAAGAAGAAGAAGAAGAAGAAGAAGAAGAAGAAGAAACAAAAGCAGCTCTGAAACATATTCCTGTAAGATGTGGTGGAAATGGCCTTTTGGTACCAGTTACCATTAACCAGGGTTACATTTGGTGAGAGGCAGGGGTGTGAGAGGGAAAATAGACTCAGTGGGCAGCAGGAGCAGCTCCAGAGTTGGGGCTCAACCCAGGAAGGCTGGCAAAGGGTGCGAGAAGGAGACAGGAGAGATGGGAGAATAAATCTGCCGAACAACCAAGTGTGTCCAGAAAAAGTGCCTTCCATGGCAGTGTGTAGTTCAGAGAGTGTGTGTGTGTGTGTGTGTGTGTGTGTGTGTGTGTGGGATTGGGCGTGTGATTGTTTGCCCATGACCACTCATGACAGTTAATTCCCTCCAATTAGCTGGCCACAGCCAAACAAGAAACACACACACACACACACACACACACACACGTCGCTTGCACACCCATCACTTTATATGCAGCAGGATTTGACGGCTGATCTTTGAACCTATCTGCCCTCCCCCTGTAGTAGAGCCCCCCCCCCCATCCCCCCATGGGTGGGAGTATCAAGGAGCACCCCCCCCCTCCCCCCCCTCACAGCACATGGTGTCCTGTCTTGTACTTTGCATATTTATGGCACATTTTAATATCCATCTTTAAACATCACCGCTACACAGCTCTCCTGCTACCCCCAGTAGAGTGAAAAAAACACAATTAACCTCACACACTGCCAGAGTCTGACAGAACAGTAAAACACCCAATTAACATTTCGGGCCAACAAGTGTTTCGACTTCATAAAAAGGTACATTCTCACAGAGAGGAATCTGCTTATATGAGGAACACAGAATGAAGGAGGAAGCTGATGGGAGATGTCATCTGAGACCGACCCCCGTGCACCCCTCCATTCATCTGTGTTTCTCAACCACTCGCTCCTCAAACACGGCAGCTATACTACATTTATTTAGCAGACACTTTTCTTCAAAGCGACTTCCAATGAATTCTATGTGGTGTTATCATCCCACACACCTTATTCACCGTGGTGACTTACACTGCTAGATACACTGCTTACACTGGGTCACTCGTCCATACATCAGTGGAACACACACACCCTCTCTGTCACTCAGACACTATAGGTGAACCTGGACAGCATGTCTTTGGACTGTGGTAGGAAACCAGAGCACCCAGAGGAAACCCACACAGACATGGGGAGAACATGCAAAGTCCACATAAACTGAGTAGGGATCGAACCCACATCCTCCCACACCACCCAGGCGGTGTGAGACAGCAGCACTACTTGCTGTGCCACCATGCTGCCCACATTAAGAGCAACACGTGTATTTAATATCCAGGCACACCTATTACTTATTTTTTTAGATGCCACGCAGACGCTTCTCTGCAAATCAGGTGAATGTCGTCCAGATTAAATACCTTATTAATGGGAGCAGGAGGAGGGGGCCCCTCCTGGGACTAGAATCTGTCAGTCACGTTGCACGTTCAGTTTCTAAATCACTGCAATGCACTGGAGAGCGTGTCACTTTCCAGGAGCTGCTTCATACCACTTCCCCGTGCAAACACCCCGAGGTGGACGGGACAAGGACACGGTAGGTCACAGGGGAACGAAAACCCCTCGCACTACTGTTATAAATAGACGGAGAACTGTCTACGTTACACATAACCTTCAGGTGAATAAAAACAGACCAAGTAGGAAGGTCTCTTTTTCCTGGGTTCAGTTATTTATTTGACGCTTTTCTTACTTACAGTGATTTATACAGCAGGGTCAATTTGCTGTATGAATGTATGGTAAGTAACCTGATCAAGAGTACAGTAGCGGGAATTGGGATTCAAACCTGGGTTCTTTGAGCCTGGGGCAACAGCTCTAACTACTACGCCACCTGCTGGCCCCTTGGAGGTTTTTAGTACAGTTATTGTTGCATTTTTAAACACCTTGTTCTCCTGGTACTTACTCACACCTGCTAGCAGAAGCGAACCCCTCCCCCCCTCCGACTTCCTGCCTTGCTGGGGGTCTCACAGGACCTCGCATTCGGGCCTCAGATGGAAACATCTGCATTCCGGCACTGCAGCTCCGTAGGCTTCGTAGTATCAGCGAGCCAGTGATCGACTGCTTCCCGTGGAAATATCCACTCGGAAAGAGACGCTCAGGTGACTCCCGGTGTCATGATGAGGTACAGAATCCGGAAATTTGCCGCCAATAGGCAGGACGGCATTTTCCTCCCCAGGGTGAAATGTGGGATGCGTTCACAAAACGTGCTTTGGGTGTTTCCACACACCACCCAGCACGGCGACCCCTTAACGGGTGCAGCGGAACGCGCTCGGGACCTGGGGAGCCCCCTCGGGGGGCTTACACCGTGAAGGTAAAATCTAGGCTCGGGGCGAGCGGCGCACAAAGCCGGCAAGCGTCCAGGCAAATAGACGACGCGTCAAAGAGCAGTTACTGCCAACAGACTGGATCTCCGGGGCTGGAGGGGAGACCAAAGCTGGGGACCCAGCAGCAGCATGACAACTTGCCAGAAGCTAGAAACCAAAAAATGTAAGCAATAATACTCAGTGGGGTCATATATGAATATTTCGGGTGGGCATTAGGCTTGCCCGGATGCTGGGGGGGACACCCGGGACACCCCCTCCCTCGTTGTGCCTACAGCATATTCCCAGCCATCAAAACACTCAAATGGGCTGCAAACCAAACACCTCTAGTCTTTACAATGAGTGTTATGAAATGTGCGGCTTATTAGTTCACATTAATACAGTAAATGAGACATTGCTACATATTTACATCAAAGGTGTCATTTTTCTCCGAGTCACTAATAGGTAACAATTTTACTACATATTGCATAAGCGTAAGAGGAAAGGAAAACATGTGTACATTGAACACATGTGTGAAGTAGTTGTAATGGAAATAGAAACAATAGAGGGGGGTGGTAAAGGTGTCGCCTTACTTTCAAGAGGAAGAAATTAAACTGGCGAGGAAAAGATTACATATGAATCATCTTATTGTTGTCTGGGTATAATGTCATCCAGTTATTTCATGTATCATCATGCTTTATGATGTGTGACAATCAGTCCTGTTTTACACATCAGGCATGAATTCCCACGTCTACCTGGTTCCTGTGATCAATATACGACACAGACCGGCAGCGGCCGGCAGCGGCTCTGGGTTCAACATTCTGTGTTAAAGCTGAATGCGGGTCATTTTTCTCACGTTTCCCATCGCGCATAAAGTCATGGTTGAAAAAAAAAAAAAAGTTATTATTAATATTATTTTCAAAGGGAGTGGAGGAGGAGAGAACATGCGTGGTTACCTGACACCGGGCTCTCGGGGGCCCATTTCAGCCCCGGGTGCAGCAGCTGGAAGGACGCGCGCACCTCGTGGCAGCTCGGCACCTGGACGCCCGCGCGCGCCAGCGACGGCGGCGGCAGCAGCAGCAGCAGCGCGCGGAGGAGCAGCGGCGGCGGCGGCAGCGCACCTGGCGCGCGAGCACCGGCCATGGCGCGAGACTCCGGAGCCAAACTACGGTCGGGGTGACAGGCGACGACCGAGTGTGCAAAACTGTCAGCACGCGCGGCCGTATGGAACAGTCCTCACTCTAGTTTCTATTAATATTAGAAATATTTGTGGCTATTATTCCGAGGGAGAGTCACATTCCTCGGTGGTCAGCGATGACTTGGATTCCAGTTTGAAAGCATCACGCGCTCCTCCGTGTCCAACCGCACAGACCATCCGCGTGACTCCTTCATGCCCACGAACACCAAACTGGCACCAAACACAGTTTCCACGGAGAGGTGAGGTGCCCATTCCCCGATCACCTCCGCCTCCTCCTCCTCCTCCTCCTCCTCCCCCCCCGAGCTCCTCGCTGCCGACCGGCTGCGCAGGAGACGGATGAGCTCTGCACGCGCAAGCCGGGGTGCGCGCCACAGTCGTCGGGAGCGCGCCTGGCGACCCGCCACTTCAGAGCAAAAGCAACATTTGATTTGAAACTTTCCAAAAAAACACCCGTCAAATTTTGTATGAAGATCACATCCGAACAATTATCCATTGGATATATTCTCTTTTGCATCATCATAGCCCGAGCTGTGTTACAATTTCCCTGTTACTGTACATAATGTATGTAGTACAGTGTAAATATTACACTGTATTTTATTCAATATAATTTTGCGACGTAAATGTAATTTTATATAAAGTTTATATTATATATATATATATATATACATAAATGCTGCATATTTAAACATATATACACAGTATCGATAAATATATATATACATATATATGATGTGGAATATTTATTCTGGGCACTAAGAAAGCATATTTCAGTCTTCTATGCACAACAACAGTTTAAAACTTTATTTTATTAACTACATCCAAAAAAAAAATAAACCCTTCTGAACCACAGCTGCCACCCATCATAAGGGACCGAACTGGACCAGTTAGGCTCAATTACCACAGACCCTCGCATGGTAATGAAGCTGTGGGGGGGGACACAGGTGCACGTTTCATCTGTATAGTGAGGACAAGTTCACCGGGGGAGGGGTAATAAATCCCTGTAATAAACCAGGGAGAGCGTGCACCCTCGAGACAGCCTGGGTCATAATGACATCGTGCAGAAACCCACTTGTCACTGATGTGGTACAAAACATGTATTTAACATCTGAGGCAAATTATAATAATCAGTCAAGTAAATCAGGCATGAGAACATAGAGCTGGAGGCCGCAGTGGTTATATCTGATGCCTTGCATTCTGATGGCCCTGGGTTCAAGTTCTGTTCCTGCTATAATTCCCTTTATTTACTTACCCTGCATTGACACAAGTATATCCTGGTATATTTATATACATAAATGCTGCATATTGTTCCGAGATGTACGTCGCTTTGAAGTGTTGGCTAAATGAAGAAATGTAGAGTGGTTAAGTGGTGATGAGTGGACTTGAACTGATAGTTACCCTTCGCATGATTTTTATAGTAACTGAAGTTACAGAAGAGGTTACTGCTGCCTTTGGCTTGCAAAGGTTGGAGAACTGTTCACCCCCTGAACCGGATTTGAACCCGTGGCCAGGTGCCCATCTTAAGTACAAGAAGACTCATGTTACATTGTAAGTGATGGATGAATAAAGGCAAATGTGTCAGGCCTATAGATGATCTATAACAGGCTATTTTCCCACTTTTAACAGAAGGGGTTGAGCACAGTAGCTACAGAAATGGCCAAGAAAAACATGTCTTCAGGAAATCAGGTACCATCACAGCAAGCCATCTTGCACTGAATGTCAACTTGCCCATTTATGATTGTGCATTAGAGCCCCATTTAGTGTTGGGCTATGAGGGGTGATATGAAGGATATCCACACTTTAGGTATTGGTTTAAGTTCTCTAGAGAAACAGACGCAGTAGTCTTGACACAGTTACTGGCACTTGAACGAGGAGCCCGTTGTAACACTGGGCCTAGGTGGCCATCTGCTGGCCAATGGAGGGCATTACACCAAAGTCCCGCGCTCAAAGTTGCGCACAAACGGCGTGTTTTTTCAGTCATTCAACAAATCAGCCTATATATATATATATAGACAGAGGACAGTACCTGTCGCCCCACGTGACTGAAATGAAGCCAGGATCACTGCACACGTTTGAAACTTTATTGGTTCAAGAAAAATCAGTTGAATTAATATGTCACAGCAGTTTAAAACATCTGGCGGATTACAGATGGATACCGTGCAATTTTTTTAGAACCTTAATGGAAAAACCAAAATTGCAAGGTCATCCACCCGAAAACAGCAAGACAAGAAAGCTCACAAGTTACCAGTAAGAGCACAACAGTTACTGTAGGGAAACAAGTCTTGGACCCAATATCCATCTTGATCAGTGTCAGCATTTCTCGGCACCCATATTTCAGGTATTGGGGTCAATAACTATCCGCAGGGTCACGTGCTGCAGGCACAGAGAGTTTTGCATGGATTTGCACAGCAGAATCCACACAAGCTGGGAGCAAACCTGCAAAACTCCCCGTACACAAGCAAAGTAGTGTTTTATTCTGCCCCAAAACACTTTACTCAAAGGACCATCATCCAGTAGGGGGAGCCCAGCAATACTGCAAGTGCACACACTGCAGTAGATCATTTGCAACTACCTGCACTGTGAGCACTTTGGAATTGCCCAGACAAAGCTGGGGGGTATTCAGGGGTCACTGCTGGTTACATGTGACACTCCACTTGAGATGCATGGGGCCTGTACTGCTGGCTGCTGCAGGACATGATGGTCTTCAGTCCAATTACTGGAGCCATCTGCAGAAGCAACTGTGGAACAGCGAAGACATCACCTTTCAAGTCAGAAATTCACCTCCCCCTATTAAGAGAAAAGCTGCATTTTTAATCAAGCCAAGACAAACACCAACATTCTCACGATGATCATGCCATCCCTCCAGCCAGAAGGAGCACCCAGAGCAGTAGATTCTAGACTATTTCACTAACTACACTAGATGCACCTTAGCAGGAGGGGCAGTGAGAAGAATAGTGCTGCCCACTATGGGGGGGGGTGTTCAGGCAAGAGTGTACAGGGAGCACCCTTTTGTACTCCATACTGGGCTCTGCAAGGGAAGAACAAGTCATGTTGCAAGATCACTTTGTGCAGTTACTTAAGGTTGCATTTCATGTGGAACGGGATCCTGGGAGAAGGCGCCTTACGAGTTTGTGCCTAGTGGAATTTTCTAGGTGGCAGTGATCAACGAGTCACAAAGAACAGATTCAGGACTTCTGTCTTCATCGCCAGTACTCAGTTTTACACTGAATTAAGTTTAACGCTGAAGTTCACATCAGGGCAAGGAATTACGGTAAGAAAAAAATCCAGAAGACAGTCTATAACAGAAACAGCAAAAGCTGAAGACGTTAAAGACGCACGCGCGGACACACGCGAGAGATCCCCGAGCGGACTGCAATTCCCACAATGCGCACCGAGCTCGCGGACCACGAGCACATGAAGGCCCAAGCCGAGCAGGGCCATGTGCTCCACACTGCACGGGAGTTTTCCTCCCCGTGATGACCGAGAGTGACTCCCAACCCAAAGGGGCTACAAAACAATCCGTCGGGCTCCATAGTGTTCGTTCGCCTACCCCACTTTCCAAACCGGTGATTAAGTATAAAGACAAGTACTACTGGTCCGAAACGCGTGTCCTGGAGCGACACAATCATTCATGTGCCCTTTCTGCACAAACTAAGTCACTGTGTAAACCACCCACGCAGCCGTAGTTAATGATCGCTTTTAACTAGCAGTGTTGTTGAGCACTGACGGCCTGGGAACTGGACGACTAGTAGTAGTTGATTCCCGCCACAGAAAATCTCTGATAGCGACTGCGGGGGTCGATCGGTAGCAAGCAGTGCGATCCAGCCTGACCGCACGAGGACTCTCCTCACACACAGCGAGACCGCGCGCCATGTGCGCCTTCAAAACCGGTACCGTTGGCTGTGGCTCCGTCCTCGAGCACACCATGGCGCGCGCAAGGGCGGGGGGGCGGCAAGCATCGATGCTCGATACAGATACCGAAACTTCTGGTCTGTATCTATTTTATGAGTTGTAGCACGTTTAACTAGTAGCTGCTTTAATAAACCGTCGTGTCCTTACGGCGAGGAAAGAGCCGTTAGCGGAGGGCCAGAGGTGCACAATCTCGGCGAACTGGTGTGTTGTGACAAACACCTAATTTGTATACTAGTTTCTCGTTAAATCATGAATCGATGAATGTTCAGTTACTTACTGTCAGCCAAGTTACTAACTTGGAAGAAACTGTCTAACTTGTAGAAAAGCTACCTAGACGAGCTTCTACTAAACTAAAACTTCCCTGCGAGATATTCGTTAATCATGAAATTGCCTGAGTCGTTATCGTACCCCCCTGTCCCGCACCACCATGAGCCTGACCCCGTGGTAAACGTTGGGGGTGCAGGCTTTTTAGTAAGAAATAATTACACTGACGTGAAATATTACGGATATAGTCAGAAAAAAATGTG
Organism: Scleropages formosus; assembly: GCF_900964775.1. Taxonomy (NCBI): domain Eukaryota; kingdom Metazoa; phylum Chordata; class Actinopteri; order Osteoglossiformes; family Osteoglossidae; genus Scleropages; species Scleropages formosus. The sequence continues at coordinate 22,616,295 of NC_041818.1, forward strand.
AATAAAGAAGATGCGAGCGGCACATTACCTTCCGTGAGTTTCTGGAAGCGCGTAGACAGTCGAACGGATCGCGAAAGAGGCGCGAACGGCGCGTCATGTGACGCTGCTCTTTGTGGGCGACTCTGTCCCCGCGTGCAGGCGTCCCGTGCGCGGTCCCGCGCCCTGAAGTAAGCGAGCGAGCGAGCGAGCGGCGCGTGCGCCACTCGCCCAACTCACCCGATCTGCATAATTAATTTTGTCCAAAATCACGAAGGCGTCGAAAATGCTCCCGAGCAAACCTGCACGCACCTTCTTGTCGACAAAATACAATAACAACGATGGAATAACAACGACGAGTCATGTTGACGAAGCGGGTTCTTGATTATTTCCAGTTTAGTCTGCAGAAAAAAAACATAAAGAAATAAAATAAGTAGCGGATAATTTTCGCAGGCAATAAGTTATAACAAAGAAAGTTCAACAACACGCTGTGTGATATTAACATTTTTACAAACGGAAATTCGATGGCTGATTCGGTTTCAGTCAGTGGGACAAAATACACATTACTTAGCTGTGTAAATCTTTTTGTTATTATTATTAGCGCAACCGACAAACCAAAAAGGTAAAAACTGAAAGCAGACTACAATTTCGTGAGGGAAATGAGGGAAGAGCAAGCCGTAAACGCCGTGAGTAAAGAGGAAAATAAACGTGGAGCCCGCAGGTGCTGAAGGTCCCTCCTCGGAAGCTCCTCTTGCCTCTCCTTACCGCGCAGATGTCTTGAGCGTTTCTAGCTATTTTAAAATTTCCACAAAAAAATATGTCATGCGTGAAATTGTGTGAGCATCCTCTTTGTTGTTTTTCTTTCCCGCGTGGGGGGTTGGGTGTATAAAGAATGAAAACATTGTTCCGATACTTATTAAGTTGTTGCTGTTGCCCTGCTGTCTGTCACTGAAATCAGGAATATTGGCCCCTCACTTCTCCCTCAACCCTGATCCTCACTGAACAAATTTGGTAAAAGTTTTACTATATCAAAAGCCTGGTAAAGCGATGGGTTCCATTGTTCAATGTTCCCTCCAACCCTAAATCCTGTGGTCAGAAAGGGACCCAGAAGGCTAGTGACCTCTGACCCCGTGGAACCCTACCCCCCACCAGACCCCTGACATTCCCGCGCATTTCCCTCCGGCTCAGGTATTTCATCTTTTAACTCGTAACTTCAATCCAAACTATTTTCTTGGAGTTTCGTGTTCCTATGTTTTTGAAAACACTGCAATAAAACAACAAAAAAAACTGTAATATCTGATGGAACACACAGCCAGTGGTTTGGCGTATTTGTATTTGGGAGTGTTTTTCTGCTCTGAAAACTGAACTCTAACCCACTTTCACGTTCTTGGCTCTTTTGTTTATTTTTCTCCTGTTCAGAAAAGGAACAAAGTAAGTAAGCCTAAATAACTAGGAAATACATGCTCCCCTGTTACTAACTATTTAGAGAATTAGTTTTCAGGGCTATAGGACATTAACGGCAAGAGAGAAGTTGTGGCATGTGTCATTTATACAAATGTAACAGAATAAGTTGTTTTTTTAATGATTTCCCAAGTGAATGATTTGTAAGTACTAAGTTTAGTATATAAATGATTTCATGGAATATAACTTGTAAAAAAGAACATTTTTTAAAAATGCTTTGTTGGATTTTTTTTCAAATTTATCATTAAACATTTTCCCTTTTCATAACAATCTTAAGAAAGAGTTACAAGATTTTTCAGAAGTCATTTTTGATACAGTTTAAATCTGTTTTTTTTTTATTGTACATTACCAGTTTATTATTAGTAGTAGTATTGTTATTATTTTGTAGCTTTTTAAAATAGTCACTATTTAATTAGCTAATTTTGTCAGCTTTTTAGTGAATGTTTTGCATGCTCCCAAATTAAGGGTAAAATAAAGAAAAATAAATTGATACAATTTGTCTGATCAAAACTAACATGTTTAAGTTCTGTCACACATATTTTAAATAAAAAAAATAAATATGTAATGTAATTAATATACAGCCATATTACTCCACTGGGTCCTAATGTAGAAAGTAATTATTAAACTTATAGGTTTAAGTCCCATTCACTTCAAACCTATATTTTATGATGACTTTATATTAAATAAATACATGAACTTTTTCCTAGCATATTAGTTCTTTTTCACATCATTCATTTTTTATGAATGATGTTTTCATGCAAATACTGCAAAACTTTAATGCAAATGTTTGATTTTGTATATGAGTATTTAATGCAGAAAGGGGCAGATAGAACAAACAGTTTTAATTTGAAAGATTTCAGAAGTTTGGAAACTTCACTTAACTCATGAAATGTAGCAACAAGTAGGAATAGACATTTAACAATGCCATACTGAATGAAATATAAATCATTTTAAAAAATATTTTCATTTAAAATAAATATTTCATAAATTAATCCATTATATCAACTCAAAATAATCTTAAAATGTGTCATTTTTCTGACTATTAACAGAAGTATTTCTTTCACATCTAGTGCAATAATTTTTTTAATTTATTTTTTTAATTTATTTAAAATACATTAAAAAAATGCAATATCTTGGTTAAAAGCACTCATTTTGGGCTTCTAAGTACATGTCCCATGTATTTAGTCCTATTGTTTACCTGATTTACTTGAACAATTTACAATCCAATTATGATTTTGCGACTCAGGAAACTTTCCAGTAGTTCTGAGAAGGACACGGCTGTATGTAGGTCAGTTCAGACACCTACAAAGAGGAAAAAACCGACTTCCTCGCTGCTGAAAAAATTCACTTCTCGTGGGGGTTGGGCACAAGAAAGACCAGAAAGAACCCAGAAAGAAACCTTCCTCTTGCACGCTGCTCTTCCTGAAAATTACCATGGAAACGCTGAATTTAGAAACACCTTAAAATGTTGATGAGCATCAAATCATTGTTACAATTCTCTCACTTCCGACCAAGTTGAGAATTTCTGTTTTTAAAATATCAGAAATATGTAGCACCATAAATTATTAAATATAATACATATGTATTTAAAGTATATAGTTCACTCCTTCCGTTTCCATTTGAAATTGATTGTTCCATTTCTACTGATTCTCCTGCTTCCCCACGAAGCCATAGACTAAGTTTTAAAGAAAGTCTACAAGGCCCAATAGATGATGTTATGAATTATGATTACTTTTCACATCAGTTTTCCACAGTATACTGTTTTGTAACCGTTTTGTAACTAAGTCTAAGCCACGAAATACATTAAACACCGAACGGGAATCATCCTTTGATGCACTCAATGTTTATAAAAAGACTAATTAACTACAATGGGGAACCAGCTTTATTAGACTGGGTTGATTACGTTTTTAGGAATGTTGACGTGGAAAATTAATCTAATTCGATTTGAAGAATTTCACTGACTTCCAACCTATTATTAGGAATTATTTTAACATCTCTCTGTGTCGTTCGCGGTAGCGCCGCGCGTCAAATGAGCGCCTGCGCATTTCCCTATCCCACAATGCACCGCGACAGCCGCGCTGCTAGTGGGTTTTACTCTATGGTGCTGATGACGTAGTCGCTTTGCGCTAAACGTCATCAATGGACGCTACCATGGTTACCTGGGTTGGAATGGTGATGAATCGTTAGCTTGTAAGCTATCCGACGATCTGTTACGATTAAGGTAATTGTGATGGAGAGACCAAATGTAATGTGTATTGCTTAGTAAATCAACGATTTTACAGCTGCTTTTCCGGACACGAATTAAATGATAAACTAACATGTAAGAAAATGTAACGAATCATGTTTGATACTAGTGATACGCGACCAATCAATCAATAAATGATTTTTTCAATCACATTGACACTGTCAGATGTCACTTAGCCTAGGCCAAGCCGGACTCTGTGAATTTTACATGAAATTAATGAATTGAAATGATCATTTTGCATTAGTTGCGTGTTTTTATTGGGGTGTTCCGTTTGTTTTGTTATTACGTTTATTGGCAGTCTTCCTCCAAGGTTTGCCAATGATGATGGTACATTTGATTTGTTTCACACAGCTGACACAAGGAAGGACAAGGATTCAAAGAGATCAGAAATGGGCGTGGAAGAGGGTCTGGAGTCGCCGGGGTGTAAGGAGAGCAACTGGGTGGCTGAGTTATTTCCCCCTCGTTTTACCGTGCTTGATCTCCTGGAGGAATGTGGCGCCGGGCCGGGGGCAGGAACACGACCCCCGGAAACAGTTTCTTCGCTTCTGCTGCCTAGCGAAAGAACGAGCAAGGTCCGGAGCGGCCGAAAGCAAGAGATCTACCGGTCAGCCCTTGTCGAGGTGCAGCGGACAGAGGACAGCAGGAGGAGGAAGCAGCTGGTGGAGAGAATCATTAGGAAGCAGGATGGGACACCAGAGACGAGCTCCGGAGATGCGGAGCGCAGGGGCGGGGCCTTCGAACGGAGTCCGGGACGGGAGGATGAGGAGGCCTGCATCTGGAACGAGCAAGACCTGGCGTCTCTGCGGTGGGCAGCGCGCAAAGCGGAGCAGGACCGACGCAGTCTGAGCGCTCGGCTCCAGCAGGCGCTAGATGAGACGGAGAGGCGGCGGCAGGAGTGCGGACGGCTCCAGGGGTTACTGGACGAGAGGGATGCGCAGATAGCTCGTGCCAGACGCGAAGCTGCAACGAAAAGTCAGCAGTTGGAGCTGCTACGGGTCCAGGGGCGCAAAACCGAGGCACGTTCGAAGGCATGGGTTACGGAGGTCCGGGACAGGGCGCAAGAGGCCAGCAGGCTGCACGAGAAGCTTAGAAGGGCTGAAGAGGAAGTGCGGAAGCTCAGGGGGAACAATGCAGGCTTGGCACAGGAGGTGGACATGCTGAGGAAGCAACTGGAGGCGGAGCGGAAGGAGGAGGCGGTAGTCACCCTTGCGGAGCACCAGGCTCTCGTGCAGAGGCTGCGGGCCGAGCTAGAGGCAGAGCGTCAAAAACACGCACGCAGCCGGACAGCTCTGGATCTCCTGCGCAGACACTACATCAGCCGACCGGACCAGCCGGGCAGGCGACAGATAGACAGGATCACATACATGTAGTTCAGAATGGGCGGAAGAGCTACAGACCTGCTCTTCTTGGCTTCATACCTCCTGCACTACATCATCTATGCAATGTAAATTTCAACATGGGCAGACATGCAGTAGCCACATCCAGTAGCTTTTATTCCTTTTATCTTTTAAATACTGTGTTTTGTCCGTTTACCCTACCACAGTGCACATGGAAACATGCAAAGACACGCTACAGCTTGTGGGATTATTTTGAGCAACATTTTTCTGTTTCTGTGCGCTGATGTGTGGTTGAGTTGCTTACGTGAGCAGAGATTGCGTGCCGAAAAGTGTCGTACCGTGTGTAACAAGTGCAGCATTCATACTAGTTAAAGGACAATAAAAGACCAGTTTGCATTTTAACAGACTGATTTTATTTCCTGTTTCTGAATCCACCTCAAGTCCTTTCACCTTTCCAAAAAAAAAAGAAATACTGGGAAAGTCTTTGGAAACAGTAAAGACAGCATGAAGCGATACCAAGAGACATTCAGTGTTGGCTGAGAATAGTTTTCTGACGAAAACAGAAACAAAAGGTGCAGCGAATATTTACAGTTCAGACTTCTGCTCATCAGAACCCCCTGCTTTGGTTTTGTGACTGCCAGTGGCACAGCATCTTTTCCCCCAGTGCTGCGAAACATTATAGGTCTCCAAACATTGATGATTGGGCCGCACGTTCCTGCATTTCACTGTCGCGTTTTCACTATTCGATTAATTCACGCAGATGACTGGATCTTTTACGTATAGCAGTCTTGGCTCCAATTCTTATTCTCTTGGTCACAAAGTGGTTCAGGGTGTCCTAGCAGGGTTAATCTACCACACATGGTCTGATTTGTTGATCGTACATTTAGCAAAAAAATTTCATCTCTATGTTTGAAATTCAGTTCTTCCCCCAAACAAGCTATAATAAATTATGTAAGTAAATGAGGTACACCTTAAGGAGTGAGTTTAAATGTCAGTCTAACGTACAAATGCACCCATTTGAAAGGTCACATTCAAATCTAGGTCACTCTGGACCGTTTTCACTGGAAAGATACAGATAAATCATTCAAGGACAAAGAGGGGAACTTAAAATTCTACGGTCATTTGCTTACTGGGTCGGTCTATAAACAGCACACTGCAGGAGACAGGACTGCATCCGTCCAAGGCAGCAAACCAGCAGTACTGTCTTCACACCCGTTTTCAGCACACGCTGAGGTCGGTGACACACGCTCTCAAAAATTCTGAAAGCAGTCATTTTCTCCTTTCCATCCACCTCCTAAACCAAAAGCAACTTGCATTTAGAAGAATGGGTTTACCATACTGCTTTTAATAATGAATGGCTGATCAGAAAGAACTATGTCCTATTCGCTGAGTACTTGACCATATTTTGCAGGGTTTTAATTCTCTTTGTTCAGAACACTTATTCTGTTGCACAATTCAATCGCTGTATCTGTTTTTCATTAATGTGAAAACATTCAGGAGATCCCTTGAAATCCATTAAAGTGGTCAATAAATGTCTCTCATAAATAGCTGAAAAGGGAGGACTGAGAGATCTGTATATTCTATATGATCACCAGCACTACGCATTCAGTACATTGTTATCGTTCCACTCTAAAGTAAAAATTTTATGTGTCAGTGAAATACTAGTCTACAAAGTGCACACAAGGAATGTATGAAAACTTGTGCAAAAAGATGACAGCAGAACTTAAGTGCCAGTTTATCACTAAAAATATCTGAAGACATGATTGACCAAAAAAAAAAAAAAAAAAAAAAAATCCTAAACCAAGAACAAGCCATCATAACAATAAGTTAAGGTGAGCAGGAGGTGTGGAAATTTGTGCCCTTATGGTTGCTTTCAAGTTTCACAATGTAGGCAACTGCATGAGTTTTAATTTAACGCATGTGACTTGGAAATCACACTTCCGCGGTACCAACCAGAAACTCTTGATGTATGAAGGGCTCCAGAACAGAAACCCAAATTCGAGTTCTGATGTTGGGTAAAAAGTGCAGCAGTAAAAGTCCATTTACTGCGGACTTACATCAGCACATAAGAAACTACAGTACATATACTGAAGTAACATTTTCCCATTTAGCATTTATTTAGAATCTGAGGTCATTACTTTCCAGCTCTGCTCTGTTTTACAGTTCCTGGCCTATTATAGTAAATGTAGGTATAGATATTAATAATGTGCATTACTGAGTTCTCACATTGTGCTCCATTCACTGCCATATTACTTTGATAATGTCCAAAAAAAAATTCAAAACCATAGACAAAAATATGTAAATTATTTCCCAAGCTAAGCAGAGATCCTATTTTGACATCTTGGATGGTTCCCTTTATAAAAACGCCCAAGGGAATCATATTTAAATAATTTAAAAAAAAAAAAAAAAAAAAAAAAAAACAAACACCAATCTACAGTATATGTCTAAAGGAACACTTTCCTAAATGCAGCATCAGAAACAATGCGGTTGCTATGTACAACTTTTCTGTGGCCCAACCCCACAGACATAAGGAAAAAAAAAATCTCAAATTGCTAAAATAATATTAATCCAGCAGTGTGCATAAGGCTTGAAATTCACATGCCATTCACGTGAGAGTTCCTTTACCACGTCCCCCTTATGTGTCTACATCCACCCCTGGTGGGTCTGCAGGTGCACCGTAGCTGATTCTGACCCATGATAACTTTACTCACTTTTATAAAATGTCTATCAAGTCACATCTTCAAAAACAATCTCACTAGAAAAGAAGAGCGCACAACAACCAGCATACTGGTCCTCCACTATTGGAAAACGGGCCAAAAGCAGTTTGCTCCAGTGTTTCGTTCGGGCCCCACAAAATGATGTCACAAATTGCCTTTCGCACTTAACTAGATCATTTTTAAGGGTTTTTTTTTTTTTTTTTAAACATCTACTCTTTCATACATTTGCGATGTAGGAGGGGAGCTTCAATTTTTGTTTGTTCCATTTGTCAAGAGAAGAAAAAGCGGCCAACATCCAAGAGGGACTCGGGAGCGGAAAGAGGATTTCGGGCCCGGTAAGGTGCGCCCTTGGCCACTCGTGCAAGACGTCATTTCCACATCAGAGACGAAGCATGAAAAGAAGGCAGCGATTCTATCTCTCGTCTCTCTTCCTCTAACCCAATTCATCCCTCTGCTCCTTCCTCGAGTCCTGCTCAGCTCTCTTTTGCTCTTGGTACCAGCCTCTCCCCTCAACCTGCTCACCCCCGCGTGGCGCACGGCTACCACTCTGCCTCTAAGCATCTCCCTGCGCCGGAGGCCTCTTGAGGTCTCGGATCTGCTTGATCAGGTAGTTTTTCTCATCGCAGAACTGCTCGTCCTCGGACCGGTCCGTCTGGAAACGGCTCAGAAAGTCCACCAGCTTGGCCTGGTTCTTCAACAGGATGTCCAGAACCGGCTGCGTTTTGTTGGGGTTCGCCACAAACACCTGCACGCAGACAGGAAGACAAAGGTGAGCTGCAAACACGCGTGGGAACAGCAAGCCCGCATTATTTCTGACGAAAAAAAATTACGACCCCCCCCCCCCCCAGCAAACCAAACGACACTGTAAAACCTGACCTTGAAGACATGGAACGCCTCAAACTGGATGTTGCGGCTGTTGTCCCTCAGCAGGTTCATCATGAGCTTCAGGTTCTCAGCCCGACTGATGTACTTGGTCATGACGGTGAAGTTGTGTCTGTCCAGCAGAAGTTCTCCCAGCAGCTGCACGCAAGCCCAGCGTCAGTGTCTTTCCACAGAGCGTTACACCCATTGTTTGCTTTGCAAATGTTTGAATTATGGCTTTTTCCTTTCCGGAACCCATTGCGTTTATACTTTTAAATATTGATTTTTATTGCTATTTATACTATGAAAATATTGGTTTTTCAGTTAGAATCTTGTTTAAAATTGCCACTTAGCAGTTCAGTTTTACTCCTCTGGCACTGAGCATTGTTGGAATAAATGCCATGTTCCTATGTTCCCTCAAGCTGTCTGTGTTCTGCGTTCGGTTAATTTTCTTGTTTATTTTTTTTTAAAAAAAAAAAAAAAAGAGTCATGCCGAGGCTTTTGCTGGGCTTCTTACCTCTCAGTTTTCTTTAAACTAGCTGTTTGCTTTGATTATTACGTTTAGGATCATTTCTGCTAAAATGTTAAACAATATTCCTGTTTTATGTAATTCCTTCCTTTCTTGTCACCAAAAGCACACTATATGCTAACAGAAAGAAAAATATGCATGTACAGCATTTTATTATAATACTACGAATTGTTTACTATTCTCTGGTGAACTAAGAGTAACATTTCTTATTGTACATGGGTTTTTGGATGATTTTTTGTGTATCTGGGTCCTGACTGGAACAAGATAGAACTTTCCTCCAAAAAAAAAAAAAAAAAGAAAAAAAAAGGTGCTATTCATTCTCTTTTATGAATCATCACCTAACATATTTATAGGAACAAATTAAGTTCATCAGCTAGGAAATGAGTGTACATTTATTACAAGAATAAAGGTCAACTGAACAAAACACACTAAGATATTCTGCTGAAGATCTGAGTACAATAATTTTGTTCCTCTTGAACTACAGAATACGTTTAAATTTACCCCTCCCATTTACAGTCTGTGAACCAATTGCTTCTCACCTCTCAGACAGTATACAGCAAATTTAAGAGAGATAAACAGAAACAAGCATAATGTACAAATACGCACAACAGCACACAGATGTACCTTCAAAGACTGACGTTTGGTGACATAGTTATCGGAATGCAAGAGCTTCTCATATTCTGTAAACACCTAAAAAAAAAAAAAAAAACACAAAAATCCAAATCACCACCTGCAACAAATTCTGAAATAAGAATTTAGATATTAAAATGTTCATACCCTGTCGTAATTTGTCTCCAGAAAATCTGCACACATAAGCTTATGCCTTGTGAGCAGGTCCTACAAATAGATGAGAGAAGATTGAAGTTTTAAATGCATTTCTACAACAACACTTAGCAAAACAAACAAAAAAAAAAATTAACAATGAACACGTTCAGACTGGCATTTTTAGTTTTCTGAATAGCAAATACCCTTTTCCTTGTTTGCTTGAGGCTTTGGTGATTTATAGTGAAGTCATTTTATTTAACCCATGTAAAACAAAAAAAGCTTCAAAAACAATTTCTAGGTCCGAATAAATTGTTCTTTAAAATCCAGAAGAATTAAGTACTATATCTTATCTTTCACCTCACTCTTGAACAGCTTTACTTTGAGTTTTTCCTCCTTAGCCAGGTCATCTTTGGTTGTTAAGCAAAGAACACCGCATTAGGAAGAAATTACAGCAGATGCTTTAAAAAGAAAAATACTTAGCGTAATCTTATAAGCACTTACATAGCTGGGCAATCCTAATGAAGCAGTTATACTTGAGCAACTATTAAACTCAAGGGTCCAATAGCAGAGTCAGTCCTGGAACTCAAGTCTTTTACCCCCTGCTAAAACAATCGGACCAAGACGTGGGTCCTACCTTGAAGGAGGCAAAGGCATCGGAGGCGATGTCGAAAGTGGAGAGCTCCACATAGTGGAAGAAGTGGTAGAACTCCTCGGAGAAGAGCACGGTGCGCGCCAGTGGCTCGTGACGCAAGCACTCCCGCAACATCATGCCACAGTTCAGGGCCACCTCGGCGTTCTCGTACCTGCACATACCTCACCTGGTCAACAGCGTCATTCGCAGGCAGATTGGTACATGTCTCTGCAGTACTTTTCTTAATCTAACAAAACGTGGTATTTTAATGAACTTCACTTCTACTCGAAAGGCTGTAGGTTCAAGCCCTGGGCAGATACCTGATCCAATACCTTTGCATCATAATGAACACCGCTCAAAAAAGTGCACAGAACTATGTAAATGATGGAACAGAAGTGGAGAAAAACATACAGCAGCCAAGTTGCAAAGGCCCTGGTAATGCACTTCTGTTTGCCATACTCTTTCATTCAAAGCAGCTTATAGTACATGTCACTCATATGCCCCTTTCGGGTGGTCTCCCTTGAAGATAAAATAAGTTGCCCAGCCTGTGGGGGGACGTGAACCCATTACCTTCTGGTCAACGGTCACTGTGCCAGCTGTAGTCCCTGTGAAGTGCACTATAGACACTCACCCTTTTAGCAGCATGAAGAGGATTTGAGGGTGAGAAGAAATGTACTCCACGGTGGGTGTTCGGGTGCCGATCTGACGCCGTACAATGTTGCTGAACAGCTGCACCACGTCCTTCTTTCCCTGAGTTTTACATTGTTTTCATTCAGCTTATGCTCTTATACAGACTGACATTACAATGACTAAGATTACAATTTGTCAAAAGGTCCAGAACAGTGGAAAAACCCACAAAGGCATGACAGCACTACAATAAAGACCCAAAATTGTTTTTAAAGTAGGGCCACAGAGCAGCTTGTCTACATCTTCACTTGTTTACAAGAGTAATTATTTGGAGAGCAAGTCATGTCGTTTCTCCTGGTTCAAATCAAATCTAATATGACAGAGACCTTTTTCTTAGAATAGGGGACCAAAGCCCTGGTCCTGGCACGCTGGCATCAGAAGGAAAAGACTTTACTAAAGGTGGGGAGGAAATCCTGGTGTGGTCTGCTCACCTCAAAGTCAATCCTCTGCAGGTTGGCAATGAGGGCGATGAGCAGGTTAGTGTTGTACAGCTCCTGCGCCAACTGAGCCACGGCCTCCGTCTGCGGCTCCTTGTCACCTGTACCGCACAGCACTTCCTTCAGTGATGACAGGCCCTTCGACACCTCCTCCGACACCTGTGCAACGAGGGCAGGGCGCGTCACACACAGCGGCAGATACGGCTGCCGCGGCAGGTGGTGCGTCACCTGATCTAAAAGCTAGAGCCACCTCCATTACCCAGGGAACCAGTGGAGAAGAAGTTAAGGGTTTAGGATGTGATCAAAGTTCCAGAATCTCAAATCAAAAAAAGAGCCTTGGTACCCATGGTAAGGTATCTAAGCAAAATGACTTTGCTAAACATATCTTAACGAAAAGGTAAAGCTTCGTAAAGAACCATGTATGTGGGTTCAGATGAAAGCAACTACTAACACACAAAATCAACAGCAACAAGATACAAACAAAGATAAGCATGTTGACAGAAGAAGCCGGAACGCAAACAAAATGCTAAAGTGATGGTTTAGCGCAGATTAAACACGGTCGCCCAACGTGCCCACGACAATCCGGGACGAAGCGTAGACCCATGTGTCCTGAAACCAGACTAGAATTTTCTTGCCGAGCCAGAATAACCTCTTCACAACAGGGTAGAGAAGAAAAGATTTGCAGTTCCCTTCTGCCACTGACCTTCTCACATTTCTTGGTCTCAGAAGCCTCCAGCTTTTCCAGACAGGCCATGTTGTCCTTCAGGCTCTTCACAATGTCTGCTGGGCTCTTCTGGGACTTTCCAAAGGGAAAAGGCATGATGGAGAAGCTGTGTTGGCAGTGCGACGACTTGTAGCACCTAGAACACTGGCAGGGGATAACAGGACATAAGGCCGAGAAGGCTTTCGATGACAGGAAACACACAAAATCCATGCAAATCAGGCAAATCATTACAAATACAAGCGTATGTAAAACAACAACTAGACGAATGCAGTTTTTGGGATTTCAAAATTGGATCTGTACCCACTTTACTGATTTTCCTTTCAGATTCATTATAGGACATTATAGGCTGCTCCATACCTAGTTGTCAGTGATAGAATTCATCTGAATTAAACACACACAATACATTAAGATCTAACATCTTAATCTTACTGAAGAATGCTCTGCAGCCGGGTAAATCAAACTTAATCAGGATATTATTTATACGCATAAATGATATTTAAATAATGAACAGGTTGTTTTAGGAATCAGACAGGAAGCCAATAAAAAAACTGAACTTGACTCAGGTTCAGTGTATATAAACAAAACAAAAAAAAAAAAACTGCGTAGATGCATATCAGACTTCTTTTTTTTTTTTTGACTCGATACATTTATGTATAACCTCTCATACACACCTTAAACACACTCTTCCGGCAATAAGCTGCCGCAACAAAGAAAAGTGAAAATGCACAGAAACTTTGTCTAATCAAAACATCTCGGCACCGAAATTATCAGCTGCGTTAGCTTTATTTCTTATATTAAGGAACCCTAGCTACCACATCTTTGAACAAGCGTGACTGTTTATTGACAGTCAAAGGCTACCCTCCGGCCATCTGTGTCTACTTCTTTTATTAAAGCCCAACAGAAACATACAGTGCCTTTTCTCATTTCCTGCGAGGATGAAACATGAACAACAAAGAAGATATGGGAAACCCTGTAAGGCTAGAAATTGGTTTTTATATTTAATTAAATTTTGCTTTTGAAAATATAAAGCACAGATTTACCACTATTAACTGCATGGTAAATATAACCGAGAAAAAGTAAAAATGAGTTAGAAATCAAGGTGATGGACTGAAAAGCAACAGACACTCTGAGCTAAATTGTATAAAGCAGCTACATGTGAAAAAAGATTTAACTTATGACTAGCAAATGCAAAACTTTTCCAAATACTACATTTTCTTTAAAAGTAAATAATGCATAACAATGTATTAGTTCTGGAAAGACAAAAAGCAACTCGGCACTGAGATATAAACCTTTTATGCACTAATATCTGCATCAAGATTTCTTTAGGACATCTTCCTGTGGACTCATTAATATTCAAACCGTCCACTGTGGATGTGGCACAGCTGAAGGTGGCTGCGAACTGATATCTTCGCAGCTCATTAATATTGACATTTCTGTTTTTAGATGGTACACTCTGAATCATTGTAATTAAATTAGTGACATGTGGCATCTCAAGTAACACTGGAAAATGCCCAAAGACAAGGCAGCAAAACAAGAAGCATAACAGGCTTCAAATGGCCGTTAAATTATCTCTGGCTAAACTAGACAAATTTTTTATTAATAATAATAATAATAATAATAATAATAATAATAATGCTGTTATCATCATCATCCAACATCTCCAAGTTTAACAGACTTACAGAGTCCTCATCTGTTTCAAGGCTGAAGTTGAAACAGCAATGCAGGATCTTCAGTGCTGTAAATCCCTGATTAATAAGACAGTTTACACCCAGAGTACCTCGTTTTACCCTCCCTCCCCTAGCCGCACAAGTACCAGCACAGACAGGGGGAGGTTGTGGAAGTCTGTTATCTACCAGACAGCTGCCAGACTTTGACTTGACATCGGGGGCAGGGGGAGGAACACTGTTTAACGAGCAGGAAATAGAGGCCTATCTCATGAGGCCAGATGGCAGACGGAGATGTGAATCACCCTTAAAAGGTAGTCTGTCTCCGTCTAATCGCATGTCATCTCGGCAGCCACACGCTCAGCGGCCACCTTAGCTTCTTCCCGTCCGTTTGCGCACGTTGCTACGAGAGCGGAAGTGACGTCACCAGGAAGTGGGCTCCATCAATTTGCATATTTTCGCCAGCGCTATTCAGCAGTTGTTCCGAACGGGCGAAACGTGTTCTTATCTGTTTCAGAGAGCACGGAAGACGAATTAATGAGTAATAAGCTTGCTAAATGACTTCCTTTTCCTCGGACGTGACCTTAAGACACAAAAGCAGCCAATTACATCCTTGTTTACTTTCTCCTTACAGTGCAATTAATGAATGACGAAGGGATTTTCTGACACTTTTCCATGATGCATCAACAACAAAGGGCGACACATTTTTTTCGATGACCATAATAAAACAATAAATCGTGTGAATGTCTGGGTACTCAGAACAAGTGAAGCGGCAGAAGTGAGGAAGGATCGGGGACGAAAGGCGACGCTTCAGACGACACAACTTTACATTACATTTATTCTACGTTACGTTATTATATTACATTTACATCATAATTCAGATGTTCATAACCTTGGTATGACAAAGACTACAGTAAGGATGGAGAACTAATTTGATGACAGTTTAACCTTGAGAAAGTATTTCAGCAAAACGGAACTGAAGTAGACACTGGCAATCAAAACGTTTCAGGCAAGATGTTTGGGAACGACGAGGTTCTTCATACAACCAAACAGCTGGGAAACAGATTTAGGAAACAAAAAAAAACTGCTACGCGGTTATTGAACCCAGTTTCTCTCCACACATAAACGTTTTCTTAATGAACATTATTCGTTGATTCTGGGTTTATTAATTTTATTTTGGGAAGCGGCGGATGGGCTTTGACTTGAGAGAATGACACGATGTATCTACAGGAAGAGCTCCTCACGGTCCTCCACCCACTCTGCTCTCTCCACTCCACACGTTAAAAAAAAACCTCAAAGTACATTTAAAACGCATAAAACTAAATATCTGGAGGAAAAATGCTAGAAGAATGATGAAGTCCCGAATTTGACGCACCCCTCCCTGTAACTCGAACGTAACCGCCGTCAGAAATCGGATACTTAGTTTCTTGTATCCAACCGCAGTTACAAAGTAGCTAATTCTAAAGACTGAGATTCGAAGTTGCCAAGTTACAAACCTTTGACACTTTGTTACTCCTCCGAATAGTTAACATTTGATTTGTACAAGAGTTACAATTCGAGCTTGCCGCTCTAACAACAATACACACACAATGACTCATGACTGATAACATAACACTAATTGAGACAATAAATCATCACGTCCTACGTTTCATACACACTTTGTGCTTTGAATATCGGTGCATTGTGGTATGGAAAACAAAAAAGACACGGTTACTCACCAAACTCGAATTTTAATTTTGTCAAGATGATTGGCTAACTAACAACTTGGTTAGCCAGATGGAAGAGGTGAATGCTGAAGGGAGGAGGGGGAAAAAAAAAAAAAAACAACAATCCACACTTAGGTCCTCATTCTTGAGTCACTGTCCTTTCTGTGGATTAATTGGAAATAGTTTTAATGAGTGTTTCCGTTTCACTCGGCTCTCTGAAGACACATTCTCCACCTTCTCGACAGGAGCGCCCGACGAGTGGATGGGAGGGCACCCGTGCGAGGCGTTCGCGAAAGGACAGTTTATCCAACCAATAGAAAGAGCCTGCCACAGATCGACACCTCAGTCAGCCAATAATTTACCGGATAATTAGTTCTGCCAATCAGAATCGACAACTCCCGCCACGGGGTGTATTTGGAAGATTCAGCATTAATTGATGGATATGGTTACGAAATATAACAATAACAAAAGAAACAAAGATGCCACGAATCTTGAAGCGCCGTATCCCTTTCTTCTAATAGTGTTTAAATGAAATAAGAAACAAATCAAAACAATGAACATATTTAACCTGGATCTATTATTCATGTTATTGAACGGGATAAAATAGTTACAAGCGATAGGCTAGCCTATATCAACAAATTTATGGTAATCCATGATTCTGATAAATTAAGACATTACATAGTAATATAAGTATGTAACACCGTATGTTTTCTTTCATGATATCGGGTACAAAGGTACATGATCGCTACGCAATACTTTTTTGTTTGTGGGACCATTCCTTATTTTAGTTAATGATGATGTTAGTGTGAAAAAGATGGCTTACAAAACAACATATTTTATTTGTTCCTTTTATAGAAAATTACTGTACTGAGGTAACACGGTCAGTGTCTCAAGATGGAGTTCTAATACACTTGGTGGTTAAGAACTTGTTTAAGTACTTGTCCTCTTGTTGGTTTTTTGTTGGTCGGACATAAGAATTCAGGCATGTGCTTTCTCTGTTTCTGCGGTACGAAGGCGAAGTGTCTGATAAATTTTCCACCGATACGGAAACACCCGCTTCTACTGTTATGTTAACGTGTGAACGTTTAGCAGCAGCAACAACAACAACAACAACAACAACGGCGACCTGGACAAAAACGACCAGAGCGGCGTGCGCCCGACGCTTCAGCCCGCGTCTTCACGGGAGAAGGGCGGCTTGTACGCGCGCCCGCGTGTGTGTATGTGTGTGTATGAGAGCGCGCGCGCGCGCGCGCGAGGGGCGTGAATCCGGGGGATCTGGCGAACTAACGTGCAGCGCGCGACGTCACGCGAACGGTACGCAGTGGGGAAACAGAGAATCCGCGAGCGCTCCCAACGCAACGCAGTGGGAGGAAGCAGAAAAAACACGCACTCACTCACTTCTAACACCATCTCCTCTCGTCCAGCGGAGCAACGTGGTCGAAGCCCACAGAGACGGGTGAGAGACGTTTCCTATCTTTCGCTTTAGACCAGGCAGCTTCTACCAGTTCGCGCTCGCCAGCGAAAGCAATATAGCAAATACAGTGGACTTGTTCACATAAAAAGTGAACCGCCCCCCCCCTCCGTTTATCATCTCCGAAGTCGCGCTTAGCGCGTTCACGTCGAAAGTGGGCGAACCCGGGTGAGAAACCCGCCGGAATGAATGAGACGCGGCCCCCTCGCGCAGAAAGACTTCCAGCAAACGGCGGCTTCGGCCTGGGCGCGCGCTCGCTCTGCGTGCGAGGGGGCCTCGTGGGGTGTCTGTGCGAGGGCGCGTTCCGTGGGTCCACCGAATCTCGTCCTGGGGGGGGTGGTGGGTCGGGAGGCACACCCCCTTTTGGGAAGGAAATTGACATTGAAAGGAAAAGCGGGCAAATTTGGAGGGGCGACACGTAGCCACCGCGTTTGCGCACATTAACGTATTTGCAGCGAAAAGTGGCGGCAAACGCGGCTCCCTCCGCCGAGCTGCGCGTCACATTAACGCGCTTTTCGCGACCACTTCGCTCGGTGTCCATGTTCGTGTTTACTTGGCTCGACTGGGCTCTCGCACGTTGTGCCGCGTTTCTGGCGCCGCTGCCGCACGCTGCGTCTACGTGTGACGTCATGGCTATTCTTGATGCGCTAACACCGTAACATTGTATCGCTGGAACACCAACATTGAAGTAACACTAACGGGGTGACGCGCAACACTGAAGCCGTAAGGCAACCGAAACGGAAACACTGTAACATTTTTGTTATAATGATCACAAAATGAAGCGGAAAAACGAAACGAAAGTACTGCAACTTATTCATGCAGATTCTCTCAAGATTAAATTTGGCTCATCTGGTGTGATAGTGTTCTTATTTTCACACTTTTACGGACTTTATTGCAAGTAGTTTTTGTCGTTCTGTTGAAATTAACTTTGCTGTACTGAGTAAATTTTATTTTTGTAGGCACAGTGTGAATATGATAAAAAAATTGCTATTAAATTTTCAGTTTTTTTTTCAATTTTAATTAACAGGAGCTTATTCTCTGAATCAGTGGTTCTACCCTGTTGAATTTTGTCTCCCCCCCTTTATCCCTACATTTTAGCTTAAGTGTTGCATATATAAGTGCAGTTTTTCTGCTCCCCAAGCTGAATGTTGTATTCTTGCTCTCTCTCTCACACACACACACACACAGACACACACAGTGTTTCTGTGCGCAGGACAACTGTTTGCTTGGAGGGTTTAGATGAGTTAGGACTCCGATCCAGTCCTCAGTCACTGCACTTTCTTCTACTTTTCAGTCCATTAAACCTGCGCTGCTGTCTGCCGCATGGAGGTCTGAGCTCCCCCCGCAACATAGCAACAGCAAGAGGTTGTTCTTCCCTTCACAAGTCCACATCAGTGTGCCTCTTGGCTGAGCGGTTTTTGTCCCCCTTTCTGTTATATTTTTGTGTTTCCAAATTGCATAACTTGTCCCCTGTTCAAGAGGCCAAGCTGAAGACGTGAAAGGTGTATGTAGGAGGTTGAGGAGTAAATATTTGGTCCATTGTACAGATCTGTAGCTGTGGTGGCCCAGTTGCTATTAAATCCAGTTCTTGATCTTTGCAGAAGTAACCTGTCACAGCATCTTGAACATTGCAGTATGTCCCAGAATACTACAATACAAAACCGTTAATAGGAAGCTTTGGAAGTAGTCAAATCGCCCGCATCCCAGCCAGTTTCTTGAGAAATATGTCACCGTGAGGTTTGGTGGCAGTATCAGTTTGTCACGTAAGGCGCTTTACCAAAGACTGTCTGCCACACAGGTAAATAAGAAAGTGTGTTTTGTATGTTGCCTCCTCTCTTCTTCCAGGATTGTAGAGCGATTGTTTGGTCATGTCTGGCTCGTCTGGGCCAAAGCGCGGCGCGCCGGCGCGACTGAGGAAGTGCGCCTTCTGCCGGAGCAACAGGGACAAGGAGTGTGGCCAGCTGCTTGTCTCGGACAATCAGAAGGTGGCAGCCCACCACAAGTGCATGGTGAGCAGGGGTGGGTAGGGGACTGGGAACCGCCACAACAGCATGCCAGACAAGCCTTGCTATCGCATATCAGGGCAGAACAAGCAGAGCTCTGAAACCTGTGACGGTGATGTAACCCCCTGGAGCCAAGGCAGTGCCTTGACTGCTCCCATTAACTGGAGACTCAGAACTTTACCTTAGAGAGCTAATCCTGTCTTCTCCTGTTGTTACGATGGAGCTATTGGGGACAGAGGTTCGATCCTTGACTTCGGGCAAATTGGTTGCATAAGCAAGAAAGGGGGGGGGGGATAATAAAATGATGATTATGACGGTGATGACAAGAAGGAGAAAAAGGTGGGAAGGGTCGTGAGTGGTGTTCATGTCTTCATTTCACTCACACACCCAACCTCTGTGTTTCCTCCAGCTCTTCTCTTCTGCCTTGGTGACCTCGCACTCCGAAAGCGAGAACATTGGTGGCTTCTCCGTTGAAGACGTGAAGAAGGAAATTAAGAGGGGAAACAAACTGGTTAGTCCTCTCTGCTTCCTCTACTCTTCAAGGAGGCTTTCAAGAGAGACTACAGGCATCCTAATGTTTCTGATATATTTTTATTGCTCCTTTTCACTACACACATGCTTGGCACCCACCTGCCTTGCATTTACTCAAACATGTTGGCTCATCTGCAGAACAATTGTTCATCAATAATATTCAGTTACTTTCTCAGGATTACTGTTTGTAACCTTGAGGTGCAGTTTTTTGACTGCTGTTCCACCCACATCCCACCTCCTATTTTTTCTGTGCTCACCCCAGATGTGCTCCTCATGCCACCGACCTGGTGCCACCATTGGTTGTGACGTGAAGACCTGCAGGAGGACGTATCACTATTACTGTGCCCTGTGGGACAAGGCACAGGTGAAGGAGAACCCATCCCAGGGCATCTACCTGTAAGTGGCCTTCTGTGATACCTGTGTCTTAGATCTTGGAAAATGTGTGGGGGTTGGGCATGAGAGTCGTATGCTGAAATCAGAATTTTTCCAAGTGAAAACTGCGGAGGGGGGGGAACTGCCTGTTTGCATATCACAGCAATGTGAATGTGGAGGAAATAGATGTGTGGGTTTTTTTTTTTTTTTTTTTTTTTTTTTTTATATCATCTGAAAGTAATCAGTGGCACCCAGTTTAGTTCTCACCTCTATTTATTCTTGTGTTTTACTTATCTTTTCCTGCAGTGTCTACTGTCGTAAACACCGTGATGCCACACAGGACTCCAGCGAAGGTATTGGCCTGATCCTTTATTCTTTCCAGATGAGTCATTTACATGCTGTAGTTGGGTTTAGTTGGTTGGCCTGTAATATTTAACTGTGTCTACCTACTCCGCCAGCTCAGATCTGCTGCGTTGCCCTTGCTGTATTACAGCATTTGCTAAGACGCTTAATTAGTAGAAAAGAACATGACTGAACAGCTGTGAAAATGTCTGCATCACGTCCCAGCATCCCGACACAGTTGAATTAAATCAAAGTGCCCAGTTTCAAATATTGGTCACACAGTTGCTGTATATGAATGTCGTGCACCAGGGCTCTTCAAGTGGCCCCCCATGGGCCAAGTTCAGCCGTAAACATCTTTTTTTTTTTAAAAAAAACCCTGCCCTTTAGCTGATGTTGAACATTAAAAATTAGAATGCATGTCCCTTTGTAAAAAAAAAAAAAAAAAAAAAAGCTCTTTGCACTCAGTCCAAATTCCTCAAACGAGAAAGAGTTGACGTCTTTGCCCAGCACCTTGCTGCCACATCCTGACTGGATGCTTCTGACACACGTGCGCCCTGAATCCTGACAAAGTATTCAGGTTCTGCATTGCTGTGCTTTGCTGTTAGTAAATTTCTCCATAAGCAGCCAAAGATGTTTCTCTACTTTAAAGAAGAGAAAAGTGGACAACGGAATATCTATTGTATCTGTTGAAATGTAGTTCTGACTTTGATACAAGATGTACATTGGGTCAAGAGTTTTGGATATGAATGCAATAAAACGAACCGTGCCCCCCCCCCCCCAGTCGGTGTCTGCAGGTTGCTTTTACATCATCACTTTGACTTTCACTGAGTCAAGCAAGTGGAATTTTTGTCATTAGAAGACAAATAGAGAAGTTTGTTAGATGTGTGTCTTACCTGAATAACAAATTAGAATGAAGGTAAGCTGGTGGGGTTGTTTTGTCATGTAATCTGTGCTACTGAGGATACGTTATTCAACTTTCTTTTCTGAAATTCCTTAAACTGAAAAATTATGATAAAAATGCAACATATCAAGGCCACGACAGTCCAGATGGGGAGATGCAGATCGCTGTCGCTGCCCAGCATCACAAGAGAGTATGGCTCTGCGTTTCGCTTGCCTGGGGAAAAAAAATCGAAATTCGAAGTACGGTTTCTGCCGAATGTCTATCGCTATTATAAAATCAAAAAAAAATCGCAAGTCGGACCATCGTACATCGGGAACCCCCTGTATTATATTTAGTGTTGTTTTTCTCGTTGGCGTGTTAGTGCTGACAGTTACTCTAAAAATGTTTGGCCCTCCCTTCATTTTACATTTGATAATCTGGTCCTCATGAGGAAGTAGATGAACGCTGTTGTGCACCAGATACAAGAATAAGGTTCAAAACCTCAGAGGGATCCTGGTGTTCCGTCTTAACAGAGGTACCCTACCTAAATCCTGTCAAAAAATGTTTTAAATTGGTAAAATACTTTGGACTGTAATCCAAGTGGTGTATAATAACAGTTCCCACATGACACAAAAACAGCATTATGCTTTTGGCATTATGAAAGCACCTAAAATTCTGCTGAATCCCCCTTTTTCTCCCCCCCCAGATGAACTGGGGGCCGCGGCCAATGACTCGGACTCCTCCCCTCCCCGAGGCAGGGGGCGGGGGCGGTTAGAGAGGGGGCGGGTAAAAGTGGGCTCCCATGGCCAATCAGAAGATGCGCGCTCAACCTCCTCGCACGGCGCAGACGATGCAGAGAGCGCTTCGCACGTAAGATTCTTCGTTAACGCGGTATCTGCCACAGCCATGTGGTAAACATGTCCAGTGCTCTTGGTGCTGTTCAACACGCAAGAATGAAATAGGTAGGGAGTGTGTTTTTGGAGAGTGAGTTACATCGCACCTATGAATGGTCACAGTGGTTCCTCTTTTCCAGTCCGGACTTTGCATGCTGAGCTGTTTACAGCTCCTAGCAGCTATTGGGTAACAGTGGAACACAACATCCAGCCCTTCGGTATGTGCTTTGAGAGCATGCCCGAAACCCTTTGTTCATCCCTGTGCTTGTGTGTGTGTGTGTGTGTGTGTGTGTGTGTGTGTGTGTGTCTCCCTGGCCACACAGCGAGACCGCTCCCCACTGCGTAGCAGCCCCAGTGATTCAGGCCTGCGCTGTGGCTTCTGCCACGCTGGCGAGGAAGAGAATGAGACGCGCGGTGTGCTCCACGTCGACAACGGCAAGAAGGTGGCAGCGCACTACAAGTGCATGGTGAGTAGGCTTCCTCGCTATCCTGCTGCACGGCCACCCACCTCCGTCCTGCTCGTACCTTTCCGGAACATTCTCGGGGCAGGATGTTCAACAGGGCTTCTCTCCATTGGTGCCTGGAAAGCATTCGTCAAGGGTAAACTGGTAGCATAGTGGTTAGAGTCACTGCCCTTAGATCCAAAGGTTGCAGGTTCGACCTCCAGCTCTTGTACCCTTGAGCAAGGTGCTTACCCTAAATTGCTCCAGTAAAATTACCCAGCTGTATAAATGGGTAAATAATTGTAAGTTGCTTTGGAGAAAAGTGTCAGCTAAATGAATAAATGTAAACTGTATAGTGAAGTGATGCGCAAGCTGTAAAAGTTAGATGGGTTAAATTCCAATTTATAGAGGGAGTAGAATGGATTCAAACTAATTTTTTTTTTTTAAATGAGACAGTGTTCAGAATAATTTGTATTATGGGTAAAAGCTTCCATCCACTGTCAGTAACCTTTTGTCCAGTGCAGGGTAGCAGTGGTCAGGAGCCTATCCTGGAAGCACAGGGAGTGAGTCCTGGGCAGGGAAATGTCACGCACTCATTCTCGCTCGCACACGCAAAGGGCTATTTAGCACATTCAATGCACACACATTTCAGCTATGGGAGGAAGCTATAGCACCTGCAGGAGATCGATGTGAACGCGGGGAGATCGCGCAGACTCTTAAGGAATAAAATCTTTAAAAATGTCACTGAATGCTGCAACTTGTAAAATCATTAAACCTTATGAAAGTGAAAATTTAATGACAGTCCCACAGCTGGAAGTTAGATAGTTATATGCACCTTCACATGTGTAAGATGCCTCCATGGAGATCCCAGATACAGCACCACCAAGGCACCAAGGGCATGGTGGTCCGTAATGTATTCGCACCTACAGATGACATGTATACATAGTTTTCTGTTGTGTCCACATTTCATGGTGGACAGAACCTTACTCCCCATCCAGCAAAAGCAGAAAACAGTTTAATGTTCCTAAAGGTACTGACCCAGGTTCAATCCCCATCCTTATCCCCAGCTCTTTTCCTCCGGCACCGTTCAGCTCACCACCACCTCGCGTGCCGAATTTGGGAACTTCGACGTCAAAACCGTTATCCAGGAGATCAAGAGGGGGAAGCGAATGGTGAGTGACCCGTACACTTAGGAATCCAGAAGGATCCTCCGGACCTTCATACTGTAGTACGAAAGGATAAGGTGGGGAACAGTGTGCGTAAGTATGCATCGCAGGGTCTCTGTGCGAAAGTGAGGGCTAATGTGAAAAGAGCGGGGACTGGGTGATGAGGTCACGAGATTATGAGGTCAGGGTCGCCGCCTCTTAATAACAGCGATGTTCCAGCATCTTCGATAACGCTGGAGCACGATGTGATTTTTGTGTCATTGGTAAATTTTAGCCTTCGCTACTTATTCATTTCCTACAATTTGTTGTGTTCCTAACTTCGCAACCTGTGTTTACGGTCTCAGGTAGATGAAAGCCAGGTGCGCCCAAACATGTCATGTCGTGTGCTTCTGCGTGTCGGTGATCGATAGCAAGATGATGAATGTTTCACATGGTTTGAGATAAATTTGTCCACAGCCCGAATGGGAGTCTATATTTTTATGTTCGGTTATTTTAAATTAATTTCCTGGCTTCTCCTCTCCGAAGCACTTACTGTGAATTACTCCAGCAATAATTGCCCAGCTGTATAAATGGGTAAAAACTGTAAGTAGCTTATTGTACAAAAAAAGTTGTAAGTTGATCTGCAGTAACGGGCGTGCACACGCAATGTCTACAACCGCTTGTCCCGAGCGGGGTTGCGGCATCTCCGGCAACATACAGCGCAAGGCTGAAGGAGAAGGGGACGCACCCCGGACGGCAGAAATGCTTCATCTAAATTAATAGTGTACATTTTATTCATTCAGCTGATGCTTTTCTCCGAAGCAACAAAGAATGATTTACCCATTAGTCCTGCTGGGTACTTGACTGGAGCAATTTAGAGTAAGTACCTTGCTCCAACGTAATGCAGCAGTAGGTGGGATTTGAATCTGAAGGTGGCAGCTTTAACCACTATGCTACCAAATGAAGAAGTCTTACAAAGTACTTATTTATCACTGCTATTACCAGTTTTTTTTTTCTCTCTCTCTCTCTCTCAGAATATAACCCATAAATAATTCAAATGACACATGCATTAATCTTTTATTGACTTGTGGCTTGGAAGCTAAAAGTCACTTTGGATTTAGGAACAAGTTGTGAACGTACTTCTTGTCCTAATTGTGTTTGTAATATGAGGAGTCAGTGATTTAATTTTTAACTTCAAGACTTATTTACCTCTTGGTATAGCAGGGATTTTTACTAGTGTAATTCAGGGTAAGGACTTTGCTCAAGGGTACCACAGCAGGAGCAGGGTTCGAAGAGTACCTTCGGATTACAGCGCACCAGTACGCTGCACAGTGCCCCCCCAACCCCCTTGCATTAGATCGATCGCATGGCTTTTGCTCTTCTGTGTTGTTCAGTGTATTTCTACTTTTTCTGTAGAAGTGCACCTTGTGCGGTCAGCTGGGAGCCACTATTGGTTGTGAGATCAAGGCCTGTGTGAAGACCTACCACTACCACTGCGGCCTGCAGGACAAGGCCAAGTACATCGAGAACATGGCCAGGGGCATCTACAAGTAAGCGCTACCTGTCACCACCCTTCAGGGTTGTGTGTGTGTCGACTAGTTTCGACTTAACCGCATTTGCCGGTGTATCAGTACTCTGTGCGCCAGATTCAGCTTGTGGTGGGACCTCCTGTTTCCTGAGAAGTCGAAAGGATGTAGAGTTGTACAGATTCAGCTTCAGGTTTCAGATTTTTCTCATTTTAGTCCATGTGTACTTGCCTGCACCTCTATCATTTTAGTTTTTCCTTGGAATAAAGAATCTAAAGAATAATGACAGGTTGTAGGTTCTGTGGATAGACTGAGGTGTCCCTCTTTTTTTTTTTTTTTTCCTCCCCCCCCCCCCCCCCCCTTTAACAGTCAGTGTTATTTCAAGCAACTGACACACCATGCAATTTTATTACATTCTTTGTTTTGGAAACTTAGCTGTTAATCACAAGTACATGGTATGTACCTTTCTGAAGAGTATAACAGCGCACACACACGTTGGCTGAAGCCGCTTGTCCCATCCAGGGTCACGGCAACACAGGGCGTAAGGCTGGAGGGGGAGGGGACACACCCAGGACGGGACCCCAGTCCATCACAAGGCACCCCAGGCTGATTTGAACCCCAGACCCGCCAGAGAGCGGGACCCGGCCAAACCCACCGCGCCACCGCACCCCCAGCATAACAGCAGATCTCCCTTAAATTCTTCTTGCATTTAGACCTGCTGCTGTTCCTATTGCTTGTTATAACATTTTATAGTTTATTTCCACCAGTTTTTTTTTTGACATTTTAGTGGTGCGATGTGAAGGTCTGCCTTTCCATTAACATTATCCATATAGGATAATATAATGTGTTCAATTAATGTGTGGTATAAAGGTTGCTGGAGTGAACAGAGAGGGGAAATGTTACTGCACTCTTAGGAGGAGTGCACAGCCTGGATCGCTTTATCCAGAGGTGCTGAGGTGGGCTCGGTGGTTTCCATTACCCATCAGCTGTGAGCGGTCCTGCGAGCGTGCTGTGACCGCATCCACTGTCTGTGTGACAGGCTGTACTGCAAGAACCACAGCGGAAACGAGGAGCGGGACGAGGAGGACGAGGAGAGGGAGAACCGCAGCCGAGAGAGGGCTGAGATCGAGCGTGCCGGTGGCCTCCCCGCACAGCTGCAGCCGCCGCAGGTCAACGGCAACTAGGTACAGCTTGTCGCTTCTCCCACCGTTCCCGGTGCTCCATGTAGACACAACCACGCACAGGTGTGTAAGGAATCATCAGTTGCGCTGGGGCAACAGCATGCATAGGAGTAAAAGACAGGGCCGGGTAACGTGGGTTTAAATCCCACTCTCACCAGTGCTATAAGGTACTTGCCCTGAATTCTTCCAGTGGAAAACACCCCCTTGTATAAATAGGTGAAAATCTGTAAGTCACTTTGGATAAAAGCATCACCTTCTATTGGATTCTAAGAACCCAGTAGTAATGAGGACAGTAGATGAGTCCAATAGACATTTATCATTTATCAAGCTGATTCTTTTCTCCAGAGGGACATAGTGTTAAGCTACTTAGTTTTTGCCCATTTATACAGCTGGGAATTTTTTACTGGAGCATTTTTTTGGGGAGGGAATACCTTTGTGAGGTATTCCAGTAAGTGATGAGATCTGTACCTGGGTCTTTCTGGTCCAAAAGCAGTGTGTCTAACCTCTGTGGACAGCACTACACTTCAACTGTCCCATACTGATTTACCTGACTGAGTAACCTTCAATAAATAATGCATATAGGATAACTTAAGATAATCTGTTTATTTTCCTTTCTTCACAGATGGTGAATTAAAATAAAAAAGGATGTTGCGTTGTGGAAAGCAAAGGAGGAAAAAAGATATTTTTGTATATGACATACTAGCAAAACATGGGGCCCAACATTTCAGTCTCTTACAGTTTCAGGTTGCCATCTGGGGACGCACAAACGACACACACGCACACATACACCCCCGCCCCCCAACTCGCTCCAAACCGACCGTCAGAAACGCACACGTCACGCATGTGTCATCTCCACCGATTTGTTCAGTGTGCAGGTTTGTCTCTGCTGGCTTCATACATACTTTTCCCAAAAAAAGGTGTCGGTTATTGTGGCAAAACTCGGCGATGTGTGACTGCAAGAGAAACGTGGAGTATTGCACCACAGGGTGGCATGGCCGATGAACTGACTGGACCCACCAGCGTGGGGGCTCTATGTATCCTCCTGTAGGAGACTGGACTGCGCAGAGCCATCAATTCTAACTCACCTGTGCTGTACCCCACCCTTTCTTTTTAAAATAAAACAACTTTCTTTTACAAAGAAACCAAGATCTTTACTGGAACACATGACCTGGAGGCTGCCTTCTGCTCATTTTCTTTTTGTTGTATCTTTGACATTATGGAATTGAATAATTTCTCGCGCTTTCTTTTTTTTTTTCCAAGACGTGTCATTTTTATTTCTTTGTGATCTCTATTTCTCCCCTTTTGTGTATTATATTTTAATACTGTATTGCTATCATGATTGTAATTGAAAATATCTGTGGCTTTCTTTGTATTCAGAATAAGGATTAAAATTCCTCTGGTAGCATGATCTTTGGTTTGTTTTTTCCCCCTCCCTCTTTAGTTTTTTCAAGAATTCTCGGTGGGCGTTATAGAGAAAAGTACGCAAGGGCTGTAAACACTGCTCTATTTACGGAAAACACAAACATGGTCGTTCAAAATATATTCTTAATCGTTTAAGGCCGGTAGGTGGCAGTTTATAGTGAAGCTGCTACACTAGCGTCTCTGCGCTGCGTTGCGCTCCTACGTCATGCGCTCCGAAAGTGGGCGGGGCTTCCAAGTTCTTCGTGCTCCAATAGGCTAAAATCCCCCCGGCGCTTTTTCAAGACTGCCGCAAAGCAGAAGAATATCCAAAGTGGGCGGGACCCCTACACTCTTGTTCTGGTACGTTTCTGAAAGAGGGCGTGGTTCTTGCTCTGATAGGCTGGAAAAGCCAAGCCGCCCCCGCGAAGCTCTTACTGAGCAAAATGACATTCAAAAGTGGGCGGGGCCTTACGTTCTAACTCCGAAAGCCTAATCGGAGTGGGTGGGGCCTGCACTGTCTCGTATCTCGCTGACACGCAAAAGTCCCGCCCCCGCAACCACAGCGGTCAGGGGAGGAACTGGAGCGGACGGGCAGAGCGCTGGGGGGCGGCTGCGCGCTGTCACTCATCTGCGGGGTGGAGGAGCTCGTTGGGGCGCAGAGGGGCCCTTCCCGATCCGAGAGAGGTGCGACTGACATGGCGACGGGCAGGCCGTGCATCGTGGTGAGTTCGACGGCCTCCTGGACGGGATTAGCGAGAGCTGCGAGCGCGCGCGGCGTCTCTCGAGCAGCGCCGCCGCCGGGTCGCGCGCGGGGCACGTGCACAAGGAGGAGGACTCCCTTCGGGGTGATCTTATCATCATGTCAGTGAGTGACAGCACTTCGTGTCAACGGGTTTTGTTGGTGTGCTGCTCTTCCTAACGAATAACACGGAAGGCGATGGACTGTTTTTGCGGGACGCGTGTTTTTATTTGGGAAGGCGGCGGCGGCGGCGGAGATGAAAGGCCATTGAGATGTCATGATGAAGCGCGCCCGCGCGAACGGTGCATTGAGCCCAGGCTGAGGCTGGGGGGAAAATAAAGGATGGAAACAAGAAGAAAGGGGCCCGTAGATACACGATTCCACGGTAACAGAGGCTGCGCGCCGCACAACAGGTGCTCGGGTGGGACTCGCACCCACGTCCTTACGCCCCCCTCCCCCTGCACCGGACCGTCTCAGTCCTGCAGCCTAAAACTCACATTTCTGTGTTTACTGCCGGGGGGGGGGGACGTTCAAAATGGTGTCCATGAAGAATATGGAAATGGCCGTGCTGACAGTGCAGGTCCCCGGGACGAGACTCCCTCGGTCTTGATGGAGGACAGTCCGGCCGTCACGCCGCCGGTCAGTCGACGAGACACAGCCGCGAGTCACGTGCCGGCGACGGCTGTTACGTTGCGCTTTTCCACGCGCACTGCGGAGCTGTTTCGCGACGATCGCGTTGCCCCGCAGGAACCGACGCTGCGATGTGTCCTTCCTCCGCGCGCGAGACTGCGTGAGTGTCCAGCGCGCGCTGTGGGCGCGAGGGGGACGGACGCGGGCACGCGCCGCGCCGCCACTGCGGAGATCTGGCAGGAGCCCCATAAACCTGCATAACTGATCCGCGGGTTGCGAAGTGTTTCCCAGGAAAACGATCAACATTTTAAAATAGTACATATACTTGAATAAGAGAAAACGCTAAAACGTTAATGCAGAGGATAGATTGTGTCCTTAAAATATTCTGCCTTTAAAAAAAAAAAAAAATCTCTGCGTACATTTAGGCCACAGGGGATTTACCACAGGGAGAAAGCAGTTGCCCTGTTCCGTTGCAGCTCTCAATTCCCCCGCTGTATTGCAATCAGGAATTAATGAAATAATCCAGGACCGTATCGCTGTGGATAGGGGGTGCGGTGGTGCAACGGGTTTGGCCGGGTCCTGTTCTCTGGCAGGTCTGGGGTTTGCGTCCCGCTTGGGGTGCCCTGCGATGGACTGGCATCCCGTCCTGAGTGTGTGTGTGTGTGTGTGTCCAGCCTTGCGCCCTGTGTTGCCAGGTTAGGCTCCGGCTCGCCGCGACCCCACTTGGGACAAGCGGTTTCGGACGGTGTATCCCCTGTATTTTCCCCTCTTGATTAATTTGAGACCCCTGGGAAGCTTGACCTTCTCTTTCCAGGGTGGAGTTACGGTAAGTCTGTGGTCCTCGCCACTGTAAACGCCAGGTGAGACCATCTGCGTGCCCCAGGACTCGTCTGCTGGCGTGCACCGCGTGGATTCATCTCGGTAACTCTGTGAACTCCGGCAGTAGAGGGGCCCCTGCTCACATGGCAGTTTGCACCCTGAGGTCACGTTAATGTGGACCCTGATGGAGGCGAGGTGTGTTTTCCATCTGATGGGCGCCCTGGGGTTGGAGGTTAAGGCAGGAACATTATTCCCTGTGGGCTCCGCCTGCTGTCTAGGAGATTGTGGAAACCGCAGTGGAGAGGAGGTGGGCTTTCAGAGTGCCCCGCTCCCGTGCCCCACACCAAGGGCAATTCGGAGAAGCTGCTCCTCCTTTTTTTAATGAGAAATGGCTATGGAAGGTGACTGCCTGCTGTGGGGTGACAGAAAGCGCAGGAGCATTGAACAGTTCATCATATCAAATGAAATGCAGGGCTGCTGTACACCAGGGTGTGGGGGTGGGGGGGCGGCAGACTGAGGACATGTGACCAACGTATGATCAGCATGTAAGAGTGCCGCTGTCACACATGTGCTGTTCCTTGTGTAAATGATACATTCTGTGTGTGTGTGTGTGTGTGTGTGTGTGTGTGTGTTTTTTTCATAGCGCACGGTACACTCTTGCAACTAGAAATACTTTAAACAGAATGTCTCCTGTCTGGGGAAGTGGATCCCCGGAGCTGACGAATGGAGAATGAGCGTGTTTGTTGGATTGAAATGTTTGGAAGTCCAAAAAAGTTAAGATGGTCAGAAAGTCCTGGGTTCAAATCCCTCTTACTGCTGTAGTCCTCATGATCAAGGTACTTATCTTGAACTGATAAAATAAGAATTAGCAAAAGCTCATAGTGTAGTGGTAAGAGCTACTGCGTTTGGACTTTAAAGTCACAGGTTTGATTCCCAGCTGTAGTACTTTCCATTTAGTTATTTATCAGATGCTTTTCCCCAAAGCAACTGCCAATGAACTCTATGTAGTGTTATCAGCCCACACACCTTATTCACCGCGGTGACTTACCCTGCTAGATACACTACTTACACTGGGTCATACTACTTACACTCATCCATACATCAGTGGAACACACACACACACACTCTCTTGATCACTCACACACTGTGGGTGAACCTGAACAGCATGTTTTTGGAGTGTGGGAGGAAACCAGAGCAGCTGGAAGAAACTTACACAGACATGGGGAGAACATGCAAACTCCACATAGACTGAGCGGGGATCGAACCCACGACAGTAGGTTCAACTTGAACAAGGTACTTACCCTAAAATTGCTCTAGTAAAATTACCCAGCTGTGTAAACGGGTAAATAATTATAAATACCTTAAGTTGCTTTGGGAAAAAAAAAGTGCCAGCTAAATTAATAAATGTAATACCCAGCTTTATAAATGGGTAAATTATTGTTGCCTTGGACAAAGGTGTCAGATGATTATTCTCATATACTACTACTACAAATAATAATAATAATATATTAATGTTATTCCAGTTACGATAAGTGTTTTCCTGGAGGATGCAGCAGCAGGGAATCTCCTACAAATGTGACCCAGCCTCAGTTCAGGGCCTCAGGGTTCAACCTCAGGCCGTGTGAAATTAAATTAAAGTGAAAGGGCCATTATGTCATAAATCCCATAGGATTTATTGAATTTATCACAAAGAGTTTTTGTTATGTGCTGGATCTGGGTGCAAGGGGGTTGGCTGTAAGGGAGGTAACTGGTAAATGAGTCCTCGCGTGTCTGGAAATCGAACCCTCTTTCCAAGAAGCCAGCTGGGGGTTACACGCCGTATGGTCCGTAATGGTGCTCGTCGCAAATCTGGCAAATCAGACTGCCCCACCGCAAGGGGGCGTGGTGTTCAGCTCGGAGCTGGAGTGCTGGAATGGAGATGGCCGAACTGGGATGCAAACAGATGAACATCTGCCTCCGAAGCATCTCTGTATAGGCAACATTAGTAATAAGACATGTCATCTTAATTAAGAATCAATAATAAAAACAATAAACAGATATATCCTGAAGTGACTCTTCAATGGTTTCTTCTGGCTGTTGGTTCCAGATCAGCGACGAGGAGCAGGGGTACGACCTGGACCTCTTTTGCATACCAAAGCATTATGTTAATGACCTGGAGCGAGTCTACATCCCGCACGGCCTCATCTTGGACAGGTAGGTCCCTGTACACGAACACGCCTGTTCCCATGGCGATTAAGGAGAAGACACTGAGCCATGTGTGTCCACCTCGAAATGATGTGTCTCTGATCTGTGATGCTTAGAAAGCAGTTTTCTGCAAAACATCTCATCATTTGTACACTGTGGGCTGTTGTGTTTAAGAGTACAACAGTAGGACACCTGCTGATAATAGCGATGATGATGATGATGATCCATCCAACCATCACTGAGGCAGGATACACACTGGACAGGATTCCAGTGTCTACTTTGCCATTACAAGGCAGTTTCAGTCACACTCGCACGCACTATTGAGAATTTAAAGTCACCAGTTAAACTGAAGAACACATCTTTGCACTGTGGGAGGAAACCCACGCAAACACGAGGAGAACGTGCGAATTTCGCAAAGTCTGTCGGATTCGAACCCGTGTTCACGCCCGCAGCCCAGGAGAAAACGAGGCAGCGGTGACTCTTGCTGCGGCGCTTCACATAATGATACTCAAAATAATTTTTTTATATACTCGTGTACTTTTGTGGTGCTTAATGCTCTGGATCGTTACCGAAGGAAAGGGGTTCGAAGCCCAGATGTGGAACCTCTTTCAGTCCTTCATCAGAAGATGTGGCTCAGGCCAGGTTGCACAGCTGCACCAAGACGGTGACCTTGAGTGTTACAGCTGTTTATGTCCTCGCTGAGTCTCTGTTCCACAAAGAGAAGCAGAGATTAGATGACCTTGCACACTGTTTTACGCTGTTTTACCGCAGTTCTAGACACAACAGAACACGACTCCTACAGAGCTGACCCCTGTAACCTGTTTCCCCCACCACCCCCCCCATCACCTGGCACCTCAGGACGGAGCGGCTGGCGCGGGAGATCATGTGCGACATGGGGGGTCACCACATAGTGGCGCTGTGCGTGCTCAAGGGGGGGTACAAGTTCTTCGCCGACCTACTGGACTACATCAAGGCCCTGAACCGCAACAGCGACCGCTCCATCCCCATGACCGTGGACTTCATCCGACTCAAGAGCTACTGCGTAAGCCCCGCCCCCCCACCCCCGGCATTTTTACCGCGTCGTTGGCTCCGGTTCCTTTTAACGATCGCTTTGACGTGAATTTCCGATCTATGAATATGAATTCTTCTGCAACGTTACAGAACCGAAACGAAAGCACTGGGCAGATTTCCTCTGCGATATTAATTTTGCCGTTTCGTTTGGGCATCTGCGTTTATTCATTTATCAGACGACTTTCACAAAAGCAGTGTAAAACTCAGAGTAAACAGAAGTGTATTTCACCAGCAGACTGAACCCTGCTATTATATCAATTACGGCATGTTTAAAAATAGCATAATTTGTCTTGATGGTGCAAAATCGTTCCAAGGAGTTATTTGACATTGCATAATGCAGCTATATAAAGCTTTATTTTATATAGCACCTTTTAAAACAGCACGAAGCACTCTGCAGTGAAAACACACACATAGGATACGGTAAAAAGTTAGATTTATAATAATAAAAGCTGCAAGAAGACCGCAAAATAATTTAAAAAGAGATGATGTAGTCAATATGAAAACAAAGGCTTTGGTTAGCAAATCAAAGCTTGATTTGTGTGTGTGATTGAATATTTTTGTTTTTTTTTTTTGTTTTTTTTAATGCGATTCATTGGACATTTCAATGTTCCTTCCTTACGTTTTTCACCGCGCCACCACTTCCCTCAAGAACGACCAGTCTACGGGGGAAATCAAGGTGATCGGCGGCGACGACCTCTCCACTCTCACGGGAAAGGTGAGCATCGCTGGTGGAAATGCGGGGGTTTGAATATCGAAACACCCGGAGCCGATCTGCTCCCGCTCGCTAGGTTTCCAGCCACAGAAATGGAAAAACTGGACTCCGCAGTTTTTACTCTGCACGTGTGCGTTCGCGAGCGTGACGTACAGCATCGGTATTGGGACAGCGTAGTGGCTAGAGCTGCTGCCTGGACCCAGAGGTTGCAGGTTCAAATCCCACCTCTGTAGTACACTTGAGCAAGGCACTTACCCTAAATTGCCCAGCTGTAGGTAACTTAATATTGCAAGTTGCTTTGGAAAATATGCCTTTTACTGCTCTGACATGAGCCAAAATCCACTAAATCTCTGTCTCTCTATCTCTTTCTTTGTCTGAACGCAGAATGTTTTGATTGTAGAGGTGAGTGTGTATCGCCATCCAATTGGTATAAAAGAATTAAACGTTAATTAATTAAACGCTGTGTGGGGGGGGGTCCCTGTCTGACAGCACTGACCGTGTGCCTTCCTGTCCCGTTTGCAGGACATCATAGACACGGGGAAGACGATGAAGACGCTGCTGCAACTTCTCAAGCGGTACAATCCGAAAATGGTGAAGGTGGCCAGGTACGGCACCGGGAGGGGCCAGGGTCCCAGCATGTCCGAAAATAATGCGCATGCAAATGAGTCGGAGGGCGGCCTTTGGCCTGGTGGTTAAGGAGCAGGAGATCGCGAATTAAAATGTCAGTAAACTTAAGGACATTTCGTAGAAAAACAATAAAACACAGCGGACCCCCGGCTAACGACTGCTCTGGCTCTTTTGCGCTCCGATTTAACTGGTTTAGCTAACATCGCATTAACCGCTTTATGCCGCAAGCGGTCCCATCCAATCAGCTCGCAGCAGCCCTTACTCTCAGCCAATCAGACTTATGTATAGAACATATAATATATAATAGATATAATAGACGTACTATTTATATAATATGAACTCCAGAAGAATGAATTTAGGTTTACAACTTTTAATGACATTTTTCAGTCACTGAATTTTCATTTTTATATTAGCGAATGATAAAGGTAAATGTGTATTTTATGTGCTGTAAATGATGATAAACAATTGTCAGTATTCATGGGGGATGTGAAGAATTCTGGAATTTTTGCACAGATTTTGGAATTGTGAAAATTTTGCGCCGATTTTATGGGGTAAAATTGTGCTGATGTCTAAATTGGTTGATGTGATAAATTTTGTAATGAATTAGTGACGTTGGCCGGGGGACTGCGGTATTGACATGGGAAAGACGGTACAGCACACATGCCTGATGCATGACTGACTTCAGAGAAAAACCCCACCGGCTGCGTTGGCCACCTTTCCCACCCCCTACCCCCAAACACAGCTGCTGTGCTTCTCCTTCTTATCCGCAGTCTGCTGGTGAAACGGACGCCAAGAAGTGTGGGCTATAGGCCAGACTGTAAGTACTGTACGCTGCTCTGTGCCACATTTGCATTTACGGTCCCTCTATTTCTGGGCTGCGTTAATCAAATGGTCCATCCAATATGGATATACTGCGATCAGATTTGCAGCGTTATGTGAAATTAATAGTTTAATGACAGCCGTGTGCAAATGGATAGCATCCAATAAGAACAATTTGCGCTGATGTATTAATACTTTTTACAGCATCCTCAGTGTAGGATGTAGCATATTCCAAAAGATCCCACAGCATCTACACTGAGCTTCCGGACACTTTCCGAATGTTCGCATGTTCCTGGCAAACAAATGTTTGTGAATATTTACAGACAAGGGGGCAGCAGGTGGTGTAGCAGTTAGAAGTACCACCTTGCACTTGGAATCAGGTTCATGTCCCACCTCCTGATTTACTACCCTGCTACTGACCCTGAGCTGCTCCGTGAAATCACCCAACGGTATAAATCGGGTAAATAATTGTAAGTATCAGAACGTGGTAAGTTGCTTTGGAGAAAATCTCACGCTGAATACATGGAAAATGTGAACGTACCTCATTATTTGCATTTTTTCATTCAGCTGACACTTCTCTCCAAAGCAACTTACACTGTTAAGCTACTTACAATTATTTACCCATTTATATAGGGGGGGTAATTGTGGTGGAGCAATTTAGGCTAAATACCTTGCTCAAGGGTACTACAGCCGGAGGTGGGATTCAAACCGGTGACCTTTGAGGCCAAGGCAGCACCTCGAACCACTACACTACCAGCTATCCCCGTTGTTAGAAGGTTGGTCCTGCTCCTCTTGTCACCTTCATCTTCAAGGGCTCCCGACAAACAAATCCTATGTCGTCTACACTCCAAAGACTCGTTCTGGGTGTCAGGTGCCCGGAACTGGCATTCATACCCCCTACAGGTGCTGCGCGTGCACCTGGGAAAGGCATTATTTGGCTTCACTGATCAGATGGATCACAGTTCTTGCAGTGGAGACCCAGTGGGGGTGCAGAGGGGTTAGAAAGGGCTTTGCGCTGGGGACGACTGGGTAGCTGTTATATCGGAGAAGAGCATCCGCAACATGAATAAATGTGAAAGTGCCCCCAGTTACAAAGGTGCGTTGGTGTGGAAGCCCCACAGTGGGGTGCTGTTGAGCTTAAACACACACACACACACACACAGTTATTGCATCACTGTCTGTTCTCATTAGACTATAGATACTTTTTAATAAATTCTTTTGTCCCCCCCCCCCCCCCCCCCCAGTTGTAGGATTTGAAGTTCCAGACAAATTTGTGGTAGGGTATGCATTAGACTACAACGAGTACTTCAGAGACCTAAACGTAAGTATGAGGATCGCCGGACGCGTCTGAGGTTGAGCGATGGAGCGATGGAGGCTGCTCGGTGAACGACGTGTTTTGTGTCTTTCAGCACATCTGCGTGATCAGCGAGAGCGGGAAGGAGAAGTACAAAGCGTGACAGCTCTCCCTCTCTAGCTGTGTAAAATTGTAATCTACGTTATTGAGGATGTCGTACGTTTTGTGTGTTTTTTTCTTTTTTTTCCACATTTGTAAAGATAAATTAGTAGGAGCCCTTGAAGCCCCTCCCACGACACCCTTTAAGCGAAACGTCGATACCTCACATCTCCCGGTGTTCGATCTCGCGGTGGCCTGTGTTTCGTGGTCCGATTCACGTCCAGTGGAGTGGGGTGGGGACACACCCTTGTGTACCAGCTGGACAGCTTTATTAAAACAACAAAAGAGACCATGTTTTAGCTGATGTATTCAGGGTGGCTTTTAAATTGTTTGTTTTTTTGTTTCCCCAAAGCATTGTGTCTAAATAAAATAGGCAACGTGCTGGCTGACTCGCTGGCCGCCCGGGACAGCGACACTGAGCCAGGCGGAAAGTTCATCTTCGTGAAAAGAGAGGAGACTTAACGCCAGCTATTAATTTATTTCATAGAGCAAGAAGAAAAAAAAAAAAAAAATGACTGAATTAACTTTTGGTTCTTAGCTGGCAAAAGACTTTATTGCATGCTGTTTTTTATTGAACAAAACATGTAAGGTAAAAAAAAAAAAAAAAGTCACACTGATTAAATTATGTCATAATTACAGCATTTCTTTCATACTGTCCTGTAATCAGTCTCAGTCACTCTGTGGGTGGTTATTACTCCCAAGCAATGACCCTATTGTCTCTGAATGTACTGCAGCTGTGGAGCTGGGGTTGGCAATGTGGCGAGTATTTTTTTTTTTTTTTTTTTTTTAAATTGGCTAACGATTCATCGAGTCGTCAGTCCAATTTCGAGAACCGCTCGTCTTGAGCAGGGTCGCAGTGGACCGGATCCTACCCCCGAAGCACTGGGCACAAGGATCAGCCAATGAAACGCATTCATTGTTTTGTACTCTTGTGCTGTATTGACTGCTGCTAAATAATCATAATAAATAATCAAGACGTATACCTGCATTTTGAGCCCGTCATAAAAAAAACTGGAAAAGTATAACTGACGTGATTCTGTGACTCATTTTCTTCAATGATTTTCGTCAAGTTACAATACAGATCTCCGATTGTGGCATGAAATTAGAAACGGAGCCCGAGTGGCTGGATTTCCGATATTTTGTCAAATTTTGCTCTTTGGGTCAGGCGGCAAAATTCGTTTTCGTTTAGTCATCGCAAATCCTCGATTGTTGAAATAAATCGAAAAGCGAGGTTAATTTTTGGTAAAGTTTTATTGCCAAAGTCGAACGTCGTGCTTCGTTCTCCGCTCTTTTCAGGTGGACTCCGTCCTGTTGCCAACCCCAGCCGTGGGCGGAACGTACCTCTTCGAAAAACGGGCAAAATCTCTGCTGCTTCGTGATGGTGACGGCCTCTCGCCTCCACCGGTGCATGCCACCGCTCGCGATTGTAAATACACGAAAGGCAAACGCAATCTCTGAAGGGGGGGAAGTGATGCGGTGCCTTAAATCTATATGATCGCAGCATGACAAGAGGCACCATTTCTTATTTTTCACATTTTATCTCTATGCAATGCAGCTGCTCCAAGACTCCCACCGTTGCAAGAGGATGTGCGATTCCACGTTTTACTGAAAATTTGTTAGGCCGCACGCGTGTTCTCGGAAGCGTAACGTCACAGCAGTACGGTTCTCGAAAGGGTTCCAGGATGGTCGGTCCGTTGTGCTCCGATGTATCTGGACAGGAGCTTCCTTTTGTACGTGGAACTTCTGTTCTCCGCTTGTCCTGTAGGGGGCATGTACGAGCCTGCGCTTACATGCCCTTACCCCCCCCCCCCCCATCAGCAGAGCAGTGTCAGCGCGTGCTGTGCACCGCCATTGCCACCGTACTGCACCCCCCCTCAGACACGACACACCAATAAAAATCCATTTCCAAAGGTGTTCAGAACGAGTACTTTTTTTTTAAACTCTCCCCAACTCCCCCCCCATAATGTTTTCAGACGATAAAAACGTACCCTCTGTACACATCAGATACATAAAAAGACACTCGGTGAGGGATTTGTGCCTGAAGTCAGTGTGTTACCATATAAAAGCAGGCTTTACTGGAGCAGAACACCAACACTGGACACGCTACAACCCAGCTCCAGTATTTACGTGCTGCTACCGCACCGCCCACAGACACACCTCCGCTTCCACAGGATGCCGTTGGTCTGGGCGAACGTCTATCGCCTCATCCGGGCCAATCGGACCGCGAAGGGGTGAAGGACCGAGCAGCGGACGATTGCAGGAGCCCGAGCGGCAGCTCCTCATGGCCTGCATCTCCATATCACAGCAAACCATGACGTGCTGCTACAGCGGCTGCCAGCCACAGGCAAGAGAGCCTCGCATCCCTTCGGTCACAAGTCCAGCTCCGTAAGATGTGCGCAAGAAACCGAAAAAAATGAAAAGTCTGCAGCTTCTCCGTTTCGGGTCCAGCGTGACGAAATGAGCTCCCTCTGTCCCTCCAAGGTGCTGAATCCCTTTCAACGTGTCTGAAAACACGTCTCTTCCGCATCGACTTCTCTCCCGATCTAAAAGCTCCGCGACTTTGCATCCTCTTTGAATCTCCTGTCCGACTGACGATCCTACAGGCAGCTATTTCCGTAAGGTGCTTCGGCGAATCGCGTCTCTCTGTCGAAAGCGCTTCGTTCGTTCTCGAATGTTCGTTCGCCCTCCGTTTTACATCACTTTGGAGAAAAGTGTCTCCTGACTGAATAAATGTAAATTGATAATCGTACCCGTCGTATCATTCTTCGTGCCTAATGAGCATCTGGGGTTGTGCAGGAGGTCCCTGGCCAATAAGTCTGAAAACAAGAAGACACGGAGGGCGAGCACACGGTGCACATTGAACCAAAGCGTCACGGCTGCACCTGCGGTCACACACATTGAACATACAAGTTGGGTAAACTAGTGAGCAGCAACCTAGGTGGGCAGCAGGTGGCGTAGTGGTTACAGCCACTGCCTTGACAGCAACCGGCACAGGTTTGAATCCCATCTTCTATGACTCCCATTATCAAGGTACATAAACTGAGCCGATAAAGTAAAAAAAAATACCCAGCTGTATAAATGGGTAAATCGAAAGCAGATTAGAATCGTAAGGGGCATTGGAGAAAAGCATCAGTTAAGTGAATAAACGACAATAATAATACTACCATGACCAATAGTAATGAACACAACCTGTACCCCTATTACGCAATCCATGTATAGGCCCAGGGTCATCTGGTCTGGTCCTGCAGCAGCGGGGAGGGGTACTGTATCCCATCATGCACCAGTTCTGCGGCTCATCTGCAGCTCAGGGTGCAGGCGGTGCACGTGAAACCCGCCCGAGCTCCCGCTCTTAGTCATGGTTCCCTGTTTTGCTTCGACCTCGCAGCTGTGAAACTTCCTCTTCTCTTTGTGAACCAACATTCTACAACAGCGGGGCTTTCGGCAAAGTGCAGTCGGACAGAATGCGGAAGAAAAACCGACGTGGGGGTCGCGCCGAGACGTACGACAAGGTCTCCTGGTGCCCTGCTCTTGTCTACGTTCGTACTTTGCACAGACGGTACATCTCATCGCACGTTTCCGTAAGAAAGCTACGGACACAGATCTCCCCAACGTACCGGGCAGAAAGGATCCGTGTGAACTTTTGCATCCAATAGTCTCGTGAGCGCTTGCAGAGCACACGGAGGAACTCTAAATAAACGTACTGGTGGGTGTGAGAATGTCCGTGCGTTCCCAGAATCCTTTGCAATAGAAAGATGCAGTCCCACAAAACCAATACGCAAAATACCAAAAAAAAAAAAAAATCAACGGTATCTCGTTCAATGTACTACGAATTGCCAGATGAGGTTAATGAGCCCATATTTACAAAATGTACATTTTTTTAAAGCAACTTATATAAGTGGAACAATTTTTGTGCACGTACCTTTCTCACAGATGACACAGCAAGCGGGTTGTATTTGGCAATGCAGCATTCCGCTAGTATGGGAAGTAAGATGACCTACAACACCACTCATGTCTGGGACCAACGCCCTCAGAATGGCCAGTTAGGTTGTTTGTGCGCCTAAGAGACAGAGACCCCTGCAGGTCAGGGGCAGAACAGCAGGACTCTATCAAATGGTAAACAGAGCAGGACTCACCTCTCAACAGGCCCCAACTTGCCCTGGTGTTTGTATGTAAAGTAAAAGTTAAAAAAAAAAAAAAAAAAAATGAACCAGCGATTGGACTGATTCTGCTCTAAAACCCTAGAAATCCAACACCTTTGACCCGATCTTCGATCTCAGGATGGCTTCCATTGGGGGAATTATCCTTTCAATGATGCTGCTGCCTTGAGGATTTAAGACAGTTACCCCTGAAGCCCAGGGGTTTTCATCCCTTCTCATCTCCACACATTTAGACCTGGAGAAAAACACAGCACAATGCATTTTGGAGCCTCCATTCCAACCATAGCATAATTTCAAAGTGTAATATTTCCATACTCCCATAAATAAGAGGTTTCCAGCCCGCTCCATGTACATCAACACACTAAACACATTTACATTACAAACTCGTTCACATTCCAAAAGAATTAAATCACTTCCACAGCATACAAAAACAAAAAAAATATACATATACAATTTCTGATGTAGGATTCAGATTATTTGTTTAAACTCTGACAAAAGAATATTTACTGGCCTCGTGTCGCTGTGTCTCGTGCAGTTATGACGACTTCATTATTAGAAAATTAGTTACAATATTACGAAAGAGTCAATAAATTACACTTAAGTTTTTTTTAATCATCATCATCATCATCGTACTGATAAACTTGTTTTGTCTTTTTACCCCCGGTCGATTAACTGTGTTACACTTTTGGGGCTTTTCATTTTTAAAAAATACGCGGGTAAAAACAGAGTAATAGTGTCACTTGGTGCGAGCGTTTCATTTTTCTCTCCGTAAAACTGCCGAATTAAATGACAATAAAAGGAAACGTAGGAAAAGTGATGGTGAAGCGTGGAAAGTTCGTGTTTTCGCGGAAATAGAGAAACTTTTTTTTTTTTTTAAAAAAGCCTAGTTACTGGATAAAACGGAAAACTCACTGGAGCGGGTGTTACGGCAATGAATGTTGCGATGTAACGAAAACAAGTTTATTTTTGCGAGCAGTTTAGTTCCTCTTAGTAACCGGGTTGAATTTGGTGCCGTTTTCGCTCCTGCTGGAATTGAGGACAAAATACGTCCGAACAGCACGCGGAACTGGAACGGAAGCATAAGAAGTTTGAAAAGCTGCATTTTAACGCTCGGTGTCGTGATCGGATCACGCGTTCGGCTTTCTTTCATTTTCCCTTTTATTTTTAAAGGCTCCGAAACGGAGAGACAAACACACAAAGTAACCGTCCCGAGTGTCACACAGTCGGCTCCCGCGTCCCACAAAGTGCCTTTTGCGCAAAGAAACCGTTTTCTGCGGCTCTCGAGTCGCTGCGCTTTTCGAAAGCGCACGACGAGGGGAGAAAGTGC
Organism: Scleropages formosus; assembly: GCF_900964775.1. NCBI lineage: Eukaryota > Metazoa > Chordata > Actinopteri > Osteoglossiformes > Osteoglossidae > Scleropages > Scleropages formosus. The sequence continues at coordinate 22,658,761 of NC_041818.1, forward strand.
GGGGGGAGAAAAATCGCGAAAAATAATTCCCCGAAAAATCCAAACTTACCTCCAGTGCAATCGAAAATGGCGCCGAAACGTAAGAGACGTCTAAGGTTTCATTGTGAGCTCCAGTGCAAGGCTTTGTGGGAGCAGGAGGAGCGCGAGGAGCAGGGGGAGCGCGGAGCGGCGGGGCTGCGGAGCGGGGAACGGGAGTAGGGACTTGGAGTAGGGCATAGGAATAGAGTGTGGAGTGGGGAATAGGGACAGTGTGTGGAGTGGGAAATAGGAATATAGAGTGTGGAGTGGGGAACGGGAACGTGGAGTAAAAGTATGGAGTAGGAAATAGGAACCTGGAGTAGGGAATAGGGACAGAGTGTGGAGTGGGGAACAGGAATGTGGAGTAAAAGTATGGAATATGGAACAGGAATAAGGAGTGAGAGTGTGGAGTAGGGAATAGGAACAAGGAGTGTGCAGTAAGGAAGAGGGGACAGAGTGTGGAGTGTGGAACAGGAATGTGGAGTAGGGAACAGGAACAGAGTGTGGAGTAGGGAACAGGAACGTGGAGTAAAAGTATGGAGTAGGAAATAGGGACAGAGTGTGCAGTAGGGAATAGGGACAGAGTGTGCAGTAGGGAATAGGGACAGAGTGTGGAGTGGGGAACAGGAACTTGGAGTAGGGAACAGGAATGTGGAGTGAGAGTCTGGAGTAGGGAATAGGAGCAAGGAGTGTGCAATAAGGAATAGGGAGAGAGTGTGGAGTAGGGAACAGGAATGTGGAGTAAAAGTATGGAGTAGGGAATAGGAACAAGGAGTGTGCAGTAGGGAATAGGGACAGAGTGTGGAGTGGGGAACAGGAATGTGGAGTAGAAGTATGGAGTAGGGAATAGGAATAAGGACTGAGAGTGTGGAGTAGGGAATAGGAACTTGGAGTATGGAATAGGAACAAGGAGTGTGCAGTAGGGAAGAGGGACAGAGTGGAGTGGGGAACAGGAATGTGGAGTAAAAGTATGGAATATGGAACAGGAATAAGGAGTGAGAGTGTGGAGTAGGGAATAGGAGCTTGGAGTTTGGAATAAGGAAGAGGAACTTGGAATAGGGACAGAGTGTGGAGTGGGGAACAGGAACTTGGAGTAGCGAACAGGAATGTGGAGAAAAAGTGTGGAGCAGGGAATAGGAACAAGGAGTGAGAGTGGAGTAGGGAGCAGGAACAGAGTGTTCAGTGAATAGGAACAGGGTGGTGGAGCAATGGTAAGGATTAGGGAGGAGGAACAAGGGGAGTAGAAGAAAAATGAAGTAAGAGCAGGGAATAGGGAGCTCTAGCATCGAATAAAGGCAGGGAGCGTGGAGAAGAAGTAGAAGAAGTTAATAGTTACATTTAGTTATTTATCAGACACTTTTCTCCAAAGCGACTTCCGACGAACTCTATGTAGTGTTATCAGGCCACACACCTTATTCACCGCGGTGACTTACACTGCTAGATACACTACTTACACTGGGTCACTCATCCATACATCAGTGGAACTCACACACGCACTATGGGGGAACCCGAACAGCATGTCTTTGGACTGTGGGAGGAAACCAGAGCACCTAGACATAGACTGAGCGGGGATCGAACCCACGTCCTCTTGAACCGCCCAGGCGCTGTGCCACTGTGCCATTATAAGAGATATATTAACACTTTGGAGAAAAGTGTCACCTGAATGAAAAAGAAATGCAAATACAGCAAATATGCAAATAAGGTAGCAAGGACAACGAGTAGCGAGGCCTTTAGGTAGTGTCCTGGTACACACCTCAAATCCTGAAGGTTTTGGCTTCAAATTCACTTCTCCTATAGGACTCCCTTGAGCAAGCTTCTCACCCTGAGCTGATAGCTGGAATACCCTGCTGTGTACATGGGTCAATCAGTGTAAAGCTCATTAACAGCGTAAGTGTTCTTAGACAAAGGCATCAGCGAAGTAACATGAGTATCATTCTCTATTTCTGGAGAACTCCGGTGATCAGGATTGTCTGCCATTGGCCAGCAGGTGGCGTAGAGGTTAGAGCCCTGTGAGTTACAGTTACTGTCATAGGGCCTGAAGGTTCCTGGTTCAAATCCCCACTCCTGCTGCCGTACCCTTGATTACCCTCCTTACTGCACTGATACCGCATTAAAAAATGTAAATCAGTGTAAAACTGATTATCTAACAGTGAAAATGGAGACGCGACAAGGAGGTGGAGCGCGTCCCTCCGCTCGGTACCCCCTCGCTCCGCTCCACGCGCACGCGGCGGGGACGCGCGTGGATTTCCAGTTTGAGCCGGCAGCCACGGAGTCGCGCGACGCGCGGGAGGACGGGAGCGGATCTTCCCGGGATCAGGACGAAACTCAAAGTAGGACAAAAAAAAAAACCTCCTCAATTATAGAAAAAAATAACAAAAAAATTTGTTTTCTATAGCTTTATTACCATTATAACTGGAAGAGAATATAAATTTAGTCATTTAATACTGAAGTAATCCTAGAAAATATTAATCTTTCCTCGTGTTGGTTCATTTGTGAATGAATGGTGTAGGACACAGCATGATCAGGTGGCAGTAAATGAAATTTAAATAAACCTTAACGCACAATGATGTTTTCAATATTGCTTTTTTCATCTTTCAAAGATATGATATGATGTTCTTTCAATTATGCTTTTTTAATAATTGTACAAATAATTTTATGTTCTAAAACAGTGAGCTGTAAATAATGCAGGTATTATTAATCATGTATGCTACACTACTTTCAATGCCTTCCTTACTGCGGTGTCATTATACAATAAATGTAGTATTTTACAATTCAGAGGTGTTCATAAACTACGTAATAAACAATGAGAAAAAAAAAATTCGTTAATTATTTGTCCTGCACTCGGATCTCCCCACGTTTCACACTTTGTTCACACTTGAGATGAATCATGTAACCGACGCCTAAAATGAAAGCTATTATTATCACGTGTGCGGGCGCGCGACGCGACTTTGAAGTGCCTTCAATTAATGCGCTAGAGCTTGATTAGCGGCGTTTAAAATGTTCTGTGTGTATTTAAAATTAATAAGGGATCTTGTTCGCAGCTCCGTTCACATGTGTGGGAACAAAGGTTTTGACCCCGTAAATTTATGAGAGAAATCAAAAATTTCCTTGGGTGGTATTTGCATCCGAATTTGCAGCCACACCTCCCCCCTTTACCCCACTGAACTGTAAATAACAAGTATGACAGTTCCCTGTGACCAGGCCCTGCACCATCAACTGCTGACAGACTCTGAAAGTGAAAATCCACATTCCCCCCATCTCCACTTACCTTCCCCCCCACACAAACACAAAATGCTTATTATCTTGTAACAGGATGCACAACGTTTAACGTCTCAGTAAAAACCCTCATGTCCTCCTAATGATAATAGACTCAAGTTATTTTAATCTGCTCTGCATAATATCTATTCTCGGGTCGCTTGCGGTTCTCGTCTAATTTGCATGTGTGTGCAGGAGAGAAAAGGAAGTGATAGGATAACGAATTCCAGGGTCATTATCATGACAGAAAAACCCTTTTCAACAGTTTACCCTGCTGCACCCCGCCCCTCATATTACGCGCTTCGGATGCGCGTTATCAGCCGTGGTGTTCCTCCTGACGAGCTGCACTTTTTACCCGTGTGGTTTCGTTCACTTTACCGGAGTCGGGCAGAGTTAGTGATGTGGACGCCTGTGGAGGAAGCACGCGACTCTTGCGAACGCACTAACAAGTGAAGAAACTGATCCGATGGACTTTTGGTGCCGTACGAAGAGGATAAGGGAACAATACAGGAAGGGGACACACTCTGGGGCCTTGGCATCCGGTGGACTTAAAAATGATCATCTGTGTGTCTCGTGTGTGTGCGGTCACAGTTTTATCATCTAAACATGAAGGGCTGTCAATGATCCTAAATGAGAATGCATATTTCCCTACGCAGGAGGAGGTCTGATCACGAGAACCAGAGTCGAGCAGGAAAGCGACAATAGGAACCGGTATTTCAACTGATGAGATAAACAGAGGACCGTAGTACAGCCAGCCAAGATTGAGTTATTTCCAATAATCTAACAGTAATAATTTTACATTCGAAAAAGGACCCATGGGGTTACCCCAAGACTGAGCCCCATAACCAGTGTACCTACATTTGTCTGTCTGAACATTTTGTAGAACAGTTTATACGTGAGCTTTCAGCAGGAGGGTACGGTGGTGCAGCGGGTTTGGCCGAGTCCTGCTCTCTAGCGGGTCTGAGGTTCGAGCCTTGCTTTGGGTGCCTTGTGATAGACTGGTGTCCTGTCCTGGGTGTGTCCCCTCCCCCTCCAGCCTTATGCCCTGTGCTGCTGGGTTAGGCTCTGGTTTGCCTTGGGAAAAGCAGTGTGTGCGTGCTTTTAATACACATTTGCTTTTAGCATAACTCACACTTCGAGACTTGCTTGTTCTAAACTCCGAAGCGCAAATGTTGGCTTGTTGGCTTCCTTTCTATTTTCCTGTTACCGAAACCCAGCTATTTATCGTGCACCTGTCCTAAAGCAGCCTATGGAAGCACTCCAGTTTGACCACAATACATTGTTAAATTTCACCGCTCTGGAAATATCCAAAATACAGTTTCAAAAAGATGAGCAAATAAAATAATATGGACAAAACTACTGCACACAACTATAAAAAGATTTAAAAGCATGTCGGATACATAATTAATATAACACTGTCACACTGAAGACATGTCAAACTGACACGTATATTTAGAAGCTAGTGGTAAGAACGTCAAAGTTACGGTTTCGTATGATTTCAAACAGTCCCTCCAAGTGACCGGAGTAGGTTTGCCATCAGAAGGCCGCAAGATGCAGCTTAGTGACGCGCAGGCCGATGCAATAAGAGAAAGGTTTTCGCGTAATCATCCGGACAATGCCAGGAAGCCGCGTGCATGCGATGCGTCTCTCTCGGAGTGGGCGGTTCGCAGCTCCCGCGATGCCCCTCATTTTGTCTCTGGCGGTGAGAAGAGCAGCTTGAGTCACTCCGTTTCCTTCCTTTTGTCTGGGCCGGTGCGACGCGCAAGTCGGGTTCCCGCTCGGTGCTGCGCTCCACCCCGCGGCGAGACGCTGCAGACCTGGCTCAGCACGTGACCCCCACAGGGGGGTTCAGCCAGGTTAGGGTGGAGGAGCACAATAGGGCGAAACACAAAAGTCGAGCACGCACGCGATGCCGCAGCGCTGCTGAACTGAACTTTGTACAGATACGAAACAAAGGGACGCCAAGCGCCAGCTCTGCTCAGCCTGTTTGTTATAAGGACATCATTTGCACAGCTGAGAGTTGGGAGAGGCGAAATGCCGCTCCCCGCGACTCCTGCATCCCATCTTTCATTTTAAAATTCATCGCTCCTTGCAATTCATCTGCCGGTCGAGGAGCCAGATCACAGGCTGCCTGCGATCCCAAGCTCCAGACGGGTCACTGAATTATTAATAGGTCCCTCCCGTAATCCTGTGTCTACCTGTCAGCATGTGCGAATAACATAATGGGAGAGAACGCCTGGGAGACACATGTTCTCATAACAGCAGGAGGTTCAAAATATGCAAATATTCATGCAGGGAAGGAAGATTTGAAAAAGAAAAAAAAAAGTATCAGTTAAAATGTCTCTTTTGGAATATTCTGGAATGCCGATCCTATTTCTCTACGTGCAGTGTTCACACAAAGGTCCAGAATATGCATACGAAGGGACCGGGAAAGTCCCGGTGCCCAGACAGGGATGCTGTCAGTGGGGTTTTCACAGTCCTGCACTGTCTCAGAATCACTTGACCCGGTTTGCGACCCCCGAGTCGCCTGGCTGTGCCACTCGTATCTCTCGTTAGGGGGAGAAAGAAGACATTGTCCTCAGCCAGACAGACGGAGAGTCCGGCACGCAACTATAAATAGCATGTGACTTGGCCCGAAACACGTACCAAGTGAGGCCCGGTAGGCGGAATACATGGCAGGTGGTGGTGTCAATATGTCTAGGGGACTTTAATGCTCACTGTAACCCGATGCAATACATCAAAAATTAGTTAACGTTACCCTGAGCGTTATCCAGTGAGGGTGGGTGCTCAACAAATCTCAGCAGCAGCACTGACACCAATGGCTGGGACTTCAGTATTTATAGACATATTCGTTTTTCAGGGGTGCAGGGCAGCATCTGGCTTCGTTGCTCTACAGGGTAAACATCGAGCGGTCATTGTGTCGCTGTGCTTTGTGTTCCGACGGCAGAAAACCCAAACCCACACTGCAGCATCAGCTAAACTCTCGCGCTCCCGTTCTCTGATAGAGGAACGCTGCTTTTCCTCACGAGTGGTGCCAGTGTAAAGGCCCTCAGAGTTCAGCGATCACTGAACACATTGTGGACAGAAGTAGTGGTAATAGAGTAGTTGTTCAAACAAAGTATAGTTGCTGAGGTGAGGACTAGGGATTTTAGAGGATCAAACGGACCCCCCACCAAAAGTGTTTGATCTCACCTGGTTTCTTACCTGGTTTCTCTCCAAGTGTGCTGTTGTACTACGCTCTTTTAGTGTATATTCATATCTGGTATGTGACTTGGAGGAAGATCGGATGATATAAGACCATGTGCAACGTCTGACCCAAATCTGATGGCATCTGTGCTGCTCGGGCAGAACCTTGCAGTCGTTTAGAGGGACAGAAATTCGGGGTTGCCAGTTTTGCTGCTGAAATTAAAAAATAAATTGAAAAGTTGGCGGTGGGGGAGCAGCTACTTAATAAGACAGAAAGTTTTTTTCTTTTTTAGAAAACACACACACACTGTCTGAACGGCTTGTTCCATTCAGGGTCGGGGGGAGCCGGACCCTAACCCGACAATACAGGGCGTAGGGCTGGAGGGGGAAGAGACACACCCAGGACGGGACGCCAGTCTGTCGCAAGGCACCCCAAGCAGGACTCGAACCCCAGACCCACCAGAGAGCAGGACCCGGACCAACCCACTGCGCCACCACCCCCGCCCCTCCTTTTTAGAAAACTCAATATCCAAAGCCGCACCTATTACGGAAGGAAGGTCGCATGATGCATCGCCGCCTCGTGCCTTTGAACATTTGCAGCTCTGTAGGTGACTTACATTTATTCATTTAGCAGACGCTTTTCTCCAAAGTGGCGTACATCGCAGCAAAAATACAATTTGTACATTACCTTAGGAGAAAGAGACATAGCTGCAGATGTGTGATTCTTAGTTAGTTTACTTAGTTAGTTCATTTCCTTCACCATATGCACTGACTTCCTATGAAAGGAACTGACTAAATTGTTATTGCATTTTAAAAATCTCAAATTTTATTTTCCCTCCCTCATGAACTGTATGCATCTATGTCTAAAGTAAACTAAAGGAGCGGAGCAAACTAAACTCTTTATCTTGCGTGTGACGTCACAGTCAGTTTTCATCTTGAGTCGACTAGTTTCCCTCCCGCTCGAGACTATTCGACTTAAGATGAGAACTGACTATGACGTCGCCTTCTATACCTCAACACTGCCCCCTTCTGGTTATTTTGTGTAGCTGCGCCTTTCGGCTCATAAAGCGCTACGAAAAATAAATGTAAAGTTACACTGTATGGAAAATATTGAGAAGTGATTTTAGTTAGTTAATTAAAACTGATGTCCTCCTGCTCTAAAACTTGCAAAATGCATCTGAAGAAGTATGCTGGATATATTTACATAGCTGGAAGCTTCAGTGTGGAAGTTCTGTGTTGGCCCACCGACACAAAAAAAAACAAGTGTCACTCCTTCATGTACTCGAGATTTTTTTTTTTAAATTTGTGTCGTTTCATGACGTCGTATTTACGAAACTATCAACATTTAAACTGCTGAAAAAATACAGCACGCTGAACGTTAAAGGGAGGGCGGGGCATCGCGCTTTGTTAACGATCCCCCTCCAGGAAGTGTCGCTCAGCTCTGCATTTCTATTGGTCAGGCGTTGCATTTTTGAACCGGCCACGCGGGGCGAAGTCTGGCCTTCATTGGACGAGGCAGCAGTCAGTCATCGGAACAGCCCAGGGAAGGGGCGGGAAGTTCGGTTGCGCCAGGAGTGCTGCGGTAGCGACGAGCGGAGCGGTAATCAGAGCGCTAAAACGAGCTTCTCCTCACAAAATCGCTTGTTTTGGACACAGTTCACTGGAAAACGGCGACAAGCCGGCGATGGGGAAGACGCTGTAATTGGCGTGGGTCGTACACTCGCAAAAGATTGGGAAGCGCGACGAGCCGGAGCGCCGTGTTTTCAGTTTTATTTTCCCTCAGAAGACATCTCATCTGTGTACCTGCCTGTCCCGCGGGCTCAGCTGCTCGCGACTTCGGAATTGAAACGCACCGCAGCTGCACTTTCCACACAAATGCTTCACTTGACACGTGAAAGGAAGGCTATATTATGTAGTATGACTATCACGCAGTGAGGAATTCCCGCTCGTTGCTGCATTGGGGCGTTATTTCACGGACACTCGGAGGGCCGCCTGCCCCCCCCTCCCCAAGCGCTGCTAGCTAACGGCTGGAAGAACACGGCAAAGCGCGCGCGCGCGTGTAAAGTGAGACCGAAGGGTGTTCGAAGTAGCTCCATGGGGGAGCGTCTCGCCGCTCAGTAAAGGACTCTCACTCGGACTGGCAACAGAAATGACCACAGGCCGCAGCTGCTTCCGATAGGAGCGCCGTAACATGAGAGCTCGTCGTGTCCCTTTACGAGCGGGTAGCTGTTCGTAAGTCGGGAGCGCGCGCGATGCGGGGGGTCTAGCGGCGAGGCGAGGGACATGATGGCCTTGTTGGTTTAGCTCGAGCGCCGCACCACAAAGAGACGGAGGACAGACGAGCCGAGGAGGCGGTGGAGGTGTCGCGTCGCGGGAACATACGTGCAGCTGGGCGTCCGCAGGCGCACGTGGCGTGCGCGATGATGACGCACGAGCGGATGGAGCTGGACCTGGAGATGCCGTCATCGGGCGCCCAGAGCGACAGCCACCTGAAACGGTCCAACAGTGCGCCGATGATCAACGGCATGAGGTCCACAGCTCACCTCCCTCACACACACACACACACACACACACACACACACACACACACACGCGCGCGCGCGCGTGTAATGTAACATGAACGAGCAGCACAGGGTCTGAGTTCCTGAACCCGGGTGAAATCACTGTCCTCTGTGTTTACCCGCATCATCACCAGCAGGTCTTGTGTGTCAGTGCTCATCGCACTCCCTCTTTTTGTATAACTTCAGTACTTTGCTCACATGTCTTACCCTTCCTTGTTGGTACTTAGGGCTGTGATGAAATTGTCTGTTTCAATGCTGTTGTGCATTTGCATCCATGCTCCCTTTTTTTTTTTCTTTTTTTTTGGCTCACCTGTTGCTTCTGATCTGCAGTGACCACTCCCAGGTGTTCCAGAGGGACGTTATCCGGTGCCGACGGAACAGCACCACCATCATGAACAGGCCCACCGTGGTAAGAAATCCCTTCTGCTTACTCCAGGCTTATTCACGATCGTCTCCCAGCTCTGCAAGGACTGTCATTTTCTATTTAAAGTCATTTTAAGTGCCATGTTGAACTGCACAAGAGCCAGACCTTTGAAACAGAATGAGGTTTTAGTGCTATTGACAGTCAAATGCAAATATTAATTGCATCTGTTCTGCCTCACTACTTTCATTAATCTATGAGAATGCATAGACAGAACTACTGCATATTATTTGCTGCTATTGGATCATTTAATCTATGCAATAGGTCAGATTCAAATCTAGCGTCATGCAAAGGGGCTGCACATCCCTTGCAGTACTCCTGTTTCAGTTTACCATGGGAACTACAGAAACCAGTGTTACCGTGACAGTGGCTGGTAAACAGCGCAGTTCCTGGTCTACATTGTCTTGTGAATTCATTTGTGTATAACTACAAGGGTACAGCTCAGACATGAACTGTGTCCTGTCCTTCTCCTTACAGGTTCCGTCCTCTCCCATCCGGATCCCCATCTCGAGGCTCCATCAGCTCAAGCAGGTATGCCACCGCATTGCTGGGTGGTGTTGGTCATTCCCCGCTACTGTCCAGATGCATGTGCCGAATTTCTTTCCCAACTGACGCCTGGAATGAATGAGGATTCCTTGGTCTTCCAGCAGTTTCCTATTTTTAGGTGTCTCCTCTCAAGAGATTTTCTTAGTTTCTTTTTTTTTTCATTTCAAGTGTGTAATACAGAAGAACTTAATTTTAGTCTGAATACTCAAGTCATAGAATGGTTTTGTAATATGAATGTGAACTTTTATGTGTTGGTTCAAAAAGTATTAAAGTTAAAGGTGTAACATGATATGCGTGATACCCTCATTATCCTGATTACCATTTCCTAACAGCCCCAAAAGCCTTCGCAAGTGGGAGTGTGTGTCCGTGGAGGGCGTTAGTGCTGAAAACTCCTGTTCTTAAGGCCATGAGCCCAGCGGGGGGCTTTAGCAGATTGCCATTGTTTAAAATGCTAAACATTTCATGTTTAAACACGTTGATCGCATTATCAGTGTTGTGGGGTGATGGTGCACAACAGGGTAGGGCAGATGGTCTAATGTAGTGACCTGGTGATGATTCCTGCAGGAGGAGCGAGTGGATTTGATGAACAGGGAGACGGCCCATGAACGGTGAGTGAAATGGCCTTTAGTCCCTCCTGATAGCCCAACATGGGGATTTCGGTGTAACGGGCTGCCGAATTCAGTACTGTGTGATATTCAGTGCTGTACCAGTACATGTTTTTCCCCAGTGTGGTAAGTCATGAGGCACATTGTAGCAAATGCTCATCCCCTGGGTAGTGGACAGTTTATTTTTGAAAATTTCATCATACAGTGAATTTCAGTTAAACAATACAATTTTGTACAATGTGTAATAATAGAAAAGGCTGCAAGTGAGTATCAGAAGTAACCCAGAGATTACTAAAATATGAAACATCTCTTCTCATTAGGGTCAATGGTGTCAAATGTTGATTAAACTGAATCTGCTCAATGTTGTACAATAAATTGCCACAGAACAATTAAATTATAAAATGAGTAACTCTGAAGATGTTAATTTTGTAAATGAAATCTATCCACTTGTGTGATATTTGGTTGTACCAGGAGTGTTGCAGTAGCTCCAACATCTACATAATGAGTTATGACTTTGATGGCATGGTTGAGAAAAGTCACAAAAGCATGTGAGCATGGTGTAATAGCACTGCAGTAATACTGGTGTAAATTTGATGAGGGTTTTGTTGGACTAGTGACCCTTTCTTTTGTCATCCAAAAAAAAAAAAAAAAACCGCACCAAAGTTGAGACTTTCTCAGTAAATGAGACGATGGTGTGCGGCTGCTGTGTTTGGCCTTATGCAGCAGCTTCTCCATGGTGAATGTAAATGCCATCTTTCTCCCTTTGTTCCCAGGGAGGTGCAAACAGCCATGCAGATGAGCCACTCATGGGAAGAGAGTCTCAGTTTGGTATGTGGCAGCAAGTGGTAACTCCAGGGTTGTCATATCTCCTCAGGGAGTCCACCCCGCCTAAGCTGATTGCATAGTGCTTATTCACAAAGTGGTGTGTGTGTGTGTGTGGTTTTTTTTTTTTTTTTTTTTGTCTTTTGTAAATGATCTCATTTGCAAAGTCTGACAAATTATGGTAATTCTTTAAAACTCTGCAGGCCTTTCTTTCTACATTGTTCCTTTTTTTGACCCCATTTGTCCTACTAGACATTCTCTCTGCTTCAGAATGTTATTTACAAGTACAATGATTTGGGTCTACTGGTGTGTCTTTATATGGTTGTTTTGCAGTGTATCGTTAAGGACTTTAATGCTTGGTTCAGACTGCATGTGATTTTCCAGTGGACGTTTGCCTCTCTTCCCTCTGTAGGGAGTGCAGACAGAGCACACATGCGACACTAAAACCATGTGGAGTTACTAGGGCCGCTGGTCTCTAAAGCTAAGACCAAGTCGGTAGTATAATCATCCAACACTAACTAGCAGTACTTCAGCAACTGTAGAGCTGAATGGTCCACAGTGTAAGATTCTGCCTTAGTCCTAAGGAGAATTGGAGAATTGTTGTGAATGCTGTTTCTGGAACATGAGCTCCGCTTTTGTTATGTCTCCTTGTAACAACGCCTTGTCTCTGCATCCCCTCATCAGAGTGATAATGATTTTGACAAGTCCTCGTCTTCCTCGCCGAAACGGATTGACTTTGTGCCGGTGTCCCCTGCTCCATCCCCCACGAGGGGGCTAGGGAAAAAGGCGAGTCTTGGTCTTCTCCAGGTGTTCTGATATCTTGTTTTTGTTTCCATAATACTGAGATTTTACCAAAATAGTTAAAGTTCAGCTCACACAAGTACTTCTCAAGGGTGCATTAGCAAGACCCCTCCCAGGTCTTGAACCTGTAATTCTTCTGTGACAGTTTGGTCTCTTAAGGATCTTTAAAACCTCTGTTTCTAACCCCCCCCCAACAGCAATGCTTCTCCCCCTCGCTGCAAATCCTGGTGAGCAGCAGCGGACCAAGTCCTGTACCCAGCCCTACGCGCCGCTTCAGGTGAGCCCCACCCCCTGCACTTTTCATTCTGTCTCCATCCTGTGAACAACTTAAAAAAAACAGAAATGCCAGCTTGTTGGTGACTTTAGTAGCTATAATGTGCTTTAAATTGAAGCTGCAATAGAAAATGCATGACTTATGGAAAATGTATATATGAGGGATGTGACATGGCCTTTTGGTTCTGGATGTGTCCAGTAGGAGGAGCCAGAGCCCCATTAACTGCATCAGACCCAGCATTCTGGGGCCCATCAAGAGGAGAGGTCAGTGCTTGGGAAGGTTGGGGGGGGGGGTGCGGAGTCCACAGAAGTAGCTCCTAGAGCAGTGTGTTGTAAAGGGAACATGCTTAACTCTGCCTTAACTGTTCCTGTGTGTGTTTCAAACATAACTGTCATGTGCCATAAGCTTTTTTTATTTTAGACAAATGGAGATGTTTAACAAAGTTTCTGACAGCAGGGGAGGCTGATATTGAAATGGAGAACCAGCCCAAGAGACTCTTCCAAGGCACCACAAGCATGTTGTCCCCAGAGGGACCCCACCTATCAGACCTCAGTCCCTGGTGAGCAGTAGCCTCTGACCCCAGCATTGTGTTATGACATCTTAATTTCCACGTGATCCAGTGCGCTTTTACTTGCGAAATAGGTCTATGTTATGAAAGCTATGCACCTTTTTGACTGCAGCCTGACTGCAGACCAGCTGGATGGAAGCCTCAGCAGCATTGGCTCCTCTTCGGGATCCCCAGCTAAGATGGATGGCGTGTCTCCGTCACCTGGCAACTCACCCCTCAACTTGCTGCAGGACCACTCCCCAAAGTGAGAGGAGGATGGAGGGGCTTTGGATGCCAAAAGGAGACCTGTGTTTGTGCTGTGTGTGGTCTTAAATCGACCACTGCATTTTCATTTTTTTTTTTTGAGTCGGGACATGTTTGGATTTTTTTCCAATTTGTTTATAGGAAAGCGCTTCAACTTTTACTAAAATGGCAAGAATGAGAAAAGCTTTTTTTTTTTTTTTTTTTTAAGGAAAAAAAACCACTGTGGGTATATATATATATTTCTGCCATTGAACTAGCTGCTGCCGTACTCATTTCAGACATATGAGGTCTGGCCAGGAAGAGTGAGTGTTGGCACCAGCTGCTAAGTATGGACTTCCTCTAAGGTGCTAACCCCCCCCCCCCCCCCCCCCCCCCCCCCCCCCCCCCCCCCCACCTCCACTACGGAGCCATGAGCGCTTCACCGGGCCTCCGGTCCTGCAACTTCCCAGCAGCCTTGAGAGCTGTGGGGATGTGCAGTGATGCCTTCCCAAGCACGGCAGAAACAAATGGAGCATAAGAACTTAATGGGGGGGTCATGTTTCTCCCTCCCTGAAAAGTTACCTTTCCCCCAAACCTAGAAACCACTTTAAAAAGTGGTTTTATGTAAGAGATGCACCTAAAAAGGTATTCCAGGTATTTCAGTGTACATGTGCAAACTGCCAGCTGTTTTTGGGCAATGAGGTTTAATTTATTTGATTCTGCTTGTGTTGTAGATATGTATATATATATGATCATTATAAGCTACGGAGCAATGTTGGGCCAGGGGGTTAAAATAGAGGAATGTGTCCCCGGGGAGTGGACTGCAGCCTGTCTGATACTGTGGTACCAGAGCCTCCTGGAAGGGACCTTAAATGGATTTCCTGCTGTGAAGTGCACCTTGGTGAGAGGGGAAAATGGGGACTTGGGCTGTGTTGTGGAGTCACTTGTCTGTCTACTGCTGAGGCTTTTTGTTTTTTTGGACTTTCCCCACTTAAGCTCACCCTTTTGCATGTGACTTCACAGTCACATGGCAGGGTGGCGGAATCCAGTTTGCCTGCTTTCTCACTGGGACAAGCACTGCGAGGGCAGCGTGATGATCGCCTGGATCTTAACTGGGATTCACACCTCTTTGCTGATGGTGTATATGTGGGTTTTTAGTGCAACCTCTCAATCTTGCCTTAATTTAGTCACTTATGACATTCTTAAAACTGCAAGAAAATTACATTGGAGCACTGCATCTATTTTACCATATGTGTGGAACTTTGTTATATCCTGAGAAAAGTTACCTGTAAAAACAGTACAGATAGCTGTTAAGCCTGAAAAAGCTTTGATATTAGATGTTCCTAGAATTATTCAGAAATTGACTTTTGACCCCCTGGTCTACACACTACAGAGCAAGTGTATGTTGTCTCCCATCAGATGTCGTCTTCATGACATCAGTAACCAGTTTACCATGATGGTAATGTTACTGCTAACACTGTAATTGAGGTGGACTCATCAGTGTCCTTTTTATCAGTACAGTTGGGTTCCTTGTGCTTGTCAGTGCTAATAAACACAAAGTGCATGTTCATTTCCGCAAGTCAGCCTTGGTTCTACGTACTCTTGCTGGTTAGAATATCAAAAGGGGAAAAAATTAAGCTAGTGTTGCTTGCCTTGATGCAAAAAAGGATAAATACTGCTTCTGGCTTCTATATTGCTCAAAAGGATAAAAAATAAAACTGATCATGCTTTGTGCCATTGAAGAACTGTGTTTGTCAGATGTAAAACAGGTGTGATGAAATGTTTATTCATTGGTTGTAGTTTTTTTTCTTCATTTTGGAAATATTTTCTAAATCAATTTTTCTCTAAAGAAAGCATGATCTATTGTAATTCATACTTTATCCTGCTTTGTGCATTATCAAAGTTGCTGGAAAAGCCTTTTTTTTAAAGTGAAAGTTTAGTCATGGAATATTTTTTTAAAAAGCAAGACTGAAGGACTTTGTACAGAAAGCTGTGCTTTGAGCAGGTGTCTCTGGTGTTACTCCTGTTTTTTCTTTTTTTCCCTTTTTTTAATGGGTCCTGTGGATTGTCAATCTGTAATCCTGTTCTAATTTCCACTGTCGGACATCCAGCTGTATATGTGACTTCTGAACTAAAGACAGAATAAACTTTCTGCACAGTGTATACATCAAGTCCTTTGTTGCTTTGTCTTTAGCATGTTGTTTAAAGTGCTTATTGTTTAACCTGAAGTCCCTGATTCAAATCAACATTTTGCATCAAGGCTCGTTCACCACATCAGATGTGGCATCACAGAAGTCAGAATCGGCCAAAATCATGTTTTTGTATTTCATAAAAAAAGTAAAGCTGAAAGAAGGCAGTTTGCTAGTGTACTAGTCAGCAATATGCCATCTGGCAACTGAGGAGAGGAAAACAAAACTCTTGGGGCTTGAGTATCAATGGCTTCTTGGCCATTCTCCTTTGTTACAGTGGGAAGATGTGAACAAAATGACCTGTTTTAAATGATCAAGCCTGTTGATTTCAGCATTTTCTGCAGTGTGTATAATTAACCATTTAACTGACACCTTTTCTCCAAGACAACTTACAATGATCTGCCTGTCTGTACAGCAGGGTACTTTTACTGGAGTACTTCGGTACCTTGGCTCTTGCTAGGCTCGAGGTAGTGCAGTGATTGAAGTCATTGCCTTAAAAGCCAAAGGCCCAGGTTCAAATCCCACCTTTTGCTGTCATACCTTCAGTAAGGGTCTTTCATAGAAATACACACACGCACATCGACAACTGCTTTCCCCGAGCGGGGTTGCGGTGAACCGGAGCCTAACAGGGCAACGCAGGGTGCAAGGCTGGAGGGGGAGGGGACACAACCGGGACGGGATACCAGTCCACCACAAGGCACCCCAAGCAGGACTTGAACCCCAGACCTACCTGCGTAGAAACAGCCCAGTAAAAATTACCCAGTGGGTAAATAACTAAGTAGTTTGGTATACAAACCAAAAACTGTGAGTCACTTTTGGAGAAAAGCATCAGACTAATCAATAAGAATAGAGAAGGATTTGAACTAGGGACCTTTGGATTGTGAGACAACAGGCCTAACCAGGACACCACTGGCTGCCAGGTTGTTATTGCCCTGTGTATCTGCTCTCCTGGAAGGAATACATCATATCCATATGCACATGTGGCATTGTGTTCGACAAGAGATTGCCCATGGTGTTATTTTTAGCTCAGTAATTAATTCTCCCAATGAATTGCACAAGGGGCTCTCTCATTGTACTGCTTTTCTCACTGGTAATTCGAGAAAATGCAGCTTGGCCCCAGTGCTGCGCAGATCAAACAAACGACTGCGTTGCCAAGAAGATACTGGCGTGTGTCTGACATCTTATCCTGGGCTGTTTCCACCGCCAGCTGACTTCAGTGCCGCCAAAGGACAGAAAGCTGAGCGCCAGTTTTTTGTGATAATTATCCCATTTTGTGCTTGAATGCACATGAAAACATTCAGCTTGTGAATTTAATACAAGCTAGCTAGTTTAGGGTTTTGTGTCTTCCACTTGACAAGTATTCACTGTTACGTGATACCTGGGAATCGCTTCCCTTCCAAACAGGCAATTAATGAGGAGAGACAGTATTTTACCACAGTGAGACCCTTTCATTGTGGTCGGGTTTAACAGGGAGACTAACGCTGCTCTGACAGTTGTCAATGTGGGCTGCATCTGTACCAGTGAGGCCAGTTGGGGGGGACCTAACAGTACACTGGACCACTTATCTAAGGTGTTCTAAAGTGAGACAAAGGACAGCTTCTTACCTTTCTCCATATGTGGTATATCAACCAGTGAGGTATTGGGGGAACAAAATATAGAAATGGTACTTAAAGGACCTAGGTGCAAATATTATGGGGACGCATTAGGTGCATTTGAACACTGGGGGACATGCCCCCCCCTCCGGCACTGTCCATCGTCTGACATCGTCTGAAAACACTTACAGAGCTGAACCATTAAACAGTCTTGACCCGCGAACCCTGGACGCTGAAGTGTTTTTATTGCTCTCTGTACCGTGACCTGAAAGGAGTCATCATGCAGAGAACAAAACATGGTATCCAAAGTCAAACACACACACGTTGTCTGAAATCGCTCGTCCCAAGCGGGGTCACGGTGAACCGGAGCCTAGCCCGGCAACACAGGGTGCAAGGCAGAAGGGGGAGGGGACACACTCGGGATGGGACAGCGGTCCGTCGCAAGGCACCCCAAGCAGGACTCAAACCCTAACCCACCAGAGAGCAGGACCCGACCAAACCCGCTGCGCCACCGCATCCCCCAAAGTCAAACAGCTTTTATAAAAAGGTCTCCCTTTGTCAAAATCTGGCTGCCCTGCTCCCCATCGGCACCGCACAGTCCTGCAGTTGTACTGATGTGCTGTACATCCACTGTTAGCCCAGTGCATGATGGGATTGCTGTCCTCCACTTATTGTTGCAGTGTTTACATCTTAGTCGGCAACTTCTGCTTCCCACCTCCTTGAATGTCTACAGTAGGTTTTCAGTCTTAACCTTTCCTCATCTCCTGTTTTCTCTTTCTCTTCCCACCTTGTTTGTCCTTCCTTCTCCAGGGAACTCGTGTTTCAACACTTCATGGGTGTAGAATAACCACTGTGAGGAGGCCTGCACCATAGAAAAAAAACAGAAAACATCAGAACATGAGAGCAATGGCCCAGAACAAAGAAGGTGAAGTTTTTAAACCATACTAGCCACAAGTCCATGGTATATACGTACTTAAACCTATTATGTTCCATAACAAAAAAGCTTTTTTACATTTACATTTATTCAGACACTTTTCAAAGAGATGTACATCTCAGCAGAAATACAAATTTGTGCATTACATTAAGAGAACGAGACATAGCTGCAGACGTGATTCTTAAGAAAACCTAGTTTACTTTCCACTTGATGCACTGATTTCATCACTTGGTAGATGCATAAAACGCAGGATAGATGAATCCTGATAACCTTCCTATATATATTTTTTTTTTAATTAGGTACACAAACATTTACATACAATACAGGAGTAGCAGCTGTGTAAAGGATTATCTGGGGATGATCATAAGGTTACGGCGCATGAACATTTACACCATACATGAGCTGGAGAGATCTTGGGTGAAGTGAGTCCGGAAAAGGTGAGTTTTCAGACCCTTCTTGAATGTAGACAGAGTTTCAGCAGTTCTGAGTGAGAGGGGGAGGTCATTCCACCACAACCGAGAACCTCAGTGCTTTACTTTTCATACGCGGGACCACCAAGCGAGTAAAAGTAGACAAGCAAAGGGGTCTGGCTAGGGTGTAGCGGTTGATGAAGTCTTGATTTTTTTAAATAGATTTTTAATCTTTTTTTTTTTTTTAATAAATTGGTTAGCTGTTCGGTTTGTGGCTGGTGATGTGACAAAACATCTACCAGTTGAGGCTGGTGGAGAAACCCTGCTGTTGTGCCTTTTGAGAAAAATATATCACCTGAATTTTCTGTAAAAACATCCATGTGTAAAAACATGAGTAAGGTTTAAAAACTACTTGTCTCTCTGACTGAAGTCAGAGTCAGTTTTTTATTTTTTATTCTGAGATGTACGTCGCTTTGGACAAAAGCATCCGCTAAATGAATAAATGTAAATGTATTTATCATTTGCAATTACACTGGGTACGCTGCGCATTGAAATGTGAAGTGTCTGCTTAGCAACAACAAAGCATTAAAGAAAGCCTTCCCGAGCATTTTGATGGAAAAAAAGACCCACCACTACTGACCAAGAACGTAGGCAGCAACGAGCTTCTTGTTGACGCTTAGATGGAGGTAGAGAGGCACGGAGGAGTCCGGCTCCCCCAGAGTGGGTAACAGGAGGACAATCAAGCAGCCCAGTCCCAGCAGAACGGCAAACAGGCTGGGCCCCCCCGATGTGGTGCGGCCTTCTGGAAGGGGCACAAACATACATGCCCTGGTATGTGTCATAGTGCCCCGCCAGCAACACACCACTAAGGCTTTAAGCTGTGCTGCCATCTAGAGGCATGAAACTGCAGGCTTTTCCAGTTTTTGGCAAGTCCCAAAAATCATATGCAAGGATGGTAATTTTTAAGGAAGGGAAACCGCAAAACTTATTAGGAGTCTGGATATTCCGTGTAAAAGTTCGACTGCAGCGCAGAACAAGTCACCAGTGCCTTCTAAAAATTTTGTGACCCATCTCACACTGCTTAGGAAAGACAATTACAGGCAGAAGTGACATCATAATAGATTTGCATCCCATGAGGTCATAATGTACTATTTATCGACTATGATAACTGAAATAACACAACAGCAAACCTGCAGCTAAATAAGAGCAGGCCCACTAACTCGACCGCTTTCCTGCACTTTCCCACCTGTCTGCTCAAAGAAGACACCTTTGGCAAGCTTCTCTTTCAAACGATGCGTCTTATTCTGGGAGTGAGGCTGGATGGGCTTCTGGGTGGCTGAGGACAGCAGCGTGGCCGTCACCTCCTTTTGGCCCAGGGACTTGCACCGACTCTGCTCTGACACCTGAAGGCGAAACTTGTCGACCACACCATAGTGGCACTCCCGGATGTCTCTGTGGCGGATCACTCTGCCCAGAAGGGGAGAGGGAGGAAGGTGAAGAGTTCAGCTTATTTGCATGTAGCTAACAAACATGCAACCCAAAAGGTCTGCATGACTGTGGCTCTCTACAGTCTATAAATAATTGCATTGCAGGTACCACAATTGTTGATTATGTCCAGAAGATCACCTTGCAAAGTGCTCTGTTTAAACTTGACTTTGTGCAAAATATCAGCCAAAGTAGCACGGTTTTAATCTAGCTGACACACCTAGATACTTTTCCAGAGAAATTCAGGTTAGGTACTTTTCCTCTAGGTACTTCAGCTATATGTACAAGCAAAGCCCACCCTAAAACTCAACTAGCAGCCTTCACCTTCTCTGTCCTTCACCCACAGCCCCACATGCTGCACCTCCTGCTGTGTAATAGGTTACATAATAAAGGGAAACTAAGTCGAACCCAAAGGCAAGGCAGTGTAGAAGTTCTTAACACCAAGTCACTCTTGATAACTGTGACTGTTGACTGAATAAATAATATTCCAAACTTCAAAGCTTCTCATCCGGCAAAATGAGCCCTGAGACATAAATTCTTGTTTCTAATGGAAACCTTGATCTGAAAGCTTGAAAAATTAAGATTCATTATATGTACACCCTATTAACTGGAACATCTGGGGCTATGAACGATGGATATTAGCAAAGTGTCGTGGTGCCACTTACATGTCCACGCAACACCGAGGCTTCACGGCTCCCGTGGCGTCCACCACCACATACTTTCTGGGGGCGGTGCACAGCACTGGAGACAGACACGGACACGTCATCACAGCTACCCGAGCCATTTTGCGTACATCAAGTTGTTTTCACACTGCATTTACCTGATATTGGGGACATAGGTGTAACTGCGGACTAGAACAAAGTGATCTGGGATGTGGTGAGTTCTGTTTGCATAAAGCAGATTGTCTGAATGAAGCTGGGAGGGCCAACCTGCTAAATCAAACTCATAATTCCTTTAATTAATCCTCTGCTCCTCTCAGGATAATTGCTTTTTTAAAGAGAGAGCTGGTAAAACCCACGTCATGTGCTTGTGGCCCCCAGAGACTAGGACAAGGATGGATGCGCGGTTGAGAATATTTTCACAACAGTTTTACAGCACTTTTTTACCGGAAAAACTTCCTAGGGAGAAGGAGGACGTGGAAAGAGCGGTCTCTCTGTGTCTCTCACTGACCTTTAAACTTGATGATGAACTCGTAGGGGTTGTAGAGGGTGAGCACCTGCCTGTGTGAGGCCTGCTCATTGGCATAGAACACCAGCTCTGTGGGAAACACGAACACGGGAAGCCTGCCTTCCACTGCCCTGGGTGGCCGGCTCTGTTGCTGCATTGGCACGTGCTGACCTCACTTCCTGTGCCGCTCTGTGTGGGCGTGGGCCTCCTCCAGTTGCTCTGCATTCAGGTGATCAACAGCATTACAAGCTCCCTGAGGAGGAGAAACAGGGTGCTGCTGATGGATGCAACAAACCGATGGTCATATCTGCGCTCACACATAAATTTTTTGCAATTCAGAGATCATGCAAGAGGCTTCATTTTTGTGTTTATTATATTTGCATTAATTTGCACTCTGTGACAATAAATAATTAAGAATGCTGTTTTAAAGAAAGCTAAGAGGAACACATATCGCCACAAGATTTTCTTCCGCAGCCGTCACGTCATCGCACCTGTGAAAAGTCTCAGACTCAGGCGGTCCCTTTAAGGTGCGAGCCGGCCTCGGCTCCACGTGGCCGGTCACGTGAGCGTGTTTACATGAGCCCGTGCGGAAGTGCCGAGTTTCGGCGTCGCTTGCTGGACGAAAAAGTCTCGTAAAGTGTAAGCAGTCAGTCTAGAAACCAACATTAACAACGTTTATCGGCATCCACGGCCCACCTTCTTCACCCATTTGCTTACCCACTTCTTCTCTTCAGTTTGCAGTTTTTAAAAAGATCATTTTTATTTTAGTTGTGAGAGAACAAGTAACAGCAAGTTATTTCCTGGCCGCGCGGTCCCTGAAATTCCTATATCGATAATAATAATAATAATATTTATAACAGAGGTGGCTGGCTGCCAACGAACGTGTCTTTATCGATTTGGGTTTTTTTTCCTCCTGAGTTTCCTGGGTCGACGCTAGACTCTAGGCTAGAGAGCTAACGATTCACAACCCTCCTCCTCCTCCGCCCCCAAAAAAACTGCTAACCTGAACAAATTGATTTAAACAGGAAGATACATAAAACCCTTCCGCAAACAGATAGTGACATGTGAAAATGCACGTCATAAAACAACATCTTCAAATGTTGTGGACAGCGGCGCTAACGACGTGCTTAGCTCCCCAGCTTTCCACAGCACAGGTAGATATAAAATTGTCACCGTTACAGCCTTTCCTCTGCAATGTGAAACACATGACATGACATCAGAAGACGTACCCTCTATTACTCCGTTATGTGAGTAAACCGACCAGCCAGCTATGTTTAGGTGACGATGTTACATGTATCTTCACACTGACATTTTCTTATTTTCCTTTTCTGCATGCTGCCAATGCAGCTGACAAGGTGCATGATGGGATACTGGAGGGCCCTCGAGATTGCGTCTGACGTCATGACGTTTCAAACCAAGGTCCCGCACCCATCTCGGGCATAGTTTTTAACCAAGTCACATTAAACCCTGCATTTCTCTGATTTAATTAGCATATCAGTGTTTATGAGAAAATTAGATTATAGTCTCTTTGCAAAAAATGACATCATTCAAGTTGTGTAACTGCTGTTCAGATGACTTGGTTACAGTTGTAAACAGTACACAGAGATCATGCTTGTCAACATGTTATTTTACAGTCACATCTGAAGGCATCGTTTGAGAAAATAATTTCATTTAAAGCAGTCGATTTTGTGTGGTTCTACCTTTGATGTGTTGTTTACAAATGTTTCTCAGAAAATGTTATGTGGCAATATGGAGTTTCTGCTTAAAATAATGATCTGTTTCTGTGGGGAAACTGCAGTTCCGTTGAGAGTTTTCTTAAACACAATTTCATCATGTACCCCATAAACAACTGCAAAGTAACTAGTGAGAAGGTTGTTTAATAGTTATTCCGATAGGCTGGCAATATCAAAAGACTTAACAAAACAACTGGCATTACTATAGCACTGAAAACGGTTCAAGATGTAAGTATGTGGCCCAATGATGTATTCATGACATTTTCATTTCCCGGGGAAAGGTAACAAAAAAAGGATAACTTTTCCGTCTTTCTAAAGCTTTAACGTATGCCAGAGAAGTGGTGTCATAGTCAACTGAGACCGAATGCTGAAATGTCGTAAAATTTCTGTGAAAAGCCCACACTTACGAACCAAGTACACATACCAGCACAGTTCTGCACGAGTTGTAAAATGTATAATACTTGAAATATCTAGCCGAAAACAATTTACATGCAATGTTGTATAAGAGAAGTAAAAGAAGAAGATTATTATTTTTGTATGAGGACTGTTAAAATCTATTAAACTGTGCCTTCCACCCCTCCTGAGGCACAGGCCGCCAGCATGGGCTCTCCAGGCTAAAATCCATTACAGTGGGACTTTAAATGCTTTATTTTTCGTTCTATAAAGACTTATGTGTCACTGCTGAGTAGCAGACGTGGCCGATCTTGTCACTACGAGGGACCTGTCGCACGAAGCGTTCCGTGAGCATGAGAGCCTCGAACTGACGTGAAATACGTGTCATATGAAGAGTGGAACGGGGAGCCTCGAGCTGACACGCTGCTCGTGGGAGAGGAGCGGTTGGCAGGGATCCAGGACGCGCCTCACGCACTTCTCAGAAGGCTTGATGATCGCAGTCCTCCAGTTCCTCCCACACTCGTACACGTTCGACCCCGCCGCCCACCGCGGCAGTGGCCCAACTCCCACGAGTGGGTCGGAACATCCCTGACGTGGAAGCCATGTTCGCGCAGGTTCACAGCAACATGGCGAGTGAGCGCGCTTCCTACCACACATACAACCAGGAGGGGAAACCGGGGCGGATTATGTCAAAACTGTACTCTGAAGCACCCCCCATCCCCCCAATAAGAGAGTCACGCTGGAAGAAGAAGGAACGCGGCTGGGGGGCGAGGAGGGGGAGTCCTCTCTTTATTCCGAAATTGCGTCAGTTATAAACGAGGTCCTCACGCTTACTTGTTTACTCTGAGTATATGTTAGGGCTGTTTTTCTCATTTAGCACTCACACCGTTCCGGTACGTTGCCGCTGCGCTACACAGTTAAAAAGAAACTGCCTGACATTTCCCTCCCTGCCAGTTCCTGCACTTCACGCAGGAAGGCGTAAAGGGAGGGGAGACGCGAGAAGCGCTTCCCCGCCTCATCGCATATTCATAGAGGGGGAGTGGCCACGCCGGCCGCATCGGACCAATGTCGTGGCGGCAGCGGGTCGAGGGCGTGGCCTGCCTGTTCGGAAGAGAAGTTCTGTATCAGCGCGAGCCCGAGCCGCGCTCAGAAAAGACAGATAGAGAGTGAGGCGGCAGTAAGGGGTGGCTCTACGACCCTCTTCTGAGGGGGGGTGCGATTAAAGCAAAAATAATATACACACATATACACGCCCAGGCCGCGAGATAGCTCCTATGTCGACATTGTCTTTTTTAGTAAGCATATAGCTTAATAACTCTATTAAAATGCCTATTTTACTTTTCCTGATAGACACGTCCGCTTCTATGAATCAGCGCACTTATTTGGGTACGACGTATCTGGACATTGCTAAAGGCGCGGTTGAGATCTTTATGAAGGTAAAGAGTAATTTTACCCCGACTTTTCAGCATCTTATGTTGCCTTGTGGGAGCAGAGGGTCCCTATGATAGGATTAGTGGAAAATAACGTGTATTGTTTCGTTTTCTTTAACAGCTGCGTGCCCGAGACCCGGCTAGTAGAGGCGACAGATACATGCTAGTTACATTTGATGAGCCACCATACGGAGTTAAGGTAAATAAATACTGTTGCATTGTGTTTTCGTGTGGTTGAGGCGGAGACGTTTTCTGACAGTGAGACTCTGCTGTTCCTCTGGTTCGTAGCTGCGGGTTTTGGGCGGCCTCCCGGCGCTGAAAACTACTAATTTTGTTAAAGTACCCGCACACCCGGAGCGGCGCAGCCTCCGAACATGGCGGACATTTTGCTTTTGTACTAGGAGAGCTCTCGGGCGCTGAGATGGAGGCGGGAACATTTGCGATCAATCATGGCGTCACGCGTGACGTCACGACGGAATAGCCGGGTTCGGATTGGACGGACGGCCTCCGTGACGCCCTATTTTCTCCTTTCACATCCGCTTAGTGGCTTCCTTAAAGTCGCTCCCATTGGCGAGTGGAGACTGGCCTGTCAAACTTGTTTTGATTTGTTAAACCTTTTTTTTTTTTTTTTTTTTTTAAACCCAGCATGTGAAAATTCTAGGGGTATATATTTTCCTTAAAGTCCCCCCCCCCCCCCCCACGTCAAAGTTTTTACAAATTTTGTTTTTAACTAGAACTTTTTAAAAGTGTGTTCCCCTGTAAACAATCAGTTTCCTGTCACCTCTGTACACACACACACACATCCAGTCACATATCCGAACACTGTCACACACTCCCTCCCAGTGCTCCCTTCCAACATTTACACTCAGTGTATATTATTTGAGTCCATCTGTCAAGATTAGTAAACAAAGTTCACGACCTTCGCCAAAGGCTGGGCAAGAGAAGGGCTCTCGACCTTAACATTCGCATTATGCAAGCAACGCCGCGGTATATTTTTGGGAAATGACTTGGCACGGTGAACGTTACCACAAGAAGAGTCATCGGCATTTCCTTTGCGCGTTCGTTCGTCACGTTTATTCATTTACCCGATGCTTTCCTCCAAAGCGACTTGGTGTCACGCTTCTTACTATTATTTACCCATTGATACAGCTGGGTAATTTTACTGGAGCAATTTCAGGTAAGTACCTTGTTCGAGGGTACTACAGCTGGAGGTGAGACTGAAACTTGTGGGTCCAAATGCAGCAACTCTAACCCCTATACTACCAACAAGCTCAGTAATTCACCATTACTGTAGGAATGGTTGTTACGCACACACACACACACAGATCGGGATCGCGGTGTCATGGACCTCCCTGCAGGTACGTAGTGCTCGCTGCTACACTTGTTGTCGTTTTTATTTTTCTACTCTGGAAATTCATCCTGTAAACACCTACTGGACTAAATTCCAGAATTTTATCATTTAGTTAAATACAGTGGTACTTGAAAGTAAGTAAACCCCCTTTGTCCCTTAGTTTTACCACAAAACGGTTATTTAACGAGAAGCATTCCTTCTCACCCGACATAATAGGTGTGTAGCGACCAATTCCATTTAGCTGACCCTTTTTCTCCAAAGTAACTTATAAGGGTAAGATTACAAGCTTATAATTATTTACCTGTTTATACAGCTGGCTAGTTTTTTTTACTGGAGTAATTTAGGGTAAGTATGTTGCTCTAGGGTACTGCAGCCAGAGGGGGGAATCAAACCTGCAACCTTTAGAGCTAGAGGCAGTTGCATTAACCACTATGCTACCAGCTGTCCCTGGAGTCTGTCTCTTGCTTTAGTAGAAACACAGTAGTAGTGCAGGTGCAAAAACAAGTAAAGCCCAAGTTACACTGGTTAAACCAAGTAGGTGAGCATAATCAGGGGTGTAAATCATCCTCATTTTTTCATTTTATTTATTTAAAATTTCGTGCAAGACCATCCATATAGGGTTCATTTACTTTCAAGCAGCACTGTATTATATATAGATGATGATAACGATACAGTTTTTCCAGGAGGATGTTGTCACAGAAGCTAGTTATGGTGGGAGAGATCCTGGCGGTTGAGTATGCAGCGTTTTATGAGAGCATCGGTGGTTCAGATCTCAGGAGGGATTCGTTTGTCGTGCCCCAAGGACTGGTACTTACCCTGGAATGGTCAAGGTAAAAATTAGGCAGGCAGGCAGGATTAGGATCGTAAATCATTTTGGGGTTAAAGTGCTTAAAGTACTTTGCTCATTTGTATGAATATAAATGGCACCGGTACAGGGTTCGAAAAGCTCTTGGGACTTGATCCTACACCCTGCTGGCTTAGTGTTTGTTCCCTAACCCATGTGATGCCTGCTGAAAGCACAGAGCCGCTGATTTATATTTATTCATTTAGCTGTCACTTTTCTCTGAAGCGACTCACAACTATTTACCCATTTATACAGCTGGGTAATTTTACCGGAGCAATGGTAGGGTAAGTATATTGCTCGAGGGTACTGCAGCTGGGGGGTGAGATTTGAATCGATGACCTTTGGGTTCAAGGGCAGCAGCAGCTCTAACCACTAGACTAACGACTGCCCTTATGGACGCTGTCAGAAGGGTAAGACCCCTGTGTGAGCAGCATGACCCGTTCTTTCATTTTCTTGACTTCCGAACGTGATACCTTACTTGCCGTGCCGTGTGTTCGCACGTGTCTGCAGACGTAGCGGCGTGTACTCGAGGCCTAGAACATCTATTTGCGTAACGGACTGTAGTATACACGGGGTACGGTTACAACGCTTTGCGTGCTTCGCGCAAGCTCTGGCGAGCGGCCCGAGTAAATTGCGGAGTACGAAAAAGGGCGCCGGTGTGACTCGGCTGACCCCGGGGGGCGCCGGACGCGATCGCACCTCCTGTCAGGGCATCTGTTTATGTGGACTTGCCATGCGGAGCAGTGCAGTCTGTGTGTGCGACTCACAGCGGGGCGGTGTGTTCACAGGCTGCGGCACCGACAGTGACGGTGGCGCTACCTTATTCCCTGACACTTCATTATCTCCACCACTGGCAGATGGCCAGCAGCCTCTGAGGTGGCACTGGGGGGGGGTGTCTCGAGGGGTTCCTGTCCTCCTTTCTTTGCATTTGTGTCAAGTCTCCCCCTCTGCCACTCTGAGGAGGGGCTTTTTCTCAGCGCTGACAGTGCATCTCTCTAGAGATCGCGGTCTGCGATTGTCCCGGGCGATTTTACTCCGGTTCCCTGAGCTCCGATTTGACTCTTGATGCCTCGTGGAGTTCTGACCGTTCACCGTGGTCTCTTTGTATTTACGTGTATTCGATCAGCAGGCGCTTTTCTCCAAAGGCATACGAGCCAGAGTACACCAAATTGCATTCCGGCAACAAACGAAGAGGTGTAGATACAGACGTGTGACCGTTGAACTCCAGGTGGTTTGTCCGGTACCACCAGGTGCACGTAGAGCTGAGTCCGATCGAGACCCGTGGTGTGAAGCGATTTCGTGGAGCTCTTAGGAGAACAGGAAGGAGGTTGTATGGCGATCTGAAGGGAGATGTGTTTTGAGACCTTTCTCCAATGCTGGGGAGGATTCAGCAGTTCTGAGAGACCGCGGGAGCTCGTTGCAGAACGTCAGTGCCGAGACGCTCGCTGGAGTGGACGAGAGCTGTGGAAGTTGGGAGAGCGTAAGTGTTTGAGTAGCAGTGATGTGAAGGCGACTACTGCGCACAGACGCTTCCAACCCAGTTCCTCCTCAGCCAACGGTGCCCTGGATCCCAGACGCTCACTCCCTTTTCCACATCCAGGACTCTGGACCTCATGACTAGAGCGTGTCTCTACGGTGAACCTTTGCAGGCTGAGGGATGATGCGGACTCCGGGTACCGACGCCAAACCCCGCAAAGTGCCACCACTCTTGTGCTCTGGGCCGTTGTGATCCAGTACGTGGAGTTTGATTGACTTCATTGATTTCAGAGCCTCCGCAGGTCAGAACAAACTCCAGGGTCAGGAGCGTGTGCAGCTTCCACTTGTTGGGTTGCTATGTACAGCCTCCCGCTGTCTCACTTGGCTCATCTGACAGCGGTTGGAGAAAGCGGCGTGTGAGGGCGGGAGAATCGGACACGTGATGTGTGTCGCCCGGGGCTTTTCCTCCAGGAGCAGCTGTAGCTGAAAGGAAGCTCCTTCAGGTGTGTAGGACATCTCAGGAGGACGACCTCCTGGTGCGTGGTGCGTGTGAGGAGCGAGTCCCTCAGTTCTGAGAGTACCGCTCATCTTACCGGAAAGAAGATGGACCCAAAGGTCGTAGGTTTGAATCCCAGCTCCGGCTGCAGTACCCTTCAGCAAGGTACTTACCCTAGATTGCTCGAGGAATAATTACCCAGCTGTATAAACGGGTAAATTGTTGTAAGTAGCTTAACACCATAAGTCACTTTGGAGGAAAGTGTCAGCTAAATGAATCAATGAAATGTGATTTAGCCAGCCAGGGTATGTCAGGAATGCTCCCGAGGCAATTTGGGTTTAGGAACATGTCCTTCTGACAGATGGGATGAAGCCGTTCCCTTCTGAGGCTCAAACCCGTTCAGAACATCAGGTTACAACTACAGTAATTTACCTGTCTAAACAGCTGGGTAATTTGCACTGCATCGGTTCAGGATAAGTACCTTGATCCAGGGTATTCTGGTCTTTGGAATTCATGGTTTCGGTTCAAACCGCTACGCCACCTGCTGCCTGTATGCCGCCGGTTAAATGTCAGGTGTGCACTTCCTTTGTTTGCTGTAGTCGCAGTGACTGTGGAATGGAGCCAGAACGCTGTGTGATCCCTGGAGGCGGAACGTCCTTCTGAGAGCCTGCACTTGGCATCCGGGCAAGGAAGGATCGAAGGTGGAGGAGCGTGGGGGAGGGGGGAGGTGGTAATTGGCTGCCTAGAAGAAAAAAGTCCGCCACCGAGGGTCTCTGTCAGTAGGATGTCTTATTCATGTGGCAGATGGGCTAAAAGTTGCTGGTTCGGATCCCCGGAGGGGGGCAGGGATGTCACTGGTAGTTAACCTGGTTTGCTTTGGTGGGGAAATGTCTCCGTTAATGGATGAGAGCGTCGAGAGTGTGTCAAACCTGTAAGCCGTGTGTGAGAGGGACCCTTCTCTGTGTCCTCTGTGTGTGACTCTGAAGATCTTCCCTTCTCAACGTTCTCAACCGCTTTGAGCTCAGTGACTAAACTGATCCTGGATCAGTGTTTCAGGATGCAGTCTGTATGGGCCTTTGTGAGCTCCTCCTGGACCATTTTTTCTCATTTTTATTCTTATTGTAAAAATAACAGACAGATAGGTAGAGCTGAGAGCGTGGTGGAGAGAGCTGCTGCCTTTGGACCCAAAAGTTGCAGGTTTGATTCCCACCTCCAGCTCTAGTATCCCTGAGCAAGGTACTTACCCTAAATTGCTCCAGTAAAATTACCTAGCTGTATCAATGGGTAAATAACTATAACTAGTTTAACATTGCAAGTTGCTTTGGAAAAAAGTGTCAGATGAGTGAATAAATTTAAGTGGCCTGAGATGGAGGAGTGTAGCACTCTGCATAGGGGGGGGTGGGGGTGATCGGTTTTTTTAAGGTATTGGAGCGCACATCCTTTGATCGTCTTGTACATGTGCAGTGATTTACCCATTTCTAGCGCTTTCACAGTATCAGGTCACGGTAAATACCTCAATCAAGGAGGGATTTGAGCCTGGTTTGAATGAGTGCAAGGCGATAGCTCTAACCACTACGCCCCCTGCTGCCCTGGACACTGCAGTGCTGGTGGTAGAGCTTGTACAGATATGACAGATATATGAAGATATATCTGTGTGCAGAAAGAGGGGCAGGGAGGGGGCAGTTTGCAGAATGTCTCTCACACCCGTGAGTCCCGTCCCAACCCCCCACCCCCTGCAGCTACCGCCAGAGGAGGACAAGGTCACGACCTGCTGCCACACCGGCACGTTAGCATGTTTTGGCCTGTCCTCCCAGGTGGTGCTGCTCTCGTTCCCCTTCCATCCCTTCTCTCTCCCTGCTCAGCCGGTCTCTCCGGCGGGAAGCGAGAGCTCTGATTGCAGTCGCTCTCGCACCCGCGCCATGAATTCTTAATGGCGAAAGCGAGGAAGACGGAGGGCGAGAGAAAAGAAAATCACTCTGTTGGTTGAATAATTGAGAGCGAGTTCCCCGGTCGACCGCCCGTCTCCGTCGAGCTCCAGCGGGATGACACAAGCGAGCCAGAGGCCTTTCTGTGCAAGAACGTGTGTGTGTGTGTGTGTGCGCCTTGCAACTCTGCAGCCTCCCTCTCCCACACACACACACACACACACACACACACACACACACTCTCTCTCTCTGCTCAAAGCTGATCTCTGTATGTCACTAGTTTCCTCTCTCCCCCTCGGTCTCATTCCCTCGCTCCCGTCTCCCTGCTCAGCAGAGCGTGGCCGTGTAAGCTTGCTGCTCTGGAGTAAATACAATCTTGTAACGGCGAGACGATGAGGTAATACTACAAGCGAGGCGCTCTGGTAAAGTGGTAAAGCTGCGACTTGTGTGAGACGGTGCTGCGATGGAGAGAGCATGAGCTCCTCCTTCCACGGCGGGGCCCTGGGGTGGAGACGTGACCCTGAAGCTTTGGTGAATTTGGGATCTTCTGCGCACCCCTACACACTCCTTCACACCCCTCTGCATCATCCCAACGCACTCCAGCACCTCCTCTGTGGAGTCTCACGCTGCTTTGCTGGAAACTGATAACCGCCCCCCCCATCCTGTTGCCAGGCATATGAGACACTGGACACAGACATGTATTACTATTATTAAATAGTAATCATGCAGATGCAGCATTTATACTGTATAAAGCATATTATATATGTTGATTTACTCTTTATATGTGTGTATGTGTGGGTATTTTTAACTGAATAATTACAATCTGTGTGCATTTAGTTTATGGGCACTTTAATAACTGCCTTTATGGGATTTTGCCCACCTGCTGAGCTCCACAGCCACCATGCCACCTGGTGACCAGTTGTGCCAAGTTTCCCCCTGAAGGGTGTGTGAGAGTGATGCAAAGCAGGGTGGGCGTTTAGTGGGGTGAACCCTTGCGGCCCTGGGAAAGGAGGCTCC
Source organism: Scleropages formosus (assembly GCF_900964775.1). Classification (NCBI taxonomy): domain Eukaryota; kingdom Metazoa; phylum Chordata; class Actinopteri; order Osteoglossiformes; family Osteoglossidae; genus Scleropages; species Scleropages formosus. Next base: position 22,690,482 of record NC_041818.1, read on the forward strand.
GATTAGGAGGGTGGTGAAATCTGATTGGAGAGGAGAGGGGAGCGATGCGGCCGTGGTTGACGGGTGGATGTGGGGTCAGAGCGCAGGTTTGAATAGCAGGCCACGCCCACTGGACACACCTCCTACATCTGCCTGTCGTGCCTGAGCTCTGTTTGAACGTGAAGTGTTTGTTAGAGTATCTGAGCACGTGTGTGTTTTGCCTCAGTGTATATAACGCAGTGCGTTTGTAACACCTGACGCCCCCCTGTCCCGTGCCCCGTAGGCGGGATGGAAGGAGAACCACGCCACGTTCATGAGTGAGCTGAAGAACCTGCAGGCCTCGGGCCTCACCACGTTGGGCCAGGCACTGCGGGCCGCCTTCGACCTGCTCAACCTCAACCGCCTCGTCTCCGGGATCGACAACTACGGACAGGTGGGTTCCCGTCTCCGTGCCGCACGCAGGCAGTCCGGCGTCGCTTCCGGGAGTTAACGTGATGGTGCCCCTTTGCTCCCCGGCAGGGACGGAACCCCTTTTTCCTGGAGCCCTCGGTGATCATCACCATCACGGACGGAAACAAGCTAACGCATAACTCGGGGGTATCGGATGAGGTGAGACTCCCTCTCCCCCCCTTCCCCCCTTTCACCTCCCTTCACCCTTCGAAGACGGTCTCTCTTCCCTGGCATCAGCTGCACCTGCCCCTGAACTCGCCCATGCCGGGCAGTGAGCTGACCAAGGAGCCCTTCCGCTGGGACCAGCGCCTCTTCGCCCTGGTGCTCCGCCTCTCCGGCACCGCCACCCCGGACAGCGAGCAGCTGGGCAGCGTTCCCACGGACGAGTCGGCCATCACACAGATGTGCGAGGTCACCGGAGGTGTGTGTTGAGTCCGTGCGTTTAGCGTGCCCTTCGTTTTGTTGGTGCCCTTTGGTTTCCAACCTGTGTGCCCCCGCCGGTCAGGGCGGTCCTACTGCGTGCGAACCCAGAGGATGCTGAACCAGTGCCTTGAGTCCCTGGTCCAGAAGGTCCTGAGTGGTGTGGTCATAAACTTTGAGAAGAGTGGGCCGGACCCCCCCCCGCTGGGCGAAGGTAGGGCGCCGGTGTGGGTCGCTGCCCCTCTGTGGAGCCGCTCCCCTGTGGTCGAGACGTGTGACTCACCCCCCCTCCCCCCCCAACTTTGCAGACGGCCTGGTGGACCCAGCCCGGCCCGTCCCAAACCTGGGACCGCAGACTTGGCACAGCTGCCACAAGCTGATCTACGTGCGCCCCAATCCCAAGACCGGCGTCCCGGTGGGACATTGGCCAATCCCAGAGTCTTTCTGGCCGGACCAGAACTCGCCGACTCTGGTAAGGGGCACCGCCATGTTTGGCGTACACCCGATAACGTGGCCTGTTGATGCACGATGACCATTGTTCGTTTCTAGCCGCCCCGCTCGGCCCACCCCGTGGTACGCTTCTCCTGCGTGGACTGCGAGCCCATGGTGATCGATAAGCTGCCCTTCGACAAGTACGAGCTGGAGCCCTCGCCGCTCACGCAGTACATTCTGGAGAGGAAGTCGCCGCACACGTGCTGGCAGGTACGAGGAAAGGCCCTCCCCCCACTCCTCGGGCGGTCGCACCCCGCCCAGCCCTTGACCTCGTACCCCTCTCTTGTGCTGCAGGTTTTTGTGAGCAGCAGCAGCAAGCACAACGACCTGGGGCAACCCTTTGGCTACCTGAAGGCCAGCACCACGCTCACCTGTGTCAACCTCTTTGTCATGCCATACAACTACCCCGTCCTGCTACCGCTCCTGGGTGCGTGTCCCCTTCGGCCACTAGGTCCCACTCTGGTCTTTGTGCGGGGCCGCGGTTCAGGGTCCAGGGTTTGTCCCACGCTGGAGGGACACCTGATTTTTCTTTAGTCCAGGTTCACGTACTTCCAATTTCCATCATAAGGAAATTCTTCTTCCACATCCTCCCTCCCTTCCTCTCGAACCCTGTCCGTCTCCGCTTCCCCCTGCAGACGATCTGTTCAAAGTGCACAAGCTGAAGCCCAACCTGAAGTGGCGACAGGCCTTTGAGATCTACCTGAAGACCATGCCGCCGTACTTCCTCCTGGTGAGGCCATGTTGCATTGTGGGACAGCGATAATGCCGAAACAGACGTGTGTTTCTACTGTCGTGTTAACCGGCGTGTGACTCGTTGCCAAATTTTATGGATTGCTGTGTGTGTGTGGGTTTCATCCTGCCAATTCCTTCACTGCACAGCCACTCAAGAAGGCACTGAGGATGATGGGAGCTCCCAACCTCATCTCCGACAACGTAGACTGCGGCCTCAGCTACAGCATCATCTCTTACCTGAAGAAGCTGAGCCAGCAGGTGGGGGTTCTCTGCATGGTATGCCAGCATGCATCACCCGTACCCCCAGTCACAAGAGACCCCAGGATATAGGCTTTAGGGTCACTGTACTCACTTCTTTCCAATGGCAGAGAGCAAGCAGAGAGTGTGTACATATCAGCGAAGCTTCAGAAGTCTGTTGATTCCTACTTTTGCCTCTGATCTGGTGGAATGAACTCCCTCTTTACCTCAGAACTGCTGAATCCCTTGCGGCATTCAAGACGGCCTCAATACACGTTTCTTTCTCCGTAAATTACTACGTGTCACAATCACCCATGTAGCCTCAGTTCTACATGCTACTCAAAAACAGTGGTATTGGACAAAGTGGCTGAAAAGAAAGCGGCTTTGGGATGAAAAAGGAAATACACAAAACCATCATGGGGGGCTCCTGTTTGTCCGTAGGCCAAGATAGAGTCAGACCGCCTTATTGTGTCGGTGGGGAAGAGGCCCCCCCAGGAGACAGGCCTCAAGGTGCGATGTGCGTCAAGAACCTTGTCCTTGGCTTGCCGGCGCGACTTCCAGCAGCTGCTGCAGGGTGTCAGCGGGGAAATGGCTCTTCGTCTGGCTGATATCAGCCTCAAAGAGTTTGCTGGCTTTCAGGTGGCCCTGCTCAACAAGGTACAACCTGCCGTGACGGACCAAGGTGGACCGGGGGGGGGTCTGTTTTCAGAGTGACATCAGGGACAATTAATCATTACTGGATATTTCATAAGCGACTTAAGAAAACGACCACATCTCTTTCCACCTTTTGTCTAGGACGTGAAGCCCCAGGCGTACCGGAACGCCTATGACATTCCCCGACGGGACCTTCTGGACCAGTTGACCAGAATGCGCTCCAACTTGCTGCGCTCGACGCAGAAGCTCATGCGAGGGCAGGACGAAGGTAGGAGAAAGAGGCCTCAGATCTGCTCGGCTCAATTAGTGTTTTAGGTGCAGATGTGCGGCGGTTCGGCTGTCGGCTGCTCGGGCACTTTTCACGTTTCTATTTTGTGAACACGGGGAGAAAAAACCAAACGAGCCATTGCAGCTGTAAAGAGCACAGCAGATGTTGCGTTACAAACATTGTCAGCTTTTCTTCAGGTCACCAGCACTGTCCGTCATGTCAAGTTTAATCAGTAGATGGCGCTCTTACTGTAGTCGAACATGGCGTTAGTACGGCGTTTCTGACCGGGACGCTGCGGTTTTGTCTCCGGGGCAACAGACTCCCTGCACAGTATCCCTGTGGCCCAGATGGGCAATTACCAGGAGTACCTGAAGATGATGCCATCCCCCCTGCGTGAAATCGACCCCGACCAGCCCAAACGGCTCCACACGTTCGGGAACCCCTTTAAGCAGGACAAGAAGGTACCCCCCTGCATTTGGTGATTTCACATTCCCAAATTGGGTACGGAGGGGGGTCTCAAGCTGCTCGGTCACATGAGATGTGTAGTCAGAAGGGGCTGAACTGGAGGGGGTCGGAGATGGGACTTGAGGTTGGAAGAAAGCGACTCTTTGCCTCTAAAGCCACCTGACCCTCTTCCCATCTTTTCTCCTGGGCCCAGGGGATGATGATCGATGAAGCAGACGAGTTCGTAACAGGCACCCAGAACAAGAAGAGAGGGGGGGCAGGGGACCCAAATTTGGGGGTGGCACTGAAGAGAAGGCGGAGCATGTCTCCCCTTTTGAGGAGACCCCAGTCGGCACCAATGGTCACCAACCACACGGTGGGAAAGGGGCCCTCAGGGAAAGGTGCGCCGGCTCAGCAGGGACTCATCAAACCCACTCCCCTTCACAAAGGTAGGGATGGGGGTCCATGAAGGGGGAGCAAATAGCGTCAACTATACATGCTGCAGGAGCCAACAGATCCATTTTTTTTTAACCTTTATATGTTTGTTTACATGGAATTTTTCTGTGCAGTACTATTACCAGGGAACCAATTTTAGTCAGAAGTTCTGTTTGTCACAAACATTCTGTGTAGCTCAGTGCAGATAGATTTTGATGCTTGTTTGTGCAACAGGTTAGTACTGAATCGCTTGTTTTTGGTCTCCCCTATAGGAGTGGAGGGGAACAGCGTGATGGGTGTGGAGAGCAACGGAGATCGAACCCAGAGCACAGAAACGGCCGATGGTTGGTCTGGCTGTCTAGATGGCCTAGAGAGATCCACACTAGGTCTTACCCCAGAGGAGAGGTCAGGAGCCAGCATGGGGGAAGAAGGGGTCATGATGGGGCTCGAGGATGGCCTAGACGAGAGGTCCTCTACAGACCATCTGGAAAACTGCGAGGGCCTCAGTCCCCCACAGCAGCAGGGGGCAGCAGAGGAGGCTGGGGACACAGTCACGGCAGGAACTGTGTTTGTTCCGCCTCTGGACGGGACCAATGCTGAGCTGCGCATGCGAGTGATTAAGGAGGTCCGGAAACCTGGCCGTAGTGAGTACAAAAGCGACTTTAATACCGCACTGCCACCGTTGTCAGCAGCGTCACTGTTCCTGCCACGTTACCTGTGTACCTGAGCCCTTTCTGTTGCCGGATTGTCACCCAGATTTCAAGGCGATATTCAGTCTCCTGGAAGAGGTGAAGGGGCCCATAGAGGTGCAGAAGTACTTCATTCATAATGCCATCAAAGAGGCTGCCAGGTGAGAGAATGACAACATCCATTTGGGTCGGGGACGTCGTAAAGCAGAGCGGCCGATGTCTTGGTTCCCACCGTTATTCATTCTTGTGGCTATTTCTGTTAGTGTTCTTAAAAGTTCATTTCTCCACATCTGCCTGGCAGGTTTAAGAAGCGGGTTCTGATCCAACAGCTGGAGGAAGCCCTAGTGCAGATGGACCAGCGACAGCTGCTGCAGCTGCCGACGCGTGTCAACAATGTCCACGGCAGATAATGTGACGGCGGACGCACTCGGGGACAGAAAACACGGAGGACGAGCGCGAGACGGAGACCGGTGGTGATGGAAACAGACACAGCGGCCTGTGTGTTCGACTCCACCCACCCGCAGCGTGGGAGGGAAGACGTAGGAAGGGGCTGGTAAATAGAGGGCAAGCAGCTAAGATGGTGAGTGCAGCACATCTCCTCCACCACCACCACCAGAGGACGCTACAACCCAGCAGACTCTGTGGAGGAGCTGAGAAGAGGACGCACATCTGTGATCCTGTTCCTCCCTGTCCCATCAGTGGTCATCTGTGGCCTGGCCACGAGGGGTCTCGTTTGCAAAGGGGCAGGAGTAGGGCAGACAACAGAGAAGTAAAGGTAGGGGTGGTTGGCCAATGACAGTGAGAGGCCGGAGACACTCCAGATGCTCCTGTCATATACACACACACACACACACACACACACACGTGCCAGTGCACAGCTGGAGAGTAGCAGTCCACCGGGGAGGGCAAAGCGGGGCAGTTAGGCTGCAGGTTGCCTTTCAGCTCTGTAAGCTGGTTACAGGGGTAAGTGGACATAGTGGGTATAGGGGGCACCTTGTACTGCTCTGTTGGAGCTCATATGCAGCATCCTGATAGTCATCGTCCAGTCTCCCAGTTGGACAGTCAGACTTCCTGAATAGAGCAGAGAAGGAAGAAACAGCTAAAAGGCCTTCAGCCTAGAGCTGGCTGAACGGTGAGGGTAGGATGGCGTCCAAAGACACACACACACACACACACACACACACACACACACACACATCAAGACCATTTGTCTGCATGAGGAGTCACATCTACCTCAGCTTCCTCATGTTTTCCGAGCAACTTTTCATCTTTGAGACGTTGCCCTTTTTTTTTTTTAATTTTTTTAAAGTTTACTTCAGACCGACATTCCAGCAGTAGTCAGATGCCATCGTTTACTGGGTCCCTCCCCCAGTTGTCAGCGTTTCACTGGCCCACAGTGCAGCCTCAGCTCTGGTGGTTGGGAAGCCCATCTCATTTTCAAGTCAACCGCCCCCACGGTTCCCACGTAGGAGCGCTGTCATGTTATTTAGAGTGGCTCACGACACATCCCCACACCCCCCGTTAGGTGCACATAACGCACCATTCAAAAGCTGCACACACACTATTGACCCCTTTCGTCACTTCTGTTTTTTTTGTTTAAATAACGGATGTATTATACCACTTTTTAATGTTCCTTCTTAAAAATAGAGATTATTTTTGGACAATATTCTTACCAGAGCATAAAATGACAATATTTTAAGAGAAAAAGTTGTGTAAAAACATTTTTAAGTTATATATGAAAATGGAACCTTTTATGAGTTTTGTAAAAAAAAACAAAATGAATTAAACATAAAAACTAAAGAAGTTTGTTTATATGTACACAAGAAAAATGCAGATCTTTATGGTTTTATGAATTTAGATTCATATTACATTTAATAACTCCATTTTTAATCTAATGGACACAATGAACAGAAAGTTCTGGAAATGCTGAAGATATGCCCTTGCTGCTGTAATCTTTCATAACTACTGTGCTTTTTTTTTTTTTTTTTAAATTGCGTTCAGGGAGAAGGAATCAAAATTCTATGTTGATGTCATCTTGGCAGGGCACGTACAAGTTGTATCCCACAACATGGTTATCGATTTATAGCGCACCCAGGAAAAGTAAGGTATTAACACGGAAAAATATAATCTCATTTTACTGATACATGATTGGGGGAAGGCTCCAAGTATACGGTTGATTTTAAACGTAATGGAAAATTAGCATTAGTGAATTAGCAATGCTGCTAAATCAAACTTCTGAACATCTACATCAAAACAACAACCTGAATAAGCTAGCACCTCAACTGCAGACTTCCTGAGGTGTAGCAGTTGATCACCTCCCATGAAAATAACTGGCTTCATGTTTGTATAAAAGACATTTCCTCTGCAACTCCTAGTGCCAAAAAAAGAAATTAAAGTAAAATAGGTCTTCGTTTTAGATAAAGGTCAGTCAGTCTCTCACAACCACGTGAGGTGGTTACACAACCGTCTGGAACTGGGTAATTCTGGGAACACGGAATCGTCAGGAGGTCAGAACTACACCCAAATGTTTATTTACTAGCCAAATCACGAGCTGAAGTAACATTTGCAACCATGAAATGCGATTCCGAATTGCCAAAGCACGTCTGTAAAGGGAGACGACAGGAAAGTGCAGGTTTGTCCCAGCTTCCCTCTCCTCTTCCAAACAGCAGTCCAGTCTAAAAACTGGGCATCCAGCTTGCGTAGCCAGAGTGGATTTGAGGGTAGTGCCTGGGGGGCGGAGCTCTGCGATGCCTCCTGCTCCAGTGGCCGGAACAGCACCCCACCCCTGTGATTGAACATGGAGAAGGATGGGCGATTTCTCAACGTGTCAAAAGCTCTGCGAAGGAGAGAGAAGCAGGATCTGCGAGACAGTCGCTGGATGAAGAGGAGGAGCTTGGCTGCAAGACCTAGATCATCTGGTTGTGATGCATTAGGGAAAACTGTTGCCACGGCAACAGGGCAAACAGTTACCCTGAGGGAGCTTCTGCAAAAAGGTGATGTGAGGCCATGGCCAATTCAACATCTGATACACAGGTGTGTCACCAGCACATGAACAATCACAATTACATGCATACATAAAAACACAGAAGTCAAATCGATCACAAAATTATGTATTTTTCATAATAAACAGCCCACAGATGAAATGACGACATGTACGTCCAACCGTACTTGTTTCTGAGCTCTGAGGAAGCATCCGCGTTCTTAAATTCTCCTGCGATGCGGACCGTGCCCTAAGAGGTTACCAAAAATGCGAATAAAGCCTGCGGAACAACCTATGAAGAAAGAAACAAGCCATTAGTACCAAGTTAATCCATCACATATTACACACACACACAAACACATTTTCTGAACCGCTTGTCCCATATGGGGTCGCGGGGAACCGGAGCCTAAAACGGCAGCAGAGGGCGTAAGGCCGGAGGGGGAGGGGACGCACCCAGGACGGGACGCCAGTCCGTCGCAAGGCACCCCAAGCGGGACTCGAACCCCAGACCAACTGGAGAGCAGGACCCGGTCCAACCCACTGCACCCCCCTCCATCACATAATATTTTTAAAAAAAAATATATATTTTTCACACAATGATTGATACCACTCTCCAGGTGGTGCTGCAGAAGCAGAGACTTCTACACAAAAAAGGATTCATAAATCAAGGAGAGCACATCATGCTTTTAGATCATTACACATGTTTGGGAGTCTTCCTTCATACATTTACAACTTTTTTTTTTTAAGGGACACAATACTTACCTCACTATAGGCAGTCAGTGTCTCATTCTCCTCCTGCGAGGCTCACGTAGCATCGTCGATCTGAAAAGAGAGGAGCTGCAGGAGGTCTGAGGCGGTCGGTGCTCATCGCCAAACCCGGGGCAGCGTGAGGTCAGAGGTCAGATTGTAACGGAAGGTCTGTTCAAAGGAAAGGACGGTCGAGGCGATGTTTTCCAGCGCATTTACTGCAATGTGTGTCCGTGCTGCTGTGGTGAAACAGCGACGTTTACATCGATCGAATCATAACGACGTCCTAAGATTAGTAACTAATCTCGACGACAGCGTGACGTGAACAGCTCTTCACAACAGTCCGTTTCCGATTTTGTTTCCCCCTCAAACCACATTTACTGTGTTTTACCGCGCGTTTCTGTCGTACTCACGTGGCGCCGCTAATAAAGCCGCGTGCCCTAGCGCGAGGAGCCCCACAACTACACAACACCTTCCCTTCCACACGCTGGACGCCATCCTTATTCTGGCAGGCGGCGCGGCGTAGTGACGTCACACGATCCCATCGCTCTACCGACGCAGAAAAATCGCATCACGTGCGCTGGTGATGTCTTTAACCCTTTCATGCCGGGCCTTTTCTCTTTCATTTTTTCACTTTACAAATATTTGCCGCTCACGCGTTTTCAAGTCAACCACTTAGTGACAACGTCACTGATTAGTTTTTGTGTATGAAACAATACAGCTTCCCCCCCCTCCTTTCTTTGTTTGGCACAATTTTCGCTTTTCGCACTCTTTTCATAAAACTGAATAGATTATAGGGGGGGTGCGGTGGCGCAGTGGGTTGGACCACGGTCCTGCTGTCCGGTGGGTCTGGGGTTCAAGTCCCGCTTGGGGTGCCTTGCGACGGACTGGCGTCCCGTCCTGGGTGTGTCTCCTCCCCCTCCGGCCTTACGCCCTGTGTTACCGGGTTGGCTCCGGTTCCCCCGTGACCCCGTATGGGACAAGCGGTTCTGAAAATGTGTGTGTGTGTGTGAATAGATTATTTATTCGAAACCGGCGTTAGGAAAGAAGCTTCCTTATTCCTTAACGACGGGTGTCTTAAGGGACGCGTCCATAGCATCGTACACCCCCGCCCCCCCTTCCCGTTTATGCACCCGGGGCGGTAACCCCCCCTCCCCTCACGTGACGTCTGTGGCTCGTGCCGACGCTCGTGCCTCCGCGCGCAGCACCGCTCCGACGCCGTCGGCCGTGTGCGATGCGCTGAAGATCCCCCGCGATCGGGCGCTGCCGCTGCTGCTACTGTTATTGTTATTGTTATTGCTGCGCGGGACTGTCACGCTCCCGACATGACACTGGCGCCGAGTCCGCTACTACTGGGACGCGCGGCGCGCCCCCTGTGCGCGATCGCTGCGCTGTGGGCGCTGCTACGCGGCTGCGGAGCCCAGGACGGCGGCTTGGAGAACATCGTGACGGAGAAGAAGGCGGAGGAGAGCCACCGGCGGGACAGCGCCGACCTGCTCGTCTTCATCTCCCTGCTCACCCTCACCATCCTCACCATCTGGCTCTTCAAACACCGGCGCGCGCGCTTCCTGCACGAGACCGGCCTGGCCATGATCTACGGTGAGAGGAGCCCCCCCCGTCCAGCGCGCCCCCTCCTCCGTCCACGAGCACGGTGATGTCATTCATTGGGAACGAACGGCGCTCGCGCGCTCGACCCAGGCTTAATTAGCGCGTGGCTCGCCAATTAAGAGCCGTTTGGGGAAAGTCGGTGCGGTGCGCGGCAGTAATTGAGATAAACTGTCAGATTTTACTGCCATACACAGTTAAGATCATACGGCGGCGAGCTTTCTGCCTCCCCGCCCTCTCTCACACGCACAGAGCAAACTGTACTTTAAATGCGCGCGACCCTGTAGAAGCTCGTGCTGAGATGTGGGCTGAAGATCAGGTGGCCTAGTTCCTCATTCTGTCTCTCTTCTTAGAACAAAACAGCAGTGATGGATGATATCTCTCTCTCTCTCACACACACACACACACACACACACACACACACACACACACACACACACACACACAGCACAGCTGCAGCCACCACCTCACACTCTGCTGACACCAGTACTTTATTAACACCAATGCAGTGTAAAATGTTCTTAAAACTAACACAGTGTTACTAACACCAGCACAGTAAATACCAGTACCCTGTTATTAACACCGGTGTAGAGGTATTAGAAGTGATACAGTGTTATTAACAGCAGCACTAGTTCCACAGTTGTCACACTCGTCCCCGGAGCGACAGGTGAGCGACGACACTCAGACAGACTGAACCTGTTTGATCGCCGCATTCCGGACGTGCAAAGCCCGGGTTGCGAGCTGAACTCGTGCTGTTCGGCAGTCGGCGTGCAGGACTCCTCTGCTGCGCTTACGGTGAAGGGTGTGTTTGTGCACAGTGTCCTGGTGGAACAAGGAAAAGAAACCAGAAAATCACCAACCAATCAGAGTACTTTGTTTATCCATTTGGTAAACTCTGTAAATTTACATTTATTTACTCATTAAGCAGACACTTTTCTCCAAAGTGACTTCCAGTGAACTCTATGTAGTGTTGTCAGCCCACACACCTTATTCACCACGGTGACTTACACTGCTAGATACACTACTTACACTGGGTCACTCATCCATACATCAGTGGAACACTCACACGCTATGGGTGAACCTGAACAGCCTGTTTTTGGACTGTGGGAGGAAACCAGAGCACCCAGAGGAAACCCACGCAGACACGGGGAGAGCATGCAAACTCCACACATACTGAGCGGGGATCGAACCCACGTCCTCTCGCACCACCCAGGCGCTGTTAGACAGCAGCGCTACTTGCTGTGTCACTTTGCTGCCCATAAATAAATATGTAAATATGATACATGAATAAATTCAAATACAGCAAACAGCAGTACATTCTGAGAAACACTGCATTTGTAACTTTCAAGTACAAATGAAATGCGTTCAACTAAAATGCAAATTTAAGGTGTAGAATAAATGAAAATGTACTGCTGCAAAAGTTGTATTTTAAATAAAATTAATGTGCAAGGATAAGTGAAGTATCTGCAAAATTAAAAATCTAGTCAAATGCAAATTATTGCGGACACTTTTTGACTTAATAGGCGCATTTGGAAAAAAATTGCCAGCTGACAGACCGCACTGTGATTTACCGCACTGAAAATACTGAAACAAAAGGGAACTGCACAGGATAGCGTCTGATGTTAGGCACCCTAAAATTAGACCCAAAAGATGGGAGTCGCAGTTGTTTACGTAAAAGATGAATTGAACCGTAAAAGGCGTTGGGGTTGATGGGTATAAAACTGACTGATGTTTAGCGTTTTTAATAATTTCTTTCTGGAGCAGCAGCCTCCCTTTCCGTGGGACTTTTCTCATGCAACTTTTTTCATTTTTGAACCCGCTTTGAATCTTGCCTCCGCATCTCCAGGCCTTCTGGTGGGCGTGATCCTGCGCTACGGCGTGCACATCCCCCGCGACATCAGCAACGTGACGCTGAGCTGTCAAGTGAACTCCAGCCCGGGGACGCTGCTGGTCAACGTCAGCGGCCGCTACTACGAGTACACGCTGAAGGGCGAGATCAGCGCCAGCGAGGTGCACGAGGTGCGGGACAATGAGATGCTCCGCAAGGTGGGTGTCGCCGAAGGCTCCTGTAGATGTTGAGTCCTTTCGTTAGTTGGCAAGCAAAGAAGTGTTTGGAACGAAGAGTGTCGAAGCGATCCGTTCGTCCTTCCCTCCCCGTTTCCACTAACCGCCCGTCTGGTCCAGGGTCGTCGTGCTTCGGAGCAAAGAGAGAGGCCGGGTACATCGCAGGGTGATCGCGCGCACTCGTTCACTCACGCGTACTGAGGGCAACTTCATCGGTTCACCAGAACCACGACTTTGGACTGTGGAAGGAAACTAGAGCACCTGGAGGAAGGCCGCGCAAACGCAGGGCCGCGTTCAAACCCGTGTCGGAACCTACGGCCCGGCCCCCGAGGCACCGGTGCTACCCGCTGCGCCGCCGTGCTGCGTGTCAAAGCGGCGGAAGTTTATGAGTGAGCGGTAAAGGACTGCTGGCCATAAAGCAGTCCGATGCCCAAGCGGTTAAAGGTCCCCGTGTTAACGGGAGCGTACAGTGTGTGTTTGGCTTTGACTCCGGTCATCATGTGATCCGTGTGGTGCTGAACTTGCAGGCTGTTTAGAGCCAAAATGTCAATCCTGTTTACTCTTCGGTAAGTTGCGGTTTCTGTGTTGCTATAATGTGCTCCCTGGAAACTGAGAGCCCTCCATTCCCCCTCTGTCTCCCTCCATTCCGCCTCATTTCCCCCCTCCATACCCCCCCACCCCCCATTCCCTCTCCATATCCTTCCGTTCCCCTCTCCATCCCTCAATTCCCTCCTCCATTCCCCTCTCCATACCCCTCCATTCCCGTCCATACCTCTCAATTCCCCGTCTCCCTCAATTCCCCTCCATATCCCTCAATTCCCTCCTCCATTCCCTCTATATCCATCCACACCCCTCAATTCCCCCCCCCTCCATATCCCTCGATTCTGCCTCATTTCCTCCCTCCATACCCCCCCAACCCCCTCCAGTCCCTCTCTATATCCCTCCATTCCGCCTCATTTCCCCCCCCATACCCCCCCACCCCCTATTCCCTCTCCATATCCTTCTGTTCCCGTCCATACCCCTCAATTTCCCCCCTCCATTCCTTCTCCAAATCCCTCCATTCTGCCTCCATTCCCTCTCCATATCCGTCAATTCCCCCTCCATACCTCTCCATTCCCCCGCCACCCCCCCTCCATACCTCTCCGTTCCTCTCTCCATTGTCTCTACAGACAGCAGGAAATGAAAGTCCGCGGGAGCTTGTTTGTAAGCGCTGTGAACGACGTACTTTGGATTGAAAAATGAACCTGAAGCTCCTTTGCGTACCGCTGTGCCACTGGAATACGTCTGAGCTGTAACTGGCTCTTTATAAACGGCGGGAATTGGTTTTGTGTGTCCCGAGCGGTGCGACGGGTGTATGACGGTACAGTAATTGGATTCAGGTGGCGTTGTGTACAGGAAATGCAGTTTAGCCCGTGTTGTTCATGTTCTCACACACACACACATTTTCTGAACTGCTTGTCCCATATGGGGTCACAGGAACCGGAGCCTCACCCAGCAACTCAGGGCGTAAGGCCGGAGGGGGAGGGGACACACCCAGGACGGAACGCCAGTCCGTCGCAAGGCACCCCAAGCGGGACTCGAACCCCAGACCCACCGGAGAGCAGGACCTGGTCCAACCCACTGCGCCACCGCGCTCCCCTGTTGTTTATGTTCTTACAGAAGTATTATTTTTATTGTGTTTTTAGGTGACTTTTGATCCGGAGCTGTTCTTTAACATCCTGCTGCCTCCCATCATCTTCCACGCTGGTTACAGCCTGAAGAGGGTAAGTGGATCGAAAGTTTGATGGAAACGTTTCCCCCCCCCCCCGCATTGTCAATAACCAGGGTCACGGTGGGCCGGAGCCTATCTGAGAAGCATAGGGCATGAGACAGGGTACACCCTGGATGGGCCATATTCCATCGCAAGGCAGTCGTACACATGCATTCGTACACATGGGGCAATTTAGTCACCGGTTCACCTGAAACGCGCGTCTTTGGACTGTGGGAGGAAACCAGAGCACCCCAGGAAAGCCACGCAAACATGAGGAGAACGTGTAAACCACATGCTGACTGAGCTGAATTCGAACACGTTCCCGAACCCTCAGCCCTGTAGCTGTGAGGCACCAGCGCTCCCCGCCGTGCCGCCATACCACCCTAGATGGAAACGGCAACCAATTTAAATGAAGCTCCGCGGAAACCGACACGCGATCACTTCCCGCTGGCCTCGATGAGATGTTTACCTCCATCTCTTTTTCAGAGACACTTTTTCAGGAACATCGGCTCCATCCTGGCCTATGCCTTTCTGGGGACGGTCATCTCCTGCTTCGTCATCGGGTGAGTCCCTGTGGGCCGAACTCCGTACGGGGGCGTTGCGGTGAGGAGAGCAGAAGGTGGGAGAAGTCACAGAAGCTAAACTGGGGAAGGATGTGGGGAAGCTGGGTGGAGGTGTCGCTGCTATGACGACGTCCTGCCCCGACAGGCTGCTGATGTACGGCTTCGTGATGCTCATGCAACAAGTGGGACAGCTGGACGGGGACTTCTTCTTCACCGACTGCCTCTTCTTTGGCGCCATCGTCTCAGCCACGGATCCAGGTACGGCCCCCCGTGCAGGCACCTTCTCCCCCGCCACGCGACCGACGGGGGGACGGGACGAGACGGGTTCCGCACCCAGAGACGTGGCACCGGAGCTTTCTGACGGACTCTGGCTTCTGTCCCCGCAGTGACGGTCCTGGCCATATTTACCGAGCTGCAGGTGGACGTGGATCTCTACGCCTTGCTGTTTGGAGAGAGCGTGCTGAACGACGCTGTCGCTGTCGTGCTGTCGTCGTGAGTGTTCCCTCTGTGTGTGTGTCTGCACGTGACTGCAGCGGTGCAAAGCTTTACTGGGGATCTTTCTCAGGAAATGTTTGGTGTTTGCGCGCACACGCACGCACACGCTCATCTCTCCCGCCTTCACCTACACACCAGAAACCATCATTTCGCAACGAAGGTGCAACGCATTCTCCGTCGGGCATCGGACGGTTTTTGAGCGCAAACTTGTGGGGAGATCCCCAGCAGCCTGACCAGGTGCTACTCTCCGGAGAGCTTCCCTCAGTCGGTTTCGGGATTCCATAGCTGAAGGTTCCACGGGCGACACGGCGGCACAGCGAGTAGCGCTGCTGTCTCGCGGCGCCCGGGTGGCGTGAGAGGACGTGGGTTCGCTCCCCACTCGGTCTGTGTGGAGTTACGCGTTCTCCCTGTATCTGCGTGGGCTTCCTTTGGGTGCTCTGGTTTCCTCTCACAGTCCAAAGACATGCTGGTCAGTTTCCCCCATAGCGTGTGAGTGACAGAGAGAATGTGTTCCACTGATGTATGGATGAGTGACCCAGTGTAAGTAGTGTATCTAGCAGTGTAAGTCACCTTGGTGAATAAGGTTTGTGGGCTGATAACACTGCATAGAGTTCTTTGGAAGTTGCTTTGGAGAAAAGCATCTGCTAAGTGAATAAATGCAAATGTAAGGTTTTCTAAGTTCCACAGTGTCTCCCACCCCAAGGTGGTCCGTGTGACTTTGAACCCTCCCCTTCAGGTGCCATGTGATTCCTGCAGGTTAAACTCACTGACCTACAGTCTCCTCCCCCCAAGGTAGCCCATATGACTGAGCCCTGCACCCTTTACTACATTTTGACCTTGTTTTGCCCTCCCTTGGAGCTGACAAGCATGGAAAAATGGGCAGACGTCAGACAGCTGATGGGCGCCGCTTCGTGTGTGAAAGCCCGGCCGGGAGGACCTTCTCATTTGTCTACGACTGCGGTGCGGCCTCACGGCGTTTACTGTGGGTACCAGGAGCGGTGCTTCAAGTGTCCCACCTGTTCACCTTTACATCGCAGTTTCTTATGTGGAATCGCTGGCGGTTTGCTCTGTGGTTTGAGGTTAGAGGTCAACGATGGTGTTTGTTTCCCCGACTCGAACCTTTGGCTGATGTGCTGTAATCAGGGCTGTCTAGAAGGGTGAATGCTGGTGACGATTGTACAGGCCCACATGCGGAGAGGGTTCACAAGCATCGCAAGCACATAAATGATATAGGAGCTGTGATTTCCTTTTGGGGGTGGGCCGCAAGCTGAGTCTTTTAAATTTCAGGGATTTATTTGATTTTGTTTCTGCGTTTTAGTTTCCTAGTGGGGGGACCGCAAGTTTGTTGTGCCCCCCCCCCCCAATCAGTTTTTCAAAGTTGAGATGTCTGCATCTGCACAAATTTGTTTTATTCAAAAAAGAGAGCAATATTCTTTCGGGGGGGCAGAAATCCTAGCGAGACCCCTGCTTCTGTGTCTTTCTGCACGGGACATTTTCATACCCAT
Organism: Scleropages formosus; assembly: GCF_900964775.1. Classification (NCBI taxonomy): domain Eukaryota; kingdom Metazoa; phylum Chordata; class Actinopteri; order Osteoglossiformes; family Osteoglossidae; genus Scleropages; species Scleropages formosus. The sequence continues at coordinate 22,706,991 of NC_041818.1, forward strand.
TTGCATGGAATTAAAAAAAGCCTGGGTCCACTGTCCTGCTCAAGGATGGAAATGAGAACTCGTTCCTGGTTTGCACATGAGCCTCTGTGTTTGTGATTCCTTCGCAGGTCCATCGTCGCCTACCAGCCCACAGGGGACAACAGCCACACGTTCGAGGGCATGGCTGTGCTCAAGTCCTTCGGCATGTTCCTGGGTGTTTTCAGTGGGTCCTTTGCCCTCGGAGTGGCCACCGGCATCGTGACCGCCCTCATATCCTTCGCCGCCGCTTCTCCCGTTGTCTCGACTTGCGTCTCACAGGGAACTCGCCGTACTTTCACTCTTTGTTCATTTCATTCACTTTCGCACCTTGTTATTGTGGGATCTTAGGTTAGGGAAAGTGCTGCGTAGAGGACCCTTGATGACACGGCCTCTTATTATTTTTGGAGGCTGGGTCTGGTGCAGGCATCTATTCTAGCGCGTTGTGGCCCGCTCTCCTGTATCTCTTCCTTGACTCTACCTCTCGTTCCGCACGTCACCAAATTTACAAAACTGCGGGACTTCCCGCTCCTCGAGACGGCGCTCTTCTTCCTCATGTCGTGGAGCACCTTCCTGCTGGCCGAGGCCTGCGGCTTTACAGGTAACCGCCCTGGTCACCAATCACCCAGTAGTCCACTTTGGTCTCAAATCACTGCTGGTCACTGCAGGTTCTGCTGGCTCACATGTAGTGGCTGATCATTATTGGCTGATGATTGGTTACTCAGTCCTACTGGCTCAGAGATAGTGGCTGATCATTGGTTATCAAGTCCCATTGGCTCAGAGGGAACTAATCATCATTGGTTATCAAGTCCCATTCGCTAAGCTGTAACTACTAATCATTGGTCACTGAATCAGTTCCACCACAGCCTTTTGACAGTCTTTGACACGACTTGCTATGCTTGCTCCTGCCTGCAGGAGTCGTGGCGGTGTTGTTCGGTGGAATGACCCAGGCCCACTACACCTACAACAACTTGTCTCCAGAGTCTAAGGACCGGACCAAGCAGGTGAACCCCGTGGCCCTGGCGCCCTCAGTCCCCGCAGCTCCTTACGTGGCTCAAGCTCCGTCCTTAGTATTAAAACTGTCAGAGTCACTACGGATAAAGGATTCTATTAAATAGCGAGAATAAAACTAGTTTGTTTAATCTGAACCCGGCATAATGGGTGCTGTATCTCCCGTGTGGCCGTGTGAACGGGCACCAGGGTGCGACCGTGAGCGCTCTCCTCGTTTTCCTTTGCGTTTCTTTAATCTGGACAATTTGATAAATCTGTTTGTGTTTCTTGCCTTGTAGCTATTTGAACTGCTCAACTTCCTGGCGGAGAACTTCATCTTCTCCTACATGGGCTTAACGCTCTTCACCTTCCAGAATCACGTGTTCAATCCCACGTTCATCGTCGGGGCATTTGTATCCTTGCGCATCGGCGAGCGCGTATGTGTGTACGCCGGTTTCTCCCTCTACCGTACGCCCGATCCTTGTTTAATAGTATTCCTTGACCGTCCAACCTACCCGTTCAGCTGGCCGTGTTCCTGGGCCGAGCGGCTAACATCTACCCTTTGTCCCTCCTGCTCAACCTGGGACGCAGAAACCAGATCAGAAGCAACTTCCAGCACATGATGATGTTTGCAGGTACTTTCCGGACACTTGCCGCTTATCCTCAGACGAGATGGACCGGAACTTGTGAAAGAGGGTGAATGCATAGTACTTCAAGGAACAGCATTCTTAAGTTATAATTCAACTTCAATTCCTGCTTAGGAAATAAGGTTGATATCTTTGTGCGTGTGCAAATTCGACTCGGGGCAACCGCTTATGTGGTTTTCAGGGTAAAGGAGGGTACAGAAGTTATTTGGAATTGCTGTCTTCCACCCACACAAACAGTGGGAGAACATGCAAACTCCACACAGACTGAGCTGGATTTGAACCCACAGCCCGGGAAATGCAAGGCACGACCCTTACATCACCTTGCATCTGTACATATTTAGAGCTCTTTTCTCAGACTTACTTTATTTATTAAATGGCAGCAGCTAATTAGTTGTGGGGGGGGTGGGGGGCAGTGAGTTTGGCCTGGTGCTGCTCTCTAGTGGGTCTGGGGTTCGAGTCCTGCTTGGGATGCCCTGCGACAGACTGGCGTTCTGGCCTGGGTGTGTCCCCTCCCCCTCCGGCCATATGCCCTGTGTTGCCGGGTTAGGCACCGGCTCGCCGCGACCCTGCTCGGGACAAGCAGTTTCAGTCTCTGTGTGCGTGTGTGTAATTAGTTGTGTCATACCGACATGATGACTACCAACTGCCAACGAGTTTAGATGCATCTCTGCAGTATTAGTCACCTTCTGTCCCAGAGAACAAATTGGCCCATGTTTTGGAATCCACAGCCGAAGGTGCAGTTTTTTGAACAGGTTTGCTGTGGTCCATAATGTCTCCTACCCAAAGATGGTCCATGGTGGTTGAGATGACTGGGCTCCTGTTTAGTTAGGCATCTGCAGGGTGATGAGTGGGGCTTGGTGGACAGAGCATCTCCAGGTGCATTGGATCATCTGGCAGACCTAAGATCTATAGACCACTGTGCATGATTTCCCAGGAAAGGGGGAGGTAAAAAGAATAAGAAAAAGACTTGGGGGGGGGAGTAAACATGAAAAAAACACCCCATTTCATTGTTGCAGTTCCTCAACCACAAAATGTAGCTTTCGGAAGTGGCCAAGCAGTGGGAGGAATGCAGATTGACCAGCGTGGCTACAGTCTGCCTCCGCCTTTCATAGTTTTATTCAGTCAGAAAGGCAACAGCAAGTATTATAATATAGGAATTAGTTTTTTTTTTTTAAATGATGTAAAATGTCACCTTCACATCACATCCTTAGGAAGCAATACTCAAAGTTTCTGTGCTCATTTCTTCATATACTCTTAAATAACTGACCAGTATGCCCAACGAAAGGTTTGTTCTGTTGCCCCCTACCCCAGGGTTACGAGGGGCCATGACCTTTGCCCTTTCAATCCGCGACACAGCCACTTACGCGCGGCAGATGATGTTCTCCACAACGCTGCTCGTCGTCTTCTTGACGGTGTGGCTCTGCGGTGGCGGAACCATGCCCATGCTGTCTTTCCTGCGCATCCGGTGAGTCCGACCCCGAAAGAGCCGTGCCGTCGGCGGGTTCCATCCGTTAATGCGATCGTATGTTCATTTGTACATCGACATACATCGCGACTGTTTCCCCACAACGCCGCTAATCGAACTCCTTGTGCTTCTCGCCAGCGTCGGGGTGGATTCAGACCAGGACTCGGTAGGGAAATTTCCTTCAGTGCTACCTCCTGCAGAGTCCACGCGATCTGAAGTCATCGCAAATAAGAGATGTGCGGCTAATGGCCCGAGGGCATCTTTCGTGAAGCTATGTTTGAATTCAACAGGTGACGGCTGTGGATGGCACGGAGCGAAGGACTACGAAACAGGAGAGCGCGTGGCTGTTCCGGCACTGGTACAACTTCGATTCCAAGTATCCTGAATGCTGTTACTCCGTGGCGTAGACAGTAGGTGGAGCCTTTGCATAACAACACTGCCGACCCCATTTTCTGGTTTCATCGACTGCTCGTCCAGCGCAGGGTCGCGGTGGTCTGGAGCCAATCCCGAAAGCATAGGGCGTGAGACAGGTTATGCCACGGAGGAGACGCTAGTCCATCCCAGGGCAATCGCACACTCTTTCGCTCAAACACGTATGCTGCGGTCACCTTTTCACTCCAAACGCAGCTTGGGACTGTGGGAGGAAACCCACACAAACACAGTGAGAACATGCAAGCACCAGCACTACCTGCTGTGCCACTGCGCTGCCCGTCGGAATCCCGTCTGGAGTTTTTTTTGGCAAATTGAGCACAGCTGAAGTAGCGCTGGGGAAATGTGTGTATGTATAGAAGGGTATTTTAATTAAAACCCAGAAGATCCACAGGGCAGTGACACGTTGGTGTACGTATTCCATTTCTGCGGCCGTGAAGTCCTTGACTCCAGGTGTCTCCAGTTACCTGAAGCCCATCCTGACCCACAGCGGCCCCCCTCTGACAACCACCCTCCCTAGCTGGTGTGGACCCCTGGCCCGATGTCTCACCAGCCCCCAGGCCTATGAGGTGAGACCAGACTTGAAGGATCCTGGGTGCTAAACCCCACACTCCCATTGGCTATAGGAGCAGTGCAGTTGGTCAGGTACCAAGCTGTACCGTAAGCTCAATTGTCCATCGGGGTAAGTGGGTACAGGGGGGGTGTAAATAAATTCCTCTGGATTCAATCACCGTGGCACCGTTCCCATCCCACCTCCATCCAGAATGAGGGCCAGTTGCAGGATGATGACTGGGACATGATGGCAGATGGCAACGGCAGCCTGGCGTACGGCGATGTGACGGTGAGCGCCGACGAGGCGGGGATCCACACGGTCTCCGCGGCGCACGCTCGCCACCCTGCCGGGAGCCCGGCGGGGCTGCTGGACGGCGACACGCTCACTCGAGGGACCCAGCTGGTCATGCCCGTGGGCGACTCCGAGCCCACGTTGGTGCTGTCCCCGCCAGGGCACAGAGAACCCCACCGCCACAGAGAGTGAGACTCTCAAAGGGCCGAGCAAGAGGCCTTTACCCCCACCCCCAATTCCCGCTCCTCCGCCCTTCTCCGTCCAGCACCTCTCACGCTTTCTCTTCTCTAATTTCTGATCTTTACCTTTCTTTTTCTACCTCACTCTTATTTCACCTGTATTATTTATTCTTTTTACAAGAATATCGATTCTCGGGGGTCGTGGTAGTACAGCTGGTTTGGCCGGGTCCTGCTCTCTGATGGGTCCGGGGTTCAAGAGCTGCTCGGGGTGCATTGCGAAGGACTGGCGTCCTGTCCTGGGTGTGTCCCCTCCCCCTCCAGCCTTGCGCCTTGTGTTGCTAGACTAGGCTCTGGCTCGCCGCGACCCCGCTCGGAACAAGCGGTTTCAGACGGTGTGTGTATGTGTGTGAGAAAATATCAATTCTGGTCCAGACTTTGTAGCAGTAGGCCGTCGACGCAACGCCGTGAGTCGCTGCAAGAAGCTTCGGCACTCGAGATGCGCGTGTAGATGAGGGGAGGCTGCTCCAGCTGCACGCGGTGTCTTTCTGTGTGAGCGGCGGTTCACGGAGGGACGTCTTCCTTTCCGCACGTCTCGTACGGCCACGCCGGCGGAGCGAGCCGCCCTGTTCGCAGACATCGAGTGGTTCTGCTTGCTCTACGCTTTAGAGTTAGAAATGCATGACGAACACATTGCTGATCCAGAAAGTACAGTTACATTCCCCAATAGCCATCCTGCATGTGTTTTTCCAGCCTCTCTGCTTGTAGGTTAGTCGTGCGGCTGCGGATGAGTCAACCGTCGGGCGTCCACTCGGTTGAACGCCTTCAGCCGGAACCCGAAACCGAGTACTGCGTAATAGCAGCATCATCTTGAAAACAAACACCTCGTTTGACCAATGGTACCATTTTACCGCGCTTATGTTTTTCTGAGAAACAAATTCCCCCAGCCTCAAAAATACTTTTTTGAATTTAGCTCTGAGGGAATCTCGAAACTGTGAGTTAGAATTGTCAGTAAGATCGCTTTCATCTCAGTATCCACGAATGTGTATTTTACCAATGGATAATACTTAAACTGCTAATTATTCTGCAAGTTATACGTTTAATGTGAGACTGCAAAAGGGTAATGTGAGCAAGACACGGGAGACACAATGACGGCACCGTGAAGGACAATGGAGACACGGGGACACCATAGTGAGGGCATTGAAGATAACAGCCCTGAAGACATAATGTTAGCACTGTGAAGGACAACGAAGACCGTGGAATCACCCTAATGGACATTGCACCCACGTATTTCGGAACCACAATGGCAGACATGGTGGCTCAAGTGTTCTCCACAGTGCTGAGTTCTGCTCATTTAAAGCATGAAACTGTACCTAATGGAATCAAGAGACAAACGGGTCCGAGTGAGGATCAGGTCTGCATCTTTGCCAGATACGAGGTGAAGGAACCATCCGCATCCCTGGCAGCGGTACGTCGGCGCGGTACGATTTTGCCCCTACTTGCATCACGTATGCTGCTTTACCTCCTGCTGTGCAGGAATTTAGCGTGTTTATCATTTCTTTTGGGTTGTTTTTTCGTGATGTCAAACAAGATTTTCTTACCTTCTTTGTATGTCTTGTGAGTCGGCAGTTGTCCGGTTTTGCTCGGAGCCGGTTTTGGTGTTCGTGGTTCCCGTGGCGATATGAAATGTTGGCATGCCAAGATTTCCTGGTTCTGTCACGCGATCTGCAAATGAGGGAAACGGTCAAAAAAAATGGCGGGCTGTATCTCGTCCTGGAGCGCCCTCCTTCATGGTCGTGAGTTGGCCACGGGTTTGCCGATCCAGGACTGAGCCACACCGCCTTGGCCTTCTGACCCCTGATAGGGCTGGGACGAACTGTTGGCTTCCATCCAGTTCATACGTCCTTCACCCTTTGCACAGATGCAATACTTTAGCGGGGAACTAAAAACTACACCACGCTCTCCTTAACGGTCAGGAACACCATCACAAGGGAACTCCCATCACTTGACGTCAGCCAACCGACTGCCGGGTTCACAGGACAGTGAACCCAGACAGCGATGAACCCAAATGGACACCAGGAGCTCGTGTGCATGTTGCCAGGTGGTCTGAAGGACAGGTCAGCTAAGGTCAACAAGTGAGACTATTTTCATTATTTCTTTTAATACTCATTAACAGCGATTAACTCGCACAGCCAGAGAAACACAAAGGCTCCGATCGCAGAGTGTTTAACCGCTGTGTTGCCGTGTGCATCGGCTTGTATGCTCTCCAGTGATGCAGTCATCGCTTCTCTTTGCATCATGTGGAACTTTGCCTGTGTACACTGAGCTGTCAATAAACCAGTCTTGTGCGTATTTGGGTAAAAAAAAAAAAAAAAAACGGCCTCTTCCTGTCTTTATTCGGGGTGTGTGTGTGCGTGTGACACAAAGTAGAACAAAACCCATTTTTAAAAGTTGAAGGAGTGTTAGTGTGTGAGAGTGCAGAGAAACCCGGCGCTGAACTCCGCCGAACGCGAGCTGTTTCAGGCCCAGAGAAGGTCGGTGATTTATCGGGCAGGACTTCCCCCAGACCTCCTGAATTCCATGAGAGGATCCCCGGCTGCGGAAGGAGGGCCATCCCTCAGCGGTAAACGAAAGGGAGGACAACCGCACACCTAGGGGCTCCAGCCGTTTTTCCACAGGCGCCGTCTCAGCTGCCTGTCCTGTTAGCGTGAGCTGCTGCGCGCAGTTCTTCCTCTGTTCGTTTCGCTGTCGCTGACAGTCTGCCCCTCGCCTCTTGGCGCCCTGTTCTCGTGCGCAGCATGGATGGGAGACGGGTGCGGCGTGTCCCGTCATTCCCAGCGTCTAGGTATTGGACTGCTCTAGAGCCTCTCCGGAGAGGGGGATGCTGGGAACAAGTAACTGAAGGCTTCATCGTCTCAACGCAATTTCCTCGACCGGCCACCAGCCCTGCCCCAGAAGCTCCTACCCCCCACACAACAGTATAACCCTAACCCTGATGAGTCTGCAGTAGCCAACGTGAACTTTTTCTTACGGTTGAGAGTTTACGGAATTCTACCCTATCAACTAATAATCTGAAGGGCTTAAAATGACATTTTCCAAAACCATTTGACTTCTCCGGCACCATTTCAAATAATGACCTTTACATCAATAAACATATCATGAAAAAAAATGCAATGCATCTTAAGGATATTACACAAGTGAGGTGTTTTTTTGCTCAGGATACAAGAAAAAGTGTGTTTTTGTAGATGGAAGTTGAGCGAGACCCGTCAGGGAGCGCGAACACCACTGGTGCCATCCATCCGTTATCGATAACCGTTCGACCAGTTTAAGGCTGCGGTGATTCTGAGCCTATCCCGGAAGCACAGGGGGAGAGTCAGGGTACACCCTTGATGGGACGTACATGCAAACACATTCATTCGCCCACATACACACTAAGAGCAATTCACCTGAAGTGTGTGAATATGGGGAGAACATGCATGAGCCAGATTCGAGCTCTCAATCAAACCCAAAGCCCAGGTGGTGCCCCTCACTCTTGCCATGTTACATATTCAGAATGCTGCAGGGTTCATTATAGGAACTCTAATGCGAGTGACACGGAGAGAGTGTGTTCCACTGACGTATGGATGAGTGACTCATTGTAAGCAGTGTATCTAGCAGTGTAAGTCACCGCGGTGAATAAGGTGTGTGGCCTCGTAACACTACATAGTATCCACTGGAAGCTGCTTTGGAGAAAAGCGTCTGCTAAGTGAATAAATGTAAATGTCACTAGTATAGCAGAGTGTATTACGTGAGCTGGTGGCGCAGTGGGTTGGACCGGGTCCTGCTCTCCGGTGGGTCTGGGGTTCGAGTCCCGCTTGGGGTGCCTTGCGATGGACTGGCGTCCTGTCCTGGGTGTGTCCCCCTCCTGGCTTGCTGGGTTAGGCTCCGGTTCCCCGCGATCCCGTATGGGACAAGCGGTTCAGAAAGTGTGTGTGCTCATTACATGAGCTATCAGGCCCCTGCATCGACTCCCAGAAACGCAAATGAAATCATTTTAAACCATAATACTTACCAACACACCCTTGTCCTGCTTGTACATCTGAACTCGTTCATGTGCCCCTGACCGTGCTCTTCTGTGGCTGGACACAGGATTCCTTGCACCTTCTGTAATGAGTAACAAACTGTACATGGTAAAGCCATCAGTTACCGGGTCTGTAAACCAAGAGCCTGCCGGACAGTGGCTGGGACCTTTTGTCGATGCGCTTCAATTTGAACTCGAGATGTAGTTCCATTACTGCACTTCTGCACAGCCTAACTAAAGATGCTGGTGTTACAGTCACTGTGTTTAGCATCTGTTTGTGGCTGTTATTGCCATTCCCTCATGTTTCAACAGGGTGTCTTATGCAAAAAACATTAATAATTTGTCAGAAGTCTGGAACAGCAGGAGAAGGCAGTCTGATCCACAGATGTTCCTGCTCAACACCTCTGTGCTTTGAAAATGCCCGCAGCCCAGATGAATGTTCATTGTCTCGGTGGACTCCAGAAACGCTCTGATAGAGATCCAGCTCTGTGATGGGATGGCTGGACTCTCTCCTCTAACTGCAGGCCTTCGGCACGGATGACTCAGCTTGCAAGCGACATATTATTCCAAAGATGGGCATCCAGGCGAACAAACTTGAGGGACTTCTCTGCAGAAACATAAACAGAAAACTATTGCAAAATACACAGAATACTTATCCATGCAATCAGAACCATAAATAAAATACATAAAAAACAGAACTAGAAGATATATGATACATAGTGGAAAAGATGCACAAGTACACAAATGAACCGTACAAAATAAAAGCCATATTAGAACGCAGCTTTATGAAGCATACAAATTTTTGTCAATAATTTTTTTACGGTATTATTTAATAATACTATAACGATGATGTAATGTACGTGAGTGATGAGATCCGCAAACCAAACGTTACTTCGTTTCTACAGTTTACCTCACTGTAAACGGTGGCTTGAAGTGTGCGGCAGATGATGGCCATGGTTTATGGATTCCTACGTGAGATAGATCACTGTTGATGTGAATGCGGTGGAGGGGGTGGATGGCGTCCAGGCCGCGTCCCCCTCCCCTCAGTCTTTCTCCTCCGACACATAAAGGAATCCGGCACAGACGTCCCGGTGGTCATCCTGACGACTCCTCACGTTCGGTGAGTTCCATCACGTCCGTCCGTCCGTCCGATCACATCTTCCAGCACTTTCCCACCTAGGAAACAATCAGTTAGACTCAGCGTAGTCACGGCGAGGTGGGGTCCAGCACGACAGGACCGTGCCGTACATCACACGCTAACATTTTATTTAATGCTCGGAGAGAGGCCGAGCGCAGCCATCGTTTAATGTGAAAATTAAATGTTGCCGTGTCTATTCTAACAGGATAAAGTAGAACTGTTTTAACTCGCTTTCTGCAATATAGTGCCAGGTTTGGAATGTTCCGGTTTTAAGACATCAGTCAAATTCAACAGCGTATTACAAATCGAAGAAAGTTAATAATGCGGCACAAACTCCGCAGTTCCTTGGTATCCAGCCTTGCGCCGTTTCGTTCGTGCGATTTTCACCGCACGCGGCCTCTCGACAACAAACCCGAGTGAGAGCGACAGCGTACTGAAGCAGAGTGCCGTGAAAAGCCGGATGAGAAATAATAACTAAGATGCCGTGTTTTGCACATCCTGTTCGTTTGCCCGAATTCCGGAAAATTCTTCACAGACACGTTGGCTGAGTTAATTAAAGGTCACGTTCACTGCGGAATGATCAATGGAAAGAAGCAAAAACATTAATTCTGTTGTATGTTTCCTTAATAATAATAATAACAATAATAAAAAAAACCAGATCCGTCCTTATTATAAGATGCAAAAATTTAGTATGACATGCTTATATTGTGTTAGTGCACGACTCCGCAATGTGCCGACATCCCTTCTTTCTGTTATACCACAGCGTACGACTATTCTGATAATTAACAGGCTGTGCTTTTCCTTGGTTAAACACACACACACTGGAGCAGGAGCAGCTGAAGTGTGTGTTCAGTCTGTTAAAACTCAAACTGACAGCGATGGGATGCGATATTGGCGTCTCCTCCTGTCTGCTGAGAGTACACACATTTATTCCTTTACCCTTTCCTTCAAATTGCCCTCTTCTGCTGTAACACACTGCTGTTTATGCTTTAGAGCTGGATACTTATCAGAAGCAGCACACACACACACCTTTCAGTTGTTCTCAGTGGCCTTTTTTTACCGCTGGATATTTTTTTTATTTAAACCGAATGCTTTCCGCCCTGGGTTGCCGGGTTAGGCTCCGGTTCGCCGCGACCCCTCTTGGGACAAGCGGCTTCAGCCAATGTGTGTGTGTGTGTGTATGAATGCTTTGTTAAGGTGTAGCACACCAAGGGTCCTCTTGGGACTTGAACCATTGCTTATAGTACCCACAGCTTATGGGTACTATAGCTGGAGGTGGGATTTGAACTGGTGACCTTTGGGTTCAAGGGCAACAATGCTAACAACTACACTACCTGCAGTCCCAATCAATCAATCAATCTTGTGAAACAATAATACTGACAAACGTCAATATGAGAAAGCAGTCCCCTAGAACTGTTCAGCGGTAAGGCAGAAGACAAAGACATTGTTACCATAAATTACTATTCTTTAAAATGCTTTATTCATTTATATAGCCGCGTAATTTTTACGGAATCAATTCACGGCAAGCGATCAGGGGAACTACAGTAGGAACAAGGACTCGAACCCAGGTCCTTTGATCGCAAAAAGATGACTGTAACCACCCCACCACCTGATACCCTGCTGCTAAAGAAGAGATCTCAGCAACGACCACGTGATCAGTTTAGACCCCATACAAGTTCTGCACTCCTCCACATAATGATGATACTTCATCAAACAACCAAACTTTCTTAAATGATCTATTTTACTCTCAACTTAAAATACATTGAAACACCACATCATTACAGTATAAATAAAAGTGAACCGGTGCTCTACCCTCCTTGTGTGTATTATGCACTTGAGACAAGGGGAAAGAACTTATTTTTTGGGAACAGAAGATTTAAAACCCTTTTCCTGTGGTGATGTGCCTTTGCCCACCCCCCAAGTCCTCAGTCAGGAATAACTCGAAGGTCACAGTCTTCCCTCCACACACACACACAGAAACCCAGAGGACACCTTTTATCTCCCTCCCCAGAGGCTGTGGGATGTGGGCTGCCAAATGCATGATGTCATCTCTCCACAGTATCTCTGCTGGGGACCTGGGGTGGTAGTGGTGGGGGGTGAGCTGCTCTTCGTGACTTTGTGGTGGTTTAGCACAACAACTTTCCTGCACCCCCGAAACAAACCGCTGAGCCCTTTCTTTACTGAGGGACTAAATGACTGTCGATCCTCATTTGTCTTACGGAACCACTGTACAGTCCTCCTTTGTTTTCCCTGCTCACCTCAACCGAACGCTGCAGAGCATGGAAAAATCCGTTTACACATCCCATGAGCATCGCAGTGTACGGTATGAGCAAAAAACTGCAGGGACATTGCTCCAGTGTCCCAGAGCACAGAGCTTTGACTTAACGCTGTGTCTAGAATCAAAGTCCCACCCTTGTCCTGCAGCAGTAATTACAGCGAGAGCCAATGAAAATACCCAGAATACACTTACTGGCCTGAACATCCTAATTAGGTAGCGTGGTGCAGAAGAGTCCCCATCCTATGAGACAGCGACACAGTCCTTCCTTCACCTTCATAGTAAATCATTGACACAAATCTAACTTTTCTGATTAACATTCATTTCTTTAGTTAAGGTCACAACAAAATACTCATGAACACAGCTGGGCAATTTTTACTATATTAGTTAAGGGTTAGCACTTTTCTCAAAGGTACAACAGCAGCGCATGAGATCCGAACCTGGGTCCTTCGGTCACAAGGTGGCTGTTCTAACCACTACGTTATCTGGAGATTCAGGCCTTTAACCATGATGCCTCCCACTTGTCCCTGCCAACGAGAGACAGTTCCAGGGCTTTCTGCAGAACTTGTTTCCTACCCAACTCTGCCGAAGAAGGGGGGGGGGGGTCACCATTCATAAGTGTGAGGTTGGTGATGGTTGGGTACTGGGGATGAGTGACTAAGCTGGGGACCAAGACTCCGGGGGTCATCCAAGGATACGACAGCGACAGGCTCTCAGTCGGCAGGGCTCAGTGCCTTGGGGAGACAGAGAGCGAGATCATAGTGGAAAAACACCGCTAATCCCTGGCTAGGACCCCTTGTTGCCCTTGTGTGACACACACACACACACACACACACACACACACACACAGAAAAGGGAGAAGATCACATGTATATTATTGCATTAACTTGCAGAAGGACCCATGATGCTGTCTTATTAGATTATTTAACAATTATGAAGTCTGTGGGTTGACCTTTCGAGTAGAGGTCAGCGCAACACAAAGTTACATGTATGCACAAGTTATAATAACTGCCCCCTAGTGTGTGTGTCACTCATCTGAAGATTTTACACTCGCCTGTGTCGGCATAGTTCTATGAAATTAATATCGTAAGTATGGGATTTCTGATATGTGGACCCGCACTCGCTTTTCATGAACGTTTCAGAGGACTGTCTTGTGCCGTTAAGACCACAAAACACCGGATAACTCACCGGTAGCCCATTCTTTGGACTCCTTTTGTGGAAGGAGAGGAATGCAAAATGAAAAACGGGGCTGCGTCCCCCACACTTCTGCTGGCAGTAGCAATAGCTGTTGTTTGAAGGACAGCGATCCTCCCGCGGGACTCAAGGACGACTTTTTTCAGCTGCCAGGTTACCATAGCGACGGCATTCTGTTGTCCCGGCCGTGAGTCACAAGCACGTTTATAGTGCCCAGGAATACAAGGCGGAATTGATACTGATCTGCGGTGTGTCAAGTCAGGCTGGAATGAGAATCACTTCAGGTCAGAGTCTAGAACAAACATGCAGGAAACACAAATTTGCAGCATCAACGTTCCTTGACACAATTATAAATAATGACTTAAGTAGTTACTTTGTACTTTTTCCCTTACATAATTTTATAGTACCTTAAATTAAATTCATCCAGTACACTGAACAATGTGTCTCCGCTTAAGGGGTAAATTCATGAATGAAGTGACACCGATGAAACAGGACAGTGTTTTTGAATAGTTTCAATGCTGTTTTAGAAAGTACGGCGCTGAATGAATGAATAATGACAAGCAACCAAAAAGCTGTGCTCTTTCTTTACTGCGGGAACACAGACCAAGAAAACTGAAATGGCCAACATAAAGTATACGACAGGGAGACTTTAATCTGTGGGCCCTTCCCTCTGCTCACGTATGAATGATTTAATGAAATGGGCAGTGTTGACTGACCAGTCGTGGGGAGCTGATCAATAAAAAATAATTAATAAAACAGCCAAGACAACTTCATGCGGTCGCTGATAGGTGGTCAGAGGAATGGCTGACCACAGACCACCTATCAGCGACAGTCCCCCAGCTTCTACTCTAAACACATACAACATAGAACAAAGCTGACATTTTCCTGGGAACTGATAATCCTACAAAATTACTGCATGTACAGTTGGGTGTGTTAGTGCTTTGGGCGACCGCACCATTCTGAATAAGCAGGGCTATTTCTGGCCCGGTGTGGACATTCCCTAACCATTGTTCAGCCGGCTAGTGGGCTGTCAGGTGGGGGAGAGGCTCTTTCCAAGACCACTTTTATTTCCATCCTTCGCCAACATTCCAGGAATACACACACCCCCTCATAAAAACCCTGTAACCATAGATAGGTGCACACATGGAGGCCAGCAAAACAACAGCACATTAACATGACACGTTGAGTTCCTCATCTTCATAAATGCAGATTTCGGATAACATGTACCTGACACTTTTCTTCAAAGTGAGGTACTATTATTTACCCAGCTCAGTAATTATACTAGAGCAATTTAGGGTAAGCACCTTGCTCAAGGGTACTACAGCCAGAGGTGGGGAGCGAACCTGCGACCTTCAGATCCAAAGGCAGCAGCTCTAACCGCTACACTACCAGCTGTCCCATAATCCCTTAATCCATATCCCCCTGGATAGCAGTGCAAATAGTGACTGTGAGCATCTGATGTGATGACCAACAGCATTTTCCCTTGTCTACCTGGCAACAGCAGTAGCTGACTGTGAAATACATGATCGCAGGGTATCTGGTATGGGAGTAAAGTCAGTATCCTGCCAAAACAGCAAGGAGGGAGGCTGCTTACATGGACAAAGAAGAATAGCTCATAAAATGTAAAAGAAGGCAGCAGATGAAGCACATTACTCATGTATAGTTTATCCAGAGAGTCAAACAAGGATCAACAAAAGACAGACTATCATTTCTCATGGCTCCAAATTAAGAAAAAAATGAAATTGGTCTACTAATAACTGCTTTTGTCATCGGTCAAAAGAACCTGGCAACCAAAGAAGCCTTTTAAGGACAGGGAAGCCAATCAGTGTTGGGTGTTTCACAGCCTTCAGTCTGGGAGCCACTGAGCCTATTGTCTGTAGCAGAGGTAAATACACACACACACACACACACACACACACACACACACACACACACACACACACAAATGGGCAAATGAGAACAGTGTGAGAGGTGTGAAGAACAAGCCCCTGAGGGCGGTGTGATTTACTCTTAGGCATGGCCCTGAAGCCAGGCTCCACCAATACCGCCCCAAAACAGGCAGTCGTGTTGTCACGTTGTCGGGCAACTTGTAGCTACTGTTGATGGACAGAAACCATGGGCACCATCCCAGGGGCAGCTGCTTGGAGAGAGAGAGGTGGAGTAGGAGGGACAGGTGGAAGGCAGATGAGGAACTTATGGACAGAGGAAGGCTGAAGGGAGACAAAGAGGAGAGAGGCAAGGCGTTAAACCAGATTCTAGGTTCACATTTTCACTGCCTGCTCTATCAGCAGAACTTGATCATACACAACAGGTCAGACGAAACGGCTTGTTCAAACCGTGCTCTACAAAACCCTCGAAGGGGTTGAGGAACAAATGATGTCCGGTCTGCAAGTATTCCCAGTCAATATCAGCACAGCAAGACCTCACAGTAGAACTCAAATCCTGCCCATTCTGTCAAGCTCTTTCTTTCAACGAGATGTTTCCACGAAGGGTCAGTTGAGCTTCAAAGAATTAGCTCTTCACACATTTTCTTCTTTCATTTAACCTCAAGCTACTTTTGTCGCCAAGAACTTTGGCTGAATTGTTGAAAATCATGGTGTTTCCCACCCGTTTCATACAAACACAAACCTGCAAAATCATCTTGTATTCACCCTACATAAATATGGTCTTCAATGTACCATTTCAAAACTGCACCATTATATTGCTACTGTTATTAGTCTGTTTACCTTGTATTTCTAGCTGCTGTGATTTACATAGCTTGCATACCTGTGATTGCTGTTAGGTGTTTTACTGCAGCTGTGGGTGTAAATCAAAAACACACTATGTATGGTCACTCTTGGGACATAAATCAACAACCTTTCAGTCACAAATCGAGGTGACGAATTAAAATTCTGCCTTTGTTCCAGTCTAGGATTACCATTGAACAATCTGACATGCTTTTGATGCTGTTTGTTTCTTTGGGCCACTCAACACAAGTTCACTTTTCCAGTTCACCAACCACCGGTTGGTCACCCATGCTGCTTTGCAACTTCCAAGACCCCACTGAGTCCCAGTGCCTTGGCCGTAACCTTTTATTATTCATATCAGAAGATGAGTTTACATTTACATTTATTAATTTAGCAGTTTTCTTCAAAATGACCTTCAATGATTACTGGGTCATTTATCCAAGGTGACTTAGAATAGTATGGAGTTTTCATCCCAAACCAATAAACGCTCAAACAGCCTATCCATATGAGGATGAAACCAAAACAAATCTCAGATTTGAATCTATGGTCCTTTGGTCTTAATTCCAACTCCTTAACCACCAAACTACACACACTAGGGCAATTGAACCAGCACTTAGGTTTCTCTTGCGTTCACCCCCAGTGCAAATCCCTGGAATCCCTCTTCTCCCTCTGAAGTCATACTGATGGAATTCACTGTGCCCTGCCCACTTCCCGCCCTTAATCTTTTGCAGCATATCCTAAAATGGCAAGGACCGTTTATGGGGGGATTTCAATGCGGGTGACAGGGAACTGGGGGGTAGGGCGTGGAGCCGATATACAGGCATACAAACACCGACATATATATAGACCCCCACTCTACTGGGAGTGTGTGGAGACTGTGGACAGGATCCTCACCTTCCACCTTGGGTTTTTTTCCTTGCAAGCTTAGGCTCCTTCTGGTGGCAGCATCATGGCATTCTACAAGCACTCAGGTAAAGGCAAGACAGTGCATATTATTCTGGGGGCAAAAAGAGCATCTCCACAGCAGCCTTGTCAGCAGGCATCAGCAGGAACTTCCGGACTCGTGTAGGGGTCGGGTGCGGTTTTGAATCCTGAGATTCTCGGTGGAGTCAACTGGATTGGGCTTGGTTTGTTTTACCAGTCTGATCCGTTGGACTGTCAAGAATAACTTTTGTTGTAGAGGGCAAGGTGAGCAGAAATGGGATTACTCTGTGATGACTGAGTCAGAGGCACAGGGCACTTAGGTGTGTGTCATCCAGCTCGAGGAACAGAACTTCGTTGTTGAGTTGGTTGAACTGGAAGAAATGGAGAACAGGGTTGGCGTGTGACAGCTGAACTAAAGAAGCCTGTGCCTCGATGCCGTTTGATGGTTCAGCTGGAGAAACTGGTCATTGAGTTGTCATTTGAGAGTTAATCTGGAATAACAGGTTACACAGTTTTGTCATTGTGAAGACAAACCTGGACATATGTAACCACCACAAAAGGGTATGGATCGAAGGTCTGACAGAATGAGTCATTTATGTGAGCTTCCCGCTGTTTACTGTACTTTAGTCTTGGATCGTAATCAAGTGGTTTGAAAATGGACACGCTAAAACAAACGTTCTCTCTACAGCATGACTACAAATTAAACAAATTAGTCTGTCACCTGACTTGGTTGCTGTAAACAGTACACTTGGGAAGATTGGAAACAGGGTCTTTACTGTCTAGTTCCTCAGCAATATTATCTCTGGTATCTGAACTGTAGCTTCCCATGTGTTCAGTCCTCATCGGATTTCTAAGAAGCCCATGATAAGGACCCGGTTGCAATTTGTCCCTCATGCCCAACAGCTTGGGCTATGACCTTTTCAGAGCAGGTTTTGGCCCTCCCAGGATAGCGGCCAGTGTGGGTTTACAACATGGACATGGCTCAGCTGTTGGATCGGAATTGCTCCAGAGGCCCTTCTTCCAAATTCTGCCATCGAACTTTTCTGGATGCAAAACCTGAACCTCGGTTTTTCAAGGGTGTAAGGGTGTGCACACACAGAATGATAATACAACACCACAGTCAGACATCTACATTTATTCATTTAGTTTATGCTTTTCTCCAAAGCAACTTACAATGTTAAGGGATTTGCAATTATTTATCCATTTATACAACTGGGAAATTTTAGAATAAGTACCTTGCTCAAGTATACTACAGCTGGAAGTGGGGATCAAACTTGTGAACTCTGGATCTGAAAGCAAGAACTCTGACCACTATGCTGTCAGCTCCCTACAGCCACAAATAGCAGGGAAAGAGTCAAAACAAAGCAAAAAAGATTACTAGAACACTGCTTGGCATTTCAAAGACAGGAAAGGCTCAGCCAATTGCAGAAGCAGAGTGTAGCAGAGCTCAGCCAATCATAGCTGGAGTTTGGAGAGACTGCCAGGACAAGAAGGTGGAAACAGGAGGTTCTCACCTGGGCGCCAATGGAGGATCTGAGTCACACTCCAATGTCGGGCTCTGGTGTCTGGTGTCGGCAGCTGTTGGGATCAGGCTGGAATCTAACTAATGGAGATGCAGGATGGGGCACTTCTGGGTGGCTGATGTTGACAGGATGGGTCATCACGATGACTCACTGAAGCTAAATACCACACTCTCTCTTAATCCCCCTGGTCAGAGCTAAAAGCACAGCCTTTCTGGCAAAGGGAGCTGTGTCTCAGGCACCCCCTACAGCCTGGTCGACTCAATGGAAAAAGCATCATTTCAAACCATTTGCATGTGTACAAATATTTAAGATAAGTTACTTTATTGTCATTGTATGCAATAATGAAATTTTGCATGGCAGCACAGCAGACATCCGCAGATGGCTCAGACAGAGGACCAAGGATGTTTCGTGAGCCACGTTCGACTTCCAAGAGCTGGTTACTGTATATCATGTTCTAAAGTGTTTTATAAGTTTGCAAGCGGTGTGTAATTCCTGTGGACCAGCAGAGCCCCTCTGTCCAGAATTTATCAGCATTTCTCCATAAACATACACTTGTAACAGGTGTGTGTACCACAAACTCAAACTAGACTGCTCCTTGTGCAGAGACTGACTGCACACAATGTTAAAATAAACTCCACGCATAAATTTCAACCATCTCTTTATGGCCTTGGATCTCAGCCCTGGTCCAGAACAAAAAACAAAAAACAAACAATTTGGATTCACCAAAGAGAAGATGCAAATCACACACCTGTAGCTCAGTAGGCTTAAAATAGCAACGGTTCTAGATTGTCCTAAAAAGTTATATTATATATATAATATATATATATAAATAAAAAATCATGAATTGACATGGTACTGTCAAAAATGCATTAACACATATTTAACGTCGACAGGCCCACGCAGCTACCTGAGCGCCACCATGACGGAACGCTTCGACTGCTACTACTGCCGGGAAAACCTGCAGGGCAAGAAGTACATCCAGAAGGATGAGAAGCACGTCTGCGTGCGCTGCTTCGAAAAGCTGTGTGCCAACACCTGCGCCGAGTGCCGTCGCCCCATTGGTGCCGACTCCAAGGTGGGTCATCGCTCTCCTCCCAGTCACACCACATCAATTACATTTACATATATTCATTTAACAGACGCTTTTCTCCAAAGCAACATACATCTCATAGAAATTCTTATACAAATGATTAAAATGTAACAATCACAATTCCAAATTGAACCAAAAACTTAGTAGTTAAACCCAGGTTCTTATGGGTGTGTAAATGGTGACAAAGCATAGTTTTCATTATGCCCGGTTTATTATTTTGTTATATATCTAAAAAGTAATTACTTCATAAAATTCAAAAGCATTTTCCTTTTTTGCAATATTTATAATAAACAGTAGGAATTAACTGGTTGGTCAGTTCACACGATTTGCACAAAGTTTTCTACTCTTCCCAGCTTGATGTTTTTTCTCAGGTATACTGACATTTACTCTTTTAGCAGACGCTTTTCTCCGAAGTGAAAAACAGATGAAGACCTTCACATGTAGACAAGTAATAGTCAAAACGCAGCTTGTTCGTATGACACCGCTGCTTTTGTCCGTATACACGCATTATGCAAGTAGACAGGAAACACAACGGTGAGTGTGACATATGGTGCGATGCTAGCTTATGAATCCGTTATGTGATGGGGACAGAAGTGGGTCTGAAAGAGACAGGTTTTGAGACCTTTCTTGAATATTGAAAGGGATTCAGCAGTTCTGAGGGACAGTAGGAGCTCATACCACCACAACTGAGAACCAATGGGTCTAATATTTTGGACCCTATTTAAGTGGAATCATGGAGTAACCAGGGGTGGGATCACCAAGTAGGCTGCCCCCAACAAAGTCAGGAGTCCAGCTATGATCATCTTTCTAACACCAGTTACCCCTGCCTGTGTACAGGAGCTGCACCATAAGAATCGCCACTGGCACGAAGACTGTTTCCGCTGTGCCAAGTGCTACAAGCCCCTGGCCAACGAGCCCTTCAGCACCAAGGACGACAAGGTGCTGTGCGGGAAGTGCTGTGCCCGTGAGGAAGGCAATCGCTGCCAGACCTGCTACAAGGTGATCACACCAGGTGGGTCATGGCACATTGCCACTCCATTTCTCACACATGTAAGATAAGTGCATACATGACGTAGCAGGACCACCATATAAACCTTTATACATAAGGAAAAAATAACACACCAACTCATTGTTTCACTAAACAAACATAAGAAAACTAAAGGGAGTCCAGAAAGCCCAGCACACTCCCACCTAGTGACCAACGTATGTGTCTGTTCCCCCCCAACCAGGTACTAAGAGCGTGGAGTACAAGCACAAGATGTGGCATGAGGAGTGCTTCACCTGCCTTTACTGCAAGCAGCAGATCAACACGCAGAGCTTCCACACTAAGGGTGATGAGATCTACTGCACCGCCTGCCATGAGAAGAAGTTCTCCAAGAACTGTGCACACTGCAAGGAGGTACGCCATCTCCTCCTGACCTGTACTGGTGATTTTTAAAAAATGGGCTGCCTTAAAACATGTGTTTTTAAAGCATGTCAACATAAACAGCTGAAGGGATTTAAAAGAAGTTAAAAGGCATTCTGAATATGGAACACACACATACACGACTAGTTAATTCCTACTGTCCACTGGCCACAGCTGTGGTGTGACCTACCCTCTGTCCTGCCCATCAGCCCATAACCTCGGGGGGGATCAGCTACCAGGACCAGCCCTGGCACGCGGAGTGCTTTGTCTGTCTGACATGCCGCAAGCCGCTGGCTGGGGCGCGCTTCACCGCGGTGGAGGACAAGATGTACTGCGTGGATTGCTACAAGACCTCCGTGGCCAAGAAGTGCAGTGGCTGCCAGAACCCCATCACAGGTCAGATACACACAGAAGAAACATTAACATTTGGGGCTTACCGATTGTTCTTAAGCGTTACGAGCTCAGCCAGTCACCTAGACACACACAAAAAACACTAACACCTTCCCCCATCCTGCACCTTACCCTGTTCTGCAAGTGGTGGTCACCCCTCACGAAACAGTGACGAGACAAGGGAGTCCCTCTGTAGCCTGAGGGGCTGGATCAATCTGCGCAGTAACCCTAGCGTTGCTCTTTCCTGCAGGATTCGGAAAGGGCACCAATGTGGTGAACTACGAGGGCAACTCCTGGCATGAGTACTGCTTCAACTGTAAGAGGTGCTCCCTGTCACTGGCCAACAAGCGCTTTGTGGCGCATGGGGAGGCCATCTACTGCCAAGACTGTGCCAAGAAGCTGTGAGAAGCAGCCTGGTGCCAGGCAAACACCCCTACCTCTGGGGCCTTGTGGTTTTCAAGGGTGGGAGATCAATAAAGCAATAACTCTAAAATTAAGACAAACAAACAATAACATACTAGCCCTTTGCAAGTGTCACATTAATTCCTGTAGAAGACAATTAGAAGTAGCTGTTATGCACAGGTCATCAGAATTGGGAGGACATACACTGAGTGTCCCCCCCAACTTCTCATCCAACTTCAATGTGAAGAACCTTAGATTAATGTTTTGATTAAAAAGCATGAGATTTTTTTTTAAATTTGTATTCACTATTTACCAGCACAGGCAACTAGTCTGCTTTTGGGGGCATGCGGTATTCCAGTACTCACTCGCTTTCTAGAGCTTCTACTCTGGTCATCTTCTCCAAGAAACCACCCACCCCTGCAAATGTGTGTGCCTTACTGGAAGGTCTGAAACAAGCACAGCCATGGAAAGATTTGAGACAGCGCTTTATTAAAATAACTATTTACATTCTTTTAACAAACATTTTGTGGTATTTCTGGAACTTTTGCTTAGGCATTGGCTAGTTTTAAAGATGTAAAAACCTTTCTGGGACTATTTCCAGGGCAAGGTCGAGAAGGATGCTGTTTTTTGTTGAAGTGGAGTTTTAATGGACATATTTACAACTTTGTGAAGTGCAAAGACATTAGTGGAAACAAATGTTAGATTTGATGCAAACAAAAAATAAAGTGTCAACCACAGTTCATTCTGCTTATTAGACATTGTAGTAAAAGCTTTTCCCCAACATTCTTAAAAATGTATTTTAAAATGACCTTTGCAGAAAGCTTTAATTTTTACCAGTATGCAATACAGACATATTTACAAATACCACATGTAGACAGGGCATTCAAGCCGACTTCACTGTTTTCCTTACCCTCTTTGGGAAGAATGATTGTCAAAGCAGAAATAAGCACACTTGACATGCGACTAAAGTCATAAACTAACATGGGACCCATTTACAGCCCTAAGGCACTGCTACAGTCTATGATAAGTTTAGAGAAATGTTTAACTTCAGTATGAGCAAAGACCACGGAGGGGATGCTTCCAAGTTCAGGGGTGCAGGGTCTTACAGAACATCTCCAGCACAAACAAACAATGAGCGCGAACCATCATGGGATTATAAATCTGGACCTCCTCCTAACATCAAAACTGGATGGCCAAAAAAAGTACAAAATGTAACATCCTCCTCTAATTTTCTCATACACAAGCCAACTGTTCGCAGCACTTGCAGTTCTGTTTTCCAAAATGGCCTCGCATACCTGACTCCCTCAGAGAATGGTCTCTCTCACTCCTTCCTTCACCAGCAACGAAGAGTACTTTCCTCTTAAAACAATCTAAAAATATGAAACACATGTCATGTAGCGAAACAATGAGTTCGGTAAAAGCCAACAGTAAAGTCAAAAAAGCCAAGATGAAACATCTGATACCCCACAGCAAATGAATCTGTCTACACCTTCCAGTTGTGTTTTCTTCCAGCTGCACTGGAATGGACATATAATAAAGAGGTTAGATTTAGGAAAACTGTGATAATCTGTCAAGGCCCAGTGCCTGGTGCTTAAGGTGAGCGGCTATTCATCTGTCAATCAGCAAGCTCTACCCCAGTCACTGTGCAATGACGGGAGGAAAGGGGCCCTGGGGAAAGCATTTGAGTGTAAACTGCTCAGATGTTGCTGAACATGCCATACCCAGGAGTCATCCCACTGGATCTGCGATGGTCCTCTCCTGTCCTTCCTCCTTCCCATTTCCAACTTCCCTGTTAAGCAGTGAAATGAAGACCACAGGACTTTGCCCTAAATCAATGACCTAGAGTCACTCAATAGAACCACACTCACTTATCAAACCTTTCCAAAAAGCTGCTTGAAGATCACACCAGTTACATACCTACATGCACAAGATACTTCCTTACAGCCTCTGGCACTTGGGTCTTCTAAACCCTGCAGCTATTTACAGTGTCACCTGGGAGATGTGGGGTTGAGTAATGGTGAGTGAAGAGCCTACAGCCCATCTATGGCAGACTTCAAGATAACATCCTGGCTCTATGTGGGATCCATATCACACTGAGCTGAAAAGGATGCAACTGAGCAGAATGACAGATAAACATAACCTACCTGGTGCCCTGGTATTAATCCATATACAAACCTATTAAACTCCACTCCTGAAGCCTCAGTTCTTCCCATCCGGTTGGAAACTTTATAGCCTAATACTGACTGTATATACCGTACAATACAGTAACATACAGAAAAATATCCTCACACATATTAGATATGGTATGTACACCAAAACTTACACAAGCCAGATTACAAAATGTGTACTTTGACTTTGGGACAAAAATTGTATATGATATCAAATAAAAAACAAAAGAACAAATCCTTAATAAATCTGGGGTACAGAGGGAATGGTTATAGAACAACCAAACAGGGGTTGTCAGAGAGGTTAAAACAAGCCAGCTACACAGAGCAGAAAGTCAAAAGAGGGTTTCAGGATACTTGGAGTGAGCATCTGGCCCCGTGAGATTCCAGTCTACTGGTAAACTGTATAATTTAGCATCTAACAGAACAATTGTTATCAAAGATTATATTGCCAGTCCATTTATGACACGCATACTGATTACCTAAATTATATGTGGATTTAAGTAACATTTTCCAACTGAAAATATGGAGTTTTTCTTCCAGACACATTTAAAATAAATGTAACTACACAAGTCACAGAAAAAACAGAGCATATAGCGAGCAAAAAAAATGATGGTTTTTCAAAAACAAACAAAACCTGCCTGCTGTTCAACTTCTGAAATGTTTACTTTGTTTTAATTTAAAGACAATAATAAGTAACCATGTAAATATTAATAACCATTTAAAAACTTTTCAGGCAGAGGTGCACAGCGACCCCTGCCGTCACAAAACTATACTGCTGAAATGTCTTGACCAGAGATGTATCTACAAAGAACCCTTTACGGAGTAAACAGGTTATCAAAAGAAATCCAACATGAGAACAGCGCCTGCAGACAGACTGGTTTCCTTCCTGGAACTCACACTGGAGAGAAACAAAGAGAATGTCCCTAGGTCTATAACCAGAAGGGAGGCCAGGTACCTACATCAGATGAAATAAAGACCTTAGCAGGGGGGATTTGTTTCCTGCTTTGAGATTTCAGATCATTATTGACCAGATGGACTGAGATTTCTGGAAGATCTATTTTACCAGTTTTACAGTAACAATTTCAATTAATTTCATGTTAGCACAAACCCTAGTCCACAACCATCGACTCAGTGAAAGGGTCAAGTCTTGAGCAGCCATGCTCTTCAAAGCTCAGTACAGACCTTGCTCCAAGCTACATCAAGTATTAAGCAAAAACTCATGGGTTACAGTATTAGAATGACCATTGGAGTAATACAATTTTACAAGTAATAAAACTAATAAGATCAGAAGACCAGTGGAATACATTACACACTGTACCCTGAACAAAAGGTGAAAAAATAAAAAATAAATATGAAACTAATTTTTGACAGAGACCTAGGTGGAACAAGCACATTGAAGGAACACAACATTTTCCCTGAAGCTCTTTTTTTCAAAATTAGTTAAAACTTTCTTTGTAATGTTTTTCCACTGAGGTACAAAGTCCTTGGACCAGGATGTTCTGCTCCAGGCTCCTTCGTCTGAGGCCTTGAGGAAGCTGATCTGGGGGGCACAGCATCAAGCTTCTGTGGGTGAAGAGTGGGAGTATGATGGTTTTAACACACAGCTGAGGCAAAAAAAAAAAACAGCCAGCCATTACCATGTTTTGAGAGCACCTCTTACAGCTAAAGCAAAATGTTGAACTCATTCAAGAAGTTGAATATTCAACTGAAGTAACCTTGGTTTACCGTTGTAATGCTGGAGATTTGAATTGGTAAGGTCTTTAACCATCAAGCTACAAATTACACGTATGCTCTCCCCTGCAGTTGACTCCAACCGCTCCATATGCATTCCCATCAGGCTCTGCTCACCAGACAGGGCTCCAATTGGTTGACCCTGATGCAGGGGCTTGTCTTCGAAAGCTGGCCTAGGTCCTTGGAGACCTCCATCCTGATTCATAACATTTGGGCTGTGCCCATCAGCTACACCCAGGTCAATGAGCTCTTCAAATGTCCAGTTGCCAGTCTTGCCATTGAGACAGCCCGAGCCCTCTGCTGGGTGGGACTTGGGTACTGTGCTAAATGAAACATGGAGGATGGTATTTTACACCCCTAGAGAAGAAGTAGTGAAAGAAATTCACCCACACACGAACCCTAGGAAGTTCTCCCGTTTGGAAGCATCAAAGAACTCACTGGACCCTTAACCCCACCACATACCCGACCACCAGCTGCTCCTGGAGGAATGTGCTGTGATTCTCCTTGTTCTCCTGTGCTACCTCTCCATTGACGTTCCTGGTAAGCTCTTCCTTCTCCAGCCCCTGCTTTAAGTCTGGTGCCTCAGCTGAAACCTTCCCTGAGTCAAGTTGCACCACTACACAGACAGAGTATTTGATTCAAGTAAAGGCAGCGTACGCATGCAGATCATCTATTTTCAGATACCTAACACACAGGTCACGAAAAAGGAGGACAGGCTAACCTTCTGCTTCACTAAAATGGTCGAATGCCTTTTCTCCATTCTCATTGCTCTTCTCCTCTTCTCTCTGCAAAACATACATTCACTTGGGCCAATACCCAACTGCTTCACATTCACACAAACAAAAAAAAAATATAAAATGGAAACCTACCTTGTCACTTTGGTCTGTTTTCCTGGTTCGTTTCATGATTTCTTCAATTCTCTATAAGCGGTGGAATAAGTTTAGAGTTGAACAAAGACACTGAACACATGCCACCTTGTAAAAGTAAAAGCCATGTGTGTACTGTGAGGAAAACTTGCCTTCTTTCTCTCCATACGCTCCTGTTGATTTTGCTGCAACATCTTCTCCCTCTGCTGCCGTTGCTTCTCTGCCTCTTCAAGTGCACGAGCCTCTGCCTCCTCGCGCTGTACCAATAAATAAGAGCAGTCAACAGGCTCCATTTGATGGCCTCCAAATGTATATCAATAACTGGAATTTAGATGCATGCCAAACCACAACATAATAAATGTTCTATGCAGTTTTTGGTGAAAGCATCAAAAACTATAGTTCTGTGTGAGAACAGACACACCAGGCCACTGCCCCAGCTGCCCGTTGCTCACGGAAGGCAGATGCTCTCGTAAGGCAGTTGTGTGGCAGCAAAGGCGTCATTCTTACCTCCTTCTGCAGTACAGCCTGCCTCTCCTGCTCCTCCTGCTCCAGCTGCTCTAGCTGCTCTAGCTCAGCACGTGCCTCCTCCTCTCTTTTCTGCTGCTCTTCTTCTCTCTTCCTTGCCTCCTCTTTCTTCCGTTCCCCCTCCAGCAGTCTAATCTGCTCCTCTTCAGCACGTCTTGCTTCCTGGTCCTCCTTCAACCTCCTGTTGCATGGTGCCAAAACACGGGGTCGGAAGGTCAGTATCCGTTATCTACTAAGTCCTACAATGTCACCTCAATGAAAGAGACAGTAACCTTGACTCAAGTCTCTAATCTGAACTACCTGAGTACAAGTACACAAGCTGTTTTGGCTACAGGCAAACACTACAAATATAGCCCTCTACTTCCAACAGTCTGATATGAACTCACACACAACTTACACTACTGTCATTGGATGGTAACCAAAATGAAAGCCAATAACTGCATACAATAAACAGAGAGGTAAGCAAATTCTAAAGTCAAACCTCCTAAAAAATAACAGCCTGTATTACACAGGCAGGGAGCTTTAAGGGGGTAAAAAAAAAAAAAAAAAAAAATGATCTATCTAATGGTTTGCTGCAAGAGCCATGCTGCAGTAGTGATATGATGGGGACACTCCCATGCAGGGTATGGAATATAAATGTTATCCAGAAGCAGGCCTGATGGACTGCATTGATTAACAAACTGAGGTGGGACCAACTGGGACTGAAGAAAAACACCCAAGACAGCACCATACGTATGTCCCATTTCCTCTGCTCTACAACATTGCTTTTATGCACCCTTCAAACCCACACCTCTGCTCTTCTTCCTCCCTTTGCAAACGCTGTTCTTCCTCCCTCTCTTTCTGCTCCCGTGCAAGACGCCGATTCTCTGACAGGATCTTAGCTGCCTCCTCAGCTGATGTGGTCTTGCAGCTGGAGTCTGTAAGGACACACACAAACACAAGTAAATGGTTAGCTTGTAAGACACTAATTAAGAGTCTTTTCCTTACTGCTCATACTCTTGGGAAATTCTCCCAGCTGACACCCGTATTCCCAAACCCCCCTCCATACAAAACCATAAACAAACAGAACTACTACCACAGCAACTGAGCTAGAGACAGTCGTCGAGAGAAAAACAAGAGGTAGCGCCACATCACATGCTGTGTGATCCTAACCAATGGTTCTAAGCAATGCCCCAAGATAGAGTGGCAGTCAATGACAGGGGGATGCAAGCCTCTGAACATTAACCACAAGCTTATGTGCTTCCGTACAACCAAAAAAAATTAAATATACATTTAAGCTATAGTGATTGGGAGAGAAGAAGTGATCGTAAAAAGAAAATTTTGCTTTGTGGATGCAGTATTTCACAGTGCATCAATCTGGCCAGCAGGTGGCGACCTATGGATCGTCATGATCATCTGACCAGGAGTTCAGCAACTGGGCTTCCTTATTTGCCTTTAATCTGTAGCTGTGCTGCAGCAGGAGCAGAGAAAGTAATGGGGAGAAAAAACAATGAGGAAGATTATGATCTAGAACATGGGGCTTGGGCTTTCTGTTTTTACTTTTAAAGTAGCAGAGAGCATCAGAGCTCAGATTACAAAGAAATGAAAAGGTAACCAAGAGTGAGAAGAAAAGGGCTTTTGAAGACCTGATCTAAAATTAAAGCCCTTTATAACAATTTCCAAAACACTTTCCAGTAGTTACATAATCATAACTAAAAACAAAAAAACGATAATGTGCAGATTTGTAACAGCTCTGCTCAGCTGGGGTCAAAAAGATGGGAAACAACCCTGGCCAGCATGTGGCACAATGGTAAAAGAACTGAGCTTGTAATTAACAACCGAGAGTATCCAAGTTCAAACTCCAGGAAAGATAAGCACTGTTAGGAAAAACACTCAAAATTCATTTAACCCAAAGCTCAGCAAATGTGTCACAAGGAGCACCCAAAGCAAGGCATGTAATTAATTATTACGGAAATCACTGGGATGCCAACCATCTTTGGTCTTGGAGCTGGGAGCTGCAGTGGGGGTCCCAGTGGCTGGTGAGAGCTCAGGTGTCTGGGGACCAGTGGGCTGAGCCAGGGAACTCTGTTTTGGCTTGGGGTCCCTCTTGCGAAGTGTGGGAGGTCCAGCTGGGGTAAGTGGGGGCCTCTGCATTGGTGGCTGTTTGGAAGTTGGTTGCGAGGTCCCGCCAGGAGAGGGGGGGCGTGTATGGGGGCTCTGTCTGTGGGCACAACACAGTTTGAATAATTGTTCAAACAACAGATAATTTAAAAGTTAATTACAACAGACCAATCAAATAAAAAACCAGCACACCACCTTAAACGGATGTATCTAGTCTTTTTTACAACTAATTTAAATACTAGCTTACTGCAACAAACAGAATAAGGCATGGGGAGACAACTGAGGACAGTGTGCTTTAGTGAGGGAAAAGGCTACAGGTATCTTACCTGGGGGTCACTGGGGAGGGGCTTCTCCTGTCGCCACTGCCTGTGAAAGCAGGGGAGGGTGAGCGCCGTCGACTGTGGGCACCTGAGGGTGATGGTGGTCGGCGCACTCCCGGGGATGAGAAGCGAGCCCTTGGCTGGCAAGTACAGTAACACTGAATTACACTGGGTTGAAACAACCATGTTCAAGGCTGAACACCACAACACAAACCTTTCATGA
This sequence comes from Scleropages formosus, assembly GCF_900964775.1. Lineage (NCBI taxonomy): Eukaryota > Metazoa > Chordata > Actinopteri > Osteoglossiformes > Osteoglossidae > Scleropages > Scleropages formosus. The sequence goes on from NC_041818.1 coordinate 22,736,617, forward strand.
ACTGACCTGCCCCTGGTTTAGAAACATCTAGAGCTAAAGAGGTTGTGGATCTCAGGCATCTGTACCCAGTGCCTCAGTAGGAATGGGTAAAGAACTCAAGGGAGAAAGATACACACTGGGCTGCTCTGTGTATCATAGAAACGGCTGAGGGCTAAAGCACCACAGTAGTAGTCTGCTCACAATTTTTACTCCCCTAAATGGGAGTTCTGCATGTGAAAATAAGACCTGATGCACTACGCAAAACTACCTCTACTACCTTAAAATGCTGCTCCATTTCATGTGGCTGTTGATTGGTCATGGATTGCCCTATCTGAAGTTCAGTAATATAGCTAAGATGTGAAACAGCAGCAAGTCCTGCCTCTGGATGTAGCCAGTGCTGCTTTGCACAGCAAGGCTGTTCTCCACTTGTAGCCATAATGTGCACACAGAAAAAAAAAGTTTGAGCGAAGGTAAAGGGCCTACTTCCTTGGAATTAAACAATCACCAGCCATGCCTTGAGTACATGCTGTTATAAGAGGCAGGACTTCCCAGAGCAGTACTGTAGCTACCCCAAGAACTAAGGCTCTAGATTACCATCAGGGAGCAATGGACTTGCTGGTTTGACAGTCAAATTCACTAGGATATATGCATATAACAAGGTGTCCGTTCAGAAGTTTGCTTTTCTGCAGATGTGGAGTGATAACCGTGGGGGGGGGGGGGGGGACTGAGCATGAGGGCCAGAACTGCAAAAAGAAGACCCTTTCACAAAAGTAAGGTCAGGTTCCAAGAGGAAACAATGTGAGATGGTCACTGTTCATGTGAGACAATGAATCCTCTTAGGAAAATGAAGATAATCTCATGCAAATTTCATGTGGACAGGCAGGACACGGCAAAGTACACCCAGCACACTTCTATGCGCAGTAAAGACAACCAAGGCCCAGGAGCTGGACATTAGATGTCCTGACTTTACTATTAAATGGGCCACTATGAAACCGGGGCCTGAGCCAAATATTGGTTCATATGGTGGAAAGCCTTTAACCTTTAACAAATGTTTTTACAACATTCTGAGTGGGGCCTTCTGTAATTATTGTGTAGTTATAGTTCCAGCTCCACTTGTACTACTGTCAAGGCTAAGGTGGGGCTCACCTGTGTGCTGTCTGTTGCTACCTCCGAAGAGCCCAAGGAAGGTGGACCCTTCTGACGATCAACACTGCGACTGCGGAGAGGGACTCTGGGCAAAGGGCCGGCCAAGGCTGAACGAGCACAGAGGGGAGACTCTGGTAAAGGACATGTCATTGGTGCAAAGCCAGTGGGAGATGAGAAAATGCGACAGAGAAAGCAGAGGAAGGGAAGAGATGGAAAGACAGGAGAAACAGGGAAGAAAAAAAAGGCACAAAATAAAAATTTTCATCTTAAGATCTGATTTTGATTGATTTGGCAGAGGTAGGTCAGGGGAGAAAAAAAAGGGAACACAAAACAAAACAAAGCTTACGGTGGCCAAGCTGTACAACTCAACAGGGCAGGACACCACAGGTAAACTCAGGCCCATGTCTAAAAACCCTACCGTCTTATACTTTGAAGAACAACGTTTCAACATCTGTACTTGCCACATTTCATCTTTCCTCATGTAGCTGAAGGGGTTCTATGGACAGAATGATTGGACTGTTGTCTCTGGTCTCATTTTGGTCAACCTGTACCTAAATACAAATCTGCAGCTGATATTAGAGTTTAGGATGACTTTATATGCGGTACAAGTAAAGTGTGAGTTTTCAACCTTCCATATTGGTGGTGATGCAGAGTCTGAAATTCAAGTGTACAGTTAGTTTAAACCACAGTAAAGCTAGGCTCTCATTAGTGTTGGAAGAACACTGATGAAACCAGTAGGCAGCAATCCTCAATCTGAAAGGGCAGGGATCCACCGCCCCCAGAAATGTGAATGGATAATTAATAGTGATGGAAGTATTAGAAGATAAGCTCTTCTATCAATCTCATGTATAACCTCTTGCTGACAAAACAATGTGATGCATTAAATCAGCGTTTGAAGACTGGGTTTGATCTAGACCACTTGAGTTACTGCTGTGGTACTTTGATCAAGGCTATCATGCACAGGGGCAGGAACTGAAATTTGACCTGGAGAATTCGTACGGAGAATAATTTCAAGGAGCTCACCACTGTTAAACTACCTTCAAGGACACATGGGTGATGGGTTTAGGGCTAGGGGTGTTACCTGGAGTGTCGGCTCGCTCTGCTGAAAGCATGGCAGCACTCTTGCTCCTAGCGAGGGATGCCTGGGTGGGGGCTAGCAGGCGACTGAAAACCCCGCGGTCAACAAGGCGATGCTCTGACAGGCCCGTGCACACATGGCAAATTCAGCAGATATGGATAGGTAGACAGACAGGTGGAGGAAGGAAACAGAGGAAGAGGGGTTGGGGAGAGGATGTGGAGACCATGAATCAAACCAGTGAAAGAAAAAAAATCAAGTGGATCAACAAAGGGACAAAGAGTATTGGTGTTAGACAAATCATTAAGGCAGGAACAGGCAGAAAGTTATGTACAGTGTATATACCGGGGGAGAATCCAAGCTAGGCACAGGCCAGGTAAGCACTCTTTCAGGTGTACCCTGCTGCTCAGCAATAGAACTGTCAAAGCTGATACTGGGGTACATGCCAAATTATACTCGCTTTGGTAATTTGGAGGATCAAAATCCACTGCAGAACAGTTGTAACCAACTGTCCGTAAAGTCAGAATCATGTGGGTTAACAGGAGCTCAGCATTAAACGGTCAGTATATTGTGAGTACAGAAAAGGTGCTCTCGCCTGTGGAATTAAGGAGTGCGTGTTCCATTGAGTGAGCTGTAAGACCAAGGATAATAAGTGGAACACAAGACAAAACCACATGTGTCAAACAGGAAAGCAAAGCAAAGAAAAACTCCAAAGAGAGCAAATACAACCCTTAAAGGTAACCCAATCTGTTTTTAAAACTAATTGCCACTCCAACTCCTTATTTAAGAAGCAAGCACCGACAACTAAAGTTTCAACAAAAATAAGATGAAGACTACTTGGACACTTAATTGTTCTGAACAACTGGAACAGTTACATTTATGAATCATATTCTACAGGTTTTTCCCCTCACAGAACAGAAGAGCAGAGCTTCACAGCTTGAGAAACAACCACCTGCTGAGAAAAGTGATGGTTGACAAGAAGCTGAGTTGCTTTTAAAGAAGCTATGATTAGGCTAGCAGTCAGCACTGCAATGTCTAGTAAACCACAAGGCTAATGGGAGGTGAGGGTGGTTCTGTCACTAATGTCCTCTCATTGCGCCTAGAAACAGCAAAGAGGACCTCAACGAAGGAAACGGAAAACTAACTTTTCAGTACCCAAATCAGTACCCAAAGAGCTTTGGAACAGTGCACCCAAAAATAGACAAATCAGCAAGCAGTGCTGCGTGATACCTTATAGAGAACAGTGAATATAAAATAAACTGAATATTCTTAATAAAGTAAGATGTCCCTCACACAGAAACACACATTAGTACACAGAGGGTGCCCTCATTTAATACCAGTATAAAAATGTCCCACTGAACTGCACCTCTGCTTGTAAAATTAAGTAATCGTGAAGTCACAGGGCTGCCACTGATTTTACCACGTAACAAAACACTCTCTGGCACACACTGTATATATTGTACTATATTCAGTGCACATAAATACTGAAAATTACAATGAATTAATGGTCAACAGTACTAACTAGAGTGACTGTACTTTTGTTAGGCAGGAGCTTACGAACCCAAGACCTCCAGTATAGCTCAGTTGGTGTTTTTCTTCATACTGAGCCCCAGGAACAGTAAACTGGGGACAGAATAAGGTGCCACTGCTTCAGCTAAGAGAAAAACAATGATAGCACAGCACCAGCAGCATGAACAGCACGTTAGCCTGAGCCTGACACAAACACACACTGTGTTAGCACAAAGAGCCCTTTCCAGATGAAACTGCTTAGGGGGTGGAGGTACAGAACAGAAAGGTTAATACAAGATTAGCTGGAGGCAAATGACTTGTGAACAACGATGCCACAAATGCGAAACTGTCAGGAGACAGGCCATACTGTTGCAGTTTTAGGGCAGGCAGACGATTAAAAGACAGCCATGGTTGTTAGGGTTCTGGGGTTCAGTTCAGGAGAGTGAGATGGCAACCGATCAAGCACAGGAGCTGCTCTATAAATTAAAGTGCTTCAGACTTGGTACTGCAGGGTCACGGTATGGGAGTGGCTGGCATGGAAAGTGAGAAAAATTGTACACGTGCGAGAGAACGATCCACCAAGTTAAACTAGCCACCTTGTTCCTCCTTGGTCCCTTTCTCTGTCTTGGTAGCGCACTGGGACTGACTCCCTACCCGAGAAAGGGAGGAGCTTCTCTTCTTCAGAGCTGAGCCTACAGACGGGAGAGTCCACAGTTGCATGTTACACTCTCCTATAACACAAGCTTCAAAAAGAACAGGAAGGGGTAAGAAGTGGCTTGTGACTAGAAGTGTTGAGTCCTGGGAGGGGTCTTTCTGTCTGTACCTTCAACAGATTGTTCAACTGAAAACACAGAGCTGTTCAAATAGATAGAATGTAGATTAAACTTTCAGCTATTCAAGCTTCAAATTAAAGCTTTTCCTTAACCACTAATGTAATTATTGTGTTCATAAAAATCCATCCAGGCCAGAAAAGTTACTGTGCTATTCTCAAATGGCAGTCACAGATGAAGGAAATGTTTCTAGTTGGCTCTAGGTTCTGACCTGGTCATCAGAGCAGGAACTGCACCGTCCTTTACTTTCTTACAAATCCCTTGTCAACACCAACAAAACAGGGAAGCAAGCCATTTACACCAGTGCTGCAAGTTTGGTAACAGGCTACAAGGTGACTGAAATCTCAAAGCTATTCACAGTGATAGTGGCAGAGGGACAAGTACTGCTGACTTGTCAGGTATGTGAACAAAGTGCAAAACGAGGCTCTGCTGACACTCTGGAGAGAGGTTAACACTTGTACAGATCTGACAGAGCTGAAAGAAGAACCAGGCATATGGTATCTGGTCTGAGCAGAACTGGCTTTCTTCCCTTTGGACAGCAGCATGCAACCCAACAGACCTTGTTCTGTGTTAAAGCCACGCCAAAGGGGAAGGGATCACGAGGCATTCCACAACAGAGGTAACCTTCACAGTGCACTTTCAGTGTGACCTTCAGTGGTAGAAGTGCTCTAATCACCAACACCAGAGCACCTCAAGGCAAGAAACTTGAGGGAACCATGTGCCAGAGTGTATACAGGGAAATATCCAAGGGGTGCTTAAATTTTTCCTATTTTCTGTCTTTTTGTTTTGAAACCACTTTCAGCTGCTCTTCAAGATGGAACAGACTTGAAAAGTTTATCATTATTATTGCTAAAATATGCAAAGATAAGTGCATACAAATAGGTATGGGTGTACATATATAAGAATGTTTTAAGACCTTTAGGTGACAAAAAGATGAGCGAGGAAGGGGGCTACACCTGTGAGGGTCCCCTGATGGGGTTTTTGAGGTTCCTTCCCCTGCTGGGAGCAATTGCTAGACAACCGGTTTAAAGAGGAACTTCTCCGTTTAGTACCTGGGAGACAGACAGCACAGCTGGAAACACTTGAACAATGAAATTACAACACAAAGAAAACAAAATCAGAAAGCCCCAAATCAGAGGGTGAATTAAGACATGTGACATGACTGTAGGTAACGGGACATTTGCGTGACCCCAAAAAAAAAAAAAAAAAAAAAGGACATTTAAACATTTCTCAAAATATTTACAATCATATGTAAAATTCAGCACATCACACACAGCAAAAAAAGCCAAAGCTAAGCCACTGATTAAGGGAGGCAGAACACAGACAACTGCAGCTGGGATCCCATTTATGACTTTTAATCTATACCTCAGAGCATGGACCAGTGGACTGTGGGTAATGTCACACAACCACATGACACATGAGTTGCACAGTATTCCAGCTGTTTCTCAATTTCCTGCTAAAAAACTAGACACTATAAATACAGGATCAAAACATGCTGCTTAAGTACTAGGGAGTATTATTGTGTGCACGCGTGTCCATACTTACTCTTGTCAGGCGAGTTGACGAGAGCAGCCGAGGAAGAGGAAAGTCGCTTGCTGATGGCAGACTCCACTGGTTGCTTCAGGTTCATGGTGGACGTGGAGCGCTTGTCCACTGGTGGAGAGACAGAGGCAGTATTATGAGAGGTACGACAGGATTCCTAAGAACCAGACAAGAAATTACAAAGTGATTCAACACCAAACACATGGACCACAACAAGCTGCATTTATGAACACAAATGTAAAACAGCATTTTCAGTTTTTGTAGGCTCCTGTCAGACAAAGTATACAGCAACAGAAATGGAGACACATTTCAGCATCGACTGCAAAATCCAATTTTGCCTTACAAAGCAACTCTTGTTATTGACAGTAATTCCATTCAGTGGTAAGACAAAGCCCTGTTAGTTAAAAATCAGTCTGCCAACATGGCTAGCCAGAAGTACTGCACAATCACTATTCACAACACACAGGCAGGCTGAGAAGTGTGAAGGGAAAATAAAAAATCCTGAAAGAGAAGCTTTCATGATGCAGTTTAATGCCATGGTAACTGCTGCTCAACTGGCAAAATTCAAGTATAGTACATGCTACAAATATGCATAGCAGTGGACTCATACAGAGAAATTCAGAGAAAAGGAAGGTGTGAATAAACCTAACTATCAGGGTTTCAGAGTACAGAAGTGATTCCAGAGAAGCCTCCCTATGAAGCAACTCTTGCCATGAAGCTCTGCTTTCTGACCTGGAAGCGCTTGAAGTACAAAAGTGAAAGTAGGTGATGACTAACATATAGGGTGCAGAGAAGCGATTTGTGATTAATAATGCCTAGGGAAAGAAGCAACATCACAACCAGCACCTTGCTGCGTCTTCTCAGGCCCCTGTGGATCAGAGCAGGAGGGTGCGGCTACTTCACCAACTGAAAGAGGACAGAGGTTGCTCAAAGTACACAACACAAAATGTCAGGTGGTGCTTTTCTGAGTCAGCAAAAAATGTGCTACATCCAGAATCCTATAACACAGAGCTGTATTACAGTATATTTACAGCTGGTAAACAAAAGGTGAGGAGAAAAGCACTTCAAATCACCTTACAGCACATGGTACCCTTACTAAAAAAAGTACAGCAAGCATCAATTCAGGGACTCATCTGCAGCTGTCTTCTGACTGCAAGTCCCCTTCAAGTTTCGAGGAAAGAAGACACAAAGAGCTCCAAAAATTAAGGATTTTGAAACATTTCTTCTATGACTCCTGATTTTTCACAGGAGGTCAATACAGGTTTTAATCTTGAGTGCCAACTTGTCAAAAATGACACCTGGGAGAGGAGGATATGGAAGTAAGTCGACCATTACCAGATTTGGGTGCAGTATCAGTGGTGAGCCCTCCACCCCAGGACCATCTCTTCTGCCTCTGTTCTAGCCGCTGGCTGCGCTCCAGCGTGCGCCGCATCACTGCCTCATAGCGCTCCTGTGTAAACACGCACATGACAGAAATAAATATGCTGTCAGACACTGCAAAATATCTTTTCACAGTTGACTGATGCCAGCAAAGGATACACATAATTCACTGTCCTTGGAAAACATACACAAGATATACTACAGGTCTACAGAAAGACAGGTGTGATGTCTGAGTTATGAATTTTTGAACATACGAACATTGTACAGTTTAAGTAGTACATTTTCTTCACTGCTCTATTTTCCGAAATTTCCATGTCCAGTCATTATTTGTCAGTTTAACATACTCCAACAGAACAGAGGCAGAAGCAATGAAGGAATTCCTTCTTTAAAGCTTCACCACTGCAGACACAGAACAGCGGCACTGTCTTACTACAGCACCGTTAACAATGTGACAATGCAAGTTTGATCTCCGCTCAGTCCCTTTGGAGTTTGCATGTTTTCCTAGCGTTTGCATGGGGTTTCCTCCCACAGTCAAAATTCATGCAGCAGCCCAAATGAATTTCTCCATGGAGCTCAGTGAAGTATGATTATTACCGAAGTTGCTTCCAGCATATACAGATTTTTAATTACAGCTATATCCAAGATTTTGACATACCCCCACCTGTAAATAAATCAAGAGACATCTGTAGTATTAAGCTTTTATCGAGTGTGTGAAGCTGAAAGTAGAGAGAAACTGATCAATTAGGAAATTGAGGGGATGACTTTTTATTTTCTGTAAAATTTTTATTACTTATATAGTTGTTCATTTTTATTTCTCCATCATGTGAATTTACTGATTTTTAATCTCAGTAATGTTTGTTTTTCCATGTTTGGGGTAAAAAAAAAAAAGCAAAGGACAGAAGAAAACAGAAAACTGAAACTTTTACTGGAAGCTCTGTTTTCATTTGAATCTACTAAGAAAAATTTTCTGACAACCCATAGGAAACATTTATACAATATTTATAATTGCAGCAGGCAGCTGCCTAGGCCACACCCCATCTCAGACTGACTGCTGCACCTGGGTGAGGGCTCATAAAGTGGAAATGAGTGTTTAAACAGATCTATGGCCTTCTCAGAGAATGGGAGGATTGAGAGCAACTGGGTGCTAGTAGTTTCAGTTTTTTTCCAACAGTTTTACAAGTTTTAGTGGCGACTAAATGTGTACTTTTTCATCCGACTTGTTTTTTGTAAATTAACTGGGCTTTCTATTTGTCTGTGTATATCAGCTAATATACCACTTCTTTTTTAGAGTATTAACTTAGTTCTGAAATCACAGAAAACGGGAGAAAAAAAAAAAAAAAAAAAAAAACAGATGCACAAATCAAGCCATCATTGGTTTATCCACTTCTAAAATTAAAATGCACTTAATTGTCTTAAAATTAAACAGGAAAAACAATGCAGACAAGTAAACTTCTGAACTAAACTGAACATTTTCCTCACAGCATTAGAAGGGAACCAAGAGTTATAATTAGTTTTCTGTTCCTATTCTAGGCTACAAAATCTTTTCAGCAGTTCAACAGGCTATTAAGCCTAACAGTCAAAAATGTTAACGGCTCAGCTGCATAACCCAAATCAAATATTAAGTATTTTCATTAAAAAGACTCTGGGGGGGGGGAAGGAGAAAAAAAAAAAAAACATTCTGTACCTTTGGAACCAAGACTAACCTGGATATAGAAAAATGTGTAATTACAATTCTCATTCTTTACTGTTCAGGTTTAATTAGTTTTTCTCTTCCCATTTACTGGTAACTGGTTTCTGTGGTGCCTTTGAGAGAAGTTTAATACTGTGTTGAACAAGAGATGGACATTTTTATATACCACTGCATCGGGAAGCCAGTTCTGGGATTTATTTGCTGAGAACAAGTTATGCTGCTGGGAAAGCCTCATCCTAAACACACAAGAACGGCAAGGTTCAGGAAACAATAGGACCGTTTATATTTTTGATTATGTTTAAAATGAGGGGAAAAAAGCAAGAAAAGTTTTTATACTGGAAAACTTACTTTGGGTACCTAGATATGTGAGTCTATCTTCTTTGAAAATACTTTCTACTAATTTTACACTGGACAAAGCCTAAATATTAACACAGAGTAACACAGTGACTTAAACTGGCGATCCAAATAGGGCAAAAGCAGGGCTGAAACGAGTCAAACAGGAGTTGGGAAAAAAGGCCAAAAGACAGAGGGTTAATGTGATTAGGCAGGGACACCTACTGCTAAGCCCTTGAGCGCCACCCTCCTGGCATGGAGAATACCCACCTTGTCCTCCTCCTGCTTCTGCCTTCGCTTTTCCTCCACAGCGGCCCGTCGCTCCTCTTCACGCCTGCGCTGCTCCTCCAGCTTTTTCTGGCGCTCCTCCATTTGTCGTTCATACTGCAGCTGGGCCTTGCGCTCCCGCTCCAGTATCTGGGACTCACGAGCAGCTGTCACAGTTAGGTGGAAGTGGGAATACACCACACTTTGGTACTGGGCTTATGACAGGAGAAGAGCCAATGAAGATACTCGATAACAGGTCAGCTAGTCAGTTACAAAATCAGACAAGCATGACTGACAGCCAGCATCTTAACATGGATTTGATGACTTGGCTGACAGCCAGTAAAGCAATTAGACCCTGTAGGTTGTGAAATTCAGTGATTACACTGTGATTAGAGCTCAGAGGGATGGAGGATCGACTCAGGGCCTAGAAATGGAAGGAAAAGCTGGGAAGTGATGTGCTCAAAGATAAGGCCAGTTCTAGCATGACTCCTGCCTATGTTGGGGTCTGAGCAAAGGCAAGTAGTTCTTACCAAGCTGTCTCTCTTGTTGCTCCCTCCTCTCCCTGGCGACTCTGAGCTTGTCATCTACCCTCAGCGCTGCTCCATCTATGACTTTTGATTAAACAAAATGCAGTATAATTTTACAGTTACAGGTTAGTTTTACTATGAGTCTCTTTTCTACCAGTGTTGCTTCTGGCTGTTACCTGGACGTGCCCCGGGTGTCCTGGGGGTGCTAGATGTATTTGTCAAAGGTGCTGGACTGCCAGCCATCTGGCTGCGCCGCTCTTCCGCCTGTGCCTGTGCAGCAGCAGCTGTTAGGAGGTTGAGCAAAAGGGACCAAGGTGGATGGAAGAGAGCCATTGCTACTGGTTAGCATGTGCACAGCTTGTCTCCAACAAAAAAGGCCACTTTGTTAAGCCATTCCATAATTACCAACTACACTGTGTATTTACTATTTTTTATTAGATTAGAATTCAGCAGACTGAACCTGCAAAACAATGCATTGTTTGTCTGAGCCTGAATCAGCTATAGCAGTGCTTGGGAAAGCACACTGATGAGAAAGGTCCTCACATTCAGTTGCTTTTAGCCAGACCTGCATTACTCAACATTCACTACTCTCCTTTTGGTGCCTGTTCCTAAGCAACCTGGTGCCATAGTGGAGAAAGACTGACAGTGAAGAAATCTAATCTCACAAGCTTAAAATGCCACAAAAAAAGCAGGTTTGATAAGTCACTATGGACAGACACAATGAGCTATAAAAGGACAAATAGGAAAACATCTGTCGTAGGGAAGAATACAGCAAAACTGCTGATGAGAGAGGAAGAATGTTCAACAATAAAAGCTGCAGAATATTCTTTCAGATAGACTACGCTAAGTGGTAAAATAAATAACAACATTCCAATAAGGAAGAGAAACATCACAATATCTAGTCTCACTTCAGCTTTGGAACAGCAGAACATCTGCTGGGCAATCTGTTGAAATAGCAAAAAAAAAAAAAAAAAAAAAAAAAAAAAAAAAAAAAGTATAACTTTCTTTCCATCAGATTTTAAAGCAACTGACCTTAAAAAAGACATGTGAACATCAAGGAATTTACATGTACTTGACCAATCCATTTCAAAACCACTGTCAAGATCATCCCAACAGAAACCCACTGTTTCCTTCATATGCTAACAACTGGCAGAACCAAGTAAAGAACAGTACAGACCCTAGAAAAGCCTGAAATTCGAACTACAAAGGGAAAGATGAACTCAGTATTGATCAATGGCACTAGGGTGGCAGGGTGCTTCGAGGAAGGGTGGAGGGCATCTCTCTCAATACAGGCAGGATATTTTTTTTAACACTGCATACAAGACCAGGGTGCACAGGTCTGCAAGGACTAATAAACACAGCTACACCCAGAAGGGAGCCCATTGCAACAATGGACACATATACAAACACAAAACACAGCCAAGGTCTCTGTTGAAAAACTGATACATTTCATGCTGACACCTATACAGTAAGTCAAGAACTCCTTTCCATGTCATGGGAATCATGGCATCTCATGCAAAGTTGTCTCTTAGCAACTGTTACCAAGTGATACAAAAGCTGGATCCGCGAGATGAAACAGAAATGTTTTGCCAACTGCAGAAAACCTGTTGATACTGCAGCATATTTACTGGCAAAAACCCACCAATGTGCTGAAACCCATAATTTGTTTCACAAGGTTATTCCATGGTGCACTGAGATAACATTCCCTCTGCTGTCAGTGGTCTGGAAGATGCGTAAGAATTTTTGTTTGCTGTTAAAACATGTGCTCTGATGGAAACTGTGATTAGGCGCATTTGTGGTTTTGCGACTCATGAGATGTACAGGTATGAGCTACATTGTGGGTAAATGCTGTTGACAGATTGCTAAAGTGGTCACCATTTTCTCTGTGAGTGTGAGAGTTGTAGTGTAACTGCAGCTCCTGGAGGTCATGCTGGCTGCCAACGCAGCAGCTGTACTGAAACTCACACAGGCCCTTTTGTGTGATGTCATCAAAGTGAGCCCACAGAGGCACTAACCTTTCAGTTCCTCTTGGGGGAGGTCAGGGAAGCACATAGCAACTGGGGACAGTGTAAAGCTCAGCATTGTGGGTCAAAACTTATATAATGACAGAGACCAGAGTTCTTGAGGAGAGTTTGGGGAGGGGTTTTGGTTGATGCACCTTTTATTCAGCCCTGTGGTTCAATATGGAGGCAGCAACCATGTTCCTTTCTTCCAGTGTCTTAACTAGAGTGCATTATTCTGTCTTGAGTTGGTCTGATCAGGGCTTTGACATATCACATAGGAACTAGAACTCCCATTCTTTGGCAAAAAAAAACACTACCAGCTGTTTTGCACATGCTCAGGTAAGGTGCTGTCAGTGCTGAATAAAACAATATTCATGGCTTCTAACATATTTTTGTGATCATTACTGCAAATTTTAATTGAGCCAACTTTGATTCCATAGTATCAGGATGGCAGATTTTCAAAAACACACTTATTCTGCATTCTGGTAACCAGAGATAAGTATAACAACGGGAGCCAAGGGTGCCCATTGCTATTTTAACTTTATATAGCTTCCTTCCCCAAAACCTATTAGCCTTTGAGACAATTTAAGATGCAAATGTGGAAATAGTAAGAAACATATATTACACATTGATAGAGCCAGTTAGACCTCAATGTTGAAGTACTGAAGTGTATCTGGGCGTTCTACCCCTCAACGCACCAGACGTGAGCTAGTAGATTAGATTGCAATCCACAAACATGCTGATGTGCATCTTTCTACCGTGCTCAGAAAAACATACAGGGACACCAGTGGAAACAATATCAATACCAAGGACTCCTGAGCAGAGTTAGCTCCATGTAAGCACTGATGTAGCATTACAAGAGAGTCTGGAAGGCCTAGCAGGCTTCTCTGAGGCAGTGACAGCTGCTTGACCTGGAATCAGATTCTCAACTGGAAAAAAAAAAATCCACAGAATCCAATTTTCACCACGAACTTGTTACTTCCTCCATTCCATGGTAAAAGTGAGAATAAAGAGACTGCCAGACACATCAAACCTTGATGGACTCTTTGGGCTACATACTGAAGTCTAGAGTTTTTCTCACTACCGTTAAAACATCTCCCGTGAATATCTCTCATGCTTTTAATTCTTTAAAACAAATGTGGCTAGAGTGCTGACAGCCTGGCTACTACACAGAATTGTTTGCATTTTACATTTTTGTGGAGAAGTTTAAATACTGTTTTTTTGGCAAATCTGAGGAGACTGCTTCCAATGTAGAGTTTGCCTTAATGCTGGATGGAAGGGCTGTGGGAGGAAAGGTGCATTAATTGCAGGACATCAACACCATCAATGCACGACAGGCCTCTGGGGTGTTATCTATTAGATGACGGCCACCAAACCTGTCTCCTAGCAATACCTCTCAGACTGCAACTTCATGGACTTCCAAGGCAGGACTTAGTGGACTCTGGAAGCTGTGAGAGGAACTACACGCTAAGAGCATAGCACCAGCATGGCATTTACTTGAGGACTGATCCTCTTAATCCACTACCCCTCCAGTCTGAATTTCCAACATCCTCATCACGCTGGATCCTCCGTCAGGTCAATATTTGGTTTAATGGATGGGTAGGGCATCAAACATCATTGGCTAAAAGGCTAACACTTGCAATGGGCGACCTGCCAGGCTGTCAATCACTACTTTAAAGACTAAACTGGCTGCTTGTTCTGTCTGCCTTTGAAAAAATTTAGCACAGGGATTCAGTGCCAATCCAGGCAGCATAAACAGTTCTGATCACATAACTCTTTTACCAATGAGGACAGTTCAAATCTACTGAACCACACTGTAGCAAACGGCCTTCTGTAATGTGTCAGAGCCACTTCCTCTCTATGAGGCAAAGCCTTACTATGTCTCAATCTAAGAGTGAAGATAAAACATTTATTTGAAGATTTCTACTTGTCTAAAACCACATATCAGACACAGCTGCTACAATAACACCCCTGGAGACAACCTGGATAAAAACTACGAAGGTGAATTTGGGTTTAGTTGTATAGGAAAAGTACTGAAAAAGAGATGCAAACTCATGGCGACTCTTTTCCTTCACCCCAACCTTCCCCCAAAACGGAAGTAATTTTAAAAGTAAGATTTCCACCACAGCTGCTGAAGAGAGGGAGAGAGACAGGATTGTTTTCCTCATGCACTTCTGACTGCCGGCAGCATTTCCTCATGCATTTGTGGCAATCAGGCATGTCAGCAAGAAGCCAGTTAGTTGCTAGGCTCCAGCGTGGTCAGCTTCGGTCTGACTGCACACAAGCAGAACAGCCCACAAAAACATGTTCTCCAAGTATACAAAACAAGGTATTTGGGTGATTAAACCCTGTGCATTTTCTCCTTGTGAAATAACATATGGAAAAAGCACTTTAGACTGACAAATACTTTATTGATCCTGAAGAAAAATTCAGTAATTTTGGGTAACTGGTGGACAAAGTGGACAGCTGGTAGCGTAGGGGTTAGAGCTACTGCCTTTGGATCCAAAGGTCGTGGGTTTGATTCCCATCTCCAGCTGTAATACCCTTGAGCAAGGGACTTACCCTGAATTGCTCTACTAAAATTACCCAGCTGTATAAACAGGTAAATGATTTTAAGTACCTTAACATTGTAAATGAATAAATGCACTGTAAATTATGCTATCTATTTCAACAGTAATGATCATGTTCAGGAGTCCCCATCTCAACTTCATCCCAGTGCAAGAGGAACATGGAGTTTTGTCTCTGGAATTTTGAATATTGATTCAGCAAAATTCTAATGCTCAGGGCTAAAATTTGTTTTCAATAACAAAAAAAAACTTCCGTTTTGCAACTACTCAGTAAGACTGCTGCTCTGGCTTTTATAAAGGTGAAAAAGTCACCTTCCACTGGTGGAAACATGTGACTGGTCTGTCACCTTGCAATCGTTGCACTTTCTTAAGGCTGTGCTGTCCCTGAAAAACCAGCTCAGCTAATCAGGTGCAAAGAAATGATCCTTGAACCCCAATCTCCAACCAGCAAAGCAATGACCAGAAATAAATGTCAGCATACAACCACCAGGATCTAGTCAGAGTTTTCCCTTTTCTTTCACATGCAATTTATTTCATACAGCAGCAGATATCATTCATTTGGGTCATCACCATGCAATCTAAAGGTCCACGGTTTACAGTACACCTGAACTGACACACTCAGGGTACCCTGCAGTATAAATGGGTAAAATTATTGCAGAGTTGCTTATCTAAGCTGCACTAGACAAAGAAGTATGTAAAATAAAATTTAATAATAATTAATAGTGTTAGACACTGGACTGCTTATTTGCAATAAAGCCTGATCTTAATCATATCTACCTTACAAGTTTCATAGTTTGGCTCAAATATGATAAGGTGTCTGTGTACACACACACACTCTCTCTCTGACTTCCTGTATACTCCCATTGCCCAGTCACTTCTCCATTGCAAGATTTTCTCAACTTGTGTTTGCGGAAAGAGGCCACAGGACACAATCCCTCCCCCACCACGGAACCACATTCACCACCACTTTTACAGTGCTGAGAGAAATTAATGCCACACATACATGCGTTTGAACGTGGGTCAGAAGAATCCCGGTGTGGGTCGACACAGTGGCCAGAGACGATTTCTGCTTGCGCAGAGAACTCAGAGCCAAGTTTGATTTGAATAGTGTCCAGATATTCTCAGGAAAGAGGTACGAAGCTCAAAACACCTACATCCTTTGTCATGTAACCATCACCCTCATCTACAAAAAAAATGTACTACTGTAACAAATCACAACTACAGCTGTGGATTTACATACGCATGGCTGTGGTATCGACCTTTCACTGCCCAAGTGGTATTGAGCCGTTAGTTAGTCCCATTTTTGTTTTTGTTTTATTTTTTTTTTTAAAACTTGTTTGCATCCAAGGTGTATTTCTGCATTATTTATTGCTGTTACGCCCTTGTCCACTGTTACTCCTTGCTTTATGTATGCTGCTACAACGTCCAAGAAATCACTTTTAGGATTAGTGAAGTTTTGATCTAGCCATCCCTCAGATGTTCACCAATGTGTTCAACTCCAGAGTTCAGGAAGTGACTGTCAGAAGACAACACTGCACGAAGCGGCCATAAAGAGGCAGTTTTGTCTATTATGATTCTTTGTTCTTCCAGTACACCTGGCACCACCCTGGTCAAATTAACAGTCTGGAAGTTTTGGATCAAATTCCCCAGACATCTGAATAGTAACAGACAGAGTTTTAGAAAATTTGTCAGTTTCACACACAACTACAATAACAAATTACAACCAGAAAGTCTGTCACAAAACAACAAGCCGTTGAAGTTGAACCTGATAAATTTAAAAAATAATAATAACTTCAGCAGGTTGGGATTACAT
Source organism: Scleropages formosus (assembly GCF_900964775.1). NCBI lineage: Eukaryota > Metazoa > Chordata > Actinopteri > Osteoglossiformes > Osteoglossidae > Scleropages > Scleropages formosus. Next base: position 22,753,278 of record NC_041818.1, read on the forward strand.
GCGGCTATTAAATGTGACCACTAGCAAAATCAAAAGGAAATAAATGAGAAAAAGTTAAACTGATGGTTATCTAATCTAATCTAGGGCAACTTTGCATCCACGACGAAACTTCAGCTTCCACAGATGCATTTGAACATGTCTGTCAAGGATGTTATAGAGTCAGTACATCAAAAGACGAGTTATTTCACACTGACAGATAATTAATTTTCAAGAAGAAATAAAATGAAAAAGGCGCGAGAGCGACAGACGGTGCGGGTGCCGCGCTCCGAATCTCCGCTCCATTCGACCACTTCTCTTGAAACGGAAGTTGTTGTCACGCTACAGCTGCACGAATCCAGTCAATTACAGCAAATATTGTCTGAAGTTTGTGGAAAAACCGGTCTCTAAAAACTTTGAGACCTGTCCTGTGGCTAAGACTAAGTTAGTAGTTAGCCGCGGAAGCCGGCAGAAAAAAAGTACGCAGCGCCTCACGGTTCGGAACGGTCGGATTACCGTACAAATCCACACAGCAAAATAAAACGGTTCCACTCTTATTTTCAAAACTCACCGCTACGTTTACAAACGCACAGTGGAACAGAATGTTTGGTTAATAAATAAAGTTGTCTTACCCATTTGAGCTCGCATCTCTTTCAGAGACGTCGCGCCTTCCGCCATTTTTGCTGGATTTTTTTCTTTTTTTAACGTCACAGACTAGCGGGAGGCGCGAGAACGCGCCGGCACGCGCCCGGCTCGAAGCGCGGGAACGCTGGCCGCCTCACGGTTGGCTGGTGAACAGCGGGGCAGCGGGTCTGCGAAAGCGCGTCCCCTGCAGGGCTGCGCGGCTCTCCGGCGAAAAATCCGCCAAGTTCGGCGTTCCGGGTGTATGCGCTGATACATACGTTCCTAGCGGTTTTCCGAGTAGGCCCTGAACAATATTTTTCCTCCGAAATTCAGACATTCACAAAAAAAAAGTGTCACAAGCAGCGCAGAGAGAATGTAATAAATAAATGCCTTTCGTTGTTTCCCTCATTTGCACTGGAGAACTTGCTGCTATGGCTGCGGCCTTGGAGGAGAACAGCCTTGGGCCCCTTTTTAACACTTCGAAAGATTTCACAGACCACTCGACCCGTTGTGGCAGCGGTACAAACACGCAAACGGCCGTCTCACACAGTCGCAGTCACACTCCATACCGTACAGCATGAAAACCAACATGAGAAAACACCCCTTATACACTCGGTGTGTGCAAACACAGGGTGCGCATATACGTATGTACACACAAACACTGCCTTCAGCCTGTTTGTTTCCCCCTTTAATTCAGCTGGTTATCCCTACAAAAGTAAAAAAAAAAATACTTCACAGAAACTGGTTTTGAAACACGTTGTATTACAAGTCAGTGGGATGGCACTAGTGTGTGTATGTGTGTTACATACGGGTGACCATAAAGTCTCCATGGATGGTAATTCATCTTTATTACAAATTATGCTGCCCTCCATTCACCTTAATCCTCTGCACAAATGCACCCCCTCCCCCACCCAAGTCACCATACAAATTTTTATTTTCTCCCCCATGTTCTTTCTTCCATCATCATGCAATAAGATGCTGGCTAAATAATAGCAACAAAAATAACAGTAATAGCAGTAAAAGAGAGAGCATTGCATTTGGGGAACTGAACGACTAGCGATGCTGTTGTCAAAGATGTGAACATGTCTGCTTGCTCTGAGACAGATGGGGACCGCGTTCATTGTTACCGTTTACCGTACATATTTACAGGGGCGAGCAAGCCTGGGTGTTGGGGGGGGTTAGCAAGGAGAGACTGCATTGCAGCAGTTAAGACCCCTTAGCGCCACTTCCAATAAGAACTGAGCTCTCCACCTCATCGCACGCCTCCGTGTTTTCGTTGCCAGCCCATATCGCCCCTTCACACCCCCCCAACTCGAGCCTCCTCGTTCATTTTTAATGGCCGACACATTAGTGCTCACCTTGTTCTGGGCTCAGTTACACTGGGCTGAATAATGCAGGGGTCACAGTGTTATTTAACACTCAGAAAGGGTTCAGCAGCGGGGGGGCTCACTGATACAAGGGTTTGAGGAGACATAGTGCACCTCGGCATGCTGTCTATCGCTTTGGAAACAAGAATCAAACAATCGGCTTCCACTTATAACATTCGGTGACCATTAAGGGCCACTGCTCTGGCACACTTCAGCAAACAAGCTGTCCCGGTGAGATATAAAATCACAGCTAAGACACTAAGTCATGTGGTAATCTAGGGGGCACGGAGACACGCCCCCCACCGGAGCGGACGCAGCTCGGACACGAACCCACAACTCACATCAGATACCCCTGCGCTACCCCTATGTATTTTCTTCCTGACATAATGCTTAAATCCAGGGTGAAGGAATTGCATCGGGACTGTTCGGACAAAGGGGTGTGTAAAAGGATCTCCCTGAACACACCGTGGTGTTTCTTTCTTGGTGGCACTCGCCACAGTTTTGCCCCTGATTTCTTACGGCAGGATGGGTGTCAGAGAGCTGCGTAGCCGCACCAGGCCGTTCCCGTGGATCAGTGCAGCCCTGATTCCCGGGCCCGAGTGCCACTGGCCCCTGAGCGCCGCGTCAACAGGCTCCGATGCATCCTGGCCACCACATCGGGGCGGTGCAGCGTGGCGACCGCCTGGGCCAGCTGCGGTAAGAGCGTGTAGGTGGAGGTGCGCAGGTAGCGGAAGAGCTCCTGGAAGCCGTGCAGGTTGCTGAGGACCTCAGCTGGGACCCCCAAGGCGTGACCCAACCTTTGCACGGCTCCACCGCGGCCCCCTGCGTCCAGCAGCAGGGAGAGGTCGTGCACCGTGTCGTAATCCAGCTCCTCCAGGGTTTGACCTGTACGCACAGACAGCATGGGACATCCACTGACCGCTCCACCATCCAGTTACAGGCTTCAGCTTGCGCCCTTATCAACGTGGAAAGTAACAAGTCCCACTTTTCTGTTCACATTCCCATTGTCCCGTTTATTTGCTTGGCCTAAGCTTTTATCCTCACCAATTTACCGTTGCAGTTAAAGGGGACATATATCTGCCATTCTCATTCAGTTCCTTGCTCTTGGGTAACTAAACTTCCTCCTCATGACTTGAACGTCTTCATCGCAAATCCAGGTGTTTAAAGACCACCCGCTTTGGGGCCTGTTGGCGCATACCTTGGAGCAGGTAAGGCCCTGTCCCCACTCTCCCTCCTAGGCTATGTTTTCAATGACTGAACATATAGAGCTGAGCAGTGTCTGCAGGAAGGGAACGCACCTGCAGCCATGGCGCAGATCTCCTGCAGCTTCATCTCCATCTGTGGGGTGGAGGAGAAAGTAAAGATAGCAAGCGGATCTTATAGGCAGCACATAAAGTGACAGCACCGTTGACACGGCCCCATTAAGGTTGTCCCACTGTAGCCAGAACTCCGCCATGGACGATCCCAAGCCCGGCTGAGAAAGGAGGAGGGTTGGGCGTGGGGCAAACTACCCCACACTGTAAAAACCTCGCCAGCTACAGAAATGCCAACAAGGAGTCTTCAAAACATCTCAGCTTTTGGAGAGGATGGATCTTCCCCAAGATAACATATGCTGCCTGATGGTGAAAGCTGGATAACTCTGGAAGCCACTAGGCTGACACCTCTTATTTCATCCAAGACACTCAAGATCGGTACTTGGAACGTTAAGCACAGGACAGAGATGTCTGGAGAGCCTTTGTTGGCGGCCTATGCTCCAGGAGAGGTGGAAGGTGTTGATGATGATGATGATGATGATGATGATGATGCCTGTAGCCAGATTACTTTGATTTTACAGGGCAAATCATCTTATTAGCACCTTCTCTACTCTACCTCCTGTAGGGAAGGTTGGGTCTCCTCAGGCTCCTCCCACTCACAGTCTCCGCCCCTGCTTTGACCGGCAGGCTTGATGTTTGTTGTGACATTGATGACGATTGAAGGGGGGTGAGCATTTTTCTCTACGACCACGGGGCACCTGTGGGAGGGAATGGACTGCGATTTAACCTGCAAGGTACATTTCCTCTCTCCCTTTTCCTTGTTGTCTCCTCTCTCCCAGATGCATAAAAATCTGGTCTTCTGACTGTACAAGGGTTCACAGACACTACCCTTTCCTTGTGTTCCCTGCAGGCACTAATCATACAAGCCAAACTGTACCTTGGCGTTTTGTCCGTGCTGTCAGTCTGCTGTGCATGTTGCTCCTCTGCAGTGGTTGTGCCACAGGGTGAAGCAGAAGATGTGGCACCTGGGAGAAGCGATCGCAGGGATTCAACACTCATCCCGCTCCAGCCCAGAGAAAGTTTGATTCTGCGATCTGACCCAGAAGAGGGAGAACATCCGTGGCTAGGACCAAATAACACACGCAGCCTCCTGGAACTTAACAGCAAAGGATTTTTGGATGGATTTCTGGGTTTTCTAGGTTGTCCCCCAATACAAGCACAGAATCTCCTCTGTAAGGTGTATTTGCACTCAGGGTGGCAGCATAAACAGCTCAAGAAAGACACTTTAAAAATCTATATCCTCCACAGCGGACAAAATCTAATATCAAATGCGGTGAACTTGGAGAGTTGCATATTTCAGACTTGCAGACTCACTTAGTCTCTCCGCTGTCAGCAGCAACACCCACAGAAACAACACCAGGAAGAAGGCGGAGGCAGCGGACGCTGAACCGATCACCGCCACAGAAACAGGGGCTGGATCCATCCCAGGTCAAAAAAACGGAAACAACACTCGTCAGCTGACGCAGTTATAAACACGATGCTTCTGAATTATACAAGTTTAGAGTGTAAATATGAGACTGCATACTTCTAGAATCTTCCTTTGGCCTTGTTCTGGAAATGGTCGGAGCCAGTCCTGCAGATCACGAGAGACAGGTGTATTCAGAAATCATACGGATATACTTTAAATGAATGCCACAAAGGCACGAGGGATTTAATGCACTGACCTTTATATTTGTTTATTTAGCTCATGCTTTTTCCCAGAGCGATTTACAGTGCTAAGATATTTATGATTTACACATTTTTACTGTATCAGCAGGGGGTGGGATTTGAAGGAGTCCTATGGGTGTAGGGCAGCAGTTCCAACCACTACCTGCACTGGGTCCAGGGGGTAGGCAGTCCCTTCGGAGTCCCCCAGAGGGGCCGAGGCAGGGCATGCACAGAGGCTCGATCACCCCGTTCTTCCTCTTGAGCTCATAGAACCTGTGCAGACACATTGGGACACCATGGTATGTTCTGTAACTATTGGACGTTAGCGCCACACTACCTACTGAGGTCCCTCGTAAGGGGCACTGACCTGAGGTGGCCTGGTGGGACAACATAATCCAGACTGAATCAATCTGAGTCTGTCAGCTTCAATTCCCATAGTGGGTGTGGCTAATCGGGCATTGGCTCCTCCCACTCACCCCTTCAGGCAGCCGCCGCATTCCGCGTTGCTGGTGGGGGTGCAGGATGCCCTCTCCTCACGGTTCAGCAGGGCACACTGGGTGCACTGCCAGCAGGGTGCCAACCCCGTCTCCGCGCTGAACTCCGCCTCCCCACATGGCTCGCAGTGGCCCCCTCCCCCGTCGCCATAGCCACAATCCTTAAGTGGGCGGGGCATAACAGGCACAATTTGCATGCAATATCAAACATTATTACTGGTAAGATTTCCGTGTGGTTATGAGTAAAACGAGACTAACACACGGTGCAGTAACAGGAAGCATGATGGGTGTGTAAAAGGTAACGCAGCAGAGTAAAAGGGAGCTTTAGGGCTGTTATGTGTAATACTGTCGACACATATATAACATGATATATATACTTTATTTTAATGTTTGTACAACACATGTAAATGTGCATTTGCACATGACAGCAACAATAAATGTGAATCATAACTGAACAAAGAGGATTAAACAGGCTGCTGTGGAAATGCCTACAGTCCTTAGGTCATGTGGGTCTGGCAAACCCAGACATGCGGATGAGTGAGTGATCATGATTGGTTGATGATGCTGGGAGTTGGACAGCGGACTCCCTGTAGGCTTTTCGGCGGGGGCAGTCACCTCTGAGAGCTGCTGGCCCGGTCCACAGGTGGGGCAGTCCACACAGCTACCATTGACATGGAGGAACTGGTCCTGGGTGCAACTGAGGTCAATCGCACTCTGCGCATAGCGCAACTAAGGGGCACGTTTTAAAAAAAATGACTATTTAAATTGGAGAAAAACACAGTGAAATTTACAACAAGGCAGTGATTATTACTCACCATGAGGAGAAGAGAAAATGCACCTGGACCCATGGACCAACAGCCTACACCGGTAAAAGGTAAAAGGAAATCCGTTTGACTCATTAGACCAAAAAAGTGATGAATGGTGTGCAAGTCTAGTCCTCCTCCAGTGAGAATGTTGTAAAAGTACAGAAAATCCTCTGTAAAACTGTCAGATAGTTCCAGCCACAGACTACTGAATGAACTTTTATGTAGCGTATTTTACTGTAACAATCTGGGGTAAGTACCTTGGTCAAGGGCTCTACAGCAGGAGTAGTGACTTGATCCTTCAGTGGTACCCAGGACAATACCTGCCGGACACTTGCTGCCAATGCCTCAACTGAGATGAAATGCCCATGTGCTTCACCCTAAACCATCTCTGAGCACACATGTTGAAACGCCCTGGAGTATCAATTACTTAAGTGATAGATTTATTGTCTATTTTGACTTTTAAGTCGTATTTGTGTGACAATGTCCCGCAGGTGAATTCATTTATTGATGGATTAAAGTGAGGATCAACAGCAACTCATGATAATTTACATCCACACCCAGGACCAAACCCAATGTGTTTCTAGCTCATTCCTCTGCAAGAACTGGTACTTTCAAAACTCCTATCAAACTCACTTTTCCTAAAAATTAATACAACATACTGTTTATTTTTTTCACAGAATTAGAAAGCTGGCTGGAGCAAAATCCTCCATGCATATACAATAAGATTATTGCGTTAAGTCAATAAAAATGTAAAATTCCAGGGATATTAAGTAATGGAGAAAAAAATGAATTGAGACACAAAAACATGTAAAGTTTTGTAAACATGTAAAAACTTTAAAACATTTTTTAAAAATAATTAAATGGGCCAAACCTAAGCAGTCAGAGAGTCACTCTTCCCAAATTCATTCTTCTGCCACATTTTTCATATCACAGCTACATGATCATGCTGTTGGTATCGGGGGGCAGGAGGTGAGAAACAAGTCCTACCTGTGCGGTTCAAGTGCCGTCTTCCTGCTCGTGGACCTTCCAGGATCCTCACCTGGGCTGCAGGTGGAGTCCCCCACCTGGCTGGACGATACCGCCTTTCCTCTCTTTCTCTCTCTCCGTGCGCTCAGCAGCGGTGGGGGTGGGGTGGTCTTCCCCCGAACAACCACCTGGCAGCTCCTCCCTCCTCCAGGGCTTCTGCCAAAGCGATGACGCGGGTGTACGTGGCCGTGACGTCACCGGCTGCGCCAGCGCACCTGCTTGGCAACGTCATCGGCACACTTCTCGTGTTTCCGCGCGCAGGGAAACCCGGCGGGAAGTGGGGGCTTTGGGGCACTGGGTGGGGCGGGGTGTCCTACCTGGTACACGCGAACTGCTGAATGGCGCCATTGTGCAGAAAAGAGAACGGAAAACTACAGGGACCTCACACACCCCACAATTCATGATATAATTGTTTTATTTATTTTACTCGAAATGAGCAGGAGATACAGTGCTGCTCGAAAGTATGTGAACCCCCGTGTCCCTTAGTTTTACCGCAAAATGGTTATTTCATGGGGGGCAAGGTGGTGCAGTGGGTTGGACCAGGTCCTGCTCTCCAGTGGGTCTGGGGTTCAAGTCCCGCTTGGGGTGCCTTGCGACGGACTGGCGTCCCGTCCTGGGTGCGTCCCCTCCCCCTCCGGCCTTACGCCCTGTGTTGCCGGGTTAGGCTCCGGTTCGCCACGACCCCGTATGGGACAAGCGGTTCTGAAAATGTGTGTGTGTGGTTATTTCATAAGATCAGCCTTTCTCATGTGACATGATAGGTGCGTAATGACAAATTCCATATGTTGCTCTAGAGGAAATCGCATGTGTAGTAGAAACACGGAAGCAGAGTCAGTTTTGTGAGTCCTGAACTCCAGGGGCTGAATGTCACCCAGCTCCTTTCTCCAAAAAGCAAACAAGGAGAAGACCCTCAAGGTCCAATTTTGAATTTGTTTCCGCTAACGCACTTATCCAAGCTTAGAGTATGGAAAGATTTACCTGGTCAACATGATCAATGACATGATCGACATGATCAACATGGGTTTTCCTCTGGCAATTTCGCTGAAGGGCTGAGTGTGTTTGAATGAGGAGCGCAAAACTAAACTAATCACACCTCACTCAGCGTCCAGGCGCTACTTGACTGGAACCAACGCATCTGTGCAAAAGGATGGATTTACTGTACATGTGTAAGAATTTAAATATAGTCCTAGAGTTTTTTATGTTTGAGATTGAAAAATTACGCCATCTTGCTTACTAGATTTTATAGACTATTTAATAGCTAATGATTTATTAGATATTTGTGACCCTCTTAACTAACATTTTTTTCTGAACAAATAAAAAGGGCTGTTTTCCTCCATGTCAAAGCGTTAAGAGTTCTCACGTTGTGTATCTTGGCAACTGCAGTGCTCTGTTTACCTTGGCAACCGCATCAGCTCCGTTCTCTCTTCGCATTGGTTGGCCTCCTCATTACGCTTTATTAAAATATTAATTTGTGCAGAAAAACAGACATCTCTGTTCTATAGATACCTGGTAACTTGCAGAGGTGGGTAATAATGGGACATATTTACCACTTTACCTGAACTGGATAAACATTTCATGCAGCAAATTGTGTGATGTACATTGGTCCATGAGGTTGAATGTATCAGATTAGTTGTATTTTAGAATCATGTGTCTGCATCCAAATCTCTCTTTCTGTAATGCACACATTGTATTTCTCTCTGCGATGTACATCGTTCTGGAGAAAATTGTCTGCCAAATGAACACACACACACACACACACACACACACACTTTCTGAACTGCTTGTCCCATACAGGGTCACAGGGAATCAGAGCCTAACCCAGCAACCCAGGAGGAGGAGGGGACACACCCAGGACAGGACACCAGTCCATCGCAAGGCACCCCAAGCAGGACTTGAACCCTAGACCCCCCAAGAGCAGGACCCGGTCCAACCCACTGCGCCACCACACCCCCAAATGAATACATGTAAAATGTAAATGTAGAGTGTAGTTCAGGAGAAATTGAACTTTCCTGCGTAATTTTTTGGAGGGGTGCAATGGCGCAGCAGGTTTGGCTGGGTCCCGCTCTCTGGTGGGTCTGGGGTTCGAGCCCTGCTTGGGGTGCCTTGCGGCAGACTTGCGTCCCGTCCCGGTTGTGTCCCCTCTCACTTTGGCCTTGCGCTCTGTGTTGCCAGGTTAGACTCCGCCTTGCTGCAACCCTGCTTGGGACAAGCAGTTGTAACAATTGCCAAAAAATAAGAAAATTGCTTTGTGTAAGTGTTAAATATATGCAAGAACTACATCACAGTTTCTAATGGCGCAAAACCTTGGACGGCATGGTGGCACAGCGAGTAGCGCTGCTGTCGCACAGCACCTGGGTGGTGGGAGAGGATGTGGGCTTGATCCCTGCTCAGTTTCTGTGGCGTTTGCATGTTCTCCCTGTGTCTGTGTGGGTCCCCTCTGGGTGCTCTGGTTTCCTCCCACACTCCACAGACCTGCTGTTCAGGTTCACCCATGGTGTGTGAGTGACAGAGACAGTGTGTGTATTCCACTGATGTATGGATGAGTGACCCAGTGTAAGTAGTGTATCCAGCAGTGTAAGTCACCTTTGGTGAATGAGGTGCTCATAACACTGCATAGAGTTCATTAGAAGTCCCTTTGGCGTAAAGTGTCTCCTAAATACACATTTCCAGAACCGCTTGTCCCATACAGGGTCGCGGGGAACCGGAGCCTACCCAGTAACACAGGGCGTAAGGCCGGAGGGGGAGGGGACACACCCAGGACAGGACGCCAGTCCGTCGCAAGGCACCCCAAGCGGGACTCGAACCCCAGACCCACCGGAGAGTAGGACTGTGGTCCAACCCACTGCGCCACCGCATCCCCCTCCTAAACAATGAATGTGAAATAAAGGAAATACAATACAATGAGGTGTTTCTAATGCCCACCAATTATTAATACACACACACACACACACATTTTCAGAACCGCTTGTCCCTTACGGGGTCACGGGGAACCGGAGCCTACCCGGTAACACAGGGCGTAAGGCCAGAGGGGGAGGGGACACACCCAGGACGGGACGCCAGTCCATCGCAAGGCACCTCAAGCGGGACTCGAACCCCAGACTCACTAGAGAGCAGGACTGCGGTCCAACCCACTGCGCCACCGCACCCCTCCAATTATTAATAATGTGATTAATTAGTCATTCATTTATATTGGACATTACAGAATTCTTGCGTTTGTATATTTTAAAGGATGAGCGGATGAAGCCTAAAATCTATTTTTTTATGTTATTTTTTCAAAGAATGAGAGTGGAGCGCATGTATTTGTATGTGAACAACGGGGGTTTATTGCAATTCAAATGACAGCCGACAGGGGGCGATCAACCCACTCTGAACACTGTCACTGTCCATCCTGCTAACAGATGTTTTGTAAGACTAACAAAATCACATCCATCTTTCTTTTGTGATTAACCAAACGAGGCAATCAGCGGTGATGAAACAAGCTCAAATGGATCACCATTTCACCACCAGCATTTTTGTTTTTAAATTTGTGTTGAAGCTGTCTGAGACAAACATTTTTATTCACTTAGCAGATGCTTCTTTCTAAAGAGACTTACAATAGATACTATGTAGTGTTATGAGCCCACACACCTTATTCACCATGGTGACTTACACTGCTAGGTAGACTACTTACACTGGGTCACTCATCCATACATCACTGGAACACACGCTCTCTGTCACTCACACACTGTGGGGAACCTGAACAGCATATCTTTGGGAGGAAACCAGAGCACCTAGACATAGACTCGGGGAGAACATGCAAACTCCACACAGACTGAGCAGGGATCAAACCCACAACCTCTCGCACCACACAGTTCTACTCACTGTGCCACTGCACCACCCACAGTGCTGCTTTTTATTATTATTTCTCAGATTAGTCTCCATTTACAAAAACTGTCCACTTTCTCATGCTGGTAATTGTCTGTGCAAAGCCGTTCCATGAGCAAATGATGGCACACAGAGCTCCCCCCCCATTCTTCACTGACATGAAACATCAGGCTGTCTTGCACATGTATGGATGAGGTCATTTAAACATGTGATTAACAGACAAACCCTATTAAACATAACTTTCACTGATATTCCAAAAGATCTTCACTTTTACAGTGTATCTCCCATTATCATAAACCATCATTACAATTATTTGATATATGCTTGTTTTATGATTGATTTTGTGCACAAATCAATGATGGGCAGGAGAGTGTAGGTAACAGAATTCTTAGATGCCGTAATTGTTATAATTTACCTTTTCTTTAAAGTGGCTTTTAATGGCAGGTTTATACACTAGGCTGCTTACAATATTTACCCAGTTATAGAGCAGGGTAATTTTTACTGTAGCAATCCAGACTAGGTACTTTTCTTAGGGCTGTTGCAGTGGGTGTGGGATTGAAACCCTAGTTTTCTGTTCACAGAACAGCAGCTCTAACCACTGTGCTTCTACCTGCTCCGTAATACATTATATTTACTGATTGTCACAGCTTTACATTATGATATTTTCCCAGAAACCACCGAATGAAGGTTGGTTGACCATGGCGTGTAGTATTATACCTGTTTTCGGGCCAAGCAGTGATCTCAGTGTCTTTGACAGGAGGTGACAAATTTTCCATGAGGACCCTTAGGGCAAGTGGTGTCCATTACAGATCCTGCAAGTCCCACATGTGTGGGGGTTTTCAATTTACACTGAATTAATGTCGCTGTCGCCTTTCCCAGCACTGATACTGTTGAATTATTAAAGAAACCTTCTCCAGCACCGGTACTGGGATCCTGTGTCTTGGAAAAAGAGCTGTGGGACTTACAGATATGCACTGAAGTTAATACCGTGGGTGGAGGTGGAGAAGAACAGTGCGTTGACTCAACCCGATTCCCAGGAGTAGGCACCAAGATTCATATATGACGAGCCCATTGTTCCTAAGTCGCCAGACTATGATCGAGAAATGCAGGTGGGTGCAGCCAGAAAAATTCAGTGTCTGCCAGTGATGCATTATTTATCATGGGAAGATCCATCCATCCATCCATCATGACAGTCAACTCAATGTGTTGGCACCCTTAATTAATATGTAAAAAATTAATGTATAGAATAAACATACAATGAGTCATGTTGTGGCCTGAAAGATATGGAGAAACCATATATTTTCATAACACAACACAGAACAATTTCCCAAACGGTGAAGTTCTTTTCTGCAAAACATACATTTCAAAATTATTGGCACCCCTACAATTAATATTTGGTGAGGCCTCGCCTCGAGAGGACAGCAGCAGTGAGCTTCTTCCTGTGAAGTGTGACACGGTCGGAGGACACTTCTGAGGGGTTCTTGGACCACTTCTCCAGGCGGAACATTTCTAGATCCTTGACAGCCTTAGGTTTGTGCTTGCGGACTAAACTCTTCAAGTGACACTGTCAGCATCAAGGACAAGGGGCATGGTGGTACAGTGAGTAGCATTGCTGCCTTACAGGGCCTGGGTGGTACAAAAGGGTGTGGGCTCAATCCCCACTCAGTCTGTGTGGAGTTTGCATGTTCTCCTTGTCCCTGTGTGGGTTTCCTCCAGGTGCTCTGGTTTCCTCCCACACTCCAAAGACATGCTGTTCAGGTTCCCCCATAGTGTGTGAGTGACAGAGAGAGTGTGTGTGTTCCACTGATGAGTGACCCAGTGTAAGTAGTGTACCTAGCAGTGTAAGTCACCATGGTGAATAAGGTGTATGGGCTGATAACACTACATAGAGTTCAGTGAAAGTTGCTTTGGAGAAAGTGTCTGATAAATATGTAAATGGGCACTGAGAAGGGTGGTGCATAACACTGATTTTGTGTAACAGATATTAAATACATAAACAGCTGAAAACATTGCTACGCACAGATAGGCCAGTGAAGAAAACAGTTTCCGAAGTCTGGTCTGGAAGAGCTACAGATTGGGTGAAGTTCAGTAAAAGAGGTCCACCGGATGATGTCAACACAGCCAATGAGGGAGCATCCCTATATGCCATCACCCCCAGCAAACGTGTAATTGGAGTTTAATATATTGCGGGGAAACAATGTTTGGACAGGCAGCAGCTCATCATTATTATGTTTAATGAATAACCCGAGTGGAAAACGAGGGACCTGAGCAGCGCTGGACAGCGGAGGCTCCCTGAGACGTGCAGATGACATCGTGCTCCATCACTGCCTGCCGCCAGTCTGAGGGAATTAAAACAGCAACGATACTTTGCTGAACACGAGGATCTCTTGCGGATGCATTGGAGATTATTGGTTTTCGTGATCTTCTTGAGGTTCTTCTCACAGCTTGTTTGTATTCATTTGCATGAACGTGATTACTATTATTACAATAATAATTATTATTATTACTATTAATCCAGAAGAATTCTTTCTCCTAAGCAACCTTAGACTGTAAGGCTTGTATTCATCTTTTTAGTAGGTGTGTTGCGTGTTTGAAGGTGATGAAAGCTCTTGGGAGCACCTGCGCCTTCGCTGCCTGCATCTTCGCAATGGCGGCAGCGCTTGTCCTGGACCCAGGTACGAGGCTCTCTTTTACATTTACTTATTTAGCACATTCTTTTCTCCAACACTGCTGTACAGCTCAGAGAAAACAAAAGCACATTTCACCAACAGGTGGAAAGACATAGAACCTGCTGCGATTCTCAAAGTACAGTCGTTTAGTCCAACAACGCCAATTAACCAGTATGCAATGATCATATAGCTGCGTATAGAATTAATAGGGAGTGCAAGTTTTTTTTATCATATTATGCAATGCAATTTTATGGAATAGATCAGGAGAGAAGCGAGTCTGAAAGAGATGTGTTTTGAGACCCTTCTTTCACGTTGAGAGGGATTCAGCAGCTCTGAGGGACATGGTGAGATCATTACACCACAGTGGAGCCAGAACTGAAAACCTCTGGGCTTTTATTTTGGATCTCCTGTATGTGGGACCCCCAAGTGTCCAAAGACATCCTTTACCATATTGTATTTATAAGATATTTAATCTGTGATTGACTGGTGTCCCATCCGCAGTGTCCCTTGCCTCATGCACTTTGCCTCTGAGATGGTCTCTGGACCACTGTGATCCTGCACTGGGGAAGTGGTTACTGATGAATGAATGAATGAATGAACAGTATCTAGTATGAGACGATGAGAACATCACGATTCATCATGATCTTCATGGACCTCAGTAATGTTCTAACTGAACATCATGTGTCTAAGTTCATTCGCCTGCCTAATTTTGCACATGTATTTATTGTTAATGCTTGTCTACGTGTGTGTGCGTGTGTGCGGATGTGTACGAATGTGTGTGTTTGTGCTCCCCAGCCTGCCCCAGCTCCAGCCTCTGGGGCAGCAAGGCCATGTTTGTTGAGGGTCTGTGTAACATGGGCTACTGGCAGCTGGCTGCAGACCGCCCCCTGCCGGCCCTGCAGGAGCTCAGCGTGTGCGTGGCGCTGCGGAGGAGGATCAACACGCCGCAATGGACTGCCTTCGTGTACAAGCTGCCCGGGGCGTCGCGGATCGAGCTGGGCCTGGCCGGGTCCCGGAAGGTGCTGCGGGCCTGGCTGCTGGGGGAGGAGCACGAGGCTTCGGTCGAGCTGCCGTTGGATCAGTGGTACTCGCTCTGTCTCACCTGGTCTGGGAAGAACCGTCGGCTCCAGCTCTTCGTCAACGGAAGCGGCGTCCTGGGGGTCAGGGTCAACAAGACAGACCCAGAGCTGGCAGGAGGCGGGACCCTCACCCTCGGTGCCTCCCATGGGTATGTGGGCGAGAACTTCAGCTTGGAGACAGGAAATAACTTCATGGGGGAGATCTCCCATTTCCGCGTTTGGGGGCATGAGCGCGGACCCCGGGAGATGTCGGACGCCTACTGCGTGGAGGGGGATGTAGTGCGCTGGGACGCCTGCAGCTGGGACGTCCGTGGATGTCGCCCCTTGCCGGACGCCAACTTGACGTGTGGTGAGAAAAGCTCATCCTCACCTCATCTCCTGTCCTCGCCCCCGCTCTCCTCTCCTTTACAGCGTCGCAAGATGCTGTCCAGAGACAGGGGTGATCGGCACACGCGCGCACACACACGGAAGCACCCTCTCACTCGAAGGACAGTATTCGATTTTCCGCGACGTGCCCTGAGCTGTAGGTTCCGGATGTGGGTTCGAATCCGACTCAACCTGCGTGGAAATTGCAGGTTCTCCTGGCGTTCGCATGGGTTTTCTCTGGGTGCTCTGGTTTCCCCCCACACTCTAAATACATACATTTCATAATAAAGTAATGCTTTACAGATTACTTCAAATGATTTTGCATTAATTTTCGTGCACATTTATTGCCCTTATTGATGGGATTATTACAAAAAGTGACCTTTGTCAGCTAACTAGATGATATCTGTTTGTTTTAGCGTGGGCTTTCTATAAAATTCAGATGCAGATTGGCATAGTCCACGGGAGCGGAGGCGCAGTGAACGTGACAACCGCCAAGACGGCGACGTACCACTGGGTAAGGCGAGCGGGAGCCTCGATGAGGGGCATGATGACAGTGCTGCCATGTGCTCGGGGCTATCAGGGGACGCTGTTGTCACTGCAGTGAAACACACGTGCTGTTGGTGTGACTCTTCTCTCTGGATCTCCTCGCAGTTGAACAACACCTTTCCCAACCACATATCTGTGCGCGCCGTCTCCCTTTCCTCGTCGCTCAGGTAAGAGAGGAAATTCATCTCTGACCACGACTGTCACATACTGTACTTAAATGTATACGGGCAGCAGATGGCGTAGCGATTAGAGCTGCCACCTGCACTTGAAGAACCCAGGCTCAACTCACACTTTCTGCTGGGCAATCTTGAACCACCCTGATTCTCTCTAGTACAAGTTCCCAAGCTGTTTAAATGCGTGAAACATAGTAAATAGCTCAACATTGTAACATGTCTTGGAGGAAAGTATCATCTGATCGAATTACTAATACTGTTGAATCTGCCGTTTCTGTTGTGATATTATATGGACGTAAACAAGCGGCTGTGATTGGCCGAGGCTGTCGGTGTAACACGAAGTTGTTTTCCCATGCTGCCATGTGCTGAGCGCCATTAAGCTGGCATTCGAAATTTCTGCTGCGTGCGTGAGTGTGTGAGCAAGCATTTCTGTGCGTGTGTGCCCTCGTAGTTCAGAACTATAATGAAAGGCATGTGGAAAATAAAACCACCTCAGTACCAGCTCACACCCTTTAATCACGGCTGTTATCTGTGTTTCCACAGCCAGGCGTTCTGCAACGAGAGCGGGGCACGATACGCGGGTGAAGTCCAGGTGATTTGCCGTGAGGGGGGGAAGGGTTTGCCGGTAGCCCGGGTTCGAGTCTCGCACGCAGAGCGGGAGCCAGAGGCAGCGTGGCTGCAGGGCTGCAGGTGGCGTAGTAGTTAACGCTGCTGCCTCCGTACTCAGAGGTTGCGGGTTTCAATCCCACCTCGCGCTGCAGATCCATTGATGACATACTATACGTATCCTGAATTGCTGTAGTGAAAAAATTACCCATCTGTAAAGGGTAAATCATAGTCAGCTGCTTTGAAGAAAAGCTTCAGTTAACTGAGTAAATGTACCCCCTGTAAATGAAACCCGCTCTGTAAATTGCGTAGAAGAAAGGAGAGTATATTTTAAAGCATCTCCTTTAATTTCCCAGGGCAGAAGGGCACCGAAGAATCTGTCTGGTAAAAGCTGGTAAGATCCAGATATTAGCTGTGAATTGATATTCAAAGCTCTTTAAATACGAATGACAGATGTTATTTTATTGACCGAATCATAAACGCTCATGTTTCTTCTTACTGGATTTGAGCCGCTGCCTTTGAAATATATGCAACTAGGAGACCTGAAGATGTTGCTGCAGGAGGGCCATGCTTACCCCATTGGTGGGTTTATACACACCTTTCCAGCTTCGACAGCTTGGTGCACGTGAGTGTGAGCTCCAGGATGGACGTGAAGGGTGTCCAGGACAACATCACCTGGCTGCTCAGACAGCCCTACTCGCACGAGCTGATGGTCCTCATCGCGTTCCCCAGAAGCGTGCACATCTTTCCTGTCGGTAGGAGCTCCAGTGACCGCTTCATATGAGGTGGTTTTGGATTTCTTGGTACCATGATGTGACAGCTGACCGACCCTGTGACATCTCCACGCTTCCTCCCTCGCTCCTGCGGTGGAGAAGACCTTCCTTCTCCCACAGACCCCCCCACCACCATGACCGCCGAGGTCTCCACTGTCGCCACTTCACTCCAGACGACTTCCAACATGAACCCATTGCCAGGTGAGTCTCCCATCCCAAGACCGCCACCCTGAAGCTCGTGCCACACCGGGATCCTTCTGGAGATGTATCGCATATCATGAACATTTTTCTTTAATCGCATAGAATGCAGTTCAGAAACGACTGAAATAGATTACTAATTTAATAATGTAATATGAGTTATATGATATTATTTCATGCTGTATATATGTTATATTGTATATTATTATACTGTATATATTGTATACTGTATATATATTAAATTCATGGGGGGGGCATGGTGGTGCAGTGGGTTGGACCGGGTCCTGCTCTCCGGTGGGTTTGGGGTTCAAGTCCCACTTGGGGTGCCTTGCAACAGCCTGGCGTCCCGCCCTGGGTGTGTCCCCTCCCCCCCCAGCCCCTCGCCCTGCACTGCCAGGCTAGGCCCTGGCTCCCCGTGACCCCGTATGGGACAAGTGGTTTCAGATGATGTGTGTGTGTGTATTAAATTCATATTACATTAAATTTTACAATATTATATTACCCTATGAAGTGTCTGCCTAATATAAATTTAACAATGAAACAAGATGATGTTATTCAATGATGCAAACTTCTGGGGAGCTACTTTTTTCACAGGGTGTTCAGTTAATCGATAGCTGATAGTGTAGCTGTTTTACCTGCTGCCTTGGGATCAAAAGGTTGCTGGTTCAAACCTCATTTATAGTTGTAGTACCCTTGAGCAAGGTACTTACCCTAAATTTCTCTGGTAAAATTACCCAGCTGAGTAGCATAAGTCTGATGATAAAATCAGGCATCTTGTCCTCCTAGATCTTTTATAGCTGTTCCTGGAGATACAGGGCATCTGTGGGTTGTTCTGCTGTCATTCTTATGTCCAGATTGTCCCATACAGGTGTTGTCCAGGTGGATTCAAACTTCTGACTGGTAGTGTATATATAGCAATGATTTGATTGGAAGTGCAGTTCCTTAATCACTATGCCACCTACTGTCTCCTCATGGATGTTGACCCATATGACTTCTTTTAATTTTATTTATTTGCAGCAGCAGCTACACTGGATTGAAGCAACATAGAAAAACTGAAAGAGCAACATGTTGAGAGGACATCCACTAGGGCAAAAGTTGCTCTGTCCAAAAAAAGAGTCTAGCATATGGATAATTTAATCCACATTAATTTTTGCAGCAAAAGGAAATTTGTCCTTCGGGTCAGGAATACACTGCTTTCACAGAAGAACATTCAGATGAAGAGCACAGCGAGAGAGCAATATAACTGAATTAACACAGCTGAAGGAAATAAAGGCAATTCCCAACAAGTCTCGGGTATTGTTCAGAAGATTTGTCTTTCATTTAAGAGCCTTCGAATGGGCTGAATTCCTCTTATTTTTAATTATGTTAACAGCCCAGGTAGTAACTTCAAAGTAGGGTTGGGGTCAGATTTATGCGAAGCAATTTTACCGTAAAGCAATGAAACAATAGTGAAGCCCCGGTAAGACACAGATAATTTCTATGTGATTTCTGTTGAAGTGCTTCATTGCAGGGGGGCTTGGTGGTGCAGTGGGTTTGGCCAGGGCCTGCTCGCCGGCCGGCCTGGGGTTTGAGTCCCGCTTGGGGTGCCTTGCGACGGACTGGCATCCCGTCCTTGGTGTGTCCCCTTGCCCCCTGTGTTGCCGGTTCGCCACAAGCAGCTTCAGATGGTGTGTGTTTAATTGCAGACTTTTTTTACCGGGTCACGATGAGTGTGACCGTCTTCGGCATGTCCCACAACCTGGAGGAGTCCATCTGGACCTGGGTAAGACACCAAGATTGGCTGCTTCTCTCAGACGTTTCCATGTTTCTTCATGGCTGCTGAAAATGTTCTTTGTCACTGGAGCGCAGCTTCAAGACGCTTTCTCAGGGGACAGGATGGTGCTCCTAAACTACGCCATGCTGAATAAGACCCACGGGTACGTCTATCTTCTGTTCCCGTGAAGCTCTGCATCTGTGTTTATAATACACACGAAGGGATTAGCGGCTCTCGGAGCCAACAGGCAGGGATCATTTCCATAATCCGCTGTTATTTTTACAGCCTGCTGCTCTCTGAAGGGACTCAGGAGGCTGTGGAGGTGAGTGTGGGATTGGGCCTTCTAAACTTCACCATGGCGAGGTGCTCATCATAGGTAGCCACCCTATGTCAGCATACAAAAAGTGTAACAAGAACCAGTTTTTATTCCTAGATATAAACTAAGAATAAACGTATCCTCGTATTGTTAACATTCCTAGTGCACCATTTCGTGATTTTTTTTTTAAATTCTGTGTTTTCTTTTATTCTTGCTCCTCGCAGACAGTGATGGTTGGTCAGTCAAGGTACCAGGAGCCCTCCCACTTCGCGCAAAACCACGGTCACTTTGAATGAGAAAATCTGTTCTGTCTATGAACGCATCAACCGTGATCTGCAGGTGCAGCTGCAGGTTTCAGGTTCAGGTGCCCATGCTGCTGAGCGCCGCGGAGACGGAGGAGCTGATCCTCTCACGCTTGACTGAAGGCTTCGCCAACCGGTCGGCGAGCGTATACACCCAGCTCAGCGATATCGTCATCTCACGCATAGGTAGGAGTGACCTCGGACCCTTCTGGCAGCCCTCACTCCCACCCTGAAACCCCAATCTGACTGCGTTTCTCCGCCCCAGAACCCGGGTCCTGCCCTCAGGAGAGTCAGCAGACCCAATGGGGCCTCTACCTTTGGCCCATGAGGGCGGCCCAACGAACAGCGGCCTTGTCTTGTGAGGGAGACCCCACGCTGAAGGTTGACAGGACCTGGTGAGCCCTTTGCCCACTCTAGTTTCTGCAAGGTTTTTTTTACCCAATTTGTTAATGCAGCAGGGGATTATGGGTAATAAGGCTAGGAAAGGGCTTAATGTCCCTCAAAGCCCATTCTGACCAGCTTTCACCTCTAGCATGGCAACTGATACCCTGCGAACAAACAGTAAAGAACTCTAAAATAACAGTCTTATCAATACAAACAATAAGCAGTGTATGATTAGGGAACACCACCAAATAAATGAATGACGAGAGCTGTCAACAACGCAGCGGCTCCTGTTAGGTAAACCTTGGTGCTGTTCCATCCGGCGTTTGCTGTACGTGTTGCAGCCAGACAGTTTTCTCACCGGATTCGCTGTCAACATAAAATTTTCAAACTCAAGATGCTCCACGGTGACTATTATCACGGCATGGACAGGATAATTTTATAATAAATGACAGCGAGGGAGGAGCGGCCGGAGGGGTTGCGTTTAAGAAGCCAGACTTCTTGTGCCAGTAGTTCCTGATGTGTGTTCTTCCTTCCTTCTCCCCGTCCTGGATGGTGCCTCTCGTGGGGGTCTTCGTTCCCTCACCTCACAGCCTTCTGAATGGAGAAAGTGACCAGGCTGAGTGGAGCCCACCTAACCTGCGTTCCTGCCCGGTGCTTTTCAACTCCATCTCGGACCTGGAAAAAGTCAACGTCACTGCCAGTGGGTGTGACCTCGCTGCTCTGAGAATCTACAGAAGCTCCGATCCCACAAAAAGGTTTCAATTTTCATCATATCTGTGTGACGTAGATTTACTGACCCTGTTTTTATCTGCCCAGATAACTCGGTGGATGTGGTGGCCATGATAGGGAATCTGACGAGCAGCGGAACCCTGTTGAGCCCCTCAGAGCTGGACATAGTGCTGGATAAACTGGCCTCGGCGGTGAAGGTCAGCCAGGTGACCCCGTCCCTTGGAGAAGCTATTGTCAGCATCATTGGGGACCTTTTGGGGTCCCGCACTGACCTGCAGCATGTCACAAACAGGTAAGGGATGGACTGATGGGGTCAACTGGCAGATGTGAAAAAAAAAAGGACAAAACAATATAAAAGAAAGGTGGAAAAAAGATGGAGATAAACTGCAGCCTTCCCCAGTAGGGTTGGGGTTAGGGCATGAGATGGAGATGGTAGAAGGTCAGCAATGTGACCATTTCTCAAGTATTGATGCCCTGGAAACATCAACCTGGGGCAGCTGGTGGTGTAGTGGTTAGCGCTCCTACTTCTGGACCCATAGGTTTGAATCCCTCCTCCAGCTGTAGTATGCTTGAGAAGTGCACTTATCCTAAATTGATCATGTAAAAATGAGCAAACTGGATGAATGGGTAAATAATTGTAAGCTGCTTTGGGGAAAGCATCAGATAAATCTAATGGTTGAAAACTCCTAATGTCTTGGGTCATCACCACAGGTTGTCTTATTCTTTCTATGTTAGGAACATGCTAAGGGTTTACTGATCAGAGGAAAATCAGATTTTAACCAGACCCCTCATAACACTGATCTCAATCCTGCCCTCCCCTCCCTCTTCGCTCTCACATGACAGCATTTTGAGCATCACCGATGCTGTCGGTGACAAGATGTCCTTCCCTGGAGAGTCACACAACACAACGGCTCCTTCTCTGGCGCTGTCCCTTGTGAATGTGGACTCTGCCAGATTCCGTGGCCTCTCCTTCACCGTGGCCTCCTTCACGCCTGGCGATCACCCACAGGTGAGGAAACTTGTTGCCCTGGAGACGCGAAAGGTACCTGAGGTGCGGAGAGGTACAGGAGGCATGCGGGAGTGACAGCGGGCATAGTGTTAATAACCTCCAGCATGGCTCCTGGTTTATGGCGGCTGTATACGGTGATCAAGCACCTATATAAACAACGCCTGTACACGATAAAGTTAATAAGTTAGCTTTACAAAATAAACATGTGCTGTCATTTGTACCATGGCAGTAAATACCCAGTAGCATCCTGTGACAAAGCCTTTGATGGAAATCAATAGTGTCATTGTAATTTTAATGAAAGCCACGTTGGAGAACATCTTCATGGCACCAGGAGGCTGACGTAGAGGGAGAAATGCTTTCCAGAAACATGTGATCTCTAGATTAAACCAGTGGCTTATAAAGAAAAAGATACTGAACTGAAATATTACTGATCGATGATATTGTTTGATTTGCAACCTACAAAACGCTGAGGTCTGAACACATTGGTGTGGATTAGAGAAGGAACACCGGCTCATGCCACGTGCTCTTGCTCCTGTAGGTGTTCCTCAGTGACAAGATCCCCAGTGGCCTGGAGGCCTCTGTTCACCTACCACCTGCTCTGGATGATCACTTACCGCAGCATGACGGAAGTCAGCGCCGCATTCAGTTCCAGTTCTACGGCATAGTGGACCTCTTCCAGGTAGGTGCATGTTGCTTTTCTTTATGATAATGAAGATGTGCTTTCTAATTCTGATAAATATGCTGCCTGGCTTACACTTCCAGAGGAGTAAAGATTCTGATGTTCAAAATTTCCTGGTGTATACGTATATATACCACTCGTCCCATACGGGGAGCCGGAGCCTAACCCGGCAACACAGGGCGCAAGGCCGGAGGGGGAGGGGACACACCCAGGACGGGATGCCAGTCCGTCACAAGGCACCCCAAGCGGGACTCGAACCCCAGACCTGCGCCATCTCCCCCTCCGTAATTGTAAAAACTGGAGATATTTTCAATTCTGTTGAAAAAAATGTCTGCAGCCTGGGCAGTATGCTCTGCTTTCTCTATGTTCAGGACCCGCAAAATGACAAGGAGTTGTGCACCTATGTAGTTTCTGTGAGCGTCAGCAACGCATCCATCAAAAACCTCCAGCAACCAATCAACGTGACCCTCCATCACTCCAGACCAATCCAGGTGTGGGGGCAGGGCTATCGATGCTATTTTAACTGACTTTTAACCCCTGGATTATCTCATGACATGTAAATACCTGTTTGCATTTCATGCTAATCCACGCAGCCGGAAGAGAGTGTGACGTGTGTATACTGGGACTTCCAGAGAAATGGTAAGTTTGGTAAGAAACGGTAAGTGCAGCTGGAGGTTTAGCGGTTCAAAAACTGGACTTGCGACTAAATGAATGCAAGATCGGATAACAAAGTAGCTGCTTTTGTCCTGCTGATTAACAGCAAATTTTTATAATTGGAATGGATTGAGGTGAAGTTACGGAAGCTGACCGTGGCGAGGGACGTCCCGTGTGTTTTGGGTGTTTTTCAGAGGGGAAGGGTGGCTGGGACACATCTGGATGCTGGAGGAACTCAAGCAGCTCCATTTACACATCATGCCTGTGTGACCACCTCACTCACTTTGCTGCGCTCTTGGTAAGAATGTAATCACAGCCTAACTGGCATGACCACTTGCACTGACCATCAGCCATACTGACTTTGGTGATGTGAACATCCAGGCATCTGAAGCAGCTCACCTGTGCAATGACTTATCTAGGACTGCAAAAATATGAGTAATAATACACTTGCTGTGATTTTGTTTGGCACTCAGAAACCAGTGTTTGATCTTTTGCCCTACTTTTGCCTTGTGGTGTATGTAGGACCTGTCGAAAAGTGCCATCGCACATAAGGACGAGCACATCCTGACCTTCATCACGTACCTTGGCTGTGGGATCTCCTCCATCTTCCTGGGCATCAGCGTGCTGACGTACACGGCCTTCGAGTGAGTGAGCACCGCGTGTGGGCAAAGGGTGGATCATGGTGCGATCCAAAGGGAGTCACTTCTAACTGAGTTCGCCCTGGTTTTCTTGCTAAGCTTCCATCCTGTCTCTTCTCCACTCTTTCCAAGCACATGTTCCTTAAACATATCTTCTTTCTTTTTTGTTAATATTTATTTACTCAAAGGGTACTGGTATGTAATAAACTACAATTCAAAAGTTTGAGTACACCTTCCTGAGACTTTCCTGGGAAAAAAGAAAAAACAGAGACCGGACTTTTGAGGAGTGAAGTCCATCTAATGGACTCATGAGTCAAAGTTTGAATTATCTGGGTCCGGTCCTCAACTATTTGTAAAATGTAGTGATTACACTTCAGCTGTGTGTGGTTCTGATTGTCCAATGTAGGAGGGCAGCGTGATGACTTGGGGTTTCTTTGCCAGAGCTGGTGACGGAGCTGGTGATCTTAAACAGTGTCATAACAGTCCCAACCATCAAGGCAGTCACAGTCCACTTCAGAGGCATGCCATTCCATCAGCATTATTGCTAGTTGGGTATTCCTTTCTTAAGTAAGACTCATCTGAAACAGACCTCAGTTGTGCAAGAACTACCAGGCAAAGAAAGACAGTGGACAAGTTTCAAGTTTCAATTTTATTGTCATAGGTACCAGTATCGTGTACAAGTATCATGAAATTCTTCTTTGGGGTTTCTTCAACTATCTCAAACTAATGATCAGGATGGAACATGTTATCAACTTTGAAAAAAAAACTAGACTGATACCCTGCACACATAGCTGAAGTACATTATGCTCTGACCCATTTAAGTGTGGGACATTTATCGACACAGTTTTAGGCTGAGTATCGAATCCAGATCCTTAAGTACCACGTCCTTTAATCCCATTTCTTACAATGGTCCTTCTGCCCTCTTGCCCCTGTACCAAGGGCCCTGCGCAGGGACTACCCATCCAAGATTCTGATCAACCTAGCACTGGCTCTGCTAGGTCTGAATCTGGATTTCCTGGTGAACTCCTGGATGGCGTCTCTGGGCATCTCAGAGCTGTGTGTGCTGATGGCTGCCTCCTTGCACTACTTCCTGCTCGCCTCTTTCACCTGGATGGGGCTGGAGGCGGTGCACATGTACCTCTCGCTGGTGCGGGTCTTCAGCATCTACGTGCCATCATATCTATTCAAGCTCTGCCTGCTGGGATGGGGTGAGATGGGAAGGGGATATTTTGTCATTCAAAAACAAATTGTGTCTATTTCTGTCTTTTGGAGGCATTTCTACATTATGACTGAAGTTGAACTTACTGACATATAAATATACTATAGAGTAATATTTACACTACAGTAACTAGAAGTAAAATACAGTTCCTGGAAGCATAGAGTATTTGGCAGGGCACACGCTAGACAAGATGACAGCCCACTGCATTGTAGAACATATATTATATTATTGTATATTAACTTCAAATTGCATTTAAATTAAAGTTACAATCTCCTAGTCAATTGTCGTCGCTGACCAAATGATTAAAAAATCATCAGTTTCTGGACACTTACAACTTTATTAGCTAAAAAAAATCAATAAAAGCTTAATAATGCAGATGCGTCACATTTTGATTTCAGTCAGGACTATTCGTTCATTTCATTTCATTGTTCATTTCAACATTTTTATCAACTATGTTATGTTAAAACTAATTTAAAATATATGAAAATTTAATGAATTTCATAATGATTTTTTAAAAATCTAAATGTCCTAATAATAACCTAATAACAAAACCGACACATGTTAAAATCTGATATACAATTCTGTCGGGTAAAGCAATATCGTTATACCGTCATCAAGCGGTGTTTTGTTTCTCAGCACTGCGTGCCAGTGAACACGTGTATAATTATTTTCACAGCATCCCATTCATATTATGCCCCTAGTATAAAAAAGAAATATTCAATGAATAATATTTATTCAATATTACATGAATAGTATACTACACCAGGGTGTGCACTGGTTAGAGCTGTTGCCTTCAGTTTAAGGACCCTGCTTTTCTTCTTGTGCTTTTGAGCAAGGTACTTACCTTGAACTGATATAGTAAAAATTATTCAGCTGTATAAATGAGTAAATCACTGTATGTAGCTTAGTGTACAGACCTAACATTGCAAGTTGCCTTGGAAAAGCGTGTCAGAAAAATAAAAAATAACTGATAAAGTATGTAATTAACAATGTGTTGTAATACGCCCTGTCCAGGACTTCCCTTGCTGATAGTTGTCCTGGTGCTGGCTGTGGGCAAGGACGCTTACGGACAGGACAGCAACTTCCCAAAGCCATTCGATGACATAGAGCTCTTGTGAGTCCGACCGATTGTGGACTCAGAACCTGTTATATCAATCAATCAATGCAGTCAGATGGCCTTTGTGATACTATCAGGTAAAGCGTGGTACTGTGGACCCCGGGGTAAAGATCCTTCCCTTCCCACGGCCACAGCTGCTGGTTCCAGGACGACGTGACGTTCTACGTGACCGTTGTGGCCTACGTGTTCCTGGTCCTGCTGTGCAACTCGATGGTATTCATCATGGTCCTCTATCAGATCCGCATCCTAAGGGCCAAGGAACCAGCGGGAAGCCACGGCGGGATCCTCAGCAACCTGCGGGGCGCCGCCGGCCTCAGCTCGCTGCTCGGCCTCACCTGGACACTGGCCTTCTTCACCTGGGGGCCCGTGAAGGTGCCCTTTCTTTACCTGTTCTCTGTCCTCAACACCCTGCAAGGTGAGCGGTGAGAGATGAACGGGGGATTTATTTAACCGTGTCAAGCACAACACTAGGAGGAGCAGTCGTTGAGGTGAGCTGAACATCTCTGCCTTGCAGGATTCTTCATATTTTTGTTCTACTGCCTGATGAAGGAGAACGTGCGCAGGCAGTGGAGGATTCACTTATTTGGTGCCTGCTGCCGACTGAAGGAATACTCAGGTAGCACCGCCCTACTGGTCAGTCATATACAAGCTCATGATGATGATTTATTCGCCGTGATCTTAGGCTGCTGTAATGTTGCGTCAGGGCTTTTCCTCGACTGGCTCAGTCTGTGGACCGCGGAGACCTTGCGAGTAACGCTGGTGTTCCACTTTGGCCTCGTCCTCCAGACTGGAGCCAATCGGCGACATGTGGCGGGAAGCCTTTGAAGACCCATGCAGGCTATCTGCCCGAATTAACTCCACCCCAGTCCGACACCCAAGTCTCGACATACAGCACCTGCAGCCTGGGCTTGGAGAGGAACCCCATAAAGGTAGCTCATGCAGGTACAAGCAATAGAAGAGAATAACATGGTACAGTATGGCTCAAGATTGGTAATAGTTTATGAGCTTGGAAGCATTTTATGTGTTTTATATGTCAAACAATTACAAATTTATTTACATTGTGTATTTATTCATTGAACTCACGCTCTTCACCAAAGTGATGGACAATGTTAGGTTTGTACACTAAACTGTTTACAGTGACTTACCGCTTGTAGAGCAGGGTCATTGCACAGCATCGGTAAGTGCCTTTATCAAAAGTACTACAGCGAGAGCGGGGTATGTAACGAATATGTACTTTCAGATTTGCTCTGAAAGGACAGCAGGGTGGGGTAGTAAGGCAAAACAGTACAGCATGGTATAATGATGGGAGGAGGAATGAATCCTGGTAAAGTGCATCTCTCTTCAGTACAAAGACCAAAGAATCTCCCCCTCATTTATTAAGTCACCTCTAATTGAACATTGTAATAAAATACAGTAAATATGTAGTATGGTGGCAGTGGACGGCTGCACCTTTGTCCCGAGCTTCATCGCAGGAGCACAGTGTGGTTCTGCTCCACCATGTGGGCTACAGTGATATCAGACCCCCCCCCCAGTTCAGTGTGCGGTCTAGAGTACAGCCACGCCCCGGCACTTCCGCAAACCTGCACCACCCCCCAGCACCGGGTTCCTCCGCCGCCATTCTGGAGCTCGAAGAGGGGTTTCTCATGACACGAGAGTCTCCATCATCTCTCGCCAGGCCCTCCCTGCCCCAGCTAACACTGTTACCACCACTGTGCTTGACTGAAGTTCTCATCTATTCTAGCCCAGTAACACATGAGCCCCGGCCCCCGACGACGAACGCTGAGCGGCACCGACAGCTCTGCAAGGTGCTTCCTCATCGACAACCGCCTGCGCTTTTGTGATCGCGCCACCTGGTGGCCGGAATGTAAATCGACAATGCTGTGAGTTGCGGGAGTGTGTCTGCAGAAGGGCTGCAATTTTGAGAACGCGACCCTTCCTTTGGAATTCCTCCCTGTTTTTTTCCCCTCTGATCTACATACCACTCAGATAATTTTCAGTGTACCTTTTTTTTTTTTTTTCTTCCCTAAGACCCACATCGTTGTTAATAAAAATGCAGAGATGATGAGACATCCTTACCTGAACAGCCAAGTCAACATGTCATCGCCCGTTATCACCTTTTATCTAGTATGTGGGTTTTGTTTCTGTGCCAGGAACACCTGTAATGGGTTTTAACAAGTCACTGTTACGTGTAATGACCCAGGATAAATAAACAGGACTCGGTGTCTGACACAGCCTCTTACCGCCAGATGTCTGACTGCTTCTTGCATTTTAATTACAACTTTTTACCTCCTTTTTTATTGCAGCGCTGGCTCACGGTGGAAAATGAGCTCCTTTTTGTGCATTTGTGAAAATATCTTTATGTATACATTATATTCACGGTATCTTAACTCAGTTAAACGTTATGGCAGAAATATTGTAACACACGATCTTGTCGCCGGTTGTGTTTCGTGCGGATCGTTAATTTCAGTTCGGTCTCAAGGAACATGAATAAACAGAATTCTTGACCTTATACCCGGTGTCGCTTGTGTTAAAAAAAAAAAAAAAAAAGGATTCTCGTCATTTCTCTCTTTACCAGTCCCAGTGTAATCCATTCTTTCAAACTGTTGCTGGTTAAATTATTTTTACTAATTGAAAAATAAAAGGCCTCGAACAAGTGCGGTACTTCAAGGTATCGGTTTCCTCCGCGTCAGACTTTTGGTTTTAAATTCACTCATTTCTACTCGTTCCGTACAGTTTCGACCCTGCGAACAAGCGGACGCAATACGGGGGCGGGGGCGGTACTGTACGCTGAATTACCGACTTACCTTAACTAACCACGTGACCACGTAATGCCAGTAAGGGCAGGTCTCAGCGCTTTACCGTAAACGCAGCGACATCTAGAATGAACCCAACAGCAGTACGGCATTATAGCTGAGCATCGCCTCCTCCTATAAACACGTTTCTTCCCATAATGCAACAGCACATGTCGCACACCCCCCCTTGGAAACCCCGAATAAGGTGTTTACTCAGTGGCCGCACCTACATCGGTGAAATCACACTCGCTGCACATAAAGCAGACTCCCGCGTGTGATCAAGGCACATTTTAAGGAAGTTTTCCTGGCGTGTGCTACCGGTGCGCCATCCCGTGACCTTCCGACAAGTGACCGAGGCGGAAGCCGACCTGTCCGACACCTTCCCACCTTCACGGGGTGCGGGTGAGCCGGCGACCGTGAATCGCTCCGAGTCTGTATCGGTGCCCTGCGACGGACCGGTGTAACGCGCCCTATGCCACGTCCCTCCCCGGACTGGCTCCGCATCACCGGGACTGTGGTGGTGGAGAAGCGTTTCCAGAAAATAACTGTACTTTCAGTGACCAGGTGTCACCTCCTTCTTGGGTTATGTTTCATTCAAACGTTTAAGGGGTGATTCCCCAGCACCGCTACGTCCACAGTGTAATCGGCCCTCTGGTCCAGAGACACACACTTATCCATTGTAAGGCCTTTGTGACGAGCCGCGTGGTCCGAGTGGAGGTGGGGGGGGGGAGGGGGCATTCGCAGATGGATGCAAGACCCCGCCAGCGAGCATGTGAGAAATAATGAGAAAGATCACGCAACCGGAAAGTCCAACCTCCATCGGTCGTGACCAACGGCTGGCCGGGGTTTTACGGCCTGTTCGCCGCCATCACGTCCCGCTGGTGACCTTTGCTTCCTTCGTTGCTGCTCATTAGTTCAGCTGGGAACTCAAGCTGCGGTTCAGGTTATGAAACCCTGACGGAGGTGATTCATTGTGGGGGTGGCGATGTGCTACGTTCTTCTTTTGCATAGCTGCCTAAAGACCTTTGCTTCTGACCAAAAGGGTTTCTGTAGAAATTATTACTTTGGCATCAACACCTTTACCAAAAATGGCAATTAATTGTACAGTATATTTAATTGGAAACATTCACTTCAAATACATTGCTCAGACAGCAATGTTTAGGATACAAGGTGGTCTGTTTAACGCTGCGCTACATGGTGCCCCCGTCAAATGTGGCCCTGCTTTTGTACCCTGGACTGGGGTACTTAACATTGTTTGCCCTAGAGTGCAGACGCCTCATCTTGCCGAAACCGATGTCTCCATCCCACCTCTGTCCATCCACACCAAGAGCTCTTGTCTCTTGACCACCATCTTTTTCAGATCTGCGCTGCATTTTTTCCCCCATAATCTCGATCATTACTCTCCAAAGGGAAGAAAACCTGTTCATAATTTCCTTGAACAGTTGACAAGCCCATTGATACCACTCCAGATAGTCCTGGAACTTCCAAAAGAGCCTGGATCTCTGACTGTTGTATTGTACGAATGGCTACGATGGGAGAAGTTTCATTTATACCGTGCCAATAGTCTGCAAGGCCACTCGCCATACTGCACATACACACACACATTGACTGAAACCGCTTGTCCCGAGCAGGGTTGCGGCGAACCCGAGCCTAACCCGGCAACACGGGGCGCAGGGCCGGAGGGGGAGGGGACGCGCCCAGGATGGGACGCCAGTCCGTCGCAAGGCACCCCAAGCGGGACTCGAACCCCAGACCCACCAAAGAGCGGGACCCAGCCAAGCCCGCTGCACCACCGCACCCCCGTCTGCACATATACTTCTACATTATGTTGGCCCAGATTTATGGGGAACAAAGAAATTCTGCAGTATAATTACAAAAAACTTTATCACACACATCTATTCTTTGTTCAGATGTTAATAAGTTTTATCCGTGGAGTGATTTTCTAAATTTTCCACGACAAAGTGAAACAAAACCACAGGCTCACGGCTCATTATCTCGGCACACCCCCAACGGGATACGTCAAACCTCGGGACATCACCATCCGCTTCCTGCCTCTTTTCCCAGGCTTGGTGGCGCTTCGGTCTTCGTTTCTCACCGGTTGCCGCTTCCCGCCATGACTTTGTGCCATCTTGTGCTCGTGCTGCCAGGGACTTGGTGAAATCCGTGAGCCTCTCAATTAAAGCAATTAGTCAGAAAAACCCTTGAAACCATTTCTGACACCATTTGATATCTTCCCGCAATGTATTTACTGTAAAAGACAGCTGAGTTTATGCTACCTCAGTCTATTAAAACCGTGATGTCCAAGAACATGTCAGGTACTCAGATGTAATTAAATCCCACTGAATTCATGCATGACACGTTGCTGCTGTGGTTAACACTCTGTGATCCAAACGTTGGTACTTCTCTTTCCTGGATTCTGGTCCTGCTGGGCTGTGTTTCCTCCAGCTGTTCCACACCCCCCCAGGGGTGTTAGTTTGTTACATCATTGTTATTCTCTATAGGTGGGCTGATCAGGAGGCACATAATGAGGTAGTATAATGTAGTATAAGGCACTATTTGTTAGTACAGTATAAGGTAGTTTGGGTCAGTACAGGTCAGCATGGGCTCTACGGGGTACATGAGATAGTATGGAGCAGTGTAAGGTAGTATGAGGCAGTATGGGCCATTATGAGTCAATAAGTGTACTATGGGGTGCATGAGGTAGTATAATGCAGTATATAGTATGGGGCAGTGTATAATGGTATAAGGCAGCATGGGGTCCTATTAGGTAGAATGAGACATTATGGGAGAGTAAAAGGCAACATGGGGAAGTTTGGGTTAGTAGCAAGTAGTATGGCACTATGAGGTGCATGAGGTGGTATAAGGCAGGAGGTGTTGGACTGGACAGTATGTGATCACACACATCATCTGAAATTATTTGTCCCTCATAGGGTCGCGGCGAGCCAGAGCCTAACCCGGCAACACAGGGCGCAAGGCTGGAGGGAACACACCCAGGATGGGACGCCAGTCCATCACAAGGCACCCCAAGTGGGACTCGAACCCCAGACCCACCGGAGAGCAGGCTCTGGCCAAACCCGCTGACCCACCGAACCCCTCACATTCAGTGCTGATACACAGTTTCTGATTACGTCTGTTTAATCATTTTTTACTCGAGGAACAGATATTAAGCAACTAAGCCATCCTTCCTGTGGCATTCAAACATATTCGTTCCTTGCGATTGACCTTTGGAACCAAAGCATCCATCCCATTAACCTGAGGAAGAAAGGCACTCGCCATCTCCTAGAAGAATTACCACGGCCGACCGATACACACGAGACTTGGTAGATCTGGCTAATGGAACCTCTTCATTTTTTGACATGATGAGATAATACAGCACAATGTAAACCGGTATCAGACTTTGCTTAACCGCACCAACGCTAATGTGCCATTTAACAGTTTAACAGAAATGAACTCAATGCACATTTTGCTGAAGCCTAAAAAAAAATGACTTGATGAAGCTGAGCGCATCTACCTTGCTTTCCCTGTTTTGGTCGTCATATTGTGTCGATACATGATCGGTCCCGTTCGGTCCAGCTCATTTATAACAGGTGTGTTATCTAAAATAAGTGAGTTAAATCCCATCCTTTATTGTCTTGTTCCTTTGTTGGATGTGCTGCAGTTTGAAAGCTGTTTGTTGGAAATGAAAGGGCTGAGAAGAAGATGGTACCTTCTGAAGGAAGGGATTCACGTTCTACCCTATGTGGGAATCGGACCAGGAACTGTGTCACTGGGACCTGGTGTGTAGTCCATGCCTGAACTGGGTAGTTAGGTGTACGGTGCAAGTAGAGGTTCAACTGAGCAGATGAGCTTTAGCTGTAGGAGAAGAATCCTTCAGAGAGTGTGGTACGGAGACCCGCTAAGGTAATGATCAGTTT
Organism: Scleropages formosus; assembly: GCF_900964775.1. Classification (NCBI taxonomy): domain Eukaryota; kingdom Metazoa; phylum Chordata; class Actinopteri; order Osteoglossiformes; family Osteoglossidae; genus Scleropages; species Scleropages formosus. Next base: position 22,786,311 of record NC_041818.1, read on the forward strand.
AAAACCGATACCACACATGTGCAGTGGTTGTATGACAGCTGGTATGGAAGTGGTCAGAGGTGCTGTCTTTGGACCCAAAAGTTGTAGATTCGCATCCCACCTTTTACTGTAGTACTCTTGAACAAGGTACTTACCCTAAATCGCTCCACTAATATTACCTTGATGGGTAAATAGTTGTAGGAAGCTCAACATTGTCATTTGCTTTGGAGGAAAGTGTCAGATAAATGTAATGGAAACATTTTGGTTCTGTTAGATGGGCAGCACCTTCCTTATTTCACACATGAGAAAAGCAGCAATGAAGAGTGTGGTAAACTGTGTTTTTAAGTGAGGTGATGACCACCTAAGGGAAATGTGGTGTTATTTCCAAGCCACTGCACTAAATTTAGCCATGGAGGATGAGGAGCACCACATAAAAGAGTAACCCGTTGACCATTAAAACAAATTGAAAAAGAAAAAGTAATTTGAAAAGAACAATACGTCAAATAACAAAGCAAATGGAAAAAACAACACGGAAAGTGATGAGCGTATCAATAAATTATGTATAAAAATTAAAATTTGCATTCGATGCCACGGATGAGATGATCTGCACTTTGAAGGTCAAACGGTAATGCCTACAGTGAAGTTTCTCCGGAAGATGCTCGTTGGTGGTGATCGGGTCCTGTTCGAACGTCCAGCGCTTGCTGTCCGACAGCATTAGAGGCGCTGGATGGAAGCGTAACTTGTGACACTGATCCGTAGCTCGGCTAATGACCCCAAACAGACCGGCCCCACAGATGCGCTGCCAAACAGAAACAGCCGGATATCAAAACACGCCAAACATCCCTGACAGTAAAAACAGCAGCACTGAGGAATATGTTGGGAGCAGAGATAAAAAAGCTTCCATCCTTCCATCTCGTTTCCCTAAATGAGGATATGTTCGCTGACTTGGGGGGCTCGCGGCTCTGCTCCGATCGACACATCGGCCCTAGGGAGCCTGCATGATGCTCCCGGCCGTGACAGTCGCATCTAATGAGCCGGTCAGTGCCAGCTATCAGTTTCCGGATCACAGCAAAAATTTGTCGAAATAACTTGGCAAGTTGTGGTTTCTTTGATGTTGTTGGACTTCAGAGCACTTACTCCATTAGTCTGAGCCAGATCGCTCTCCATAAGGAGCATGAATCCCTACAGCAGCCAGAAGTGGTAACTAACCCATAATCCATTATTAGTACGACTATTTTTAAACAGCTTCGCACCTTCGGCGGCCAAGAAGACAGCCGACGTCACATACGAAGAACTTGATAAAATATGACATACGGTACTTTTCGTCCGTCCATTTTCAATAACCATGCGCCCTGAGCAGGGTTGTGGCAAACTGGAGCCTATCCCAGAATCACTGGGCGCAAGGGAGGTACGCCAGGCCATCGCAGGGTCATCACACGCACAAAATACAGGCAATTTAGCCTCGCAGATCCAAACATGCAGAGATGGGGAGAAAGAACATGCAAACTCCACACAGGCTGAACAGGGATCGAACCCCCATCCTTCCGCCCTGCTTGGGTGCTGTGAGGGAGGAGCGTGGCTCGCTCATGTAATACTTTTAAATAGAATTATCCATAAGCGGTGGTTATTTTGATGCATTTGTATTGTTCTATATTTTGTGACGATGTTGCGCCCGAAAAACCCCGGGCACAAGGAGAGAAGATGGGGGTGGGGGGGTGGAACGACACGGTGCGCTTACTTTCCTTGGCTTCTTTACATCTTTTTTTCTGAAGCGCATAACGGAAAATTGGGGCTCCTCTGCAGCTGGTGTTAAAGTGAAAGCAGGCTCAGCTGTGCAAGTGGTCTTAGTTTCATTAAAAATCTCCATCTGGGGATCCGTCTTTTTCAGTGGAAAAGGTCTGGTTTTGAAACTCCGGTCCCTCTGTTGCCTATTCCATACTCGGAGTGGCGTGGCCAGGGTTCGAGACCATCTAGAGGGTGGGTAACTTCCCACCGCGCACAGATCGATGCGTTTAAATGACCCCACTCGACGTCTCTGTTTCCACGAGATTGCCTGTACACCCTGGGGGCACCGGGGTCCAACCTGATGGCTTTGGGAAAGCAGGGTTTCAAAAGGGCTGGTGGAGCAACAAAGAAATGTTTAACTGGATTGCATTTATTTATTTAAAACACTTTTCTCCAAAGCAGCTTCAAATGTTAAATGGTATTTTCACTGGAGCAATTCAGGGTAAATAGCTTTCGCAAAAAGACTTGGTAAAGTAATTCCCATGTAGCGGTTGGGACCATCGATCGGGGCAACTGGTAGTGTAGTGGTTAGTGTTAGTGCTTTTCAATTCAAAGGTTGCAGGTTCAGTTCCCCACCTTTGGCTGTAGTACCCTTGAGCAAGGTACTTACCCTAAAGTGCTCCAGTAAAATTACCCAGCTGTTGAGATGGGTAAATAACCTAATATTCTATGTGACCTTTGAGGAAAAGTGTCAGATAAATGGTTGATGGTCTTTGGCTCCTGCTGTTATACCCTTGGGGGGGCAACAGGTTTGACTGGATCCTGCTCTCTGGTGGTCTGGGGTTCGAGTCCCGCTTGGGGTGCCCTGTGACAGACTGGCATCCCGTCCTGGGTGTGTCCCCTTGCCCTCCAGCCTTATGCCCTGTGTTGCCAGGTTAGGCTCCGGTTTGCCATGACCCTGCTCGGGACAAGCGGTTTCAGACAGCGTGTGTGTTAGTTATACCCTCGATGGAGGTACTCACTCTGAAATACTCCAGTAAGATTACCCTGCTCGGACTGAATATTTTCGCTCAGGTGAAACGGAGACCCGATGCCCATCTGAAAGAGAGAGACACGCCCCCCCTTGCAGGGAGATCTCCGTGTATAAATAAGACCGCGTCAGCGAACCTGCACACCATGCTTGGAAGCGCGTGGAAGAGAGAACTGACCCGGTCAGCTCGCGCGCGCGTGTGCCCCCCCCCCCTCACTTGTGTGTGTCGATCGTCGGCCGACACGGACATCCATCGCATGCCATGGTCCTGGAGGCTGGCTGGAGCTCAAACTCGAGCACCGCGGAGAGCAGCTCCACCCACGGCCCCGACTCCCACTCCCACTCCCACTCCCGCCCCGACTCGGACCCCGCGGCTCTGGGCCGGACCGGACACACCGCGGTGGCGATCGTCCTCGGAGTCATCCTCGCGCTGGGCTTCCTCGGCAACCTCCTCGTGCTGCTGCTCTTCGCCAGGTTCCCGTCGCTCAGGACGCCCATCAACCTGATCCTGGTGAACATCAGCGCGAGCGACATGCTGGTGTGCGCGTGCGGGACGCCGCTCAGCTTCGCGGCGAGCGTCAGGGGCAGGTGGCTCGTGGGACCGCAGGGTTGCCGCTGGTACGGCTTCGCCAACACGTGCTTCGGTAAGGTCGCCGGTCGGGAGCGTGCGCGTAGAAAAGTTGTGAACTCAGAAGAAGTGAAGTGTGTATCGTCCCGAAACCCCGGCCGGCAGCGATATGACGTAGTAATTAAATGCTGATGACACAAGACGAGTTACATTGATTCGTTCACTAACTGATACTTTTCCTACAAACAAAAAAAAAGCAACTGTTGATGTAAAGCTACCGACGACTGACCGCCCATATTATTCATCCAGCGGGGTAATTTTACTGCAGCGATTCAGGGTAAGTACAGTACCTGGCTCAGGAGTACTACAGCTGGAAAATGGGGTTCGAACCTGCGACCTTTGGGTCCAGAGGGACACGGTGTACTGCTGTGTTTCGCTTTCGGCGCTCAAGTACTGTGTGTAAAGAGTGACCCTTCTTTACGCAGTAAAACTCCGTTTTAGTACCGCGTCCCCGCAGGAAGAAACAGACTGGAGACAAATCTGGGAAAGGAGCTCATGGTTTTTCTTCTCACCGTTTTCTTTGGGGACCACAAGTGACCTTTTAGGGTTTATTCTCTGGAAAAATCAAAGAAATAAATGAAAGCATAGAGGGCGCCTGGGTGGTGCGAGGCGACGTGGGTTCAGTCCCTACCCAGTCTGTGTGGGTTTCCTCCAGGTGCTCTGGTTTCCTCCCACACTCCAAAGACATGCTGTTCAGGTTCACCCCTAGTGTGTGTGAGAGAGAGTGTGTTCCACTGATCTATGGATGAGTGACCCAGTGTAAGTAGTGTATCTAGCAGTGTAAGTCACCACGGTGAGTAAGGTGTGTGGGCTCATAACACTACATAGTATCCATTGGAAGTTGCTTTACAGAAAAGTATCTAATAAATAAAAATAATTAATTTTATTTCAGCCTTTAATACATTCCCCCTCTATTAAACTACAGATAGTATAAACCTTACACAAAAACTATTAGAATCAGAAATTGTACAAGGACTTTATAGACACCCCGCACAACCCTCTCAAGCACAATCACAATATACTGTCAAAGTTTAAATTACATTTATAGGTCATTAAATGGCTTGGAATTAAAGAATCTGATGTTTCAATCTTCCTTTCTTGGGAATAGGAGCCAGTGCATGAAATACAGTAAAATATACTAAAAAGGACCACAGTGTACTGTACTGAATAATACATACGTGCAAACGTAAGAGTGTCAAATATCTCACGCTATATGTAAATATGTACCGGCAACCACAGCCGTAACTTACAGTATTTCCCTTTGCATTATTAATATATGATTATATTAAGGTAAAAGGTATATCTTGGGGACGGGTGGTGGTTAAAGCTGTTGCCTTTGTACTCAAAAGTCACAGGTTTGAGTCTCACCACTTGCTCTAGTGCCCTAGAGCAAGATACTTAACCTAAAAATTCCTTCGGCAAAGTTACCCAGCTGTAAATGGGTAAAAAATTGGAAGTAGCCTAACATTGCTAGTTGCTTTGGGGGGAAAAAAGCATCAGCTAAATGAATAAATATAAATTTATTCAGTACTCTTTCACCGGGCATGTTTATTGAGGGCACTGCTGTCTCTCAGCTCCTGGGCTGTGAGTTCAGACATGGGTTCAATTCCGGCTCACTCCTCTGTAGTGTTTGCGTGTTTCCCCCGTGTTCGTGTTCATTTCCTCCAGGTGCTCCCTGTTCCTCACACAGTCCAAAAAGCCGTCATTAAGCTTAAGTGGTGCTGCAAGTGTGTGTGTGTGAGTGTGTAAGCGGGTGTTCCTGCCCTGCCATAGACTGGCATCCAGTCCAGGGTGTACCCAACTTCACACCCTATGCTTCTGGGAGTGCGGGTCACCGTGACCCAGCATTAGACAAGCGGTAGTTAACAATTTCATTGATTAATTTTTTAAAATTTGATTCATTCATAGCAAGTTTCTATGTTTCAAAGATAAATCCTGAACATTCTATGCGGATAACAGCTACAGATGACATGTTTATCGAACAGCAAGCTCTTGTGCTTAGAATCTTTGCAAAAAACCCCAATAGTTATTCATTTTACACATTTGAACTTATATGATCAAGATAAAAATGACCCAGCTATATAGAAATTAAATACATGTAAACTACTTTGGAGGTAGAAACATCAGCTGATTAAATTATATATGAAACAATTTATATATAATATAGAGTTATATACTGTATTATTCTGAGGACTCGGGTCAGAACCAGCTTAAATTAGTATATATTATTAAATAAAGATATTTATCATACCAATTATGTATGGTATTTTGTATATTGATATTAAGGGACTTTTGGAAGACCGTCTGCAGTAAAGACTAAGAGCTGCATAACGGCAGCTGTGTAACTGTAGTTCTGGGCGATGGCTGTTGACAAGGTGACGTGTTTAATTAGAGGGATGGAGGAAAGGGACGTAAATCGACGGAGTGGATCCTACTGAGTTTGGATAAGTAGTAAATTAGGCTTTCGCTGCTGGACACTTATACTGTATCATCATCATGTTAGGGGGATTTTTCTGGGTAAAAAAGATCTGCGTTTCAAAGGTGAAAAAGAAATCTGTATTACTCCAGAAAGGTGGTTCATAGTACACGTTACGCTTGAACTATAAAGAAGTACTTGTCTAATGAGATTAAAAGAGGTTAATTGAAAGAGTCCTTTGACCTCCTGCGAACACAAGCTAGAAGCAGCTTTTTCGATGGAGATGGTTTCCTGTGGCGGGGCATCATTAGTCCTGACTTCCCTCAAATCGAGGAAACACGTGAGGGTAACGTGAGCTTCCAAATATGTCCGTTTCAGCAGAAATCGGAGACAGATGCTAATCCGCAGCCGTGGAGCCCCTAATGAAGCTCTCGCTCTCCTCGCATTTCATCTCCTGGTTTGCCTCAAATTTCTGACACCTGGAATGGAGGAGGCGGCGAGACCGTCGCACTTTACCTGGCTCGAAAATTTGAAAGAAACCGTGAGCGGGGAGAACTCGTCCGGATGCGTTTGTTTCCATGGGAACCGATTCCACATGGAGGTCCAACTTTGGGGGTTGGGGGGGAATACCAGTGTTGCTTGTTTCTCTTTATTACGTGTCCCTGCCGAAGCCTCTTGAGACGGAGCAGTGAGCGACAGCCCACATGCGCGTCTGTGTGTGTGTGTCTCACGGCTGACAGCGGCACCTGCTCTGCGAATGACTATGGATGAAGTGGCACTCGTTTAAGGACCATTATTGCTCTGCTGGGGAAGTGTAAAGAGAAGAGTCCCATCATCCCCGCCTACTTAGCCCAGGAGTTGGAGGAGATATTTTCTGGCAGAAGCTCCAGTGTGGGAAACATGTCCTGTCTCTTCAGCAGGAATGTGGGGCTTGACAGCTCCTCCGCTCTGGTGCGGACAGAAAGTACCAGGCGTGTGTCTCCGGTTCAATCCTCATCCTCAGACGGGTCACCGTGGCCCCTTTCAGGTCGACTGATGATGCGTTGTGATCGTCGGATCTTGCTGAGCGAGCAAAAGCTCTCCGATGTCAGGAACCTTTTTTTGTATGAACCGCTACTATTACTACCTGTTATGTAGTGGACAGCTTTGAACAGTATCCAGTCCATCCACCACGCCTCTTACTGTGATTTACTCAGCCATCTTTAAGAACCATTCTGCATATTGGTTATTCTGTGAAAGATCCACATATCCATCTATTCACACACACCATAGTGTATCGCACACACTACCGGCAGTTTGGAGTCTTCAAACCACTGGAAACATCTCTGTGTCTCTAGACTGTAGCAGGAAACCAGAGCACCCTGAGAAAACCGACATGAGCGCAGGGAGAACATTCAAACGCCCTTGTAGGGTATCCAAAAAAATATGTTGCATTTATTTTCCTATTCTCCTCGTGTCTCTCATCGCCCTTCTTCCTCCCCCAGGAATCGTGTCCCTGGTGTCTCTATCCATCCTGTCGTACGAGCGCTACTGCGCCGTGCTGCGTTCCACCCAGGCCAACGTGTCGGACTTCAGGAAGGCTCGGCTGTGTGTGGCGGGCTCGTGGCTGTACGCTCTGCTCTGGTCGCTACCACCCTTCCTGGGTTGGAGCAGCTACGGGCTCGAGGGTGCGGGGACCACGTGCTCCGTACAGTGGCACCAGCGGACAGCCAGCAGCATCTCCTACGTGGTCTGTCTCTTTATCTTCTGCCTGCTGCTGCCTCTGGTGCTCATGGTCCTCTGTTACAGCCGGATCTTCTGCGCCGTCCGAAGGGTGTGTGCTTCATAAGTGTCACATTTGAGCAATGTTACCGACTGCTCTGAAACAATCATTACAGCTTAACATATGTGGGCAGCTGGTACCATCGTGGTTCATGCTGCTGCCTTCGGCCTTAAAGGTTGCAGGTTTGAATCCCACCTCCAGCTGCAGTACCATTGAGCAAGGTACTTACCCAAAAACGCTCCAGTAAAATTACCCAGCTGTATAAATGGGTATATTATTATATTGCTAAATGCAATATATTAAAATATATTAATTAATATATTAAAATTAATGCAATGTATTAAAAGCAGGTATCTAGGAGCAGTTGTTGGTGCACTGCTGAGAGCTGTCACCTTGGAGTTAAAGCACCCAGGTTTGAATCTCACTTCCTGCCGTAGTGACCTTGACCAAGGTACGTACCCTGAATTGAGACAGAAGAAATTCCCAGCTGTATAAAGGGGTAAACAATCGTGACATTGTGGCTTAACATACAAACCGAACACTGTCAGTTGCCTTGGACATAGGTGTCATCTAATGAAAGTACTAACTAGAAACGAGTGACCTAAATCACTGGCAGGAGATCAGGAACATAAATAGAGAAGCATTTGTTGGCTTTTTTTGTGAGTAATTCTAAAAACCCCAAGAGGCCCCTGTTGGTACTTGTGTGATCTCTGAGTCGGGAGGGAACGTAGTGTTTCACCTAAAAACACATTAAATCATCCTGCTTTATACAATAGTTGAGATGTAAGTCCAGGGAGCAGGTAAGAAATAAAAAAAAAAAAACAAAAAAAGATGCAGCAGATGGAGAGAGGTGAGCGGAGACACCGCTGTGTGTTTTTGTCACCTCTCCTCATTCGGCGTGTGTATCCTACCTCTCGGCTTCTAGAGGCGGCTGATGTCTGGGGGACGGGTCAGAGTCACTCCATTGATTCTTCTCACTCGGGTGGAAAGATGACGATGTCCCCGGAGGCACTTCTTCACTCACCTGATGTAGATCTAAAAAGAGGAGGGCTGTAGGAGGTTGTGGGTGTACGGGTGGTCTCCACCCTGCCCGTCTGCGAGCGATCCGTTTCCTTGCATTGCGTAAGGCCCCCGATGAGGGCAAGCGCCCGTAACGCGGACCCCCGAACACACCCGTGATCAGCCTAAGCGGTGAATGGGCCCACGGAGGAGGAATTCTTTGCACAGGCTTCTCGTGTGTTACTGCCGGCGACAGGTTGTTATGTAACTGACTCTTGCGCCCTCCCCACCGCCGCCAACGCCGCACATCTCATCGAAATGACGAAAGGAGCGTCGGCGACCCTCCATAATAAGCCAGCCAGAGTTTCATTAAGAAAACAGAGCAAAAGAAGCTGGAATCAGGGAAAGTGTCTGTTATTAAATCAGAAGAAAACTGGTTTAAACCACAGCAGGGTTGGTACCGCGGTATCTCCATGTCCAGCAGAGGGAAAGCAGAGTAAAACACCTTTATCTACCATTAGATTTCTCTGAACGCAAAAACATACAGCTGCTGTCTGCACCGGACCAAGTCTTTCATTACCAGGTGAAATATGGTAAACTGGTGTGAAATACTTGGTCTGACAACAATACAGAACACTTGTTGGCTGCACCCCAGGCTGTGTTTGGAGGTAAATGTGACCTCAGCAAATATGGACATGTCTCCAGTAGATTTTTTTAAATTAAACTCGCTCTTAAAATGTGCCGAGTGCAAGGCCTTGATTCAAGGCTCTTGATCCACAGCAGGTTTCTTTCAAATCGCAGACAAGAAATCCTGAGTTTCAACATATGGGACTGGCGGGTCCACATGTGTGTATCACACCTCACCTAAAGCTGATGAACAAGAACTAAGTTTGGGGGCGGAGCAAACTGTAGTTACTGGTGCTTATTGATTGAACTCAATATTTAATATGTATCCTTCCTGTTAATATACTTTCAGAAATATATACACACACTGTCTGAAACCGCTTTTCCTATGTGGGGTCACAGGGAGCTGGAGCCTAACCCAGCAACACAGGGCGTGAGGCTGGAGGGGGAGAGGACACATCCAGGATGGGACATCAATCTGTCGCAAGGCACCCTAAGCGGGACTCAAACCCCAGACCCACTGGAGAGCAGGACCCGGTCCAACCCACTGCACCACTGCACCCCTCTCTCAGGGATATAAATTTGCTTATATTTAACATTTTTGTTCTGAAAGCAGCTGGGAAGCAGCCAGAGGAGAGCGAGGAGTTGATGATCTTGGAGATGAAGGCGGAGAGTTGCGGGGAGATGGTCTGTAGGAGTGTTGATGGGATGGGATCTAGAGAGCGGGTGGTGGCTCCGCCTGATATCAGGAGGTCGGGGTGTCAGTTTCTGACAGCGGCTTGAATTTGGAATGGCTTGAATATACTTTTTAAATATATATTTGCTTATATTTAAAGTAGCTCACATCTCCAAAGCAATTTACACTGTTAGATTCCTACACTAAGGTCTTTACAATGATTTACCTGTTTACACAGCTGGGTAATTTTGCCTGCATCAGTTCAGGGAATGTTGAACAAGGGTACTACAACGGGAGTGGAATTTGAACCTGGGTCTTTTGACCACAAAGCAGTGGCTGCAATCGTTGTGCTACCCCAGAAATGTAACGATGTATTCGGGTGCAATAGGTTATAATTAGGAATATGTTAATTTTTATGATATTAGTGTCACAGTAATGTGTCTTTTAAAGTGACAGTTTAGGTGCAGCACTTGAGAAGCTGACCCTCCGTTCATCTGCCACAGGTAGCCAGGATCAACCTGACGCTGGCCCAGAGGCGAGAGAACCACATCCTGCTGATGGTGGTCTCCATGGTGACCTGCTACCTGCTGTGCTGGATGCCGTACGGCGTGGTGGCGCTGGTGGCCACTTTCGGCAAGGTGGGCGCCGTGAGCCCGCTGGTCAGCATGGTGCCCTCAGTGCTGGCCAAGAGCAGCACCGTGTTCAACCCCATCATCTACGTGCTCCTCAACAGCCAGGTGAGAGGCCGAGGTGCAGGTGCGGGTCTGGGACACGCAGCATCATATGCAGTCACGTTTGCGGCAGAATTTTTTTTCCCCCCAGTTCACTGTTCCAGTGTTGGGTGGCGCAGCGGGTAGCGCCACTGCCTCACAGCACCTGGGATGTTTGGGTTGGGGTTTGAACCGACTCTGTATGCCTGTATGGAGTTTACATGTTCTTCCCGTGTCTGGGTGTACCTCCCAGCCTTGCTCCCTGTGCTTCTGGCATAGGCTCTGGACTGCTGTGACCCCGATCAGAACGAGAAATTATCAACAGTGAGGGACAGTCTTTCACTGGAAAAGTTAATGGATTCGTTTTGTGTTTCGGATTTTAATTTCTCAACATCTGCTATATGTTACGCTCAGAAAGTATGTGTTCATTTTCACGATGCTGCATTAATACGCGGCACGAATGCTGCCAGGTTTGACTGCTCAGCCCGTGTTTGTGAAATTATGGTTGAGAACGTGTTAAACTGGGCCCGCTATTGGACCGATGGTGTTGCGACGGCACTGACCGCTCGGTAGCAGCTCTGCTGCCAACTGTTGGTGTGTGGATGGAAATTTCTGCTCGGAAGGGCCCGTTTTTCCCTGGGGGTTCCTGCCGCGAGGCAGCTGGGCCAACTGAGCGAGCTGGGCCAGGCCTTGAGGGAGACGTCACGAGACAGACCGCCAAGAAACTGAGGAAGAGAAAGACAGGCAGAGAAAGAAAACGCCTGGCTGCGAGTCTCCCATCCCTTAGCGTTTTCCTCGGGCTCTGCCATAGCGGTCACAGGTTTAAATCTCATGTCCGGCTGTAGTACCCTTGAGCGAGCTACTTACTGTGAATTGCCCCGCTATACAAACGGGTGAATAACTAGGCATCTTAACACTCTGAGTCACCTTGGAGAAAACAAGAAGGTAACTGTTGCTATTGTATACCTATAGAGGCCTTTAGTACCCTCAATCACAGCGGTGGCTTTTTGGGAGCGCTTGCCGTTCCTCCATTTTACCCCGGAATGTGTTGGGTGAGGTTGTTAACAGAAGATGGGAGATGGTGGTGGGCTGCTGAGCTGCAGAGAGCAGGGTACGCAAGACTGCGCAGCTCCGTGGGGGTGTAAATACTTTATTTGCGATGGACAGCTTGTTGCTGAACAGGCTGCCGTCTAATACACCCCCCTCTCTCGTACAACGACGTCCAGTACAATGAAAGAAACACTACAGCAACAGCTTATGAAAATACATTGGAAAACGCATCCAAAATTATTCAGCACAGCACCTTTTTTATCCCCTCTCGCATGGTAATTTTACATCCACAAAAGTATTCGATTCACTACTATGTGTTTCACTCTGCAAACATGCCTACGTTGCGCTGCGGCGGTAAAAGAACAACTTCCTGCTTCCTGCTTCCTACTTCCTGTCACATGTTAACCAATCACAATAACTGTTAAGCGCAACTCATCACTGAAAACATCCATCCATCCATCCATCTTCCTCCGCTTTTATCCGGGGCCGGGTCGCGGGGGCAGCAGTCTGAGCAGAGCACTCCAGACCTCCCTCTCCCCGCACACCTCCTCCAGTTCCTCTGGGGGAACCCCAAGGCGTTCCCAGGCCAGCCGGGAGACATAGTCTCTCCAACGTGTCCCGGGTCTGCCCCGAGGCCTCCTCCCAGTGGGACAAGCCCGGAGCACCTCCCCAGGGAGGCGTCCAGGAGGCATCCGGAACAGATGCCCGAGCCACCTCAACTGGCTCCTCTCGATGCGGAGGAGCAGCGGCTCTACTCCGAGCTCCTCCCGGGTGACTGCGCTCCTCACCCTATCCCTAAGGGTGCGCCCAGCCACTCTGCGGAGGAAACTCATTTCTGCCGCTTGTATCCGCGATCTCATTCTTTCGGTCATGATCCAGAGTTCATGACCATAGGTGAGGGTAGGAACGTAGATCGACCGGTAAATTGAGAGCTTCGCCTTACGACTCAGCTCCCTCTTCACCACAACAGACCGGTACAATGACCGCATTACTGCAGACGCCGCACCGATCCGTCTGTCGACCTGCCGCTCCATTTTTCCCTCACTCGTGAACAAGACCCCGAGATACTTAAACTCCTCCACTTGAGGGAGCAACTCCCCCCTAACCCGGAGGGGGCAATCTACCTTTTTCCGACTGAGAACCATGGCCTCGGATTTGGAGGTGCTGATTCTCATCCCCGCCGCTTCGCACTCGGCTGCGAACCTCCCCAGTGCACGCTGCAAGTCTTGACTTGATGAAGCCAACAGGACCACATCGTCCGCAAAAAGCAGAGACGAGATCTCGCGGCCACCAAAACAGACACCCTCCGTTCCCTGACTGCGCCTAGAAATTCTGTCCATAAAAATAATGAACAGAATCGGTGACAAAGGGCAGCCCTGGCGGAGTCCAACATGCACCGGGAACAGGTCTGACTTACTGCCGGCAATGCGAACCAAGCTCCTGCTCCGGTCATACAGGGAACGAACAGCCCGTAGCAACGAGCCCCGAACCCCATAATCCCGAAGCACCCCCCACAGGATGCCACGAGGGACACGGTCGAATGCCTTCTCCAGGTCCACAAAACACATATGGACTGGTTGGGCAAACTCCCACGAACCCTCCAACACCCTAGTGAGGGTATAGAGCTGGTCCAGTGTTCCACGGCCAGGGCGAAAACCGCATTGCTCCTCCTGAATCCGAGGTTCGACTATCGGTCGGATTCTCCTTTCCAGTACCCTGGCATAGACTTTCCCAGGGAGGCTAAGGAGTGTGATCCCCCTGTAGTTGGAACACAATCTCCGGTCCCCCTTCTTAAAAAGAGGGACCACCACCCCGGTCTGCCAGTCCAGAGGCACCGTTCCCGAACTCCACGCGATGCTGCAGAGGCGTGTCAGCCAAGACAGCCCCACAACATCCAGAGACTTGAGAAACTCGGGGCGGATCTCATCCACCCCCGGAGCCTTGCCACCGAGGAGTTTTTTGACTACCTCAGCAACTTCAGCCAGGGTAATGGACGAGTCCCCCTCCGAGTCCCCAGCCTCAGCTTCCTCTACGGAAGGCGTGTCGGAGGGATTGAGGAGATCCTCAAAGTACTCCTTCCACCGCCCGAGAACATCCTCAGCTGAGGTCAGCAGCGCACCACTTCCACTGTAAACAGTGTTCGTGGAACACCGCTTCCCCCCTCTGAGTCGCCGGACGGTTTGCCAGAATCTCTTTGAGGCCGACCGAAAGTCTTCCTCCATGGCCTCACCGAACTCCTCCCAAGCCCGAGTTTTTGCCGCGGCGACTGCCAGAGCCGCGCTCCGTTTGGCCCGTCGGTACCTGTCAGCTGCTTCAGGAGTCCCATGAGCCAGCCAGGCCCGATAGAACTCCTTCTTCAGCTTGACGGCATCCCTTACTTCCGGTGTCCACCACCGTGTTCGGGGATTGCCGCCGCGACAGGCACCGGAGACCTTATGGCCGCAGCTCCGAACCGCCGCACCGACAATGGAGGAGCGGAACATAGTCCATTCAGACTCAATGTCCCCCACCTCCCTCGGGACCTGGTTGAAACTCTGTCGGAGGTGGGAGTTGAAGACCTCTCTGACAGGGGCCTCCGCCAAACGTTCCCAACAGACCCTCACTATGCGTTTGGGCCTGCCAGGTCTGTCCAGCTTTTTCCCCCGCCATCGAATCCAACTCACCACCAGGTGGTGATCAGTTGACAGCTCAGCCCCTCTCTTCACCCGAGTGTCCAAGACATATGGCCGAAGGTCAGAAGAAACGACTACAAAGTCGATCATCGACCTCCGACCTAGGGTGTCCTGGTGCCAAGTGCACTGGTGGACACCCTTATGCATGAACATGGTGTTCGTTATGGATAAACCGCGACTAGCACAGAAATCCAATAACAACTCACCGCTCGGGTTCAGATCAGGGAGGCCGTTCCTCCCAATCACGCCCCTCCAGGTATCACTGTCGCTGCCCACGTGGGCGTTAAAGTCCCCCAGTAGAACGACAGAGTCCCCAGTGGGAGCGCTTTCCAGCACGCCCCCCAGGGACTCTAAAAAGGCCGGGTACTCTACACTGCCGCTAGGCGCATAAGCACAAACGACAGTGAGAGACCGTTCCCTGACCCGAAGGCGTAGGGAGACGACCCTCTCATTCACCGGGGTAGACTCCAACACATGGCGGCTGAACTGGGGGGCTATTAATAAGCCCACACCAGCCCGCCGCCTCTCACCTTGGGCAACGCCAGAATAGTGGAGAGTCCACCCTCGATCGAGTAGAGTGGTTCCAGAACCCAAGCTGTGAGTGGAAGTGAGCCCGACTATATCTAGACGGTATCTCTCAACTTCCCGCACCAGCTCAGGCTCCTTCCCCGCCAGTGAGGTGACATTCCAAGTCCCAAAAACCAGAGTTGGCGCCCGAGGTTTGGGTCGGCCGGGCACTCGGCCCCGACCACCGCCCAAATCACAATGCACCGGCCCCTTACGGTTTCTCCGGCAGGTGGTGAGCCCACCGAAGAGCGGCTCCACGTTGTGGCTTCGGGCTGAGCCCGGCCAGGCCCCGTGGGCATAGACCTGGCCACCAGGCGCTCGCATGCGAGCCCCCCCCCCAGGCCTGGCTCCAGGGTGGGGCCCCGGTGACCCCATACAGGGCGGGGTAAACGGACGCCTTGATTTTTTCGTCATAAGGGGTTTTTGAACCGCGCTTTGTCTCGTCTGTCATCCAGGACCTGTCTGCCATGGGAGACCCTACCAGGGGCATGTAGCCCCAGACAACATAGCTCCTGGACTCATTCAGGCACTCAAACCCCTCCACCACGATAAGGTGGCGGTTCACGGAGGAGCACTGAAAACATGTAAACATTAAATCAGTTATTTTAATCATATGAACAGCTTTTTACTAAGTGAACATCCTTAAACTGTAGTAAAATGTTTATATTTATGTTTACAAGTTCGAGTCCAAAGGTGACACAGATGGTCCAAAAACTAACATTTTCTTGCACAGCTCATCATGGTACGGGTTTGAAAAACTTGGCTAATAAAAGACAGAATTAAATAATTTTTGTTACAAATATAAAGGGGGTGCGGTAGCGCAGTGGGTTGGACCACAGTCCTGCTCTCCGGTGGGTCTGGGGTTCGAGTCCCGCTTGGGGTACCTTTCAACGGACTGGCGTCCCGTCCTGGGTGTGTCCCCTCCCCCTCCGGCCTTACGCCCTGTGTTACCGGGTAGGCTCCGGTTCCCCGCGACCCTGTATGGGACAAGAGGTTCTGAAAGTGTGTGTGTGTGTTACAAATACAGTAAATACTTTGAGTTTCAAGCATTTAAAACCCTTTTTTTTAAATCTGGGAAGCAATTACCTTTGCCTCGGTAGGAAATAATGGGCATTCGATCCCCTGGCAACAGGACAAAATTGTCAAAATGGGGCGATTTCCTCGAACGGTTAGAACATCTGCACGTCTGCTGACCTGATCCCAGCGTGGCTGCCAGTTCTACAGGTGCTTCGTGGCCTTCGTGACGTGCGGAGCGGAGCCGTCGCAACCCAAGCCCGCGGTCAACAACCAAGCCGGCAGCAGGGCGGAGAATCTCCAGCCAGCCGGCGGCACCCGGCTCCCCCCGCCGCCGGCAGGGAGCCCACGCGGCCCGGGGATCCCTCCGGCACCCGGACGCGGGCTTCTCTTAAGGAACGCGACGCACGGACTCTTGCGGTCCATCGCGACTCCTGAAGACCCGACGAGGCAAAGTCTCCTCAAAGTACGTTTCTACGGAGCGTAAAACATTTCGTCATTTCAATCTCCAAAACTTCATAGTTTTAATTTATATGGTGAATTTCAATACAGCCTGACGGGAAGCGGAGCCCTTCTCCATCTACGTTTTTTTTGGCCCGATCTCCAGCTGAAAGTTTTCGCAGTTGCGAGGGAATCGGGCCGTCGTCCTGCTACCAAGCGGGGGCGCTATTCATCCTCTAATTGATGCGCGTGATGAACGGCTCGGGGTGATGGATTTTATCATCCGTTCGTCCGTTTTCGGAACCCCTGGGGGTCGGGGGGAAATTCTGGGAAAGGCGGAGGTGCTGACCGCAGGCATCTTTCCAGCATTTTCCCCGACGTCCCCTGGAATGCCCCAGTCCTTGGTCCATGCTGTGCACGCTTTCGCTTTTTTCAGCAGAGCAATAGCGCCTCGAACATCAGTGCAAACGGGCCGGATGATTATTAAGTGTCTGTGTGTTTCTGCAGAAAGAGAAGAGACCGGATCGCCCGCGTTTGCCTTCACGGCCGCGAATGAGAGGTGTCGGCGAAGCGTCTGCAGGCGCCGCCCGGGGGGGGCTTCGCTGCGGTCGCCCTGAACTCACTGCTCTCTCTCGAAAATCCGATGCTGGTTCACTGTTAGAAGGTGCTGAAATGTCAAAAAAAAAAAAAAAAAGTGATGATTATGTCTTAGTTCCATCCTAGCAGTGGCCTTTTTACAGGGCACCGGTTTCACACCGTAATTTCGGGAAATGCGCAGTTTGACAGCCGTCAGGCTTTCTGCATTGCCTCACTCGCACACTTTTGAAACTGCCCGTCATTTCATAACATTTTAATTCATAATTGTCTATTTATAAACGTGTCTCTCCAGTACTCGTTATATGGATATTGTACATTTATGTCTTTGCATGCTGCTTATATGTACTGTTCCGCTTTTCATAACAAAGCACATGACGATTTCTTAATTTTTTCCTCATACGTGCCTGTGGAAACGGTTATTCATCTTTCAAAGATCATTAAAATTCACTTTGGTGCCTAATGGAAGTTGTGACTTCAACGGTTCCCGCTCGGCACTCAACTTGGTGCATGGAAAATATTTACTCGGCGAGACTCTCCCGGTATATTACCCTCACATTGCCGTCACCTGAGACAGCAGGTGCGCGTGAGGTCCCCAGGCCCGCGCCACCCTGAACCTGCGAGTAAAGGTCGCCGTTTAAAAGAAACGTTTGACTGAAAAGTGAAAAGGGGAAAGAGGCGTGTTTCCCTTCACCGGGCGCCGCAGCGCATTCCCCCACCTCGTGACCCGGGTGAAAAACCCCAAACGCGCAGCGGAGTTTTCCCCCGGCTGAATCACGCACACGCGGATGACGCGCACGCCCTGCCGCTGCACACACTCGCTCCCTGGAATGACGCGACACCGTCGGGCGCCTTCCCCTCATCGTTTTTCCAATAAAGCTGCTGGAGGATTGCGGACAGGGAACACAGAACTGTCCAGCCTTCACCCGACCTTTGCACAGCCTTTACCCTGGTAAAACTTTGGGGCAGCAGGTCAGGTAGGGATCTGAGCTGTCCCCTCCCAGTGGAACCTAGGTTCAAAGCCCTGCTCCCGTTGTAGTTCTCATGATCAAACCACTTACCTCGAATTGATATCGCAGAAATTACAAGCTGTATGAATGAGTAAATTATAGTAAATACCTTAGAATATAACCCCATCACTGCAAGTAAGTCAGACCATGAGCTCAAAGAATAAATACACACACACACACTTTCTGACCCGCTTGTCCCAAACAGTGTTGGGGGGAACCGGAGCCTACTCGGTAACACAGGGCGTAAGGCCGGAGGGGGAGGGGACACACCCAGGACGGGACGCCAGTCCGCCGCAAGGCACCCCAAGCGGGACTCAAACCCCAGACCCACTGCGCCACCACGCCCCCCCCCCAAAGAGTAAATAATAAATCTTAATAAATGCTGACATGCAGTAACTTGATGAAATAAAAGGAGGTCTGAAGAGGAGCACAAATTGAAATGCAGCTCCGATGAGAATTTTCAGGAATCTTTATTAGAACTGTTGGAGTTTCTCTCTTGCGTTGCTCTTACATGACCGACACAGCAATTGTTTGTCTCCATTCAGCGTCACCGCTCTATTATTTGACCCCTGAAATAAATACTACGCTCAAAGTGAAACTGCTCCTACAGCACGAACCCATAAGAATGCGACGCTTGTACATGCGATGCTGTGACCTGTACCGTGGTAAAGCAGGACCCTCCAGTTCTGAGGTTGTGATCCACCTCTAACCCGGTCAGGTGAAGCCGGAGGAAATGGGGCTTTTTTTCAGCCCCCATTGGGGGAGGCGCACGCTGCGGCCCGGTAGGTTCTCGGCGAGAAGATGCACCGCTGTTCTGCCACCCATCGCATCGCACACAGCCAGCAGTTCACAGGGTGGTCGACCTGACTAACTGAAACCGCAGAGCTCACGCATCTCAGGAAGCGAGGCTCCCCGTCGCCGGGACCGGACCCCACGCTCGTCCTTTGACCCGCGCCGCCCTCGGCCTCCGCGGACTCGGAGACCTCTGGCGGAGGCTTGGAAACGGCTCTGTCGTCACACAGACGGCAGCGAGGGCGGATGCCAGGAAGAGCAGTCATAGTGGCCCGCGTGCGCTCTCCTGAAATAACTGCACGCGCCATCGGTGACGGGAAAAACGAATGTCATACCTCTAAAAAAAAGGTAGGCCCTACCCGTGCAGAAAAGTATGGCGCAAACCTGAGATCTCTTCAGATGACTGTGGCTTCCTTGGAGCGCTTGAATGGGGGGGGCGGGGGGGGCATCGGCCGTGTTTCACTGGGATGAAGGTGCACCGACGAGCGAGCGCTCGGTCGTCGGTGACACGCGAGTGAAAGCGCCGACTCGGCACCGTGACCTTTGCGGGAGGATTGTGCCGCGACCGGTTCTTCCTGCCGTGGTGCAAACGAGCCTCGACGGGGCGGGATGAGGAAGACGGGCAGGAAGACGAGCTCACGGGGCACGAGGAAGGAGGAGAGGATGCGGGGAGAGCTCGACGTCGAGTCGCCGGCGATTCCTCGCTCTCTCCCCGCGGATGGCGAGACGGCGCACGCGGCGCGCTGGGCTTTAGCTGCGGCGCGTGCTCAAATGCACTCTGGTTTCAGTCTATTAACGAGAGCCAGGGAACAAGTTTCTGACCGTAAAGGTCGACAGGAAGCAGTAAGTGAATCATTTTCGCGCCTGAGTCCGGAGACATCGCGGAGGTTAGCCGCTCATGCCGAACACGAGCCTCTTGCCGCATCCAGGCGTGGGGTTTCCAGGCCCTTCTCGCTTTGTCTGGGTCACCGAAACCGTCGCCTGGAACCCAGATCCACAGTCTAGTCCAGTTCGGGGGTCTCGGTGAAAGATGCCGGTGCGCTGAGATTTCTGGAAAAGTTTCTTTTTTTTTTTCTTTTTTTAGATTATGTATCACCGCGATAAATAAAAGTCCCTCTTTTCTGTATCGTAATACTTTTTGGTGGGTGATTTTTGGTTCCAGCGAATTCGCGTATTGCCCAGGTTGCGTGTAGGCTGCGAGGTGAAATTCAGACGAACTCCTGTCTGCCACTGTGTTCGATGTGGCGATAAGCTGGCTGTGTCACCTCTGACAGCAGCGTGGGCCGTCGCACACTACTGTACGTGAGGAATTTTGAAATAAACTAATTTTTATGAATTTCCTCCTTTTTATTATTGGAGCCATACAATTTCAGGAAGCACTTGTCTTGAGCAGGGTCACGGTGGACTGGAGCCTATCCTGGAATCATAGGCTGCGAGGGGGTACAGCCCGAACAGGATGCCAGTCCGTTGCAAAGTAGCCACAAACACACACATTTACATTTATTCATTTATCTGACACTTTTGTCCAAAATGACATAGAAGGTTAAGTTACTGACAGTTGTTTACCCATTTATACAGCTGGGTAATTCTACTGGAGCAATTTTAGGATAAGTACCTTGGTCAAGGATAGTTCAGCTGGAGATGGGAATTGAACCTGCAACCTTCAGGTCATCAGACAGCAGCTCTAACCAGCTCTCTTCAACTATGTGTTTTTGGACTGTGAGAGGAAACCAGAGCACCTGGAGGAACTCTGTACGAACATGAGGAGAACATACAAACACCACTCAGAGTCACCTGGATTTGTACTCATAGCCCATGAATCAAGGCAGCAGTGCTATCCAATATGCCATTGTGCCTTTCATGATGATGATGATTATTATTATTACACACACACACATTGTCTGAAACCGCTTGTCCCAAGCAAGATCACAGTGAACCAGAGCCTAACCTGGCAACACAGGGCATAAGGCTGGAGGGGGAGGGGACGCACCCAGGATGGGACTCCAGTCCGTCGCAAGGCACCCCAAATGGGACTTGAACCCCAGACCCACCGGAGAGCAGGCCCCGGTCCAACCCACTGTGCCACTGCATCTCCCATTATTATTATTATTATTATTATTATTATTATTATTATTATTATTATTTTTATTTATTTATTTTTTTTGCTTCCCTTCAGCTGGAATGCGTATCCAGTGAGTTGCCCTGAGGCTCAGCAGGAAGATGTCGAAGATATAACCTGACAATGGGTATGTTTTATGGTTTCATGGACCGAAGACACTCTGGCGACATATCTGGCACACTTCGTGAATGTTTTTCGTTGCTTTTGTTTTTCTGCGACATCGAGTTAACGTTGAACCTTGGCGGTCACATTCACTGGGAGCTTCCAGAAACTTCTGCTGGCCACATGCATCCTAAATGCAGTTGACAATGTAATCGATGTGACATTTTTGAGGAGATCTTACCCTTTTCCAGCCATCTCGAGAGAGTGTGTGTGTGTGTGTGTGTGTGTGTGTGTGTGTGTGTGTGTGTGTGTGTGTGTGTGTGTGTGTGTGTGTGTGTGTGTCGCGGCAGGCAGACGGCCCTCAGCCAAGGGTGGGAGCTCCAGTTCCGGTGATCATGTAAAGCGCTAATTGAATTTTACACTAAATCCGGCAGGACTCCGGCCCGTGAGGACACGATCCGCACACACACCCGGTGTCACACGCAAACACACACGCAAACCCCTGTGGTATCCTCCATCCCTGCGGCTGGTGCCGCTTTTGCCCACCGTTGACTCACTTTAACTTTTATCTTATGCGGCGACGCTTAGAGCGCGGCAAAGAACGAGAGGAGAGGCAAAAGCCGCAATTAGTCATCGGCTGACAATCCGTGCGTTCCTCGGACTGCACGCGTGCTGGACCGTCGAAGCGGGAGGCGCCTGAAAAGCGGCGCAGTCCTTAACTGCCGCGCCGCACCTCAGGAAGACTTGCAGAACGCACGCGGACGCATCTTCCGCGGGAGCTTCGTCAGAGGCCTCGCATGATCTCGGCGCGTTTCCGGAGACGAGGTGTCTCGATAGAATTGCCATGTGTCTAAATATAGAGGCTGCGTCGCCGAGGGCAACGGCAGCGCAAACCACAGAGCGACTTATCGTTGCAGCGCTCTGAGCTCTCAGTCGGGCGGCGTTTTTTGCGTCCTGGAAACACTCGCGTTTGCGAGCGTCTTCGTGCCTCTGTGTGTGTGTGTGTGTGTGTGTGTGCGTGTGTGTGCGTGCGCGCGCACGCCCACGCCGCGTCCGTAGCCCTCGAAGCGGGATGGGAAGCGCAGCCCTTCGCCAAACGGTCCAGATGTTCAGAAACGGACCGTGTCGCAGAAGCGCTTTCGCTCAAAGGTTCAACGGCAGGGCCTCCGGCATCGGTTCGCGTCCCGAACCGCGGAGCCCGGCGCCGGGCTCAGCTTGACGCTCAAAGCTTCGCGTCGCTTTCGAACCTCTGCGGCGGGGGAGGGGGGGGGGTGCGGTGACTCTCCTCATTCAAATTTCTCACTTCTGGGGACGGTTTCCAATGAAAGCGAGACAAGCGATGCAGCACTGCGCTGTTTTGACCTCCTGCGGTTGCGTTCTGCCACACATGCACGCCGCATCGCCGCGCACGCAAAACAGGCCACTTGGACCTGCGGCGGTCAGAGTTCTTTTATTATTTCTTGAGCTCATGCCCACCGAGCTCCTTACAGCTATCCACCCCCTTCACAGAGCAGGGAGATTTTGTACCGGTGCCCTCCAGAGCAGGTACTTTGACCTGCGGAGCAGGTCTTTTGAGCGGAGGCCTCTAACTACTCTGCCACCTGCTGGCTTACTAAAAACATCTGAGCCGTCGACCGTCTCCGACACACACTGACTAGCGATGTGGTGAAATTCTGCCGCAGAGGTTCTGGAGTCCGGTCGGGATCGCCGAAGAACATGGGAGACCCCGACCCCACCCCACCCCAGGATGCGCGATGTCGTCTTTCGGTCAGCCGGCCGTCGAGTGTCTAAGGAAGCGGACTTTCGGGAGTCACGAGCCGAAGCGGCAGAGCTCCGGAGCACCGGGACGGGATGTTCGAGCCGCGTAGTTCGAACCCTAAAGTGCGTCTCTGACATAACGACATAAACGGAGAAGAATTTGCACGGAGAATGATTGTTGTGTGATGCG
The DNA here is from genome assembly GCF_900964775.1 of Scleropages formosus. Classification (NCBI taxonomy): domain Eukaryota; kingdom Metazoa; phylum Chordata; class Actinopteri; order Osteoglossiformes; family Osteoglossidae; genus Scleropages; species Scleropages formosus. The sequence continues at coordinate 22,809,169 of NC_041818.1, forward strand.
TGTGTGTCCCCGTCAGAGGTGCCCAGCTGTATCGGAGTGATGTCGGTCCCCGGAGGTGTTCCTGAGGTCCCCTGCCCACGTCCTCCGGTTGGGATCCGCCTCCGGGTGGGGCGCGGGTGGAGACGCCCGGGCCGAGAGTGGCGCCGAGCGCGAGGAAACGCTGAGGCAACCCTGCAGTCTTGAAAAGGTCAGAGCACCCAGGAAGTAGTCCTCCACACACACACACACACACACACACAAACACACACACGCAAACACGCTGAGACTCGCGCCGGCGACAGAGGCTCGTCACAAGTGCATGGGGAGCTCGGCAAGGTGCGTCTCGGCTCCTCTCCGTCACGACCATGATCAACACCTACACCACGAGCTACGTCCCCCCGCCGGTGCCCCCCAGGCTGGGCGGCAGGGCCCCTTCGAAAGGCTGCTCCGCGTCGCTGGTGTGGTTCCTCTCCACGATGCTAGCGATCCACATGGCCGGCTGCCTCGCCGCGTTCGTCTACCTGTACCACAGGAGCGCCGAGGTAAGACCGTCCCGAGATCCGCTCGGCCTCCCGCCGCGGGGGGTCCGCGGGCCCTCGGAGGGCCGATCCGATCGCGGAGTTTCCTGTCCCCGGGTGCGGAGGCTTTCGACTTTTACCTCTAGTGATTTAAAGAACCTGCTTCGCTCTGGTTCCCTTCGCCGTGCCCTCGAAAGCAAGTGGAAATGCGCCGTTTTGCAGAGTCTGCAACCGATGCATTTTGACACGTCGCTTTTTTGCCGTTTTGGTTTTGTGAGCGTCTCCGTATAGCTGCAAGGTCTAAATGAAACGAGCCGGACACTTGATTTCTTCATTTGGAAGTTATTTTCGAATTATTTTAACTGCACATATTTGAACTCGAGTGTGCATTTAAAATAATTTGAAAATATATATTTTTCAAATTATATATCATTATATATATAATATGCTTTCCCTTTTCCCTCTTTATATGTACATATATATTTCACCTCTTTATATGTATTATACATATTATACATATATATACACACCTACATATAAGTGTGCATATGCATACACGTATATACATATAGATGCATATATATATATATAAACATAATTTCCCTAATTTTTTATATATATAATGTAAAATTAAACAGATCTGGTGCAGTAGAAATTTCCCTCAATATAATAAGAGGTAACAGAGCGCTCAGGGGGGTGGAATATGTGAGGACCCCGGAGCCGGAACCTCGACTTTGCTCAGTAAAGGCTGTCTTTAAAACACATGGTTTTTACGCTTTAATGCTTTTTTGAAAAATGGATTTGGAGGAATTGCTGAGTCTCAGTACAAGTGGAAAAAAAAGGTGTTAACTGCCCTGCCGGGGGCAACTCGGGCCACGAGCTGCGAGACCCGAAAGTCGTCCCGGAAAATGGAGATCGGCTCGACGTTAATAAAACAAAAGTGCGGCTGTGATACGCGTCGTAAGCGTGCGCGTTTTTGGCTCCGGCGGTTTCTCTCAGCCTGCTTTGTCAACGGTAAAGCATCTGACTTCCTCACACTCGCAGCGGTGTTAGGGCTTATAAGGGAAAGTTTTCTGTCGCTTTTCCGCCCCCGGACGGAGCACGGGTTTTGGAGCTAAAATTCTACAATTCATAACAGTTATTAAATTGACATTAAATTGAATGAATCATCTAAAGGTTTTTCTTAGTGTTTCCAGCCTGGACCGAAGGATTGGCAGCTCCTTGTGAGCTCCATCACTTCGGATCTTGGAGATCCACCGAAACGCAGAGCTTCCGGCCCCGGTTCGAACCCGGGGTTTTGAGATGACCGACTGCTCCTCAGATGTTAGCGTGGCTTTCCGACCCCCTGCCGCCTCTCAGTTCCAGAACACGTTCCAAGGCACGTACCACGAAGACCTGATGGTGCTGAGAAGACTCCAGGAGTGTGAAGACGGCCCGTCGGGTTCCACCACGCTGCTCGACTGCAAGAAGATCCTGGACACATACAAGAACATCGTAGCAAAGGTACTTGGACCTGCTGCTCTCCCTTGGAGGCCAAAGGATAAACCTCCTGCATCCGGAGCATGTCGTGAACTGCCGAAACGATGCGCAGGAGAAGTAAATCTTCAGTGGTGTCGCATGGATGTTCGGTTTACCACTTTCCCTGCATTTTTTACATTTTAGACAAGGGGAAGAGTGAGCAGTTTGAAATAAATATCAACTCTGCCTTTTTCTTTTCCTCCTTCAGATTTCACAAGCAGAAGGAAGAGGTATGTCCAACATCATCATCCTTACGGAGTCCCAGAGGCATCTCTGACCCTCCTCCTCCTGCTTCTGTGCCCTCTGACCTCTCTCTCTCTCTCTCTCTCGCTCTGCCAGCGGACCCACGCCTGGGCGCGGTGCCATTCCGCAATTCCGCCGCCGTGGCCCACATGGTCGTGAACCCGGAAAAAAGCCGCTCCGCGTGTAAGTGAGTCACTCCTGGATGCCCGAACGCGTGTCTCCGGCACCTCAACCACAAAAGCGAAGAACAGTTATAGAAGCTTAGAAAGTTTTCCATGAGGTTCGACAGCAGGTTCAAATTCTGGGGTGATCGGAACTATATTCTTGGTAATTCTATCAAAAGTACAAAATGATTCAAAGGGTAGCGAGCGCGTGTGGGCAAATACTTCAGTTGAGCGAAACTTGCTGCTAAGTCTGCTAACAGATTGTGGGAAATGCAGAGGAGAGCTGGAGGTTTGAAGCGTGACACCGTATCGGTGGCATCTCTTCCATCGCGAGCGGCGTCGCGGTCGCGCTCCCGTTAACCTTCCCCGCTGCCCTCCTTCCCCAGCTGACGCAACGCTGAGGTGGAACCGCGAACACTCCCTGCTCGTGAACGTGGACTACCTGCAGGTGCCCAGCACGCTGAAGATCCGCGCCGCCGGGGACTACTACGTCTACTCGCAGGTGACCTTCTCGCAAAAAGTGCCCAGAATCCCGCTGGTGCAACGAATTCTACGCCGGAGGACTTCCAACGGGGAGAAAACGGAAGACGTGCTCCTCCAGTCCTTCTGTGGGATGAAGGGCGACGGCGAGGCGTGCACGTCTTTCCAGGGCGGCGTATTCCGCCTGGAGAAGGGACAGGAGCTCCTGCTCGACGTGAGCCGGATGAGCCTGCTCAACTTCGACCCGACCGCTACCACCTTTGGATTGTTCATGGTGTAAAGCGACCTCCGCAGAGAGGCCTCGAACCGGGGTCTCCCTCCCTCCCTCCCTCCCTCAGGACGTCAACGCCTCAACCCTGAAGAGGGTTTTATGGTGCAGACCTGGGATTATGTACAGTGTGCTCTAGTTAGGCGTTGCAGGAATTAGGCCAATATTCTCGCTGCTGAGGTGTTGAACACGCAATATGGAAACGACCAGAAAGTTCTGGAAGGATCACGTGGTCGGCCGGACGTCGCGATGGATGTAACGGAAACTCGAAGACCCGGAAAGACTTGACCTTGGTAACGCACATTTTTGGATTGATGTCTCTGCACGTCTTCGATGCGATGTTTTTCATTTTTACTTCTTGTTGAAGAAGCACTACAATCCAAATTTTCTTCACACGGTTTAAATGGAAAAAAAAAAAAAAAATCAAAGAATTTAGAAGGACCGGGTTCTGTCTCCTGTTGGACCGATTCAAATCTGGTACTTTTTTTTTTTTAGAAATTGCACACAAAGCATCTTCCTTTTTCAGGTTTCACTTGACACATGACGCCAGCGCTGTGCGAGTGGGAAGTTGAGGGCGGAGTCCCCGACCCCTCGGTGAGAGTCGCACATCTTGAGATCTTCACCGCGTGTTAAGTGAAGCCTGATGAAGAAAAAAAAAAAAAATCAATAAATAGAAAAGAAGGAGAAAAAGTAGTGTTTTGCACAATTCGCCAAAGTGCCTGTTTTGAAACAAGACTTTGAGAAGGTGCAATCGATAGGTGTAGGAGCGAAACCGTAGACCAAGTGCCATAGACCAAGAAGCAGGGTGACCGCAGAGGAACCAGGGGAGGCGGCTGACCCCGCCAGGCGACCGCTTGTCGGATGGATCGGGACCGCTGACGTCCTCGTTCCCAGGGCCCGAACTGAGGCCCGCTGCTCTTCCTGTGCAAAACGGCCCCGGGAAATACTCTTCGAACCACAACAATGAATGGGGCCGCAGCAGCGGGGGGGGGGGGGAATACCACCACCCACAATATGGAAAATAATAACCAAATAAAGACATTGATTTGCCGTAGTTACACTTTCCTCTACTAAGACCAGTTTCCACGACCTTTCAACCTAAAATGATCATTATCCTGAGTTCACACTTTATTTCTCTTGAAAGATAATTTATTTCTCCTGTTTCTTGAAAAATTATTCTTGCTGTATATTTATTAAAAATTACCTTTGTGTTAGTGTTGCTGATGTAAACTATTTATATTAAAAAAAAAAAAAAAAAAAGAAAAAACCAATGATGCAGTTGTTCTGTTTCCGGTGACTGTACCGTGGTTATTTTTGTATCGGCCGCACGGCACGGTAACAAACTCCTCTGGATGGGGACAGTGACTCAGCCCCACCTGGGTGGGAATTCTGACAGACATCGGGCCTCCACCCCCGACCCCGCTCCACCGGCGCCTCCTCCACGTCCGCACTCCCACCTGCGTTCCATCCAGAGCGCGGACCGCGCTCTTTGCACGGCCCACCGACACGTTTCCTTATCTTCTCGACGGAGCCCCGTTCCGTAGGCAACGCGTGAAAATGGAAACGAAAAGAAGAGAGAGAAAAAAAAGGAAACTCAAACATGTCTCGCAGCACGGTGGTGAGCCAAGGCGCGCATAAGGCTGCCAGTTCAAGGTCGTGGAAATTTGAGTCGGTGTTTCGGGTTCGATTCCAGACCCGCATAGCCGAGAAAGACACATAACTGGAAATTTGCTCGGAAAATAGCCGGTGCTAGAGAGAATCGAGAAAATACGACATTTGGACAGAGGCACCCCGGATGAAACAGTAAACACATCCATGGATCCGCTATCGGTAGCCACTTGTCTAATGCAGGGTCACTGTGGTCTGGAGTCTATCCCAGTAGCACAGGGTGTGAGGTAGGGTGCGTACGCCCTGGATGGAAAGCCATCGCAGAGCAATCGTGCACACACACACACACACACACACGCACTGAGCTATTTAGAGTCACCAGTCCATCTGTAACACGTCTTTGGACTGTGGCAGGGAACCCGCAAGAACATGATACACAGAGTGAACCGACTCGAACCCACGTCTGAGCTCTAAATGCCGAGGAGCTGTAAAACCCCGGCGGCACCCGCTACGGCAGCTCGCCGCCCGGATGACCGAATTATCACCGTACCTGAAGTCAACATGTCAGGACGCAGTCGATGTGTCTTTACACCTTAACGACTCTATAATCATAATTCCGGAGAACCTTCGGGCGTCAGAATGCTCTAGCTGGTGACATTTCCAAACCTGAGGATATAAAACCTACCAGATAAAGATTCTTCAGAAGCTCCCCCCTCCCACAAAACCACCAACACACAAACGCACAGATAAATATATATACATATATACATTTGAGTTTCCTATTGAAGTCCACCTCCCCCTTCCACATAAGTGATCTCAGCATTCTCAGTGTAATTTTCCGCCATCTGAAGGCCACTGTGCCGACAAAGAGCTCTGACTGTAACTGGTGTGTGTGTGTGTGTGTGTGTGTGTGTGTGTGTGTGTGTGTGTGTGTGTGTGTGTGTGTGTGTGTGTACCTGCTTAAAGCGGAAGGGTGGGATGGCCTGAAAGATAATGAAACTGAGAGTTTTGCTGGAACTGGGTGACCCCCACCTCCAGTCGTCCGAAAGGCCCGAGAGCAGCCGCGGCACCAAGACAGGCAGCCCAAGGTCGCGTGGTGAGGTGGTTACCTAAAACAGGGCTCAGAAACTAGGCCACCAAACCCTCCTTCGCCACAATAAACACGGACAATTGCAACCGCAAGGCGAGAGACGACCGGTCTTCGGCAAACTCCCCCCGCACGTGAAGATGGAAAACAGCTATAAAACCCACCCTGATCAACGGTTACGAAATCAAGGAGCGCAGTCCTGCCAGCGAACTGGTGATTAAGACCGTGTTTTTGGAATTGTGCACCGGAAACAATGTGCTGCGGGTTTATTTTTGCTCTCGAAAATGCCGAAAAGAATTGAATCGAAAAAATCTTCAACGCAAAGTTTGATTCGTCCCCCTCTATGGAACCACAACTCACATCTTTTTTTGATAACGTAATGGAACATATTATTTATGGCCTCGGGGGGGGTGCGGTGGCGCAGCAGGTTTGACCGGGTCCTGCTCTCCGGTGGCCTGGGGTTCGAGTCCCCCTTGGGGTGCCCTGCGACAGACTGGTGTCCTATCCTGGGTGTATCCCTTGCGCCTTGTGTTGCTGGGTTAAGCTCCAGCTCCCCATGACCCCCCAGGGGATAAGCGGCTTCAGATAAGGTGTGTGTGTGTGTGTGTGATTTATGGCCTCCAGCTGAAGTTCCTTCTATAGACACATGGATCGCCAAGGTCACCGCTACAATTTATCACTTAGCTGACACTTTTCTCTGAAGCGACTTATAGTGCTAAGCAATTTACAGTGGTTTACCCATCTATACAGCAGGGTCATTTGTCAAATTATTTTCACATCTGATCTACGTGATAATTCTGATGAGTTCTGGAATGTCGGGAAACCTTTTTTAAATCCCGCTAGACAGTACCGTGCGATCACCCTTGTCGAATGCCAAAATCATTCGCCCTTGTTTTCTTGAATACCGATTCTGTCCATATGTTATTGTGATGAAATGCTGTTGTGTTGTTAATTTGAAGAAATTATCTGATTCGTACCGGCAGTTATAAATCTACGTATTTTAAAAGACACAATAGTTTTCCTCTGCACATTGCAACGAAAGTCTGCGTGTGACAGTGGAAAGTTGCGTTTGTGTGCACTGCTGTCATACACGTTACCGAACAAGGTAATGCTATTGAGCTGCGCATCAGACTACACCGTCAGCAGTGTGAGATAAACTAATAAATTACTGCTTCTGCAAATATACATCCCCAGAAAAAAAAGTCATGCATATAGAGTACAGTAAGTATCATGTTACGCCAGTTTCGATAATGCATTTCTACATGTTTACCCTCAAGGTATATGTTTAATATATTTTGGTAAGATATACTGTACATGCATCCCTTTTTTTACTTTTCACAAAATGTGACGTGTTCCATTTGTATGCTAAACTACCCTCATTGCTCATGTAACAGGTTCTTGTACAGCAAAAAGCTGAAACAGTGGCTTATGAAATACATTTACATTTAATCATTTAGCAGACGCTTTTGTCCAAAGCGACGTACATCTCAGCAAAAGTACAATTTATGCATTACATTAAGAGAAGGAGACATAGCTGCAGACATGAAAGTCTCAAGCAAACCTAGTTTGTTACCTACCACTTGCTGCACCGAGGTTCAATGTTCAAGTAGGTGCATAAAACACAGCATAGACAAATCCCGATACCCTCCCGCCAATTTTTAAAAAAAAATAAGGTACACAAATAAGCAAGTACAATGCCAGAGTAGTGGCTGAATAAAAGTTGTATTTGGAGATGCTTACGGAGTTACGATGCGTGAACAGTTACACCGTAAATGAGCTGGAGAGATCTTGGGCGAAGTGGATCTGGAAAAGGTGAGTTTTCAGACCCTTCTTGAATATAGACAGTTTCCGCAGTTCTGAGTGACAGGGGAAGGTCATTCCACCACAATGGAGCCAGAACGGAGAACCTCCGAGGTTTACCTTTCGTGCGCGGGACCACCAAGCGAGCAGAAGTAGACGAGCGAAGGGGTCTGGCTGGGGTGTAGCGGTTCATTAAGTCTTGTAAATAGCTGGAAGCAGTTCTATTGATGCATTTGTACACAGTAACCAGGGTTTTGAATTTGATTCGGGCAGCTATAGGAAGCCAGTGCAGAGAAATGAGTAGAGGAGATACATGGGAGCGCTTTGGCAAATCAAACACAACTCGTGCAGCAGCATTCTGTAGAAGCTGCAGAGGTTTGATGGCACTAGCAGGAAGGCCACACAGAAGAGAGTTGCAGTAGTCCAGATGGGAAGTCAACATGGCCTGGACAAGTTGGGCAGAGTCAGTAGCGAGGTAGGGACGGCTCCTACGAATATTATGCAGGATGTATCTGCAGGATTGGGTTGTGGCTTCGATGTGTTGAGAAAAAGACAAGACTCGCTTCAATCATTACTCCCAGACTCACAGCCAAGGAGGTAGGCGAAACGAGTGAGTTGTCCAGCTTGATCGATGGATTGTGACAGGAGGACGGACCAGCTGGGAGGTAAAGAATCTCTGTTTAGGAGAGGTTGAGTTGGAGGTGGTGATCATACATCCATGAAGAGGTGTCTGACAAGCAGGCAGCAATGCGTGCGGAGATGTCTGACGCAACAAGTGGAAAGGAGAGGAAGAGCTGGGTATCATCAGCATAGCAGTGGTATTTGAATCCATGGGAGGCTATGATCGGACCGAGGGAGGAGGTGTAGATGGAGAAAAGAAGAGGACCCAATACCGAGCCCTGCGGAACACCATTGAGAGAGGCAGAGAAGAAGAACGAGAGCTCCACCAGACCATTTGATAAGATCTGTCAGAGAGGCAGGACTCAAACCATTTTAGTGTTGCACCTTTGATCCCAAGCTGGTTAAGAGAGGAGAGTAGAAACTGGTGATTGACAGTGTAGGATGCTGCAGACAGATCGAGGAGGATGAGGACCGCGGAGAGGGAGGCAGCTCTAGCAGCTTGGAGAGCGTCAGATACTGCCAGAAAGGCAGTCTCAGTGGAGTGACCAACTTTGAAACCAGACTGATAACCATCAAGGAGATGGTTCCAGGTGAGGAAATCAGACAGTTGATCACAGGCCGCCCGCTCTAGGGTTTTGGACAGGAAATTTTCAACCAGATTGGAGTCCAGGGAGGATTTTTTAACAGAGGTGAAATTAGAGCGGTTTTGAAGGCAGCTAGGAAACAGCCAGAGCAGAGGGAGAAGTTGATGATTGTAGAGATGAAGGAGGAGAGTTGCTGAGAAATGTTCTGAAGGAGTGATGATGGGATCGGATCAAGCGAGCAGGTGGTGGCTCTGCGCAATATCAGGAGGTCAGTGACTTCAGATTCGAAGAGTGGCTTGAAGCTGGAGAGGATAGCTTCGCAGGGAGGTCCAGCATGAACCGGGCAGGTTGATGGTGAGAATTTATCAGTGATCGCTTTGACTTTGTCTCTGAAAAACAAAGCAAAGTCTTCAGCAGTGAGAGAAGAGGGAGGACGAGGTGGCAGGGGACACAGAAGGGGTGAGAAGGTGGCAAAGAGTATGTGTGGTTTTTTTGGATGCAGACTGTATTTTGTTGTGGAATAAGAAGGTTTTAGCTGGAGAGACAGCAGACTGAAGAGCAGCTAAGAGTGACTGGTAAGCATCCAGGTCCGATGGAGTTTTGGATTTACGCCATCTATATGTGAGTTACGCATACAGGAGGAGAACGTAATTCCATTTCTCTTTGGACCTCCGTGCCACATAGCACATAAAGTGCAGTTTGTAAAAAAAAAAATAAATACAACAGACGTTAGACATTGGAGACAAGACTAAAGACACTAGAGGAGCAGTAATAATTGTTCTGAGTACATTGGTTTTTGCTATTTGCTTCAAGTGACAAGTGACACATGTGACACAAAGTGACATACCACTACTGTATATATTCCTCCTTGATGCTGAAATCTAATAAAGGCTTTAATTATTTAGACAGTTGGAGACCCATCTCCCTCCTCAGTACTGATTTAAAAACTCCTAGCAGCAGTATATGCCAACAGGATTGAACTTTGCTGGAAATGAATTCAGAAACACAGTCAGGATGTATTAATGTCTTTAAATCCAGGCTTAAGACTTACGTGTTCCCTCTAGCATATCAATCACCAGTGCAATTCCTGTTTGTTGTGCTTTTTTTCCTTCTGAATGAAACTTTATAATCTCATTAAGTCATCAGTTACTAACTTTTTCTTTCTTGCTGAGCATTGTTTCCTTATGGTAAGACCTGAGGAAGCCAGCCAGCCACAATATCAGCACCCCATGTTGACTGAAGCTGATGACTGCATGCCATGATGGACGAGACATGCCTATGTGAACTGGGACATCAAGTTAACACGCAGCTACAATGTCATTATTAGTTGTAAATTGGCTTAAAAGTCTTTTTTAGTCTAGAATACTCTGGAGGGGTGGGCAGCTGCTGGCACTTGGACCCCCAGAGAGTTGTTTTCCTCCCTTGCCTTTCGCTTGGGAGTTTTTTGTTCCTTTCCTCCATGGCCAGTAAACACACTTCCAGCTTTGGTAACTGCATGGATATTGTAGTAATGTAATATATGGCCAAGTATCCATTTGTCTTAAGCCTTTGTTCAGCACTCTGTGTGAAGAGAGCTCTATAAAAATAAATTGAATTGAACTGAATTGAAATTATGGAAGGTACGCATATCTCTAATCAATCTATCCCCTTATTCATGTATTTGCTAATCTAACGGTTTGTTTTTTCTTTATTTTCACCTGTGTTTCCCCTTTGTTGGGTTTTATTATGCTTATGTTTGTTCGCAAATAAAACTTTAAATAGAAAAAACTTCCTACTTTCTATCACAGTGACAGTCTTAACAAATTGCAATGCTTGATGAAGGTACGTATAACATCAAAACAAAAACAGCAGAATTAATTATTTTTATTATTATTATTATTCTTGTTATTTTTTATTATAGGAAGAAGAAGAATTTCTCCAAACTGACCCACTAGTACAGATTTACCCATTTATACAGCAGAATAGGGTACTACAGTGGGAAAGAGGGTTAAAAGATGTCTTAGCAATGATACACTGCATCTGTAACAGCGTCGTGTCCGAATGCTTTGCCGAGCGAAACACAGAGGCAGCGATCTTGAAAACTTTATTTCTTTATGTCAGAAACATCCATGAGCCAAAATGTCAACATTTCTCACTCCGGCGTCACCTGATTCACAATCTGTGCTTCCTGGGTAGATTCTGAACCTCTGCTCTTGTAATTGATAACAGATGAGTAACTCAGAATAACACATTAAACGCGGGCTAAAAATAATACATTTTTGTTGCAAATATTATGAAGTAAGTTGGCGTTATTGTCATGCATAAAAAATATCTTTTATTTTGGAATTTTAATCAATTTTCATCACATATTGTTCACCTGCGAGAAACAATGGTAAATTGATTCCCTCCGGGACTTAACTTGGCGATTCCATGGAACGAATCGACTCTGCTCTGTGAGTAGTCGGTGTCTTTGTAAATCCTGACCCATTTAAAGCTGAGTAATGTTTCCCGTGTCAGTCCAGGGTAAGTACCTCGACCGTACGTGTGACAGTATGTGGGAGATACGAACCCACGTCTTTTGACTGTGGGGAAAGCTCTAACCCCTATGCTTCCTACTGTTTTTTTAATTCATATACTGTATTATACTTCATTATGCCTCACTCTGTTACGTGTGTTTAATCCAACAAAATTAGGCAAATTAAGAGGGAGTTGGTAGGGCAGTGGTTCGAGCTGTTCCATTTGGACCCAAAGGTTGCAGGTTTGATTCTCGCCAGCTGTAGCACCCTTGAGCAAGGTACTTAAAAAATGACCCAGCTATATACAGTAAATGGGTAAAGAGTTAACGACAATAAATAAAAAGTACCTCGACATTGTATGTTGTTTTGGAGAAAAGTCTCAGTTACATGAATTAATGTAAATTACATCAGTGAGGTGTAGGACAAAAAAAGTCTTATTGCTTAAGAAACGTCACCACGAGTTTTTTTCTACCCGAGCCTTTCCGCCGGGTTTCTCATTCCGAACCCTCTTCTTTTCACCTGCCTCCCGAAACTACCTTGTCTAGTCAAAATGCAGAGCAATGCTGGCAGACGGTGCGTTACTCTGAAAGAGATGCAAGCTTCAAAGTGACAAAGCAAGTGAAACTAATACCTGTGGCTTCCTGAGGAGATGAAGGCCAAGATTAACAAGTGACATGAAACGCAGGTATGGTGAACAGGGACTCCTAAGTGTTGGATAATCTTCGTCACGATCTATGCAGGAAATTCAGCTTTTTGGTCTATGCTCGGTTTCTTTGTCTTCTTCGTAATTATTCAGCTGAAAAGGTTTGCGAGAATCGTACAGAGGCAAATACATCGGCACAGGTGCACACGCGTCCTGAGACCTTGGAGTCCGACCAGGTTAGGTGGGTCAATGCGAACCGTTTTAGGTTCACGTACTCACTTAGCTGATGCTTTTCTCCAAAGCGAATTACACCGTTACTTACAACTGTTTACGCCTTTATACTGCTGGGTAATTTTCCTGGAGAAATCGAGGCTAAGTACCTTACTCAAGGGTACAACGGCTGGAAGTGGGATTCAAACCTGCGACCTTTGGGTCCAAACCAAATCAGACTGAAAACCTTCAGATCCAAAGGCAGCAGCTCCAACCGTGACGCAAGGTTCATGGAGATAGAAAGGGCTTCATGCTGGTTCTACATGCGGTTGGGACACCAGTCAGTTGACGTCAGTTGACATTTCACAACAACCTGAGAATCTATGTGATGCTTCTCCAGGGAAACTTGGACCCCTTCGGTGCTGCTGCCCCAAGTCCATTCCAGTTTTTAACTGTTCATCGAATAACAATGTAACAGAAATTTTATTATGTCGATTTTTTTTTTTGCATTTTCCATTCGGTTTTGTTGGATCAATCATACTTTTGGCATTAGTTTGTGCTGCATTTCAGTTTTTCCAAAAATATTCCACATTCTTGAAATTAGGAAATTTTGGCGAATTTGACTCTTGGTTCCTAGGACCGACTATTACAAATTTTGTCGGTGGTGTAATCTGTAATCCGTCCGTCTCATTGCAGCGATATCTCAAACACGTCAAGAACCTGGCGTTGGTTCAGCCCTGCGACTGACTGTGGATCACGATGAGAAACGACTCGAGACGACCGGAACATCCTGCTTTGTCTGCCATAGCTGCTCTTGCTGCCCTGTTTCGAAGCTTCATTTAGTGCAAATGGTGCAGCTAGATTCTACACCTATGTCTCTTTCGGGGACCACATAACACCGGATGCATCACAAAAGCCCTCCTGCATAATTTTTTTCCTTACCTTGTCTTGCGCCTCATCGCCATTCGATCAGTCTCTTCAAAACCAAATCTTGCTATTTCCAATAAGCAAAGCTGAGAACAGGACCTACGTCAGTCGGAAGAGGCTTCAGTAGAAGTTTCAGAGCTAATTAACTGGTGTATGACTTAATGTTTCAACATCCATGTTGACAACATTTATTTATGCATCAGACGTTTTTCTCCAAAGCAACTTCCAATGAACTCTATGTAGTGTTATCAGCCCACACACCTTGTTCACCAAGGTGATTTACACTGCTGGATACACTATTTACACTGGGTCACTCATCTGTACATCAGTGGAACACACACTCTCTTTCTGTCACTCACACACTATGGGGGAACCCGAACAGCAAGTCTTTGGAGTGTGGGAGGAAACCAGAGCACCCAGAGGAAACCCATGCACGCACAGGGAGAACATGCAAGCTCCGCACAGGCCGAGCGGGGATCGAACCCACACCCTCTCGCGCCACTCAGACGCTGTGAGACAGCAGCGCTACTTACCGCGCCGCCACATCGACACATTTCACCATGAAGCTTTAGTTTGAAATCAGAGCTTGTCGTTTCATTAGCAAACAGCTGAAAAGGTAGGTATGTAAGAGAAGGGAAATAACCAGAAAAAGAAATAGCGCCTCATAGACTGGATGGCAATTTCACGTACAGTGAGACTGACACCCTGGAGCGAGCGAAGACAGTGTTATGTGTGAAGCGTAGGTGGACGTGTTGCCAGAACGTCTTTTAGGCTGGATAGCAAACGCACCGCTGCACCGCCGGTGCCGACGCAATAAAGCGAGCCGCGTGTTCGCAAAACTCTCAAGTTACATTCGACGGTAACTGACGATAAATGTATGATAAGTTCAGAGAATTAGTAGCCTAAGCTTCATTAGCTCTAGAGGAAAGCGCCTAAACGAGGGAATATCGTACTCGGCATTTTTGCTCACTTGCACACGCTTGCTATGCGCCGAGATGGGCTGGTGTTCGACCACCAGGGTGTACCCTGCCTTATACCGCGTTCCTACAATAGGCCTCGCGACGCCCCGACCCTGCGCTGAACAAGCTTTTATTGATAAATTCTTTCAACGTTGTCAGTATTTTGCATCCATTATGATTATTAAGTTCGGCGATTACAGAAGAGCCACTAGTTATTACAGAGGGTCAACTTTTAATCTGGTACTTTATACCCACTGGAAGATTCTAGAAGGCACCAGAACATTCTAGAAAGCAAGAGATCCTAAAAAGTACTGGGATATTTGGTGCTTGAAACCCGGGGCCAATATTTGCCAACATCCGCAAATTTCAACGATGCGGAATGTTTTTCTAAAAACTGACATATAGTACAAACTAAAGCCAAAAGTATGTAACAAAGCTGAACGGAAAATGACAACATTTTTGTCACATTGTGTAACGGACGAACGGCTGGAACATCCGTTACATCATCGGTGCACATTTTTCACAGCGCTACCCAACGTCGTATGCGTACATTTACTGAGAATCACTACTTATCTCCCCACGTAACTATCATATTGTGATGAATAATTTCAATTTAGAGCACCGGCATTCTCCGCGCGTAGGTAAGAAATGTCATTTACGCTTGCGGGGCGGCACCGTGGGCGTCGACGAACCAACCGTCGCGTCCCTTCGCACGGAAACTGACCGCTCTGCCCGCGTCGCCCCGGATGCGCTGACCTCCCCCACCTCCTTCCCCCGTTGCGCCTCACCCCGCTGTCACCCGGCCCTGGAAGAAACTTGCTCGCGTCGTGTGCCGCGGGTGAGGTTTTCCGCTTCCTGCACCGAGGCTCCAGGAAGAGAGCGCTGGCACACCGCCCTACCGCTGAAGAGCGGATGATGTTCGAATTGCTCCTTTCTCAGAACCTTGATATCACCTTCACTACGGTACCAGCATCTCTGTGAACCTCACCTGTATTTTATCCATCCAATTTTAATATAATAATGTAATATAAGGTGTAATATCCTGTGTTGTGTCACTTTCTACCTTTCACTTTGCTTTCTTACTGCATTTGTGCACTTTTTTTCTTTTTACTTTTACTTTTACATTTAATTGTTGTGGTTAATCTGTTTGAGCAATCTCTGGCACAAGAATTTCCTTCGGGTTGAATAGAGTTTTATCTCATCTTACGTGGACTGTTATTAACTTGTACTTAACTGACACTGCTAGATACACTCCTGGTTTTTGACCCATCCACTCAGATACTTTAGGCATCCATTCACTGGAAACGGGTCTTTGGACCGCGGTAAACCGGAACATCTCGGGGATACAGACACGAGTGCGGGGAGGACACGAACGGTCCACGCGGACTGAGCTGGTTTCAAAGCAAGCTCTAAATCCACAGTCCAGGAGCTGTTGGGCACACAGGTTCCCAGCTGTACCGTCATGCCACCCCCTCTGCCAGGTGAAAAGAAAAAGGCTTTTAGAAAACAAAATATTTTTAGCCCGATGTGCTGTGCACAACTCTGGTTTGGAACTAACTTGGTAATGGGCCATTTATAGTCTCTTGATCTTGGAACCATACCATGGGAAGGTTTGAAACATTTAAAGGTGTCACCACAGTGCTGGAACACACACACAATGCACTTTGACACTTTTTTTTTTTTTTTTATTAAAAGATACATCTTAACAGTAAATACATAGTATGCAGGGCCTAGAAAAAAAACTCAATATTTAATAACTAATTGCATAGAATACATTTTCAAATGACAACTGGACAGGAAGAGACTTCTTGGGAGACCACTGCGGTCGAGGGCGGAGGCTGAACGCTGAGGGGCGTCAATGAAAAGGACCTCTATCGCAACGTGAATAACAACGGCTGCCGGGACACCAAGACAACTGGAAATAAATACGAAGTACTGTCCACCTAGCGATCCATCTTCTGGATCTTCTATGGCTACATGTTCAGAGCGCAAGACCTCGTAGAGACAGTGATTCCCAGGTTTTTGGTTTCTGCACAAGTGAGAGAAGATGTGCGGAGCTGCGCCGAAGGGTGCCGCGGAGCGAAACGCAAGTTTGGACAGCTGGGGAACTGAGGCCCATTGATGTAAACAAAACAACTGCAGCCAACGTTTCTCTACAGCTACAGCAGGTAACATCTAAACCACAGTTGACGTTTGGGAGAGGGGAGGAAGAGCCTCACAGTGCAGCAGGGACAACCCAAACAACACCGGGGGGGTGTCACAGTCAGTTCTGGGTTTCTACTGGAAAAAGCAGTCCTATAAGAACAGTTGCCACGGAAACGCCAAAGCAGAGGGCAGAGGCGGTGGCTACGGAGGGTCCTGACCTTTCCAGCGTGTCGTCAAACTGCCCGGCCCTGGACAGAAAGCGGCTGTCCGTGAAGTTCGTGGACGGTACGGCCTCGTGGAAGACTTTTCTTTCATGCACAAAGCGCGGGAGGGGACGCGATGCCATGGTTGTGCACGTGTAAAATGCCGCGTCGTCCTTCGATCGATGGTGCCGGGCACTTCTTCATGCACAAGGACTCAAAGCCGTCGTTCAAACCCCAGTTACTCGTCGCAGTCTAGCGCCGCAGGATCGCTGTAGAAGAGGGGTCTACATGCCAGCGAGGTCTGCGAGGGTGGGGGGTGCACAGCTGCCAGGGCAACATCCAAACCAAAACCAAGAAGCTTAAGGCATAAACAAACTCATCCCAAACCCGTGCTCTTGTGTACCAAACAGTATCAGACAACACGCCTTTGACGAAAATAAGATAAAATAAAATTTAAAAAAATTCCACTATCCACTTTCAACCCAGAAGGACCGAGCTACAAAAGCTCTCGAGTAAGAAAGCACAGCATATATTACTTTTTCACCTCTGTGCGTATACAGACGTATGTGTGTCTGTCACATATGTACAGGCACGACAAAATAACTCTAAGGAAACATCCCTGATCACTTTGGATTGCAGATAAATATTTTAAAATATTTCCCGTTCATGAATTACCTAATGCGTACTACTGCGATACGGTACGTGTACACATACATGCAGACCGGAGATGCGGATGCTGCAGGTGGACTGCAGGGGTTAATATTGCTCGAAATTCACGTCGCAGAGCTGCAGGGTTTGTAGGAGATGATGAACGGCGCCGTTTTCATCTACCTGCAACATCTGCGAAGACCACGGCAAAGAAAAGAACCTCGGTCTCTTTAGGGTCGTCCTTCAGGTTGAGACCAATCAACCGTAGTAAATCAGGTGATCCTAAGGACTCTTTCTCTGTCTCTAAGTTCGTGGTCCACTGGCACACGAACGCCACCTGGGGAGGGTACAGGTGGGTTGGACCACACACCCAAGACACATTGCATTGCCTCCAGACTAGGGAGTTGCATGCAGAAGAAGATGGGTCCAGCTTTTCAAGACGCCTTCCGCGTTCCGCTTGAGTACAAAACACAGTATAAGGAGTCCTCTCAGCTTCCGCATTGATCCCTGTTTGGACAAGTTTTCTTCGTCGTCCTCATCGTCGTCGTCAAAACCGGAGAGGAAGTCCACAGCGAGCGATGCTCAGTTTCCGGACCAGCGCCCACATGTCCTCTGGTCTCGTTTTGCTCCCGAGGGACAGCATTTGTTCAGATTTGTCAAACGGACCGATTCTGGGATTTCCGGCAGCCTGAATCCGGGGACGGAAACGGCGGCTCACCGAGGCGCAGACGCCTGGCATTCTCTCGGGGGTTGTGCGCGACGTCCATGGATGAGGACCACACGGAGCGCCTGCGCCTCTCTGCCAGGAAGGTAAGCCTCACCTCGTTTTCAGCACGTTCTTAAAAGACGAAACGCATTGAAACAAAATTTGTCCTTTGGTAAAACGCTGCTCCCCACACACTGCCCTTCTGGGGAGGGATCTCTTATTACTCTGAAGAAACCGCCGGCAGCTTTCCGGCACGATGCCAACACACGCACGCACGCACGCACGCACAGGGAACTGGGGAAAGGGCTGAAGGGTGGGGGGGGCATGTATAGGGGGGCCTAGTGGCCACTGTCATCCCAGACACAGTCGTTCTTCTGCTTGGCCAGTCTGCGGACAATGCGCTCCAGTTCCTTGCGAGACCGCTGCTCCTCCTCCAGACACTGCTTCATCCGCTTGCTCTCCTGACGCATACACAGAAATATATAAATACACACACACACACAGCAGTTGCGCTCATGGCTAAAAAGTCTTACATAACTTCCCACATATTTCCCGTTATCGATAAGCATCCTAAAAGGTGTCGGAGAGAAATTAAACACGCTCGCGAGAACCGAAAGCCACACCCCTGAACCAGAACGAGCTGAAGTGGGGAAACGCGCTGACGACTTTACCTTTTTTAATTCAAGCACCTCATCCTTCAAAGCGTAGACGGCGTCAACGAGGCTCCTGCGGAAGAAACCAGAGCACCGGTTCACATTCGGAAGAAGATGGTCTCCTCCGGGCGGTCGAACGTTGGGTCCAAAGGATTGAGCGTGATGCGGGGACACAAAGCGCAGCAAAAGTTGGCTCAAGCCATCTTACTTCTCCTCAATGACCGTCTGACCGTTACTCTTCACCTCCTCCACGATGATCTTCTCCTCCTCGGGAAGCAGTACTTGGGGAACAGACTCCTTCCTGGCCGCTGCAGACAGACAGACGGGACTGATGAGCCACAGTATTGTTCACGGCACCATATGGTACAAAAAAAAAAAAAATAAATGTATATATATATATATATATATATATCATACCTCTCCATATGCGTAATTACAAATTACATGAAGATACAAACAAACACAGAGCTTAATTTACATTTCCCCTCCCCCCATCACACACACACACACAGCCAAATTGTGGGTGCCTCCTCACCAGTGGTGGCCTGGTGCATGCTGGCTCCTGTGCAATAGGCCTCAATGACTTTCAGTATCTGGGCATCTTCTTCTAGGGCTGCAGTGCCTGAACGAACCAACACACACACACAGAATAAGAATGACTTAAAACCACACAGAGGTGGCCTTGCTCAGCTTTACTGCAAAGTGTGACAGACGTGCACTGCACCATGTCCTGTATGTCCCACTGGGAGGAGGGACTACGCCGCCACCCCCCCAACACCCCACTGGTATGGTGGAGAGACACTTCTAAATACCACTACCTGTGTGACGGGTGCTGGTTAAACGGGGCACCGGACTGACTACTTTGTGATTCACGGCGGCATCTCCGTCTCCCTGTCTGTTGAAGTGCACCTTTGTTTGCTTGGAGATGTACATCGTTTTAGAGTAAAGTATCTGCCGAATTAATAAACCTATGTAATTTACACTGTTACAAGCACTGCGCGTAACAAAAAACGGGGGTCGGTAAGGGATGAATAAATGAAGGGAGCTGCGGGAGCCACTAACTGAAGAAGGAACAGTGGGCCAACATGGGGGGGGGGGGGGCACTGCTGCCTCAAAGCGTGACGCCGACCTCACACTTACTCTTCCTCAGCAGGACCTCATCGTCCGAGTGCTTTCGCTCCGTCTTCCGCTTGGGCAGGAACTTCTTAATGGGCCGAGGACTCTTGCTGGTGTCCTGAGGGGACGACACAGTGTGGGGGGTGGGGCAAGACGCTGTTCTGAGACCCCAGCGTCAGAAACCTTTTCTTTTTTTTTAAAAATTAAAAACACAAAAAGGCACATAACTGCACATGGATCACCAAGCCAGGGCAAAGCATCTCCCGACAACTCCCCGAGAACGAGAACGCCGCAAGCCAGCCGAACTCGTGCCGCAGACGGCCAGGCCGCGGCGGGACCACACGGCAACACAGAGAGCGCTCAAAGCCAAGGACCCAAAACCAAATCAAAGCTTCGCCAGCAGAGCGCCGAGAGAGAAGGGAAAGCGGATCGTCCGAATCCCCTTTATCCGCCGAGCAGGGGGGTCCTGGGAAATATGGGGTCGACGGGCAGGTGAATCTTTGATCGAGTCCCAGCGCCAGCGAGGGGGCACGGCGACGCGGTGACACGACACACATTCAACGGTCTGTTATGGGCTGCATGGTGGCACAGCGAGTAGCGCTGCTGTCTCACAGCACCTGGGTGGCGTGAGAGGACATGGGTTCGATCCCCACTCAGTCTGTGTGGAGTTTGCATGTTCTCCCTGTGTCCGCGTGGGTTTCCTCCAGATGCTCTGGTTTCCTCCCACACTCCAATAAGACACACTTTTCAGGTTCCCCCATAGAGTGAGTGACAGAGTGTGTTCCACTGATGTGTGGACGAGTGACCCAGCGTAAGCAGTGTAAGTCACCGCGGTGAATAAGGTGTGTGGGCTGATAACACTAACAGAGTTCATCGGAAGGCAGTTTGGAGAAAAGCATCTGCTAAATATATAAATGAAAATGTTACCCGGTTCACCTCAACATCCCCCCGGATCAATTCCGATTGTGTTATACTAACTTCAACGACAAATGCTGCAGCAACGCAGCAAAAACAAAGTGAGCGAAATCGGCAACCGCAGGCGGTTCAGACCCATCAGCCATCGCGAGAGCACATGCGGTTTGGCCGAGCGCTCCGGGGCGAGTGACCGTAACGCGAGCGAACGGCAAGCGACGCAGAGCCACTAACGCGACGTTACACACGAACGCCTCTTTGTGACCTTCATCCGGCCCAAATTTAATCCCAGCGTTGATACCGCACCTCGCTCATCTGCATATGTTTATTGGGCCGACGCCGCAAGGCGTAAAGGTCTCGCTTCAAACGCACCTCTTATTGTGAGAAATTTCAGGGCTCGCAAGATCGTACTCTGGCGCCGCGTGTTCATTTTCTCACGTGATTCAGCCATGCGGCGTAGAGCAAAAGCCGGAAAACAGCAGTAAACACCCCGCATCCTGTGCATGCGTGTCTCTCAATGGAAAAAAAAGAAAAAAAAAAAGTGGCGTTTGAAAACCCGCTCAATAGTATCGAGAGGAAAAGATGCCGTTTGTGCTGTTTACTTTTCTTCGAAAAACACCCCAGGGGGCCAGAAAACAAAAGGAACCAGAGTCGTTTCATCCTCCAGCGTGCGATCGCGCTCTCCGATAAGGGCTCCGGCAGCGAGGCTCGAAAGAACGCGAACGCGAGATCCGACGCGCGCGGGGAGAGGACGGACCCCACGTCCCACCCGCCGAGGGCCACGCGCACCGGGGCTGGAGAGAGAGAGAGAGCGTTACGCGTGCGCTCTTTGTTTTCGTCTGTGCTGACAGCGTAACGTAGGACACACTGAGCAAAGCGAGAGGACAGGCAGAAGCGGCCTTTGCCACAGAGGAAGGGGGGGGGGGGGTGGAGGAGGAGGAAGGGGGGGTGGCGGCATGCTGCATCAGCAGACAAGTGCACGCGCCAATCCAGCCTTACCTTCAGAATATAAGATATCCTCTAGAGAGGCCGTAATGGAGAAAAAGAGAGAGAAGATCAGAGTAAGAGAGAGGACGGACACACACACACACACACACACACACACACACACACACACACACACACACACACACACACACACACACACACACGGTTCACTCTCATCATTTCTGGTACTGCCGCCCCCCCCAACCAACCCAAAACCAGTTCTGCCCTCCCCCCCCTCCTCCACAACACTCCACCCTGTGCCCTGAGAGGCTGTGCTGCTGGGTTAGGGGGTCACACTTTCGATCCCCCGACGATGGTGCGAAACACGGGGCTTGGCCGCAGAACCCACTTTGGTGGGGGGGGGGGGGGTGGCGAGTTGCGGGAGACCATCAGGGTCCGATTGTGAGGCTGGCGATGGGTGGGGAACACCGAGCACACCGATCACTGTCGCTTGAAAGGACTGGGGCAGCTGCTCTTCCACAACCTGCATTTACATTGATTCACTTATCTGACACCTTTCTTCAAAGTGACTCACGGTGTTAATCAACATGCAGTTATTTACACATTTGTACAGCTGAATAATTTTACTGGAGCGATTGAGGGTAAGTAACGTGCTCAAGGGTACTACAGCCGGAGGTGGGATTCGAACTTGTGACATTTGGGACCAAAGGCAGAGGCTCTAACCGCTACGCTACCAGCTGTCCTTTATTACTATTCCTGTACTGCATTTCAACATTTCTTTGGTATTATTTTTAATAACTCAGCTTATTGCAGTACGACTTTCTTTTCGTAATTAAGTTACAATCAGTTGACAAGTGTGAGTCAACTCCTGCGAACAACAGAAGCCTCCAGAACGTCCTGTCCTCCCCAAGTCTCCTTAGTACTCAGGTTCCTTAAAATTTAAATAAAGATAATTTAATTTACATTTTTTTTTTAAATTTAAACCGAACGCGCGCCGTACCGTCCGGGTGCGAGGAGACGCGATGCGTCCCCGGGAGACTTCGATGTCCTCGGTTCCGGCAAGCTGTCGGTTTACAAAGCAGCCCACGCTCCGCTTGCGTGTTTGCATACATGCGTGTGCGCACGCGGGCCGCCCGATTGGACTGCGGCGCGACCGAGTCAGATCGCGAACGCCCAGAGTTTACAGGAACAGCTGCGCGCGAGCGCTTACCGTCAGCCCCGCGGAGCCACGACCGCACCGGGACCACCGCTTGCGGCCCACGTCCTCCTTTACTCGTCGGCTCCCCGAGAGACCCGTCCGCTCCCGTTCCCCCCGCACCACCCCATCCCCCCGCGGCCGGGCTCTCCTACCTCCTTGTAGCCCAGTGCAGCGGAGGGCTTGAGTGGGGGGGCGGGCCGCAGGCAGCTCAGGGACCACGGCTTGTTGATCTTGGGGGGTTCCAGGGGCCCGCGGTTGCCCATGGGTGCGCCGTAGCCCTGGTGGCCCGGGGGTCCCGCGGCGCCCCCTGGCTTTCCGTCCGCACCCTTCAAAGAGTCACACACGTTATTTATGCACAGCTGCCTGGCGGGGGTTTCCGCCCAGCGAGGTCGGCGCTCTAAGGCGATTTATAAATTTGAACACGTTCCTGAAACGACACAGGACAAACGCCGCGCTCGAGGCACGGCGACGCCACCCGGGGAGAGCCGAGCCGAGCCGAGCCGAGAAGCTCGGGTTTCGGCCGGAGCGGCGCCGTGCCGCGGCCGGGCGCTCCCGCGCACGGCGGGTGAGGCGAATGCCGGGACGCACCTTGCCGACGGTACCCACGGGGCTCCCCCCCTTGGTCAGCGCATGCAGATGGTCCAGCCACTCCTGGAGGTCCTGCTGGCTGGAGCAGAACACCGTGAGGCGCTCGAATGCTCCCCCTGCAGGACGAAGGCACACATTACACTGGAGCGGTGGAAGTCAGCATAGAGATCCCGGTAAAAATGTCGTGCCGACCACCGCTGCCCTGAAGTTCTTTCATCGAAACATCATAGCGACCGTTTCGCGCCTGACGTGGGACGAAGCAGCCTCACCGAACAGAAACAAAACGTGAGCGTAAGCGAACGCGGAAACGGACCTGTGATCTCGAAGGCGAACTGCCCGCCGTCCGCGTCCTCCACCTGCTTGGCCACGGTGGCCCCTGACAGCGGCAAGCGGCCCTGAAAACCCAGTGCAGAGAGATGTGTGGCGGCAGCCAACCTCACAATATGCGGGGGGGGGGGGGGGGAGGAGGAGGGAATTTAGGGTGGCCCCAGTTCATTCTGGGAGATTCCCTGGCTCACCTGGTAGATGAAGCCACTCATACGTGGACTAGCGGAAAGCATGAGGAGGACGTTGGGGAAAAGCATGAGGTAGCGCTCCTCTTTGTCCTGAAAGACACACACAGGTCACAGCATGCGCGCACACACACGGAAAGTGTGCCGCTACCAGCGTAATGATCCTGGTTATTAATACCAAATAGGATAAATCCTGAGAGAGAACGGACAGTGTCCGGTAGGACAAGCGCGACCGGGGCACCCAAGCCAGAGAAAGGAAAAAAAGAAATAACAGTGGGTTTCAGGTTCGAGAGACGCCCGGTTTCAACGGACTCCCGAGGGAGTGGGTCGAGGGAGGCTTTTCCTCGTATTTTGTCTCTTCCTACGGGTCGATTTATCGCCACATAAAATGAGAAGTGCAAGCGGCTTTTCAGCGGTTTGTCAACATTTCTGTCAGTGAGCCGCCGCACAGCAGTGGAAAAAGTCAGGCGAAAGGAGAGCAGTGCCTCCTTCAATACTGGGCAACAGGCGTTATCCAGTCTGCATGCGACACATGGTCCGGCCGGGGCCACGGAGATGATATTATAATACATTCGGTTACCCCCCACAAGACCCTGAAAGTGGACACCAGTGGAGATCTTTAACCGCTGCGCCACCTGCTGTGCGGCACAGTCAGGCAAAGCAGGATTTGACCCATCGAGTTAAGCGCCCGAGTCCTACAATGGGATATTTGCATCAAATACCTGACAAGCTGTAACCGTGGAGTTTCCGAGGATACGAGAAAATAAACAATTTTAAAAATATTTTACAATGCCAGTTAGGTAACACTCAACGCAGCCTCCCCACCTTACCTGGCCCGCACCCATCTGCAGGTGCACGTGGGACGTGTGGATCACGTGACCTAGGGAACGCACGCTCTCGCCTTCCCAGCCACGCAGCGGCTCCGACAGGATCTGCAGCTCCAGGGCCTTGCGCTTCCGCACCTCGTTGCACTGCGTCTGCAGACGGCAAGCGGAGAGAAGATGATCAGCCCCCGATCGCGGGAGGCCGCACACGCTTGCCAGCCTCTGGGAAGGCAGCTCGCCGGGGCACGGGCGGTATCGCGGCACAGCGGGTGGCCCCGGTGTTTCGGAGTTCCCGGGCTGCAGGATTGGACACAGGTTCAACCCTTGGTCAGCCCTTGTGGAGTTTGTACCTTGCTGGGTTCTGGCGAGTTTTCTCCAGGTGCTCTGGTTTCTTCCCACAGTCCAAAGACATGCTTTTCAAGGGGAAGTGACGACTCCAGTGAAGTCAAGTCAAAGTCAAATTGCCCGCAGCAGGGTATTCCCACTATATCAGCTCAGTAAGTACCCCGGTCAAGGGCGCTACCGCAGGAGAGGGAATCGAACCCAGGTCCTCCGAACGAGAGGGGACAGACCTGAATGTTGCACTCCACCACTTGGTCCAAGAGGTAGGGCAGTTGGTAGCTTAGAGCTGCTGTCTCCGGACCCAAAGATCGCAGGTTTGAGTCGCACCTCCACCTGTAGTACCCTTGAGCAAGGGACTTACCCTGAATTGCTCCAGTAGGTATTTACACAGCAAGGTAATTTTACTGGAGCAAATTAGGGAAAGTACCTCCCTCAAGGGCACTACAACAGGAGGCGGGACTCGAACGGGTGACCTTCAGATCAGAAGGCAGAAGGTCTAACCAGCACACCAGCAGCTGCCCTGGTATTTGGGGGAGGTTACATAACAGAGAAGGCGAGGGGGGGGGGGGTTTCCCCTGCATGCCGCCTTTTCAATTTATTTATTTTTTAGAAATTAATATCTGCGGAACCATCGGAGCAGAACCCGCAGACGGCGCTATGCTGAGCCAAGAGGCTTGCAGAGAAGTGCAGGCGCAGGACTATCTTTAGAAAGCGCAACCCCCTCATCTGGGGAAACTTGACTCACAGCCCCACTCTGGGTTCCACGCATCGGGGGGGGGGGGGGGGGGGGGGGCATCTACCGACACAGACGGCCTCCTCGGAAGCGTCAGCAGCTGTCACGCTGCTCCCGCAGCCTGCGTGTTCTCACCGTGGAGAGACGCACCGAGACATCCCAGCCTGAGGCAAAGGTTGGAGTTAAAAAGAAATAATGATGATAATAATTTTAAGAAGTGCAAATATCGAAGAGGAGAGAATGAAGGTGTTGCGCAGGGAACGGGCCTTTTGTTGACGTCCGGACGCAGAGGAAGTCCCGGCGCAGAGCGAGAACCTGCTTTTCAATCGCAACTGGCCAGCAGGTGGCACGGTGGTTAGAGCCGTGACTAGAACCAGACGACCTAAGCTTAAATCCCGCTCCTGCCGTAGTACCCGTGACTGCGGCACTTACCCTGAATCGATGCAGTAAAAATTGCCCAGGTAGAAACGGGCAAACGAACGTAAGTAACAGTCTTTGCTCAGAGTGGTTAGCGCTATTGCCTTTGGACCCGAAGGTTGCAGGTTCGAACCTCCCCTCCAGCTGTAGTACCCTTAAGCAAGGTACTTACCCTAAAAATACTCCAGTAAAGTTACCCAGCTGTATAAACGGGCAAGTAATTGCAAGTAACGTAACATTGTAAGCGTCTTTGGAGACGAGTGTCAGCTAAACGGATAAATGTTTGGTAACTGATGCTTCAGTTTCGCACTTTCCCCACCCGCAGCGTGATGTGTAACGTAATCCGACACATGCACGTGCGGGGGTGTCCCCGAGCTCCGCCGCCAGGCCGCGCAAACGGAGCAAGGGCGAACGGGGCGCGAGAGGCGCCCGTGCTCACCACCAGGTTCTTGAAGGCTGCCGTCGCTTTCGCTATGTCGCTGTAGTCCGGGTGGGCTTCCTGGGGGAAGATGAGGGAGCAGTGAATCCCGCGCCATCCAAGAGGGATGCTAAAGCAATCTGCTCCAACACACACACACACACACACACACACACACACACACACACACACACACACACACACACACACACACACACACACACACACACTCACCTGAACACCATTCCACTCCCTTGGCAACATTTTACACTCTTCTTTCTTAAAGTGCCGCTAAAACCTAACTAGTATATTTACATTTATAGCCTTTATTGTATATTTGTTTATATGTATATATAAATAACAATAATTACAAATAATAATAATATAAAAATACACACACACACGCACCTCGACGTGTCGTTCCAGCTCCTGCAGTAGCGTGGGGTATTTCTCCAGCCGAAGGAAGGGCTTGCTCAGGCCGGTGGTCAGCGATAAGACCCCGTGTCCACTGGCTCCCTGGCTCTCCATGAAGGCCTCCAGCCCCTCGCTGGTACGCGCACACACACACACACACACACACACACACACACACACACACACGGTGAGAACTTCGAACCCAGTCTGCTCTTCCGAATGGCACATGTACATTTCAACAGATATGAAGTACAGCCCATCTTACTGCATCGGTGTGATACAGCCATATATACACACAGTGCTAAACCTCTTTTTGTTTTAGTGCTTCCACTTGTCAAGAACATCTAACGCATTAAGGAATCGCAGAATATTTTCGGCATTCAACCTTTCGATGGAAAGTTGCAGAAAGTGATTTTTCAAGCCGCAACAAGGAAGTGACTGACAAGCTCCACATGGGCCTGAACCTCACAACCTGCAACATGCTGCAAGCAGCCAGGTGAGAAAGTACGGGAGCGCTGGGGTCGAGAGGGTGCAATACTGGGTTTTCTTCTTTTTTCTTTTAATTTATAAAAACCCACCCTCCCACACACTTTTGGGTGCAGCTCTGCACTTTTCTGCACTGTTTAAACCACAACTAGAGAGATCCTGTTGGTTAAAAATGGGTTTCCTGTGCCCCCGCCCCCACCCCACAATGTTTAGATGTCAGCAGCTTGTGATCCATGGAACTGAACCGTGATACATGCCTCCGAGTGACCAACAGGAGCTTGCATCCCCATTTCCAGGGTGTATACATGTCTGGTACTGTTTTACTAGCATATTTACAGCTTGAGCAAAGCTTGCAGAAATATGTAATGCAAGGCTCTCATACCTGTATGTAAATAAATGTACCACGGTACAGGGGTTAATCACAATCCTCATGACCGTAACACTTATTTGCTCACTTAGCTCTCTCTTCCACATGTGGATTTGTTCCTCTGACACCCTCCCAACACCCCAAGCTCAGAGAACTGCTTTATGAAGCAGGCAGAGAGAGGAGAAGAGAGGGGGAAGGGGAAAGAAAAAAAAAAAAAAAAAAAAAAAAAACCCACACACACACACACACACACACACACACACACACACACACAGTTACATAACGGACAGACAAAAGCAGACTGTTCCACTAATATAAATAATGCAAATGGGGAACACTAGGATTCAGTTCAAACGTCAGACAGGGCGATGGGCAGAAATGAAGATGCTTCAAAACAAGGTGCAGAGGAGAAAGAGGACAAAACTGTGTGCCTGTACCATCCTCCCACCTGGTGGTGAGTCCAAGAATAGCGTCAGCATTGTAAATACCCAACATGGACACATTTGCATTTGCTTTTCATGCACTTAGACTGCAGTGGAAGGTGTGCAGACGTTATGCCACGAAAACAGGAAACCTGGCAGCTGATTGGGTGGCTGCTGTGAGCAGACACACGCAGGCACTGACCCGTGTTCGGTGAGCACGCAGACCGCAGATGGGTGGGTGGAACAGTAGGACAGGTAGAGCATCCGAATCTGGCAGAGCAGGTTGAGGTAACACCCTCCAAGGCGCTGCTGACCCTCCGGCATCCTGACAAAAAGGGTACACACACACACACACACACACACACACACACACACACACACACTTATTTGCCCTTAGCCTATTCCACATGACTTAAAAAAATAAAAATCCACCTGCATTTTATGGCTTTGTTTTTAGTGCAATGAAGAAAAACAATTGTGCCAAAACTTTAATTTGCCAGTAATCTAAAGCAAAAACAAGTATACAAACCAGTCCTACAAGGAATGAGTTTTGAACATCTACAGAATGCTCATCCGCAGATTTAATTTCGCCTCGCATTTTATTTTCTGCCAGAATATACCTGCAAATAAACTCCTAAAACTTGATTTTTTTTTTTTTAAATATAAACATAAGTTTGATCATATGGGCCTGCTTCTTAAGTCTGCAGAGATGCTGTCAAATGAGCACACAGGTACCTGGCCCTGAAAATGCTTCCCATGTTTACCACTAGGTGGCGATATGGAGCCCGGCAAACAACCGCAATCATTTCTGCTGATCATCTTCAGGGCTCTATTCTGTTTACTGGAGCAGCGGGTTGCAAAGTGGTCAAGGAGCGGGACGTGAGACTCAAGATAAGGTCAACGAAGCATATGAATGTTGCTCTGAAGCGCAGACATCTCAGCAGGAAAAGTGAGTGACACTTAAGTCATGCTGCGTAGAAGAAGGTGATTGACAGCGGGTGACGGAGGTGGGGGGTAGGGGTGCTGGAGCGGGGCTTACTTGGCACACTCCTCTAGCGCCACACAAAGACCCTGCTGGAAGGTGAGGATGTCCTCAAGGTTCCCCACCAGGTGACCACCGTCTGTGCTGGACAACCTGGGTGAAAGCAAACAGGGGTCAGAGGTCAACCAAAAAAGAAAACTGGTTGTTTCAGTGACGCTGCCCGGTTCGCTCGGACTGACGAGCGAATCTGGAAGGTGGTAGGTGGCGAAAGAGACCACGCAGCCTGATCACGTGATCAGTGGAGTGAATCATTTATTACACCCCTGCAGTGAGATCACCTGGGGGGGGGGGGGGAAACGGACTGAGAACCAACCAGTAAAGGAGACTGCTCCCTCGGTGAGTGTATTTAACCACAACTCACCCCCATGACAGGGTAAACCAGATCACATTCTGGTAATAACAAGGTAAACTTCCCTTCACTCTCTCAGTAGGCTGCACTTCCTGTCCAAGGACACAAGGACATCAGTTCTACAGTGCAGCTTTGCACATCAGTGCATATGTGATGTACGTGGCTGATGCGAAGCGTGTGCGAGTGCGTGTAGACATCCGTAAGAGGGTACCTATCTGCCTGCCCCCCCCCCCCACTCCGGATTGCCTCTGACCTGTCGCTGGCCAGCAGGGGGCGCAGGTAGCAGCTCAGCAGCGTCTGCAGCTCCTTGACGAAGTCGCGTTCGTGATCCAGGATGTCCTGCACCACCTGCAGCACGAGAAGATGCGGCTCAACTCTGGGACAGCCTGCAGACCCCCCCCCCCCCCCCCACCACTCAGAATACACGCCTTCCTTTCCCAATCATGTTCCTGCTGTAGTTTCACACTGACAAGCACATGCAAGTCCTAAAGACAATAATCAAGCTGAAGAGGCAAAGGACAGACTTACTATCAGTTTTAAATCGTTTGTCTGCACTCAGATACAGAAGGAATTCTGCATGTTTTCTCAAGTAGCAGGTGATGCTTTTGTGGCTCAGGAATGCATTACTCCTTTACATGGAAGGGGTGGGGGTGGGAGGGGTGAACAGCAGGGATCGTTGTGCAAGAATGCAGTTTATGACGAGAAATTCAGGAACAGGTAATGCTCGTTCCGCGACGGACGCCTATCCGCGGTGCATCAGAGGCTCCGCTCTAGTTTTCGCAGGTTCACGTGTAAAACCAGCGCGTTCCTCGACGTTTAATGGCGGCACATGCCGCCCCCTGTCCTCGGGAGGTACGACGGCGGGGGGGACTTGGCAATGACGTCATGTCTGTGACAGTCGCTGGTTACGAGGCTCCTTCTGCTGCCCAGCACCTTCCATCTTTGAAGGCAACCATCCAAACAAACTACCGCACAGCATCTATGGCAGGTCTCTTTCCCCACGAGGCTGCGAAACATCGCATCGACGTCTCAAGACTCCCCATTCCTCTGCTTAGATGGCATTTACTTGTAATGAGATGTAACTGAGACACTAAGCAGGCTTCAGTTTTATGTTCCCTGTCACCTGAATCAACATGTAATGAAAGGCTTTGCAATGTCTTACAGCGGCCCGAGACATGTGAGAAATTTGAATCACAGCCCAAACAACCCCCACTGCTAGAATTTAAGAGGAAAAAAAAAAAAAAAAAAAACCCACAACATCTTCCTGCCAGGGGTTTCCAGCCCTAATAAGCAAATAATACTGCTAACATTTACCTTCATTCATTAACCCAACACTTTTCTCCAAAGCGACTTACAATGTTAAACTACAATTATTTACCTATTTATACAGCTGGGAACGTTCACTAGAGCAATTTGTGGTAAGCACTACGGTACTAGACCTAGAGGGGAGACTCGAACCTGCAATCTTTGGGTCAAACAGCAGCAACTCTAACCACTACACTATCAGCTGCCCCATTTCAACTGCTCCATGTACTCTGATAGGGCCTTAACTGTCTAAGGTAGGTTGGGTGGATGTGTAGACACACCGAGCGTCCTTGTGGCGCTTTCAGGGCTCCTGGACTCCCGCAGAAGCCCCCCCCCATTGACCACTCACCACACTGTAGTAGCTCTTGGTGAGCTGGGGCACTTCAAAGCCCTTCACGCCCTTGGGGGACAGCGGCTTTTCTGGAAGACGAGCACACAGAGGAAACGATGAGAGACCAACCGGATGATGTGCACTTGCAGTCGAAAGCGAGAGTCCACATTTGTTCCCACAAGGCATTTGGTTAATACGTTTGGTCGGAAGATGAGCAGGCATATCCTCCCAGCTCTTCCACGGCAGTTCCCACAGATGCAAGACACTAGTGGGCGGCTCTGCTGCCGCTCTTCTGTCCAATTCGTGTCACGGAAGTGTATTCAAACTTATGACTGGCACTGTACGTGTGACAGGGCGTTGCAGTCGCCACCATCGTTCACCTCCAGGGCTTTGGCCTGAGATTACGTGCACCGCCAGCATCTTTGAAACCGAGAGAACTCGAGCGCAGAGGTTTCCCTCTAGTGACGAATCACAGCAAGAGAAGGGGTGGTCAAAGTGGGCAACACCATAAAGGCACAAGGCCAGGTGACCGAACTGTTCCACGTGGACTGACCCCTTTCCCCACTCACCTGAGGGCTTGACCTCCCGGACGTAGTTGCTAGGAAACCAGCCGGTTTTGCCGTTGAGCGTGCCCTCCCACCAACCGCCCTCCTCCTGGCGCGTGACGCTGATCAGCTCGCCCTTGGTGAACGACAGCTCGTCCTCGTTGTTCTGCTTGAAGTTGAAACGGGCCTTGACCAGCAGCTGCCCGCTGCCGTTCTCCGACATCTCCTGTGCAACGAAGGCCGCAGAAGACCAGCACTTCAATCAATCAATAAATGAATGAATGAAAGAAAGAAAGAAAGAAAGAAAGAAAGAAAGAAAGAAAGAAAGAAAGGAAAGAGTTGGACTTGGGACCCGTTGAACCCCCAAAATATATATTTTGAACCTCACCTGAACTCCTGCAGGAGACAGAAATAAGTCAGCTATGTTGAAATGGACAGAGCACGAAACTGGAAGTGCCCAAAAAGTCACTTTCAGAAACACTAAAGGGTGTGTAAAGGGACGTGACCATGAAACCAATCAAAACAAGCCTGCCAACACTCAATAAGAGCAAGAGGCAGACCGGTGCGGTCGGGTTTACTCGACCGCCGTTCCCTCCATCCTTAAACAAATGCTCTGTGTAAGGAGCGCTCGCTGTTGACGGGAGACCTGTCAGCGCTTCATCAAGTGAACCGGCGTTGCAACGGCAGGCAAAACGCAAGCGCACCATGACAGGATGTGGCTGCACAATGTGCACTTTCACTTCCTCTTCTGCATACGCGCAGGCAGCCGGAGCGCGTGGCCTGTGCCCCGGAGGCAGCCTCTCCAGCGCGTGCAGGATGCCGTTGGCCCTTAGACTCATTCGGACCCCCCGTGCACGTATCTGCTTGCGCACCGGACCTTGCCCGCAAGTCCCCCTCTGCACGCGTGCACAATGTGGGCTGTCTGCGTCACTGGGAACACCTGCAAGACACGCGCAGACAGGCGCGTGAACTTACCGCGGTTTTGGACAGTCTGCGCAGGCACTTGCTGGATGTAGAGGAAGACAGCGCCTGCGAAGACTGGCTAGTCGAGGGTCCTCCGGATGGAATGCATGTCCTGTCTATGATTCTGTCTGCAGAGGAGAGTACGGTGGTTTTCACATTTCGCGCATACGCACACACACACACACACACACACACACACACACACACACACACACACACACACACACACACACACAATACTCATCCTCTGTTAACCCAAATGGCTTCACAGAGCAATGTGCCCATTTATAATATCCAGAAGACTATTTGGATGAAAGCATCCGCTTAATGAATAAACACATATTAGTCATTTGTCCCCCCCAAGTAAATACACCAAGCAAGAGCTCAGTTTTATTTTTATGGCTTATGTTCAAATTTTGTCAGCATTTCTTGTCACTAAGAGGTTTCTCTTGTGGTAAGTACAGTACTGCACTTCATCTGAGATTGTTATCACATGAATGTTATCCTTAACTCGCTAATGGGGGGGGGAAGGGGAGGGGGGAAAAAAATTTGCTGCAACAAACCCAACAGTAGAGCTGCCTCCTAGGAAAGTTTCTGCGAAATTGGGGGGTGGGGGAGAGAAAGCAAATATAAATGAAATTAGAATGATGAGATCTAATTAGTTAACTCCAGCGAGTGAATTCCTTCTGAGAAAAGAAAGTGTGGACAGAACGATGGAGCCATCCATCCATCCATCCATCCATCCATCCATCGTCAACAACCGCTTGTCCCGAGCGGGGTTGTGGCAAGCGGGAGCCTTTTCCGACAACACAAGGTGCAAGGCCGAAGGAGGAGGGGACACACCCAGGACCCAGAACCGCCACACAGCAGGCGCTCCCTGAACCCGCTGCGCCACCGCGCCCCTCACGATGGAGCCAATACAGGCATAATCTCATTAAAAGGAGCCAGATCAGCGAAAGGGTTCTGCGAATACGAGTTAAGAGCAATGCCCAGTAAAACTAAATGAGCTTGCAGCAGATGACACCCCCTGGACCATGGTAACACACTGCCCCTGCACCTCGAGTGCGCACTTACCGTACTGGGACCCAACACCATTGCAGCTGTGCGATTCTGGACGCCTGTCAGACCATCTATTTGCGCCATTCTCTTTTACCTTAACAGGTAATCCTACAACAGCTCGCCTTCACGCCGCTCAGAGGCCATAGGCAACGCACGACTACGTACGAGAGGACGAGGACTGAGGCGATGCGTGTTCTCGCGTCAAAGATGAACGGAAAACTAAGGCGACCGCGAGGACGAGGCTTTGTCATCCAAAGGCCGAGAGAAGGCCACATGCTTCACCGAGTCCATTTGCCATCGCGCACCTCTGACGTGTGGAAGCTGCGCCCTCAGAGCCACCACTCTAGAGGACATGGAGCACGGGATCAGTTCATAGAGCTGATGCTGAGGGAGGTTACCAGGGCGACGGGATATAGGAGGAAAGGGCACTGGGCGTCTCATTCAGACATACAGTAAACTGAGCTGTGGGCCTTCTTTAAACACAGTCTCTGTGGAGGAATTCCAGATTTGGGGGGCAAAAAAAGATTGCTAGAGTAAAAGTTCTTTGCAATTTTGAGTAAGTGCCTTGCTCAAGGGTACTACAGCTGGAGGTCGAACCTGCAACCTTTGGGTCCAAAGGCAGTAGCTCTAACCACTACGCTACCAGCTGTCCACATCGTGGAATAAAAAGCGAAGGTGAGATTTCAGGAACATGGGGTAAAAGCATGGCTTCACGTTCCTCGTTTTTAGAGCAAGACACATCAAACAGAAAATATCACTAATGCACAGGAGAGATGTAGCGGGACACACCGGAAGCGTCAAAAATCGCAACCGAGTCTTACCTTGAGTAGCGAAGTTTATCGCCAGCAGGGTGGACACGACCTTCCCGAAGTTCTCCCCGGTGTACACGCTCTCAGGATCAAAGCCCTGGCAATGATATACACACACAAACGCACAACTTGAAACCAAAACGAGCCAGCTGACAGTAACAGTAAAGAATACATTCAAGTAGGCTTTAAAAAAGGAAAGAAAAAGAAAAAAAAAAGAAAAAAAAAAAAAAAAAAACAGACAGACGCACAGCCCAAAGCTTCTCACGCACGCAGTCCAAAGCAACAAAGGAGAACTTTTCCGACCAGGCCGAGCGCATCCCAGCGGTCGGCCAACACGCAGTCTGATGCGAGGGAAGAGAACAAGATGCGGAGGGACCGGAGCCACGCTGGGGCTGACCCACATTTCACGCTCCAGCCGCGCTCGGCCCGGGATGATCGTTCACCCCGTCGCCGATTGGCTACGCAGAACTTCTAAGCTTGTCGACTCAGACGGCGGCTCGCTTTCCCCACGAGGTACGGTTACGCATTTTAAATAAAACATCTGAAACCGAGAGGATGGGAGGCTTCGCATGTGGCCCTTGCCTCCCAGGCCAGCGCCACTTGGGGGCAAGAGCGGAGCAGAGAGCCCCGACGGTTGGAGGGTTTTGCTCTCGACGTAACGCAGCTCGCGCTTTCGAGCCGACGGGAACTCGGCACGGCCCTCGGGGTATTCCTCGCCGCAGCTGGCCTCCGCCAGCTCGTCGCGCCTGGCGAAACGAATCTGACCGTTGCGTTAACGGGAGCAACTCTAAATGCGTAGCAGATGCCGTGAAACTTCCTACGCTTCCCGCAGCATCAACAGCGGACGACGGAGGCAGAAGCAATTTGTCGTCGTCTCTGGTGATATAATCATAACCCCAAAACACGCACTGTGTATGAGGAAGGATCTTTGCGGTTTCTCGCTCGCTCACCAGCTCCGTTCTGCACTCTCCGGCTCCAGCAAGCTCAGGCTGCACAGATGAGACGGACGAGCAGAGCCCCCCCACGGCCGTATCTCTCCAGCTCACTCCGCTCCTGGATGCTCCCATGCAGAAGCGAAGGCTGAGTGGCCCCTTTGTTCGGCGCAACGACCTGCCTTCCTCGCAAGTGGAATCTGGCCGCTGTTAAAAATAGGGCCATTAACCCTTGCTGACAAGGGCCTGGGCTGGGCCCTGCAGAAAATGCCCAGAAAATGATGATGATGATGATGATTCCTTAAAAGAGAACCCTTCCCCCTCCCCTCCGACTTCTTCGAGACAGCCTCTAATTATGGAAGCAAGGAGGCAGGGAGGAATTGAGTGAAGACGACCGTTTTTTTTTTTTTTTTTTTGCTTTAACTTCCAGCCAGCACGGTCCATTAAATTACCGCTCTTCCCAGCTAAAACCACAGAGCAGAGGGCAGAAAAAGCCCGTCTATTTCTGCAGTCAGAGAACACCGGCCAGTCGCAGATGGCAGTGGCGAGAGGAGCGGGTCACGCGCCCGAGCAGGAGAGGGGCAACACATGAGCTTTTCCCAGCTGCGACCGTGTTGTTCGTCACCATCCGAAACCCAGTCCGACACACAGCGGCGAGCGCCTGGGCTTCTTCAGACAACTCAGGGCTGTACTATAGAAATCATTTAAAAGGGCACAGGAACCAGTTGGCGAATATGACGCTCATTGGGGATGGCGCACCACTTAAGCGGACATCACGGAAGACGGAACATGTTTCCAGGAAAATTCTAGCAAAAACCAGGGCTAAACCAGGCTGGGCCTAAGTGTGTGCATGAAAGAAAGAAACAGAACCCCACACACACACACACACACACACACACACACACACACACACACACACACACACACACACACACACACACACACACACACACACTTGTTAAGCTCTGCATGTGGTTACACTGCCCCACCAACACAGCTGCCGGACCATCTGCATCTGGAGCACCACTGCGTTCCAACTCTCCACAACCACCACCACACACTAATCTGGTATAAGAGAAGCTGTGGGCCAGAAAAACCAGCAGAGGAAAATCAGAAAATACATAATTAAAGCTATTTATAAGGACATGAGCACCCCGTGTCAGTGTTTGTATTAAACGGCACCGATGGCCAGGACAGGCCTCAGCTCGCTGGTCTGCCTGTACCCCCAGGGCTGGCAGAGGGGTCACCGACAGCCCAACATGGGAAATATCCCACACGGGCAACGTGGTCACAGGTAGGAACTGTACTTCATTTATAACTAGTCAAAAGACCCCGGATACTTAATGACAAAATGTAGCTCTATTATAAACTAAGTTTATTATAACTTACTTGTAATGGTGAAGAGCAGATTTAAAAGTAATAGTGTACTTTACCCTGAAATATGATAGATAAAACTCTTCCAAGGGCAATGGTGCATACATTTTATAACTTATTATTACTTTAAAGAACTTCACTCTGGGCAGCAGGAACTCGTAGGTTACAGTTTCAAATCACACCTCCTGCTTTGCTACCCATGAGAAAGGTACTCACCCAAAATTGCTCCAGTAAAAATTTCTAACACGTGTAAATGGGTAAATCGATGAAAGTAGCTTAAAACTTAAATCCGCATTGGAGAAAAGTTAGTTATGAGTAAATTTACTTTTTATTACTGCGCTTCATAAATACCCTTTAAAGCCAAAACTCAGAACACACACACACAGCTTGTCCTGAGCAGGGTTGCAACAAGCTGGAACCTAACCCGGCAACAAAGGGCGTAAGGCTGGAGGGGGACACACCCAGGACGGGATGCCAGTCCATCACAGGGCACCCCAAGCGGGACTTGAACCCCAGACCCACCAGAGATCAGGATCCAACCAAACCCGCTGTGCTACCGCACCCCCTTAAACTCAGAACACCATCATTACCAAAACAGGACACAGTGATTCTGTACATGAGCTTGACAAATGTTCTTATGAGCCATTGAAACAGATAATTTAAAAAAAGTGTATTATTCCACTAAAAACTAAAGCAAACTCCGCAAAGACACGTTTGGAGAACTGGAAATCACTCTGAACAAACTTTTCAGTAAAAGGGAAAGAGCACGCAGATGTTGCACCTGGAATAAGGGATCCTCTGAACGCAGAGCAGCGGACGCTGAGCACCCCCCTCCCCGCAAACATCTGATTCCTATTTACACTGTATTAGGAGTAATCTCAAGTTTTACTCTGCGGTTATCAGCTATGACCATTTAAGACAGGATGAAGTACTGCTGCTTTCTGTTTAATTATATTGAGGAAGGAAACTGAGGTGTGTGTTAGTGCCGTGCAAAGTAAGAGTAGCTCAACTTTACACAGCTCTGCAGACAGTGTAAACATATTTATCTAGACTAGTGTCACTCATATGGGCTGGCAGTCTAATTCCTGCATGTATGTGTGTGTGTGTGTGTGTGTGTGTGTGTGTGTGTGTGTGTGTGTGTGTTCAGCACCCACCTCCACCTTGAGCGCCGCGCATCCCTTCAGAAACTCCCTGATGTTGGAGAGACACTCCGCTTCGCTCCTCGGCTCCGCACAGTACTGCCCACAAACAACAAATTCGAAAAAAATAAACACTCGCCTTAAAAACAAAAATTTAACAACTGACACAATGTAAAAATACATCAATGAAACAACACAACAATGAGGCTCCAGTCATATATCGTTACTTTGTTTCTGTCTCAATTCACATGACGCCCGCAGCCTCGACTTGACGCTCTCCTCGCGCTCTGTCGCTCGCACGCGGGCGGGCGGGCAATCGGCAGCCGCTCAGAGAGCAACTGTCACACGAGAGAGCGCGCCCCGCAGCGGAAGTGACGCAGGGGAAGTAGCGCACAGATGAAAGAAGCCGACGAGACTGCGGGAATGCGGAAGGCCACTGAATTGACGGCTGTCCGCGATGCTGTGCAAATAGAGCTGTTAACACTGCGCACGTTTTTCGGAAACCCACGGGATGTGACCCTCCCTCGAAGGGAGAGGACAATTTCTGAATTGACAGCGATGTTCTGCTTCGCGCTGCGGAACGCTTGTTTATTGCAAGTTCCACCAAACATAAGTCTTTGGGTGGCGGTCCTGGTAGTAATTTTATAAATGTTAATTTCTCCTATAAATTCGATTTGTAGAAGAATCACGGGAAACGGGGATTTATTGAGCAATACTTGCTTACTAGATTACTGCTCTGGGGAAGTGTTTTGTTCCTTGGTTGCCAGGGTCCACGTTTAAAAGTTTGGCATTTTCTCTCTATTTAAGTGCTCTCAGCTGCTGTGCGAGTCATGCGGCTCTCTTTATCCTTTTATTAAAGTTAAGTGTGTTGAGGATCGAGACTCCCCCCCCCATCGTTTATCAAGCCATCACAAAAGAAAGAACTACCCCTCACCTACAGGGGGCAGCAGTGAGTCTCACCGACAAATGGGAAACCCCACCGAGAATCAGGCGGAGGAGGGAACATCTGTTACAAAAATATGGGGATCCTGTTTCTAACTCATTAGAGCACATTTCACGATGCACAACCGCGCGTAAGAATTACTCATATCACTTCACGGGCCTTTGCACTTTTAAAAGCGAAAGGAGAACTCTAAACTCTGGAGGACTTTTAATATCAGTGCAGAAGGAGTACAGAAAAGGTGCAGGGCAACAATTCCTTTGTGCGGATTAAGTCGGAACACCCACCACGCCTGCAGTCCCCCCTGGTTCATGAACGAGTCGCTAGAATACCCACAAACCCCAGCGACGGGCCGGGCGCGAGAGATGCTCGCCCGCATCCTCTCCGTGGTCCTGCAGGATGCAAGATCATGAGAATGACGTGAGCGGAGAG
Source organism: Scleropages formosus (assembly GCF_900964775.1). NCBI lineage: Eukaryota > Metazoa > Chordata > Actinopteri > Osteoglossiformes > Osteoglossidae > Scleropages > Scleropages formosus. The sequence goes on from NC_041818.1 coordinate 22,848,545, forward strand.
CCAGGAGGCGCTGGTGCGGTGCAGCGCCTCGCGCGACTTACTTACTGTAGCCTTTTCCCGCGTTTCTGAGGGGGGCGGGCGCACGCGCCACTCCGCGGAGCCCCGTGCGACGACACCGCCGCGTTTATGGCGCGTGTCAGCGGACGGACCGAGAAGGGCGCCGATGCGGAACGACTGTCATACAGGAAGTCGGCCACTTTACCGCGTCAAAATCGAAACCGAAGTGGTACAATAATAACGCATTTTCATAGAGAGAACCCAATTTCGAGACGCATACAAGTTCTTCTTAGACGCCGGTTTTAATTAAGCAAAAGGAGTTTCGCGGTGCGACTCCGCTTAGCAGATGATGCGCGTCTTTTTACCGTGTGACTTTGGAAAGCATGATGATGTTGTAGTACCACTAGTAGTGATGATGGAATAGATCGCGGGCGATCGCGATGCTGCCCCATGCCGGGGACGGGGTCTGTCCCCCCTGCCCTGCAGCCTGCAGCCTGCAGCCTGCTCGCTCACCTTATGCACGCAGCCCGGCTGCAGCCGCTCCATCAGGCGACACAGGACCACTCCATCCCTGAGCGCCGCCTTCAGGAACCCCTCGGCGTCCGCCACCGTCTTTTTGGGCGAGCTGAGCACCCCCAGGGAGATGAGCCACGTTACGGTCTGCTCCTCGGCGTTCATCGCTGCTCATCGCAAGCGCGCGTTCCGTCCGTACCCGTGCTGCGTGGAGGCGCGCGGCGCGGTGCAGGTGGTGCGCACATCCGCGCTCTCGACGCTTCTGCTTTTTCTCCCTCTACTTCCTACCGCGCTTATCTGCTCTTTAGTGATTTTTTTTTTTTTTTTTTTCTGCTGCAGCTCTAATGTCTCTCCAGGCTCGTCGGTGACCTTTCCAACTCCTTGTCTGATGCGCTGGATCATCACTCAACATCATTGGCTTTTTTTTTTAAAACTAGTTATGTTTCATGCCCGTTTAAAAGCCCTTCATTATCACCTTAAACTGGGTCTGGGATTAAGGCCCTGACTCATCATTTTGGATGATCATTCATCGGTAGGGTGGGTGAACTGAGAGTCCCATCTCCCTCCCAATCACTCAAGTTAAACCAGTTCTGGTACCTGTGCCTGGATTGTTCTTCACAGCATCAGGTGGAAATTATCTTAAATTCTTCCCTTATACCAGGGATGCACAGCTGTGGCCCCACCGAGTTCCCCTTGGACTCTCAAATGTCAACTGATGCATCAAAATCTTCTCTCATTTCATGCACCAGTTAATATGTATTCAAAACTTGCAGGACCCAAGTTTCACCCTCTTGTCTTAAACCCCACAATATAAAGGGAGTGATTCCTACATCTTCCCTTATCAGCATCATTTTGATAGATTATGGTGCCCAGGAAGGACTGGCAGTCACTCAGCACTGGACCCCCTCAATTTTTCCTCCTCTACCAGCATTTCTTCTTTTCTCTCTCTATTCTGTTGCCTTCTGGCTTTTTGCACTTAAGTTTCTTTTACATTTATTTTGCTGAAATCTTTGTCCAAAGCAACTTACAAAACTAGTGTGATGTAATAAGCTACTTACACTGATTTTCCCATTTATAGAGCTGGTTTCTTACTGTTTCAGTTTAAGACTAAGCAGCTTAAGGAAAGAACACAGGAGTGGGGATTCAAACCCGGGAGCACAACTACTAATGCAAATTTTTGCAAATCTGCACTTTTTGACAATCTTAAACATGCAGAAGCAGCCTGTTGGGAAGGACACTGGTATAAAAGCTCAGTAGTATCTAAGTAGGAAGCACCAAATCAGCTAAGTGGACCAAATTAAAGTTATTACTTTGACAAAGATGTGTATTTAATTGCTGTTGTCCCCTATAGAACCTCTACCCACAAAGATTAACATTTCATATACATAATTCAAACAAATTGTGGAATATCTACTCAACCTTTCACAACTTCCTAGACAGTGCTACATGACCACCCCTGGTAATTACCTTTTGCCCTTGTATATCTGTATGTATTTGCATTTTCTCAGTATACTACAGTATTTCTGTCCCTGTTGCTATGACCCAGTTCTGTTGACAGCCTTACATTATACCAAGCAGAATTTAAGGTAGATTCTTACATCATACAGCATTTAATTTCCTTACTGTAAAGTATTTCAACAACTCAGACAACAGTATCAACAAGACACATACAGCTGACACTTTAAATATTTTATTCAAGCACCTTCATACATCTCAAAACATGATCCAAGAGTGAGTACAGTTTACCCAAGCAACCATTTCCAGGCCTCAAATGTGGCCCTATAGTGCATGGGACACTCCAGGATAGCTTCCCTGTCCAGGTGGAGATACTGCAGAAGAAACAGACACTCATGAGAATGACCCTCAAGGGTTAACACACACACACACACACACACACACACACACACACACACACACACACACACACACAAAAACTGCAGTTTCATTTTAGGTAAAAGCACCACAGTCCATACCTGTCAGATCATCCAAGGAGTGGATGAGAAGCTCTCAACAGGAAGCAAATGGCTGCCAGATCATTCCATTTTAGCCATGACGCATTATCCTGCAAAAAGGAAATTTTTAAAGTTACGTCTACTGTCACCCCTAGCATTTGTAATATGAAACATCCCAAAACTCATCCCACCCCATTGTTGAGACTTAGGCTACGAGTTCTGGTCTTGTTCTCTTTTTCTTTCCATTGTGCTCCTTTAAGGCTGGTTCCTCCGTCAAGGTGCAGCTGTTTGAGAAAGTTGGCATGCTCATCTGAGCTTGGTTGGAACTAAAGCATCCTCATTACAGAAGGGATCGAACTCGGGCTTTAAAAATTACACTGAATACATTTATGACTTAAAAAAAAAAAAATTTGGTGCTGGCCAATGGAGCTTCAAACAGGTAGCGCTTGGATGGGAAAATCAACTCTTCAACAGGTTTGTCTCCTTTAGTGACTGAAGCTTTCTGAAGCCAATGTCGAGACTACAACTAGGTTAAATCCACAACGAGAACTCCTGCAGATGGCTGGGTTTGTACATTTGTTCTGGCATTGGCCATTAATAACATATTGTAGAGGAAGTTTGACAATCGAAGAATTTGCACATTGACCTGAGTCGACGTGAAATTTTTGCCATCTATGCCAACTTTTGGTCGAAAATGTACTTCAAACATACCATAAACAGAAAAAGGTTTGCTTTGCTTACCATCTGTTGAAAGGACTTGTTTTTATGTTGACTTGAAATGTTTCTTGCCTTTTGGTTGTAGCTGAGATCTTTGGAAAGGTCCTTGCAAGCCATCAAAGTGTGTGTTGAATGGAATTACCTCCGTTTGCACTGAGGAAGACTACATTGACAGTTTGGAAAGTGAGTCTCCACCAGAACATATGGTCGATTTCATCCACTTGAATAATCTGGCCTCTCTGGTGGACTATCCATCTTGTATTTCACAAATCTTGCACTGCTAGATTTTTTTGTAAAGGCTTGACTTTTTGAAAATTGTTTTGTAAAATTCTTTTTAGACATAAAGGAACCATAAGATACGGGATCTGTTTTTTTTTTTTTTTGAAGATCTACAGGCTTCAAAGTAGATTTTGATAAAAATTTTATTTGTAAATGAAAGGCATGTTATTCCAGGGAAATTCAGCTTTAACAGCACTAACAATAAAAAAAAAAAAAAAAAAAAACTGAACACGTCACTAAAATGGCAACAGTTCTATCACATGGAAAGCAGACGGGAACATAAGTCAATGTAACAACAGATAAAAGATTAAGGGGAGAGCTCAACTACAGTTTTTTTGTCATCTATACAAATTTAAAATGCCAGTGTCCCAGATTTTGGTGTCCTTTTCTGCATCAGTGAACTAAATGAGCACAACTTCAGAGCGCTCCCTCGATCTTCAACACTTTAAACTTTTTTTTTTTTTTGAGTTCTGCTTCAGTATCTGCTGCGGGCGATTCCTCGATCAACCCGACTTCCTCCCCGTCCACCACCACGAGGTGCCCCACGGCTTGAGCTGCCATACATGTCACGTGGAGGGTAGCCTCTATCAACCTGGGGGGCGGGCCCCCGATCCTGCCTGCCCATTCGCTCGCCTCGGCTAGAGTACGGGTCGCTCCGACTGCTGGGGTAACTGTCGCGACTGCCATATCCATCCCGGGAGCTGCTGCCATAGTCGTCATAGCGACTGCTTCCGCCACTCCCACCGTAGGATGGTGGGGGGCCCCTTGAGGGTGGGGCGCTGCGTGAGTTACCTGCAGGGTCAATGGGGGGGTCAGGTAATTGTCAAGTTCAAGCAGTTGGTCGGTTTGTTGTTTTGTGCATGATCCTGAATTTTGTGTCCATTTCACAAGCACACATTTTTGTCAACATCCATCCCTTTAAATCTAAAGAGCACTCAGAAATTCTCCAGTATTTACAGGTCCAAATAAGCGAAAATGCAATAACACTGAAGTTTGAGAGCAGATTACTACAACACTGCATCCAGAAACAAGTACTGACTAAAGATTAAGTGAAGCCCTGGAGAATGTGTGACTTTTCCTTTCTGAACTCCAGCAGTTATCGCTGTAGACTGGCCATTGGGTTTCTTGTTGTCTGCCATGGTTTAAATGCTTCCCCCAATGAAATGACGGGTGGGGAGAGTCATGTTCTAGATTCAAGGACCACATGAAGCACTGTTGCAAAAGCACTGGGCTCAGAGGTGTTTCACATGCTGTCCACATAGCTTTGCTTTTCTTAATCTCACAGTTTTGAGAGGGTGGTTGTCTCAGATGAAGGTCATTGGTTTCCAGGTCCTGAGGAACTTTCCACGCTGGCCAGGAGCAATTCCGGTTCTGAACGTTGATTAACAGAAGCCAAACTGCCATTAAAAACTACTCCTTACCGTAACCATCATAAGGATCCCTGTAGGAGCCTGCACTGGGGCGGTCCATGTATCCCCGGGGCTCACGGCCTCCTCCGTAACTGTCACGGTCACTGTAAAAAGGAGCATGCAGTTTCCTAGAAGCTCCACAAAAGCAAAGCACCATCAACGCAAGACGTGCCAAAGGGAGCTCGTGCCATACCTGTAGCTCCGCGACATAGAGCCGTAGTCATCCCGGGAGCTCGAGTGTGGGTAGTCGCGATAAGGGTATTCCCGTGGTGGTAGCCCATAGTCCCTAGAGTCCCTGGAGCTCATGTAGTCACGACTGGAATAGCTGTCACCCAGGAAGACAGTGAGTCATTACAAATGGTCAGCAGATGACATGCCAAACAGGTGCCATAAACACGGACCATAATCCCACTGTACAAACAATTCCCAACATGAACTGCAACTGGCTGAGGACGAGTGGAAAAGTTCTCAGCTTGCTGCCCACACCTGTCCTTGGAGCTATAGTGGTCATCCCTGGGGGACGGATAATCATCCCTTCTGGACATCATGGGATCCCTGCGAGGGGGAGGAGGTCCGTACGGATCTCTTTCTCTGGACATGGGAGCTGCAAAGCCACAACAAAGACAACTGTAAGAAACTACGCAGCAACCTACAGACAGCGAACCAGGTTTATATTGTTTCTTACGCCTGCCAATTGGTCCAGAGGGTGCTGGTCTTTTGGGAGGGGGGCCTCCATTGCGAATCGGGGGACCTCTCTTCATAGGTGGTGGGCCTCGAGGTGACATCCCTTTAAAAAATGGTTCTACACAACCCACCCCCCCCAACATTAAGTTACCATCAGTTCATTGTAAACAAAGACAAAAACATTCTAACAAAAGGTCAACGGGAGCTCAGAACTTCTTAGAGGACAAATTCTGGCAACATCATCAACGATCAACACCACGCTGTCATCATAGCACATCCCATTGAATCCATTTACCACATCTAAAATTTATCTCCAGTTGCGCACCTGGCACATACAGTACATGCAGCAAATTCCACGCAGTACAAGGCAATCGGCAGGAAACTTGCCTCTCGTGGGCGGGCCTCTCATTCCTCCTGGACCACCGCGACCTCCGCGTATGCCATGGCTGCGTGGGTGTAGAGATGGGGGTCCACGGCGCAGTCCTGACTCAAACTGAGGCTTTGTTGCTTGTTCCACTTTGATGGGCTTACCATCAAGAGACTGTCAGCGGGGAGAAAACAAAGCAGATGACTGACACTAAACATCATTAAGTCATCCACCCCGCATCCCACAACCCATGTGCATTCAGTTAACTAAACCAATTCAGACAAGGGCAAAAAAACCCAGGGGATGCGGTGGCACAGCAGGTTTGGCCAGATCCCACTCTCTGGTGGGTCTGGGGTTCAAGTCCTGATTGGGGTGCCTTGCGACAGACCGGCGTCCCACCCCGGGTGTGCCCCCTCCTCCTTCAGCCTTGCACCTTGTGATGACAGGTTAAGGTCGGGTTCTCCGCGACCCCGCTTGGGACAAGCGGTTTCAGCCAGTGTGCGTGCGTACAAAATAACCAGTTAACTTTTGGTGACGATCAAGAGCTTCAACATAAGTTTATAAAGCGTCGGGTCAATCATATTAGAAAGAGCACTCAAAGGAGTGACAGTGAGACTTGCTTCAATACTGGGGGCCACCTACCCCCCTCATTATACGTATGAGATCTTACAGTTAAACGGGAGCCACCACAGATGGTGAAGAAGGAAATTCTAGCACCACCAAGTACTTCTGAGTTTATGTAGTTTTGCCAGGTACTTCGTCCCAATATATCCACGAAGCCCAGAAGGAAAAAAGTTCAACGAAACCGATAAAGCCCAGTGACCCGAGCAACTTGCCACCTTTCCGTTCATCTCCCTCGCAGCGTCCTTCGCATCTGCCGGGTTCTCAAAAGTCACGAAAGCGAAGCCCCTCGACTTGTTGGTTTCGCGGTCCTTCATCAGCAGCACTTGGGTTGGGAAACAGGATCACATGCAACTTTTGAGCACGATGCACAAGCACAACAAAACTGAGATAAGTCTGGATAGGGGACGCCCTCACCTTCCACTATCCGGCCATACTTGCTGAAGTACTGCTCCAGGGCTTTCTCGTTGGTTTCGGTGTTCAGACCACCGATGAACAGCTTCCCAGGGCGGTCCGCCTCTGCCATGATTGCGTCTGTTCACACTTTAGAAAGAGAGAGAGGGCTGAACAGACATCATCCTAACATAGATAATAACAAGCGCACGGTTAGTGATCGAGAGACGCGTTTTTTTATCCGATACCTCTTTAACACGGACTGATTAGAGCCCTTTTCGTTCGTCCGGAGGAGGAAAATGGCAACAACAGAGTTTCACATGTGAGACCCGGGGTTGAGAAACGTGGGGACAAAATGGCGGAAGAGATGAATGGCGGAGGAGGACGGAGGGAAGGAGCGCTAACGGCCGCCGGCCACACACTGACTAAGAAGATACAGCACCATCGTGCAGCCGGGCTAGTATTAACTCATGAGTCACGATGAAGTCCGAAAATCACATTTTAGTAAACCTTACAGCCTAATTAAATTCACACAAAACAGTAATGAGTAAACAAAAAAAATACCGAGATGAATGACACAGTACAACCCAGCGCTACCGAAATGCACACGGACACGAAAAACGCAGAGTTTGTACACATTACAAGCGCTCGATACAGCCAGAATATTAAAATAGCCGAACTCACCCGTTACCAAATATCACAGTGCGCAACAGGAGACAAACAAAGACGCATGCAGCTTTATACCGGTCACGTGTTCTCAGTCGGCCGCCTAGACACACCCCGGAAGTTCTAACGGCTCACCGGAATATCTTCAGGACCCGTTTCCGCTCTATGGCCTCTTTTTCACTCTACTACTTCCTCGCGACTCCTTCTCCGCGTAGCAGTATGCAAATGAAAGAAAAGACTGGGTTGCCGCCTCCTGCTGTTCTCGCACGTCACGACTGCGTCAAAGACTCCTTTTGTGTAGGACATAATATATAGCGACTAAAAAAATTATTCGACGCGTAATACAAATGCATGAAACGCATTGATCCGCAAGCACATTTTTGAAGTTTCTTTTTTTTTCCTCCTGAGTACGATTCTGATAGGTCGCTAAATGATTGGCTACTTTTAAGGCCGTTGGTGTCACATGTGTTGAAGCCACGCCCCTTGTTTCCTACCCAAGCAGTCCGTAGAGGGACGTGAACCGTAACTAGAAACGTTGGTTATTCCTTCGCGTACGCGGAGGTTTACTGCCCGTTTAGTTACCTCAGACCGGGACGACCATCCTTCCGAGCTCATGAAGACTCTTTCCGCAGAGAGTACTCGGTCATCTCGTTTTTAAACTCGTTTTCTTTTTCTTCCTTTTAATTTTTAAATCGAACGCGACTAGCTCGTTGAGAGCCGTCCACCGCGGCTGCGAAGCGGCAACTGAGTGACTGTGTGTGTGTGTGTGTCTGACGGAGAAACTCCAGACCCGGGGGAGAGGCACTAGCTCAACTGAGCCGCCCGTTTTCGAGTCAGTGACCATGGGGAGCGGGACACCCTCCTTCCTGGGGCTCCTGTGTGCGCTGCTCACCCTGCGTCCCGGCTCCGGCTTCTACCTTCCGGGTTTGGCGCCTGTGAGCTTCTGTCCGGCGGGCTCGTCAAGCAGTGACTGTCAGGTGATGATCCCCGCGCGCGACCCTCTCTGACTCTCTCTCCTCTCCTCCCCACCGCGGCTGATCACAGGAGCGGGCGCGAGCCGGCGCTCCCCGCGCACCCCGTCGCGCGGCACGGGGTAACCGAGAGTACAGCTGACTGAGGCGGCTCGGAACTCGAGTGGCTCCGCTGCCGCCCGGCCGCGCTGCGCACACGACTCGCCGACCAGGAAGTTGCGCTCTTTTGTTCAGCACGGTGAATTTGTTTAGAAGAAGCCGGTCAATTTGGAGGCACAAGTTCCTGGACTAGTTTGTCCCGTCACACCGAGCGAGTTCGTGTGCAGCGCAGGCAGCGCGGGCTCGGCGCGGACACGTTCCAGGCACCGAGCTTCTCTCTGCGCTGACTGAGCTTCCTTCTCACTTTCCTTCATCTTTCATTGTCATTGACTGAATTGAAACTGTTCGAATGGGTAAATCACCGTTAATTGCCATATCTTAAGTTAAGAGTCTTTGCCCATAATGCTTAATAATATCATCATGGCGTGTTACAGTAGTAATACAGAAGTGACAATATGAGGACGGTAGGTGGCGCAGTGGTTAGAACTCTTCTAGTACCTTGATGAAGATGCTTATTCTGAACTGATACAGTAAAATTTACTGCGCTGTGTAAATGCTTGTTTGCTTATGTATCTTAATATTATTTAAATAAATGGTAGGAGGGTATCAGGATTTGTCTATCCTGTGTTTTATATACCTACTTGAACGATGAACCTCGGTGCAGGAAGTGGTAGGTAGCAAACTAGGTTTACTTTAGAGTCACATGCCTGCAGCTCCCTCTTTCTCTTAATTTAATGTATAAATTGTACTTTTGATGAGATGTACGTTGCTTTGGACAAAAGCGTCTGCTAAATGAATAAATGCAAATTAAAGGTGAATAATATCAATAATACATTCTTTGGTTGCAGTAGGATATGTTCTACATTGGGCTTCCATGTCATTGCTTCCCCCTGTTTGTCTTCCAGGTTAACATCCAGCTGTTTGTGAACCGCCTGGACTCTATCGAGTCTGTGCTGCCTTATGAGTATGACTTGTGAGTACCCGCACCTTTGCGCGTCACCGTGATCGTGAACTGCGGCTTCATCCGCGAGCTTTGCAGTAGTTGAAAGCTGTGTGCGCGCACGCTGATTTCTTTTTCCAGCTTTGACTTCTGCAAGGATGATCAAGAGAAGAGGCCTTCAGAGAACCTTGGGCAGGTGCTCTTCGGTGAGAGAATCGAGACGTCGCCTTACAAGGTACCGGGGTTCTCTCATCTGCTTGACGTCTAAAGTGTCTTATAGCCATGCTGGTACTTTCATTCATACACACACTGATGCTTGCTGTGGTATGAATGTGCATTTTCTTCAATGAGAATCATGCTTGCCTGGTTTTTCTGGTTTGGTTATGTTAGACATTATGTGCTCATAGATCACACTGGTATTTCAAGGATTTGTTTTAGATTTTTCAGCTTCAGTACTGTATCCGTTTAAGGGTGTGTGTCTGAACTGCAGTTGGTTGACAGCTTCTTTATGGAGTCCTAAGCAGAGGAGCTCCCTGTATGAAATAGCTGTTTGGTCCTCTTTGAATCATCGGGGGGATGCAGCAATTGCTTTGTGTTCCACTTTTGTATCAGTTCTTTAAGTTTCAGTTTAAAATGCATTTTTAAATGTCAAGATTGTACTTACATTCTGTTATCATTTTTTTTAATTTTATGTTGCGCATAGAATGAAATCTTTCATACGTGTACTTTAAAGTGGTATGCTTTTTTTTAATACAACTTTTTTGCAATTCCAGTTCTCTTTCATGAAAACTGAGACTTGTGCAAAGGTTTGCACGAAATCCTATGATGTCAGCAAGCAAGAAGAAAGGACAAAGCTGGAGTTCCTTAAGAAAGGAATGCAACTAAACTACCAGCACCACTGGTGAGTAGCACACATGCTGATGCAGCCGTGACAACTGAAATAGTTGCCAGTGGGCTCAGTTACCCATTCCCAGATTTTCATGCGAGAGTAATGGATAAGAAATACTTATTCAATTATCTGAAGCTTTTTTCCAGAGTGGAGTACAGTGTTAAGTTTTTACTCTCTCTGGTTACAGTGATTTATACAGCTGGATAATTCTTAATTTATCAGTTCATCTTAAGTACCTTGATCAGCAGTGCTACAGCCAGATGAGGGACTCAAACCTACAATCTTCTGATAGCAAGGTGATAGCCCCAAACACTATTCCTCCTGCTGCTGCTTAACTTAAACTTGTCATTGGTGTAAGGAACTTGCACACGCTACATGTACGTGTACTCTACAGGTACATGGTGAATAAGGTGTGTGGGCTGGTAACACTATATAGTATCCATTGGACATCATTTTGGAGAAAAGCATTTGCTGAATAAATAAATGTAAATGTACATAGTTAAGGTGCTGGGCTTGTCTCTCAGAGGCTGCAAGTTCAAACCTCTTTATACCTAGTCTTGCTGTTAAGCCCTTGAATAAGCACTTTAAAGTATTTTGCTCAAAAATATTGATGTCTGTCAAAATAATGGCACATGTTGTCACTTCTTATCCTCCTTGGCTGGATGTCGTGTCGGTTTTTGTCACACAATAAATGACAAAACTAGTGTGTTTCCTCCTCTTATAAAGGCCAGAAGTGAAGACTTCAGAGTTAGTGTTTAAATGTCAAACTATTTAAGCCGCTTTGGATTATTAATACCAGTGCGCTAATTTTACTTCCTTCCACTTTTTTCCACACATTGTATGACACACTTTTGAGACCATGAATGGAAAGCTGTTGATGGAAAAACAGCCTCCACCCGACTCCTCTTGTTTTGTCCCAGGAATACATCACCCTTATCTGGATTGTTTACTGGCATTATCATCACACAGTGAAATATAGACACGTTGAGTGTCGTGTGCTGGGTTTGTTCCAGGATTGTGGACAACATGCCCGTTACCTGGTGCTACACCGTAGAAGACAATCAGAAGTACTGCAACCCCGGCTTCCCCATTGGCTGTTATGTGGATGGCAACGGTCACCCGAAAGACGCTTGTGTAATCAATGTGAGTGTTGGATCACAGTACACTGAGGAGGCATGAAGTTGTATCTGCTGGTTTCGCAAAAGGGCTCATTCAATGACTTGAGACCATGATCTCTGTTTAGGCTGCATCACAGACCTGCTCTGACCAGCAGTGCCGTAAGGCCCGAGTGATGCCAGGAGTAATAATTATATAACTGGCGTAGTTTTGCCAGACAGTTTGTCTCCCTTGGCTCACTGCTGTACCAGTGCTTCCTGGCATTTGCAGTGCTGTGTGAGCTGCAGAATGTAAAATTATTTTTTTAAATTTAGCTGGCACTTTTCCCCCTAAGGTGACTTGTATCTTAATATATAAATGTCATATTACAATTATTTACCATTTTATGGAGCAGTTATTTTTATATGACCATTTTGTGTTCAAGCATGCTTGAGCCAGGATTCAAAGCAGGGTTCTTCAAGTGCCATTCCTCTAACTTCTGTGCTACTTTCTGACCCATAAAATTACCAGTTTGGATGAGAGTGACTTTATGGGCAGTCGAGCAAAATTACCGAGCTTACATGTGGCACAGCGAGTAGCACTGCTGTCTCTCAGTGCCTGAGGACGTGGGTTCATTCCCTGCTCAGTCTGTGTGGAGTTTGCATGTTTTCCCCGTGTCTGCGTGGGTTTCCTTGAGGTGTTCCGGTTTCCTCCCACACTCCAAAGACATGCTGTTCAGGTTCCCCATAGTGTGTGAGTGACACAGAGAGTGTGTGTTCCACTGTATGAATGAGTGACCCAGTGTAAGTAGTGTATCTAGCAGTGTAAGTCACCTTGGTGAATAAGGTCTGTGGGCTGATAACACTACATAGAGTTCACCGGAAGTTGCTTTGGAGAAAGCATGTGCTAAATAAAGAATTGGAAATGTAAACATATAGTACTATAAAATGGTGACTGTGATGATGGTTAGAAAAATTGTAATAATTTGCAAGATTGAGCTGGAGCAAGAGGGCAAGTCTGACTGGTGTGTTGTTTTGCAGGCCCAGTTCAATGAGAAGAACACCTTTTATGTTTTCAACCACGTTGACATCACCATCACTTATCACAGCGGAGAAGGTGAGGGCTGGACTGGGGCCCGGCTAGTGGCAGCCACCCTGGAGCCCAGGAGGTAATGCTTGGAGTCAGTTCAAGAGCTCTGTTAGCTTCTGGTGTGTGTCTGTTTTAAGCATCCAACATATCTGAAGGGTGGAATAATTTGTGTTTACTTGTAGCGTGTTTACTTTTTTGGCCATGTGATGAAACTCATGAGATTGACTTAACACAGTTTTGATGATTGCTTTGGCAGGTGCCAAATTTTTTTTCCCACTTTAGAGGCTTGTACACAGAGGCTAATAATATAGGACTAATGAAATTAACAAATTAAAATTTTTAATTAGTGGATTTTTAATTAAAATTCTGTATCGATAGGGAGTCTTCTTTCCGTTGGTGACAGTTTGTGTGTCTCTGTGTGTTTGTTCATGTTCCAGGTACCCCAGGTTTTCCTCTTTTTGAAATCATGTCAGATAATGTCTGACTACCTATAGGGTATCGTCAGTACCATACACTGTGTGGTCAGTGACAGTGTTACTGAACTGTATTGGACAGTATTGTGTCTGTACTGCATTAACATTTCAGTAAAACTGCAGTAATTAACCTCTTTGGCCAAACAATGTGTTGTACTGAAATCATGGCCTAATAAAATTTCTTCTAATAAGTAAAATGTATTTCCATTTAAAGGAGAGACTGCAGTGATTGAGTCAGCCTTCTGTACTCGCATGTCAGAGTCATGACTGTTTCCCCTATTCTTACAGTTCTTAATTATGGCCAGTTCTGATTCCAGATCAACAGGTTTCTGTGGTCTTTAGAGAAGCGTCTGTCATTGCTTGTTTAAGAGAAGGAACTGTAAATGATTTCTAAGAGAGTTACACATGGAACATGAGCATGCGAGACACTTTTCAAAAATTGAAGAGTTTTTTTTTAATGTATTTTTTTTTATTTATTTATTTATGGGAGGGCTATGATGGGTATACAGCTATAAAAGCAGAGGGTAGGACAGTGCTATAAGTTTCTGAAGTTTGTCCTTTGTTGGTCTCATTGGCAGCTACAAACACGAAGATGAAAACAAGCCAGTGTGTGAGGGAGAACCCATGAGCATTCCAGGGATCACCAACAGCAACGTGAAAATCACCTACTCCTACTCTGTTACCTTCACGGTACCACACCTCCGGGGTTTGGCCAGCATGCAAATCTTAGCTTAATCTCTACTGTCAACACCGGAACCTGAGTCATCATTTGAACCAGCACTCACGTCACCTATTGCATTAGATGTACATCAGTCATCACTTAAATGTTTTATTGTTGCTTGATTATTAAGAGATGTTCCACATCACCACCAAGCTGAAAATGTTGAATTTTTTTGTTACATAAGAAAATCATTTACTGTAGGTGTAGCGGTTATATTTACTTGGTGTATTGAAAAAAGTTCCTTTTCAATATTTGTAGAAAAACAACAACATCAAGTGGGCCTCCAGGTGGGACTACATCCTTGTGTCCATGCCCCACACCAATATCCAGTGGTTCAGGTAGGTACTTTGCTTTGTTTCTGCTTTGACTAAGTCATCTCAGCTATAGGGAGCATGTGTCTGAAGGTTTATGATGAAAGCAGTGTAAACGTGCTCTGTAAATATTTAATTTGTGAAAAGAGGAGAAGTGTTCAGAAATAGTTCTGGGATGAACTGTGCCCAGGTTTACTCAAGGTGGTGATCTGGTATCTATAGACAAGAAGCAAGTGCTAAAAAGACAGTTGCTCGTTCAAGCCTGCAAAGTGATGAATTTAAGTCTTCGAACAGCTAAGGAGAGCATGGTGGCTTGGTTTTAAGTGAAAATGTAGTTAAGCAGGTTTTGACAGAGATGTGTAGGCTGGTACACTAAAATATATGCACACAACTGTAAATCTCCCTGTTCACCATGGGGCCTCAAGCTCTGCTGGAGAAACCACCTTCACAATACGGTATTAGTTATCCCCCGTATAGGTGTAACATACAGTACCAGTGGGAAAAGTGAGTCTCCTACAAACACTGTGTTATGGCAGTTCAGTTCCTCAAACATATATTTGCAGTTCTTGTGCATCAGTTCTCAGAGATGTAGGACACTTTTGGGTTATCTTGCTTTCACTCTTCTGTGCAGTTTGTCCCGTTCAAATATTTCTCAAGTTGCTCAGGTGGACTCTCACTTTTGACTGGCTGTGTACATCACCTCTGAGCTCTGTACCTTTTTTGTCTTGCGTACGGCCCCAGTTTTCCTGATATGAGTAATTTGACACATCACTGAACTGGTTTTCAGCTCTCCCAGTTTGTATGTCACTGTAAACACAGGAACTTATTTTGTAGAGTTGAGAAACCTATATGGTCTGGATCTTGCTTTGGGTTTTTTATACCTTTTATGTGACGTTATATGATGAAACCATGGTGAACAGTTGTAATAACGGGTTAAGTCATTATTCAGGGTGTATGATTAACTTGTGATATCAAACTATTCTTATTCACTCATCCTTTGCTTTGTTTACTGAAAGCTGTTTGTTCTGTTTTTTTTTTCCCCTGGACTGACACTTAACTAAAGTTGTCCCCCCTCCCCCTTTTTGCTTAGCATCATGAACTCCCTGGTCATTGTGCTGTTCCTGTCTGGGATGGTGGCCATGATCATGCTGAGGACTCTACATAAGGACATTGCGCGGTACAACCAGGTGGACCAGGTAGACACTCAAACTGTGTCACGTAATGTTTGTCCTTCTAATGACTCAATCAGCACAAACTGCTTTGGAATTTATTGATGGTTGGGATGGTTGATCCCATGATCAAGGGCCACAGTTGAAAGTGCAAGCATTCAAAGTTTCACCAAAATGAGGGGCATTGTTTAGAGAATACCTCTTTGCATTGTGGATCTATGAAGGCAGTTTTAGAGAATCTGCAAGTGAATGTTGTTTTGGAAGTGGAAACATGGCATTAGTCTTCAGGCAAATCTGGTACCGATAACGGGTTTCAGTTGACAATTAAAATAAACGTGTCTTGTTTTCCCTCTAACGCTGGCTCTTTTTTTTTTTTTTTTGTACTTGTGATGTTCACAGGCAGACTTGCTAAAGGTACCTCCATCAACTGCGAACCCTTCCATTTGCTATGTAAGCCTGTTGGTGGTAGTGCACCGCAGCTTTACCCTGTGCTTGATGTGGTGAATGATTGTGTTGTTTTCTGTCTAACCAGACCTGTTTCTTTAATGGGAGCCACACCGTTCTGTTGGTGCAGCAGATTCTGGTGTAGAAGCCAGAGCTGCACATTGATCTGATTAGTCACCTCGTACTCTTTTTGGGATTTGTCAATAAAGAGTAATAAATTTTGCTCCTAACCCTGTATTGGTTGTTGGTGATTCCTGTAGTCTTCATGCGAGTCCTACATCAGACTTTTCAGTGGATATCAACTTGACCTCACAAGAGTTAATCTTACTGGGGAAGGTGGTGCCGCAAGACCAGCTCACCCTGTTGTTGGGCATTGGTTCCAGCCTTGTGATGTGGTTTGCGTTCTCATGCTTCTGGTTCTTAATTGGCCACAGGAGGAAGCACAGGAGGAGTCTGGCTGGAAGCAGGTACATGGGGATGTGTTCCGACCACCCAGGAACGGGATGGTTCTCTCTGTATTCCTCGGGCAGGGCGCTCAGATCTTCATCATGACCTTCATCACTCTCTGTGAGTTGCCCTCCCCCGTCAGCACATGCACGCATGTCAAAAGTCTTGTTGTAAATCAAGGGGATTCTCAGTTTGTCTCCTCAAAGACCAGTGGAGGCTGTAGTTGTCGAAACGGCTTTCGGGTTAGATTATGTATAACTTCTTCCTGAGATACGGGGCATAGCTACGTGGTGGCCGTGGGTGGCCGATGCCACCCCTGACTGAAGCTCGATCACCCCTCTGGCCACCCCTGTTGCGCAAAGCACCCTGACCACACTGACAGGTGATTTTTTTTTTTCACTGCTCAAACTTGTACGACTCACATGCTGTTCCATGCGGCGTTATTAAGCTGAAGAGCTGCGAACCGCCTGCACGGCACAAACCTCTGTGTAGGAGGGAGGAGTAGGAGCGGGAAAATTCAATTTCGGTACTGTTACTCCAGCGAGGTCCAGCACAAGTGAGCAACGCAATGTTGTTTACCTACATTTCACTACCATTTCGTGAAAGTTTGTTAAAGTTGAGGTACTGCGATGTTTCATCATGACAAACAAATGTTAGCTTACCATGTCCCATAACTTAGCTAATAGGCTAATTAGCTAAAGTTACTGCTGCTAGCTAATTTTTAAATGTTACCACACATAATGCTACCACATCATAATACACTTACGTTATGAGTCTGTCACTGTTTTTATTAAGTAGCTATTCAGTTTAATGCTAAAGTGTTTCTTGATGCGTTTGTCTAAACTGTAGAGAGCAAAAGGAAAGCAGGGGAAGATTATGAAGATTTTTTTTTTTTCTTTTCTTTTCTTCGAACTGAGGACTAGTAGCAGTAAAACTGAAAATGACAGAGGCAGGGAAATGAACGCTATAGAGTGGGGAAAAAGCAGGGGAAATGTGTGCTGCTAAGAGAGACGAGGAGGAAGCAGAAATAGTCAGAGAGGGAGCGTGTGGAGAAGCTCTACAGACAACACACAACAGACCAGAATCAGCTGTGTAGGTTACATCAGTTGTATCTGCAAACAAAAAAAAAAAAAAAAAATTCCAATACCCAATTTGCATCATTAGCATCTAAATATATAAATAATACAGAATAAGGATCGTATTAAATGATATTATGTTTTTACAGACATTTCTAAGTACTGCCACTGTAATTTCTTGTGTACATTTGTAATAAATTCTAAAGAATTTATAGAATTTCTCTCTGTAGAATTTGCTTTTGGTACAGCATGTCGCAGTCAGTCTTTTTTTTTTTTTTTTTTGGGCACCCTAATGAAATTACTGGGTCTTACTTGACCACTCCTGGAAAAAAGTTCTGGCTACACCCCTTGCTGAGATGTATACATTTTTCATTGTTATACCCAGTACACTTATTACCTTCTGCTTCCTCTCTTAGTTTTGGCCTGCTTAGGTTTCCTGTCTCCTGCCAATCGAGGAGCTCTGATGACATGTGCCGTGGTTTTGTGGGTTCTGCTGGGCACCCCGGCAGGTTATGTGTCAGCACGAATGTATAAAAGTGAGTACAGTCCTGAAGTGGGACCTTCTTGAGTCAAGACCTTGTTGTTCGGTCAAGGTCAAGCATTGGCAGCGGGTAGCAGTCTGTAGGTCCCTGGTTCAATTTAGACCCATGGTGTACTAATTATTGATGGGAATAATGAAAACTCAGCTGTTGCTGTTGTTGCCCAGTGAGATTGAAGGTCATATTGGGCAAAGATTGCCATTAAATTGAAGTTTGTCAAAGTATTCTGCTGTGAAATTTCTAGTCCAACATATCTTTGGGGAAAAAAAGAGAACGTAAGACTTATGTTTTTTTTAATATATATTTCTGTCTCTTGCCATTTTAGCTTTTGGTGGAGAAAAATGGAAGACCAATGTTCTACTGACAGCACTGTTATGCCCAGGGTATGTAGTTATTTTTTTTAAACTCTCAAATCTGGTCAAGAACATGGTTAGCTTTTTGTCAGGGAAATTCACATATTATATTTTCTGTCATTTGTATCTTTTAGTGTAGACACAACAGTATGCGGATGCTGGGGCTTGTCCTTGTATTCTCCTGATCTCCCATGTAGTAACTTAACCATTCCACTTTCTGTCCCCTACCCCAGCATCATATTTGCCGATTTCTTTGTCATGAACCTGATCCTGTGGGTGGAGGGCTCCTCGGCAGCAATCCCTTTTGGTACGCTGGTGGCGGTGCTGGCCCTGTGGTTCGGCATCTCTGTGCCCCTCACCTTTGTGGGAGCTTACTTCGGCTTCAAGAAGCAGGTTTGCGCTTTACCACTTCTGCCTAACTGCATGTCATGAACAAAGGGTTTCCCTGCAAATCTCTTGAGATAAGTTTGTGATTCAGTAGACAGTACAAGTCTAGCAGACTTTATCTAGTTAGAAAGCATTTTACAGGCTGTTTTGCCAGCGCTGGTCAAGTAACATGGTCAAGGGTTAAGCAGAAGTTTTCTGCTCCTCGACCTTATGACCCCACCCGAGTTCCACTTTGCATTGGACTGTTGGTTTGGGTGGCTGAGACTTTCAGTTATCTGACGACAAGGTGCACAGCTGGGTTTCAGCTATGTGATGCCATCGCAACTACATGCAAAGTTAGTTTCATATATGGTGGGAGTTCTGTTGTTAATGGTAGAGAGGTGTGCTCAAAACCACAGAAAAGCTGAATGCCTTGATCCGTTCACCTGAATGGCTCCCACCCCTCTGCATGCTTCCTGCAGGCCATAGAGCACCCAGTGCGGACCAATCAAATTCCTCGCCAGATTCCTGAACAGTCATTCTTCACCAAGCCCCTGCCTGGGATCATCATGGGTGGCATCCTGCCCTTTGGGTGCATTTTCATCCAGCTGTTCTTCATTCTCAACAGTATCTGGTAGGCAAAGAGTGATCGAGTGCAGCTTTCTTGCATGTGGGACTCCGTGTGAAGGAAGTAGTGTGCTCACGGTTCACCCGGCTGGTTTCCTTATCCCGTAGGTCCCACCAGATGTACTACATGTTTGGGTTCCTGTTCCTGGTATTTATCATCTTGGTCATCACCTGCTCTGAGGCTACGGTGCTGCTCTGCTACTTCCACCTGTGTGCTGAGGTGAGAAGAGTGTGTGTATCATGTCAATGACTCTTTTAGAAGCTTGTTTGAGTGTCTGTTCATAAAACAAGCTTTTTATCAGTGCAACAGCAGTTTAGCCCTTTGTGGTTTTACGTCAACATTTATTTTATCTTCTATACTTTATTTCTATATATCGTAAACATCTGTGAGGCAGATTATTCAAATGTCCTAAAAATGTGCAAAAAGCTTTGAGAAGTATTGTAGAGGAAGACTAAACTCTTGTGGCCAGTTAGGTAAAATACTTTTGTTGGTTCAGCCAAAGAGCAACACTCAATATTGGGACAGAACAGTGGTAGGAAATCAAAGTGCTTCCACAGACCTCTGGTAAAAGCAGGTACTTATGTGTGGATTTTAAATTAAAAAAAAAAAAAAAAACCTCTGTAACCAGGGCATGATTTCAGCATATTCACCAATTCAATTCGGGACAAAACAAACAATCCAACGAGTGCAACGGAAACAGGTCCATGGCTTGCCTCTAATCAAGCCACTCGAAGTCCTACACTACGAAAAAGCACAGAGAGGCTGAGATAAAGCACTTTTCAACACCTCAGCCTAAAATATAAAGAGCTACTTTGTAAGGCAAGGTGTTGTCCAGTAGCAGACAGGGATTGAATGCAGGTGTGTTCTGGTGCTGGTGTCAACAAAAATAAGGATGTTACAAGAGCATCATCATTCCAGAGCTTTCCACAAATTTCCAAGCTCTTCCAGGAAGAACAACCAGTAGTATTGCATCGGTCAGTACATATGGTGACCGAATTGCTCAAGATTCTATTTCTAATCCCGTTTCCCAGGACTACCACTGGTGGTGGAGGTCCTTCCTCACCAGCAGCTTCACAGCATTTTACCTGCTGGTCTATGCCGTGCACTACTTCTTCTCCAAGCTTCAGATCATTGGTGCAGCTAGCACCATCCTTTACTTTGGCTACACCATGATCATGGTGCTCATCTTCTTCCTCTTCACAGGTAAGTGGCAGCACACTGTTCCAGTGTCATATG
The DNA here is from genome assembly GCF_900964775.1 of Scleropages formosus. NCBI lineage: Eukaryota > Metazoa > Chordata > Actinopteri > Osteoglossiformes > Osteoglossidae > Scleropages > Scleropages formosus. Next base: position 22,868,989 of record NC_041818.1, read on the forward strand.
TAATGGCCCCAATTCTCTTACGGGTGTATTATTGGCCCTCCTGTTTCATTGGGAGGAGTCTTGGATCCTTTGGCACTATACTCTAAACTCATTTGTAGGGGTCTTCCTGTATGGACGCATTTCCTGCAAAAAAAAAAAAAAACGCTTTCCTGAACTATGCTGCAAGAAGCAGGGCAATCCTGGAAATCTCTGGAAACACCACAAAATGTATTCTACAGCTTCTTATATGTGAAGTTTCTCACACTAGTAATTTATAAATAACAAAACTCACCATAGTGGCTTTGTGGGGGGTTTTTTTTTTTTTTTTTTTTTTGTTTTTCGTTTTTCAGACTCCATGGTTCTGGTGTTCTTCGTTTTACCTCCAGCGTGAACTTTGGTTGAATTCATGAACAGGTGTTTGTTTTCTTACTTGTGTTCTTTTGTTTCAGATATATTCAGCTAGTCAGTTTTTTCATGAATCCAGCACCACCGTAAACTGTTTTCTGACCTGCCCTGATGAGTTCTTGTTTGACTTTTGACAGAACGAAAGTCTTAAGAGCTCATTATGTTTTACATGTTTAAGGAAAGCAGGATTTGAACTGACAAGTACTGTGAGTAGTGAAGAGTGTAGGAAACGGACAATCTGTGAAGCGAGTTGCCAGTGGGAAGTGCAGCAGGATTGTTCAAATGGTGGAATGTTGACCCGCCAGGGTGTGTACATGCAGTCCAGCTGCTCTTTTGTTGGTTTTTGCTAGTGGCAGCTAGCCGTGTAGAGGAACTGCAAAGGTGGGTGTAACTGGGGGATGTTGGGTTTGGAGTGGGTGAGGCAGTTCATGACCCTGGCATCCTCCTAGGTGCAGTTTGATACACCTTTTGTACCTTGAGTGAAGGTGTGGTTTGAAATACTTCATGTTGTGGCTGAATGGGAGAGGACCAGTTTGCCTTCTAGGTAAGAGTTCTTAACTAGCTTTATAAGCCCGTAAAATTTTCCCTGACATTGTAAATCTTTGGTAAAGATTTTCCTTCTCTCACCTAAATTACCCTTTGAAGACTTCCCCTGAATTTATGGATGTAAAGTTGTGGGCAAAAATATTTCTTCCTAAGCGTTTTGTCTCTAATTCCTTTTACTGTTAATACTGCTTTGGATAAAAGTGTCAGATAAATGTAAATGAGAAAAGAAATGGCACTGACACCCCTGACTCCTACTTGGTAGAACAGACTTCAAAATAACTGCAGTCAAGTGCTTTGAAGGGTTTTCTCCCAACTGCTGTTTTCAGATCTTTACATGGGTTTTCAGTGGGTTTTTGGTCTGGACTCACTGCTGACCACTTCAGAAAAGTCCAGCATTTTGTCTTGAACCATTCCTGGTCATTTTTTGAAGTGTTTTGGGGTCACTGTTGTGCTTGAAGACCCTTGACCTTCAACAAAGACCCAGCTTTCTGACAGCATGTATGATGGTGCTCCAAAATGCCTTGGCATTCTCTTGATTTCACGATGCCAAACACACATTCAAGGCACCCACTGGCAGAGGCAGCAAAGCAACTCCAAAACATCATTGAACCCCCTCCACGTTTCACTGTAGGGAAGGTGTTGTTCTCTTTGAAGGCTTTATTTCGATTTCTGTAAACACAGAGATGGTGTGCTTGACCAGAAAGCCCTAGTTGGCCTCGTCAGTCCCCGGGACATTCTCCTCAAATGATTCTGGCGCATTCAGGTGCGTTTTGGCAAATTGCAGTTGAGGTTTCTTATGCTCACCATATAGCAGTGGGTCTCGCACATGCGTCACGCTTTGCCATATGCACAATCAAACCCGTGCAGATCCTTTCACACACGGTCCCTTGTATCCAAGCTCAGCAGACTGACTGTGGGGGTGGTGTGCTCTCAATTTTGGCTCCTGGCTCTGACTGATGTAAACTACCACCTGGCGTTAGCTGCAGAAACCATCCAAGCTTTTGTTCAAAATGCACGGCTTGTAAGTTTCACCCATTTTTTATATTTTGCCAATACAGTCAGATAACTAGCGACACACAATTCATAGCACAGATGCGTCACGGCCCCTGGGCTGCGATCAGTTAGGTATGGGCTCAAATCTGGCTCAGTCTCTGCAGTGTTTCCATGTTTTCCTGGTTTTATTGGCTTGCTCCAGATGCAACGGTTTCCACCCACAGTCATCCATGTTATCAACGTGAGAGTGCTCTGTCATGGACTGGTATCCTGTCTGCCTCACGCCCTATGCTTTTGGGATAGGCTCCAGACTCCTGCGACCCTGCATTTGACAAGCAGTTGATGGATGGTTGGGTACCCCTCATCACCTGCTGCTGGAAAATGTTGCTCAAGGGTTCAACATTACTTGCCCTCCTACTAAAACCTGCAGCTTTTAGGTGGCAGGCTGAGGTGTTACCTACTACACCTGCTTCACTAGAGACTGTGGTGGAACAGGTGCTTTAGGTCACGGTAGAACTGACTGAAGTTGTAGCTGGTGGTGACAGTCCTCACACATACAGACCCTCCAACTCAACACCCTTTTGCCAGAGTTAGCCTTTCCATTTTTATCTAGCTCTGGTTAGACGAGGAATTTCTGGGTGCCCTGGATGCATTTGTTGCCATTGGTTACAGTCGATGCACAAGAGTCTCACTACTGCTTTATGGAAACGTCCTCACTGTGTCACTGGAAATGTATCGCTGTGCACGCAGCGAGTGTTGGCAATAACGTAAAAATGTATTTTGAGCATACACCACCCTTTCTTCTATGTATTCCTAAGGAGGGCCTAAATAAATTTAAATTCCATCCCTCCCTTACCAACAACCACTTGACCAGTGAAGGGCTATTGTGGTCCAGAGCCTATCCTGGAAGCCCAGAATATAAGGCAGGTTATACTCTGGGTGGGACATCAGTCCACCACAGGGCAATTGCACACATGCAGACACATACACTAAGGCAGTTTAATGTCACCAGTTTACCTGAAACGTCTTCAGACTTTAGGAGGGAAACTGTCCTGAACATGGGGAGAACATGCAAACGCCACACAGACTAAGTTGGAATCAAACCCAGAAGTCCAGTAGATGTGAGACACCAGCCCTTCCTGTCGTTCCAGCATGCTGCCCCATGTATAAATACATGTTAATTCATAGGTTTATGGATATTTCCAAGCAAGTGATGAGTGAAACTGACATGGAAACAGCCTTCTGTGGTTCCATCCTGCATCACACACCAACATAACTTTATGCCCAGTGATTGGAGTCTCACTCTGTTACAAGTTTTTTTGTTTTTTTTTTTGGGAACAAGTCCAAGGACAGGCTGCATTGAACCATTCTGATTATGAGTTTCTACCCCAACAGTGGCAGCTGTGGATTTTTTTTTTTTCCTGTATTCAGTGATAAAACAAGAAAAAAACACTTTCATAGATGGCAAAAAGTTACTTGCATATCCACTGTTGCACCAGATGCACCTAAAGCCTTTCCCCACCATTGTTCTCCTCCCTTTTTGCGGCATGAAAAATGTCTCTAGCAGTACACTTGAACCATTACATATTTAACACAAGAAGATGAGTAAATAAAGAACACAGTATTCTATCCCCCCCCCCCCCCCTCTTTCTTCCACTCCCCTCTTGTTCTCCTTAGTTGAACTTTCAGTTTGTAGCTCTTAGGCTTCTCCTCCCTTGGGACCCTTCCAGAATTCATGTTATCTGAGGTTGTGTATCACTGAAAAACAGCTGTGAATGTTCAGAAAACAGGATCTTCCCGTTTTGCCTGAAATGGTCCAGCTGGTGGGGTCTCCGCCCTCCAGAGAAAGACACTCTGCAGTGGCGGTGCTTCCGGAAGGACCTGCCGTTCCACATCTCGTTATCATTAGTGACCGTCCAGTGTTGTCCAACAGCTGAGTGTGACTGTGCTTCTTCACTCCTCCTCTCCCTCCATAGGCACCATCGGCTTCTTTGCCTGCTTCTGGTTCGTCAGCAAGATCTACAGTGTGGTCAAGGTGGACTAGCCTCGGGGGACTGCATTGCTGCGCCTTCCCCCCGCCCGCAGTTTTTCCCAGGGACGGACGACTCGGCCGGAGGAAGGCTCCGCGGGGCTGCGGGGGGCCCTTTTACCTTTCCGACGCCAGGTTTGGGAAGCCGATGGCAAAACTGTGACCGCTAGCACTCCCCCCCCCCCCCTTCTTTAAAAACACCATGTACAAGAGCAGAGCACGGAAAGGTGGGACCCGCATGTATTTTTACGTGTGGAAAAGGAAAACTTCTCATTATGTTTTGTTGCTGTTAATATAATTGTTGCTGTTTTTTGCAGTTACTGTTACTGTTTGATTTGTGATAATTTGACTTGTACAAAAGATGGCGGGTTTGAGCTGTGTGTGCACGCGTGTGTGTGTGCGCGCGTGTGTGTGTGCGCGCGCGTGTGTGTGTGTGTGTACACTCCAAAGATTTCTCTGCTTTTTTCAGGCAGCCGTGTGGGGATGGGGTCGAGTTCGAGGTTACGGAACTCTGTAATCACTAAGCATCTTACGTTGAAGGACTTCTGTGGGTTTTTTGTGCATTGAAGGGTTTTCAAGATATGTATAGAATTCTTGCTTTATGTTCTTGAAAATTCCTGAGTCCTTTTGTAATTAATTTATGCATATGCTTTACTGTAGACTTTATCCCTCCAAAATTTTATAGCTCTTCACATATGAAGACACTCCGTTCTTCTCTTAAAATTGTCTTCAAAAATGGCTTTATTTTGTCATTTTCTGCTTGTCATTTTCACTTAACTCTGCTAAAATATTGGTTAATATGAAGAGTAATAAACGGCACACTTGATTAAGAGGCACGTCCTTTTGATGGAGTGTTTAAATATTGGAATTGACCCCTTTTTTTTTTTTTTTTTTGCATTGTTCATAGTTTTTGCCTTTGGATTAACCTGCAATGTGTGGATCCCAGGCAAACCTGAATATGCATCTAAAATCACACTTAGCGGTGACACGGAAACACTGCTGTCCTTGTGTAGTCTGGTGTATTCCTTTGTACTACATCTTGTCAGTTAAAATAATGTAGCTTTGCAGAACAGTTAAACTCACATATGGTTTATTCAGGTGTACAAAAACATTGTTGAAACACTGCTGAAAATGATTAAGAAAGGAACACCGCACAGTATAAATATTACATAGTCTTAGTTACAATAGTATATAAAACATCATAGTTCTTATGTACTACCATAAAATAAATATCACATAAGAAATAACATCAGTACGATATTAAATGGAATACTGAGAGTTACAAATGTTCCTTTTGCTTTTCTCCTGATTGTCTTCTGATAGAACTAAAAATGTACATTTTGCCAAGTTCCTTACAGTACTCTTTACTTTGTATTTCACTACAATAGTTTTATTTGCTATGCGGTCACTCAGTTTCATCTTGTCAAACAGGAACAAAACACGAGTCAAACAGCTTCTGAATGGCACTGAGAACGAATCGCAGCAGAGAATCACTGTTCAAACAACAGTCCGTCTTGACTCAAATACAATTAAATATTCATGGTCTTTAAAATGATACAGAACTTGAACTGTTTTATTGTTCAGGGTGCCCTGTCTGTGGGACTGTTCGGGCTGTGTGCGGGGTTCATGCAGAAATGTACATTTTTATTACTTTATAGACATTTTGAGCATCCTCGTGAAGGTGGGGTCTTCAGAAAGAGTCACGTGGCCAAACGTCTTTCCTGCATGAACCTCTATATCGATTCACATTTTGGTTTGCGCTTAAAAGCTGACGCTTTTTGAGGCTGAGATGTAAGACAGATGTGGGGAAAAAGACGCAGCTGCAAGTGAAGCTGCATCTTTGACAACACACACATTGTCTGAAACCGCTTATCCCAAGCAGGGTCACAGCGAACCAGAGCCTAACCTGGCAACACAGGGCGTAAGGCTGGAGGGGGAAGGGACACACCCAGGATGGGACGCCAGTCCATCACAAGGCACCCCAAGCAGGACTCAAGCCCACCACGCTACTGCACCCCCTTCTTTGACAACATGGTCACACAATTTCATCCATCATTTGTGGTCCCCAAAGATGACTTTCTGCCACTGTGTAAAAATACATTAGAGGTGGGAATTATAGGCACAAAATGACGTGCGTGTGCGTGTGTCCGTCTGCGTGTGTCCGTCTGCCTGCCCACCGGTGCACATCAGTGTGGTTTTAAGCGGTGTATATAATATTAACACCGACCGCGGCTGAAAATTGACACAAAATCTTTCTTTCCACATCATGTGACAAGTAAAGCTGCCCTTTTATATTCTTGTAAACCATGGTAAGAAATTGCATTCTTTACTGGTGCCCCATGGGAAAATAAATGAAATACCTGAACTTTAAACTAATTTCATGAATGATTCCCACACGCTGCCCTTTTACAGAATCAGTTTCCCCCCCCCCAATTTTCATCAACCCCTAGTCTAGGATCATGGTGACGAGGAGCCTATCCCAGAAGCATACGGCATAAGGCAGGATAGGCCCTGGACAGGCCGCTAGTCTATTGCAGGACCGTTCAAAGTCACTAATTCACTCAAGCTGTCTTTGCACTGTGGGAGGGGACTAGAGCATCCATGGAAACTCAGGTGGACATGGAGAATACATGCAAACTCCATGCTAACTGAGCTGGATTCAAACCCACAGCCCAGCATCTCTGAGATGGATTTTTTAAAAAAAATATTTAGCATCATTTTGCCAAGATCCTTGGGTGACCTGCACATTCTGGCTGAATGTGACTTTGAGCACACACTGGTGGTGCCTGTGTGGAGCCACGTGGCCAGTACCAGGGGTTGAGCAGCCTTTGAGAGAGAGAGAGAGCGAGAGAGGTGTGTGTGTGTATCACATTAGCATAACACGTTATCCCTGGAGTCGGTAGGAACTGAGGAAATGCATCCCGTGATATTGTAGGTTATACCAAGATGGCAATGCTGTCAAGTACCGTGTTTACCAGGAACACCGACCGACGGGCCACACGCCTCACTTGCTGTGGACGGTGAGTTCCTTCTCCGAGCTGATGCTGAGGGAGGTGGTCTCCTTGCGGCTGTCCCTGGACCTCCTCTCGGCGGGAGACGACGAGGTGGTGCCCTCTTCCCAGGTGCGCAAGGGGCAGACCCGGGGGGCCGCGCCGGGCACGTGCAGGCGCCCGGAGCGACCGTCCGTCGCCGCGGAGCCGGAGTCGAGGGCGGAGCCCCGCGGCGGGCGGTGTCGGCGGTCCTGCCTGCAAAGGAGGGGTCCGCAGAGCAGAGCGGCGAACTCCTTGCGCACGCTCCGGTGCATGTAGCCATAGATGTAGGGGTGCACGCAGCACTGCAGGAAGAAGAGGACGAGGGCCAACGAGGCGAGCCAGGGCGGCACGGCGGAATGCGAGTGCGCCGCCACCGTACCCACCACGCTGTAGGGTCCCATGCTCAGCACGTAGGAGGCCATGATGATGAAGACGACCCGTGCCGCCTTGCAGTGGTACTGAAAGCCTCTGTGCTTCGCCCGGGGCCGATTCCCAGCAGAAACGGGCCCATCCCGGGGCGGCGGCGGCGGCGGCTGCTGGGGGGCGGGACAGGGGACAGCGGTGGCAGTGGTGGCGTTGGGATCCTGCTGGTGACCGCTGTGGATCGGGTGCACCAGGGCATTCTGCCTCCTGGCCGCCCGGAACACCATCCAGTAACAGGCCAGCATGATGGCGGCGGGGAGCCAGAACGAGAGGGCGGACAGCAGGGCCGAGTAGGACGCGCTGGAGGACCAGAGGACGGCGCAGGCGCCGTGGCGACGGTCGAAGCCGATGGCGCCCCACCCGTAGAGCGGCGGCGTGCTCTGCAGCACGCTCACCAGCCAGGTCCCTGCGATGAGGTTGGTGCCCAGGTGCGGGGTCATGCGCGTCGGGTAGGACAGCGGGTGGATGATGGCCAGGTAGCGGTCCACCGACACCACGATGATGGTGTTGACGCCGGCGAAGGCGAACAGGTGCATGAGCACCACCAGCACCTGGCACAGGCGGCCGTCCAGCGGCCACACGCTGGGCACGGCGGCGGCGACGGCGAAGGGCATCACGAGCACCGTCTGCAGCAGGTCGGCCAGCAGCAGGTTGAGCACGAAGCGGTTGGCCACGTGCAGCAGCTGCGGCTTGCGCTGGAACACCAGCAGCACCAGGACGTTGCCGAAGAGCGACGTGCACATGATGGCCGAGATGAGCGCCATCTTCACCGCGCTGTCGAGGAGGGAGGACGGGGGCGGGGCGCCCGGGTCCCAGGGCCCGGCGCTGGAGTTACCGCCCGCGTCGGAGGGCGGGGAGCTCGGCATGCTGGGGGGGAGCCGCAGGCCGGCCGGGCGGGCCCTCGGACCCGCTGGCGCTCCGCAGAGCTAGGGGACAGTGGCATGAAGAAACGGGAGCTCCGCAACAGCTCCGCTCAACTCGCTGCTCTCTTGTTCACTGCTCTCTCTTGGGGGGGGGTTGGGCTCCTTGGCAGGCAGGCAGGCCGAGGAAGGAGCCGCCGAGGGGCCATTTAACAAGGAGCCTCGCCGCACCGCACCGGTCACATCGCTACCGCACACGTTACCGCGGTACGAATGCGCCGCGGACGTCAGCGTGGCAAGCGCGCGCCGGAGTAAGCCTTTTCCCGCGACGTCGTCTCCGCGAGCCTGGATGCGGCACGCGACACGCACGCGCTCGGAGACACCGATCTGTCAAAATGTCGCCGACGTCCGTGAAGCGGGGATCCGGAGGCGCGCGTTCGCTCAGCTCGCGCCGGAAAAACGTCAAAGGAGCACGAGCTTACAAAACGGTCTCGGTACCTCGAGCGGCCGTCACACCCGCATCGGCACCAGCATCGTCACCATCAGCAGCATCAGCAGCAGCAGCAGCATCCTCATCTTCCTCCTCATCCTCCTCCTTCTCCTTCCCTCCGTCGCGCCGCGTCCGACTGGAACGCCGCGGGCTGCGCGCTCCCGCTCGGCGGCGCGCTCCCGCTGCCACAGCGCTTCCTCTGTGGGATGTGGCTCTGCGTGGATGTGGATGTGGATGTGGTGTTTTTCCGTGTGTCCAGACGAACAGCATCCAGGCACATAAAACAAAATAAAGCAAAAATAAAATAGGAAAAAGGAAAGGGAGGCGAATGATTTTTAGACACCGAATGGTGTTCAGAGCCCAGTGCAGTGTTGTTGGATCCACACCCTTCGGTGTTTGTGTGTGTGAGACCTTGGGTCACACAGGGGCCACAAGTTCAGCCAAGTTCAAGTGTGGTAATTCACCCCAGCCGGTGCAGTAAAAAGACCCGCTTGACTACAGGGACCCGTAACTGTGAAACTCCACAGAGCGGCGCTCCGTCAGTGTCTCGTGTCGTATTTATGGTCATGAAGATGGAGCGCATTTGTGGCCACGAAGCAGCGGTGAAGTCGCAGACATCGCAGCACGGAACGGATGTGTGTGAGGTGGAGAAGCAAGAGAGCAGAAAGTACAAACCACGCGGCATCTCCAGCCCCATCTAGTGGATCAGATCTTCAGCTTCATATTTCCTACATCATGCAGTGATATCCGCACATCCAGCTTGTCCGATGGAGGGTCGCGGTGGTCGGGAGCCTGTCCTGGAGATATAGGATGTGCGGAAGGGAACAGGATGCAAGTCCAGTCACACACCCTGTTCTCCCTCTCTCTCTCTCACACACACACACACACACACACACACACACACACACACACAGAAAGTGTCACGAGTTACCATGAGACACACAGGTTCAACCAAATTGACTCGGACTGAATGAGACTCGAACAGACAAATGGATACGCAAGCAGAGCAACAGAAACAGATAAAGCGGCAAACTGAAAAAACGGACAAACAGAAAACACAAACATATAAACAAACAATCAGACAGACAAACGTGAACCGAGAGAAACACGGATAAAAGGGGAAACTGACAATCAAAGAGATAAACAGACAAACATACAATCATAAAAACAAACAGAAACAGATAGAGACAAACAGACAAACTGAAAAACATTTAAACAGAAACACAGATGAAGAAACAAACAAACAGAAACACAGATAAAAAGACCAACACAGATAAAGAGACAAAGAAACAGACAAACAAATAGAAACACATAAAGAGACAGACAGACGAACAAACAAACAAGCAAACAAAGAGAAAGACAGATAAAGAGACAAGCAGACGGACAGACAAATAAACAGAAACACATAAAGAGACACAATCAAACAAGCAAACAGAAATACAGATAAAGAGACAAAGAAACAGACAAACAAATAGAAATACATAAACAAACAAACACAGATAAAAGAACAAAGAAACAAAAATAAAGAGACAAACAAGCAAACAAACAGAAACACACATAAAGAGACAAACAAACATTTAGCTGATGCTTTTCTCCAAAGCAACTTACAATGCTAAGGTTACAATTATTTACCCATTTATACAGCTGGGTAATTTTACTAGAAAAATTCAGGGTAAGTACCTTGCTCAAGGGTTCTACAGCTGGAGGTGAGACTCAACCCTGCAACTTTTAGGTCCAAAGGTTGTTGCTCTAACCACTACACTACCAACTCTCCCCGACAAAAGCAAAAGGACAAACAAACAGACAAACAAACACAGATAAAGAGACAGACAAACAAATAGAAACACAGATAAAGGGACAGACAAACAAACAAACAGACAGATAACAGATTGACACCAGCACTGCAAACTCCTCTCCGGGGCCTTTTTTTCTTCGCCAAGACACCCCCCCCCCTTGCACCCACCCCCACCGCCGCCCCCGCCCCCTTCACTCGAGCAGCCGCCACAATGCTGTTTGTCTGCGGGGCCCCAAACAGTTTGTAAGCAATTACCCATGTTTGCCCCTGAAGGTGACTGCCCCCGCGGGCCTGGCAGCCATTGTCACGGGGAGCTCTTTGCGAGCGCCCAAGTGGGGCGGCCCCGACAAAAGAGAGAAGTGCCCGATTGACGAGGGCCCTCGGTGTCCAAAGGAGCCTCGCAAAGTGCCTCTATGGGGCCCTTTGAGCGCATTAACTGGCGGCGAGGGCTACCTGCCATGGACACATTTAGCGCATTCATTCACGGCGCCTCAGAAAGGCCTTTTAGCGCCGCTACAGCTGCATGAAATGCCTCCTCAATGGGCTGATGGGCACAAAAGACAACAAACCTCAAGTGCGGGAGAATGAAGTGTCTCCTCAGATGCGGCCCTCCATTGAGAGCAGGGTGATTCCCCCCATTGAGCCGCCGGCGGAGCCCCCCACCCCCCGGCCTAATTACTCTCAGGCGTGTCGTGTTGTGGCGTGGAGCGCGAAGAAAGGCGCCGCCGCCCCAAAGTGCTCTTTAATTAAATCTTTCTAGCTGACGAGCTTCCCGTCAAACGGCGCCGATGACAGGAGCGGCCCCCGGGGGGCGGGCCGCCGAGCCGGAGTCCGGGTCGAGCCTCGAGCGCCCCGTCTGCGGGGAGCATACGCATAGGGATGCTCATCCTCACAGCCCCATGATGACAAACACACAGGATCATCTTACATTGATTCTTTATTATATTTATTCACTTAGCAGATGCTTTTCTCCAAAGCGACTTCCAACGAACTCTATGTAGTGTTATGAGCCCACACACCTTATTCACCATGGTGACTTACACTGCTAGATACACTACTTACAGTGAGTCACTCATCCATACTTCAGCAAAACACACACACACTCTCTGTCACTTGCACACTATGGAAGAACCTGAACAGCATGTCTTTGGAGTGTGGGAGGAAACCAGAGCACCCAAAGACTTACACTGCTAGATACACTACGTCACTCATCCATACATGAGTGGAACACACTCTCTCTCTGTCACTCACACACTATGGGGGAACCTGAACAGCATGTCTTTGGACTGTAGGAGGAAACCAGAGTACCCAGAGGAAACCAACACCAACACAGGGAGAACATGCAAACTCCACACAGACTGAATGGGAATCAAACCCATATCCTCTCGCACCACCCAGGCGCTGTGAGACAGCAGCGCTACTCGCTGTGCCACCGTGCCACCCGTTTACCTGATGCTTTTCTCCAAAGTAACTTATAGTGTTATTCTACCTACAGTTATTTACCCATTTATACAGCGGGGTAATTTTTACTGTGCCAATTCAGGATAAACACCTTGACCAGGGGTACTACAGCAAGGGGGTGGGAGCCAGACCCAGGTATTTTGAGTGTAACGCGGTGCCCCTAACCGCTACGCCACCTGCTGACGTAAAGAAGCATCGCTTGCACATTTGTATCGGACTTAACCTTTTTACCACGGTGTTACGGCCGTTTAAAATAACTGCACGGTATTTGTTTTTCTGAATTTCCCTGTAAGGTTTTTAGTAACGTTAACGCAAGCGTGGTAAAGTTACGGTGAAGGCCGGCTGCACGGATAGTTGTCGGGATGACTGAAGCGGCGCTCAGAGGAGTCCGTTTCAGGCGTCGCCTACTGATGAGCGCCTCCTGCTGTCCTTGCGAGGGACGTGCGCCGCAGACACAGGAGTCCTGTCCCCAGGCAGGACGGATGTGGACCCCCTACCTGCGCCCGACAGGTAATTGCCCAGCATCCCTCCCCAGCTTCACAGGCAGGCAGCCGGAGGAGAGCAGCGGCCCGAGATGAGAGAGACATCAGAGGGACGAGGGGAGGCTGCGGGCGCCAGGGAATAGCGTGCGCGCGCGCGTGTGTGTGTGTGTGTGTGTGTGAGAGAGAGAGAGTTTATCCTCTGCTGAGAAGCAGGGAAGAGCCTTGTGTCCTGAGAGCTGCTACACTCGTTTGATGCTTGAAATATTCCAGCTGTAATTGTCCAAAATGTTCATTGATATTTGTTATTATTTATGTGTTACGTATTTATTTTTGTGGCTGTGACTCTGCACCTTTTTGCTATGTTTTAAGGTACTCTGTGTGCGTGTGTGTGTGTGTGTCTGTGTGTGTGTGTGTGGATTTCCCTGCTGGGATTAAAAAAGTCCCATCCTATGTTGGGTGTGTAGGTGTGTTTCTTTCAGCGCATACTGTGCAAGTTCTGATGCAGCTGTGTGTGTGCGTTTGTGTATGTGTTTCTTGCCACAAATGTCCCATGTCCCAGCGTGTCCCCGCACGTTCCAGGCCGCACACACAGATGTGACCGCGCCGCGTGGCCTCCGATCGCGTTGGGGTCACACATGTGGAAGTGCGCGGGATGAATGGAGTGTGAGAGCGGCCCCGTCTCAGGAGGAGGGATGAGTTCATTACTGCTGCTCACAGTGTGGAAAGTCGCCGACAGGTGTGCTATTGTGTGTGTGTGTGTGTGCGTGTGTGCGTGTGTGTGCGCGCGCGCGATTCCCTGCTCTCCCAGTTTAATGGCCCGACTCTCGGGGCCGTTTCCCTTAATGCGGACGAGCCAGCGCCGGCCCCCATTCTCCTCGCACGGCTATTGAGCCGGGACCCCCGAGGCAGAGCGAAGAATGGGGGGAGGGGCCCCCGGCCGGCGCGCGGATCCGCGTGTAGAAAGGCCCCGCGCCGGAATCCCGGTCCACACACGGTCCTCGACCGCACCTCCCCGTCCCTCGTGGGCCACGTCCCGTGGAATGTCCCGCGCTCCTTCCCTAAGCTTCAGCCAGACGGTCACCCGCCGACACCTACGTGACCGCCGTGGAATTGTGGGTAAGAAAAAGCGCCATCTTTTCCGCTCTTCTGTCTGAAGTGAGAATAAACACGTGAGCGAAGCGAGACGCTGCGGACAGATCTGCGTGGACTGCTGTGTTTCACGCACCAGGGCGGCTTGAGGGGACATGAGTTTAAAGCGTGAACAGCAGCTGAGCTGTAGGATGAAGATTCAATGTTTCTGGGCTGACGTTGCAGAATGTTCTGGAAAAAGGTGTCAAGGCAGCAGTTCCAGACTGAGGAAGAGAGAATTCCAGGTCTAATGTTCCGGAGCAGAGTCGAGAGACCGTGTGTGAGGACAGTGTGCGAGGACAGTGTGTGGGGACAGTATAAGGACAGTGTGTGAGGACAGTGTGCGAAGACAGTGTGTGGGGACAGTGTGTGAGGACGATGTGTGAGGACGATGTGGACAGTGTGTGGGGACAGTGTGCGGGGACAGTGTGCGAGGACAGTGTGAGGACAGTGTGTGGGGACAGTGTGCGGGGACAGTGTGCGAGGACAGTGTGAGGACAGTGTGAGGACAGTGTGTGGGGACAGTGTGCAAGGACAGTGTGTAAGGACAGTGTGAGGACAGTGTGTAAGGACAAATGACGGATGTGTGAGGACAGTGTGAGGACAATGTGTAAGGACAGTGTGTGAGGACAAATGACGGATGTGTGAGGACAGTGTGCACATCGCGCACCGCGACTATAACTGGATCGCCTTAGTTTAAAAAGCTTCAGTGTCTGTTGAACCTCATTGATTATTAGACTCCGGAATCTCGAGCTCATCTTCACCACCTGATCAGCGACGCTCCGAGTCACATGACCTTTCTTTCAGCAATATTTTCCTAGACTGACTGAGTTATTAAGTTTTCAGGGAAATAAGAGGAGTTCGACGCGGCGGGATTCGCAGCGGCGCCGCTTCCTCCTGAAGCCCGAACGTGCGAGTCGCCGGAGCGCGTCGGCCGCCGCCTGCAGTTCCTCCCGCCGCCACCAGATGTCAGAGTTCGCTTTGCTTTCGCGCGCGCCGCCCGCGTTCGGCTCGCGCTCGCGCCCCCGGAGCGCCGCGCCGGTGTGCGCGCGACGTGACAGCTTCCCCAGGAAGCTGGGGTGACATTTGCTTCAGTTAATGACACAAGCTAATTAATCATTAGCGATCCCAGAGGTACGCCAGTTAGGGGGTCTTTGTGATGCCTCCCCCCAGCGGGGGGTCGGAGCCCCAACACGTTATGCATGCGCGTGTTTAACGGCCTTGTTCCGCGCTAAAACCTATTAATGTTCCCCATTTAGGTGTTTAGACTGGGTTCAACTTGTGTTTTCGCAAAGAGCGGGAGAAGCGCTTTGAAGTTTATTTTGTTTGCTATTTTGTTTCTGCACCTTGAGCGTCTGGTGTTTGGGAAAAAGGCCTCGTTGTCGGTAGATGAACTTGCAGTCGATCCTCTGGGCGCAAGCAGCACGAGAGCCTATCAGTGTGTGTGAGTGTGTGTGTTTGTGGGGGGGGCACCGCTGGATACCCCCTGAGGGCGAGCAGTGCATTATGGGTCACGATTGCTTTGTAGATGGAGGACAGTGTGTGTTCGTGTGGAGCCAAGTCCACCCTGCCTTCCACGGGCAGGAACACATGTGTGTTCATGCATGTCGCAGCGCGCGTCATCTAGCGCACACACACACACACCCACGTGTGCGCGCGAGGGCATTCGTACACGCGAAAGTGCACACGCCAGCATAAGGGGTCACAGATGTACGTAGCGGCACAAATTCAGCCCGTTCTGATCGCGTCCCACGGCGCAGGAAGCGGACCAGCTGTCCTGCGATGGACGCGCGTCTCGGCCGAGAGCCCGAAGCGACACGCTGGTGTTTGGCGCCATCCTTGGCGCGGCGATGCCTCTGATGCTCGGTTCCCGTTGGAAGTCAACGCTCCGCGTGCCTCCTCCGGTGCTGCCGCGACCAGGGGCCCTCGCGCTGGGGGCGGGGCCACAGCCGCGTACTTCTCGTCCGATTGGGCGGTACGAAGCAGGTTGGTTGGAGGGGTGGGCCGGCGGGGTGGGGGGGCCACACGCCGCCTCCCCGTTTGGGAAAGCTTACCTGTGTGCTCCCCTCAGCCCCGACTGGCAGCCCCACTTCGCCCCCCACGGTGCCCTCATTAACTGTGGATGGGCGACGCTCCTCTCTCAACGCGGTCCCTTCGGTCCCCGGCGTTCGTTTCCGTCCGGCCATCTGGACGCGGGATCCGCCAGTCCTTGACCAACATGGATGTCGACTAGGCCGTGGGAGGTCTGCCCCGCTCCTTAGCGCCGACGCCTCGCAGAGCCGCTCGATGCCCCACAGGTCACTGCGGGGGGCACCGCCCACCTGTTGAGAGCCTCGCTCGCCCACGGGTGTGCGAGGAGAGATAGGGGTCTTAAATTTTTCTCTACTGCTGACGTACGGCTGGTGTGTGGGACGTAGACGGTTAGAGCACCGCCTCCTCTCCTGGGTTCCGCTGGAAAGGTGCCTTTGCTCACCTCTTGGACGAACACCCCATCCTTCACATCCACTCCCATCCTGGAACGACCGCCGCTCCTGGTGGAACCGCGAACCTAACCCACCTGGCAAATCCACCACAGATCGCCTTTAATTCCAAAAAATGCTCCATTAAATCCCACAAAGTTCAACTTCTCTTCACGGGTGTTTGTGCTCAGAAGCACGTTTGGAACGAAAAATCATAGGTGATGGAGATGTCAGCACAAGCCAGTAGGTGGCGCGGTGGTTCGAAGCGTCACCCTTCAGGCTGAAAGCAGCTGATTCGAATCCCCCCCTCAGCTGTAGTACCCATGAACAAGATCCTTTCCCTAAATTACCCAGAGATATAAATTGCTAAATAATTGTAAGTTGCTTTGGATGAAAGCGTCAGCTAAATGAATTAATGTTACCATAGCAACCCAGTAAATCTATGTCACCTTGGACAAAGTAATCATATTAATAAAGACCATAATAATTCCATGAAGCAGAGTAGGGCAGGATGGTTTATATCTACATGGTGCCCTTTGTACATTAACGTCTGGTAAATAACAGGCCGAGTGAGGAGTCGCGCTCTATCGGCGTGATGAAATCCTGCAAAAACACACCGTGCGCAGGACGGGACCCGGGTCCGCGTGGAGCCGCGCGGCTCGTTGGGTCGTCTGTCATCGAGAGGTTCGCAATTACATGTGGCAGCGCTCTGCGTGAGACGACGCTTCGCGGTCCTTTGTGTTCGACACCCCCGGCCCCCGCCCCGGCCGGCAGAGGGGAGAAGTGCGGAATGCGATGTGTCGTCCCCGTCCTGCCTGAAAGGCCCTCGCATTGGACACACCTTGGACGGACAAAGGATGAAAGGGTGACGTGCCGAGCCAGATAGAGACACGCCGCGCTCTGGCCTGTGGCGCCGCTATGGTTGTCCCTCCTTTTCTCCACGGAGGTCAGATCAGGGCGGAGGGGCACCGTGTAGATGGCGGGGAAACCCGGCGCACGGCGGCACGGAGGGGGACGGAAGGGACAGAGACGGTGTCCACATGGTCCTGCCTTGAATCGGACGCTTGTTTTCACGCGTTTTTACAGACTTTGCACTGTAGGCCTGTGTGTGAACGAGTAAAGGTGCGTGCGTGCGTGCGTGCGTGCGTGCGTGTGTCCAACAGTGTCCAACCCCCAGCAAGAAATACACAGAGACACCGACATGTCGCTGATGATCACTTGTCTCCATGGGGTGAAAAATCGCAGGACCACAGACAGCGGCTATGAAGTCCCGTTTGCACGACCTTCCCGTGTTCACGTGGGCTCCCTCCGGGCGCTCCTGTTTCCTCCCGCATTCCACAGACATGCGTTTCAGTTGAAACGGTGCCCTTAGTGTGTGTGATTGAGCGGGAGGGACTCGAACCCCCTCCAGGCTGTACCCGGGCTGTTGAAAACGGACGACTGCTGGATGGCTTGTGGAGACTCTGCGTTGTAGCCGAAGTGTCTGTGGCGGGGTGGGGGGGCAGATCTCAGTCGGGTCCCTGCTCTTCCCCCCTTGAGGAAGGTATTTGCTGAAGTAAACATTCGCACAAGTAAAAATATCCAGCCGTACGAAAACGGGCAAAAAGTTATAAGCTACTTTAATCAGCTTGGATGGAAATGTCAGCAAAGCAATTAATGCAGTGATGTAATGCTGTTTTTCGGGGCTTCGTCGCCACTCGGCGAGCGATGCTTGGTGGGGGTGCGGCTTTTTTAACTACGGGGGGGGCCTTAGCCCATTAGGGTCTTACCCATCACCTGCGAACGCGGCGCAAAGCTCGGCGCTAGCTGTAAGCGCTAAGAGCTGACTCTTCTGGTCCCCCACCCCGCCGGGTTCCCACCCTTCCCAGACAGATGGTGGTCTGTGCCGTGTACAATCAGGGCTATTCATCCCGGCCCACCCACCCCACCTGCACCGGCCCAATCAGAACCTAATGAACACATCGCGAGCTGTCTGCTCCAAATTACTCCCAGCAGGAGCTCATCCACAGGTACCTCCAGAACCCTGCCACCGCCCCCCCCAGTCTCTGCACACCCAGCTTTTCCATCCCGACGTAATTAAATCAAGATTTCTATCTTCCACCGCCAGCATTCCTCAGCAGACAGTGGAGTGTGGGCGGAGGTACGGCCCGACTCGGCCTCCTGACCCGCGGTCCAGAACTTCACCCATCTTCTCCTGCTCCTCTTATCTCATGGCTTTCACACAGAAATCGTTCGCTTTTTTCTTTGCTCGGGGGGGCGGCAGAAACTGCCGGAACTTTCCCCTTTCCTGCTGTATGAGATCGCTGTACTGACTGTGCGCTGGGATTGGTCTTGGGTTTGGAGCACAGCTCTGATGACAGGTGTCCTTCTCTGGCTCACCCTTTTACCTCCCTATTATTATTATTATTATTCTTAGTTTAGCTGGCGCTTCTCCAAAGTGACTCAAAAGCCACTTACAATGTTTTACTCTTTTACACAGGCAGGTCATTTTTACTGTAGCATGGTAAATACCTTGACCAAGGGTACTTCACCAGGAGGAGATTTGAAATGGGTGCTTTGGACACGGGTTCGAATCCACTGGTCCTTGCTCTTCCCCCCGAGGAAGAAGCAAACATTTTACGGTATAGAGGAGGCTACAGTAAACTGGCGTACAGCTCTGCGGTGTGGGGGTCAGAGGTTAGGGAGCCTCCAGCATGAAGTTCTATGAAAAGGAGGCCTACAGTGGACAGGTGCCATGTCACCAGGCTGCTGCTGAGGACAGAGGGACATCACACATGTCCTCATTTGACTTGAGACAGGATGAGTTTGTCAGCGGCCGACTTCGCGGTCACCACAGTGACACGAGCGGATGTCGGTCGCAAGGGGTACGGATCCGTCCAGGTGTTACAGACGCGTTGTGTCCACAGCCTGGTGTTTTGCGATGGAGCTCAGATACAGCCGTGGCGCTCGGTGCGAAACGGCAGCGCTCTTCTGGGAGCCTCGACTCGACTCGCCAGGCCTTGGTCACAAGTCCAGCTCATCTTGCCACCTGTGAGTCTAGAACATTCCCCACCCCCCTTCCCCACCCTCCGCCCCCAGGTGGACCCCTCGGTCCCAGCGTGTCTGTTTATCAGAGCAAGTGCACCGCCCTTCGTTTCCTTTATCTTATCTCCTCTTCCACTTGGCTCCTTCTACTTGAACCCAGGGCAGACTGGCCCTGCTCACCCTGTCTCTCTCCGCATTGCGGTCCCCACCACCCGCCGTTTAACGCCGCGTGCCGGTGTCTCGGGCTGCACCTCCACAGCCACGGGGACCCGGAGACGGGAGACTCGCACCGAGAGGAATGTCGCCCCCCCCACGCAGCGCCCTCCTCTGGGAGACAGGACAACCTGTAGTCGTCACCGGGGGCTTGAGATAAAAGGGGGCAGAACAGATAGGGGGTTTTTAACAAGTTCACGCGGTGCAGGCAGGGATTTGGGCAGGACCCACCAGACGGGGACGACGAGAGCCGATTTACCCCGCCCCCACCCCCGGCAGATCGACCTCCTCCGGTCCTCCAGCCTCTTTGTCTCCAGTGAGCCCCTCCACCCCGCCGTGACATTTTCTTATCATGTTTATTTGTTTAATCCACCCCCCCGCCCCCAATCCGAGCAAGGCCTAGTGCGCTGGCTGTCCGCCGGAGAGGACTCACACCCTCGGCCCCCGACAATGGGCGGCGGCTTCTCCTGTACGCCTGTGGCTCCCATCCAGAGGGAGGTATCGCCCCTTCGTCTTCCCTGCCACCCCCCACCCCCTCCCCCAGGAGTCCACCAGTAGCCAGTCTGCACAGCCACCATCAATAATGGATGAATTAACATGCATGTGCATCTTTTTAGGGGATGCCTTAATTCATTATTAATCCCCTTCCCAGCAATAGGGCCTCGCTGCCTCCAACTCTGCTGTTAAAGGCCCTGCTTTAGGGTGTTTGTCTCAGTTCGGCCCCTACCCCTCCCCCCATCCCCATCCCCATCCCCATCCTCATCCCCTTCCCCAGTCCGTGTCCCTCGCCTGCCCCCAAACTCAGCACCACTCCAACACATCTGGAAAGGATGGATAATCTGTGGCGGGGGACAAGGCCGGGCTCATCCTGCCAGCGGAGGGGGGGGAGGGCTGCAGAGCCGGGGGGTGGGGCTGGGGGGCACAGGAGAAGGGTGTGCGCATATGGAGCCTCCTGGCTGGCTCGCTGTTTCCGAGCTCGGCTGGACGGCCTTTCGCCCGGAGACGCCAGAGAGACCCCCTGTCCTCAGAAAGCCAGGGGTCCGCAGGGAGGGGGACTTTTTGGGGACAGACTGAACAGTTAGAGCTATCGACTCAGAAGTTGCCATTAGCACCATTTGCTCCGCGTGGGGACAGAGCCAGGTGGGGGCTGGGGGAATTTGTGGGCGGGGGGAAATACCATTATAATCATGGAGCGTAAAGTAATCGCCGCCAGGGGTTTAGGTGGATAAAGTGATTTTATTGTTATTTTTCAACTAAAGAACTATTAATACCGGATATGGATCTATGCCATTTTCACACATATGATCAGATGTTAGAATGACAGGAGCCTGGTGTGTGTGTGTGTGTGTGCGTAAGCACGTGGTGTTTCTGTGCGCCGGGGGTTTGCGTGCGTGTCTGAACGAGTACAATCGACTGTGTGCGTGCAGCACTGATAGCGTGAGAGCGCCCGTGAACTGGCGTGTGTGTGTGTTTGTGTGTGAGGGAGTGTGTCAGGGGACAGCGTCTGTGGTGATCTTTCCCGGAGCAAAAGCACCCCCTCCGACCCCCCGATCACAGCACGCGATACTATGACCGTCCAGCCCTTCCTGCCCTTTAGCCTGCTGCCGGGGTCTCCTGAAAAGACACACACACACACACACACACACACACACGTGTTGGGTATTTGACCGCTTTACATTTGCGGTCGCACGCATCCAGTGATCGCTTTGCCCAGCAGGCCACGGTACATAAATATAACCGATCCAGATAATGATGTCAGCCATAGACCTCAGCGTGATCCCCGGCTTTACCGCACGCCGTATTTTTTCACATCATTCCTCCTTCCGCCGCAATGTTCGCCACATGTCTTCAAAGGGAGCGCGCGGTAATGCAGACCATCGGAGCGCAGCTGTCTTGCCGCTCTTTGGCACGCCCTCACCTGCCCCTTCATTGCCGGTCCCGTCGCTCACGCGCGGGTTTGATGTCGCGCGGCGTCTATGCCGTGACACACGCATCCTATACGCTGCGAGGCTGACTCCAGCGCTGCAGAGAAACACTTCATCACCGCGACACTTAAAATCAGCCCCGCTGTACGTATGGGAAGCTACTGTCTAGACAAACATCAAAGTCGTCCTCTGAAAGCTGAAACGTGGTGAAATGGAAATTTCTATTTTCTGCACATGCTTTATTAAAACTAGAAAAACGGTGCTACTAGGCCTAAACCTGCACCCGGTAACTTATTTAATTATTTGTGCATTTTAATTGATGCTTTTCTCCAAGGCAATAACAATGGTTTGTACGCTGAACCCAGCTGGGTAATTTTTTTCCTGCTTCTGCCCACGGTAAAGTACCTTGATCAAAGGTACCACACCAGGAGCAGGGAACTGAACCCATGTCCTACTGACTGCAAGGTGGCAGTTCTAACCACTATGTCACCTTTTGTCCTTAAACCCTGTAAAATACCTCTATAGAAGCATCAATTAGTTAATGTCTGTTGAACTGTTCAAGTCCCAAAGAACATGATGAAAATATTAATATTTATAGATTACAGATATGTCTGTAGATTCCTCAGCAAGTGCAGGTGCTCTGGACTGCGCTTGGACCTAGATGCTAATGCTAACTTTTTGGACTGAAGTCGTGCCCAGGACAGTCCCGCTATGTGGCTGCGGTTGGCTGCTAGAGCCTAGACCCCACGCTGTGCCCGTGAACTCCCAGCAACCTTTGGGGCACCCCTGCCCGGGCAGGAAATTGGACTAGTGCGGTATTGGCAGGCTACTGGCCATCGATCACCTTGCTGCCGCATCCGGGCACTGTCGGGGGGGCGCCTTTGAGGAAAAAGTGGGAAGTGACCTTCAAATGGGCCACAGGGTGGGTTTCAAACATCGACAAGAATGGAGGAATGGGGGGCTCGCGAAAGGGGATACGGCAGGGCTTTCGCCTCACACTGTACCCCCTCACCGAGCAGTTTACATTGAGACACGTCTAGAAATTACCCTTTTGATTCACATATCCCAGCATGCACTGGGGCCTAGCTTGCACTACTGCTAACCAGTGTCAGGCCCCATAGTAAAGACAGTCTGGAGTTGAAAAGAATCCAGAATTCACTGCCGGTAATCGGGAATCCGGCACTCACTGTTGATGGGGAAGGTCCCCAGTGCTCACCATCCGTGTATAGGGAATCAGTACTCGGTGTCAATAATCGGGGACCCAGCATTCACTGTCAATAAATAAGAGTCCCAGTATGTACTGTCAGTAAACAGCGGTCCAGTACTCACTGGTGTTGATCAACATGACCGCGTGCGTTTGAGTGAACTGGTGCCGGAGAGGCTGAGGCCTACCTCCCACACGTCACCCTCAGAGCACTTGCGTGTGTTTGCGTTTGCTGGCTCAGAAACACACTGCGACAGCAGAGGGGCAGTTTCCGTGAGGGGCAGGAGCTTGTCGAACTGGCCCCGTACATGACCAAAATGAGCTGCGCACGACGACCGCATTGGCAGCTGTGAACCAGCGGTCCGCCGTCCTCCGGCTCCCCTCCCCCCCACACTTAGAAAATGTGACCATTTACAGTGGAAAAATCGTGAGCACGCGTGCACAAAATTTAACCGTACATGGCAGCGAATAAGGGACGAAATAGTGACGGCGCCGTCCGCACATCTGCCTGCACAGCTGCCTGCACAGCTGTGTCCTGCGCTCCTCCTATCCGGAAGCAGATGAAGTCACAGTGATGACGCGCGGAACGCCGGTCACGGAGCTGCTGGTTGTGCAGCAGCGGAGCACGCAGGATGCGCGAGCTGCTGCTGGACGTTCCCGCCGGAATATATCGCTGGAATGTCACTTTAAATGATCCGCGCGCGGCCGCGCATCAGCCGCTGCCGCGCAGTTTCGTGCGTGGCCTCGTGCACTCGCCTTTTCCGCATCTCGTGTGTACATACAATATGTACTCATTTAAATGGCATTTTGATTTTGCCAGCCTGGGGTTGTTCGTGTGGTGTATAACACAGGAAGTGACATCAACAACGGGTCAAAAGCAAAAAAAAAAAAAAAAAAAGAAAAAAAAATTGAAATAAATAAAAGTGTGTCGCAGGAGCGGGACTGAGAAATGTCCAGAACCCGGCGGTGGTGTGCGCGGTGTAGCGCGCGGCAGGTAAGGGGCGCGAGGAACGGATGCTCGCGAGCGCGGGGGCAGCGCGGCGCGCGAAATGGGGACTGGGCGGGCGCTTGAGGAGAGGCGAGGCGAGGAGACGAGACGAGACGAGACAAGACGAGATGAGAGGAGAAGAGGGGAGAAGAGGGGAGGGGTCGGAGGGGAGTGAGGGAGTGAGGGAGTGAGGGAGGGGGCGTCGCGTGCCAACGTACGTGAGCGCTCGAGGACCGAGGCTCCCGGCACCGCGAAGTTCACTCCATCTGACGTACTTTTTTTAAACCGCTTTTTAAACATTTGCTCGACTCCCGTGGCGCAGTGCGAGCGGGGAGTAACAGAAAGGTGTGTGTTCACAGGGATACGGCCCGAGGGGGCGCAGAGGAGGGTCTGACAGAAGCCCCAAACCGGGTTTGAACCCGCCGCGAGTCGAGTGCCATCATGGCCCATCATGGTCAGTGCATAACACGGATAGTGGCGAAGGGCCCTTCGGGGCTTTTTCACACACGGGCGGGGAGTGTGACGGTAGGTAGGGTGGAGCTCAGTGTGCGCACACTGACACCGTGACTATGCAGATAACGGTGCATAAATACCGGCGTAGAAGCACTATTAACATAACACTCAGTGTGTGAACATAGGGTATAATATATATAAATACTGTGTGGTGTACAGACAGTGCGAACACTAGATACAGAAGTGCTGTGTCTAAGCGCCATAAACACTGTATCCGTACTGTACACCGTTATTTCCGCTCACATTTTATTGACACTTAAGTCTTAAGACACTGATCTGCCCAGGATGAATCATGAAGAATGTGGGGGACAAGGTGACTTCTGAGACACACTGACTGAGTTAATTGGGTTTCCTCTCAAACAGTCACACTATTATTATTATTCTTATTATTATTATGGGGATAAGAGCACATTTTTTCCTGTAACATAATTTGTTTTTTTTTTTGGTTTTCTTACAAAAAACGTGCTACATTTGTATTTTGGGTAAATATTGTGTATGCTGTTGCTTTCTGGACCAGGGCCTTATGGGGGTTGGTCTGTGTTACCAAAGTGTGTGATGTGAAAATGTTGAACCGTTCACACCGATCACTTGATGATAGTTCATGAAGCAGTCTGGTTTGGGAAAAGGTCGAGTCAAGGTGTGTCTCTTCAAAGCCCGCCCTCCAAAATCGACCAGAACTCAGGACAGCTTCATGTCCTCATAGTTACTCAATGAGTTTTTGTGATTCCTATTCATCCTCCCTGTACATGGCTCTTTAGCTTTGATTTATCTACCTTCCCTTTAGTGTACCTTTGAAATTCTGTTTGGTATACCACGGGCCAAGCTGTGGACAGGAGGATGTGTATTTTTGTTTGTGACAGCTTTATTGCTCGATGTGGCCCGTTGGTACAGGACATTAGCCTTCAGGCTGTACTTTAATAATCAGTCCTGCCCCTTGGAACAGGACAATCCTGTGCCAATAGCTGGAGCTTCTCTATGGGCTGAGAGAAGCATCCAGCAGAGCCGACAGTAATTAGCCGAGCGGGGGGACCCGGCCCGGCCGTATATTCACCGTGCTGAAAGGGCCCCGGGCGGGAGGTCTATTGATGGCTGACAGGTGCAGCAGTGCGAGGCAATGGGAGCCTCAGGATTGGAAACCAGAGGGGAAGAGAGATGGAGAGCCTGTCTAGTCTCTGACTTCCCCACAGTGGTGCCCACACATCTCAACTTTTGATTACATTTACAGGCGTTTGAAGAAGAGTGCGTCATCTGAACTGGATGGGGATGAAAGTCATGCCAGCCCCTGGGGACAGAGTTGGGGGGGGGGTGCGCTTTACTGTCCTACCAAAGTTGCAGTACTCAGTCTGGGTGGGGGTGTGTGACTGGTTTCTTACTCCTTATCTGACTTGCCTTCCCCAAATTTCCTCCTTGTGCCCCATCAGGTGGGAATGAAAAGGCTATGGTTGTGTCTTTCCTCTGCGCATCCAGTCTAAACCATGGAATCAGAATTCGTAAGAGATACTTTTTAAAGTTACTGACACAAGACCGTTTTTGTCATTCACCTGTACAACATGTTAAATATATTTCATTTATTTAGCTGATGCTTTTTTCAAAAGCAGCTTACACTGTTACACACAGTAAGTCATTTATACATCAGAGTAATTTTTACTGGAGCAGTTCATGGTAAGTACCTTGCTTGAAGGTGCTGCAGTAGGAACCAGGGTCCTGTGAGTGCAAGTCAGAAGCTGTAATCACTATGCCATCTGCTACCCCAGTAATGTATGGTCATTAAGTTATGTCTTGAAGTAAAATTTAAAAATCAAATACATGCTAACGACAAAACCCTGAAATCTTGGCTTGTTTAAGGGCAAACCTTGATCCCACAACGGCGCTGCAGACTCAGCCTTCCAATGCAATCCTCCCTTCATATGCTCATAGCTGTTCTGTGCTCTCCAGATAATTGTGACTGACTGCTCTCATGCTTCTCAACTTGGAGAGCAGCCCATCTTCAGTGCTTGAACTTCTCTCATCAGGAGTTGTATCCGAGAGAATATAGGTGTCACATCTTCAGAAGTGTGCGCTATATGTATAAATAGGTGAAGTGTAAATTATTTATAAAAAATGATTAAAAATTTAATTAAAAAAATAACATTATTTACCTATAAATAGGTCAAGTCTAATTTTTTGATTGCCACTTGGCTACCTTTGCTTATGTAATCAGCTGGTTTGTGGTGGACTCCTTGAACTTAAACCTTAAACATGAGGTGTGCAATATGTGGCAGAAAATTTGACTGGTTTTAAGTGGTCAACTAACTAAAGCTGGTCAGCAGTCAAACTGCTTTAACAGATCTTCCAGCGGGATTAAAATGGTGTAAATTGTCAGCCAAACAAAGTGGGTCTGAGGTCAAGCTGATAGTCAATCATGCAAAGATGATAGGCAGTCAAGATAGCTTAACTGGTGAAGCAGATGAAGCTTGTAGGTTGTCAGTCTGGTTTCAACGGGTCAACCAGACATGGTCTGGATAGTTTAACTGGTCAGCTAGGTGAAGCTGGTGGATGGTTAAGGCTCTGTCACGGACACAGTCAAGATTGATATTGCTGTAAAGGTTCTAGTGTTTTACACGTGTTGTGAATGATCCTGGTTACAGACACTACAGAACCCAATATCTCGATGTGAGACCCAGGCTGTGGACTGCAGACACACAGCACCAAAACTTGTTTTCGTTTAGCATTCCTCACCAGTTTATGAGCAGGTGGTTAAAATTATGGGTAGAACATTTATTGGGAACTTTAATGCGGAATTTTGTGCTTACCCCTAAATTAGACAAATACTCATATGGATGCACAAGGGCTTTAAAAAAACTGGGTTATCATTAAATAAATTGCATGAATTCCCCCCATCCCCCACCCCCGACTGTGCTGCTTCCTCCACCTCCTGCTCTCTCCTTTCCATACCCTTCCTTTTACGGTGGCATGGGATCAAGTTGTGTAGTGGAGTGGGAAACGGGTATTGGGGATGTCTGACCTGTAATTATCTGGGTTTAGTGGTGCTCTCTGCAAACCAGAGTGCAGCACAGTGCTGGTGAAGGCCTCCGATCGCCTGCAGGGGCCTGTAGTGGCCTGTGGCCTGGTCTGATTGCTGTCAGCTGGGCAGAGGGATGTTGAGTGGTGGTCTGGGAGGATGCGTGTAATCCCAGATAAAGCCTAGAGCCCCAGATGCCGTAAGGCTCCCGAAATGAGCAAAGTGATGTGGCCAGCCTCTGCTTGGCTCTAAGGGACTCTCTGTTGCACGTCTGTGCGTTTGCCTGTGCGTGTGTGTGTGTGTCGGGGGCGGCTACTCTGGTCCCAGTAGTGTAAATTTCATGCCCTGAGATTTTGCGACCCCAAAAACACAATAATGTCAAATCAGTATAATGAGTTTGTTTGTGTGTGTGTATTTCAGTTTTTTCCTTTACCCACTCTCGCCATTCAGTGTCTTAGATGTTGCACACAACACAGCCACATAAGCTCCACATACTCAGATGCCCCCCCGACAGACGGACTTCACACGCTTAGCCTTCTGCACACCACCCGTGGAAGATGACATCAGTCAGAGTGAGAAATAATGGGGTCTGAGGGTTCATCTGTCCTGTCCTCAGTCTTTATGCTGTAATATATATTGTGTACGTAGATGTTTTTCTTTGTTCTTAGTGGCAGTTTCTTCTGTAGATGATGATCAAGGCAAAGCATCCCATGCTTATTCTTCTGGGGCCAAACGCTTGCTTCTCCGTTGTTAGGGGCAACGAGTCTGGGGTTATAATGGCCAGACACACGGAGGGAGTGTAAGCGTAAGGCCTAACAAGTCAGGAGCTGGCATGCTGTGGAAGGGTGAAATAATGCCCCATGTTAATGATGCCGGGTGAAGCATTGTTATTCCGCTGCATCGGCAGTTAAACACATTCCAGGTTTTGAGGGACCTATTTCTTTTCCCCTTCCATGCCTCTTAATGGCATCCTCCACTTGTGTAACCCCCAGGCCCTCAGTGTGTGGCGTGAGGAAGCCGCATGTGGGCACAGCATGGAGGGCAGCGCCAAAGCACTGACTCCTTCCCTTTCTAATGAAATATTCCCCCAGACAAAGACCCCGAGGGAAGCTCTCCGTTTACTACACTTTGATAAATCGTTTCTTCCTTGCAAATCATTATGGATACAAGCATGTAACAGATTAATAAGTAATAATTACTAAACTCTGTCATCTCTTCCAGGTTCGTTTGTTTAGTTCCTTCTAGACATTTTCCTCAGGAGTTATATGCTATGGGATTTTTCAGCTGCAGCTATTCTGCTTGGAATGGGAAACTTCAACCCGTTCTCATAAGTCCGTTACCAGAACTACTTATGCTACAGTGGCATTAACACAAATTTTTATTTAAAAAGCTTTTAAAGGGATTCTTGGATCTAGGAGGTAGCTGGAACCACAACTGTTAGAGCTGCTGCTCTGCAGATGAAGCTGTTGCCTTACATGTCAATCCTTGTTCCTGCTGAAGTGCCCTTGATTAAGGTACTTACCTTGAATTGATACTGTGAGCCTGGAGTATAGCTAGGTGAATTATTGTAAGTTGTTTACTGTACAAATGTGAGCTTGTAAGTTATTTTGGAGAAAAAGTGTCAGTTAAACTAATGTATTTAAAGGGGATGATGTCCTGCAAAAGCAAAATGACTGCTCTTGGCTGGCACCTCCTGGTGTTTTATTTAGATGGTTAGTCATTGCTACTGCTGGGTTGGGTGGTGAGGACTGCAGGTCACGTGATGCATGACTCGGTGGGGGGGGAGCTAATGCGGCACCTTGACCGCTGGAGCCGGGATAAATGAAAGGATTCCTAGTCTGACGCGTGCCGTCCATCACGCTGCCCTGACAGGCTCCCGGTGGGTGGATGGGATGATTGACGGGAGTAATTATGGTTGACCTGATGCTGCATCGGTCACGATTTTTTAACTGACATGAGTTTAGGGTCTGTTTAGAGGCCCCTAGGTGCAATGTGGTGATACCGCAGTGCCACAACCCACAGCTGCACGCTGTCACTGCGACAAGAACCTCGACAGGGAAATCTGGGTGATGCACACTGCCAAGTGTGTACTGGGTGCCAAAACTGGTGGTTGACAGCAGTCTGTGAGTGTGTGTCTGTCTGTGTAGAGCTGCGTGTATGTGTGGGGAGTGTGTGGCAATGCATATGAGCCTGTGTTTGTGTGACAGTGTGTGCTGTAGTATTTGGCTATACGTATGTGAATATGCTTCTATGTCTGTATGTTTGAAGCTGGAGCAGGAGTATGTATGCTTGTGCGAGCGAGCTGTATATATGTGCAGGGGATGGGAGGGACCCCCCTCGTGTTTACCCTCCACCGAGTGGCCCCCCTACCGAGTAAAGTGGCAATTATCACCTTGGAGGAATCTGGGATTCACGTGTAAACCCCCCCCCCCCCCCCCCTTAAAGTGGAGGATGAGGTCAGAAGGAGGTGGTCTTCTCCCCAGGGGAATCGGGAAAGGGGGGAGAGGGGGGTCCCCAGCCACTATGTCAATCTTCCCTCCACCTGGAAGTCTATTTGCAATGCAAATTTTGGCCCCCTCCACCTACTCATTTGATGTGGTGACTTTTTGGCTAGGCCAGAGGAGGGGACTCTGGTTGTCGTGCACCAGGTTTCTACACTTTTACACCCATCCCCCCTTGTGCCAACTGATAGGGAGCAAAATACCCTGCCTGTAGGCACCCCGTGTCAGTTTATTTCATTAGGTGTACTTTTTACTGCAGTGAGACTAGGTACCTAATGGCTCCAATTTGCATTTAGTGAAATGGCTCCATTTAGCACTTCAATAAATCTGCCGAAGACTGGCTCTCTTTGAAGGGATTAGTTGTCTGGGTTTTAATTTGTTTGTTTGTGTCAAGCTGTTTTTAGTGCATATGTGTAAATCGCTGTGTTGCCGGTGAGTTGACGGTGCTGTTAAAGGCCTGTTACAGCGGCAACGAAAAGCACACAGTCCGGAGCCTGCTAGCTGGGCCCCAGGTTGACGTTGTTAGGTGCCACACAGTCAGCTGCGCAGCCGCCTGCCAGTCGTGAGGGGTGGGGTGGGGTGGGTGGAGGGGGGCTGCTCCGGTTGGCAAGCCCTGCAGCGATTGCAGGAGCGAGGAGGTGGCAGACGGAGAGATGGCAGACGTTCCTCCCGCTCGGGTCCCGCTCTGGCGCTCCTGCCCTTCCTCCCTCCTGGTCCTCCCTCTGTTAAACGGCAGCAAATGTTCTAACGACTGGGTGTTAAAATGAGGAGGAGGGGAAGGGCGTGGGGAAAATGGGGGGAGGGGCTCTGGCACGCAGGGCTGCAACGCGTACTAGCTCGGTAGGCTGCGGGGACCAAGGGGAAATCTCAGGAAGGTGTAATGAAGACAATATGCTGAGCCACATCAGGAAATTTATTTGTTCTGCGCTGCAGCGTAATCGTCCTTAATGAGTATCACTTATTAAACTTCTGCGCTTACAAAATTCCCTCAGGAGCACAGCGTCAGTCAGCTTACTATGGATGAAGTCTAAAATTGCAATTATTGTTTCATCAATTGTCCATCCATTAGCAATAATCACATTGTGTTCCAGAGCCTGAGTGGAAGAATGGGATATGAGATAGGGCAATCACAAACTCACTAAAGATGATTTAAGCTCACCAGTTCACCTGAAACATTTGCTTTGAGCATGTGGGCTGAAACCCATACGAACACTTGGGTAACCTGCTAACCCAAGTCGATGGGATTCGAACCACATACTCACTTGTTTTAGCTTCTTATATTTAGACAGAGATATAATCGCCTTTCTTCACACACCTTCTTTCTCGGATATTGCCTGCTTGTTGTTGTTCCCCTGTTGCGTATGTGAACACCGAATGACCTGTGGCTCTTCGCTTGCCGTGACGCCTCAGTGTGAACACTGGCACAGTGTGGTGACAGCTACCGGAGTGTCTCTGCCACTCAGACCCAGCACTTTTTTTCAGTGTCGTCAAGGAAATGGTCAAGGAAATTGTAGGTCAGGCATATGATTCTGTATGTACATGGAATCCTTTTAAGTCATTCAAAACACAGTTCGTTTTATTCATTTTACATATTCTGATTATCTGATGTTCCTTGACCTGCTGTATGCTCTTAGCTCTCCAAATGTGCAATCGATCTTGTTGTCCTGCAGGTCAGTTAGCTCTGTCACGATACCACCCATCCTTCAATGGCACACCTTAATACGTTCTGACAAACCCAAGTATTCCCAGAGTTTCATTAGATCACTGCGCCACATTCAATTAGTGCAGATGGTAGTAGTGAACATAGCCTCTCCCTTAGACTCCAAATCAAACCCCCCTCCCCCGGCTGCCACCTCGATGCCTGCCCAATCGCGGAGATTGTCGGCATTCATCATTTATTTAGATGGGATTTGGGGGAGGGGGTGGTGTGGGGTGGGGGCTCTCTCACAAGCACGCCCACTCCAGCCAGCCCAGCATGCTTAGTTCTGGCCTAGACCTTCCCAAGCCCCTTTCCTCCATGGGACTCAAACTTCAGGATCTCCATGGAAACGGGAATCTCCCCCACCGCCCCCCACTCCCACGTTTTAGCCTTACTTGCTCACTCGAGCAGAAGACCAGTGGCTGTTGGCAGCACTTGCATTTTTAGGATTCTCCTCTGCGGCGGACTTCTTTATGGAGCACGTTCCAGGCTGTTTGGCTGGAGGGCTCCTTTTTCTTTTTACATTGATTAATTTATTCACGTATTAACTCTGAGACACACATCTGGTCTGTTAAATCCCTCTTATCCTCTTTTTGCTGGTTCACTTTTCTCACCATCCGCCTTATTGAATTTCATTATTGATTTACAGTAGGTGAGTTGGAAGCACTGAGAGCTTTTGAGGCACGTTGTGGCTCTGAAGCAGTGGCACTAACAGACAGACAAGAGATTAGTGGGACTCGGGCTGAATCACCAACAGTTCAACAGCCTTTCACTATGAGGACAATAGCATCAGTGTACAGGATCTTACACCTCACTATTCCACATGTACAGCAGATAGAAAATCTTGATCATCATGCCATTGACAGATTCTGCAATAATCCCATTCATTAAATTAACTCATTGCACTTGTAAGTGCCTAGATTTTGTTTCTTCATCCTTAAAAGATGCAGTACTTCTTTGTTTTGTTTCGTCCTGGCATCTCATCCATGTTATCCTCCTGAGACCCAGCATTAAAGGTTTTTGGTTATATTTCTAGGATTTATAGAATGTTTTCCAAGCACCACCCCCAAAACATGTGGTATCATTTAGAAGCATTGACTGTCCTCTGTAAGGTACGTTATGACTCATCATTGTAGCTTGTGCAGTTTGATGAAACACTTTAAAACATATGTCCTGCTAGAGTGGTGAAAAATGAATAACTAGGTCTCGGGAGATTATATATTGGTTTCCATTTCACATTTCCACACTAAATACAGATACTCACTGAAGCTGTTCAAGATCACTCAATTATGAATAAACCCTGCAAATGAGTTTTTAAAGCTGTGGCCTTGTAATCAAAAGTTTGAATTCCCACTCCAACTGTAGTACCTTTGACCCTGAATTTGTTTGGTAGAAATTACCCAGCTGTATAAATGGATGAATAATTTTACCTTAGTGTACAAAAAATTGTGAGTCAAGTTTTCATATAAATTATTGCTAATAATAATCACCTCCTGACCTCCTTATTGGACCAGGCCAGTGTCTTGATGAAACTCACAAGTATCTGTTTGTTGCATACAGTTTACATTTTGCTGGCTGCAGAAGTTTGTTTTGTATCTCTTTAGATGTCCCCCCGTGTAGTATGTTCCAGCACTGTGCCAGGGAGAAGCCCGTCTGTCTCAGGCCTCTTGGGAACTGTAGTGTGTCTGTCGTCACTTTCAGCCCCTATGATTGCCCCGTTCCCCTTGCGTTCTGTTGTTTTTTTCTCAAGTTGCACCCCGTGTGCTCTTTCTGTTGTATGTTGGACTGTAGAGATGCCCTTCATTCATTTGGCTGTGTTCCTAATGCATTGCATGAGGAACTTGGACGTGCTCAATTAATGGTCATCATGCAAATTGCGGGTCACATCTACTTGACCCTGTGTGCCACTGGCACCCTCTTCTCTTTTCCTGTATTGTGTCTGTTTGCCTAATTTGCTTTAGTTGGCTGAAATGCTGTCATCGAAATGAAACACCCGCTTCCTGTTGGCGTTGAGGATGCATGTCTTACCTACAGTCAATGTTCCAGACCCGCTGTAGAAGAGACCTGGCAGTGGAGGCGGAGATGCTGTGGAGGTGGTTGCTTGTTCGGGGTCATTAAGGAAAGGCCAAAACAAACACTCCTGGAAAGGAAGAGTTGCAAGATCTTGGGTGCTCTGTGGCCCTTGTCTAAACTAGTTAGGGGTCCTGTCATGGCACCATGAATACTGGTGGAATGGTTGTTTGTCTGCGTATGTGTGTGTACGTGTGACAGGTTCCTGTTGCTAGCCACTTATGTCCCCGTCTGAACCCTATTCTGTTGGGGAGAAGCTGCCCCTGTCCACCTCCTGTGATGGCCAGATCGGCCGGAGAGACTCCTTTCGTTTGCTGGATGAGGCCCTGGTACAGACAAAGACCTGTTTCCTGTTCTTCCATGTGGAAAATGGTGGGTGAGATTTGGGGGGAGTGGGCTTTTCGGGGTAGTAGTGCAGAGGGGGGTGTGCTAATCACCAGGGCAACCCTCATTTAATTGACATGCGAATTTTTTGTTTAATCTAACGAGTCGATAGGCAATATGACAATGGGTTGGCAACCCAAAGCAAAGGCTTGAAGGCCAGAGGCCTGGCCAGTGATTATTGAAGAAATGTCTTTGTGGGGGTGGGAGTGATGGGAGGGGTGTGGGAGGCGGGCTGGGGAGTGACAAAACCATTTTGCTTGCACCGTCTTTTCCCAAATGACTGAACCACTTTCCAACACATTGGGACGCTCCTTTTCAGTGTCAGTGTGTGTGTTTAGGGCCATGTCTTTGTGTTCGTGTGTAATGTGTGTGTTCTTGCATGTGAGCGGTTTGGCAAACAAACAAAAAGCATGTTTTTTGATCTGAATGTCACACAGAAAAGCAGGGGCCTTGATCATTTTGAGGGTGTTAAAGCAAAATGAGTTGCTGTGAAAATCCATTAGAAATAATTTCTCAAGGTTTGAGGTGGCGGGAAAAGCAGGAGCACGAATACAGCCTGAATTTGCTTCTCGACTTAAATATTTTTCCTCACTTCTGTTTCTTGTGCAGACCATTTGACTGAACATTGTTTTACTTCTGTGCAGTCAGTGCCCAAAAACCAGAGAAGTGCAGTGGTTAGAGCCACCGCCTTGCAATCTGAAGGTCTTTGGTTAGAATCCTACTCCTGCTAGAGTTGCCTTCATCAGGGTACCAACTCTGTATTGATGTGGGAGAAATTACCCGAGTGTGTAAATGGATAAGTCATTGTAAATAACTTTGGAGACAAATCTAGCATTGTGTATCATTTGGACAAAGGTGTCAGATTAAAAAATCATAATAATAGTAGTCTGACAGCATAAATGTATTTATTTGTGTTGCATAAGCTTTGATCCATTCAGGTTATATGTTTAAGTGTTGTACCCATTTTGGTGTGAGAACAACCCTTGTCCTGACATATCCCTCTGTATGCTTATTTGTGCTGAAACTGAGCTGGCAGTTCATTTGCATTGACAGAGCTTAAAAAGAACAAATTAAATTAAAAGTATTAACTGAGAACTGTGCCATTTTTATTGCGCAAGGAGCATTTATAATGTATGAAATATATAATATATGAAAATATGTAAACCAAAAAAGGAAAAGTGCAGCTTTCATTATTTCAATTAAAGGATTAAATTGCTTCAGTCGGTAATTACAGTTATCCTAATAATAATTAGTTTTGGTCAATTACATAATTAAATCAGTTCAAATGATGAGTTCAATATTAATTTTGTGATTCAAAATTTTGTGTTTCATTAATTTTGTATTTCACAAATGATCACATATAAAGGGAGTGTGTCCTGTTTGGGAAAATGTGCCAGCAACAGTTATTGAATACCTTCGCTGTAATGGATGTTTTAAAATGAAAAATTGATTTAACTGTAAGATTAGCAACTTCTTCCTTAACATGATTAAACCTTTGCAAATCATTCGGTGATCATCTCAATGGATAGAAGTTTAATTTTGAGATCAGGTTTGACACAATACCAGGATACAAAAGAGTACACAAGGACCAGGACTGGGAACCACTAAACTGAAGCAAATATGCAACACACAACATATTTGGAAAGGTGAACCATGACCAGCTGGGCCTGTGTGTAACGTGATGGTTAAAGACACACAGACTAGTAGCCATAAAGTTTTAGTTGATGCCTTTGTCCAAGGCAACTTGCAATACTAGGTAGACTATACTAAACCATGTACAATTGTTTATCTGTTCGTACAGCACAGTGTTTCACTTGAAACATGTGTCTTTGGACTGCATGAACACAGGGAGGGCATATAAACTCTATGCCGACAGAACTAGATTGAAATCCACAGCCCGGAAGCTGTGTGGCACCGGTGCTACTCATTATGCCACTGTGTTGGAGTCAGAGGGGGAACTTGAAATGTACCAGAAATGTTCACCTGTATAATGGATAAAATAATAGTCATTACGGTAGGGAGGACACTGTGGCGCAGCGGGCTTGCCCGGGTCCTGCTATCTGGCACGTCTGGGGTTCGCGTTCCCCTTGGGGTGCCTTGTAACGGATTGGCATCCCATCCTGTCCTGGGTGTGTCCCTCCCCCCTACGCCCTGTGTTGCCAGGTTAGGCTCCGGTTTGCTGTGACCCCCATTTGGGACAAGTGGCTTCAGCAAGTGTGTGTGTGCGTGCGCATTATGGCAGGAAACCTGGGCGAAGCATTTCAGTTTCAGCCTTGTATGCCTGTAGATAACCCCAGTGGCACTTAGAAGATAAATCAATTTATTTGTGAAGAAGGTTACTGTTTGGCCTCGTCTTCAATGATTTTCACACTGAGCGTCAAACTGGAAGGAACCCCATTGTGTCAGGCCCTCACAGGGACATACTGTATTTAAATGCATCACCACCTTGTACCAGCTAACAACAGATAAACATAAAGCGACACAACTGCTACAGCTTCTTACAGTGTGAGATGTCCCCGAGAACTTCATTGTGTAAGTAGGGACCATGCTGAGTACCTTGATTGACCAGGTGGACTGATCTTAGACCAGGGTCTGAGCAGTCCTCACCTCAGTGTAAAAAGAACCTCTGTCTCTAGTACTGTCATGTTAGCAACATGTCATTTTCTTTTTTTGTTTGCTAGCTTCAAGATGTTCATGCCTCGTTTCCAAGACTCTGGAGGACATGAATGTGCCGGTGCGGCCAGACGTCACGAGATCAGCTGCTCAGACTCAAAGGACTGCGACATGTCACTCTCACCGGACACCAGAGATTGTGAGGTATTCAAATGGTTTTTATCTTAATTAAAACATTTTTTAAATGAATCCTTTCAACATGTGAGATGCACAGTGGATGGGGCTTGCTTCCCAAGAACTTTTCTAAAGTGCTGTGTTCCTCTGAGTTTGAGTGCAAGTGTGCGTGTGTGTCAGTGTTCAAGCGCTCGGTGTCCCAATTTAAACCTATTCTGCAGTCACTAGTTGAGACCGAGGTGTCGGCGCTTGTTTGAAATCAAAAGCATATCAAAGTCGTGGTTGTGTCGAGGAGATTCTGCCTCCCTTTGATCAGCAGCGCGAGGGTGTTGAAACCGACTGACCTGGTGCTGGATGCTGTTCATAGTCTGTTCCGTGTCATAAACACTCTCTGTCGCTCTGCTGTGCTGTTAGAAGAACCGTATGACAGCTGTTTGTTTTGCAAACACTATCATTTGTTTGACATTCTACTCTTTGCTCTACCACACCTGAGATGGACCGTTGACATGATGAGATTGTAATGTCCCGGAGGGCAGAGGAAAGGCTGGCAGTTCCATGCACCCCGGCCTATGTAAGAGTCCACCATGTGGGAGATGGGTGGGGGACTCACCGTTAATGGTTTACCCCCTGCCGTTACGTGTGTGACATCTATGGCAGTGTGCTCCCGAGCAGCTCGTCCCTTGTACAGCAGCTTTAAGGGAGCATTGAAAGCTGCTAGTTGCTAACTGCTGTGCCTCTGGTGCTCAGACTCACCGGTCACCTGTATTATCGTGCAGGTTGTACAGTATGTTGTGTCACATTCAGCTTGAAGTGTAGTTCTTAGAGCTGCTGCGCTTGGATCCAAAGCCATTGAGTGAGGTACTTACCCTAAAATTGCTCCAGTAAAAATTACCCAGCTGCATAAATAGGCAAATAATTGTAAGTTGCTTTGGAGGCAAATAATTGTAAGTTGCTTTGGAGACAAGCATCAGCTAAATGAAGTAATGTAAAATAAAGTAAAGAAACATCAGAAAGGGGTTGCTAGAAACGATGATGGGGGTTTAACAATGTGGTCTTCAAGGCAATGGATATAAACACACACCTCCTTGTCATTCTGTAGCTCGTGCCTCCTTGTCCTCTGTGTTTCCTTGTACCCCTTTCTCCTCTCACACAAACTCCCATTTTTTTCTGTCCACCTATTCTGTCTTTACTGGTTTTCTTGAGAACAAAGGACTTTGTTAAAGTTTTCCATCTGTCATTCTGTCCTTTCTGGAAGCACATATAAAACCTGTGAAAAGTGTGAGTCCAACTGGGTAATACATGTATAGCATGTATGCACATAGCTAATATATGTATATATATATGTATTTAAATAAATATAATCAATTAAATACAATACATTTAATTTAATAATAAATTAAATATAATTAAATTTTAAAAAAATTAAAGAAAATATATATATTAGATATATGCATGTGTGCTTATATATTATATATATAATATTTTTATATAATATTTTTTAATATAAAAATATGTATATAAATATTAACTACATGTTATATATATATTTTAGCACATATGCATATATCTAATATATATATTTTTTTAAATTTATTTTTTAAAATATATAGAGTATATAAATGTATTTAGTATTTTAGCTATACAGGTTAAGGGTGCTGAAGTAGCACCTGTTTTGGGACTTCGGTGTCCAACCTTGGTGTTACGAATCTGTGTTCTTAACCACTGTGCTACTCCTATGTGCTAAAGTGCTCTCTCCAATATGCAGCATTCAAGGATCCTCAGAAAGGGATAAATGCATCCGGTTAGGGAGATGACTGGAAAATCATAAGTGCAAATGCTTTTAAACCATCAATCCTGTCCCCTTCTGTGAGCTTCCCACGCATGGGCATCCCAGTCATCAGTCATTTAAATAAGCCACTATTTGCCCCAGCATGTGAGCAAGGGTGGGAAGGTGGGGTTGTGTGTGTGTGGGGTGCTTGTTCATGGTTGACTGGTTGGGGGTGCACCTGATTGCTCCGCTTTAGCAAAGCAGGCAGTCCTTTACAGTTGAGGGGGGCGTTTGCTCTCCCAGGACAGATTGGCCAGTCCAGGGTACTGATTGGAGGAAAAGACTGTTGCCATGGTTTTTTTTGTCATCCTCTCACCAGCACCAATGTACGATACCCCCATTCCTGTATATACCCCCTGCTTCGTATCAAGCGTCAACTGAACACTTAACATCGAGCACTTAACACCGTTAGCAGCGGGTGCTTAAATTAAACAGAAGAAAGATAGATCGAGAGCCTCATGTGACTGTCGAGCTGTGTGTCAGAAATGGTGCGTAAGGAACTTGCTGAGGATCGGTGATCAGAAGTGGTAGGATAACAGGAACCTTTGGAAGACAAATGGGGGCAGTGGTTTGCCATGTTAGATGGGGGAGCTTTGCTGTCATCATCTTTCTGCATTTATAGGCCTTGCTTCTGCTCCAGGAAACCCTCTCTTGATCGAAGTACAAGAATAGGGACATGAGATGTGAAGAGGTGTGTTCTGCCCCCTCAGCTCCCTCAACACCGCACCACACCCACAGAAAAGATGACATTGCTGTGGTGTCTGTCTTTGGGCGAGGTGCTGTGGGCGATTTCTGAGGTCTGTAGAACACAAGGTCCTGTGTGAACATGTATATGCGTGTGTGGGCATGCGTGGGTGCGTGCCGTGTGAGCTGAGTGTGCGAGTGATTGTTTCCGTGAGAGTAAAACATGCAAGCATCTGAAGAAGGCCTCGGTAGAATCACTGCAGCTTGAATAATAGCAAATGAACAGGAACCAACATCCAAGTGGGGAAAAAGGGCTGGGAAGTGGGCGGAGCTGAGAGGTGTCATAATGCAAAATGTCTTCAGCTAACCTTGTCTTGTTATTCTTTACACTGTCATTGTGTTTCCTTAGAAAAACAGTGCAGTTCTCAGTTTGTGAAGCTTTGTTTGCACCAAGATCAGATGATTACTTCTAAGTTTATTTTCATAACAAGAGTAACAGAAAAAACATTCCTTAATTTCCATGTTGTTAGCATATTTATTCTGTATGATGACAGCAAAGTTGAGGTATTTGTTTTGAGGTCCTTTGCTAACCATGCTGCTTGCTATACATCTTCATGTAGGGGCAGCAAGTAATATAGGAACTAGAGCTGGTACCTCTGCACTTGGAGGTT
The DNA here is from genome assembly GCF_900964775.1 of Scleropages formosus. NCBI lineage: Eukaryota > Metazoa > Chordata > Actinopteri > Osteoglossiformes > Osteoglossidae > Scleropages > Scleropages formosus. Next base: position 22,908,563 of record NC_041818.1, read on the forward strand.
GCTGGTTTAAATTCTACATCTAGCTGTAATATCCTTGATCGAGATACTTTCTCTGCATTGCTGTATTAAAAATTATTTGGCTCTGTGCATGGATAGGTTATTGAGATGTCATCTAAGTTAATAAATATGTATGTAATTTGGTTTTGCGCTTCCAGTTGCCACAGCTAGGAGGTGCACATGAGGCCCATAGAGGGGGTTGTGAGCAAGAGGACATGTTAATCAAAGGTATCACGCAGCTTTCTTGTGAGAACTGCAGGAAATCTTTTCCAATGAAGTGAGTTTGGTCTAGGGGTCGTGAAGGGCAAGAAGCCAAGTCTGAAGTGCATAAAGGTCTGAGGGTGGCAAGGGGATGATGAGTGGGGAGTAGCGTTAGCGTTTGGGGGCCAGGATTCTGTGTGACCAGTGGGGTGGTTTTTTGGCTAACAGCAGAGGAGATTCGTGTATGATGGAGGTGGATGCGAATTGACATAAGATCTAACAGTTCTGTGTCCTCCTGTGGGATCATGTCATTGCACTGAGCTTTTGGAGTTACATTTTCTGTGTTTCCTTCTCCTTTCTTGTACTTAAAGTCTTTCTTCCCAAATCGCACATCTCTGAGCGATGCACCCTTTGAGAGAGAAGAAACAAAGCCATATTTGGTGTCCCTGCACCAGCAGGATGCTGCAAACCCTGCTGCTGCTTTGAGTGAGGCATGAAACATAAAGTTTTCGGGAGGCTGATGGAGCCCCTCAGCTTCTGTCCCAGCCATGCACTCATCTACTCAGACCCCACGGGGCAGCTCATATCCCACTACCTGAACCCCAGAGGTGCTGTGTCCTCAAGGCCCAGTCCCACTAGTTTCTTTTCAGTTGTGCATATGGTGTCATGTTCACTGTCCTTAAGACTGGGGGCTATTAGCCCCACCCATCTTTGGGGGTGGTATGAAAACAGACCCAGTGCAACCATCTGGGTTGAGTAAATTTGGCTAGATTTGTAATCTGCATCAGTACTTGGGTCCTGGGAAGTAGATTGACATCAGAACTAGCAACCCTTGTGAATTCTTAAGGAGAAAGACTGCTAGATCATGTCTCAGAAGCTCTACTGTTTAGACCCTCATCTCACTAGGAAAAGTTGAGATATTGATGGTTTTGTAGCATGTGAAAACAAAAAGTGTTCACGCATACATTGGTAAACTTATGGAAACCACAAAAAAGCATGTAAAATAATTAAATGGGGCCAGCTGATAGTGTAGTGGTTAGAGTTAGTGCCTTTAAACCGCAAGATGCCCAGGTTTAAATCCCACCTCCCATCTGTAGTACCCTGGAGTAAGGTACTTAGGTACTAAATTGCTCCAGTAAAATTGCCCAGCTGTATAAATGGGTAAATAGTTGTAGGTAGCTTAACATTGTAAGTCACTCTGGAGAACAGTCTCAGCTAAATGAGTACATGTAACTCCTTATTATGATAAATCCATGTTGCAGTGGCTCTATAAAGTTATTGGCCAAATATTGCCTGAATGTGCCATCAGAACCCATTGCTCTTGAAAGTGACATATAGACATTCTTCAGCAGTTGCTTGGGATAAATGTACTTGCTAATGAACAAAATAATTCTAAATACAGAAAATTTTCAAGGTGATGAATGGACAGGCCAGAAAATATTGTTTTTTTTTAAATCTGATTTGTTGTTTTGATTTTTTGTGCCGTTATCTCCAGTTGTGCCGTAAAATGTTTTGAGCATGACAAACTACTACGTTTCTGTTTACATCTGGATCGATAATCCCTCCCTTTCATCTTCTGAAGAAAAACAGCTTGTTTCAGAAAAAAGATCATTTATAATTTGTTGAACAAGACATCTGATGGTATACACTCTGGTAAGGCCTCTTGGCGTGTCTGGTTTTTTTCCCTCCATGCAGACCTTGAATGAAAAGAGACGTTATTTCCTCGTTGGGGCCGACGATTCTTTTGGCTTTGCTCACACAAGAAGTCCTTGGCAGACAGCTTAGTGCTGTGGTGACATCAGCACTTTGAAATCAGACATCAAACTTTTATGTGTCACAAATTAAAGAGTCTGAAGCTCTTTTTTAACTAATTTGACTGCTACAAAAGAATTAAAGCTGGCTTTATAAAAACGACAGCAATTCATAACAAAAAATAATTAATTCCCAACTCGTGCTGTCAGGTGTTTCTAAGAATGGTGTCAGAATCATAAAAAGTGGTGATTATTTCTCCGGCACATAAAGCAACCTGTCATTACTTGTGCAAACATTACTCCCCTTAAAATATGCCTACAGACTTAAACAAAGCATAGTGCCCTTGTTTTTTTTCTTTAATATTAGACATTGTACGATGGAAGGTGCCCCACTGAGTCTGGCTCTTTGAGACCATCTGTGTGATGTCATATGGTGACATCACTTTCTGTTCCTGTGTTATTATGTTTATAAGCTTGCCACTTTTATTTCTGGGATTTGTCTTTGTTGATCAGGATTTTTCTTCGAGGGCCCTTTAGCATTTCCGTCTCGTCAATGGTAGGTGACAAAAATGAGTGACGTTCATATTACCCTGTAGTTGTCTACAGGTAGTTATGGGGCAGCTGATAGTGTAGTGATTAGCGGCACTGCATTCGAATCCGAAGGTTGCTGGTTTGGATCTCAGCTCCTGCCGTAGTACCCTTAAGCATCACCATTACTCTAAATTGCTCTTGTAAAATTGCTCAGATACATAAATGCATAAATAACTATAAGCAGTTTAACATTGTAAGTCATTTTGGCAAAAAGGGTGAGGTCAATGTGTACATGTATTGCAGTGAGGCAAACCCAGTGTCCTGATACCCAGCATTTCAACATGCAGTTTTTATAGGATCGAATTAAATCAGATCTGGACGCTTGTAGTTGAGGAATATTGTGTAGCTGGGAAAAGTCACCAGTAAATGTTTAGCACAGGTCTACAATTTAGTAAGGATTGGTTTTGTGAGTCAACAGGAGGACAATGAGAGGAAAGGGCTGCACAACAAATTCTGCAGTGGTTAAGGAAATGAGATTGATGGGTGATAAATCGTACCAATAATAATTGTATCAGTAATAATGGTCAGTATGTCTACTAGTTTGTGATCAAATGAAGTCCTCTGCATTGCTGCTGTTTTCATTTGAGGAACCAGGTGATGTAGAGTTTAGTGTTCCACTCTTGGAATCTGAAGGATTCTGTTTTGAATCCCACTCCTGTTGTCATACGCTTCATTAAGGTTCTTACCTTGAACTGATACAGTAAGAATTCCCTGCTGTATAAATGTGTGCAGAAATGATAAATGTTGATAAGTGTGTAATTCTTGGACAAAGACATGAGTTAAATAACAGTTATTAATTGATAACATACAGCCAGTAACATAGTCGACTTAAGGTCACAGGTTTGAATCCACCTTCTGGCTGTAGTATCCCTGAGCAACATACTCACCCTGAATTGTTCCAGTAAAGATTACAGAGCTGTATAAATGGGTAAATAATTGTATAAATAATTTTAATTAGCATTGTTAGTTGCTTTGCAGAAAAATGTCAGTTGAATGAATAAATGTAAGTGGTCAATGATCAGATTTTGTGTCCCCTCAGTGGGAGGCTCACCATTTGGGCAGCAGGTAGTGTAGAGGTTTGAGCCATATTGGTTGCAGCAGTTCTCTTACAGCCTAAAGATTTCTAGTTCAAACCCCAGCTCCTGCTGCATTACCCTTTATCAGAGATCTTACTCTAAATTGATACTGTAAGAATGCCCTGCTCTATAAATGGCAAAATCATTGTAAAGTTGATAATACATGCAGCTTTGTAGAAAGAGTCAACTAAATGTAATGTTAATAAGAATAATAATAATCCCACCCTTGGTGTTGCAGGATAAGGTTTTCTGATCAGCTGAGCTCTCTAAGGTGTGTTTTGATGTGGAAAGCTCTGTCCTTATCAGGATGTGCCGCAGACCAGTGACAAACAAATCTGAAGTGTCTGCCAAGCGGCTCCTTTTAATCAATGTTATTTGCTCTGCCTGCTGCCTCGAAAGCATTTGTCTACATGTTCCCCCCCAACGCTGAGCTGTCCCCTCCCCTGCCATTGCTGATGAGGACTTGGTTTGGAGGTGTACCACAGACAGTTTAAAAAAAAAAAAAGCCATCTGGTTGAAGGGTGGGAGCTGGGGGGTGGTGGGGTGGCCTATCAAAATGATGGACAGCAGTAAAATGTGTTTTGTGGGCTCCTGCATACATGTGAAGTTGACGGAACTGTGTGGTTTCACAGCTCCCTCTGGACAGCAGGTAAACACTGTCCTGACATTCCTGTGTGGCTGAGTATGTGTGTGTGTGTGTGTGTGTGTGTGTGTGTGTGTGTGTGTGTGTGTGTGTGTGAGAGAGAGAGAGAGAGAGAGAGTTTGCCTCTGTATATGTGAGTTTGAATATCAATCTATGCATTCACTGTGGCATTGGAAGGATATGCAAGGACTGGGTGATGGGGGTGGGGGGTAGCAGCGTGACCATCCATGCGAATCCAAAAATCACAGCCTTTCCAGTCCGCACGTCTGCAGCGCCTTTCCACGGCAGTTCGTTTTGAATCGGCCTCTTCACTTGCACCAAATATTGAAAAACCTCCTTCTCTTATGCTCACCCTCCCCCCACCACTGCATCCCCTCCTTCCCCAAAACCTCCAAAACGTGTGAAGCCTCCATTTTTCACTCCCTGCCCCCCCATCCCCCTGCCCTGGCCTCGTTGTCAGAAAGCGGCCCGTAGGAAGTCTTTATTTCTGGCATGCTGGGCCTCTCGCCTTCCTCTCCCCTCCCCGGCCGTTCTCATGCCTGTCCCCCCCACCTGCTGGGTCCCTGATCCCTGGCAGAGCGGTTCTTCGGCGGGGGACAATTATTTGCCGGGGCCCAGGCTTTGATCGTCTGACCGCATGGAGGTACAACAGCCAACCACATGTTTCAAAAGACAGGGAACAGAAGAAGCAGAATAAGCAGAAGAGGAGGAAGACGGAGAAGAATAAATCTGGGGGGGGGCTAAAATGTTGCAGTCGAGACGGACAGCCAGCAGCTGCGTGCCGGCCTGCCTTAATCGCTCTGATTATATGCGTATTGAGCCCTTGGTGCAAATGTGATCGTTTATACATGTATTTACCTGGCACCGCTAGGCACCCGTAGTGGCATCCAAGCCTTGCACATCATATGGTTGGATTTATTTTTTGGAACCGTCAAAAATGCTTTAAAATAATTAGCTTGGCCTTGACTTCGCAGTCCGTTTCTTTTTTAACTTTTTTCCCCAACAAATTTTTTTTATTTTTATTTTTTATTTTTTTGCCAGGCACGGCCAGCTAGCTGGGGAAGCAGGCCGAGACGGTCCTAATGCTGCCATCGCTCTTGGCCAAATGGTCACCGGGCCAGATTGGCTCCTGCTCGGGCCTCCTCCTGGTTCCTGGTTCTGGTTCAAAGCACTCCTCCGCAGAGTCGCAGCCGACCCCGCACGCACCACAGCCAGGGTAGCGCTAGTGAGCAGCGGCCTGTCAGGGTCAGCAACACAACCGTCGCACGCGTGGGGGGGGCCTCACTTATTTTTGTGCTATTGTAGCAAATGTTGTAAATATGCTTTGTGGGTGGGTTAACTAAAATAAAGTAAGATAAAAACCAAGTCGTATTTTGGAAAACCTTGTTATATGCTTCTTGCCAGACTGAGGCAACCAGACGCGGACGGAAGGCTGTTCTAACGAGCATTTGTTGATGCTGGCAGCGCTGTTACCTAATTGCCAATCCAGGCACAGCAACAAGACATGAAATTGATTTCAAGGAACAGTGGAAGTTCTGCTCTAGTTCATAAAGTTTCAGTCCGGCTCACATTCTTCAAAGCCGTTGCGATTTTTGCTCCCCTGTCGCATCCGACCAAAGTTTTAACAAATGACGTGTTTGTAGTGATTTCGCTTCTCTATATGTGTGCGTACCTGAAAGGCGAGCATTTGTCATTTTAATGTTCCGTGAGCCCGTTGTTGTGATACCTGATGAATGCATCCATAATGGACCTGCTTCGACTATCACGCTGTGGTCAACCATATTTGACCGGGGAAACTGACCCAGGACAGGGTCAGCGTGAAGAGTGCGGTTGGTGTGAGGAGGTGGGGGACGTTGTTTGGCTGGATTCCCATGGATAGCTTCTCCCTGCCACCCCATTGTGTGGCGGATCGCTTTACCACAGTAACAGAGCATGAAAAGAGGCTCCTCTCTCGGGCCGCGGCCTTGGCGGCATTAACAGCCACTGTTTTGACTGGCTGCCATATTTCAGCGTGACCGGCGTGATGACCGGCCGATGCTCTCCCCACTGCACGCAGCTCGTCAAGGCACAGACAGATTCACACAGGCACACAGTCGAGACACAGACATACAGACACACAAAGGTAGTTGGTCGCACAGCTACATTCGAAGCCTAGATTACTGAACAAATTATCAGACGCTTTGACATACACACCCACTGTCACACACTCAAGGCAGACTGACTGATGAACACACACGTACATACAAGCTCCAAAGGAGCAGTTGCTTACTGAGGAAGGGGAGCGTGGGTCCTGCCGTGAAACGGGCCCTTGTACCTGTCTTAAAGTACAAAGAGAACACACACATCTGTAAAGCAGCAAGATTCTTCCAGTAGCACACAGCTAATGAGGTTTCTCCGTCTGCAGATCGGGTTTTATTCTGTTTCTTTTATTCATTTTATTTATGGTCAAATAAGAAAACATCACTCAGAAACCCTCAAACTTTCCTTTCTCGCAGTAAAAAAGATTTTTTTTAGTTATTGATGCAGGCAAATCCAGTGCATTTTGTTTCTTTCATTTTGTGTTCCCACACTGAAAACACATTCATTTGATAGAGGCTAGAACACTCAACATTATGTAGGTGTCTTTAAAAGACCTTGTAGTTGCTGTGGAAACTGTAGGAAAAAAGCAATAAAAACCTTTAGCAGTATGAATTGTATATTGTTTAGTCCTTAATTGACTCACTTTAGGATATGCCAGTTAAACAGTATTTCCTTGTTTTTCATTACTACATATTGAAAGAGCAAAAAGGTTATACTGATATTATAGATGTGTCATACATACTCAAAAGTTTAATCCATTTTTAATATTGCTTTGTCCAATATTTTCCCAACTTACTGTACATATTGTGTATACTTGAATAACTGCTTTTTATCTGAAGGTTATCCAAAGGTTGAAACTATTTGTTTTTATGTGGTAATGTGTATAATAATACAAAGAGCGTGTATGATTCTGAATTTCTGAATATTACTTAACATAACTGATGGTCATCACCTTGTGAGATACTTTCTTCTTAGAATGACAATGCAACGCTCCTAACTTGTCAGAGTTTCCACCTCTGGCTTTTCAGTTTTTGTCTTTCTGAATAAATCCACACCTTATTAACACCCAGATCTATCCACTAATTATCCAGCACAACGAATCTGTTTCCACAACTTTTAACATTCAGTTCATGCACAAATAACTGTTTATTTTTAGTAACATCACCCAGAATGCTCAGACTCAAAGTCTACCTCACATTATAAAATATTGTTAGGTAAATCTGGGGGGTTGGTCATAGTGTAGTGGTTAGAGCTGCTGCCCTTGGACCTCAAGGCTGTAGGCTTCATTCCCTCCTCCAGCTGTAATACCCTTGCGCAAGGTACTCACCCTCAATTGTTCAAGCAAAATTGCCCAGCTATGTAAATGGGTAAATAGTTGTAACTATCTTAATGTTGTAAGATGCTTTGGAGAAAAGTGCCAGATAAATGTAAAATACAGGCCATAAAGGTTATTGCATGTGTGTAATACATACTTTATCATTTAATTTTTTTTAACATAAAAATTTAAAAAATGCAGCGTACTGTATTGCTCCAAAAACATACAGACAGAAAATAACCTATACAGTGTTAATTACACCTGTCCTAGATGTCATGCATAATATAAATATGACTGGCGCATTGTAATCACTGCACATTGTGCACGTATTTCTAGTAACTACTGTATATATTTTTCCCCTGCACAATATAACTTTCAGAGAGGCAGGCCATTTTATTTAAATAAACACAATTAAAAATAAACTGAAATGAAGTTTCCATCTTTTTTCACAGCTTCTAAAAAAAGTATGACTTGGAGTTTAGTAAGTATTCTGAAGGAGAATAGCCATTTTGCCATCCCCCCACCCTCCAGCTCCAGTTCCGGGAGATGATGAGGAGCTGGTGGGATGTTGGAAGGAGAAATTTGTCTCTCCCACTGCAGCATTTGTTCCTTGTACTGGCTCTGAGATTTTCCCTAGTTCATAGTATTTTTTTAATTTGCATTGACGAATACTTAACAAGTCTTTTTCTTTTATCGTCCGCAGTTGTGGTTCCACACACAAAGACTTCTCCATAAGCACGACCCCAAATCGTGACAAAAACCATTTAAAAGTGCTGTAATTCACTGTTTTACAAGGTACCATAAAAAACCAACATGATTCGGAAAAGGGAAGCGTGACTGCGAGCCACAGGGGTTGTGTGATGCAGTAGGTTGGTGATGCTGGAGACCGATGATGCTGGAGGATGGTGATACTGGAGGCCGTCACGCTGGAAGTTGATGATGCCGGAGGTCAGTCATGCGAGTTCCAGTAGGGGAAGGAGCCACTAGACCCCTGCAAGCTCCTTCCTACACCTTAGGGCACTGTGTAGTTCCCAAAGATTTAACACCTTACAGGGTGACCTCTCATAGGGAAACCACCAAAGGGCATAGGGTCAAACCCCACAGCTAACTTCCAGAAATTCGCAAGCCAGTATGGACTCTATTGCTGAAGGTATCAAGGCAACATAGCGCCTTTTTTTTGCCGTTCATCTTGCCTTTTCCCCGCTCACATGCCTTTTTCCTTTCTTTAGAAATAATGTTTTAAAAATAACACAGCGGCATTTTATCTAAAATAAATATATAAATGAGTAGACGAACACAAAGCTGTGGATTCTGCCTTCCAGTGCCGGCCGAGGAAGTGTTCACACTTGCCGGAGATCTTGTAACTCCATGGGTGGTAAAAACACGGGAATCAAAAATAGCCCTGTCATTCCCCGCAACACTCAGTCTAATGTCTCACTTACTACTGCTTCCAGAGTGGGGGGGGGGTGCACGAGATGAGACGAACGATCTGCACAAGTGTGAAGCGGTGGCTGGCACTGCAGCCAGGCCTCTCCATTTGCCAACTGGGTCGACTGTAAATCTGAACGGTCATCTGCCTGCAAGTCCATTGCACTCAAAGGGCACTAGGTGGTGCAGTGGCTAAATACTGCAAGTTGAAATGAAGTTTCTTTTCTCATCTCGTCAGCACATTCATGTGTTACAGGTAAATTTTCTTCAGTGTGTACATGTTTACATTTCTCTTTGGGTGTTGTTCGCGCTTTAAGAATGCATGTACTCTAATATTTTGTGTGTGTCATATGTGAAGCTGGTTAAATGCATGAATATTAGTGTGGCATTATTGTGAGCAGGAGGTACGGTGGTTAGAGCTGTAACTTGTAACTGAAGGATCCCCATTAATTTCTCCATGCTAGTTTAGTACCTTTGATGAAGTTGATTAGTCTGAATTGGTATGGTAAAAATTACCTGACTGTGTAAAGGGTAAATCATAAAGTTACATAGCTCACATTATAAGTCACCTTGGACAAAGGTATCAGAGAAATGTATATGAAACTGAGTAGACAGGGTTGCTGATTGTATTGCAGAGCGAGGTTCCTAGGGTGGTTAAGTAAATAACAAGCTAAAAAATTGCTAAAATTGAAAATTACTAAAAATAAGACATAAAAGTAACAAAACAGGACAGCAACATGTAAGTCAGTAAGTTGGCTGGTTTATGCCAGAAAAACTCAAGAGGGAAAGTATTTGCTTGTTTGTCTGTGTGAGATTTGTGGGGGTTGGGGTAGGCTAATTTAATTAAGCATTTTAATTTTAAAAAACATCATATTCTCATGCAGGAGTCGTGGAGGGTCTTCAGGAAGCCGTGTTTAAGAAGGACCTTTAATTAACTGTGATATTTCCACAGCATGCTCGTACACCCCCACCCCCTCCCCTCCATAGGAGCAGGCTGCTGTTGAGGCAAGTCGACTGCTTTGGCTCGCCATCAGGAACGCTGAACGTGTGGCGTACTTGGAGCCTTGTGCGGCTGCTGCCAAGAGTGGGTGTAGATAGCCTGGAAAAAGTAATAAAAATCATTTTTAAATTTGGGATTGCATGAAACAGTTGAAATGATTGCAGTCTGGAGGTGATATTAGCTGGTTGGTTAAAGAAGCAGTAGTGTCCAGGTCAGCAGCTCCCCACTGCTGAGTGCTGAGCTTCAGGGCCTGACAGGTGGGATTGTGTTCGACTGTCCAGGAGAAAGTCAGCTTCACCATGAACATGCAAATTACTGCTACTGGGCCAGTCATAGGACACTTGATGTCATAGTGGACTCTCCATGGATCCTTTGTAAGTCTAGCTGAAGGTCAGTATAGGGCAGCAGGGGGAGCAGCATTTAAGGAAATTGGTTCATTGTTTTACCATGTTGTCTATTGTTGTTTATTAATTTTAGCTGATGTCCAAAATGATTTTCGATGTTAGGTTGTTAGACTAAGCAACAATACAACGATTTACCCATTTATATAGCAGGGTAATTTTTTCTAGAGCAATTCAGGGTAAGAAACTTGCTCAAGCGTTGAACAGCAGCAAGTAGGAGTTACTGCTGGGTCTTTCAGTTATATGGTAATGGCTCTAGCTACTATGCCACCTGTTGACCTAAAAATAAATTTCAGTCCCTAGCATTATAAGTTGCCTTGGACAAATAAGTCAGAGTAGGTACCCTGCTCAAGGGCGCTACAGTAGGATTTGAACGAGACATCTTCACAATTCAAGGTGACAGCCCAAAACAGTGCCGTATCTACTGCCCTTTGGTGTTTTACCACGTTCCTCCTCATCTTTTTGGTTTTCCATTCAGTCTTTTCATCCTTCACTTTGCATCTGCAGTGACAGGTAGGCGTGGCCTGCTTCCCACCAACTTTTGCATATGTTGCTTCAATGACAGTAGACGGTCTGGTAAATATTCAGTTTTGGGGTGTCAGTCGTTCAAGGTTTAGAATCTGTTATGTTGAGAAGGTGAGAATTTAAGAAAGGAATTGGTGGCACCGTGGTAAATGTACTCTGTTGATGTGTCTGTGACTGTGATTTATCGGTCTCTGGCTTCACCAGGAGCATGCAGAGTGCGTGCAAGCAACTTGGCCTTTGAAGGCCCTTGTGGAGCTATGGTTTAACTGGGGTAGTTGAGTTTGTGGAGTTGCGGTATTTGTTGAGGGTGAAGGGCATCTAACGTGTATGGAGGGGGGTGGGTCTGGGTTACCAGATTACACTGTTGAGCCTTCCGGAGGTGTCGTGGGCCTAATTCAACGAAACGCCAACGAAGGGAAGTGCCCACTTGACAACCTCAATGAAATACCCATGTTGGTACCCTGTGGTTGTGTTGGTTAGGGAAGGGAGTCAAGCTTCTTAGTCTCAAGTCATGGAGATATATATTGGGAATGATGGGTGTTGATCTCTGTAGCTTCATGATGATGGTTGGACTGGGTTTTGTGTACAGCTGTTGTAATATACGCATGGGGTGTAACATCTTGTCCTGTATATCTTAAATGAAATACAGGGAACACTGAGTCTGCATTCCTTTTGTGTGGTTGTTGGCCAACACACGCGGCTCCTGGTGCAAGATTCCTAATTCTCCTCTGCTCTTAGCCACTCTGCCCCCGCTAATAACCATCAGCATAGGAGCGGGCAGCAGGGTGGAGAAATTCTGACGGTTGTTATTCCAAGGGAGTGAAAGCATGATTCTAATCAGACCGATTACCAGGTCCTTGTTCTAATTGGGGATGACATAAAGCATTTGGCCTGCTGTTCAGTGGTCATCTCCAGTTTGTTTTTCACTCAGACCGCTGTTCTGTGAGCAAAGCGTTGGATGATGTATGGCAGAACGTTCTCGAAGAGCTGCTGAAGTTTTTCTGTGGCCTTTGCCCAGCCGAAATGGAGGGTTGCCACTAATTGTAAAGACAAGAATTTTTCCTGTTTGGAGCTGCAGGTGGCACAGTGGTTAGGGCTGTCACTTTACAGTCAAGCAACCCAGATCCTAATCCCACCTCCTGATGTAATACCCTTGATTTACTTTGAATGGATACTGTAAAAATTATCCCGCAGTACAAATGGACAAAATGTTGCAAGGACTTTAGTATACAAACCTAACACTTCAAATTACCTTGGAAAAAGGTGACGGCTAAATGAATCGATATTTAATCCGGCAGTCCTGAATTGTTATTAAAGCCCCAGTATAAAAATATTTATAAGTGAACGTGTGAATTCAGACTAGAAAGCCGTACTGTAGATTTTCTCTGTGCTGCGAAAGTTAAGGTTCTGCTTGCTGTGCCCCTGGCTTCAGTGCTTCTTCGGGACTTGGGCAGTGTCTTGGTAACCTGCCAACTCTCCCTAATCATCTAGAAAATGGAATATACACCTTAGCTTCTCAATTTTTTTTTTTTTTTTTTTTTGGTCAGAGTTCCCTTTACTGACAAGTCGGAATCAGACATGGATTAATAATTTTGAACAAGGTTAAACCTCCTTAATCTCCATGCTCTGTCTGTCTGTCAGCTCCCTGTGATGCTTAGTCTGGAGCCCGTCTGCTTAGGCCATTGCCTGGGCGCGAGGCGCACAGGAAAAATGCCTACAAATCTCTCCATGTTTTTTATTTTACTCCAGTACACAGGAGAGGGCCAACATGGTGCCCAGGGAATCAAGTGTAATCCAGTCCAGGGGTTTTGTGTGGCCGACCGACAGTGAACCCTTAGCCTGCCTGCACCTCTTTCGCCTGTTTGTGATCACGGGGTTTCACAGAGCACTGCATGCTGAGCCAATCACACACCTGTAGGTCTGAAATATCAGCTCACATTTTCCTTGTGCAAAATGGTATCGTTTTCTATTCCAACATCTATGAACGTGGTTTGGAGGCTCTTCGTGTGACAAATGCGTTTCAGAGCCCGCAGGGAACTATGGAAATGATTTGGGGCTGCTTTCCAAGTTGAAGCTGTCAGTCAATCAATCAGCAAATCGCTCTTTCCTTTAACACCTCCCCAACAATGCAGTCTTCATTCGTGCCTTACATAGTAAAGATGTTCTTCATCTGAAATGACAGCTTCGAATAGGCCTGTCGAATTCCTGGAGTATGAAGGGACGTTCGGTGAGAATCTGTCCACGGGGACACGCGACAGGCTCACCAGCATTAATGATTTGTGCGAGGGCAACAATTTTCCTTGGCAGGAAACCTTCTGCGTGACTAGGAAAGAGACTCGAGAAGCCGGCTACCCTTTAGGATGCGGAACAGAAATGAATTAGAGGCAGCAAAGTAGGAGATTGCAGCCAATCGGAGGAGAGACTCTCCTCTCCCTGCCAGCCTCAAATGAGTGAGCACCATTCTGTACTGAGAAAAATGTTTTAAAATGCTGTGTGTTTTCACAGATGAGTGGAAAGGATCCAAGAGCTGGCACAGTGTTTAGAAAACCAGGACAACGTGGTCACATCACAGCCCAAAACGCAGCACTCCTGACCACAGTGCTGTGCACAGTGAATTGGTAAATGAGCTGTCTGTATCCTCCTGAGACTCAGTCATTCATTTATGACCATTCTAGAGGACATATGTTTTCTCCCAAACCGATTTCTACAATGGTGAGTCCTAAAGTACTTCACAGAGGACATTCTGTGTTTTTCAATGGTACCACTTGTTTACATTTACTCATTGATCTGACACTTTTCTCCAAAGTAGCTGACAATGTTAGGCTACGTACAATGATTTTCCCATTTATGCAGAAGGATGTTTTTTATTAGAGCAGTTCATGGTAAGTACCTTACTCAAAAGGTACTAGAGGAGAAAACAGGATTCTAATGTGTAAACTCTGAGACTAAAGGCAACCACTGTAACCACTGCACTACCTGCTGACCCTACATGCTTTGGAGTGGGGGTTGCACAATTTCTTAATACCAGAAATATATCGGAAAATCTTTTTTTTTGATCTATCTCAGGAGGATACAGTATAACATACTCTGATAGGAATTATGTAAACATAGGTGATCCGTGCCTCGAGTCCTGTGCTTTCACAATAGGCTCCATGCAGCCGTGACCCTGTATTGGACAAGCGGTTGTTGACTATGGGTGGTTGCTCTTGTAGAAATGGCAGAATACAGTGTAGAGGAGGGGGTGTGTGCCGATATCCAGTAGTACTACTGATGTGTCAGTTCTGTCAAAAGGCCAAAAGGCATAACCCTAGCAGGCTGGGGGGCTGGCAAGGAGACAGCTGTGAGGGGAGACCTGTGTTCCTCCTCTGCAGAATGAAGGACCCCCAAATCCTGATCACAACAGGTGTCCTCGAAGTCTCCATGAACACAATTGAGCACTGTGTGTTTGTGGGTGAGGGGGGTGCGGTAGCGCAGTGGGTTGGACCACAGTCCTGCTCTCTGGTGGGTCTGGGGTTCGAGTCCCGCTTGGGGTGCCTTGCGACGGACTGGCGTCCCGTCCTGGGTGTGTCCCCTCCCCCTCCGGCCTTACGCCCTGTGTTACCGGGTAGGCTCCGGTTCCCCGTGACCCCATATGGGACAAGCGGTTCTGAAAGTGTGTGTGTGTGTGTGTGTGTGTGTGTGTGTGTGTGTGTGTGTGTGTGTGTGTGTGTGTGCGGATATGCGTACAACACTCAAGTGGGAGCATGGGGTCAAGATTTGTCTGTGTACGCATATATGGTGTTGTGTGTGTGTGTGTGTGTTTGTTCCTGCAAATGTGTGTCTCAGTGTGTGAGCATGATGGGGGTGTTCAATTAGAATAAAAAGGGGATAGTTTGCAGCCATTAGTTTGAAGCACTCTGTCTCCTTATTGACGTGCTAATTCTGTGTTCAGTGGAAGGAAGGTTCTTGACAGAGATGTAAAATTACAAACCCAGACGGTGTTCCCCCTCATTTTTCCTTTGAAAACTGTGGAAGTCTAAATCTTTCCATATTTGTTTTAATAACTTGCAGTCCATTAGATCGAAGGCCACCCGCAAAAAAGGAGTAAATAAAGTGCCTGGAAGGGCCCATGTCAGGTAATTTGAAACACCAGACAGGAGAATTCTCCAACTGAATAATAAAAACCAACAAACTACTGCATTACGGCATTAATCTATAGCTTTTTTTAGCGATTATAAAAATGTTCTGTGAATTCAGCAGGAACATCAGCCCCCTCCTGAGCTATTATGTTGGCTGTCTGGTGTGGCAATTTTACACTCCACTGCCTCAGACAACCAGTCTACTTGAGTCAGCTTGCCCTAGATTTCACCTTATTTAGGTAGTGCAGGGAGAAAGAGTAGACATCTGAAATTACAGGAACTATTCTCTGAATCAGTCTGCTGTGTATTAAAAAATTTTGCATGTATTTTTATATGAATTGTAAATATAATCTTTGGACCGAACCCTCGCATTACATAGTACTTGTTTTAAGAATGTAATTAAAAGCAGCCACACTAAAGTACAAAATCCTTCTGTATTAAAGGAGATTTCTATGTATATTGTAAGGTGTGACTGAACAAATTCATTTTACCTCACGGTTACTATTATGTAGGACAGGCCATAAGGCTCTAATGGCTCTGGGATCGTAAGGTGATATGAGGTTCACCTCCACCAACATTGACTTGTCCTCCTTTCCATCAGTTTGGCACTTCTGAGCCCCTGTAAGATCACACGGGTATCTTTTTTGGCTCCCTTTGGAGAAAAAAACAGAACTCTTATGAGGCTGTATGAGGTGTTCATGCTTTTACCATGGTTTACACCTTAACTGCAGTTGAAGATGATTGTTTTGTTATACAGTATGTACATGACGATTAAAATAACACAACCAACCAGTGCTGGAGAACTGCCTAAAATACGTGCAGCGAACATGAGACAGACATGGAATAACACCTCCACTGACACATATGGGTGCTCAGACCGGCACGAAAATAGTGATAAGCTGAGAAGCAAATTGCACAACCTGACCTGCACTGCAGTGCATCATAAAAGATTTCTGGGCATCCAAGTGGTCAGAGCTG
This sequence comes from Scleropages formosus, assembly GCF_900964775.1. Classification (NCBI taxonomy): domain Eukaryota; kingdom Metazoa; phylum Chordata; class Actinopteri; order Osteoglossiformes; family Osteoglossidae; genus Scleropages; species Scleropages formosus. The sequence goes on from NC_041818.1 coordinate 22,924,666, forward strand.
TTGAAGGACATGAGGACACACCAAGTGGTCAGAGCCACTCAGGATATGAAGACACAAGACAAATGTGCAGAGCTGCTGAAATCACTGCTTTAAAAAGGAGATTTTAAAAAAACAGATAAATTTGTGATATACAGAAATACTGTATGTATGGTAGACTGTACCAGGTAATAAGACATTAGTCATTATAACTTGTAGTATAGATAATTTTAAATATACCAATACTTTTATGTATTACTAATAATATATACGTACATATGATAGCATATAATATAGTTATACTGTATAAACTAGTAATATACCAAGTGCTGGAACACTGGTATAACTAGTATATCGAGTTTAATATATAGCTATTATATATTTATATATAACATTTTATAATACTTCATATTTTTTACACCAACGTTATTGTGCATGCGCGCGCGTACCATGATTATACACTAATTTAACACTGCAGCCCGTGCCGTTGTGTGACGCCTCTCAATAATATAATAATGCTAGATTATTACCATATCACGTCCTTATAATAACCTTTTGGTGGTTATTCTGTGCCACAGTGTTACTGTCCGCTGTTCCAAATTGCATTAGAAGGTCTTTCCACTCACTTTGTTTGCTTTTCTTTCTGGCCACTTTCCCACTTCATCGACTGCGAGTTGTTAAAATGGACATAATCGGGATAATAACGGCTGTAATTGTGTTTCTCTTATATTATTGTACAATTTATTTTTACAGTGTGTAGTAATAGACGTTTCATTTTATAATCATTGCTTACTGCGTGATTTGACTTCTGTATTTTCAGATTTAAAAAAGTGTTGAATATAAATACAAAAATAAAAAATAGATATTTCTATATAGCAATAAAAATATATGTCTGCACTAATAAGTCGGTGCGACGCTGTAACAAAAAAAGAAAAATAGAAAGGAAGCCGATAAATTAAATTTCGCGGAACAAATTAAAACATTAAAAAAAAAAAAAAAACACTGGTTGAGTGCCCGATAAAATGTGTATTTAAATGAGCAAGAGGCGCGTGCAGTGGGTTAAATATCACGAAGTCCGTCGTGTTGCGCTCCTCTTCAGCTGGATCTTTCCAGAACCGGTTCCGCGTTCGGTTTCACGGAAAGAAGAGTCTGTAGCGGCGAAAACTCGCGTGTGTAAGAAATAACCGGGGAGGGTTTTAGTCAAACTTTCAATTTCATAGACATTATTAAGACAAAACCTGCTTATAATTCTTTCATGTGTCAGTGGATCACGAACAATATTTATGTTGCGGTTCTATTCTGGTTCACAATATTTTTATGATGCAATGATGAAAGAAAGTGCCATGATTTGCAACGACAGAGAATGTTTCACACAACCTTCAAACAAAAACCTTCATGAACAAAAAAAAAAAAATCTCTCCCGGTTACTTAAAATTTCTTAAGGTAGTAACCTGAAAGTCCAGGTACTTACACCTGGATCAATGCATATGTGTGCAACATTGCAATAAGTAATATATATTTATTAGCAATGAGTGCTGTGTAAATAATATATTACTTAATGCGTGTTGTGTGTATATATACACGTTGTCTGTGCAAATATATGTGTACGTTAAGTTGCATGGTGCCTCGGTGGAAAGACTGTCCCATGCATTGTGAAAGGCCACCATCATAACAGGAGGGGATTGTGGAGCTCCTAAAGATCAGGTTTTGTGTAGCGTGAAGGTCTCTGCGGCTGTCTTGGCCATACCTGGTCCCTCTCTCACACCTCACACCTGAGCGACCCCTTCTTTAGCTTTTAGACATTTAACAACACAGTACTCAAAGGTACCACAGCTGCCCCACTCGTGGGATTTTAAACCTGAAACAATTTTAGGTTTCTACCCTGGTTCCATGAATAGTGCACAAGCTCTGATCAGAGAGGGCTTGACCGCGGTGACCTCTCCTGAAGTGGTACATGAAACTTCCGCTGCTTTGGTGTGAGTGTAAGCGGAATGTGTGTGGATGGTCGGGGGGTCGGAGGGCTGGGGCAGTGAAACCACAGCACTGCACCCGTTTCCACGCTTCACGTCATTACCCAAACAGAGAAACACCCACCCAGTGCCAATGCAGCATTCATCTATAGCATACATCTGTACAGTTATTGTCATTTGTATTACAACAGAACAGCAAGAATAAATTCAAATTCAAGAGTTTATTGTCATGTGTACAGTAAACAGTTTGTTACACCCTACAATGAGATTCTTACTCTGTGAATCCTCATAAATTATAAGGATGTAAGGAAAGAAAAACACAAGGAAAACACAAATTTACAAAAATTACTGTTAGTGCAAAGTCACAAATTACAAAAATTACTAAAATGTACACCAAAGAAATATCTAAGTATGTGCAGAAACAGCACGAGGGCAAAAGATTATAAGAGGTTGTATTATTTAGCAGGGATGATCATGCAGTGCTCTGTAAGTTTTTCTAAAAAGGACACCAAAACTTTCCGGATTCTTTTGCGCTGTGATACGGACTCAGTGTGAACTTTTCCAATGGAGGAAAGTTAGATGCTCAAGTGAGTCAGGGGGCGTCTCTTTTTCTTGCCAGACATGAAAATTCACTCACACAGAAAGTCCACTCACACATGTATATGTGTATGTAAAAAATAAAGTATTTTTTTCATATCACACTTTCCAGGGGAGTAAAATGGAAAAAACCCAGACTGCCCATATGGTGAAAATTTGTGCTTATTGCACTTCAAGAAGGAGTTTGAGTAAGACTGTATAACAGTGTCTAATCGCAGATTAGTTTTTAGAGAATCATCAAGAGATATTGTGATAGTGTGTGTTGTGCTCAGTGTTCCACATGCTAGATACAAAGCATCGATTTTTGTCTGAAAAAATTTGAATGGACATTGCGCCAGAGCTCATGTAGTTCAGCTGTCGAACTCGTGATACTGTTTTTGAGCTGATCCAACTGTATTTGATCCAACTCCACACCGTCCACAGCGTCTCGGGCATATTGACCAGTTCGTCCTGCCGACTCAAAAGGCAGGATTAGTCTTCAGTGTCCATAGTTTGCTCCCCTTTCACCCCCTGCGATGTCATGGCTGACCCTTCATGTTCTCAGTTTCAAAGGGTTACCATGACCCTTGTGGTCAGCAAAAGGGGAAATTCATTTGAACCCTCTCAAAACTTTTCTCCCTTACAAATTAATACAAGATTGACTGGTGTTTTATTATTATTAATACAAATGTATTATTATTATTATTATTATTATAAATGACAGCAACAATAATAATAATAATACACTTGAAATAAAAACATACTTAAATTATTTACTCATTGAACGTAAACTCTGTTGCTCAACTTTGAGGCTTTGTGTTTGAAGATCTGTGTAAAGAACATATGCATACAAAAGTTGAGTAACTCGGCGTTCTTTAAACTGCTTCACAATGCAGACTTTTTCTGTTTTTGTTCTTTTACGGCAGTTCTTTTACCTTTGAAATGAAAAATATCCATATTGTGGCTCAGCATTAGAACTTGGACTGAAGGTACTTGTGCCAGTCTAATGAAAAATGTCTCTGAAAAATGTAAAAATAATTCCAGTGACTTAATTGTGCATCACTGCACAGCCTCTAATATCAGTAGTTCTATTTGGAAATGGACTTGACTGTTGAACTGCCTTTGTGAGTTGTGCACGTAATATAAAATATTTCTTGACACTGGGAGACCCTGTGTAGGTTTAGCACTCATTTTGCTTTGTGTGTTTCTGAATCATACAGGAACATGTGAAAATGAGCTGCAGAAATTAGCTCAGGCATTTGAGCTCAAGTCTGTTTGTGGGAAAACAAAGGGTGTATTGGAGGAAACTGAACAATACCATGATCTCATAGTGATGTGTTACAGTAAAGGAAATTACTGCTGTAATTACCATTAATTTACGGGATGGAGCACAGTGAAGCATTCTCCTAGGAGACAAACTGCACCAAAGGGGGCAGGTAGGGTAACACCACCTGGACCAGAAGACCCAGTCTGTTTGTATGTCTAAGCAGCAAACTGCAGCTCTGTGGAAATAAGCCAAGTGTGAGTGCTTAGATGTGGCCCGACTGCTTGTTGTTTCTCTCTCCCCAAGCTGCGTATGCTCCAGGCATCTCCTCATTGTCTCCATGGAGAGCAGGCCTGTGCAGCCCTATATGTAGAGCGGCTCGGGGAATTTCGAAATGTCCTCCCTTCGCAGCGCATGATTGAAGGACCACAGAGATCCACATTTGTTCCTCATTTTGCTGGTGTGGTTTAAAGGATCACATTCTGAAAATAATGACCCCCCCCCCCCCCCCTCCTTCTCTAGAACAAGACGATGAGGTTATGAAGTTAGCTGTTTTCTCTTCACTTCAGTGGCTCTGTAAGCAAGCCTGCAGGAGAACAAGCAAACCGTGTGGTATTTTAATGTGTGCAGCTGAAGGTGAAGGGAAATTAGTTAAGGTATTGTGTTGAAGACAACATAAAGCAGGCTGGGGAAACGTGAATCTTGCGATTTCTTGTTTCTTTGAGTTCCTTAGTTGTTATGATGATCCAGAAATGGTGTTGGGTGCATGACACCAGTACAAGTGGAAGCACTTTCCTAACCTTTTTTTCCTCTGTTACTGTATTTATATAGTCATACCCCCCCCATGCAGCACGTGCAGTCTAGGGGCCCTTACAGGATGTAAGATATTACTGTAACACACCTGGCTGCTTTTGGGCGACTCTCTGATTCAGGAACGAGGTGTAAAAATTACACGTTGAAAAGGTTTAGAAAAAACGAATTTAAATTTAATGTAATTTAAAAGTTCTCGAGTCACATTTAAGATTCAAAAAGGTCAGTTCTGCAGGAAAAAAAATTTCCGTGATTAATGTGTTCTAAAACCTCGGATAATTTATTAGCCTTATGAATCCGCAGTTTGCCCTGCTCTCCACCATTGTGTGGTAAAACACACACAGGAATACGTTTCTTTCTTTATGTGTGTAATTCCTTATATCTGTGTCACATAGAAAGGTTCGCAAGTGTGTAAAACCGCAGTGAACATCGAGCTATTCAATTACACAGAATTCTTTCCTATTTTAAAATTCAAGGCCATATCACTTTGATTAATCTAAGATCAAAGGAAATGTATCATTAACGATGTCAAGCCACTCATATTTTTTTATCAAATCGTTTAGTGGCGAATTTGTTTTTTTTTACACGTGGTTCCAAATTAGGTCGAACTGTTTTGCCTTCTGCTTTCTGGTAAATATAATCAAAACAATACAATTAAATATGCAAAGCTCTCAGTATTTATAAATTATTCAAATTCAAAACAGGACGTTTTGCTTAAGTTCACACACACATATTGATTTTGTTTTAAAAACGTTATGGTGTTTCTTTCACATCCAAATATGCTACTCCTGGGGCAAAAATCACTGCCGAAAATTTAAAAATAAAAAAACAATATTTCAGGTTAATTTCAGGTGAAAAGTTACAAAGTACGGAATCATAATTCTGTGGTAAATTATGTTTTGTAAGTAACTACTCTGAACTATGTCATAGTTCTTTCGGGTTTGAACACCACATGATTTTCAAAAATGCATTTCGTTAGTTGTTGAAGAAGTTGAGTAAAAGTGTGGACGAGCGGAGCTTTTTCCACCACCGGAGAGACGCGTTTGGTGGAGCCTGAAGAGCAGCCTGGGTGGAAAGGGCGCTTTAAAGGCGTCTCAAATAAAGCTCTTTATACCTTTTGTTTTTGTTATTCAGCGCTGAATTTCAATAGTTAAACAGAAAACAACCAGGAGAGCCGTGTCCTGCACCCCCCCTCCCAACCGACACACACAGCCCCCCACACACAGTGGGGTATCTTTACAACCAGGTCACAAAAGAACTCACTATTTAGGTGTAAACTTTGTCCCATCAGCTGCTACAAATGGGGTAAATAAAGGACGCACTTTATAGGCTCACAAAGGAACATACTGGAAACGTGACAAAATGCTTTTACACTTCTCTAAAGTTAAATGTCCCGTGATTTCATTTAAGACTTTAAATAATAATAATAATAATAAGAATAATAATATGTTTGAGCATCCCTTGCTGTAGCGCCACACCTGCGACTTTAGCATCAGAAGAGAAGATCATCCACACCAGACACACCACATTTACATTTGTACTCGACGCTTCTGCTTGAAGAAAACACTCCAGTGTTCACACCTGTTTGTGCATGTGTTAGTGAAAGGAGGTCGGGGCAGAGATCTACAGCATGAAAAAGTATAACATACGCGAAGAGTTCATTTATTTTATACGTCTTTGAGTTAGTCAGTCAGTCAGTCAGTCAGTTAGATGAACATCAGACCTGCTGACTTGGCCACGACACACGAGAGGGACTCCGGGAAGCCATTAAACTCATCAGACGAATCATCTCTGTGCTTATATTCATCTGGATTATGACATCTTCCCATATGATAAGGAATTAAAGTGCGGTTCTTGTTGAGAATAAATTGATAACCTTTACCAACCCATGCTACTCAGAGAAGAAAACATCATTCCCAAATAAATGGGGACTTAACACGCACGGATAGCCATGACAGCACATATGAATATTAAAAAATAAGATTTAACTAGAAAGAAATAAAGGTATGAAACTGGGGAACAGACTGTACAATCTGCGCTGCAAAAAAAGTTTCATACTGATGTAATACTAGTACAGTATAACTGGGGATTCCTCCGATTGTCCCATTGTCTATTGCGGGGGTGAACATGCGGCTCTTCTCGGAGGTTCATCTGGAGATGTTTATGAAATATTTAGTAGTTTTTTTTTTTAACTTTATTAAATAAAGTTATCAATAATACACACAACCAAAGCAATACATTAAAAATCCACAATCAAACAAACCCCAAAACCATTTTCTTACAGTTGGTCAACAAAATTACTAAACAACCATTACATAAAATACATTGTCAAGACAAAGTTTTTCCCATAACAACCCCCTTTCTGGCTTTAAAAAAAATATAACTGACCCACGTCTTCCCCACACCAACATACCCACAAAAGGACTGTCACCCCAATAGCAGCTCAACCGAAGTCATCATATCATATACACGCTTCCTTCAAAACACATAAAATACTTCTAAATTACAGTATGAAACTTGATCATACCCCTGAATATTTAGTACAGTTACGGACACATACTATAGTATACCTCTGTTACTGTCCGTGTCCAATACAGGACATATGCGCGCATTATATTGAGATGCTGGGTGGAGTTGATGATGGTGGGGCTGTGGCTCATGGAGCTGTAGCTGCAGGTGATGTTGCACTATTTCCAGTGCAGTAAAGTCGTCAGATCGAGTCTTAGCCGGTTGGTGGAAGACCGGACGCTTTTCAGGACAACTATCCATAGAGTCGCCATGAGTCGGCACCTAACAACAACAAAGTCGTCAGAAGTGTCTTCTACTTGAGCTGCTAACGGGGTCAAGCTTGTGTTGGGGGATGTTGGGGATCCTCTAAGACACTGTACCATTGAGGCGAGGCTCAGGGAAGGATGTTTATCTCATTAAATGCCCATTTAAACTCGCCACCTATTATTCCTGCTTTCATTAGTGTTTTGTGTCCATTTGAAAATCAAATGTTTTCCTGATCACTTGTAAATGACATGGAAATGTAAATATTCTTAAAAGCCCAGTGTACCTCTTCTGGTCCTTTCATTGAACTGAGAGCATCTCCATTGTCCCCGTCACTTACCATGACAATAGCGAACCAATGGGTCCCAGGAGAAGACTGAACGGGCTCATCCCTGAGTGATCCTCCACTTTAAAACTTTAAAAAAACTTTAAAAACGTTAAAAACTTTTCTTTGTTGCAAAGTCCACTGGGCTCTTCCAAACTGTAGGTAAAACACGTCGCAACAACATTTCAGGAAACTGAAAATGATAGAAGTAAAAATAATAGGACACATATTGATAAGAAGTGCAGATGTTTGTATAACTAACCTCTTCTAAATTTAAGTATAGCTCGACTTAATTTGAAAACCGAATATCTGAGACAAAACTAAGTTAAACATTAAGCACTTAAATACAGATATGCTGTTTTTTCAGTTAAATAACAGAAAATCTTGGCCTGCAAACGGACTCAAATAGTTTTAAGACCGTGTTCAAAATTAGTTTTCAGTTTTGAATGAAATGTCTAATTTCTGTCATTTTCAATTCAGACCACCGCGATTTTGTTGCCGACATACCTGTGCAATAATGTTTTACAATTAAAATTATAATGACATCTTCACTTATTTATTGTACATACGTTATAATGAATTGCGTAACTCATTAATTCTGCTAAAGTAACACGAATAGGAGCCAATTTCTACTGTAAGCGAGGAGGCTGGACTGAGAAAATGCATTTTCTTTCTGTTTTTCGTTTAGACACCATATCCATTCAACCCCGAGTGTTCATCTCTCCTTTGTGTGGCTCTTGTTCTGTACCAAAATCAACGATCTGTTGTAGAGTCCAGTTTTCGGGTGTTCTGGGTGAATATTTCAACGTGTGCTGTGTGTTGCCCTCTTTTCAGAGGTAGTTATAAACTTTGAGCTGCGACGAAAGCAACAAAATTATATTGTATTGATATACAAGGTGGTTTTGTTCATAACCCTGCATTTGTTCGATATGAAAACATAAACGAATATATAGTAACCGTGCATATTCCAAAAATTTTTAAGCGATTAATTAGAATTTTGCCTCAGTCTAAACCATTATTGCAACGTTTATGCGGTAGTTGAAATATACATCTGAAATATACATCTTTTAAAAACCCCATGAACAGCATATGAACTCCTCTGAGCATAAGGCATAATTTAAACACCTTTATTTTAACTTCGTCGTTTCTTTGATGAAGTCAGTGACACTTTTCAGTTTCGATGTTTCCTGTAAATGTTACTGTTATTTACTTCGCCTTTTAAAAGACGCTAGAACTTCTACTTGTCACATGCACCAGTTAAGTACCGAATTTGGATATTTTCTTACTTATTGTTATAACATGTAACGACAGAAAGTTTCACAACATCCTTTTTTTTAAGAAATTCACGTTGCAAAAAAAAGTCTGGCGTTTCTTTGAAAAATACATCTGTAAATGCTGTATAAATAACCCTCATTACATGCAACAGGGCGACGGAACGACGTTGTCGATGCTGCGCTTATGACGGTCCGATCAGCCCGATCACGAGGGAGTTAAAGGAGAGCTCTCACGCGCATCGCGCGCGTCATTAATACCTGGCAGGTACCGCGCGCCGCACGCGAGACAGCCCAGCCCCAGACCAGCGGCATCACGCAAAAGTCGGTTGCGTGACAGAAAGCGTTTGGAACCTGTTCGTGTCCTTTTATCCTCTTAGACCGTTCCTGGCCGCTTAGCCAGCAAATGCTCTGGTGATCGTGGGGGGTGGGGGGTGTGAGCTGGCGGGTGGGGGCGGGTGGGGTGGAAAGGAGTCAGTCGGCGTTCCACAGAACATGATCGGCAGTGTAAAAGGATCTGATCCAATATTTTTATCCGTTAACCCCCGCCCCGCTCCTTTGATCATTCATACACGTCGGATGGGGATATTTACTGGACATCCAACTCGTGTAACGTCGGATGCATATCATATATTAACTTTAATAGCATCTTATTAAGAAGAAAAGGCTTTCTATTTAAAGTTGATGTTTCAGATAAAAGTCGTCTTGCCACTGTAGTTAACACTGAAATCTCTGCCCCCCCCCCCCCACCAGTGCATTCTTGTCACAGACTGATGTTAAAACTTAATTTGTTTGTTTGTAATGTAGTTCGTGTTTTAGTCGCGCGTGCAGCTAGGCGGGACGGTTCGCGCCATCTTTACACGTCATGAAGTTCGTCAGGAGGAGTCAACCCCCCCCCCTTCCCGACACAGAGTATGAGAGAGAGGTTCGAGTTGGGTGACAGACTGCGCAGGCGCACCACACACCGCTCATCCACGACACGACGGACATTTAAATACAGTCTTAGTACTGTTTATGTTTGAAGATGTGGAGGGGGAGGGGTGGCGAGTAGGATTGCCCTCAAAAGACGTCGGGCACGGACGTGCGGGGAGGTCCTGTGAGGCCATCTCTCTTCCATTCGAAACAGAGCTTAATATGTTTTTGGATGTTGTTGCATCGATGATACTAGTCGTATAAGTGACGGACACACACTAACTTCAACTGATAAAGAAGATGTGACATTAATTTAATTGATATGTAAAGCCCATAGTATGGACTGTTTTGCAGAAGAATCCTTCATAGCCGTATATGCATTATAAGCGCAACGGCTGTGCCTTGTTTTCCTTCCCTGATTAAAATTTATTGCACAGTGACGTCGTCCACGTGCTTAGTTTATGCGGGTTTCACGTTCTTCTTTCGTCCAACCGCGCGACATTTCAGCTTGTTTGCCAAGTCATCAAACCGTCGCCTTTTAGATCACCGCAGACTAGGTTTTGGAAAAAACTGAGAGTGAGACGTACAGTTTTAAAACGTGCACATCTGTTGTGTATACGTATATCTGTGTGTCATCGCGCATTTGAGTACTTATTGTGCGCGCGGCAGTTCCTATCGCAGGGTTTGTACGTTCACTGCATGTCTCCATGAGCTATTGGCGTCCGTACCCTCTTCCACCGGTAAATGGAGCACCGTGCCCCCATACCACCATCTGGAATGTTTACTTAATGTATTTGCTGTTTATTGTTTATAACACTACTAGTTTGTCAGACAAACGACCCACACCCACCCACTGGCTTCCATATTTCCGCCTCTATAATAATTTATCAGAAGCCAGAACATCTTCGATTATGCAGCAAAGCTGCTGAAATCATGCTGTACTATAAATTAATTTCCTGTATAACTGGTATGTTTCGGTTGCTACGTCGAACCTGCGCACAAACGCCTTAGGTGGGTTAACTTTAGCCCCCCCCCCCACCCTTCCGCCCCGTCCAGGCGACAGCCTCCTTAAGACAGTAAGATGTCGCTTTTCCACCGTCAAGTTCAAGTGGACAGTCTGGTCCACTCGAACCATGACATAACGGATCCTCAAACACCAGCGAACAGTCATAACAAAAAGAACAACAGCAACGACCCACGTAGCAACTCATCTTCACTTTCAGCTTTTTTTAATTTCAGTCAAAATTTATGTTCACATTTCTCCATAAATAGTTTGTAAAAAAAAAAAAAAACAACAAACAATAAGGCTACTTCCAATAAAGTACAAGGAACGGCTGCCTCTCGGTATGCTCTATTCCAGATACCCCCCCTTCCCTCCCTCCAACCCACCCCCCGCTCCCCCGTAGCATCAGCCCACTCGGATGTGTGCCACAGTGACACACTTCATCAGTTCAACATTTGCTTTTCAGGAATAACTCCACGCGTGACCCATTTCCCCGGAAAGTGTTACAACATCACATTCTTGCTGCGTTTGCATGAGAAACACATTCTGATAAGACTACAGGGCATATAGCATATAAAGGCGACTAAAATAAAAGTTCATTTCTTTTTAAATTAAGGTATAGAAAATAGTATATAAAACATATATTCAGTAAATCATTTAAATAAGCTTATTTTATATATCACTTGTCACATACGAGGTACTATTTCATATTTTTTGAAAGTAGTGCTGGTGGATTGAAATCATTTTATATGCACAATATATTTCGTTTGTATGCATAATTATCAATTCGTAAAAATAGGTTACAATGCAATGTTGTAACTCTTTGTGCCGCGTAACACATTTCCCTCATCCAACATGTTATCTAGTATTCTTCGGACTAGTTATGTTTCATACAAACACGTTATTTTTTTTTCCCAAAAAAAGCTTATTCACATATAACAAGCCAATGCTTTAGTCAAACCGCGCTATTTATAACACCACAGTATTTTAAGACAAATAACACACTCTTTTCCACTTAACTACGTTTAAAACAATGCAAGCAGACAGACAGAAACTGTTTTATTATTAATTATTTTAAATTACTGTACCGTGTGGAGACAGCTCATTGATGCACATACCGAATCACACACAAAGCTTGGACCAGAAATAAAGGACAATCTTATTCGGTGCCTGTGTTCGGGATTGACACCCCCACATATTTTAATTACCGTATTCATATCACTGCCATCTGTGTATAAAAAAATATGGCTGAAAAATTCGGACTCCTATGTAACTCTTAAGCTGGTTAGGCTGGGAGTAGGGATGTTTAACAGAGCCGCTAAAACTTGTGCTCCAAGTGTCCCTTGAACATGTGAAGCCTACATCCTGTGTTCGAAAAGTGAACTAAAATACATTAAAAGCAGTTATGTGACCAAAAAAGAATCATTTCTGACACTAAAGTTTTAAATGATGACTGGTCACTTGGAAACAACCCATCAGAGTCGATGGTACACAAGTTTTATCAATGGGATGGAAAAAAAAAAAACATAACAGCATCAGATAAAATTAATAATATTCATATAACTGAGCTTTTTAAAAGATCTAAATAAGACACATTTATTCATTAAAAAAGGTACAATCGCAATATTCGAACTTTAAAATTTGATCTTTTTTTTTTAATTTTAACATGGCCATGACCCCGCCCCCCCAAAAAAAACTGTACAAGTCTTGTTAGAAAACATTTTTCCATAAATATCATTTTTTTTTCAGTTCGGAGCTTTTTGCCGATAATTAAATTACAAATCGATAAATATGGCATCATGGATATGTATTTACATAGTTATTAACAAAAGGCAACGGTATATTCAACTGTGACAATCGTAAATCTAATAACCACATTTCTCCACCTGAAAACGGACGCTGACAACAGATTCGACCCCATCAAACAAGGAAAATACATTCACGAATATATATTTATTTATTCATTTTTTCTGTTCAAGTTCAAGACAAAAGACTTTGGCACGTTTCTTAAGACTGTTTTGAGAGTTTGAACAATCGATGCAAAAGGCGAACTGAGAAGCGCCTTCAATATAAAATACCGTCAAAAGATTCTTTTATTTTATTTCTTTTTTTTTTTCTGAATAAAATTTTTGAGAAAAAAATACATAAAATGAAAAATAAAATAATTATCTTGGAAATCTGAAACTAAAAGAGGAAATCCTTTATGCATTTCTTGTTTTGCTTTTTTTGTTAAAGAAATATTTTATTTAGGTTTTGTTTGTTTGTTTGTTTGTTTGATTTCTTCGGCGTTGGAAGAAAAGTCAGATTTGGAATCCTGAGAAAGGACGAGGCCTGTTGGCAGGAGACGTGTTATCATCACACCTCCTCACACTGCTGCTCCACGTCCCACTTCTGTACACCTCGGTGGGGGCTGCTTTAAGGTCTCCTGAAACCCCACGATCCACTCTGGAAATCTTTTTGTTTTTTTTTTTTTAGTTTGTTTGTTTGCTTTATTCAGTTTCAGACGTACCATTCGTTAAAGTTGGGTGGAAGTGCGTCGCTGTGGGCTGAGGGGTTCTGCACGGCTGGCGGGGGCGATTTTGTCGGGTCCTCCGTGTTCGTGGACACCAGAACGGGCGGCGTGGATGACTCGTATCCAGAACTTGCAGCTGGAGATGATTCTGATCCTTGGGATTCATGTACCTGCAACAAAAACATTAATATAATCGTAGGAACTCGCTGAAGCGACATGATGATGCAGCCAACGACGGTCATGTTTTGCTTTCCATGATTTTCCATTATCAATGCACTCACTCACGCGCCTTTTCAGCACTCTTGTAATACACAACAAAGAAACGTTACATTTATACGTGACGCTCATAGACGAGAGTCCTGCACATACATAATGATGCAAAATATATAAGGACGAAACGCTCGCTGTTCGTGCGCTCCCGAACATGCGTCCCTGAAATGCCAGCCGCTTCATTACCTTCATGTGTTTCCTGAGAGAGCTGGGGTGTGTGTACGACTTGTCGCACACTTTGCAGATGTACGGCTTGTCCGACGTGTGCACGTGCATGTGCTTCTTGCGGTCGCTGCTGTTGGCGAAGCGCCTGTCGCAGCCGTCAAATTCGCACTTGAAGGGCTTCTCACCTGCGGGACGAGGGAGGGAATGGAAGGGATACGACGGATATTAAACACGGCCAGTGCGAAGGCAGCTTGCAACACGCCTACATCACTTATTACATTCATAAGGAAACACACGCTTACTCACACACACACACACACACACACACACATTGATTGTAGCTGACTGCGTTAAAACGACCTGCTGTTTGTGCTCGGCTTGAATGACCGAAAACCTCGGCGCTAACTTGGCTAATTTAACCCGCTTCTTTTCAAATAATAATGATAATAATGAAAACACAATGCTTTTCTTTCTCCAAAAGTCGTACAGCTGAGGACATTCCTGGAATGATTCCACTGGGTTTTTTTCTCCCATCTTAAAAGGGTAACTGGGCTATTTTATTGTTACTGTTCGGCGTTTTAAACACAACGCTTTTAACACGGAAAAGGACGACAAAACAAAAAATTTGCAAAACTAGCCGCGCTATTTAAAACTGGGGTCATTCTTCAGGGATTGTTCAAAGGAGACAGACTTTACCAGTAGTGTAAATTAACACGTGCTTTCTGGGCAGTTGGGGAATTATTAAACGCTCGACTTTATAGGGTATTTAACGCAAAAATAAGTTTTGAACAAGCTGAGAAATCTGCCAGTAAGTGCTACGGAGAGAGATGTAACGCCTCGCCCTCGGTGTTACTTTTTGCTACAAACCCTGCTTTAGAAAGTTAGTCGCAGGCCCTTAACCATCCCGGAGAAGGACACACAGTCCCTTCAGAGGACTAAACTGTGTGTGTATGCACCCCCTCCCCCAACCCCCCACCCCAGCCCCCCAGCTAGTAAGTGTAAAACTTACTCATTACTCAAGCGAAAATCTGACCGCGTGCGCGTGGGATCCCTGACAGTTTACACTAGCAGCTCATCAGAGATTCGTATAGATGCGTCGTGCTGTTCTTTACCTGTGTGAGTTCTTTTGTGTATTTTTAGGTTTTCCGACCGCGCGAATATCTTCCCGCAGCCGGGGAAGGGGCAGGGGAAGGGCTTCTCCCCCGTGTGCACCCTGATGTGGTTCACCAGCTTGTATTTGGCCTTGAAGGACTTGCCCTCGCGCGGACAGTCCTCCCAGTAGCAGATGTGGTTCGTCTGCTCGGGCCCGCCGACGTGCTCCATGGACACGTGCGTCACCATCTCGTGCATGGTGCTGAAGGTCCGGTCGCACGTCTTTTTCGGTCTGTTCACCTGGGTCTCGTCTATCCATTTGCAGGACATCTCTTGCTTGATGGGCTGCCGCATGTAACGAAAGAAAGCGCCCGGGCCGTGGTGCGCGGGCACGTTCATGCCCACGTTCATGTTGATGGGGTGGTTGTAGTTGTGCAGCTGGGCTGCGCCGTAGGGGTCCGCGCGTGGGCTGGCCACGGGACGGTAGGGGTCGGGTCTTCCGAAGAGATCCCCGCGCAAACCCAGATGCATCTGGCCGTTCACGACGTGCCCGCCCGGCGACGCGTGGCTCACGCTCTGCTCGTGCAGTCCGGGGAACAGAAGGTGGCCCGGATTGTCGGAGATCCCGGGCGGTCCGTGGAGGCTCCCCGCGGAAGTGGCAAAGATCCCATGCTGAGCGCCGCCGGCCGCTGGCTCCCCGATGCCGGCGCCGCGGTTCCTGAACAGAAAGTCTCGTGTGGAGTTGAAGGCGCCGCCGCCGTACGAGCCCACCTGGCCGCCGTGGTGGTGCCCGAGCGCGGCCGCAGCGTAGCCGCTCGCCTGCGGCGTGAACGCGGACGTCTGGCTGGAGGCGATGTCGTGGGTCACGGGGTTGAGCTTGAAAGCGGCCGAGTGGGAGGAATCTCCGAAGGGGCTGAGCCCCAGCCCCGGGTCTCGGTTCCCCAAGTCGTGGTGCCTCGGCGTCCCGAAGCCCCCAACTCCGAGCGCCGAGAACTGCGGACCCCCGTCGAGAAGCATGGTCATGGGGACCGGAGGAAGAAGGAAAAGAAATAAAGAAAACAAAAACAAGGAGCAAAACAAAAACAGTTTAAAAACCCAGATTGGCGGATTGCTCCTAAACAACAGCGAGCAAAAGTAACTTTGTGCTGCTGCCGCCGCTGCGCTGCTGCCTCTTCGGGAGCGCAATGCACAATTTAGAGACCAAAAAGCAGTAAAAAATGAAGTGACAATCCTCCTCGCGATGCGCGGGGGAGCGCGGACTCCCGAAACTGATCCTTACGAGAAGAGGATCAAACTTCCCCCGGTTTGCGAACGAATGATGTCCTTGGACTGATAAAGTCAATCACTCAGCCCCTGCACATAAATGAACTCGGGAGGCAGCTCTACGATGGCCAATCAGAGGCCGGCTGCCTCCCGCACACGTGACGGCCGACGAGCGAGTTAATTGGCTAGATATCTGTTGATTGGCACAATTTAGTATTGGAAATGGCAGTTTGTGTAAACGCTTCGATCTGATTGGTCGTCCGATGTATTATTCGCAGGTATGGCTACGGGACATTATCTGCCCTGAATAATTATGGTCTGTTTATTTCCAATTTTAAAACGCATAACTGTACCTGAAACTTACACTCAAAAAGTTACTCATGCACAGAAAAACATGAATTTCAATGGCTCCGTCAGTGTGGCTTTAAGTGAAAGAAACCCCATCAATACCACATAAAAAAATTAATATATACATACGTGGAGTAGTATATTTCAGTAGTATATTTTAAAAACAGAACTTGAAAGGAGGTTTTCTCCGTCTGCGGTGCACACTGTGTGGTTCTTCTCAGTTCCTCTGTCGAGCAATGTTGTAAAATCGTCCCTGGAGTCAAGGCTGTAAAACTTCGCAGGCTTTTAGGAAACTGGCAAGTAGAGAATAATAAAATTGGCAGCTCTCTAAACCTTAAAGGTGAAATACATGTATTGCAGTCTTACAAAACAGAGCGAAAAGTGGCTTTTAACTGCTCCCTAATATGTGTTTGTTTCCTTTTAATGAGTAGTTTTAGTGGGACTCACTCCACCCACCACCCCAAACAGCTGCAAATGTGTAAAACTGCTAAACAAGTTTTAACAAGGTTAATATTTTGCTCTTCTGTGCCATAAAGTTGAGCTGAATGAATTTAACGCGTATATAACTTTTTTCCCCAACCAGCAGTAGCGCACACTTTGTTAGCTATGTGACTTTAATTTAACACTATACTCAGTGGCATATATTTGGCAGAGCTCCGAAATGTAGTTTTCTTCCATCGCGTGCAAAAGGGAGGGGGGGATTTTCTCCAAAGCACTATAGGGTGTAGGACGCTGGAATAAAAGACAGAAAGAAAGATGGCAGTAATTGTAATATGCTCAGATTTTTTCGCTTAGCCCAAAAAAAGTGGAGCCATTGAAGGAGTTTCTCGGCACCGCCGCCGACTCGCTGCAGGAAACAGAAAATCTGATCAAGTTCAGAGGCGCCCCGAGTGCTTCCAACGGAGCTTTATAACCCCGAGCCTTTCACGTCCCCTTTCCCCAATCCCTGACCCAGGAAGGATCCCACACTCCTTTTATTATTATTTTTTTTTTTTTTTAGAAATTCTGAGGGGAGAAAAAAAAGGAGAGAAAAAGAAAAAGTCTTCAAATCAGCCCTTCATTCCGCATTTGTTCTTCATCCACCCCGCATTCATTCTGAGCACATTCTTTGAGAATAAGTGTTAGGAAATGTAAGGTGAGTTAACTCTCATATTTATGTGAATATTTTTAAATGTTTTCTTAACGAGCGTTTCCGTTTTTGCGAAAAAAAAAAAAAAGATAGCTGCCACTGGGTGTTTTTTTTTTTTTTTTTTTCCGAGTCTGGGAGTGGGATGGGCTGATACATGGCTGTGTGTTTGAAATATCACCTGGAGTGTGTAGAGACTGTCACAGCTCGTTCAATGTAGAGTCGCTTTCTCCGCGTTGTGCCACCCATAGCACATAGTTAGTGCTTCTTTTGCTGTCGAGCTCGTGATAAAACCGGCTTTGCAAAACAATTACAAACTAGTTAGGAAAGGATGTATATCTTCCCACCGTTGCAGCTCCGCACTCCTAAATGCAACTCTATAAATGTTTTTTTTTCTCTCCTCCTTCCCCTTCTCCTCCTCCTCCTCCTTCTTCTCTTTCTTCTTCTTCTTCTTCTCTTCTTCTTCAGTGCAACACCGGCACACACGCGCCTCGGACCGTTAACCAGTCACTAACTGTTTTTCTCGATGTGTTTCTCTCTTTCACACAGGTCGGGAAACGCACACAAAGACACACACACACGCACACACACGCTTGAGACCGTGAGATTTACAGCGACCTCGCTGAACTTTCTCAACTGACAGGCCGTTAAGTTTTCTTAACTTTTCCTCTGCTATACTTTATTGGGGGGGGGGGGGGTGGTGGTGCGTGTGTGTGTGTGTTGGGGGGTGTTTAAACAGGGAGGACTCTACAAGGTCCTTATTTGCGGCTTGTTCGCGGTCAGAGCGCATCTATAAAATAATTCACGAGACGTGGCACGTGCACTCTGGTCTCTGCAGCAAAAAAAACACAGAACGCATCGCTGAATTTGATCATCAGCCTCCATTCTTGCTGTATTTGGCCTCTGAAGTTGCCCTGTATAAGGCCAACTAGGGCATCTGACCTTTGGCTTCAAAAAACAGCCTCCTGTGTTCTTCTAGGTTACTGTCCTCGCAAAATAATCTAAAGCAACTGTTGCTGGCTAGAGAGCCCAGCGCACATTGTTACAGGATATAATAAAACAGCCTTTTTTCCCCATGTTCTTGAATTTCAGAAATGTAAATCCCTCCAGATGTGTGGAATGTTGAGGTTATACAAAGTAGCAAACCTGTTCCACTTTCTAGGAAGGTTGCACTCAACTGATAACCCTTTGTCTCTTTTGGTAGTTTAACTTTTCCTCTAGATACTGTATGATTTATTCATAGTATATGTTTTCCAGTGTTCATTGAAAAATTCAGTACTGAGGATGTATTGTGAAACAGTTACAAATTACTTTATATAAAAGCTGTTGTGACACTGATAACATAGGACTAGAGTGCATCGTGTGTAAGGAAAATAACATTTTGTAAATACATTTAATCATAGAGAGCAGTCCAGCAAATTTATCCCATTGATTTTTTTCTTGTTTACATTTGTTTTTTTTTTCTGCCTAAATCAAAACAGACAGTTTTGGCCAGATGTTAAAGCCCAGCCTGTCTAGGGATTCCTCGGATAGTGCAGAATATTTTTAGTTTTCTCAAATGAATGAGTGTGTCTTAAGAACCTACCGCTACTAACACGGATAAGACTGCAAAAGCAAAGGGTGGTAATAAGTTCGCAACCAATTAAGCAAATGCAGGTTATTTGTATTATTGTTGCTATGCCTCACACATTTTGTGATATATTTTTATTTTATGCGTGCTGACATGCTGCCAGTTTTATGATGGATAATTTTGCGTCATGTCATATTGTTATTTCAAGAGTTTTTTTGGACTCAAAACACATTTACGCGTCCAGGTTGTCATCATGGAAAAAATGACAGAAAGACATATTGCATTTTGGTTTTGGTTTGGATTTTTCCATCCACATGCATTAACAGCACTTCGCAACGTATTAATATGAGCTGACAGTTTTTTTTTTCTTTTTTTTTTTCTGGTGAACACACATACCATCCCTTAACGCTCTTTTCGTCGTCTGTGCTCATCTCCCACGAGCACACACGCCTGCACTTTTCGCCGCACGGCCGCGAGGAACGGGGCCCGGCGTCACGCGCACGCGTCGCGCGCAAGTGATGCGGCTCGCCGCGCGCCGCGAGGACTCGTTCGGTTCGCGCTGCGGCGTTCGGCTGCGGATGGTGGCCGCGCGCGAGCCGGTCGCGTGACGCACGACCTGCCGCCTCTCGCAGGGGCTGAGTGCTGGACGTGGGTTCGGCTCGAGCGCTTCCATGAACATTCTAAGGACACGGTCCTCGATGCAGCTCCGCACTCCGGAGCTCTCGCTGCACCAGCTCATAGGAGGGTGCATATGAGGCCTACCGAATACATGTGACCTGGGCATGCGCGAACGCTCGAGACGTGGGGGGTGCCATCTGCTTTATTCTGCGAGTCGTATTTGTAAACAGGACACAAGAAGAAGTTGATCTGCAGCATGACTTCGTGGATTCGTCCCCGCGTGACGGTCATATCACATCCAAATGAACGTGGAAATATTATCAGGTAGAATGCTGCTTTCTTCACCGGCATCACACAGTAATAATATTTAGTCAGTGTCTTTAAAATACGAAAAAACAGCAGCTAAGGCTTAGTTAGTGAAATGAAAAATTCTGAAACGTGGGAAGGGCTTGCTCCTCGCAATTAACAAGTAAATAAATTAAAGTGATGTCAATAGTGCAATTAAAAACACATTTTCTTTCCCAGCTTGTGCATAAACCAACGTGTAGAGCATTTAAACTTATCAGTAAACATAGTGATGTGTTTTCTAATGCTCTGTGCATTAGAGTACGAGTATGATAATAAGTTAGTGTGAGTATGTAAAAGCATATTTATGCAAGGCAAAATACTTGTATTCAGCAATATTGTAATATCAGTCCACACAATGTCCCCCCTCAGCACACAGGACAGCCATTAAGAGTTTATTCCTGAAGCCTTAGCAGTGAGAAAGCAACTCATGCAGCAGCTCGCCAAGAAATTACCACAGCGGAAAAGGAAACTAGGACCACACTACTGTTCTTTGGTTTTAAAGTGTCCTACTATGTATCCATCAGCATGCAATACTGTCTTTGAAGAATTCAGATTAAAATTTTTCAAAATTGTTATTGTGGTCCAAGGGAGAAAACTCACGAGTCTGTTTTTTTAAATGTTTTGTATGAATTAACGCGTTATTAGGTTTCTGTGGGCACACTTTGCATTACGACATGGGAAATATGTAGTTGGTTTAAGGTTTAGGTGACGATTTCTAAGTCGCTGAATGAGAGGAAAATAATCTTGAATCACAGGAGTGGTGTGATGTCATCGGTTTTGTGGTTTTTTTTAATTTTGCTATCAGAAACAGTCAAACTGTTTTCCTCACACTTTTGTAGTCATGTGACATATTCGAATTTTCATTTGTTTTCAGGAATTCATGTTTTTACTTAAATGCTCATTAACAAATGCACTTATTTGCTCTGTATACTGCAGGATCACGCTCACAGTTCCCCACTGTTCCTGCCAGTGCGTGTTGTGTGAGCGCCATTGTGCGCTGCGGTGCACGAAGCTCTTCGGAAGACACCCGAGAAAAAAATGGCAATATCTCAATCAGTGACTGTGAACCTCTGACCTGGGGTTGGTCTGCTTCTTTTCCCCCCTCTTTATGGGGGTGCGTGTTGCATTGACTCTTCCTTATGACCTTTGCCCTGTGTTGCTAATTAAGGCATCTGCAGTCTCCTACTGGTCTATTTTACAGGTTCCATGGCTGTGTGTGGGTACGGTTGGTTTAGCCTGCTGCTGTGGCATGGCCCATATTGGACCAGTTGGCGTCCCATACAGTTCATAATCTGCTGGGTGAAATAGCACTTAACCATTAGTTCCAGTGGAACTGCCGTAGTCATAGCATGCAGCAGGCTTTGACTTTAATTCACTCGTTTAAAAGGCTGTCTCTTTCTCATTTTTTATGGTATTATTAGCCAAATATGCAATATATGTTTATCGTATTATTTTACTTCGAAAATTAAAGTGGATTTTTTTTTTTTTTAAAGCAGTTGCGATACGAACAATTGTGCTTCGTGTTGAATCGTAGCCTTACCCGCATTAAGTACTCTGCGTACATTTGAAATATATTAAAAAACAGACATAAGAACCTCATTGTTTCTCTGTCTTTTGTAAGTCAAGAAAGAAACAGAGCAAAAAAACTCATAGACAATAAATTAGAGGGACCACCGGGAAAATGCAGATCCGATTTTTAGTTTTTGAGAAAGGAAGATCGTTATTAGTGCAGTATGTATTTAGTTTTTAGCAGGGTGGTGGGCAAATGTCTAGAAGTTTTCGCTGTAGGAATAATACATATTTGGTCACTAGCCAGTTGTGTGTATCTGATTTTAGGGAAGTACTGAGAATTACAAGATTATTTGTTTTTGCAAGCTAAATAAGTGTGTTCCACTCAGTGTGTGCAAACGTTATTCTGGCCTGTTCTCTTTCGCTTTAAAGAATTTACAGTTTGTTCGTAGTACTCTGTTATCATGGTGCACAGTCTGTGTATAACCAATGTAATTTATCTCGGTCTAATGTTATACATATGTCTATGCATTGTTTTACACATTAATTTATTTATGGGAAATGTGTATTTTTTACGCTGCGCCCTTTTTGGGATGTATGTTAAATACGTCAATTGTCCGTATGCATGTAGGACTGCGTTTATATTTTTCATTTTCTTTTTAGAGTTCTGTGGTCTATGAAATTAATGATGGCGACTTGTGTTGTGTGTCACGTTAAATTTAAGGCTTACTGTATGGCTGACTTCTGGCAGGGCCAAAAATTGCTGACCTTTCACCTATGCAATGAGGCACAGGCCTACTGCAGTTAGGTTTCTTGTCTTTGACCCTCAAAGTGTCCTCTCTGAAACACCCTTCCCAGCATGTTTCCGCGTTCATAGAAAATAAAGTTTATTTGTGCTTTTACATGGGATAACCCCAACGACCCATAATGTGAAAAATAAACATAAAATAAAGAGTAATAAACAAAACGCGCAGCAGTGGATACAGTTACTGATCACCGAGCATTTTCTAAATTTCTTCGGACAAAATACCAAAAATCAAGTAAAAATCAAGTTGTGCATCTAGAAGTCAGTTTTCAGCCATACGGTGGAAGTAGAATTATTTTCCTTATATCTCAATATTATGGCAGTTGTCCAAGAACTGAATTATTTTTAGAAATTATGAAATCACTGTTAGAGTTACTGTGTTCTGTTTTAAGTGAACCTTTCAGAAACACAGTGTAAAAACAATAAAATCAAGTAATTTGTGTTCACAAATAAAATTATTTGCAAGAATTGTTTTGTTACCATTTAATTTAAACCTTCTTTACTTTTATAGGCTAAATATAAAAAGTGTCTTCTGTGGAAAATGCTTACGGGCACACGCTGAAATTATTTTTTCGCGTTTTCCACTCACTGTCTCCATATGAGTCCTTTGCTAAATTTTAGGCAAGAACTATTAATGCATGTTTAATTTTTTAAATTTAATTTATCTTATTTTTCGCCAGGAAATATTTCACACGCGGATATAAAGGGTAGTTCTTTATTTGTTAGGCCTAGAATTGGTGATCAAGTAAAAAGAAGAACGCACTCGATTGAAAAAAAAAACTTGACTTTTCAGTGTTTCGTGTGTGATTTTAAAGTCCACGAAGACAAGAACGCGCGTCCTTAATAGAATAGCGCACGTTTATGAAACCTAAATGTGGTGCCGACGCGCGCAAACACGCCGAATCGCGCGAGATGTACATCAGAAAAATTCAAAAATTAAATTCGGCAAATGTGGCAGCGCTTTCGGACAATAAGGAAATTAAACGATACGCAGGAAAATTACAAGTTTAATATAAAAAATCCGTGTTATACTCAGCGTGGTGAGTGGTGTTGACTTTGACTACGAAATTTGGGATTATTTCTGCAGCCACACAATGAATGATGTGGGTTCGCTGGGGACAAACCCTCACCGGGTTTGCTGTGTACAGAAGGGTTAGGGTTCTAGACCCTTCCTGGAGCACGTGAGGCAGGGCTTGGAGAAGCCGACCCCATGGCGGACGGGTCGAACCGGGGCCTTTAGGGCTCCCCTTCACTTCCAAAAGCAATATTTCTCACGTGGGGAAAATGCTCGTCTTCCCTTACAGTATCTTGTGCTTTTTGGGGGATTTTTTGTATTTTTAAACGTGTAAAAAAAAAAAAACAAACATTATTTCCGCTACGCGCTCCGAACAATGCATTTTTGTTTGTACATGTAAAACAAGCATTTTCACCACTTTATCTGCTCCACATGACACTGTCAACATCTACAGGTCTCCAGTGTCGCACCAACATTCATATATTAGCATTAGTGCTTTACTCATAACCGCGCAGGTAATATCCGCTACCAGTCAGCCTTCTGTTTTATTCCTCACCTTGAAAGAAAATAATTTAATGCATTTGACAGAAACTGACATCAAGTAATTTACTGTAACTAACTTAAAAGAAAAAGTACATGAAAAACGACCAGTTTCATCAACATAAATGGATAAAACAAAATTATTTGACAGTATTATTAGCCTGTGAATTTTTACATAGCTGGACTATAATATTTTTTTCGCATCCGAACTGCGTTAAAAACAGATGGAAACAATTAGCAGGTTGGAAAGTGTCTCTTTGTGACCGGATCGGGATACTTCTCGTACCAGTGTCAGTAAAGACGGGGGACAAACTTTTTTTTCTTCTAAAACCCCCACGGCCCGTCCGGAGCACTCTGTCAAATAATTCTGCAATACATTTTTACGCAATTAAAAACAATCCAAGCCTTATTTCGAATCTCGTGCTGTGCTCGCTCTAAGTAAAAAGGTTAATAATCAGTTACTTAACTAAGTTGAAAAAAAGTCACTCAGAACGTTTGCTGTTGTACTTGCATGGTGTGTTTCTGTGGGCTGTGATATGCGTGGCATGACGAAATATGTCTTGGTATTACATCTTTTGGTATTATTTCAACTATTTTGAGCTCAGACAATGTGATTTCAGTTTTGAAAGAAACTTGAGGCATAAATATATGCATAAGTAGCCGTTGTTCATTTCGATGTGTAGTACAGCCAGTAGGACTAACAGTTCTGCGCTACAAGGAGAGTCGTGGGTCCTTTGCTGCCTGCTTCTGTGGGCTTGAGTGGGCAGAGTGGGCAGAGTGCACAGGGACGAGGCCTTTACACGCCGTCCACGACAGCGTCCGGCACATTTGCAGGATCTGCTCTCATTCTGCTGACTCGCTCGGTCCACTTGTGCTGCGTCTGTCCTTCACGCACCGGAACCTCCACGAGGACTTTTGCTCCACAGAAAACACAGCCCCAAAATGCCCTCACTTTGGAACTTAACTGATTTGTTGTATTTTTTTTTTTTTTTTTTTTTTCTTTACTCCTGTAAAGTCAAAGAGCAGTGCCGCGTTTTTGGCAGCAGCAGCAGTGCGCGCCGCACATTTCAAAGCGTGTGTTTTTTTTCCTTTTTTGCAATTTTTTGAAAGCGGGAGTCTCGCGGCGAACGCATGCGTATCCTTTTTTAAAACAAACCCCGGCTGCCGTCAATCACGCCCGGCTCCAGCCAATCCCAAAGCGCTCCGTTTTGAAAGCAGATCTGCCCGCTGTGCTTTTATATGGCACCATGGCCTGTGCACCGAGGCACTTTTTTCACCACTACGGTTTACTGCCACAAATCACGGGGGCAAAGTGAGCGACATGGGGACGCGCACGGACTCTCACGAACCCGAGTCTGGTGTGCGCTCCTCCCGCGAGGCGCGCGGTGCGCGCGGAGCTCCACGCGCAGATGATGTACGGCGGGGATAACTGGGGGTGGGGGGGAATGGGGAAGGGGGTGGGGTGGTTTCTAGGTAAAATCCTTCAGCATTAAGATCGGTTGTTGTTTTATTTTTTATTTTTTTAATTTTTTTTTTTTTTTTTTTTTTTTTTTTTTTCCAAATTTTTTTCCTTCCAAGTTCACAGCCAAAACTCACAACAAAACATGACAAGCCTGTCGAGGTTCAGTAGCTGCCCTCTCTCTCGCGCCTACCCCGGGGAGAGCAATACCGAGCCCAGCGTGGTGCTGCCACCTTTGGCAGGGGAGCGCATGGGGCACCCCACTGGCGGTTCCTTAAAACTCTGCCCCTCGCACGATTTACGAGAGTACCCCGAGGCGAGGTCCGGTGCATATGTTGACTGCTTGGTGGCCCATCCTTCACACTCCGGATGCGCCAGTCACCGGTTGCAGCGCGCTTCTAGGGGCATGATCGGTGGAGCCCACCTTTCTGGAGCAGCCATGGCACCAGTCACTGACCAACTGGCACCAAGAGCCGCCCAACATGGCGCCATTGGAAGGTATCGTGACCTCCCCAGCTTTAGGGAAGGCAGGAGCCACGCGTTTTTCGCAGCCTACCAGGAGCAGGCCCACGGCTCGTCCGACGCCACCCGAGACCTGGGCGGTCAGGTGATGCTGGGTCTGCACGAGGACCTTCTGACCCGGGCGCACCCCTACGGCCAGGCTCTGAGCGGCCCAAGGGATCACCACGGCCAACAGTTGGTCACCCAGTTCCTGGGTCTCTACAAACCCCTCAACATGGCAGTGCACCGCGGCGGCGACGCGCTCTTCAGGTACTCCGCGCACCACCCGAGCCCGAAGCGCGAGCTGGCGTGCAGGTGGACGGGCGGCCGCGACGGGGCTGCGAAGGGCACCTGCGCCAGGACCTTCGGGACCATGTATGAGCTGGTCACGCACGTCACCGTGGAGCACGTCGGAGGAGCCGAGCAGTCCGAGTACGTGTGCCACTGGGAGGGCTGCTCGAGGGCAGGGAAGCCCTTCAAAGCCAAGTACAAACTGGTGAACCACGTCAGAGTCCACACGGGGGAAAAGCCGTTCCCGTGCCCGTTCCACGGATGCGAGAAAGTTTTCGCGAGGTCAGAAAACCTCAAGATCCACAAGAGAACGCACACAGGTTGGTGGTAGTAATAATAATAATAATAATAATAATAATAATAATAATAATAATAATAGTGTAATTTGTGAATCTAGAAATTTTATATTTATTCTTTTCCGACAAACGAAAAAAATTTCTCAAGTCTATCGGAATATTTTCTCTCTTTTGTTTTCCGTTTCATAAAATTTATTCAAAACAATTTCACCGAGTAGTTTTATGTTTTAATAAAACGTGTGCTGCTTTCGAGAATAACTTTGATCTCTTTGATAATGCGGTGCTAACGGTTTTAATTAACTTTACGAACGTCCTGAAATAAGTATTTCAAACAAGAAAATTATGCAAATATTCAATGCTCGGACACGTTCGAAAAAAGACTGCGGCACGAGAACTATTTTAAATGACTTTTAAAACAGTTTTTAGACTGTTTTTTTTTTCTCTCCTTGCACGTTTTAATATATAACATCAAGCTAATTTTATTGTTCGGTAGGAGGAAAATAATAAGCGTGTTAGCCGCTCGAAGTTAGGCTTTCATCGCGTGCACGGCTCATTTGGGACAAAGAAAAAAGTTACTGAGAAGTACAGAGAACCACCTCAAAAGAGAGCTCACTGTGACACTGCCTTCCTTGTTCCTCCTTTAATTATTTATAACACTTACAAATGTACAAATTCTTATTTTCAAATAATACATTTTATATCTATTATTAATTCTAGTAGCATTAGCAGTAACCAGTAGTAATGTGAAAGTACCCCCTTCCTCTCTATATATAAATAAAAGTATAAGTACAATGCAGCAAAAAATGCCTTATTTAAAAATATTGTACACGTTCATATAGCCTGGTGTAAGAAAATTATATAACGTAAATTTGTATCAACCGTAAATTTATAGTTACAGCCAACGTATGCCTTGTAAAAAAAGGCCAAACCACAGAACACTCACATCAAAGTGTGACTCTCATCATGTGTACTATATATAGGTTAATAAAACACGTCCCGCGAATCCCCCTCCGTCGTGCTGTCACTCCTCGAGGAGGATGACTAACGCGTCCCTCTCGTGCGCTCGCGGATGGGGATTGACGGCAGGCGCGGCTCTTCCTGCGGCCCCTCCCCCTTCCCCGTCCGGAGTTAAATAAATAAAATAAAGAAATAAATAAATAAGTGCGGGACACCGGAGAGCTGTGACGTAGATGCACGCGGCGCGTTCCAGGCGAGGGGGGCAGAGGCTCCTGCTGCTGTGCAGCGGCTCGCGCCGCAGTAGCGCACGTGAGGCGTGCGCGCGATCGGGACGGCGCCGCTGGTTGCTGCGGCCGCGCAGGACGGCGGCACCGCGAAAAGCTTCTTTTCCCCGTCTTGCTCGGTGTCAGAGAATACAGATGTTTCTTTGGCACACACTTTTAATTTGTGACAAATAAGGAAATATGTCAAAGTACCGCGTCCTCGTAACGAAAACCCATTAACAGTCAGCCCTGATAGTGCGCGCGCACTTGCAGTGTGACTAAAGTGTGTATTGTTCTGCCACTGGCTGGTACAAAGAGCTGCATCCACGATGTGTGCGATGTGAAGGATTAATATGAAATGTAAGTAATGAAATGCTGACTTGCGCTGTGTATGGTAACCCAAGTAATCATTCCAGTTTCGGAGAGCATTCTGGGATGACGGACACCTTTGTGTAGAACTGCGGCACGGATTATTAATGATGTATTGAAAAATAACCCTAGCAACAATTGTCTCACCAGAGCCACAATTTATGCCCATATTTTCAGTTGGACAGCTTTGCTGCTGCTGCCACTGTTAATACTGGGAGATCTGGAAAGATTCCTCGTTTCACTTTTAATTAAAATGTCTTGCAGTTTGGTGGAACATGAGAGGGTATTTGGATCACGTTGAAATACCATAATAACTCGGCGATATGTTTTACGTGTATGTTTTGGCTGGGAATCATGAAAAGGGGTTTGCAGACAGTTTAGTGTGCAGAGGTACACGGAGTGGGAGAAAAGTGTGGATGTGAGGAGTCCTGGGGGAGAACAGACACTGGCTATAGGACATTCGTATTCTATATACGTATTTACTGTTAACGCACTTGTGATGTGTTTGAAATTCAAAACAACGAAGGAAACTCTTGTTAACGTAGAATGAAGAATTATGCCGCCGCCGGGGCCCGAACAACTGGTCCGGTATTCGGGGACCGAATATTACTCAATGAAGGCGTCGGCAAATACTGGGGAGTTAAGCTTTGCATAAAGTTTGCTTTAACTTTTTTTTTTTTCTCTTTTTTTTGGAGGGGTGGTGTTACGCCCATGATGTCAAACTGGCCCTTTTCTGCAGTTGTATTAACGATCACTCTTCCCTCCCTTGCGCCTTCAGGTGAAAAGCCTTTCAAGTGCGAGTTTGAAGGCTGCAACCGCAGATTCGCCAACAGCAGCGACCGGAAGAAGCACTCCCACGTGCACTCCAGCGACAAGCCGTACACGTGCAAGGTGAGGGGGTGCGAGAAGTGCTACACGCACCCCAGCTCGCTCCGCAAGCACATGAAGCTCCACTGCAAGGGCCACGCGGCGGCCGGCGACAGGGGCGTCGACGCAGAGCGCGCGGCCGAGGCCCGCGCGTCCGAGGTAACGGATTACCGCAGCGCCTCCTCGTCCAAAGCCGCGCCCTCGCGAGACTGCCCGTCGCCCGAGGCTCGAGGCGACGCCGCGCGCGCGCCGGGCTTCCACGCGCTCGACGGCGCGCTCGGAATCCCCGCCCAGAGGTCGGCGCCGCTGCTGGAGCCGTTGCTGTTGCAGAGGGCCGACTTTAGGGCCGACTCGGCTCAGTACGCTAGCGGCCACCCGGGCCACACCTTCGTCCAGAATCACAGAACC
This sequence comes from Scleropages formosus, assembly GCF_900964775.1. Classification (NCBI taxonomy): domain Eukaryota; kingdom Metazoa; phylum Chordata; class Actinopteri; order Osteoglossiformes; family Osteoglossidae; genus Scleropages; species Scleropages formosus. The sequence goes on from NC_041818.1 coordinate 22,954,137, forward strand.
TTCCATAGCGGCGCGCCCTCTTTCCAAAAGAGTCTCGTGAACGGATGGTACACGTGCCATAACGGCTCGGCGTCCGGCGCGTCCCCCGTGTGAACACACACTCGCCGCGGGCGAGCACGCGGAGCGTGGCGCCCGCGGTGGTCCGTCCGTGCCGTCCGTCAGCGGGACTCGGTGCGAGAAGCCGGAGGAGAAACGGAGGTTTATGGCATGATTGATAGCCGCCGGCCCATCCTCGAGCCGCCTCACGTGACTGGACTGGCTGGGCGCGCGGTCGTGCCGCCGGAGACCGACACGCAGCCCTCATCGGGCGCGCAACACTCTGCTCCTTACCTGCAGTGGGCTCCGTGACTTGTGACAGCTCGTGATCGGGTGTTCACCCCCACACCCCACTCCCACGCACCCTCTCGTTTGGCTTCCTAAGTTTGTGGCATTAGTACATGGCGGCGGGTCCCACTCGCAGCCTAAGTTCGTGTTGTGATGAAGACGCATCATCCTCGCTGTCATACCTTTTTATTACCTTTTATACCTGTATGTGTTTAAACGTGTTTGTGGAAAGGTGGCGAGGGCCACGAGGCGTCCTTGGTTACGCACGTGAGGGCTGGCTGCGCTTGGACCCTGTAAAGAAGGAGGCAGCAGCAGCATCCTGTTTTAAATTAATGTCAACGTTGACAAAACCTCCTGCCTAACATCGTTAAAAACGGGTCGTCTAATTTTTGTTTGGTTTTTGTTTTCTTTTTAAAGCAAGAACATACATGTAGTGAAGTGTAACATGTAAGTGGTGGAAAAGACTGAAAATGTAAATGCGATCATGAATGTAATTTAATGTAGAATATGAAAAATGAGTATAATAAAGTGAAGTTATCTGAAACGTTAACTGCGCGTTTTATATTTTGATGGTTGATTGAAACATTTTTTTCATACATTTATATATACAGTTTATTTATATCACCCGGAACCCTACAGGTACTACAGGTAGATGTGGGCGGGACCACCTTCCTTTGTTTATTGCTCATGCTGCGGTGTGTGTGTCGTCAGGGTGTGACACCCGTCCAATAAGAGAAGGCCCTGCAGACACGTGAGACGCGAGGCTGGGTGGCGCCAGGGTGTGGCACAGGTAAATGCTGATGTGCGGGTGCGACGTGATTCCCAGCCTCATGGGCCCATCCACCCTGTCTCTAGGCGCACGGTCCATGTATTTATATATATCTGTGTGTCACTGGGAGTGAGTGTGTGTGTGTGTGTGTGTGTGTGTGTGTGTGTGTGTCTGTGTATGTCTGAGAGAGATCCTTATTTAGGCTCTGCAAAGAGCACTGGCTACACTTTTCATGATAAGAATTGATATTTAATTAATACCATACTGTATATACTGTAGAATTAATTATGCATACAATATTTCATTAAAGTGCCTCTATTCTCTTTGATGAGGCCTGTGTGTGATTAAGAGCAACGCGGTGGTTCCTGCACTCACTGTTTATATCAGCATTACCACACATTCCACTGAATTACACTCCAGGTTTCCTCGAATGAACTCACCATCTTAATGAATTGTAATTAATTATTTCCGTAGTGAGAGAATCTTTTGCAAATATGTAACACCCCATGTATTTGGTCTGGTTTTTAAAATAGTATTAATTTAAGTCTACCGTGCCCCACTTGACTGCAGAGCACTTGTGTTTAAATAAGAATTTAAACGTGCATTTTTTTTTTTGCCTTTGTAGCTCCTACCTCTGCAAGATAAACAACAGTTGTGCAACTTAATTGATGAATATAAAACGGTAATTATACGGCGAGTGCTTCGATGGCTGAAAAATCATGTTATATTGCTACGCATTTGCTGCGAATATATTTTTAGCAACTGTATAAAACCGCAGCTCCCAATATTCATCCCTCACTTGCAATTAATGTGCATCAGGACATAATTAAGCCAGGAGTTTTAAAAAAATCAAGGGAACATTTCGCGATAATGACAATACTGGAGAGTGTATTGAAATTTTAAAGCCGCATTTTAGTTGTGTTTCAGTTTGACTTTGGTGTGACAGCTCTAATAGTGTGTGTTTTGTCCCATCAGGTTGATATTTATTATTTTTTTAAATTACTGTGCAGTTCCATGCTGTCTTGGCTCAGCGTGGGCCAGGACCGATTGCCGGAACAGGCTGCTAATTGCAGAGGAGGCACCTGGCCGCTTACTGGGGATCACAGGCACACCTGGCCCACATTATGGTGGGATGCGACCTGACAGACAGCTGAAGATGCGCTCAGCCTCCCCTCCCCCCGGTTGGGCTCCCTGTATTAGAGGTCAGAGCACCATTTCCCCCGCGAACCTTCTATTGCTGTTATAGGACTGCCGGCGTGGGCACCGTACACAGGCCTTGGTGGGTCTTAAACACCTGTATCTCAGTTTTTAAAGGCTGCTCTAGCGAGCGTAACTTCAGAGACTTAATTTACGCCGTCGATATGATTTGTTCGCTGTCACCGCATGTTTATTTTAATACAAAGTAAAGAAATAAGCGCATGTTTGCTTGGAAAATAGATGAAGGCCTAAATATAAATAAGTTAATAATTCATATGAAAACTAATACCATATTTATGTTGTATCATGCATCATTAAACGTGATATCCATTTTTGATAATTATGTATGTTTAATTGATTAAGACATAGGTGCTTTTATGCATTGTCTCTAATTGTTCTTCAGAAGTAGGTGTGTGTCAACAGTATTTGACACATGGGCTGTGTTTTGCATCTCCTTGCATAATTTAATGGTCCCCGTATAGTTAACAATAATATGACAACAGCCCTTTCATGTCATTTTATACTTTTTAAGCAGAAATGAAATTCAAAAAAAGCTTTTTTTAATAATTTCTTTTACTCAGCACTTGGGCTGCGGAGTGAATGTGCGGTGAGGCGTATGTGAAACTGGCCGGATCCCATTTGGACTTGGTGAAAATTGTCATCTTTGTTTACATTTATATTGTTCATCGTGCATAGAGAGTGAATCAGCTGGGCGACTTGTCAATATTTTTGTGGTTATCAAAGGGCCGCAAATGTTTTTTTTTTTTTTTTTTTTTCCATTTTGCCTTTTCTCTTGATGTTGCCGCGCGTCCTTCCCTACGAACTCGTGGCTCTTGCTGTTCAAATTTGTCTATCGCAGCTGCCTGAAAATTGCATATTTTTTTTCCCAGGTGGCACAGAAAATAATATTAATCGTCCAAAGTTTCGGCACTCGTTTGGCACTGCCCCCCGCAACCACCCCTCGTAACCACACCCAGCAGTCGTCGTCAGCGTGTACTCGAAATCAGGGAAAATTAGGGAAAATGTCAACAGCTCATCGTAGCTCCATCACCTAACATTGTGTGCTTAACCGGCGCTCCGCATTGCACCCGATGCCATGTGACAAGAGCACACATCTCAGCTGAGACCGTGTGACAGCATGAGAGAGCCAGGACTACAAGGCAGCTTAAGGCTAAAATACTGCAGACCTATAACGTGCAACCTGACAAATACCATTCCAAGTAGTGAATCGACCCTGACGGCATGTTGATGGCTTACTAAAATGTGATAAATGAGAAAAATATTTACGACACCGATTGGTACTATATCACTAGCCGGATAATATCTATAACAGCCGAATGTATGAATATTTTTTTCCGTTTTCATGCGTTTAAATACATTCCACAAATAGGCAATGCGTTCCTAATTATTTTACGCTCTGCTGCTGAGAGTCTGCGGTGAAATTTATGCTTCCTTGTAATACTCGGAGCAAATACGCCTCTCTGCTAGTTTCTCACGTCAATATTTTTTCTCGAAATTTTGCAGTGATGAGGGACCCATCATGATTTCTTCATTATGTCACAGATGTGTGAAGTACTCACCGGATCTGATTTTGTGACACATTATGAATTTGAACCAAAGTAACACGTTGTGCCCGAACGCATAAAAGGTCTCAATTTTTCCACGCACCACAGTCACAAAATGCTTAACAATAAACATATTTCCATTACGTTTTAGCTTCATATGTTTCTGTTTATCATTGGAAACTGCTTTTTTTGAAATTGTTGCACCGAGGTCATTGTTCTTCAGGGTAAAAATATGATTCGACAACAGACGGTAACCGTAACTCATCAGTTTTGTCTTCCTAAACACAGCATGCGGTGTGATTGTTGTGTACCTGGAGTACCACGCTGTTACTGCGGTAATGGTGCCGCCATTTTGGTCGAACCTCGTACGTCTTTTTAAAATCATTTCGTCACCGTTTCTCATATTATAGATACGTGTTTTTGGTCTATAGGCCTCGGCTCCTGGGTTGGGGCACCGCCGCGCTCACGGTCCGACCCGCTGCTTTCTGTTGCTGGGCAAATTTTCGAACGTCAGCCATCCGGACCAGCCTTTGCCGACTTGCTTTGAATCGGGCACCCCCGATAGGGACCCCCTACGACACGGCGGCCCTGGCTATGGCATCGCTTGCCTTTACACATGGTTCCTGCGGTGTTGTCCTGCGAGGCATAATAGGAGGATCAAAATCCGTAGCGCAACACTAAATGCACAGGTCTCTTTGATGCATTTCACACTGCAGCGGAGGAGCTGTTGAACGTGTTGTGTCGCTGTGTTTTGTATGGCGTAAATCATTCATTCAACCCAGATTAACGTGTGGCAAAGGTCATGGTCGCCACTCCGAGATTTACCGCCGCCCTGAGCCGTGGGGCCAGCGTGCTTTGGTAACCCGAACTGTTTGTGTGTTTTGAGAAACCGTAAATTTGTCGCGCACAAAGTTGCCACTGTGATCCGGGGTAGCTAACGCTTAGAAGCGGCTTCTAAAGCAGATGGTTCCGCGTCGATCTTTGGGTCGGGGAGCCGAAAGGGGGGCTTCGCCGGTCACGGATCGGCACCGCGACCGCGGGAGAGCGGACCGGGAAGACACGACTCCCCGGGACTGAAGGAGACCGCTGGCTGCTGCAGCTTCAGCTTCTTCGCGTCGCCTCCACTTGGCTCGGTCTGCGTTGCCGTCGTCATCTGTGAGGTTCGCAGACACGTTCGAGAAGAATTAGTTGCGCAGGAAACACTCCAGAACACTGGCAGTGTGCATGTTTTGCCAGAACAGAACATCTGAATACCTGCAAAATAGATTTTCTATTTCTATTCCTGATGCCTATCGTAGCCTCGCATTCCGTTCTTTACCCCCGACTGTAGGGCCCCGCCCTGCCTCCCCCACCTCGCTCTTTGATATCATCTTTAGCATGAGACGACCGAACCTCTCTTTTCTCCGCCAGTTGTCCTCCCTTCCCGCAGTGTTCTTTCTGCCTAGCAACAGGAGTCAGTCGGCTTTGTTTCACTGTGTTTTACAGGGCTTCGCTTCGTAAACTCCCCCCCCGGCCCATCCGCCTGGGAATCGCTTTATAGGCTATGTGCTCGCCGAGCTCTCCCGAGTGCCCTCTGCCCCCCTCTAGGACTCCCACCGTGGCCGGATCCCCGCTACTCGCGTGCGTGGCCAACCGCCTCTTAGCGGCAAACGGCGAGCGAGGCGCTTGTTGCCCGGGCAGCTCAGGATCCCTTGCCCCGCGCGGCATTCGCTCCTCCCGCTTTTGCCTCATCCCTTGCTGCTGAGAAAGTGCTGCTGTGGTAGAAGGCAGGGGCGGGGCTCCGGGGATGCTGATATTGGAGGGGGTGGTTTTGGGGGGGGAGGGGGGTGTTGCGCAAATTGCAAATGGAGTGTGATCTTATTTGGATTCCTGGCTTCTTCTACCCTCCCAGGGTCAGGCCAGGAGCGCTTTTACTCCCTCACTTGATTCCTTTTCATCCGCCATGCCCCCACCCTTCTCCTTCTACCATCTCATCTCGTGCTCTCCTGCAGCTCTGGGGCATCTTCTCCCCCTGACTTCTGTGGGCGACCCTCTAATACCCCGTCTGCCGGCCTCCTCGGACCCCGGTCCACCTCGGCTCCGAATCGCAACCCCCTTTTCTGCCTTTCTACCCCTTCCAAACAGGTGCCGCGGCTCACCTTCAACAGCCCGCCGCGCCGTGCCGAACCCCACTCCCCAACGGCGCTTGTCCACTGAAAGACCCCCTCCCCCATCTTGTTATTGGCAGCCATCGCAGGCTGAACCTCCGCAGATGCGGCCTCGCCTCTGCGTCTCACGCACGCCCGAATGTGCCTTTCGAGCGGAGGGCAGATGCACACGAGGACCGTGCTGTTAGACAGCTGGAAGCACGGGGGGTAACGGCGCACACTTCAGACGCAGATGCAGAAGGTGAAAAGTAGCTGATGATGTGGTGGAACACGGGGAAGGAGCCACCGGGATGAAACGGCGGTGCCAGAACAAACAGTAGCCAAATGCTCGTTTAATTGAGTCCTTTGCCGTCTTGTATGTTTTCCGTTTCCTCGAGGTAATTTGTTATCGCCGGTGTCCTCGAGGAATCTATTAGATGTGGTGCTCGTCTGACAACTTGACACAATTAAGAAGCTCTGGAATAACAAAAAAAAACAACAGCGATAACAAAACAAACGCGGGCGAGCAGGCCGAGGATTCGCGCCGCACGATCCGAGGACGCGTCCCGTCGTATTTCGCGGCGACGGGAAGCGGCGGATGCGGCGACACCAAAGCGGAGGAGCTCGGAGCCGGGGAGGTGGCGTCTCGTACGGCTCCGCGCTCGGATCCGCAACCGGCCTCCCGCGCGACTCCTCTGGCGCCGCCGCTTATTAAAACGCCCCCCTGCCAACTTGCAGGACTGTGGCTTGTGCCGGAGACGTAAACGCACATTAAACGCAACTTAAACGTAACTTAAATAGAAGGGATGTTTAGGCTTCCTGTTGCCGGATTTTTCTCCCCCCCCCCCCCAAGCACCCTCCAGCTGCCGACAGCGACAGAGCGAAAGAGAGAGGGAAGGAAGGAGGAGAAGCCCCGCCCTTTTTCCTTACGTCAGGTGTTTTTTTTCCCCTTCTGTTTTGCCCCCCACCCTCCGCCCTTTCTCTTTTGAAGCATCTGTGGCTCTGCAATGTGCCCCTGTGGACAAAGTTGTTTAAAAAGGCAGCTTTTGCACAGCGCCTGCACGTGCTCCTCCAACCCCTCCCCTCCGCCAGAAGTGTCGCCGACAGGTTTTGATGATTTGGTGCACAGGCCGCCTGGATTTCTCACGGGGCTCTTCCGAGCCATCGGGCCTGGACGTGCCGTGCGGCGGCGGGTCGGCAACGGGCCTCGGGAGCGCCGTGCCACGGGAGGGACGGAGGTTAAGGGTGCTCGGAGCGACAAACAAACAAGGCGGCACCAACGTAGCAGAACTCGTAGTCGGGCGGTGGGGTCGCAGCCCGCCTCAGCTCCATCTGTTGTGCCAGCAACTCCTCCCACCCCCATGTGGACAGCAGAACATCTCTCCCTGCCGTCGGAGGGCCTGGCGGCTTCCCTTGGCTGGGACCTCGGCGCGGGGCCCCCTCTCGTCCCGCAGGCAGAAGCGGCGGCTCCTGCCCCTTCCCCCTCCTCTCGTCTGATCTGCCATCCAGACCGCCATCATTAGACATCAGCCCAAACTGGTGTCTTCAATGTCCTCCACGTCTGGGCAGCTGGCAGCATTTGGTTCTTTGAGGAGCCAGATGAGTGGGCTACAGAAGCAGATTTTTTTTTTGTATGACTCAATTTATTTTTGGCTGGTTATTACGATTTAAGATATTACGCTTTATTTTTTTAATGCCTGTGCTTAATGATTTATGTTATAGGGAATGGATGTTGAGCGCTTTTAAAAGCGCTTTGATCAGAACGCCTAAAGGGAAGAGACCCTCAGATATGACAAATACTGTACCAGGAGACCTCAAGTGCCTGTTGTCTCTGCTGGCCTTCTGTGGCATCACATTTCATTAGGAACAATTTGTGTCTGTTCGTAGATACGGCATTTTAATTTTTCAAATGAAATCCTCAAATCTGCTCTTTTGAGGCAGAGCTCAAATGCGCAATCGCATTGATCAGGGTCCAGGGTATTTCAAAGCAGCGTCTAATCACGAGTATTTAATTTTATCTGCAGCAGGTTGTGTTTGGACCGAGGAAGGGAGAGGGGTGTGAGCGTGAGTGTGTGTGTGTGTGTGTGTGTGTGTGTGTGTGTGTGTGTGTGTGTGTGTATGTATGGGAGTTAACGCTGTGTGTAACCAAGCCCTTGAACTGAACATCTGAAAGAAAGATGCCATTTCTGATCGAGTCCCTCCACTGAAGTCTGTCTGTCTTTCTGTGTCGACGCGCCCGCGACCCAACTAAGCGAGCGCGCTCCTCACACGACGGCGCTCGGCCACGCCAAACGTAATACGCGTGCGTTCGGCCTGCGGTGCCACGGTTCACAAAACAACAAGCGACGATCACGATGGGTCGCCTTGGCTATTTAACCCCTTAGCGTAACAACTGCACTTCTGGGCAAAAACACACAGTGGTGGTTCCCAGACAGGAATGGAGGGCGGATGGGTGAGGTGGTGGGAGTTGCGATTGGGGTAATAGAGACCGGAACCAAGGAATTCCCTCGAGGCTGTTTCAATTACTTTCGGGCAGCTTCTCCCCCACCGATGAGATGCCTTTAAGACCATGACATTAACGGCAGTGACATTAATGCACCGGAGGCTCCACTGTACGCCACAGCAGTCCGTGTTTAAAGGTGACGGGGGGACCCCCATGGGGAGGATGGAAGACGTACCTCAAACACATTTCTCTGTTTGTTTTCGACTGCCCCCCCATCCTTGACCTTGCAACCCCTCCAAGGATGGCTAAGAAATAGACAAGACGACGTGCTTAACTTCCGACAGGCGTTAGGAAAGACAGATGCAGCAAACAGCGTTGGACGTGTGGAGGTGAGAGTCGTGCTGAGAGGTGCGTCGCCGATGGTAATAACACAGTCGCCTGTAACGCTCCAGGGCTTCGAACCGTGCTGTTTGGTCGCACTACGCATCCTTGTTGATCCAAAACATAGACGGCACAGAGTTTACTCATGTCCTCACACTTCCTGAACGCTTCATATGGCTACGAAACACAGACGCGGATTAAGAGACTGTGGAGAAACCTAAAATATATGAAACGTACTAATGCGTGACATGTATATACCGTGGAGAGAGTTCTAGAAAATGCAAAACTTCACATCATCGTGGACCACATATATAATAAATTAAAATACAGTTCACACAGAATATTAAACTGTAGTAGAAATATGTGATTACACATAGTACACAGTGTATGTAAATGTAACCACTATTAACCAGATCTGTTATGTGTCATGCTGCTTATAATTAATAAGTAAATATGAACAAGAGTTGGTTCGGCTTCACTTCTTGCTGGAGAGCGTTAGCGGATTTCAGTCAGTCATCGTGTGGTGTCGTTGGGTGTGGTGGACAGAGGTGTGCGTGTGTGTGTGTGTGTGTGTGTGTGTGTGTGTGTGTGTGTGTGTGTGTGTGTGTGTGAGTGTGTAAGATACCTCGTCATTCACCAGGATGAGAACATCAGGGAGACGATCGCTGTCATGGCTGGTCAGTCTGTAATGAGCAGGTAGCGGCGCCGGAGAGGGAACATCGAACTCTGGAGACCCCTTCCTCTCACACGGGAACCGAGCAGTAAGAACCCAGGCAGATTTCCTTCTGCCATGTTAACGCCGGCTCGACGGAACTGCCATCGCGACCCAACGATATGACCTTCGGCAGGTTTCCTTGTTTTCGTTATGCTTTCGCATTCCAGCTAAGGTGGCCTCTCGCTCGGCGAAACGAAAGCTATCCGCTGCGCTCCAAATTTTTTTCCCGAACAAACAGAAATATATATTTTTAAACATTTTAGCAGTTGCGATGTGAGCGAATTAGAGCTAATTATATTCCCTATCACCCCAGCCCCTTTGTTCTTAACGGTTGGTACCGCCAAGATTGATCCACGTCTTCGAAATCAAAGAGCGCTGTTTATCCGGGAGCGGATGGACCCTGTGATTCCTTTTCCAGTCCTTAATTAATAAAGCCTTGTGCCTGAAGTATTGATGTTGTAGCAAAGAAAAAAAATAGTTTAAAAAGCCATGCGCTTTATGTGAAACCCCTTAGCCCATTATCGGACCGGGATATGGTCGGTGTAATTAGCACGTTGAACCCCGGCTCCCCTCCTCTCCCGCCCAAGTTAGCATGCGTCCACAGCACTCTTGTGGTGCACGTCACGTGTGATGTTTCAGCGTGATGCGGGGCCATGTGCTCTAGGTGGGGTGAGTTGGGGGGTAGGGTAGGGTAGGGTGGGGGTGGCGGGGACAGCCTTTCAAATGGTTAAATCAGGAAATAAATAAATAAGCGTGGCTCACTGCCAATGAAAATTCATTAAGCGAAATAAAGATGTGAAAAATCCCTTTTGGCCTGACAGATACCAGGCCACTGCAGATCCTTGCTGTGTTTGAATGAAAAGCTACACCAGGGGGAGGAACTAACAAAATGAAGGTTAGGACTGCGCTGTCTTTTTTGAAGCTCATTATTGTTTCATGACTGGATTTTTTTTTTTGTTCACCCCCTTCTCTCTGTGAGCTCAAATACCCACTTTGTTGGGGAACGAATCGCTCAGAGACACACACACACACACACCGGCTTGCCCGTGTCCCTTCCTCCTCTTCGGCTAGCGCCATTGGAAGTGGGCGTCTTGCGCGCCCTGCTGCCTGAATGCTAATGCTAATACCTTCGTTTGAAATGCTCACCTGGCCCCGGTGAGAGGCGCTACACAGTGGTGATGCCCCGGGGCCCGAACACCGAGCCAGGTCACCATAGATACCGAGCCTTAGGAACTCCACGGCTCCAGGCAAGGTAAGAGGAACTGGCAAATGATGACATGTGGCTGGTTGGTAATGCAACACCACTACTCACCAGAGTCTACTCTACTACTCTAGATGCGTTCGTGCTTTATCTTACTGTTAAAGAGCACATACTGAGTATCAAAGCAAAGCAACAAAGAGTCCTAAAGCCATCAGCAACTGAGTTGCTTTCTCGCCCCAACGATTTTCTTTCCAGTGAGCCAAATGAAACTCAACATGACTTCAATATACAGTGATTTACTTGACAATTGTGACTAAAGTACAATGCAGTAATGGCGTCTCAGATGTACAGCGTGCCCAAGTTCATTAGCTAGCTAAATACAGTAGGGGTGGGGGGTGGCATTAGAGGAACCAGCAGGTAGATGGCAATTGTGCAGTTTAGCTCCTTGCGGTGCACCGAGTCCCAGGAGCTGACAGAACCTTGCCGATGGAACAATACCACAAAGCACTTGTCTCTTGTGGAGTTTTAAGCGCTCCATTGTAAAAACGATCCCTGTTTTTCGGTTCGGCTGCGTCTCCCGGCCACTGTGGTCTCGGCGCGCATTAGAGCCTCGGCGCGGCTGATGTTGACGGCTCTGACCGTGCCGCACTAGCATCTGATCGCATCTCCAGTCACTGGCGTCTTAGCACACGAGATCTATTGGACAGGCAACTGTTGACATTAATGAGGCTGGTGTGCGAGAGTGTGAAGGCACTGAATTTCGATCGCTTAAAACAGACTGTGGTAATTAATGTTCTGAGCCCTCTTTCTCCCCAAACGATTTTCTTAATGGCAGTCGTTTTCTTTAGATCTGTTGTTAGTAATGCAGATTTTAGGCTTTGTTTTTCCCTTTCCTTCCTATTCTTTATTTCAAAGGTTGCTTTGACCCACATATTTCATTGCGAAAAAATACCAAAGAAATGCTCGCAGGGTTTATATTTTGATATCCTAAGCCAGAAAAGAGAATGAAAGTGTGTTGCATAGTCTCAATCCGCAGAACTACGGGTTGTGAGAAAGTGTAGCACAGAAGATAGTGCAGTGGTTAAAGAACTTCAAACCATTAGATCATAAATCAGAAATGCTTTTATACATATACAGGCATATGAATATTTTGTGTGACGCTTTAAGCTTGTTGTGCCGCTTTGAACGAGGGGGTATTTTATAACCCTGGATGTTGGTGACCACAGGGGTTAGTGGCCAAAGAGTGAGGCTCGTGTGACCAGCTGCACACCTCAGGAAGGACTCCGGTGTTGCCGTCCCTAGAAAGACGCCCAAAACTGAACAAACACCTAGGTGTGAAGTTATGTGTTCAGCACTTTGTAACCCAACAGGTTAATGTTGAGAAAAGCAATAAAAAAACAGAAGAATGTCAACAGAGCAAGACACAATGTCGCGTATCCACCTCATTTACAACACGCAAGCAAAATGCAGGCATGAAACCTTGTTTTTTTTTTTTAGTTTTTATCAATGGGTTAAGAACTGTCCCACAGAAGTTGGAAAACTGAGGTAGAAGTAAAATAAAAATACATGCCCCAGCACTGCATTAATATGCAGCGAAATGGCTTAGAATGATTAAAAGGCTCAGGCACGTGACAAGTTATCAAAACAAGAAATAAACTTCCTGGATTAAAATTCCATCTTTAATTGGATAGATGAAAGAAGCAATTAGTTGCACTTGAGTTTTTGAATGTCTCTTCTTCCTCAATTCTTCTTTTCCTTCGGTAATGGGGAGGAAAATATAGTATGTTTTTTAACGTGCTGCTTTGATTTATTTTTACATTGGGTTACAAAATAATTGTATTTATTTGTTTATTTATTTTTATGCGTCACCGTCTTTTGATCTCAATTTATTCCACGCTCCAAATGAACGCACATGTCTGTGGAATGGCAGGCAAAATTCTGAGATAAAAGGGGATATCGAACATGATTCGTAACTTTGCAGGTATCTGCTTTGTGCATTACCCAGCGGGAGGACAGTAGTATCAGTGTAGACAAGCACTTAGCGGCCTTAGTCGAAGGGAAGAGCTTTGTGAAGAAGAAAGCGAAACAACAGCAATATAATAGTTAACAATTTTTTCTTTTTTGCTTAGTATGCATTTTTCCCCAAAGTTTTGGGAGAAAATGGTTTGAAGTTCAGATTACACAGCTCAATTTTTCACTGAAGCCTCTGTCTTTCTAAACATGGGTTCTTAATTTGGGGTCCATGGGCCCCTTGGGGGACTTTGGTTGGGCTTCAGGGGGACCCTGAAGGACAGACATCTATATTCTATTTGAAGGTAATCAACTTTTAGTACATTAAATAAAATTCAACATGTTCTCCAAGTTTATTTATGGACATTTTGCTACTGGGGTCCTCAGCTTTCATTGGGTCCTTAAAGAGGTCTGCAGCCCGGAAAAGGGCAAGAACCTCTTTTCTTAAGGGGTACGACATTATGGTACTTCCTTGGACTTCAACCTTGGTTTCTTCAGTCCCAACTTGAGCTCCATACGATGCTACCAAGATAAACTTGCAAAAGCCCAAGTATTTCCTTTTCGAAAGATATTCAAATACCTACCCTTGTCCTTAAGACTTAAAGCATCTCTCATCTATGTTAGGCGCTCAGAGATTGGTCTTCTAATGTCGTTTCAAAGATATCGTCCCTGGAATAGAGCTAAAAGAGTTCCAGCGGCAAGAGATTGTGAAAATTAAAAGGGATCCCTTTGTAAGAGAAGTTAAATGAGATAGAGGAGGAACAGCAGGAAACGTAGCGCTTAAGGAACTGGAGAGTGTGATCCACAATATTTATAATATGCAATATGAGGAAGAGGAAACTATTGATAAACTTTAGAAAAGGTTGCATAGGCTCTCTTAAATTTTTATGGCCAGAATATTCCAAGCTCTTCTTGAGTACATGTATAAAAAGTGCAAACAATGTAAGTCGCTGTGTACAAAAAGTGACATGTAATCCTGGTACTGCTGAGAAGAGTCTGCAGTGTTGCATTTTGTTTGCCGAATGGTTGGACGCCGGAGGGTCAGTATTCCCCGTCGTAATTGGCTGGGAACACACTTCCTTTGCCAAAGCATGTCTAGTTCCCACGGCAGACTGCCTGCGGATTGACCTGTCTGGTACTTTGCGGATGCCTCTGGGCTTGCAGTTTGGGATCAGCTTCTCGCCCCACATCTACAGTGTCCATGCTACTGCTATCAACAGGCTCAGTGCTAGGAACTGGTGTATGTGCGTGTGTGTGCGGCATGACTAGTATTTGAACACCCTACAACGGTCCGGGGTGGATTTTGGTGTCCGTAGGCCCTAAGCTCTTTCAACTCAGAAATGTGCAAAAGAGGTTTGAACGCCAATTGAATTACGGTCCATTGACACGATGCACTTTAAACTACTCCGAAGCTCAACCACGTGATTGCGCGAGAAGCCGAGGAAAGGAACTCTCTTAGGAAACACCAAGAAATTCTCTAATTAAAGTTTTTGAAATGTAATTTTCAAGTTTCAGTTGTATTAAATTTGTGTCTCGCCATCGTTTTTTCCGCTTTTAAATTTTTCCCCAACTTCATAGGTCCTAAAAATTTTGTAAGCCCTGGGCACTGTGCCCACAGGACCTAATGGCAAATCCCACGCAGATGACAATGAGGTTATAACAGTGAGCTGGCAGACCAGAGCTGTTGCATTGCCCACCCATGGTATGGAGAGAGCTGCGTACCTCCCAGTGCTCACCTTGTGCATTCAGAGGTTTATAAGCTTCAGGATGCAGCTGCAGTGCTTTTCTGGAGAAAACACCAGCATCCATCTCCTCAGGCTTCAAATCTTTATTGCCAGCCACAGCTGGTTTTCTCTCTCTCTTCTCTCCGGCGCTGTTTTATGATTCATGCACAAATCTGCGCTTACCACGCATATGACTACTCAATTAATTGTTGTTTTCTTAAGTACAGCCATTGGTGGTTGGAATATTAAATAGCTGGCATTGTGCAGGTTGTGGTTCCTGCTGATGCCAAACGTCGCCACTGCCAAATACTGGCTGAGATTCAGTCAAACCGCCATAGCATTTGTCCTTAACTCCGACTAACAGATTCATGCATTTGTTTCTCAGACTTAAGAAAAAAAAAAATGGAACGGAGATTGTGATTTTTTTTTCATCGCTACCCAACTTTCGTAGCCAAATTTAAAACAAATACATTCACAGTTATCCATTACATATTAATTAGAGTAACTGTGATACGTTAATGTTACAAGTGAGTTCAAACCATTAGCTGGCAGGCGACTGACATTTAATGTCTTTTCACTTAATGTTTATGTTACTAAGTAACATCTCTGTTCCTGAATGAAGGATGTCGCAAGTTCTGAAACCGGCTGACGCAAAATGTCACCACCGCCAAGCGTTGGCTGAGAGCGAGCTGCCATGAGATTCGTCCTTCCCGTCTCATTTCGATTAAAATGTTCTCATTGAAATTTACATAATTGTGTGACTCATATACACCTGGCACCCAAACCGCTAGAGGTAACGATGACAGTGCAGGTCTTATAGAAATAAAGATGAACTTTTATTTACGTTTATTCATTTAGCTGACGCTTTTCTCCAAAGCGACTTACAACGTTAGGTTCGTACACTAAGCTACATACGGCGGTTTTTACTCGTTCGTACAGCCGGGTGATTTTTACTGCATCAGTTCAACGTGAGCACTGAAGTGACACCGCCGCAGGAATCGAACCCTGCTCTTTCAAATGCAAGGTGACGGCCTTAACCGCTACGCCACCCGCTGCCTATTTTGTACAAAACATACTAGTTGTGCTAAATATACTGGAGTCCAATAACAGAGTCACACAGGTTTTGCTGAATAATACAGAAGCCATGAGCTCAATATTCTGAAAAGGCGTTTTTATTATTGGTAATAAAGACACAACCCCTCTATTAAAGGGCGAATAATGCAATTTACTGCCGTTTGGCTGCTTCATCACTGGTTAATAAAGAACTATATAAATGGATATCAGCGTGTTGTTACTGCAAATATTTGCAAACCAAAGGGCTGAGCCGAGGCCGCCTCTCGCAGCGATCGCAGCGCCACGTGCGCGCAGCGGAGACGCCAACGGTTTGTCGTCCTTTCGGCCATAGCGGCGACTCCGCACGCTCCATGTGAGGCCCGGGGGGGTCCCCGCCTGCGAGCTGGAAACAGGAGCGTGTTTGTTATTCCAGGTGATGGATGTGGGGAAAGGAGGGGGATACAAACGCACACGGTGCGTCCGGCCATCCGGCCGTCCGGCCATCCTTCCTTCCTTCCTTCCTTCCCTCTCTCCGCCTCACCCATTCTTCCTCCGCCACTTTACTTAAAGCCTCTGGGACTCCGAGACACTTGAGGACTAACTGGTTTCAGCCTTTTTTTTTGTTCTGTTTTTACGACCTGGTCTTTTCCACTCGTTTATAGGTTGGACGAGCTTTGTCACAAGCGCACTATTTATTTAATACAACCGTAGCGCGAGCAGGGCGGCTACGAAGCGAAGGCGCGATTCGTCTTTTTCTTCGCGCTCAAGAAGCGGGCGCGCGCACAACAGCAAACGGGGACCTTTCCAAGCGCAGAAAGTAAATTCTTTTGAAGTGGAACTAATCATCTGAGGGATGGTTCTCGTTGTCCTAACAACGCAGCTGAATTGGAATGAGCCTCCGTTTTTTTTGTGCAAGATATGTTTTCTTTCTTTCATTCAGAACTGATGATGATAGTAGTTTCACGGCCTGTCCTCGCGCATTGTGCGCGCGAACTTCTTTGTCGGCAAGTCTTTTTGCCCGGAGACGGCGAACGCACGGCGGGTGACTCCTGCGTCGTGACGTCAGCGCCGGCCCTCTGTCTCGCGCTCTTTGCGCTTTTGAACAGCGACGCGCTGAAAAGAAGGTGATGTCAGTCCGAGTGCGACCGCAGCACCTTTTTATTTTTTTTTTGTCGTTCCCCAAGCAAACATGCGAATAATAAAATGTTAAGTCGCTTGGGCATCTTTTGATCAACACCTGCCCCGACGCAAGGTTTTGTAAATATATATGAAAAAGTGATGCGTCCATGCAGTTTCTCGTTTCCTCTTAGATTTTGTCGCGTGGGTCATTGTTATTATAATTATTTTATGTTTCAAAAAGGAAAAATCAGTGCAGTAGGCCTACTCCTGTTTCAGTGCTTATTGTACGATATTTAGGAACATTTTGTCAGTCCATTTCTATAAAAACAGGAGCTAAATGGTTAAAAAATAATTATAAAGTAACTCTAATTCTGATAACTTGCCTTTTTTTCTTTTGCTTTTACCGCAGTTTAACATGATTCATTGCTAATATGAGGACAAATTATCATTAACTTCCAGTATTAAACTTACATTAATAGATCAGTTCGACTTTTTTCTACATAAAGATGTTTTTCCATTCTATGTAATCTGACAATTCTGAAGTTCTCATTTCTCTGTAACAAGAATGCAAGTTCGGTGAAACTGAAACTGAACATAAAAATTGAGGGTGTAATTTCAAATGCGGATAGTTTTGAGTTTACATGCCTGATATATTGAACATATTACATTACAAGGATGACAAAAACATTGATCAATTGGGATGCGACACCAGTGATGGCTCTCAGCCTCGCCGTGATGAATTCTGAGTTCTGTTGACCGTTGCTCCTTCATTCGTTGCCTTCTCTTTTCACTCTTGGATGGTGTTGTTGTTTATTTGTGATTTTCTCTTCAAAATGTAATCTCAGTTTTTTTTCCTGCTTGCCAACTTCCTTTTCAGCTCTTTCAAAACCCGACTTTCAGCTACGTCGCTTTACTGTAACTCCGCCTTCTTCCCCTTCGCCATCCCTTTGTCCCTTCCCTTTTTTCCTCGGTTCACAGTCAATAAACACAATAAATATTCGTAGCACTTCCTTTGAACAGCCCTCGATTACGTAATGTTTACATAAGGCCTGCAAAATTGTTTCATAACCCCATCTAAAAATTCAGACAAATTGTATGTAAACAACTTGAAAAGGTTTTGAAGTGCACAAGTGTACCTGGAAATTAATGTAACACACTGATTTCCAATGAGCTGTATGCGGTGATTTAAATTACAGTGTTGAGTGGGAGTGAGTCTTCTGATCCTCTCCTTATTTCACACTCAGGGTGTCATCAGTAAACTCAGATAGACAGATAGATAGATAGATAGATAGATATTTTAGAAACTTTCACATGAGAAATTTAAGCTGCGTTTGTTGTCTTTCAGGCCACAGCTCCTACATTTCACCTTAAGGGTACAAGCTGGAACTTTGGTAGCATCACAAAAATTGCGAAAAAGCAATTGATGATTATCCCTTTAACTCCCTGACTCACAGCACTGACCTTGAAGTGTGCGGTTTGCTGTCTGGAGCTGCTGGCGGGGGTCAAAACTCTCTGTTCTGCCCGAGGTCTCTCTCTGTATGGCGCCCGACTGATCCGCCACTTTCTTTCTTTTCTGCAGAACTTAATTTCTCCATATCTGACAAAGTTTTCGCACAGAACATGCTTAAGGTCTAGTATTCCTTGTCTGGTTTTACTTTTTCATTAATTTATCTGAAGCTTTTCGCCAAAGTGACTTGTAGCGTCTGGTTCTTATATCAGTTATTTAGCCATTTGTTCATCTGTGTAATTTTTACTGTATTAATTCAGAGTAAACACCTCGATCACGGTGACTACCGAGAGTGGAGAGGGGATTTAAAGTCATGTCCTTTGATTACAAGTCACTGGTTCTAACCACTACGCCCCCTGCTGCCCCTAAGCTTCTTTATTTTCATGTATTTTTATTACTGCTATTACTGACATTTCACTGTCACTGACAACATGGTAAAACATCTGGTTTCTTCTTGAAATCTTCAACCATCTTAATTTCGAGGTTGTAGAACATGTGGAAAGTATGAATCATGTTTCATGAGTTAAAATGGAAAATCCCCTTGTTATAAATAAGTGACACCGCTGACAGTTTCGTATTTGACACTGCATTTGTCTCCAAGTTTTAGTGAAACTCATGAGAAAACTTAAGGTAGGTTTGAGTCACCCAGCGCTGTCAAAATGAGGTCCTATGTGCCTGACATTTCGACACAGGGAAAAAGGCCTCTATTTTTAAAAGATGCTGTTTCCAGCAGTGTAAAAACCATACAAATGACAGAGACTCTCTATTATTAAAACATTAAAATCTTGTTTAAAAATAATTTCTACAAAGTATGAAAAATGTATCAAAACAATTTCAATTACAGTTTAATGTACAAAAAGAAGACCAAAAATGTTTTTTTTTTTTTTTTCCCATTGGAAAACACTGTTAGACATCTGAGAGGAAAGACGGAAACATGCAGTTACTCGCTGACTGCACATTTCTTAAAAGCTAAAAATATGTTTTAAAATGAGAAATAAAAACAACAATGTGAATTTACAGCCTGCTAGCGGACCACAAATTTGTACATATGCTCCAACTTGTTGATATTTTAGGTTGTTTTTCATTGTTCCAAACTGGAGGGACAGCATTTGCCACCGCAGTTGGGGAACGGTGTTATAAATAGGGTTATGACAGATGCCAAACAGGAAAGGATGCGTTTTTTTTTTTTCTGTAGCGGCTACGTTCATTTCTTGGATGGTAATCATACTCAATGAAGAGTCAAGGCCACAAACATGGTAAGTGCTTCGCTAAAAAAAAAGAGACCAAAATGAGAGAACATTGAAGGACGGTCCACCTGCAGAATAGCGACCGAGCGGAGACCTTTTATTCGCATTCTGGACTCTCGGTCCAACAGCTATATTATGACTTTGGTGTTCAGAGCTTAACGTTAATTTGAATAAAACTTTCGAACTTAGATGGCCAGGGATTCATTATCAACCATGAATTTATGTAAATGAGCATTGTGTGTGCAAAACTAGAAACCGAGGGAATATCGCTGTCCGCATCCCTTTTCCGTACCTATTTATCAATGCTGTTGAAGTCTCACTGCGGATGTGGTCTGGGTGAGACATTATACTGTATTTCACTACATTTACATGCGTGCATGTGGTGGTCTCTTTTCTCCGAAGCAGTGTACAAGTCGAGAGTGAACTAAACTTTTGTAGACATCGTCTGTTTGACGTGGTTTAGTTGTTTAAATATAGAAAATATGTATGTAATATGTATTAAAAAAGTAATGGTGTTGAAAAAATAACTTACAATAGGATTTGAATTCCATTTCTCACAGATAGATAGATAGATAGATAGAGGCTACAGCAACACACACAGTTTGTTTAGGTTGCTTTCTTGCTCCATCCCAGTTCCCAGGATCAGGCAGCATTCCTGATTCATTGATGACTATTGTACTCATGCTATGAATATTTTCATGTTGCACGTGAATGATTTGTATGAAAAAGACCCAAACGTGACCCGCTGTCTCTCAAGAATGTTTGCTGACAAGGTCACTTCAGGCTGCATGTTAGGATTATTTCAAAGGAAAATATTCATCGTGTATTTGGAATGGGTAAATTGAGAGACTCCAGACTGCACATGGAAGTGTCCCGCAAGAGGATTCCAGCTCTTAATGAGATACCTAAATCACATTTTTGTGCCAGGACTCGTGGGCCTTGGAATGTAATAAACTTTGGATCTTTAATTTAGCTGTGAGTAACTGAAGCGTTTTAGTGTCACCGTGGGGGTCTAAGTTCAGGCAGCAGTGCTCCTTCAGGGGAAATGAACTTTTACCACTGGCGCTGGGCAGTGGGGTGAGTTCTGTAAGCGGTGAACCGTGGAGGAGACCCAGCATCTAAACACACGCACACTGAAACCGGAGAATCCGATTCATCATTGACCTCTCCTGTTATAATATAGTGTATTTACTTTGAAATATTTTAGAATAGTGGGGGTGCTGTGGTGCAGTGGGTTTGACCTGTGCTCTCTGGTGGGGCTGGGGTTCGAGTCCAATTTAGGGCGCCTTGTGATGGACTGACATCCCGTCCTGGGTGTGTCCCCTCCCCTTCCAGCCTTGCGCCCAGTGTTGCTCGGTTAGGCTCCGGTTCGCTGCGACCCCGCTTGGGACAAGCGGTTTCAGTCTGTGTGTGTGTGTATTTTAAAATAGTGTTTATTAAATAGTAAAATGAGTAATCACCCGTCGGCCAGATTTTAGAGTTTGTTTGGGATGGTACATTTAGAGGCAGCAGGTGGCGTAGTGGTTCGAGCCACTACATTGACAGTAAAGGATCCAGACTGTAACGCCTTCTCTTGTACCCACGATCAAGGTACTTAGCGCGATTCTTCCAGTTATAATATCCATCTGTGCCAATGAGCAAATAGCTGACAGTAACTTTATATACAAACCAAATGTTGTCAGTTGCTTTGGAGAAATGAATCAGCGAAATGAATAAAAAGTAATAATAGTTTTCTATAAAAAGGCTGGATGGTCACAGTGATTCATGAAACGTGCCGGAGGAGTAGATTATCAGCATTCACCATGTTGTCAGACATGATTACTTTCCTTTGACTGAGCATTAACCTTTTTGTCATGTCTTAATACTCTTATGAAAACTCTGCTTCTAATCTGCTCTTCTTCTGAAGTTCTTGCAAATCAGCTGTTCTCCATTAGCTGTCCCATCTTCCAACAATGAAAAATATTATTGCTGCCCTTGTTTTCGTATACAACTTCTCGACTCTCCAATGGATCTGAGCAGCCCGACTTAGTGTTTTGAATTAATGATGCTCTGGACCTCTGAAAGCATAACTCACACATTAGTTTGTCTCCCTTCCCTTTGTGAAACGAAGAGCTAAAAGCAAGAAATTGTAATTGGTTTTGCCACCAAAGATCATCGAACTCCGAAACTTCAGAAGATCTCGCGCGTGAACATTTTGGGCTGAAGTAGGTGGGCTGGTGTTTCTGACTCCTTTTATTTCATTTTTCTTTGATGTCTTCCTCACTTTCTGTTAAATGCCCTTCTGAACAGAAGATGTGCATTTTGTTTCCTGAGTGGAACAGATTTATTAATAAACACTTTTAAAAAATATGCACGTATGCGTGCTTAATATAATTTTATGCAAACTGGTGGAACCATAGTCCTTCTCAGCTTTCTGCAGTATTCTTTAAACGTGTTCATTTTAATTTTATTCATTCCAATAGTCATTTTCTGTGTATTCAAAAATGTTTAGAAATAACGCAGTCTCTCCTATCATTCACTATGTAAAATGTAATACGTAGAAAAAAAGCCTTCAGTTTTTTTCAGCTTGCTTGTTGATACATGGTTGCGTAGACATTAATTTTCATAATTTTAGGGAACTGAAGGCTGTAATAAATAATTGATAAAAAGTTGTTTGTCTCTGATATGAGAAGGGTATTTTGAATATCAGCCCTGTCACACAAAACACTATCATCTTGAAAGTTATATAAGCAACATTAAACTAAATTATGCCCATTAACAAAGTTTATCTTTTTTCACTCAGCAGAAAGTCAGAGGCCTTATCTTGAATAATAAACATATCTTTTCAACACACTTTCTGTATTGTCATTCCATAAGGCGTTTTTGCTGCTCTGTTCCCCGACTTTCTTTTTTTATCTCCTGTGTGTAACCCATCGCTGTTAGAGGTGGTACTCGGGGGCACATGAACACGACGCACACTTATATGACAGTGTAGTTAAGAGTCTGCACACCTGTGCACTTTTGGCCCAAGGTGTATTTATGGTCAGTGGCATAGTGGACCCTGAAAGGTGTCACTTCGGCATCTTCACGTAGGTAAAGAGAGCAGGTGTAGATGTGGCGTAGTTAATACAAACCTGGCAACCCGACTTAAATAAACACTCAATTTTCTTTAGATAAAATACACTCGTAGCAGAACTTTTCTGGGTTATCAGTAAATGCAGCGGCATTGCTTTATGATGAAATAACTGAATTTCTCTTTTAACTCTCCTCTGAGATGGATGCCACTTTGGAGGAAAACAACTGCTCAGTTAAATTTAAATCCATCCATCCATCCACCCATCCATCCCTCCCTCCCTCCATCCATCCATCCATCCATCGTCAATAACCGCTTGTCCCGAGTGAGGTTGCGGTGAGCCAGAGCCTCATCTGGTAACACGGGGCGCAAGGCCATGGGAGGAGGGTCACACCCTGGACGGGAGGCCAGAATAAATGTAAATGTAAACATTAAGTTTTGTACTTTCGTTTCTATAGCGAGGAACTGCAAGAAAACTGATTTTTAAGAGCTGTCCATGTCAGGATGTTGTGGCACTAATGATTAATGGGTAAAGATCAGTGTAGGATTACTGTGGTAAAAGTCAAAGCTGTAATGTATCGCGAAAGTACAAAGTTAGTCACTTCCCGTTGTCACGGGACAGTGGTGCAGATTAGATGTGCTGTAATATTTTAATGTTCCGGTTTCAGCTTTCCGTGTGCCATGTATGACACCAGGAATATATTTGGAGACACGAAGCAAAAAGTCATTCCTTTTCCCCGAGCACCTGTTCGGTCTCAGTGCTGATTCCATTTTCTGTCACAAGGCACGTGTTCAAAATGATCACCTTGGATACAACGTGACCTTTACAGGCGCTGTAGGTGGTGTTCATGTATAGGTCTGTATACAGTACATGCACAGTATCTTTATAGTGACGTTATGCAGGGAGGACCTCGTGATCCGTCAGCTGGACGGGATGGGATGCAGCTCTACTTTCTTGAGCTTTCGCTCAGGATGGAGGACTGAAAGCCGCAGCCAGCGACTGTGAACATGTGGTTCATTCAGATGTTGCTTCTGCTGTGTTAACTCGGTGCCAAGTGGAGCGACAGTTCCCTCATGGTTTCTGCAGAACACAGCACAGCTTTTTTCCTAGCCTAGAAGTTTTTTTAGGGGTTTGGTGGCAGTATTGGCTTATATCTTTAGCACACACACACAACACACACACAATGTCTACAACCGCTTGTCCCGAGCGGGGTCGCGGCGAACCGGAGCCTAACCCGGCAACACGGGGCGCAAGGCTGAAGGAGGAGGGGACACATCCCAGACTGGATGCCAGTCCCTCGCAAGGCACCCCAAGCAGGATCCGAACCCCAGAACCGCCATATCTTTAGCAAGGAACCAAAAATAAATTGATCAAGTAGTGTCTCCTCCTTGTTTTACTTCATCACTAGTGACATAGTGGTTAAGGTTGTCTTTGTTTAAATCCCCTACTGGTGTAATACCTTCAGTCATGGTAATAACCCTGAGTTGCTCTAGTACAATACCATTGTGTATGAATACGTACATTATAATAAATAGCTTATCAAAAATTCTGACATTGGTCAGAAGTGCCAATCAAATAGTAAAACCTGGTGAATACAGAAGTACCTTCTACAGATCTTTTCCTCCACCTCTTGGCACGGCAAACCTAAAGGCCAACAGGATCCATCCCCTTTGCTCGGTCTTCATCGGCACTATTCTAATCTTAATCTCCGCAGACATGAAGGTCACTCTCTGTCGTTTCTTTCGGTCCATTAACGGAACCGTCATTCCTGCAAACCTTTAATAAAGCCACTGAGCTCATTTAGTCAAGTTACACATTCAACGAGAAAGAGAACGACTGGATCTCAGTGACCTCTGCGTGGCGTAATTGAAATTCTTCAAATCTAATATTCAGGAATGTGATGTTGAAGGCAGACTTTGTATTTTATTACTGAAACTGTGTGTTTTATGTTAAAAAATGAGTTGTAAAGTATGTATTATCACGTCAGTCACGGCAGATTTTGTTAATCATTTGCGTAAAATGTATAAAACAGACTTCAAACAAGACAGCTGGAACATGTCACGTTTATACCACCGGACTGAAGAAAAGCACATTTTATCCTCTTTGACAGAAAAATTAAAATAAAGCAGGAAACTGTTCTGTTTCAACCACCGCTCCAGGTTTTGAATGCAACGGGCTCGACATGTGGGTGATTTGCGACTGACGTTACGTAACTTCCTAAAAGGATAAGAACAGAGGATTTAGAAGTAGGGGTGTTTACCCAGGCTATTTATTCATCACGGGTCAGTCTGGAGTGCTCCTCACCGCAGCACATGGGAGTGAAGGTGCCTCCGCAGAGCACACTTCTGCCACCACTAACCCCTGTTTCCAGCAGTGGTCACCACATCATCCCACAGCCTATCCTAGAAAGTGAAAAAGTCCTATTGTCGTGGCCTCTCGCAAGCAGCACGCCGCGCACGTGTCCCCAGACCGGCTGGCTTTAAGTTCTCGTTTCGAAATAGACTGGAAGCAGACCTTTGACATACTTTTCATATAAAGCAGTTCATTCCTCTCTACTGCAAATGATACAAAAGTAGGGCAATTTTGGGGGAATTATTGACAGGCAACTGCCTACGCCCTCAGCCCTCATATACAGACACTGCTCTACTTATGTAAATTCTACTTATGCAAATCTGGATTTACGTAAAAAATTCCCGACGTACACATTATTTACGAATAGCGCTTTTATTTTACGCAAAACATCTGAAATACGTTAAGCACAATTCGGCGTAACCAGACAAGGCAGGAAGCTGCATCTTCCCAGTTCCTGCGTGTTTTGAGCCACGAACACATCTCCTCTCCTTAGTGTAGTGCATTTTCCCATATTTTTTACCCATTTCAATATCCACGATGCCTGGTGGTAGATGTGCACATGAAGGAAAATGAGAACCGTCTCGCAGATGTACAGCAATCGATTTGGAGACGAAATTGAAAATAATAAGGAAGTACGAAGGTGGACAAAGATTATGGTCTATAGCACGGGAACCAGGTTTAGCCGTATCCACTGTGAATACGACAGTGAAGGATGCTGCGCGTATAAAGGAGCATGCGATGATGAGGAGGGGGAATCCGACACGTAAATTTTGACTTATGTAAGAGGCTGAAGAACGGTCTATTTGCATAAGTCGAGATGTGTCTGTAACATGGTTCTGAGCACATAAACATCACTACAGCAGCCTGTGGAAATACATACCCTTTTCATACAATGGCATTTCAGCCCATTATGAGGTCATTTGACTTCCACAGCTGGTATTTTATAACAGCTTGTATCTAATACTTTGGGATAGAGATAGACAGGCCTATTTGATTTCTCAAACACATTTATTCATTTAGCTGATGCTTTTCTCCAAAGCGACTTACAGCATTGAGGTTACAATTATTTTCCCATTTATACAACTGGGTAATTTTACTAGAGCAATTTAGGGCAAATACCATGCCCAAGGGTACTACAGCTAGAGGTGAGGCTCAAACCTGCAACCTTTGGGTCCAAAGGAGTAGCTCTAGCCACTACACTACCAGTTGTCCTTCATATAGATTTTGTCCTGTAGATGCATCACTCTGGCTATTTTCCAGTTAAATATGAATGAATGAGCTTTATAGTGAACCAATAACACTATAACAAAACCAGCTGTATACTTCTTATGTTCTTATACTTCCTACTTCAGCTCTACCACATGGACAGTTTGAACCAATCACTGACTGGTTGAGGTAAACCTAATATCTAAAATGCAATGGTCATTTCAGCACTTTAATTATTAATAATCAATGTAGCTGACACTTTTCTCCAAAGCATCTTACAGTGTAAAGCTACTTACAGTTCGTTTCTAATTTATACAACTGGTTCATTTTTACTGTGTCGGATCAGGGTAAATACCTTGCTCAAGAGTACTTCAGCAGCTGGGGTGAAAAAGAGTGCCTGTAAAGGCACTGTGCTACATGCTTTGCAGAGTGAAAGACATAGGCAGTGATCTCGTGAACTTTTTTCTTTATATCCTTTACATTTGGATGTTTATTTCAAGGGGGTGCGGTGGCGCAGTGGGTTGGACCGCAGTCCTGCTTTCTGGTGGGTCTGGGGTTCGAGTCCTGCTTGGGGTGCCTTGCGGCGGACTGGCGTCCTGTCCTGGGTGTGTCCCCTTCCCCCTCCGGCCTTACGCCCTGTGTTGCCGGGTAGGCTCCGGTTTCCCGTGACCCCGTGAGGGACAAGCGGTTCTGAGAGTGTGTGTGTTTATTTCAAAGCATCCATAAGCCAAATGATTAAAATGTCTTATGAAAAGGTATTAGGAAAATAAGGCACAAAAGAATTAGGAAAGTCTGCAAAAGCAGAGAAAGCAAAACTAAAATAATCAGAAATCATATTTTCGTTCAAGAACCAATTTTTTTTCAGAAGTAATGTTAATTCCATCTCCTCACAATGACACTTTGCTGAACAGGAAGATTTCATGGAACGAATCAACCCTGTTACGTGAAGGATGGGTGTACTTGAATTTTAGAGAAGTAAGTATCACGCGCTGGAAGGCCTACATTACGCAGCAGTGCTGAACATGCAGTACATTAAATTTGTCATGAATAAGGAAAACTGTTCTTCCAGCTACTGCTCAGCTCCACATCACTCTGGTAAAAAGCGCTCTAAGTAAAACTGAAATGAACTGAAAACATTTTGTTTGCTTTTAATGTCGTGAATGTTCTAGAAATTATTAAAGCTCATACTTTAAAATGCACCTGTGGTCAGAAAGCAGGTAAAAAGAGGCCAAAAACTGAAATTATTTTCATGTTGTATTATTGGCCGCTTACAGAGAGATGGGTCAGTCATCAGTATGACATGACATCGGTACCAGAGAGAGAGTCCCCCTCCCTTTGTTTCGCACGTCCGTCTCGAACCCGAACATAAGAAGTTGGGTTTCCTTCTGCCTGGGCATCCCTGCGGAATTACATTAAC
The DNA here is from genome assembly GCF_900964775.1 of Scleropages formosus. Lineage (NCBI taxonomy): Eukaryota > Metazoa > Chordata > Actinopteri > Osteoglossiformes > Osteoglossidae > Scleropages > Scleropages formosus. The sequence continues at coordinate 22,981,546 of NC_041818.1, forward strand.
CGCAATGTATTTTTTTTGGCTTCTTATAAGGTTGTTATCCCACCTCATGTTGTTCAGATGCTCTTAAACAGCCCTGTTTCTATTTGAGTTGGACTTCGGTTTTAAATGTTGTTTCTTGCTTTTTCTCACCAGATGGGCTGACAATGCAGGGCCCGTGCCGCTGAACTCATACACTCGCGTTCAGGACGTGTTTGTTTATTCCTTTTCTTTAGTTGCTTTTACTTAAGTGTTAGATAACACTAACACTGTGATATAGATATATCAGTGTTAGAGTGACATAAATCGAAAGATTAAACACAGAGTGGGGCGGTTCTCACAGTATTTATTTTTCACTTGAGAGTAGGAATGGACCCGCAACATCCCTCGAGGAGTTACACACTGTTCACGTTACTCTTATTAGTAATTATTTGGCCGATCCCTTTGTCCAAGGTGACCTATACCGTAAGGTTTATGCCGTAAGGTCTCATTTTTTATCCATTACTAGAGAAGGATATTCTTACTGTTTCGATTCAGGGTAAATACCTTCATCAAGGGGCAGAGATATCTGCAGACCTCAAACCTTTGTCCCCTTTTCAGCGTGATGTTATGCTTTCTGTCTCTTTTCCACTGCAATGACAACCGAAGGGATCCTCGGTTTCACTGGTTTAATGATGGCCTTTGCCAGGGAGGGGGAAAAAAAAACAAGCTAAGAAAAATGTTCCAGTCTTTTCTATGACCAGTCGCAGTATTTTCAAGAGATCATTATTTGTGGGCCTTTTTTTTTTTTTTAAAAAAAAGAATGCCCTCTGTAAATTTGCAAGGCTAGGGCTCAAATACATGGAGGTCTTAAAAATTTATATTGAAAATGTTTTTGATCTCGCAGCCCACTGCAAACACTTTCAGCTGTCTGTGCGTCTCCTAGCAACGGCAAACAAAGACGGGGCACATTTCAAGTTTCCCGCGGAGCGCCCGGTCAGACAGCGCCTTTGATCTGGGACAGGGACAAGAGCTGAGTGGGCATTATGGACATTTTTCTTTCTTTCTTTTTTCGAACCCAAAGTGATTCGAAACAGCCAAATCTTCATCTGTCCCAAGACTTGAACGGCCCCTTCCCACAAATCAGCCGTGGCAAAAGAGTTTATTGAACTGTTACAGTTTCGATGAAGTTTTATTTGTTTTTATGTTTCACTCACCTATATGAAAAATGAGAATAAATCACTGTTGCGCGTGCAAGTGTGTGCCTGTGTGTGTGAAAACGGATGGATGAAATCTTGCTAATGGCAAGAACATGCTTGTGTTTTCTACCTCCTATTACAGCTGGCCGGTGCATAAATTAAACATACAGGTCAATTTGGCACGATGAATCGGTAGAGTTTTTTCTCTCTCATAATTACATAGGATTATTTCACCCACATTGAGCTTTGTCTGTGTGTGTGCGTGTGTGTGTGTGCGCGCGTGTGTGTGTGTGTGTGATTTGGGGTACATTCTAAAGTACTTATCTCCTAAGTAACTCTGGGCGCCTGGAGCTCCTCAGACAAATGGCAGAACCGCGGAGGATTTTCGGGGTCATGGGGCGCTCATAGAGCCTTCCTGTTCGGAATTCTACATAAATCGAGGCGCACATTCAAAACGGTTTTTTTGTTTGAAGCTGATGCTGACGGAGCCAGAGCGCTCCCACAGCGGCCCCGCTGAGCCAAGCTGAAATAGCCTCCCCAACATGGCGGGAGACGCCAAGAACGATGAGCGCATCCCTGCGTTACGTTTCACTCCACGTTCTCCGATTTCGAGCCAAAACCCAAAACGCCCTGGAGCGTAACTCAAACAAAGTGCCCATCCCTCGCTGCGATCGTGTAATCCTGTGGGACGGACATTTCCGTCCATCACGCCGATCCGCGAGCGACATGCTGTCCGGGCTAGAGGACGTGGAAACTTGGAAAGTGTCATTGAAACACTGCGGCGTTCACGTCACGTGCGCTCACGACTGACACTCGTTGTGCAGGATCGACGGCGGAATCGCATCGTTGGGCGACTTCTCGGCAGTATTTCCGCAGCAGCTGTAATTAATAGATGTCGGGGCACCGCGTCCTGCTGCTACGTCGCCGAACGTGAAACGCGCTTTATCATGCATGCTCTATGTTGCCTGTCGGTGGTCCAAGCATGCGTGCCACGGGATGCAAATGTCACGATTTTTCCATAAAGAGGACGAGGATCACTTGAAATGACTTGGCGCTCTTGCGTTTCCTCCCCCATGTCTGCTGTCATGAACCCGGACGGTTAGTCTGAGAATTGGGACGCCTCGGCACATGCATATTGCACATGTTTATCATAGGCAGGATCTCATAGCTCTAAGGGACACTTCTCTTCTGTCACCTCACTCAGTTACGGAGTCACTTTTCACGTTAATATGTAAATATGCGAATTTTTAAACCGCGTGATCCTGCGTACGTGCTGTATGAGGTGAGTGATGCGCTGCGAATCGGGGAATTTTTTCTGCCGGTTGGAATTCATAAGCAGACAGGAGCAGAGCCCTCGTCTGAAAAAGCGAGGCTGTGATACAGCATGTTAGCTGACGTTAAGGCCTACGCTCAACTTCCTTCAGCGTGCACCCTGTACGACACATGGGTTGTGTGATTGTGTGTATATGAGCTGCACACGCGCAAACACGCAGCTATTCCGTGTTGTTTTTTTTTTTTTTTTCCCTTTTTTTTGTAAATGTGCAGAAGGAGTGGGGGTGGGGTGGGGGTGGGGGTGGGGGTGGCATGTCTCAGAGCTCTCATTGGGGTTCAGACAGGCTTCCAAAATGTCTGTCTTTGTGTTTTCACCGCGGCACGCTTTTTTTTTTTATTTTTAAAACGGCAAAATCTGTTCAGGGACCCCTTGATTTCTAAACCGTTGGAGGGTGTCATTCGCAGGGAAAAAAAGGGAACAGGAATACCCACCCCCAGTCCTTCTGTAAGAGACTGGCTGCTTTCTGGAGTCCTTGGGGTTGGGGAGGGTGGTGTGTGATGGTTCATCGGTGCGACGTCCCCCAGATCGCTACCGCCCCCCCCCCCCCCCCCCCCCCCGCCACACACACCTCCGCCCCCACCCCGCCTCACCACTCGCCACCACCTACCTCCATATTTGTGCTTTTACCGCTCCGTGCTAACGCTAGCACCTTCGCTAGTACTTGTTTCGTGACTTGAATAGTTGAAAAAGGGAAAAAAAAACAGCATCGATTGTGTGATTCGCTGGTGGAGATGAAGTGTTTGGTGTTACGGAGACACGTACGGAGACGCACCCCCCTCATGGGATGCCTGGTCGCCGGCAAAGCCCGGTGCTGCTTGGCCAGTGAAAGAGCGCTGTTAGCTTAGCAAGGCAGCGCTGTGACGCTTGGTGTAGGGTGGGGCCTGGCTGCAACCGGGGGTTGTCGGGTGTCAAACGGGAGTGCTAGGGACTGCTGGGAGTCAGGGACAGAGAGAGAGCTCTGTCTCAGTGCCGCCTTGGCCTACGAAGGCATCCGGTGCGGTAGCCCTACTTAATGCATCTAGGATGGCGGGGGTGGTGCTCCTGCACCGTGCGGTCCCAAAAGCGGCTGTGACCCTGAACGCTTTCTGTCGGTCGAGGTCGGGCGGCGGTGATGGGGAGGTGGGGGTCAACCACGTTGCGCAATTAAGAACCCCTCGGTACGGCCCACACGCGCGTGGCTTTGCGGACGGAAGTTGTCGTTCTGTCGACCCCCCCACCCGGTGGCTCAGGCTACGCCATGCTCTCTATGGCTTTGAAGAGCCTGTGAGGTCACTTTTCAAATTATTTGGCTGCAACCACACCACGCGCTTGCTTTGCTCGCGCTCAAATCCATTCTCCACACAATGCATTTCAAATCAAAGGAGCATCACCATAACTCGCCTTAGGGGACATTAAGCCATAGAGCATCGCTTTCATGTCTGCTAGCATAGCTCCCGTAAGCTTTGATGTGCGTACTTTTCTAATGCTTTATTAATAGTAACACACTGCCTGGCTCTCGCACCTCTGCCGCCGTCTTGCCCTCCAGTTTCTAATTCGAGTGTTTGGCAGGCGCGTTTGCTCCCGGTGGTGGGAGGCGGTGCGTGCGCCGCGATCAAATCGCCCGTCGGAGAGCGGTGGGCTGGCCAAGGTGCTCGCGCTCATTTTCCGTGATCCAAAGGATGGCGAAGAACGGCCGTCGGCCCCGATCGATCAGCTCCTCGCCCATTAGAACCGAACGTGCCGTGGTGATGTCAGGAGTCTGTTCCGCCCATCTGCCTGTTGTATATGTGCACACAGTGAACATTTCGGAGGCACAGAAGGTGCTGGGATTAGACTAATAAATGTACCCCGCTCCCCCTCCCTGCTCCTGGCCCAGATTTGCAGAGGCCCTGGTTGTAGTTTTTCTGCTCTTCTAATTAGTAATTAAAATGCCTCCGCTCAAAACTAATGACAGAGGGCAAGAGGTCAACATATCGTGTCACGTCTTCCACCACATATATATGTTTATTATAGATATTATACAGTATTAATGTTTATTTTATATAATGTGTATAAAGTATGCAATAAGCATCTTAATAAGTGTCTTTAATGTGTGACATCATCTTACATTGACATATATGTTTTTTTTTGATGGAGTGTCTGTGTGTAATTTTTGTGTGTGTGTGTGTGTATTTGCCCATGCATAATTAAACGTGTCAGTGTGGATGTAAGTCACCAAAAGACAGGAAGTGGGATGTGGTGGAAATGTGAAGTGATTTGTTGTGAATTTTCGTGAAAGGCCCTTATCCCAGAGGAAAGAGTTGCACTCAAAGGAACCGCACCAGTTTTAGCGGAGTTCGCTTGTTTTTTAAAGAACAGGTCGGGATTTCTTTCTCGCCGGGGACCCCTGACCTCTGGTGTATTTGCAGAAGTAAACAACTGCTATTCCGCAGGTCCGAGCCGTATTTTGTCTCTGGCCTGACCCTCGCTTCCTTGATCGGATCTTTTATTGGTCTTAACTGATCCAGGTGGACGTGTTCTCGGAGCATTTGGGGATTTGGAGTGACTTAGGAAATGAGAGGATTGTGGAGCTGCTTCCACAGACAAACAGTTTGCATGACTCGAGCTGTCATCTGGCCACCATTCCCTCAGTCCTCCAATGTCCAACCAGGCTGGCTCCGTTGTTCTGGAACAAAGTTGAGATCATGTCTGAACCTGGACTTTGGTGCTTTTCTGTGTTATTTGCCCAGGAACACATTTGCGCACATGGGCATAACTGGGCATCTCCTACAGCTAGCGCTTGCAAGTTTACACCGTAGGTTTTGGGTTTCTGATTCCATGCCCCATCCTGATGGAAGAGGCTGGAATCTAAACCAGATGGTTGCGTCCGGAATTAAAACCAGGTAGGAGAGCTGGACGGCATGTTTGTTGAGTCGCCTTGAATTTCTTGCTTCTGCATCCTGGCGTCGGTGCTACTGGGAAAGTGTTGGTCCAGTCCCGGTTCATCCACAGCCACCCGGGAAGAGGGGGGCACCTGGCACTTCTCCCTCAGATCTTTGGCAGGATCAATGGTCTGGATCCATCGGAGCAGAATGACCCAGGTCGGCATCAAAGACCCCCCGCTTGAGTCCTGGACACCTGCCGCTGTGCCGGGGTCGTGTAGACCCCCTTCCACGCTGACCGCCAACACCGGCCGGGAACACGGCCGCCGTCTGATCTCCCGTTCCCCTCACCCTGGCCGCCCCCATGCCCGAGGAGGTCAGAGGTCAACCTCATCAGGCTGCGGCGGGGTCAAAGATACACGTGATGAAGGAGTTCATCTTTGTTTTGAGTCTCTTTGAATGAAGTCACTTGTGAACCTTTGGTTTCCATTTCTCCTTTGGCACTGCTGTTTAAAGGATTGAGTAGGTGGGGAAAAGAACAAATAGAGGCCAGACTGGAGGGGTGTTAACGGATCTTGCCCTCTTGACTGCGTGCGCTCCGCCCCGCTCTTCTGCTTTCACTGACCGATACATAAAGCAAACGAATATTCCTTCATGGGTTTATCGTTGTTTTTAAATTTTCGTTATTAGTGTACATACACACTCACATCCACATATTCATGGATGCTTATTAATCCATTACCATCACGCTTCCAAAGTACCAATTATATTCCATGTGTGATGTGTGAGCAGCTGGTGATGTTGATGGTTAGAGCTACTGCCTTTGGATCCAAAGGTCACAGGTTTGATCCTCACCTCCATCTGTAGTACCCTTGAGCAAGGTACTTACCCTTAATTGCTCCAGTAAAGCTACCCAGCTTTATAAATGGGTAAAATAATTGTAAGCTTGCAACTGTTATAACTGTAACCTTAGCACTTTAAGCTGCTTTGGAGAAAAGCATCAGCTAGATGAACAAATTTGAGGGTAGGATATACATTTCTGGAATAAAAAAACTTTGTAGGTAAAAGGACTCAATCACTGTTGAGTTACATCCAGGAGGGGATTTTTAAAATTTTCTACATAATCCCCGTATATATTTTTCCCTCAGTTTTTCTATCTCGGCAGAATCCTGCATGTGAGATATCATATTGCACTGGATACACATATCCAGATATCGATTGCACAGATCTAATCAATATGAACATATATTGATCGCGCTGGGTACGGTGTTAACGTCTCAGCAATTTGTTACGCAAGTCAGTTTCGGATAAATGATCTGCGTTTTTCACATCCGCACATTTTATCTGCTCATTTATCAGAATTCGTTTTATAGAGCCGTGATCGGGCACCAGCAGAACGCCCGTGCACAGGAATAGAGCGGAAAGAACGGGGAGGGAGGAAGAGGGGAAGCAGAAAAAAAGAGAAGGTCTGATGAAATTGGCAGGAGTGGGACGGAGGGGGAGACAGATGGCGCGAAGTCTGCAGCTCTGGCGCAGTGCGCATTGTGCTAAAGTCCTCCTCTCTCTCACCCCGGCAGCTCCAACCGAGCCGATCGCGAGCGAGTCACACTGTTCATCGGATCCGCGGGGATCTCCGCTCCCTCCAAATCCCTGTTTTAAGAAGGAGAAATGGCAGCGTGAGTGTGCGTACGTGTGGACGGCCCGCGCCGTGCCTACATACGTGTGTTTCGCTGTGTGCTCGGGCCCTTTTAGGATGCAGAGGATGCGGGCCGTCAGGAGTCTGAGCGGCGGAGGGCCACAAAGCACAGCGTGTCGCCGAAGTGTAAAATCCCATGACGGGACCCGGTTCGGGAGCACGGAGGGCATTAAGGATGATGCCGGTGTCGGCGGAGCTCTGAAATAAGGAGCTTCTAAATCAGCTCGTGTCTCTTCGGCGCCGCCCCCATCGACATACTTCCTGCCCGCGTGTGTTTATTCAACACAACGTTAGCGCGTGACCAATTAAGGAAATGGAAATATTAATAATGGAAATTAGTGTGTGTTTTTTGAAACCTCCCGTGGGTGGGGTGTCTGGGGGGGGGGAAAGGGGGTGCCGGTTCCTCTCGAGCGGAGGAGCGGGAGAACGGTGCCGCTCGCCGCCCTCCGAGGCCGAACCCCGCCGCCTACGCTACGCGCCGGCCTTCACCCGGCGTCGAGCGCGGACGGCGTCGCAGGGCCGCGTTCGGGTGAGGAGCGCTCTCGCGGCAGCGGCCGGGCGGCCGACTCGGGCGGAGGTGCGGAGGTGCGGAGGGCGGCGTCGTAGCAGCGCAGAGAGCCAAAGGCGCGCCGAGCGTTTCCCAGCAAGCACGGCGCAAACTCGCGTGATGCGAGGCGTGTGCGGCGACATGTGTTCGCGCACGCGCGCGAGGGTTAACCCCGCTCCTGTCCGTCTGTTTCCGCCGACACGCTAATGAATGACTCGTGGGAATATGCGCCAGTGCGAAAGGTCAAGCCAAATGAAATGTGTATCGTTCTTAACTGTTAATTATATTAAAAAAGAACAATCTGTGCAAAAAACGGCTCTCGACTTTGAGATCTCTGCTGATTTTCCTTTCCCTCAAGCTTGTTGGTTTGACACACGCTGCGCTCAGGTAGCGCAGAGAACAACCCGCTTTGCAAGGTCTTTTCGAGAAGAAAAAAGCACATGAAGCAGGATTACAGTATTTTTCAGTATTTATTTTTTTTTTTGCAGACACTTTACAACTTGCCATGTGAACATAATACTTTTGGGCAGCAGGTGGCGTTGTGGTTGGAGCCACCACCGTTCATCCGAAGTGCCCTCGATCAAGGCACTTACCTTACCGTGATATGGTAAAAATTACCATGCTGCACAAGTAGCTAAATCATTGTAAGGAGCTCAGTGTACAAACCAAACGCTGTAAATTGTTTCGGATGAAGATGGCAAACAAATAATTTTTCATAATTCTTTCGGTTTTGCGCGGGATTGATAAATCAGCAATTCAGATTAAGAATCACGTGCAGCTGCTGTTTTAAATGCTGCAGCTTGGAATCGCAGGTGTGAATTCATCATCTGTCACTCGTCAGGGTGCGGCGCGTTCTTTGTCACGGGATCTCGTGCCGTTCCCTTAGACCCACGAACCACCTACTGCTAGATAATACGTCGTTTTACAATCATTCCGCACGAGCGGAACGCAGATGCATATTGCAGGTAATCTTTCAAACGTGTGCGCAAATGAAAGCTACGGCGTCGTCTCCTTATCCCTCAGCAGACCTGTCGGAAAGCCGTTTCTTACAGAAGCCGAGGCGCCTGATGCGCTGAAGAGAAGAGCGCGGGAACTGCAGCACTGAGGCCAAATCAGGCCGTCTGAGCTAGCTGGTCCGGTCAATAGGAGCCAGGCTTGGGGTTACCCACGATGCCACTCCGACTGCTGCTCTCGGGAAGTATCACAGGGTCAGGGCTCCGGATAGGCTGCCGTAAGTCCGGCTGAAGGGACCGGTGCTGGACCGATCGCCACCGGTCTGCTGGGGTTCGACCGCCCCACCACCGCACGGTCACCCTTCGCCGTCCCCCTTCGTGCCCCGTGCCGTCAGGCCGTTTCCCTCGCGGTCCCTCCGACCTGAAGACACCTCTATATCCGAGACGTAGCTGACAAGATGGAGAACTGGCGCTCGCACACTTCTTCTCCCACCCACAAAGACCACGAGAAGATGCTACAGCAGCGGGCTGCTGCATGATGAGATGCAGAGGGCATATTATAGTCTAAAGTAATATGAATAACGCCTGGAGATCTCCTAGCTCATCCATTTCATTAAGCTTGGGCTGTGAATTAAGGGTCACAGCGCTCACACCTCTGCACTGTAGTTTTAAGATTCGGGCGAAATGCAATTTGGAGGAGCCGAGGTCCGGCCTGCCGTATTCACCGCCTCCCAATCTCATGACCACCTCGGCGGGTGGCTTCCCTTTGAGCGCGATCAGACACATTGTCCTTCCCGTAATTGTCTTCTCCGGAGCGGGCTCTCCATTTATCCTTCCCGTCCCTCCTGCCCGGCACAATGCTTCCCTGTAGGAACGTAGACGTTGGCCACGCCCCGCACACAGGAGGCCACAGCGGTTGCGTAATTAAACTAAATTGCGTAGCCGAAGGCGCCGGTTCGCATTCACTCCTTCCAAGCGTGGAATGGGGTGCATGTATGTTTTACATTAATGAGGCCGGCCTGGGAATCGGGGAGGGGCGGCGTTGAGGGGGGGGGTGATAATTGTGGCGCCGAACACTTAGTGAGCTGTAGTGCGGAAATCAATTTCCCCTGTTGCGAAGGGGTGGGCTCGCTGTATCGGGGCTGCGTGCGCGCGGGCGGGCCGCTCCACGCGCGACCGCGGACGCGCCCCGCGTTCGCGCACGTCGGCCCGTCCGCTCGCGCCCCGCTCAAGTTGCACGGTGTTTTTTGGTCTGTCCGTCCATCCGTACGTCCATCCATCCCCTTTCCTTTCAGCCACAGGGGCCTCGTCCTGAGAAACGGGGCAATTTCTGATTGGAAACAGTGCCTGTAATTAGAGTGCGCGCCATTTGTTACCACTTGGCGTTACATTAGTATGCAAAGCTGGCAGTCGCTAATCTCAGGGAAAACGTTTGTTTCCTTAATTGCCCTCTTAGGACAAAAGTGAAGGGGGGAGGCGAATAGAGTGGAATGCCAACGTTTAAGGGGAGGCGAGGGGTCACGGTGCACAGAGGCGCCCGGATCCCGACACCCGGGGACCTCGCTCGCGCTGACCTTCTCTAGCCGGGGGGTCGTCCGCTGCCCTCCGTCCGGCGGTGATGTTGACGATGAACGAGAAACATGAGTTTGACCGTCCCAGAGCGTACAAGATCCGTGGAGGGTTCAAGTGCTCAACCTATTAGTATCAATTAATTTATCTGGTAAATTAAGAACACATTTACAGTGTTCCTCTTCTACCCATTTAAGCAGCTGAGTAATATTCTCCATAAGTACGTCGATTTTGGACACTACAGCAGGAGCAGGATGCAAACCTGGGACCTTTGAGTCCAAGGCGGGGGCTCTAACTACTACGCCACCTGCTGCCCCCATCATGTGAAGCTCCCCTCTAGGGAAACAAGAGTGACGGTACTTACCCCTGTGAACGAAACATGGTAACTGAACGATTAGAACAGCGCCTTCTCCAAGCGGCACATAAAAGAACCACAAGAGTTTAGAACTGGTCTGCAGGTGGAGAGATGAAGGAGAAACTCACACACTTGTCACACAACTTTTAGTGCTTAGCTGATGCCTACATCCAAACTGACGTGCAGTTTTACCAACTTACAGAAGTGCCCTTAGCTCTTAATTCAGATTAAGCACCGCAGCAGAGCAGGGCCCCTCCTGGGACTTGAACCAACAGCCTGTGTCCTTAACCACTTTGCTACCTGCTGCCATCTTCAGTGAACTGCCGCTGCGTTAAAGTTTTGAAGCAAACATTCGTGACGGGATGCAAACAGATAGACGCAACCGAATGCGTTCCTCATTTATATTTTGCTTTCCGAAAATGCAGCCCCCCCTCCCCCCCCACCATCATTATAGATCACCTGCTAAGATGATACAGTTTCATATATTACCAGCTCAGCCATTTTACAGGCGGCAATTAGCTTGTGAAGCACATGTTTCAGTGATGCACCACAGCTGAACAAGGTTTTTTCAGAGTGGGGGATGAGGCTTGTGAACCTGCAGCCCCCCCACTCCCCCCCACATCCTCCTCCTGGCCCCTGGGAATTCTCCACCCATCTTCCTGCCACTGAAGCTCACGTACCACACACACACCCACCCACACACACACACACACACACACACACACACACACCTGCACAAAGCTTTGGATTCCGTAGGTAGCGCCGGGCTTTGACTGGAGTGATGCACGTAGGCATGCGATGCAGCGCCCGTTCTGGCAGGGCCCCCGGCTTCACAGAGCTGATCTATAGCATGCCCCCCACCTCCGCTCACATGTACCCGTTTCCTTTACTAAATAAATCACAGCGATGTAATATATGCAGGGACCCCAGGTGTTCCTGGACGTGAGGCGCACTGTCAGGTGCTCTGCTATTAAATGTGATTTCTCTGTAACGATTAAAACACATTTACACATAAAGTCTAAGAGCCCCTGCCCAGGTTTTCTAAATTGGGCTCAGAATGGTCGGGCTGGGTTGCGGGGGAGACTTTTGAATCCAGCGGTGCTCTGAAGACGTCTTTGAAATCAAGTCTCCATATTAGACATGAGAGGGACTTTGGTAAAAGGAGGAAAGTTTAGAAGAAGTGAGAAGTTCTCCTGAAGGCAGAGTTACATCACGCTTTGGTGGGGATTGCGTGCGTGACGGGCGCCGCTCTGAAGTGGACAGGTGGCCTCCGCAGCGCACCTGAGCACCCTGCAACATCAAGAGGTAAACAAGTTCTAGTTAGCGAATGATGGCAATCCCCCCCCTCCCCCCTCAAATTACGACTTCATTTTGCATCCTGCCTGTTTGGGGTCTTTAGCTGCAGCTGCAGAATGAGAAGACATTCTGACATTGTTTTTCATCTTCAGAGTGGCTATCAAGCATCAAACATTTTCTCCATCCGGGTTCAGCTTCAGCATTTTCTCCGAACAACACGTAAAAAGAGACGCGATGCATATTCATTTTCCTTTCGTTTTCTGACAGTTGCACTCATCAGTGTTTATTTACTCATTTCAGACACACACACACACACACACACACACACACACACTTTCCGACAATTTTGGGAAATATTCTGGGAAATATTTTCCAGTGTGGATGTATAGAAAAGAAACATTTAAGGTGACACTCTTAATCCAGGAAGCAACATGTAAGACTTAGAGTGTGGATCACGAACTGCTTCGTGTTCAGCTGGAACAGCTCGGTTAAAAATATATGAAATTATTAGATAATTATTAGCAATTATTACTTTATTGTGACCATCACATTTGCCTGGGACAAAATCCCTCATTGAAAGAGACACTGAAACTTCCTCCAGCGATTTTTCCTTAAACACTTGACACCATGACCTAAAACAGGAGGAATATTAATCATAAAGAATGCATGGCCATATTTCAACATCATGTGCTCTATGGCACAAAAACATCACTGGGTTCATTTGGCTACCTGCTCTGTTGCATATTAATTTAATAATCATATATCAGGGATCTGACGCACTTTCTATTGATAAGAAAAATAAATATTGTAAAACAATGTCGAAATATAATTACTGATTGACAAAAACTGTTGTCTGTAAGACCTGAAAGTGCCAGAATGCACGCGACTCTAGAGCGTTGTGCTGTTTATGTTGTATATGAATGTGAATAATGCACATGCTGTGTATTTATTGCCCTGGTCATGAAACACTGAGAGGTCCAGGCAGCACTTTTAACTCACCATCTTCTCCGTGTCGCGACCCAACTGGCAGCACAAGGTGGGACTGATCACAGCCACTAGGCTTTTGTCATGATTTTAAATTAAAAGCATCTACTTAGTTTTTTTTCCCCTCATATGTTTGGGAACCAGCCAGGTGTCATGAACATGATTCAAACAGTCGCACTCGTGTCTAAAGTTAACTTTTATGTCTGTTTTTTATTTTTCATGTCTAGCGAAAAGGGGTTATGAAACATCATGGGCTGGTAAAAGCGATTAATTTGATCGCTGGAGATTTGCGCGTGCACGGGGGGTGGGGTTGGGGGTCTTTGCCCCCTCCTTTGGTGTGTGATGGAGGGGGGGGGGGGCGCTGTACCTGTGTGCCGCGCGACGACACGCGAGAAGGTTCCCTTCAAGGTGCGCAGTGTCGTCGTTCCACCGGGTTCCTGATGAACAAGGAAGGAACACAGGAGAGACGCAAACAGCCTGGGGGGCGGGAGGGGGGGGGGGTCGATTTGATCATCTGCATCGATGGAGATATGAGCACGTGCCTCATTAAGAAGACTTTCCACGAGGCACAAAGTATGGCGTGATGTGTCAGGGCGAATCCTGGGGGGGGGGGGCAAGGAGACAAGGCTGTTTAGCTTTCTTTGCGCTGCCAGTTCAGAAAACACGAAACTGGTGTGTGTGTGTGTGTGTGTGTGTGTGTGTGTTCACAGGGAGCCTCACTTCAAAAAACAACTGAGGTGGACAGAGTCGCGCAGCCAAAATCTCTTTCAAAAGCCCCCCCCGTATTAATATCTCAAAATTAATGTCACGTGCCGCACACTTTCGGGGCTCGTTCGTTCTTTCGCTGCTCCTTTCAAGTTCGCTCGTGACTTCGCGCGAGTTTCATGAAAGTTTCTCTGTGTTTCACCCACAACATTTCGGGGTCGCACCAACTAGTAACTTTACAGGACCACCCCGCCCCCCCCCAGTAACAGACTGGTGGAAGTTCTGTACATATGATATTTCACATCGTACTTCGTGACTTTTTAAGAAAAGTCAGTATTGACACGCAAACGTTCACCACGTGGAGGGAATCAATCGATTATTTCACCGAACTTATTAAATAAATAGCGATTTAATTCTTTCCTTTGCGTTTCCATGATTTGCGCAGACAAACGCAAAACGGGCGGCTTCACATCGACTCTGAAGGAGCTCAAATAGTTAATAGCTGTAATTAATAGTTGAGTTTATGTGGTCCTGAATGTGTCGCTAACTCTCTCCCAGAGTTGATTTAACTTTCTCCCAGAGTTACTTTAACGCAGCAGATTTTGCGTTTTGAAAAGATGATTTTTTTTTTCAATATCGTTGCTGAGTTAAAACAGGTTTCTGCGGGGTCTTTGGAGCACATCGTGAAAATATTATTTATTCTGAACGCAGACATGCCGGCTGTCTTATAGTGATGGAATGTGCGGAACATATTTATTCTGTAATTTTACTGTTTGCAAAGGATCACTTCTAACCACATCAAGTATTTACAATAAGAAAATGTGGAACATTCCGAGGTGAACCATGCAATAATTTCATCGTTTACTTTGTTATAACTGATGAGGGAAAAGTGCAGTGACTGGTATAACGTGTTATTATCACTTTATCGGCTTCTGCTTATTTTTTTTCCCCATTGTGTCTCAAGCCCTTTCTTGTACCTCTTTTTTATTTCTCATCTATTTTCAGATCTTTATATCGGGAGAATTAAAAGGGCCTCATACCACACAAAAATGAACGCAAAACTTAGAGAAATTTCTATATCTGGAGTTAAGAAACATTAAATACTTGTTTGTTTTCAAGCCAGGGCGGTTATTTTTGTTTCTGTAATGAAGTGTCCGCTTTCTGTCCTTGACAGAGTAATAAATGTACAGTGTGGTCACATATGTCCCGGGTTAGACACCGTTCACACCTCTGAGAGACACGTTAGCTCAATTACGCATTTTACACTCGCAATTCTGAATCCACAATTATTGTTAGACTGTTGCTCCTAATGATAATATTGATGCCAGATGTTGCTGCAAAACCAGCAATGAAGGTTTGCTTATTTTGACGCAAAAAAAAAATGATAGAACATGTAAGTAAGTAAATAAATAAATAAATAAAAGGATAGAAGTGGATGGGTCACAAACGAAGGGAAAGAGTTGGAACCTTTGGCTTCGCTCCATTACGTTTCTTTACCTGCACCTGATAATCACCTGCATCAAGGCACAGTGTTCATCAATTAGGGATCAGTTCATCAATCAGTGATGCTTGGAAGAGAACGTGAAGAGCCACGCGCTATTGGACACCGACACATATTCATATCTCTGTGGAAATAAGAGATGTGACACTTGTCATTTTAAAACTGGTGCTTGGTGGGCCGTGGGGGGGTAGTGGTAAAGGTGGGCTGCCTATTACTCTGATGCACTTTAGAGCTACTTCAATAATAAAGGTGCAACAGGTGAAATCAGTCCCAGAAGGTGCTAGAAGGACGGAGCAGTGTAGAAAGGGACGAATTAATTACTGCAAAATGTAATATTGTGTGCAATGGCCAAATTAAAACTTACCGTATTTATCCTAGTATATGCATTTAAATACTTACTATATTATTTATAGTAAAATTGTCATCACTTGTTTTACGGTTTTCACACCAGTATAATGTCTTACAAATAAGTGCGTCTCATCTTTTTAAAATGAATTTACACTAGTGAAGCAATCCAGGACCAGACAGAGATAATGAAAGTATGAAAATATATATTTTTCGCAATCTACCTGACTTCGACTCATAACAAATACAAATGTTGCGAATAATTAATTACTTGAATTAATCAAACCACAGTCTGTGGCCCGTGGAGGAAAAAGAGTTTTGTGTGAAGTGTGTTTCGTATGAACGTGATGACTTGTACATTGATATGTTGTGACTTTTTATAAAATTATGCCAGAAATAAACAGGAAACTCGCCCGAAGAATTTCTCCTTAAACGCTGTAGTTTAATTACACGGCTTTTCTGTTCGACACACGCAGTTATTTGGGAGGCTGTTGCCCTGTTCGTTATTGTCTTTACTGATTATTATTAATTTCTTTCTTTTTTATTGACTTCTTTAGAGGAAAATCACACATTTCAGCGTTCGGATGTTTCACAGCGTTCAAATCCGCGCAGCAGTTCCTGCATTAACTGAAATTAAAACTTTCCTCCCATCATGTCAGATTATTTCGACATTATTTAAAATGATCTTTTCGTCGTACATTTAAAACGAATTTTCTTTATTTAAAGATCATGTTCTTGTCCTTCGTTTCATGCTTCTTCTGTTTTTTTTTTTTCTTTTTTTTGGAATGAAGACTTTTCGTCATAAAATTTGGCAGCGTGTTCCTGCAGATTATCACCAGCCTTCTTACCAATCTAATTTCCTCATTAGCTGCTCATTTCCATTGATTTAATTATATTTCTTATTTAATGACGCCTGGGACCTTATAATTGCACATTTGTTAATGTGAATAACATTTTCGGGTAAACGGCATGTGAGCAAAATATTGCTAAAACATTTTAAACAATTTTAAAATACCAATTTCTTTAATCCATCGCCGGATGACTGAATAATAATAATAACAATAATAATAATAATAAACGTTGATATTAAAATTTAATTTTAATTGTGATTTTGAGTTTCTTTTACATAACAAAACCACATATCAGTACTGCGTTATGAGGTTGGCAAATATTAATGTTAATTTCATTATCTCATATCTCTTCTTCATTAACTGGTGATACTGACTTGATTTTTACACTCGTATTTCTGCACTGGTTCACATAGCACATGAGTCGCTATTGATCTTCAGTCGCCCCTTGGCATTGATGATGCAAATGATCATCATTCTTATCCGTTCATCTTCATCATCTGTATCCGACACCCCCCCCCCCCCCCCTTGTTTTAATCTAAAACCAACCAACATCCGTGTTATCAGCCGAGACCAAAAATCTTCATTACTTTTTGTTCGAATGCAGGTTCTAAAAAGCATTAAACTGTAGGCAATTAGAGAAAAAAACATACACTTTGTTCTTAATTAATTATGCGCCAAATGAAACCTTCCCTTAGCTCTGCAAGTCCGACTGCCACGGGTTAAATGCAAAATGCAACATGTTTGTCCTCGGAGTTAATTGGTAAAAGTGATACAAATGGAGCCCCCTGTTAATTGCCCTGTTGCAAAGGTCATTAAAAGAGCAATTTGGAAAGAGGCCCTCGGTGGTACGACCTGGGATCGGCAACAGTGTGAAAGGCCTCAGCCTCCGAAACAAAGACGATCTCATTTCGTTGGAGGCTTGCATCATAATTTAGTTTGATTTCGCTGCGGAGGGATGGGAGGACAGAGTTTGTCGTCCAATAGAGGGTGGCACGAGGACTGGCTTTGACTCCATTACTGGGGCCTCCTTAGATCAACCACTGAAGGTTAGAGCCAAGCATACGTCAGAGCCCTATTTTCCGCCAACAATGGGGTGTGTGTGTGTAGGGGGTAATCCAAGTAATTTACACAATGCGTAGGCCCGTGTTTACACGGCCAGTGTGAAGAGTGCACACTCCTTCTCCCTGTGACGGAGGAACCTGAGTGGATGGTGAACACAGTGCTCCAGATGTTGACCCCCTCCATTGTTTGGGGGTTTTTTTTTGTGTGGGAAAGGACCATCAGAGGACACAGGAGGAGTCAAAAATGTATAAGACTCACACGGGTGAAGAGCCTTGTCCAGGGTCAGAAGATCATGACCCCTGAGGAGATATTCTCCTCCACCAATTGAGACTGAATACTGAAGTTGGTTTCTTTTTAGGAATTAGGGCAAGAAAGGCCTATATGTTTAAATACAGGCCTGGTCTCCACATGTTTATACATTGAAAAAAAATGCTGTAGATATAGGTGGTTTCAGGTACTGGACTCTGACTGAACATAATTTAACAATTATTTTTCAGTTTCTAGTTCTTTATTTTGTAATGGGGAAACAACTTTGGACATTACTTTTTATAAGACCAAGCATTTAACTCATCATTCCCACTGCACTATGAAGGAATACATGAAAGAATATAACTGGCAAAATGGTTTGCTTTCTAAGCTTTTTAAGCCACAAATGAGATTTGACGAGGCCCTGATTCAATCCAACCGTAATGACTGAGGTCCTTAACTAATTTAATAAAGTGTCACTTTTTCCTTGCTAAAACCAAATGACAGAGTGTACATAATACGTATGAAATTAAATAGGCCTGTATTTGCCTGAATCTTTAAAAAATGCAATTCTGAGTGTTTTGTGAGGGGAAAAAAAAAAGAAAAAAAATATATATAAAAAACAGCACCGTTTTGTCTTTGAGCTATTAGTTCAACGTCTGTTTTATTTGCGCAAATATTCAAAATGCTTCCGTTCGCTAAATTCTAAGTGCATATATTTATTCTTCATAAATACATACTTTGCTCGTGCGAAAAATACTTCTCGGTCGCATAATGAGTCACTGCGAAAAAATAGAAGAATATATAGAAATGTACACACTTCTGCATCGGCACTAAATCGGCGACTTTAGTCAATCACACTTCGAAGAAAACGTCATGCAATACAGTATATGCACTACATACATTAATATACGCTTTTGATTAATTATTTTTTTTCCGCATGGGATTCCAGGCTGAAGGAGCTGCTTTTTGGTTTGGTCAGTACAATTTGAATATATTATTTAGCTATTAAACGCTGTTGAACGAGCTTTACAATGATTTACCCATTTATACAGCAGGTTATTCTTGCAATATCACAGTGAACTACAGCAGGAGTGGGATTTAGACCGAGAACCTTCCGATTCCTGGAAAAAAGCCTTAACCACTACGCCACCTGCTGCCCCAGGTGGAATGTTAAATATTTACATATAGAATTGCACTTTAAAAGGGCCTTTTCTTATGTTTACCGAACAAGTAGTTTTTTAATTAGTAACAACAACCCACAGTTTTCGTGCAAATTAATTCATAAAGGCGTCAAAGGATTCGAACTGGGTAGCAGCTGGGGCTTCACCGCGATCCTCACATCGGGTCTTGGTTCCAGCGGCGGACAGGTCACATGCGAAAGTGGCGGAAAACGTGTCACGCGCCTAGTATGATTGCCTTGTCCGTTCGGAATTTCCGAGAAGGTCGGCCCCACGTTTGAGCGCGCGCACCGCACGTGCGTTAATTCTTTCCTGACTTACTTACTCGCGCGCACAGCCTCGCCTCTTCTCTTCCGCAACCGTGGCCCCGCCTCCGGGTCCAGGTGAGCTCCGAGAGGGAGAGTGTCTCGCGCGCGCGCGCGGCGCAGGTGAGTCTCGCGCAAGGGGGCGGGGCGAGGGGACCGGGGAGCGTCGGGAGCTCTCCGCGGTCCTAAAAACATGCGGAAGATCAAACTGTTGAGCGCGAGCAGGTAATTTCCTGAAAGTGCTTCACCCGGAGCGCGAAACGGCGACTAGAAGCCGCTCATCCATCTGACTCTGTTGTATGATAAACAAAGCTCGCGCGCACGTGATGTCACATTTCGACACGGCTCTTTATTGTCTTTCAGGTGCTGCTGAAATTGAGCGCGGAGTGTTGACACGCAGCCAGAGAGCGGCGTCTCTGCGTGGAGCCCAGTGGGCGACGCGATCAAAACGGTTCATCTGAAGCGCATCTTAATCCTCATCGTCGAGTCGCTGCAGAACAATAAATTAATTAGTATTTACTCACCTTTTAAAAAACACGGTTGTCTGAGACAGGAAAAGCACTTCCCCAACAGTTATTGGTTTCGTTTTCAGGTGTCACTTTCACGTGTGGAGCTTTTGCGTCAACATTTTTATTCTCGCTGATAATTCATGAATGTACTCTTTGATTTGTGCACATCATGTGTTTGTATTTGTGCGCGCGCCACAGAACGACAGATTAAAGCTCAGAGAGTTATTTTTTATTATTGTTTGCCACCCGTTAAATTTAGTTTCTTCTGGGAATTCTTTAATTTGCAGTTGCTGAGAAACAAAAGAGGAGACTTCAGTTCGTGCCGCGGCTTCTCGTGTCAGCCCCGCGTGCGGCGGCAGCGCGAGGGCAGGGGGCGCGCGCCGCGCGCCGGAGTCTTCCCCCCCGGGGGCCGCCGAATCAAAGCCCGCCAACCCCACGCGGGATACACGTGGAACCCGGGTAGTTTTCCCGACATCAGAACATCAAATTGGGGACGTTACTGATGTCGGTTCCGGAACTAAACCACGGCGCGAGACGCGAGTGCTTTGAAAGGGCCGGCGATGCGCAAACTAAGTGCGCGCGAGCGGGACGGGTATCGGTGTCACTTACGGCTACCTATACCTTACCTTTCGCAAGATCCCCCCCCCATTGGGGAGTTAAAGTTCAGCAGTTCTGTGCACTTGTCAAATTTCATGGGCCTCGGGGGGGTAAAGTGCGCTGGAGCAGCGCTCGGCACCTTCCACACGAAAAGTTACAACGAATATTGATGGCGCACTTCAGCAGCAGCGGGGATTCAAACCGACAACCTCCAGATTGCTGATTGCAGCCACAGTCATTATGCAGTCAAATCCCCGTGCAGGTTATAATGACATTATTATCTACTCGCTTAACGGGGCTTTTCTCCAAAGCGACTTAGAATGTTAAGCTACTTACAGTTATTTACACAGCTCGGTCATTTTACTGGAGCAATTTGGGTTAAGTACTCTGCTCAAGGGTACTGCGGCTGGGAACGAGATTCGAATCTCTTACGTTAGGGTTCAAAGGCAGCAGCTCTAACCGCAGCGATACCAGGTGCCACTGAACCGTTTACTACGATTTACACATTTGCACATGCGGGCAGTTACGCCGTATCAGCGCCTTCATCAGGGGCGTCAAAGCAGGAGCACGGATTCGAACCTGCGTCCTTCCCTTTGCGCGGTGACGACGCCAAGTTCTGCGCTGTCGGCTGCCCGTTTCTTTTCACTACCCTTATTTCC
Source organism: Scleropages formosus (assembly GCF_900964775.1). Taxonomy (NCBI): domain Eukaryota; kingdom Metazoa; phylum Chordata; class Actinopteri; order Osteoglossiformes; family Osteoglossidae; genus Scleropages; species Scleropages formosus. Next base: position 23,002,234 of record NC_041818.1, read on the forward strand.
GCTTTTCTGCCCCAAAACGCCACGCCACGGTGCTGCTCGCGCACGCACCCACGCAGGGTGCCTGTGCCTCGGTTGCTCCCGTTCGGCTCTGCCCGGATTCCGTTGCGCGAACTGGCACTTGGCTGCGGAACGGAGCGCGGGTCCGACTCAACAGGTCTGCGTCCTGTTTAGGTGAAGTATTTATGTATGCAAGTTTTCCCGCGGGGAAACGCGATACCCAAAGCAGCGCCGTCAAAGGCGTCGCCCGGCGCGCACTGCGGCCACGGCGGCGTCAATCTCCGCCCTTCAAAGGCCCGTCTCTTTGCGGCCTTTGTGTTCCGTGTCCATACTTGTTTCTTAGGAAATAATTCAAAGTAAAAGGCTTGGAGAAAAAAGGCAAGCGACCTTTATTTCCTTATATCTCAGTTCTTTATATGTCTTTTACACACACGATGGTCCTTGTGGATGTACTGGCTGCAACGGGACACCGCGATGTTGTCCGAAATCAAGTGTCGCCTGATCCTATAGGACACACACACACACACACACACAAACAACCACAACCTTTCATTCAAAATGTCTGAATTATTTCAAAATGGCTATTTGCAACGCTTGTCAAGCCCAATGGGCACTTGACAAAAAAAGTGAATTTTAATTACTATTCATGTGCACAGGAATAGTCAGCTTTTTTTTCGGGGGGGGGGGGTAGTACATAACCTTTATATTGCCCACATTCTTAGTGTTGTATTTCAAGAGTATTGACACCAATATTTGGGGCTCGCGGCATTTTGTATAAACCCCCCCCCAAGAAAAAACAGTTTCTGGTTTGGAATAGATGTAGCCTAACTGCATGGCGGGAAACCCTCATCGATCACGAACGTGACCGTTGAAATTTCCTGCGCTTGAACCGGACATGACCGGACACGTAACGCACTCGGAGGAACTGGGACAGGAGCGCCTGAGGGCACGAAAGACAGTATCTGTAGCAGGTAAAACCGTGTTAAATAATAATGATATCTGCATGATAATGATTAATGTTTTCACAGCGGCAACATTTGAACTCACATTATTATAAACTGACGACGGCCGCAAAGAAAACGGAAAACGCGCACTTTGATTTGGCGCAAGCAATAAAAATAAAAGCACGACAGAAAAGAAAAAAAAAAAAAACTACGTCACACTTACTACTAGACATAAGGGAGCTGAACACTCAGGGAGAGTAAATCGCGCGCTGGATGGAGATGCAACCAAACCGCGACGAGGGAGGATGAATGATGATGCCCAGTGAGACAGATAGATACGTAGTAGCGCTCGGGATGACGAGCGATCGCGGAATATTCGTATGATAATGACGAGATGAAAAGAGCGGCCACCTCAATGAACTTGTCATTCAGCCTCGCGAGCCTCAATCATATCTGCGGTGTTTTGCATAACTATGCGCCCCACGTTTCTAATCCTCAAAGGGTCGCGGTGGTACTTGGCTTTGCGCTGCAGTCATTCAAGGTCGCAACCCTGCAGGAAATGCGGGCTGCCATAGCAACGCAAAAAATGGCTTCTAAAGGCTTAGCATAATTCTTCCCTAATAGAAAAATAACAGCGCCAAATCCCGTCCTTAGTGAACTGGTTTATTCGATGGAGGCAGACTCCCACCTGTGATCCAGACAGTCACCAATGTGCAAGGGCCAATGCAAAATAATAAGTCTGTTTTATAAAGAGTTTTTTTTTTTTTGTTTGGAGGAGGGTGCTTCCAAGCTGAAACTCACTGCTTGGCAGCTGGAAAAAAAAGACCACGGTACGTTCCAATTGAGTCACAGCTTGTTAATAAAAAAAAAAAAAAAAAGAAAAGCACAGGGTTCTTGGTTTCTGCGCTCCGCTCTCACCTTTCAGCGGCGCATTTCAAAGCGTATTACCTGTGCGCGCCTGGGCTTCCAGGCGGTTTTCGAGAAACAAAGAAGGTGTAAATGGCACGTTGAAATTCGAGAGAGAATTTAGCAAAGCAGCTCTGAGAAGAGTCCGACTTCTCAACCTGAGTTCGCGTTAACCGGATCGCAGTTAGAAGCAAAGAGGCAGGAAACCGTTACTCCGTGTACGCGTTTCCAGTCATGGGCAATACGAGCGGTCAGAGGACAGCTGGTAGTGTAGTGATTCGAGCTGCTGCCTTTGGACCCAAAGGTTGCAGGGTTGAATCCCACCTGTAGCTATAGTACCCTTGAGCAAGGCGCTAACCCTAAAGTACTCCAGTACAATTACCCAGCTGTATAAATGGTTACATATCTGTAGGTGTGTTAATGTTGGAAGTCACTCTGGAGAAAAGTATCAGCTAAATGAACAAATGTAAATCCACATACATGATGCACAGTGTGCTTGAGGGCCTGCGAGACACAGGTGCGCCGGAACTGCCGGTCCATGACCTGGACTACTGGGAGGAACCCTTTGCGTTTCGGAGCGCAATCGGGAAGAAGATGCAGTTTTCAATATCTGTTTTATTTGCCTCCCACCCGCACAATCCCCCCCAGCTTTTGCACTGTGTCCAAGAATGGACAAATTGGACGTGTCTAACCCCCGTTGCGTCCCGACGTTTATCTTTGTTTACAGGAGGTGAAAGATGAGCGAACATCACTAATGGTCCAAGTGGGAGCGGCGCCGCACACACAGCGGTGAGCTGCGCCAGAACGGAGTTCCAGCGAAAGCCGCGTCCTCTCCTGCCGCCCCGCAGTCTAAGGTCAGGTTAAAAACTGTTGATTCATCAGAGAGACCCCCTCAGACAGCACCAGCTGTTGAGGTTCTTAAAAGGTCCGAAAAGAGTTTTTGCAATTTTTGTTGATGTGTGTATGCACTGGACGTTTCCCCGTCAACATCAGTTAAACGTGCGAGAAATTGTTTGATTCTGGTGCCAGACGGACGAAGATATGTGCGCTTGGATGGTTTCGCTCCATCTGTGCTGGTCTGATTGGTACAGCTGGTTCCCGAGTTAAGAACCTGAGGCCCTGGGGCTCTCGACTTTTTCTCTGTTAGGTCTCCGTAGCTGGTTGAGGTCAGAAAAGTTTCCTCGGCCAGTTTTGGAGTTCTGCTCATGACTCCGATCGCCGTTTTAGCCCCATAGCCGCTTTACAGATGTGTGAAATTCCGAGACAGGTGTGTTTTTTTTTTTTTTTTTTTTCAGGAATTGTCCAAGCCCTGTTACTTCTTACCCACAGCGATGCTCTTCACCAGGACACCTTTTTCCCCACATTAATGAGAATTAACCGGCCATTCCTTCTGTAAGCTACATTCTGCGCCGCCCTCCTCGGCAGAACCGTCATCCTCTTTAACAAGTAAGGCGTTTCTTTGCTGCCCTTATTTCCATGCATTTGCCAGCAGCACCACTGTTACAGGTGATCTCAGGGGAAGTTTTGAGGTTTTAATCACTAATTTCATTCCAGGAATGCTAACTGGCGCGGTGCTGCGCTCCGCTCATTGCAGCGAATCCTTCCAAGCGACGAGAATCGAGGTAATTCAAAGAACACGACAACGCTCTTCTGTTATACTTCTGGTCTTATCTTCAGATCGGCCGCTTCTGTTTGGTGGAACCCAGAGGTTTTGTAATGTAAATTTGAGCTTCCTATATATATGTATATATATTTTTTTCATATCTAATCTTATAAGTATGTATTCAGACTGTCTCGGAGTTGTGAATTTTGGACGTTAATTGTTCTAAGCTTGAAGCAGGTCCAAGCTCACCATTATTGGCCTGTCGGAGCACCGCCCCTCCCACCTTTGTGGCTCTTGTCCGCAGCAGAGCTTCCTTTTCATCTAAAGTGCGCTCTTGATGCTCGGGCCGCACTGTGGGGTGACTTGGCTCGGTGTCCTCGAGACGAATGTGGCGTGACACCCACAGCGGTCCCGTGGGCCTGCACGGTTCATTTGAAATGGAGCGATGCGGGGCGGCAGGGAGGGAGCGAGGGAGGGAAACCCGCGGGTCAGCTTCCTCCCCACTGTTCACCCAAGGGAGTCTCGCCAAAACCTCTCCCAAAAGCGCCCTGTTTTGGAGTCTTAAACCGAGCACCTTTCTACATCAAAGCTCTGTCAAGAGCTGCGGTCCAGGTGGGTGGGTGTGGGCGGGGGGGCGTTTCGGCTGAGATGCGGACACCTCCGGTCTAATTTGTCTTGCTCGGCCCTCATCCCGCTCGCCCTCCCCAAAATCCCAGCCCCCTGCCTCCTGTGCCACCCGGGCCCCAATCTAGCCCCACGCCCATATCTGGTGAGATCACAGGCAGTGCCGTGAGAGCTCGGAGGCGAGGAGGTAGCGTGTGTCCTGCTAGGAGCTCCGGACGACCTCCGTTAGAGAGCTCTCGACGTGCTGGTGAGGCCTAGCGCTGCTCCGCACTCCCTCCAGCCCAGGCAGATTCGCAGGGCCCCGTCGGCCGGCCAGCCGACCGGCCGATGGGAATCTGGCCCCCATTAGTGTAATGAGTCCACCGCATTAGCATGCCAGGCAGGCTCCCTTGTCCGTTTTCATCTCTGCTTATTTATTTATTTATTTATTTATTTATTTATTTATTGAATAGAGCGATCTGCTAACTTGCTGCCGACAAAGACGAGCCACAACAGGGATGCGCGCACCTAATCTGCGAGCGCTTCTCCACCCAAAGTCTTCTGAGAGAAAATTTCTATCAAGCTGTCTTTGCGGGGATGACGATGGGGGGGGGGGACCAAAAAAAAAACACAAACATCGCGGAACTCGGAGCAAAACATTTACTGTCATTAGGAGAATTACCGGGGCTCTTTCCTTCAGATTCAAACCTGTTAACATTTTTTAAAAGGGTAATAAAAACGCCACTGGGATGACATAAGTGGCAGATGATGGGCTTCGGGAGACTTTTATTTGCGTCGTTTACACTCTCTTGGCAGGAAGTCGAGCGCAGTTTGCGCTCGAGAAAAAAAGTTGTGAAATTCGGTGGTTTTTTAGATGAAAACGTATCTGGGTTGAATTAAATCTGTCCCAGTTTAGGCCCACATCTACATATTAAGAGAAAAGGGAGCGCCGAGAACAAATGTTCCCTCTTTCAAGTTAGCGTGCGAGCATCGGGCAGCCGACGGTGCGCGCCTCGCAACGCTCCGCCGAGGGTCCCCTGCTGCGCCGGTACAGGAGGGCCTACTCAACAGGAAGTAGCATGCCAAAAACAGGAAGTGGCATCTGCACGTGCTCGTGAACGCTCGGTAGCCGAGCCGGGCTCGGCGGAGCGTCGGGTACTGTGAAACGGGAGAGCCGGCTGGTCAGCCCTTCCTCTCCTGGGCTCCGCAGACGCTCATAGCCGTGAGACGCGGCGCAGCGAGGAGAGCAGCGAGGGTCCCGGGTCCCGTTTGCCCCCCCCCCCCTCCGTGCTTACTACATAGGAGGTCACGGGAAGTGCTTATCCGAGACCTTACTCACGCGGGGTGAGGGTAGAGACGCCACTCGGCGCTAAAGTTTCCTCCACATCGTGCACAGTCCAGAACCAACTGATAACACAGCTCTCAGCAACCAGTAACCGGAAGGTTCTAGTACCTTCAAGAATGGTAATTCACCAGACTTCCTACTGCCTCTTGTAATGTACACATAGGTGCACTGCACACCTGTGAGCATTAAGAGATATAACAGATTGCAGTAAGAGATGACATGATGCTACTACTAATACTACTGACGATAGGGAGATTGACGTAAGCGATGGTCCGGGATCCGAGTGAAGCCGGCCGAGTCCTGTTGTCTGGAAGGTGGGCAGAGTCTTCTGAAACAGCCCGGTGGCTTAGGCGCAGACTCAGATATGCTATCGCTGGGCTTAGCTTGAATTTAATAATCACACACTCTCTGAACTGCTTGTCCCATACGGGGTCGCGGGGAACCAGAGCCTACCCGGCAACACAGGGCGTAAGGCCGGAGGGGGAGGGGACACACCCAGGACGGGACGCCAGTCCATCGCAAGGCACCCCAAGCGGGACTCGAACCCCAGACCCACCGGAGAGCAGGACCCGGTCCAACCCACTGCGCCACCGCAGCCCCCTTGAATTTAATAATAGTAATAATAATAATAGTAATGATGATGATATATACAGTACATATAAAGAATAAATGCAAGATCTGAGAGATTTTCATATTATGTTCTTTCATTTCACAGACGCTTTTCTCCAAAGCGACTTCCAACGAACGCTATGTACTGTTATCGACCCACACCTTATTCACCAAGGTGACTCGCAGTTTGCGGGTATTTGTGTGAAGGCCCAGACCGACAACACGCACGGCGAGTGCAGGTGAACGTGCACACGATTGGCGTCTTATAGTAACATCATGACCGATCAGCACGTACGGTATTTGCCGGAGAAGGATCTCGGCGTACCCACGGCCCGCAACCAGTACCCGTCGAATTCCCAAACGCGGCAGGCAAAACTGACGGAGACTGTTTTTAATGCGGAGCCGCTGCCCCGTGCACACAGCCAGAATACGAAGAACTTGTTTTGAAATTAGAGGAGCTGTTTTGATTCCAGAATCCTGTTTTCCCAAAGGCCTCCAAAAGGATGGGGTGTCATTGTAATAGAGGGAAAAGAAAAGAAAGTAGTACAAGGAATTTTGCGACAGAAAGACAACTTGAACCCCCCCCTCCCCTCCCCTCCCCTCCGCCTTCCTCACCACAAATGCATTTTAATTTACAGTATATTTCAGAACACGGAAAAGCGGTATAAAGCCCTGTATTGCACTACCATTTCTCAGGTTCTCTATCCGCCCATTTATCTGTCTATCCGTCAGCGCGCCTCTATAGATCTTTGTCTCAGGGTAGGTATAGAATCAAAGCCGGAACGGAATTACCCATCATTCACGCATTACGACCCAGCGATGATTTAGCAACGAAAGGCGGCTGAGGATGTCAGCGTTTCCCTTCTGCGGCCGAGAGAGCGAGCGAGCGAGCGAGCGATTGAACTGATGCCGCGCAAAGCCGTCTTAAGCAGAACTTTGGAGCGCATGTCATACATGGGAGGCGTCCTCTCTTTCCCCGTGCTTCCTTTTCACCACTGTGCACTTTCTGTCTTTTATTACCAAAAAGCGCTTTGAGACACGAGATCCTATTGTTCGGTGCCAGTCTTGCTGCCTGCTTGCTGCCTGCTTGCTGCCTGCTTGCTGCCTGCTTGCTGCCCTGGTGATGTCCTCCGTTTGCCCGCGATCGCGTCCTGCCCGTCTCTTCCTGCCCGGCCGACCATTCGAACCCCCGTCCTCAGGCTCCTATATCACCTTGCCCTGCTTGGCTATTAGAAAGCCTCGTGGGAAGGACCCATTGTTTCAATCTTTGTGTGACTCTGTGTTCGGGACCCTGCTCACTCCTTCTTTGTTTTTAATATTGGGTCATCAATGTGTTGTTTTTAAGGAGGATATGGGCTGAATTATTTCTCTGGGACTAGGAAAAAGTAAAAATTGAACTAAAAAGATGCAAGCGGCAGTCCACGGTGCGAGTGCTGCGGGCCGGCGCCGGCCGCGTCTCTGCCCGCTGCCCGGTCGGAGGGCGCCGTTCATTAAAACGGCGTGACGGGTTGCTGGGCTTGGTTTGAAGGCCTGTCGCAGAACCAGGTGAGGGGGGCGTTCTGATAGGGCGCGGCACTGCCGGAGCATCCAGGAAGAAGGTGCGTACAGGAAAGCGCTGCGGCCGGATTGAGAAATAATGCCGCGCACCGGCCGCGGCGGCGAGAATAATTCAATCCGGCCGTCGGTGCAGGGGGAATTCGATCCGCTCGCCAAGTTCTAGAACATTTCAATAACACAGAAATGGAAGTTCATGGGATTTTAGACTCGCGCTGCAGCCATCATCCCAGACAGGCCAGCTCCTCTTGTTGTGCATAATAGAGAGGGCACCTTTGCGCTCGCTGTCTTCACAGGACTCCGAGCGTGGCGGGTGTCGGCACGGGAGCCGCCGGCTGTGGCCTTTCGGCGTGTTGGGCAGTAGGGTAGCAATCTCATTATGACCCTTGGAAACGGGTGCGACGGGCAGATGTCTTCATAGGGGGGATCTAGCGTGGCGCGAGGAGTGGGGGGTGGGCGGCCCGGGCCGTGCCGATTTCACTTGCCGGGCTTTCATTTCAGGCCCGGCGGCTCTCTGAATGTGGCTTAATGTGCCCTGAAGTGGAAAAACCGGCTCCGCGGTGCACATCACACGTCCGGTCGAACCCGGGAAGAGCGGGGGGGCCCCGGCTCTCGCTGCCAATTCGGCCTTGGCACATCATATAAAAATTGACATTATATAAAATCTCCGCTCGGTTTCCAGCACAAAGCGGGACCGAAAAAAAGCACAGAGTGAAGAGCAGCGAAAAGGTTATCGCTTTGCCATTGTTTCACATTGTTTCTGCGCAACTTCAGCGCTTTAGGGATGGGAAGCGCGCGTTCGGGAAGTCGCAGGTGTACAAAGAGCCACAAAGTGAAGTTTGCTAAATCCATTAAGCCTCTTACAGTAAAACTGGGACGCATAGTAATCAAGAAATCAAGGGGACGATTCACCTTAACCGCCGCGGCGTCACACTTTGCCTAATTTCTACTTTCAGCGGTTAATTTTTTTTTCTGTTCGTTTTAAGGCAATGAGGGCACTCAAAATCTCCGGGGCGACTAAAACAGGCTCACATATGCTGGCCAAAGTTTAAGAACAAAAATAACATTTTTCAGTATATTTCCAACATGCTGGTGTACATATGGATTTTATTTAATTTAATATTTTATTTTTATTATTTTATTTTATGTAATCAGCAGCAGTAATAATAACATTTGGAATAATGCAGCGGAATAATTTTTTTATTTACTTGTATCCGTATTGGCGTGAATTCGAGAAACCAGCGGCAGAAACAATGGAAATGTGCCGTTTCGGGATAATTGTTTCTCATTCCACAGTTCCGGTGCAATAGCCAGGTTAAGAGGAACGTGGGAGGTCGTGGAGCGACAGCTCATCTCTTTTTTTTTTTTTTTGTCTCGTAAGGCGGAGACGGCTGGGGAGGCAGGTGTCGGGTGCCGCGTGCGCATCCCTCCTGCCGCAACCTGGCGTCACGGCGCCCCGCAAACTGTGACAAACGAAATGCGGGGACGGCCACGGCTGGCACCTGAGAAACCACAGCCGGAACACAAACAGTTTCGTGGGCGCAAAATCTTTTACCAAACTATTAATACGCACTTTGCACGATAATGTGAGTCGAATCAAATGCACAATATAATTTTTTTATCCTAAGAAGATTACCTATTCTAATTAGAAATTTTCTCTTAGATTCATGTCAGAAATGATAATCTGTTATGCCTTGGAACATTTTTTAAATTTAATCTTTATATATTTATTTTCAAGGATTTTGTATTTTACAGAGATTTCCAGTATTTTAATCCTAGATATTTATTTATTTTCCGGTGCGCTTTTAAATTTTTTATTTCCAGAATGGAAATTATGTTTGGATATTATGTTGGACTTCTATGAAACCTGGAATCGAGAAGAAAATTTTCGATTTTTATCGTGTCTATTAATTACACAGCGCCGTTGAAAGCGGTCGGAAACATACAGCGATTTGCGACCGCGTGAGCGGAATTATTGCGCGGTTAAGAAAGTGACCGCTCTCACCTGGCGAGGTCACGTTTCGCAGCGTCAGACGGCGTCAGACGCCGGTGACCCGGGGCCGTCCGAGTTTCAGGTGGCGGGTTCGGTCTCGCCTAGGCCCGCGGACCGCCCGGCGTCTTCGCTTCGCCTCGCGGTCCCGCTTCTCCTCTCGCTGACCTTTGCTTCTCGGAGGGCGAACACACGATCTCCAAGCTCCCGTGTGTTTGAACTTGCGAGGGTCTGGCGGCGTAGGGAACAAACGCCGAAATCTCCCGGTCGCGTACACGCGCGGCGCGTAGCGCGAATGCGCGAAAAACGGGGCACGGATGACCTGAAAAAATCCGCCACGGGGTGCTCTGGAGAGCGCTTTGGCACTGATTGTTTTTCCCAAATATCAAAAGACGCGTGGAAATATGAAGTAACATGAGTGTGTACAACCTGATCGGGAGCATGGCCGTCTGAAAGGAAGGGCTTTGATGCCTGCAAATGGCGGAGTCATTGAGAGCAACGTGCTCATCATTGTGCTCATGCAGACACGTGAACACCAGAGGACTTTATGTAAATTCATCAGACGCAGACCCCCATGGCTTTTTTTTTCACCTTTGCACATGGAGCACAATGGCCTCTATAACCGGGCACGCGACGGCGATTCGGCGGGACCGCGCTTATGAGGCGAACCGCATTTAGAGGTCGAAAGCGTCGCTCCTTTTGAGCGTTCGCCGTAGGTTTGGGGTACGGAGGTTTAACAGCAATTTTTAGGTTCACAAAGCTCATTTAGCTCTAATCTACAGGAAGGTAGCGCTGAGCCGTTCCCTTTTAATCAGGCGCCCGCCCTGACAGCGCCTCCTGCTGCTGCTCCTGAGAAAGGCGCCTCGCCTGTAATTGGAAATTCAGCCCTTAGATTAAAAGGTAATCAGAACAGTCTATCTCAGCCTGTTTAAATATAGATTATTTAGCATTTCAATATTTAGCGACATAGGCCCATGCCTTCGGAAAAAAAAAAAAAAAAAAAAAAAAATGAAAAATAAAGTTTGTGTTTTGCCATCTTCAGAGGCTTCTTTCTGGCCAAGTGGCAGCTTGTGGGATGAGATTAGTGCGCAGTGGGAAATGATGCGTCGACGTCTGGCTATTTGCAGCGAGACTCGTGCTCGGCTGCGCAGGCCACCCCTGACACGTTCTCCGCCGAACCTCCAACTTCTGAGTCATCGGCAGAAAAGACACATTGAGAATTTTAGATAGACTTTAGTTTCTGATTGTCTGAATTTTCAAAACTTCCCCCGTTTGCTGGAGTGCACCAAGGAGCAAGCTGTGGGTCCTGGTCCTCGAAGCCCGAATGCATGCGTGGACCCTTTTTTTTTTCTTTTTTTTTCACATTACTTCGCTCTTGAAAAAAAAAAAAAGCAACCGAACCGGCGTTGACTGGAACGCTGGATGTTCACGCAAGGGAGCCGAACGGGCTTTGGCATTTGGGCCGATGAGGGGTGGGGCGGACACCTGTGGTCCTCTGAGCCGGGTCCGGAGGGCGTAGCGGACGACCGGCACCTCGGGGGCGACCGCCAGCCGTGTGACGGCTAATGAAGACATACACTGGCAGGACTTCATCGCCCTGGTAACAAGATGTCACTGTAAACAAGCTGCAGGACGTTGTCAGGCCACTTCCTAGTTATATAATACGTTTTTTTTTTTCCTCTTGTTTTGTTTTCGACGGAAGTTCGGAGCCTCGACTCTGGGGGATGTGATTAAATGAAAACGGCTGGCAAAAAACGTAAAATTTATATAACCGTTTTTTGTTGCCCTTGTATGCAGGCAAATAAGCTAAAAATAAAACGTTCGCCGCCATCTTGACCCCCCCCCCCCCCCTCCCCAGTTCTCTTAGTTATTTATCACCCTAAGTCCCTGTTTCTCAAGGGCCCGATTAATTTCGCCGTTAACCCTGCTACTCCTCTGGTAAACTCCGCGACTCGCTTTGAAGTGAGCAGCTACGTCTGCTTGTCAGGGAGCAGGTTCACGTTTTGTTTATTTTTTAATTATTTTTTTTTTTAAGTTGGCTACGAAATGTCCCCTGTTTTCGGCTGCCTTTCCAAAGCAGCCTTCCGTCCAACGGTTATTACTGTACTTATGGTTATTCCTATAGAATTCATACATGCGCTCGCTTATGGCGAAATACATTTTGGGACTCGCGGGCTCACGGAAGGCGCAGTAGAGGAGCGGCGCGAACGGAGGGAGCGTTCGTGCGGCAGCCGAGGAGCCCGAAACGGCAACTTCGATCGGTATAATCGATCGGGGACAATCGACGAGCGTAGATCGCGGAAGAAACGCACGCCGTCGTTTCGCACCCGGCGGTCGTGTGCTTCGAACGATTTTTCGCAAACGTCGCGAATTCGGGTTTGAATAGGCACGGAGCGGGACCCGGTCGCTTTGTCAGCGAGCTACCGCAACTAGCCAGACGCAGGAACCCAGACACAATCGCAGCCACGGCCCCCCCTCCCCCACGGCTCCCTTCGTTTGCGTGTGATTAACAGCCGGCGTTCCGGGGACCGCTATTTCGGATAGCGCTGTGAGGGCTTTAATTTGTTAGCCGGCCGAGGGGAGCCATCAAAGTCGGCGCCAGGGCGAAGGCGCCACGCGCGGCGTCATCGCGACGAGGTAACGAGCGAAGCGTGGCTGTCCGACGCCGGTCCTCCATGTTGTCGCCTGCGAACGAGAGGGACGCGTCTCTGCGTGAGCCACAGGGACGCTTCCGTGGGTGCGCGCGAGACCTGCCGCTGCGCCCCGTAACGTTTCTCGCAGCGCTAGCTATGTCAAGCATCCCGGATCAAGTTTCGCTCGATTAAACAGTTTTAAAGCAAATGTAAGATATTTAACAATAAGTAATGGTAAGTCTTTTATTCATGATGGACATTTGAGAGTGTGCCTGCTTGAGACAAAGATGCTGGAAGACCAAAAATTAAGATATGTGTAGAATTTGAAGGATGTGTAACGGTTGTTATAACACGTGGTAACGATTGTCAGGAAGTGTGCGAAAGCGATTTTTGGTGAAATTTTATGCTGAGGAACTGCGCGGAGTTTTGTGTATTTTTTTAAAGAAATGCACTTGATTTAGGCACTGATGTTTCTAGGCTCTCAGGCTACAGGGGATCCATTCCGCACGGTTAAAAGTTGCGCCCGAGAAAAAATTCAGAGAGTTTTTGTGAAAAACCAGAGTTAGGGACAGATTTTCTATGAATTGCAATATCTCACTACATTTAAAATAAGCTCCACGTGTAACGTGTGGGCCGAAATTAAAGCGTCTGCAGGACAGGACACCTTGAAAATACATTTTGTACTTTCTGTTTAAAGCATATATCCGTTTCTGACATATAACACAATAGAATATGAAGCTGTGACTGCATTATTTTTTAAACAGCATAATGAAGTAATAAAAATAGCAGAGTAAGCAAAAAATTAAAGGTATGATTAACAGTCTCTTATAAGCTTATTTTGTGTGAACTGAAATCTTCCTCATAAAATGAGAATCAGAACAACATTGACAATTATAAAAAAAGAAAAATTTCCAGCATAAATTTTTTTTTGTGTACTTACAGAGTATATAATGGGTTCACTTTTAATTTATTTCACAAATTCTTTTTTTTTTAAATTTGTGATTTATTAGAAAATTTGTCATTTCTGAAATCACTGTCAATATAAAATTTAACACTGCACAGTTTAACTGGTCCTGAATCAATATTTTTTTAAATTTAGAGTTTATTGTTACACGCTGGCCTGTCAAAATATTAAGTTTAGACAAAATAACTTATTCTCAAGCAAATGTTGTAATAAATGCAACCCTGACAAAGTTCCCTATGCGATTTTAGACATGGGGCCCCTTATTTTTAATTTCAATTTAGGATCATATCGCTTCCTGCTTGTTTTTCAGTTTTCAAGTTCAAAGCCATTAAACGGTTTATGAATATTAGAAGTGTCCTTTATGTGAATTTGCCTTCTTTGGATTTTCAGCAGTTTGCACGCAGCCGTACGCTGATTTGTTGCGGAACAGAAGGACACTCGTCGGCTCTCCGTGAATGAAGGTTTCTAGAATGCGAGCCGCTGTTTTGTGTAAACATATAGCCTTTGCTCGAGCTGGCGCCATTGTGTTCGGTGAGGAACGGCCGGGTGTGTGTGTTCAGGAGACTCTCCCACTTCTTTCACAAACTCACAAGGCCAACGTACTTGTTAATGGTCATTTCACAAAAGCCTTATCAAAACAAGCGGAAGCCGGTGGCCACGTCCTCGATGCCGTTGCCATAAAGACCGGAAAACTAAACAAAACCCCGAACCCCCTACAATCTAACAACGGCATTACTTTCACGATATTCTCGATTGCCTTAAGTAAATGGCTAAATAAATAAAAACAAAACATGAGAAGAATAGAAGCGTTTCAGCCTTGCAGACGCGATTCCTGGAACTTGATGTTCTGGCCGTAACGAAAGCATCTTTGTCTGAAAATCTGAAAACGCGTTCCTATTTCGGAATTTCAGAAAAGCTCCCGGTTCGCGAACTTGGTGGAAAAGGCTGGACTAAGTGCACTTTTCATTGTTAAAATATTGCCGCAGTTAAAACCCCTCCGAGAAGCCACGTAATCTATGACAGGCGGTATTACACGTATATTACAGTAATTTCTGGGTGCTCCAAATATTTCAAATTTCAGAAAGCACAGCGTGAAATTTGTCAGGGAGGCAGAAACTTTTTCCACATCACCAATAGCAGTAATGAAAATGGATTATATATTGTTAGTTGCTTTTATTGATATGAGCAGGTCATCATTAAAGTGGCAGCAGCTCCTGGCAAATGAAAGCGTTGGTTGAAAAGGCTCTATTTGCGCAGTGGCTGTTGAAACGCAGTTTTTGCTCATTTGCTCAATTTCTTCGCTATCCGCTTCTGAAGGCCATCGCCGCGCGTTTGCCTTCGTCTCCTGCGCCGAAAAGTTTACGCACGCCGTCGATTGCAAACCTGGCTCATTTTCTGTTTCATGTTGGACGCCGAGAGGAACGCGCTCCTTTCTGCTGCGGCGGAGCTCCGAACTGCTTCAAGGGAACCAGTCGTGGGTTTATAACAAACCACAATGTCTGCCAGCGTGACAAATTAAAAGGTGGAAGTTTCACCGAAACTCGCGGCCGATTCACATCCCCCCCCCCCCCCCCCCCCCCACAAATTGAAAATCGACGGGTCAAAAACGTGTGAGGGGTTGTGACCCATCTGCAAAATGCGCCTTTTCTCGTAATTACAGTCTCCAGGTGCCGTCGTCCGCATCCCCGGCCACGTCAGTAAGTTTTGTAAAGTTACGCAGGCGCCGCCGCAGACCGAGAGCCGTCCGTCTCAATAATGCGCGTAATTAAAATGTAATAATAATGCGCTGTGTTCTCGATTTAATGTGCGCTTCTCGACAGTGATGCAGCTGAATATGAAATTATATTTTTATTGAATATTTCACGCCGCTCAGTGTGCTATATATTTAAAAAAAAATTTGTCAATATTGATACGTGCCTAATGAAGATTTGAACGCCCGCGATATTCTGCATTGGTGTCAGAGGGGATGTCTGCAAATCCCTGGTTCGTGCCAGTTAATTATGCGGTTGGAGGGCTTGTGGGGGGGACACTAAATGGGTCGCTCTCGTTGAGCTCTTCCTCATTAAGGGATGGTGGGGGCCTTGCCTAATGGTCAGGGTCCTTCACGCGATGGGGGACGGCCCCGCGTCCGTCTGCCACGCCGGCGCCCCGCTACATTCCTGCTCCGGATGAGCGGGGGAAAGGGGGCCGCAGGAAAACTTTTATTTCCGTCCCTTTTCATCCCTCCTGACGGGGAAAATTGCTCTCAAATAATTTTCACAAAGTTCGCTCGGCTCGTGAGTAGAGAAGAGCGAAGAGGAATATTGAATTTTTTTTTTTTTTTTTTTTTTTTTTTTTTTGTTTCATACCATAAAAGCTTTCTAGAACAAAGGCCAAAAAGAGACTTTTATATGAAGCTGTCATATTTTACAAATAAATAAGCTTTAATAAAAGGAGCGACTTTTAAGGGGTTGAAGTAGATTGCAGCGTAATGTGTCCCTGTGGCCAGAGCAGAAAGAACGACTATGATAAAATGTTTTTTTCATGCGCTTCTGTATTTATAAGCACTTTTTAAATTTTTTTTGTCAGTTGACTGCAAGGAGTAACATAACACGGGATATAAATATTGATGGATTTTTCTTTGCATTTATCGTTAGTTGCTGTTTAAAACTTTTGTTGCGTTTTGTAGTTTTCTCCAATTTAATGCGAGGCCGCGAAATGAGGTATTACTCCTGAAGTCGATACCTTAGGTGGCGAAACAAAAAGGCCCGTGCAGAAAGTGTGGCGAATGCCCGAATTCAGCACTTCGTTTTGTCGAGTTGGAACAGGAAGCTCGGCCCGATGCTTCGGAAAAGGGCCTCGCAGGTGTGGCGACGGCGCTACGCGAGCGACCGTCTTCGCGCGGCAGGAAATGAGGCCAAAATATGGGCGGGGTGCGAGGAGTAGCTCGTAGGCTAAAGATTTATTGGAAAAAACAATTATGGCGAAGATCTAGGACGTGTTTTTTTTTTTTTTTTTTTTCCGTAGCGCTACGAAGTTCGCCTACGATCTGAAACGACGAAGGAACCGGGGAAGCGGTGCGCTCGGTTTCCGCTCGCCCTTTCTCGGTTTCCCGCTCTGCCGCGCTACGGAGCTCGGCGGCGGCGTGGCGGCCATTTTATCGTAGCAGCCGCTCCGTTCCACGCTGCCGCGGAGCTCCTCTCTGCCCCCAATGATTATGCTCATCTTATTAGCTAGAAATGCAGAATTTCGCAGAAACGTCTGGGTTTTTTCGGGCTGCGTTTCGCAGAGAGACACCAGAAAGACGTATCGTCGCTCGTATCGCAATGGGGGAACGGGAGCCGGACGGGAGCCGAACGGGAGCCGAACGGGCGCGCTAGGCTCCCTCGTATCCTGTGCAGAATGTTCCAGAAAGTATTGAGCAATAAGCCTTCATCACATGGGTGGCACACGCGACACCAGCGCTTCGCACGTGGGATTGGCTGAAAACAGCAGCCTGGTTGCTCTGAACCCACCCTCAGAGCTCGTCACATGAATATACACCAACCAACACCACCGTGACCCTCCTACCACACACACGGACACGCGCACACACACGCGCGCGCGCGCTCAGGGCACAACCCCAGGACATACATACAGCAGAAACTTCCCGGGGTCACCTTGGCCTGTTTACTGTGGTACAAATGAACCAAAGTCCCAACGTACAACAACAGAGCCCAGAAACTGCAGCTACTTTTCACCATAAGAACAGTGACAGTCACACAGCTCCTTTCTATGGTAAACACCGTGCGGTAAGACTGCCAGGTAACCCAAGCGGCATCGCTGTGAGGAGTGCACGGTCCCGTCAGCGCTCGGGGGGTTCGAAGGGAACACCCAGTCACGTCTCAGGAAGTAACCGAAGAGCTGCGGCGCATTACTTCCACAACTTTGTTTTTCCAGAACTGCACCAGCTAAAGCAAAATGTACAATATCTCATTCGCCGCAGACAAAATACCCTCAAAGTCGCAACGAATTCAAAGAAGTCTCTCCATTGCCAGAAGTTCTTAATAAAAATCTCTGCTTTGATGGCAGCCGTTGAGGTGCGGAGCAACGTGAGCTTCGGAGGATATCGGCTCATCGGGACCGCCGGGGTTCGAACGCCGGTGCCGGGAAACGGGCACGCGAACAGTACGCGGACGCAACCGGTGCGCTCCGGAGTGAAAGAACGCAAACTCGGGAAGCCGTATTCAGCTCCTGAAATTAGCCTGTGGCGAAATTCTGCACCCTGTCCCGGCTGGGCTGGCGGAATTGGAGGAGCGGGAGGGGAGGCGGTCGAGGCCGCAGCCCACGGAACGCGCACACGCGAGCCTGGCCGTCCCTTCTCGCACCCGGACGCACCGAGCAGCGGCAGAGGTGCCGAGGCCCCGATCCGAGGTCCCGTGCCCCGCTCGCCCTGCGAAGATCACTCACCTGGCCGCACGCGTGCCCCTCTGCTCCAGCGCCGTCGTCGTCTGGGTCCGCGCCCGGGGCCGAGCTGGGGCAAGGGGCCTTTGGATGGGTGGGGCGGGGGTCGGGAAGGGGGGTTGGCCGGGTGGGGGATCGCGGGGTGGGCGAGGTGGGCCGGAGGGCTTGACAACAGCCCCCCCCTCCGCCACAAAGTGCAGCACTTTCCCCGTAGTGTGGTGCCCCCGCACGGAGCGGAGCGTTTCATTAGCGCGGAGTTCCCCGTCCCAGCCGGAGCTGCCGGCCGCCCACCGCCCGGGAGGGAACACCTCCTCCCAAATCCCTCCGAGGTCTAAAGCGGGACGCAGGACGGCGCTGAGAAGCCGAGCGGGCCCGGCCCGGCGGGGGTAGGGCTTCGGGCAGGGGGTTTTGTGAAGGGTTTTTTGGGGAAGGATTACGGATTGAGACGTACAGCCGGGAGGCTAAAGTTACACTTTTCACTCCAACTTGGAGGGGGCTGCCAGTTACCCCCCCCTCCCCCCCCAACCCTCAGATATTCGAGTCAGTATTTGCGCCGAGGCAGTTTTTACCTCCTTGCAACTATTTCGTCGCTGATATCTCACACGAGTGCTGAGACACGTGGAAGGAGAAATGTGAGCCAGTCGAGTGACCTTTTTGCTCCCGAGGAAGACAGAAGGGAGACGAGAGGACGCACGTGTTGGGAGTGCTTTTTCGATGACGCTCGGAGTAAAGAGAGAGCGGTGCGCCCCCTTCTGGTCCGTTGCCGTCGCGGTCCGAGGCGCCGTCGCCTCTTCCCCCATCGTCTCGAGATGTAAGCGAGGATGCGTCTTTTGATCGGCCGTGACGGCGTGTGGCGCGCGATGAAGGGGCCTGCAGGACACTGCCACCTGACTTGAAAAGATAACATAAAAAATGCGGAAGAGGAAAAGAAGCGGAAAGAAACAGAAGTCAAGTGTCCGTTTCATGAACGAGCGCCTGGCTTTGCGGACGCTGGACGGGCGTCTCGCCACGTTCAGCCATATTGGACCAGGCTGCCAAGGGCGCGGTCCTCCACGTACTCGGCAAACCCCTGTGCGACGACCGTTAGTAGTGCTGTGCTGCTAATGGACCAGTGGACACTGATGCACACCGGTGGCTTGTTGGATTTTTAATTTCTTTATTATCTCGCGACTGGTTTAATCACTTATCTGAGGCTTCTCCCCAAACCTTCTTACAATGATTCACCCATTTGTGCAGCTGGGTATCTTTTACTGGGGTAAACACCTCGCTCAAGGGAACTATGGCAAGGAGGTGGGATTCAGACCTGCGTCTCTCCAGCCCAAGGTGGTGGCGATAACTGCGGCGTGTACTTACTGCCCCTGTGTCTACCTGCGTCTGCGGTGATTCCCGCGGCTGTATTGAGTTGCGAAAGATCTGTGTGGTGTTTGTTTTAGTTGTTCACGGTTTTAATGGGGTGGGGGTGCGGTGGTGCGGTGGCGCAGTGGCGGGTTGAGTCCCACCTGGGGTGCCTTGCGACGGACTGGCGTCCCGCCCTGGGTGTGTCCCCTCCCCCTCCGGCTATACGCGCTGTGCTGCCGGGTTAGACTCCTGCTCCCTGTGACCCTGTATGGGACAAGCGGTTCAGACAATCTGCGTGCGTGCGTGGTTTTAATGGAGGTAAAGAAGGAGTTGGGGGCCACCTTACCCCTTCACACTTTTTGAGGCTGAAGGGACACCAGATATTTTCCACATCGGGTGCATTCAGATTGGCAGCGCATCTATGGGATAACATGACTCGTGACCTCTGACCTCACGCATGAGAACCGTTGGTGGAACAGGCACATCGAAGCGCTCCGTGCTCCACACTGCCCCACGATGAACACATCATCGCTGTCCAGGGTGGGGCTAAAGCTGGGGGATGGAGGCTGGGCCTTGAAAGGGGGCTGGGTGCCTGGATCCCCCCCCCCCCCATCCTCCGCATTGTGTGCCTTGGGGTGCCCATGCCTGGGTTCCTGCCCGAGGTGGCATCCCTGGGTGCTGTCGCCTGGAAACCTGGGACCCGGGAGGCAGCTCCCCATCAGCGGTGAGTCACCACCCCATAGGCTGTAATTACGCTGCTGGGGGAGAAGCCGATTACCCCCACGTCTTTCAGCACAGCAAAGGGGGTTTGGCTCGGGGGTTGTGAGTGGGAGGCGTGGGGAGGGTCCATGCCCAGCAGGGAGGGGAGCAGGGTGGGGTGTGGGGGGAGGCTACCACGGTAGAGACCAATCGTGTGCGAAGCAGAGCGCGGAAATCCCCCCCCCCCAACCCCCGGCCCACCACCCTCAGGGACCCGATTCAGTGGGAAAAGGGGCCCGGACGCCGCTTCAGAGCCAGCGCGGCAACTTTCACGGATTAGCCGGGACCCTATTCTGGAGCCTGAATGGTGAACACAGCAAGGAGGCAGCTTCAATACGCGCCGAGAAAAAAAAAAAAACCCTTCCAACAGCTGGGACGGTCGCAGCAGCCGGGTGCTCCGTTGCCATGGTAACGGCGTAGCTCCAGCGCTCGAGTCAAAATGAAGACACTTTGGCTGGATCCGGGGTATTTATTCCCCACCTCAAACGTGACTGTTCTAAATGGCTTTTCTGTCGCGCTCTTCCCCTCTCTGCCCATCGCTCCCTAACTGAAAAAGTGCTTCCCCTCGAGTGAGTAAATGAGTTCAATTTGGAAAATTGGAGAGAAGCAGAAAGGGCCCCCTCACCCCTTACAAACAAAAAAAAGAGAGGGGGGAAAAAAAGAAACGTGCGGGAAGCAGATGATCTCGATTACTCGTTCCATGCTGCTCCTGAAGTTCATATTTCAACTCTCTGGGTTCATTGTTTTAAGGAAAATACGGGATCCTCTACGGGAGATTTGAACTTCCAGGATGCGCCCTCAACCGCGACCCGGAACCCGACCCCACCTGGCCCATTGCACTGCGCTTTACTGCTTTAACCCTCAGTATGTTGCAGTGGTGAATTCTTTGCTGGGCCACTGAAACTACGCAGATTAAACAAGTTACTCCAGCTCCGGGGTGTCCTGACACACGTTCCCATTATCCTACATTAACCACTCGTCCTGCGCTCTCCGCCTCTGCTCTGCACAACTTATTCTTTTTGCCATTATTTAGTTATAAAAAGAAGGAGGATTTATTCAGTTAAGTAGCCCGGGGCCCAGTGTCTGTGCCGTCTAGGCGTGGAAACGCGGCACGGGCCACCAACCGCCTCTCCTCCTAGCGGGATAATCATTTCATTACCGCGGTACGCGGCACTCTCAGGCGGAGACCGACGCGCGAGCCGAGCTCTCTCCCTTTTCCCCTTACACGCAATTATTGCCACCAAACTTGACATTAACATGTATATTATGGCGGGTGATGAAATCCTAGTTCCTGCGGAGGGGTATTGTCCCATGCTGGTAGATTTAATGGCTTCTGGATATCGGTGTGTAATGAGGCGTCGCCGAGATGTGACGCGCAACCACTCTCTCGGCTATTCACACTAACGTGAGGAAATTACCAGCGAGGTGCGTCTTAGTGGGGCAGAAAGGAACGGGTTCCTTAAATCCTTCTTCTAATTAGCAAATACCAATATTTTAATGGATCAAAAGGTAAAACCGTGCTAAACGTGGACCTGAGCCGCGATTGGCGAGGCGGCTTGCGGTCATTTCGAATGAGGGAGCCTTTTGAGAAGGAAACTTATTCCTGGAAAATCACTGCTTCTCACTTCAGGAAAACCAGCTGGACATGCATTACCATGGTATTGCTTCTTTAGCTTTATAGGAATGGGTGGTGCAGCGAGTAGTGCTGGGACAGTAAAATTGGTGCATTTTGCCATATTCCACGATGGCTCCTAGGATACGTGTTCATTTGGATTTCCTCCAGGTGCTCTGGTTTCCTCCCTCAGGCCAAAGATAGATATGTCTCAGGTGGATTGGTGACTCGAAATTGCTTTATGTGTGTGTGTGTGTGTGTGTGTGTGTGTGTGTCTCTGAGGGAGTGTGTGATTGCCATGTGATGAACTGTGATCCTCTTCAGGGTGTACTCTGTCTCGCACCCTGTGCTTCCTGAATAGACTCTGGACCTGACTTGATGATGGATTGGTGGATTCCATGAGTATCACACCATTAAACTAAATTTTACTTAGTAAATAATTCAGTAACAGTCACCATCATCCTCTCTGTTAGCTGTGTAGGGATGGAATGTCCCACATTCCTGCTGTGCGTGTTGTTTTCTGCGCCAGGGCTGGGGGGTCGAGGCCCTGGAGTCTGCTCGCGGCCCGCTTTATGTCTGCAGGGCGCGGCGGCCCGTGTTGTACTTCCTCCTTCTTGCCGCGTCGGAGCAGCACCTTCCCCATCAGGTCTCGGCGAATTACGACCCGTCGCCTCGTCATCTCGCCCGTTTACAACCGTCCTCGCACTTTTCCTTCCCCTCCGCCAATAACGGGGCCGAGCGCGAGCGAGCGGGGGCCGGCCGGGCCCTCACACGCGGCTCGCTGTTTGCTAAGAATGTGCCGAAGCCATTAAAATATTTTCCAGGCTTTGCAAGTTTTATGGGCATAATTTGTGTGGATGTCCCCCACTGTGCCTCCGCCGACTCTGCGCTCGGAGCGGGACCGTCGCTGCGCCAGTAGCTCCGCAGAGGGGGTGTGAGCAACAGCGCGGGGTGCGGAGCCAGGGTGCGAGCGCGCAAGCGGGACCCGTGGAGGAAGTCGAACACAGAAACACCCCCTTCTTTCAGCTCATGTCGTGATTTAACGCACTCCTCATCAACTTAGCACCGTTTTACTGCCATGAGGATATGACCGCAGCGGGACCGTGCGTGACACGGCTGCCTGGTTGCTTTTTTTTAGGGGGAGGGGTGCAAAACGAGAGGCCCCAATGCGGGAGACACACATATTTGGAGTCCAGATTCATCCACATGAGGAAGAACAACTTGTTTACTCTTTTGTTTACTCTGGGGCAAATGATGATGATGATGATGATGAGTGTTGTGCCCCAAACAGGTCCATCATTTACCTTTTTGGACCAGGTCCTCTGCTGGAACCTGGACTTCAAGCTGGGCTCAGGGAGTGACATTTACTTATTTGGAGAGACGGGGACCCCAGTTAGGGTACATTTTTGGGGAGTGGTGGTCATGGCCCTTGGGGGGCTTGTATTGATGTAGTGACATTTCACCAATCATAAAGGACCCAAAACAAACCGCAGTTTGTGTTTATAACTACCATTTAGTCATGTAGCTGATGCTGTTCACCAGTTTGTACACTACGCTACTTACAGTGATTTACCCATTTTTACTGTAGGGTGAAATACCATGGTCAACGGTACGGCAGGAAGAGCTCTAACCACCATGCCACCTGCTGCAAGGGATGTAACAGCCTTACATTATGAAGTATAAAGTGATGCTGGAAACTGTACATATTAATTAAGGCAGTTTGTTTCTAATGTTAATATATTCTGAAGCGTAAAGTTTTGCTTTGTCTCCTTTAGCTGATTTATAGCTGTTGCTCTCTCTCTCTCTCTCTCTCTCTCTCTCTCTCTCTCTCTCTTTCTCTCTTTCTCTATCGCTCTCTCGCTCTACTACAGCGAGTTCTGTAAAGAACGGCGGAGCTCGAGTGTCTGCCACCGGTACCCAGATGATGTTCATCTTCCCTACTGACCGTGGAATGCCCGTGTTCTCCGATTTCACATTCCCATGCTGGGCCTTAAACATGTCTGCTTTCTCATGGAGGGGACCCCGGGTTCGAGGCGGGAGCAAAGGGAAGTTTTACTGCTGCCACAAAGTGAAACAAGCAGACTTTATTAGTTCTTCCAGCCAAGGCGGAGGGAAGCTGTAAGCGGGAGAGAGAAGGAGGAAGGAGCAGATTTTTCCACGCCGCGATAAATCCAGAGCGGCGTGAGGGGTGCCGGGCGACGAACGCTCCGCTCTGGGCTCCTGTCTAAGGTGGAAAGAGGGGGAAATGAGCTCCAGGAGCAGCCCGTTGTCAGTCATGTGGCCTTAATGAGGTCCATACACTGCTTTTTCTCTGGCTCACACACACACACACACATACATAACCAGAAGGCCTGTGCTGGAAGGACAGAGCCGAGCAAAGCGCTATTTCGCTTATTCATTGCCATTATATCGCTAAACTAGCGTGCTGCCGACACGTAAAGCAATTCGAAGGACGTGTGATGGCAGCGCCCAGGAACTTGCTTATCGCTGTAAGGTTGTAATGAGTCTCCTGGCCTCCAGCTCTCTTTGCTCGTTTTGTCTGAAACATAAAATCACTCCGAACGCCCGCGCTTTTATATCCTCTCAAGACTCCTGTTAGAGATCTTTTCCTTTGGTTTGTATTGTTTACGAGAGCGCAGATCACTGCTCTGTTTTACAACCCTGGGCCGGTCTCCAACGTCGAATGAATTAAATGTGCTTGCGTCTCTTTGAAGGTTACGCTCCTGCCAAAAATGTGCGCTCGGCTCAATAAAAACCGCGACGCGCTAATGGCTTTTGTTTCTCCGGCGAACCGGCAATTAATGTTTTCTTTCCCTTCTCTCTCTCTTTTTTTTTTTTAACCGAGGACCCGCGGAGCAGCAAATCAAAAGTGTAATGAATTAAAGTTTATAATTGGTCGAGGATCGAAAATGACCTAATGACCGAAATGTGCAGCTGTTAAAAAAGCCTGAATGCGTTTACGATGTTGGAAGCGGCTTAGTGTTCATTTCCTCTCTATTTTTTGGGGGGGGTTGCGACCGCATCCACTGCAAGACATTTTTGCTGCCTCTAAATGAGATTGACGTTTCTGCGTGTGACCGTTCGGACAGAGCGACGCTCCCGAGCGATCGCCGCTTCGCATTTGGCGCCCGTGCCGCAGAAACGCAGCCCTCCCGTGATTGAAACGTACGGAATTTGGTAGCCCGAGAGTCGAGCTCTGCTGCGCCTGCTCACGCACGTGTCCGGTGGAGAAGACCGTGACCTCTCACCTTTCAGGTGTCCCCCATTCCAGCTGGTGATGACTTGTGATTTTTTTTTTAAAATGAACGACTCCTATAAGAGAGTGCTTTTATCGCTGCTCGCTGTTTTAGTGGAACATTTTACAGAGGGTTCAAGTGCAGGGCTGTTTTTTAACAGCTGCTTAACTGTTTCGCCACCTGCTGCCTGGCAGTTTTCGCTGTCCTCTCCAAGTGAGGACAGACTCCTCTGTATGGAATGGTGAACAATTCGCAAGTGACTCACTTCATACAGGTTCTTTTAATGTTATCCTTCGTTCATTTTCCGACACTTTATTTCAAGAGTGACTCACGATGTCAGCTTTGTACACTAAGCGTGTTACACTGATTTACCCATTTATATAACAGGGTCGTTTTTACTGTATCTGCTCAGGGTAAGTACCATATTGCAAGGTATTGCAGTGGGAGGGGGTGTTCGAACCTGGGTTCTTTGAACGCAAGGAGATCTCTCTAAGCACTGTGCCACCTAATGCTGTTAAAGCACGTTGCTTAAGGGTACAACTCCCACTGCAGCTTCCTGTCCGGGTCTTTAAGCTCTATGCCACCTGTGTGACCTGCGTGACCCCCGAGCCCCGTTTGGTCCAGGATCTGTCTCCCGAGCGCGTACGACGGACTGCTGTGTCCATCTGGCCCACGAGCCAAATCTGTCTGCGTCCACACCCCCCCCAACCCTACAGTGAACACATGCAGCGCTCGGTGCCGCCCGCGACACTCGCCGCTCCCTTTCACAGCCAAACATTTAGCCGCTGTTGCTAATTAGCCACTCTGGGAGGAGGAAAAACGTGGCACTTCAAAAGGCCTTGTGCATTTGGAGTCTCCGTCAGCATCTCCCCCCTCGGGGCTCGGAGGTCACTCTTCTCCGCCAGAGGAGGTAGGGCGTCCAAAGATGCGGACTTCTGGACCCTAACCTCTAACCCCCAGCTGGACAAATGAAAGCCAGGCGGGCAGCGGGATCCGCCAGCGTCCCATGCGGAGAAAGGGAGCACATCAAAGGGCCTGTTGGAAAAAGACGAGATGTGAGAGTGTGTGTGTGTGTGTGTGTGTGTGTGTGTGTGTGTGTGTGTGTTGGGGGGGACAAAAACAGATTACGTAAATAAATAAAAAAATAAAGCCAGCTGTATGAACTGCCCCCCTGGATCTGAGCGAGGCAGAGAGGACGAGAGTGACGACTTTCTCAAGTGACCACAGCTTGTCCAGGCCCTCGGGGAGAATTACTGTACCTGATTGGATAGACCCAAGTGTTCCTGGAGGGGTGAAAGGAAGGGTCTCACCCCTCCCCCATCAATAATACCTATAATGAAGTCGCCGGTCAGTGCTGAACCCCCAGGCCCTCCGAGACCTATTTGGATTGACTGATGATAGCAGGGGGTGGAGGGGAGGGCAGCCAGTACAGCAGGAGCCCGTGGGCCGAGATCATTTGATGCACATAGTATATTTGCATCCCCACTTGCAATGTTTACCTCGTGAGCCATCACACATTTCCAGGCCGTCATCGAGAGAAGAGTGCCAAATTTTTTGGAATTTGGGGAATCCAGGGTCAATCGCTTCTTTTTGACACGAACGGACGTTACCGGGCAGCACAGCCGCTCCGCACGGCTCTGCCAGCCATATGCAAATAGAGCGGGCGGACGGGTGGATCCGGGATTATCTGAGCGCCACGGCCCTTTCATCTCTCACCCCTGGTCCCCTTCCAATCGACTCATCACATTTGGCCTGACATTGTCCCCGAAAAAGGAGACACCACCCCCCCCGTCGCGTCTCATGCCCTGGGTCAAGAACACAGGCGTCTGATGCAGGTCGTACCCCGAACACCTGCCTTGCAACGGCGGGTCCCAGCTTGCTGCACGCGCACGATTCAGATGGAAAAATTATGAGCCATCAGGTATCTGACACTTTTCTCCAAGGCGACTGTCAATGTTACATTTGTACACTAAGCTACTTACACTGATTTACCTATTTGTACAGCTGGGCAATTTTACTGTATCTAATCAGGATAAGTACCTTGATCAAGAGTGCTACAGCGGGGATTCAAACTCATCTCCTTCGAGTGGTAGGTGACGTTACAACCACTACGCCCCCTGCTCTTATTAAATTTGGCTTTATTTCCACTTGACCCCCCCAACCCATGTTTCTGTCCTTCTCCCCTTGTCTTTATTTGTCATCAGGTTCCTGCTCCTGATAACAAGAGAGGTGGTCCGCGGTGTCAGCGTTTGCGGAATGTCTCTTTTCCCAGTGCACCCGGCTGTGTGAGTGGGGGCGCTATGCCCTTCCACACCCCCCAGAAAAATCTCCCAAATCTGCCCTGTCCACTGGCCCTCTTTGTTCTCACATGAAAATCAATTGGCTTGAAGACCCCCGATAATCCTGCCTTCGCCGGGGACAATGGGCGCTTGTGCGCCGCCCTGCTGGACCGAGAGCCGGGATGATGCGGCTGTCCGCTCCGATTGCGGCCCTGTCAGGTGCCCACGGGCGAGCTCGCTTTGTAGTGCCGAGCGTCCGCAGAGCCGAGGGAGGGGCGCGCGTGTTTGTGTGTGTGTGGGGAGAACGGCGCACTGGGCTTCACGTTGAAAACGTTTGCCATCATAATTTCCTGTGTAGTAGCGCCGAGCTTCCACCCCCCACCCCGCCCCCAGCTTCATGGCAGCCCTCACCCCCTGAACGCTTTTAATGAAGCCCGACAGCCGCGCAGACCGGAGACCCTTCTGTGAACAATGACCTCCTCCCTGGAACAGCGCCCTCGACAGCCCGGTTAGCGCTCGGCGTGCGGAAAGCGCCGGACACAGAGGGGCGCTCCTGATGACCACCAACGCCCAAATGGGAGCGCACCTTTAGTGTCCTCACCGCGCACAGATGGTCAGCCGGCGATCGACGCACTTACAGTCACAGGAACCTCCCCAGTAACACACATCTATCTCATTGTGTGCGTTTCACACACTCCATATTGTTCACCGACACTCCTGCTTTTCGCCGTTTTCAATGCCGTGGGGGACACCGGGATGACAAATAAAGTCATGCCGCGAAACACACAGTAATCATTTTTTGTCTTTTACAGTGTTTGGACAAGGAGACACCAGAGATTTTATTGCTGCTTTGGGATGTTTTTAATGGCTCCCATGTGAATTCAACAGGTTTGTTCTTTGTCAACAAAATGTTTGTTTATTCACGACTATAAGAACTGGGCACGAGCATCATAGTGCAGACTCATGTTCTTCCTAATTATTATAATAAGCTGTGCAGGTGGGGATGTGTTTTTCGGGGACAGGATTTAAATATCAGTTATTATGTATTGTGTACAAAATAAACACAGCCCAAACCCCCAGAACACCGCAACACATAAAGCCACAAGGCTTTAGCGGATCGGTCGCTGTTATTACCTTTAATACTGGGTTTTACTCTGTCGAATTTCCCGCAGATGGGGAATTCAGTTCAATTCAACTTATTCTTATAGACACAGAGTTATGAACAAAGGATCAGGAGACTTAACAGATGAAAGACTGACGATACGGTAAATCGCTACAATAACTGTATTAATTATTAAAGCCGTAAAGTTAAGCCAACTGGCCACAGGAGGAAAGGAAAACAAAAAAACTCCCAACCGAAAGGCAAGAGTGGAAAATAAAGCTCTAGGGGTGCCCGTGGCTGCCTGGCCCTCGCGGGCATTCCAGATAGAAGAAGACAATCAAAGTCACTGCCCCGTCTTTCCGCAGCGTTCTCCACCTTTTTCCTCGCATTTTTACTCCCCGGAAAAGCGCCTCGCGGTCTCGCTGACCGCTAATAAAATTTTAGAAGAAATTTTAAGCCGACACACTTCAATGGACGGGCCGTGTCGTCGACGTCGCCCCCCCCCGGGGACGCTCGCGGTTTCGGCCGGACCGCCGGACGCCGGAAAGCGCGCTTTGAACTCTCCGAAAGGGCGGCCCGGGTGCCGGCGGAGCGCAGGCGAGCGCAACATCACAGCTACAGTCCCCCTTAATTACAGTCACTGTTATGGCTGCAGAGGAAAAAAAAGAGACGAGGCCGGAACACAAAGGAGCCGGTCCACAGAGGAGTTTTATTACCCTTCCCGCGCCTTACCTTTTCTGTGTTTGGCAAAGAGCGCGAACAAAGGCAGAATCCCACTGATTTAAAACTAGCAGAACGGCGAAACAACAGGACACAACTGATCGCTCATGCATGACTGGGATTAGGAGGGAAGTATAAAAAGAGGGGAGAAGAAAGAGCGCCACAAAAGGAACAGGGCCTGACAAACTTTTTCTTCTTTCTTTCCAGGGTGAAAGGGAGAGAAACAGGTCCAGTCGCATGAAATGATATATAAAGAAAGATTAACAAATAGAGGCAATCCATTTTTTACCCTCCGTACAGCTTCTTTCTGCTCCCCTTTAAACGGGAATAAAGGGCGAGAGGCGAAGGTCGCGGGCAGCCAGCGCCGCATAAACCCGCCTTTAAAAACAAATTAGCGGCGCGGCCGCCATTGTCCGCCGTGGAGCTGTTTGTTTTAAGTTTCGTCTTGAATTTGCTACGAATTCATCATGGTGAGAAATGACGGGTTTGTTTCGGTGACGGCGATGGACCGGCTAACAAGATGGTGTTTTACCCCCCACCAAAAAAAAAAAAAAAAAAAAAAACACAGCTTGTGCTATATGGAGATCATCCAAAAAATGTTTTTGCACCTCCGCTCTGTTTTGGAGCCGTTCCCAATTTTCACTTTTGCATTTAACATTTCCCTTAAAGAGTGAGAGAGAGACACGACGCGATAAAGTCACCGTCCTCCTCCTTTCAACAGCCATGGACAAATTGCGGAGGGTTTTTGTTTTCAGAGGTCAAAGGTCACCTTTGCTGCCATCTTGCCTTCCCTCACGTGAGTTCGTGTGAACTATGGAGGCGAGGATGAAGGCACCGTGCAGACTTACACGCAAGGGACCTTCAGGGCCCCAGTTCGACATGTACCGTGGTAAGAGTCGACCGCATTTGGTGCGAATTCATCACGGTGAAAAATAACGGGTTTGGTCCTGGTCTTTAGATCCGTCGCTTCTTACTCTGCACGACAACAAACGCTTTTAGCAGCGACCAGTGAAGGTGGCTCACTTTTAGTATAATATACCGTATATAATAAAACGCACAGCTTCTTGCAGATATTATGGGGATGATAATGATTGTTATGAATTCATTTTGCGGACTCTTTTCTGCATACAACGTTAAGCTACTTTATGATGATTTACCCATTTGTAATCTTACTTTATCAGTTCAGGGTACTGTAGCAGGAGGGGGATTCGAACCCAGCTTTTTCAGGACCGTTGTGCAGGATTGGTAATTCACGTGGGCTCAGCATATTTACTACATTCTTGACATCCTTACTGTCGATTACATGAAGGGAGTCCGTGGCGGGAGGTACATGGGTGATAGGCGTTACCGTGGTACGCGGTGAAGTAGCCAGGGGTAACTGGTATGGAGAGTGGTTGTTAAGGAGCAGCACATTTGACCCAACAGCTCTTGGTTTAGACATCAGAAGAGGAACTTGTGAGACTAACGTTGTTTCTGGTTAAGAGGAAAAGCAAAAGACGCCAGATTCCCAAGATGGTATGAAAAATGTGACACTGATTTCTTTGACACCGATTTCACTTTCGTTCTATGAAACTTGATGAATGTTCAAAATATCCACCTTTGTATGTGGACAGCAAGCAGTGGTCAAAGCCGTCAGCTCGGAATTGAAAGGTTCTGGGTTTGAATCCCCGCTTCGGCTGCAATACCCTTGATCAAGGTACTCACCCTGAACTGCTATGGTCAAAATTACCTTGCTCTATAAATAGGTAAATCATTGTAAGTAGCTTAGTGTCCAAACATGACATTCTAAGCTGCTTTAGGAAAAGGTATCAGTGAAATAAGTTAATAATAACGTATGAAAACAACGTGCATCATGTGAGACGTCTCCACTGGACACCTGGAGCATCGCTGGAGAAGAAAAGTTTCCGGAAGCTCGAAACATATATGGGGTTCTTTTAAAGAAACGTGCCCTCCCTTCCCCCCGAGTGCCGGCTGTGTCGGGCAGCTGAGCTCGGCGAGCGGAGCTGGCGCTCTCCCAAAGTCGACAGCTACCGACTCTGTGGTGCTCCAGCATCACAACAGAGGCGCGCAGCGGAGGAGCAGAGGAGCGGAGAAGAAAAACGCGAGCAGCCTGTCAGCAACGTGACGAAAAAAAAATGTGCAACACGAGTCCTGCGCCCACCCGTTCATATGCGAATTTGAATTTCTGAAAGTTTTCTAAAAATATTGCTTTGAAAGCATCGAATCGCGATCGTCCGCTAATCCAGCCAGACTGAGTCAACCCTCATGCAAGTGGGAACCCAATTTTTTGAGAAGCAAAGACAATTTCCCCTTAATTAAATGCTACCTGAAATTGTCCAATAAAAGCTCTCACTTCAGCATGGCTGTCATTTACAATTATCCGCTATACTGTGACTTACACTGTTACTACTACATTGTTAACTACTTACTGTGATTGACACCGTTGGGGAATTTTTACTGTATCAGTTCAGGGTAAGTACCCCAATTAAAGGTCCTGAAGCCAGTGGTGGGGATTCGAACCAGTGTCCTTTGAGGCCACAGCAGCTGCTCTAACCACTACTCCATCTGCTGTTTTCCTCTAGCTCTCTTGAGACCAGTCGCTCATCGCCATCATATTGGCTGCTGAGGCAGGACCTTCTTATTGGCCTTACTGGTCCTGTCCTCTGGCCTGGAGGCAGACCGCCTGGGCTCAAATGCAGGGTAACGTGCTATGGCGTCACGGTTGAAGCCTAATGTTGCCCCCCCCCCCCAACTCCTCTGTCTCCCTCTGTGAGGAGCAGAATGGCAGGAAGAGACCGGGGGTGTCTCCCCCGCAAGGCGGTGCCTGAAGGGACAAGCGTCCTGCCTGCGGCTTTGTCCTGGAGCTTCAATGGACTGGAAATGCGGTTCGGGACAGGAACTCGACCTCAAATGTGTCGCACGCGCGTTTCAGCCAGGTGATGGATGGGCGGCGGGGGTTCACTCCATCTAATATTTAATCAGGAGCCCCTTTGGGCTTTGACCCAAACGGGGTGGGTCGGGGGCAGTACCTATGGTGAGACCGATATGGTGTCACCGAAAGTTTCAGGTAGCTGTTTGTGATCGTGGCGGTCGCTGTTGCGCACTTTAACGGTCCCCATAATCGGGTTTTAAAAGGCACGCTTTCTCATCTCACGGAACACCTAAACAGTGAAACGGTAAAGGCGGTTCAGCCTGAGGGGGTCAGTGTCCGAAGGAGTCGCTTGGAGATCCGCCTCTCCTACCACCACCAGCTCAGGAGTACCCCATGTCTGCTGGGAGTGAACGCAGACCTGCCGGACCACGACGGTCCCACGGTTCACACCTTCCAGCGCCGTCCTCAGGGTCCGACACAGGTCATTAAATTTCAACCGGATGCCTGAAGTTGTATGTGGTGGATAGCACTACTGCCTTTGGCTCCAGTGGTCACAGGTTTGAATCCCACCTCCTGCTGTAGTGCCCTTTAGCGAGATAGTTGCCTTAAATTGCTTCAGTAAAAATGGCACAAATGGGTAAATCGGCGTAAGTTGCTTTGGAGAAAAGTGCCAGATAAATGAACGATTATAAATACATCAGCGGTTTCCGGTCGAGTGCGGGGTCGACCCTTAGAGTCACCGGTTCACCTGGAACACGCGTCTTTGTGTTGTAGGAGGACACACGTGAGAACGTGCGAACTCTACACGGACCGAGCCACGCTGGAACCGAATGGCCAGGAATTCCGAGGCTAATCGATTAAATCTGTCTCCGAAACCTGTTGTCTTGTGTATTTAACTTGAAATTTATTCAGCGCTCCATATTTTACATGTAAGGTTGGCGGAGGCGTGGCCCTTTCCCTCGTGCCATAGAATGTCGGCTCATAAATCCGCGGCTCGGCCTTCTCAAGTGGCCTTTGTGCTGCTTTCAGCGAGACAAACAAAAACAAACAAACAGAGGGGAGAAAGGGTCCATAAAGGACTTTGCAGCAGATGGGTCACATGCTGTCCAGGGAGAATCCATCCCATCGACCCCATTCAGGCAGCCCCGCGGAACTGACAGCCTGCCCAAATACCTAACCCGAGAAAGAAAGCGGAGAAGGGAGGCGGGGCGTGCGGACGCCCGGGACAAAATAAATAAGATAAATAGCGTGTTTGACTGATGGATGGAGTCAGGGACTGAGCAACAATGTGACGCAGATGAGACCACAAAGGGGCCGAGCAGCGAATGTAAGACGTCGCCCCGAGTCCTGAATTCTCTCCCTTCTTCCCCCCCTTTTCTCTTAATTGAAGGAGCTTGCTGTGCACATTTTTATGGGGTTTCCACTTGTGTGCGTGGACACCCCGCCGTCCCTTTGTCTCCCTTTGTCTCTTTGGGAAAAGTCGGGCCGGGACTCGGGGCGACGGATGCCGCGGCGTCATCAGGTGACCGGAGTTGTGCGGGGACCCAGCATCCTCTCCGCACAAAGGGCTCCATTCACTGACCTCCGGCACGACGCAAACCACAAAGGCATTTATTCGCAAACGGCAAAAAGTCTGTCGAGAATTACGACTCCGCTTTGGGTTCGAGTGCTTTGGCCGAGCGCTTGGAACAAGCAACAAAAGAGCGAAAATGTGCTTTTGGTTTAATGAAGGTTTAATGAACGATTAACGGAGGTACCTTTCAGCCCGGGTGCGGCAAGATGGGAAAAACGTCCTTCTCCGCAGAAGTGAGATGTTACTCTGCGCTTCGACATCAAACAACAGACGGGGGGAGAAAGATAAATACGGGCCTGCGATTGAAATCCACATTCATGCGGTCCCAATTTTCCTTCTGGGAAAACGCAGTGTACCAGATAGCTGGTTTCATTTGATCTCTTCTGAAAGAGGGAGAAGATGTGTAAACCTCGAAGCCTGTGATCGCAGCCTAGTGCATTGGCAGAAACAGTCAATTATATTGAAAATGGCAGGGAGGAGGAGGAGAGGCGAGCCGTTTGAGCGGTGGAACATATTTATTGCGAACGCGCGAGAGCCGCGGAAGCGGAACCGCAGTTGAGTACAAACAGAGTAAAATGCGGTTTTTGTGGGACCGACATGGTGCGCGGCTCGGATTCGTGGCGGTGCTTCGCGGGTCAAGACGACGTGGTCACAAGTCAAGAAAGTGGCTGTTTTTCTGGGCTTTTAAAGGATTTTTGCAGTGGACGTGGCCACTGCTGTGGAGTATTGCTCTTTTTAACCAATGTTTTTGACTGTTTTCGAAACACGATGAAAGAAGCGTTCCAGCCATTCTCTCTTGCGAAAATGCAAGTTTTAAAGAGCATGATTTAACGCTCCTTTACCGTCCCTTCATAAGTTGGCTGCATCAGATGTTATATTCTACAAAATGCCTTTAAAAACCTGATAAAGAGGTATGGGGTTAGGGGGGTGCAGCCACTCGCTTTTGCCATCACATAATGACAATTTTTGATGAAGCCGCTGAAAGGAGACCAAGAAGAGTTTCATACACAATGACGCTGGGAGTAGGCGCGAGACAAGAGCAGGCAGCTCCGGTGCTTCTCGCAGAAATACGGTGGAAATTGTTGGGCAGATTTGATTTATCATTATATCATAACCTGCTTTTTCCAGAAACTGCATCATTAAATCGTTCTGTCAATACCAGCAGTTATTCACACCGCACTCCTTTGTATCCCTTGGGTGTATTTATGACTATAAGGACTTTATTCTGAAAAAAGTAGTCCAC
Source organism: Scleropages formosus (assembly GCF_900964775.1). Lineage (NCBI taxonomy): Eukaryota > Metazoa > Chordata > Actinopteri > Osteoglossiformes > Osteoglossidae > Scleropages > Scleropages formosus. The sequence continues at coordinate 23,036,538 of NC_041818.1, forward strand.
GTTACGTTGTTACACTACTTTCCATGTTTTGCCCATTTATACAGCTTGGTAATTTTACTAGAGTCGGTTAGGGTAAGCACCCTGATCAAGGATGAATCTGAACCTGGTTTTTTAAGAGCAAGGTGCAGCCGTAACCACTACGCCCCCTGCTGCTCCCGGACACTGTGCTGAACAAAGACCCCAAAGGAACGTTACTATCGAGGGGGCAGGTACGCCTTGTACGCACTTGTTCTGATTTTTTAGCAGTGCTGTGATTTGCTCACGGGGGTGTCTCCGTAGGTACCACACGGGCAGTTTTCTCCACTCAATGGGCGGGACTTGCATTGTAATTAGGAGGGATCTTGTCAGTCACAATTTACATTTATTCATTCAGCTGGGTAATTTTCTTGGAGCAATTCTGGGTAACACCTTGCTCAAGGGTACTACTGCCAGAGGTAGGACTCGAACCTGCGACCAGTTTGGGTCCAAAGTCAGCAGCTCTAACCACTATCAGCTACCCCCAGTCATGTGTGGAAACACAGCACATGACTCGTAACTGGTTGCATTCTCCGATGGGCTGTGTGCGCCGGCGTGGTGCGTTTGAGGTTTCTTTTAATAATAACGCCCAAACACACCAGTGGTGTGTGTGCGCTTCGGGATTGTCGGAACTGCGAAAAGCTCATTAAAAAGAAATAAGGGACTCCAAGTTCCAGCGCTGAAAGAATGTGTGATTTGTCTCGCTTAAATAGCTTAATAACACATAATGGACGTGTGCCGTCATCCGAATCAAACTTGCAGTCAGATCTCGGAGCGACGCCAGTTCCGCAAATGAGTCGAACTCGCCGCGTCTCCGGGGCTCCTCGACGCCGGACCCCTGTTTGTCGCTGCTATTAGTCCACATTAGTCACCAACCGGAATCCCCTTGGAAAAAGCACATCACATACACACATCTTCTGAAGTAGGCCAATTTAAGAATTAAGTAATAATTAATAATTAATTGTACACTTTGTGCTACATTCAATATACACCACAGCCGACTTAGTCTATATGAATATATTTAAAAACCGACGAGAATATTTTCAGTGGGCCAGCTTAGGCACTGTGAAGATCACTGATGTAGGCTGTGTTGAAACAGCGCTCTTCTCACACTGATCCTCCCTCGTTTGTTTAGGAACGTGGTGATTGCAGCATCTTTCGGGGCCAATCGCGAGGCACAGCTGTAGTAGGGCTCCTCTCCGCTGAAACCCTGCCAGTTCTCAGTTTTAGCTCTGATGTGGTTCAGTGAGCTCCCCCTGGCCCTCAGAGCTGCTGAGTCCCTCCTAGTCTCAAAACACAGACTAGACTGTCCCAGACCAACTTTGTTCTTCAGCAGCTTCATTAGTTTGTCCTTCACCACCAGTTACCTTTCGTCTACATATTTGCTGTTTGTATGTCATGTCATGGGCAGCAACTTGAGAAATGTGTTCTAAGTGGTGCAAACTATCAAACAAACTCATGTGTCTCAACCTGAAGCTCTTTGTTTCTCATGCGCTGTCACACCTCGCATTTTGGTGTGAGGTGAATGTGCGCCCTCTCGGGTTTTTTTCCTTCATTCGTTGCTAAGTTATTAATATTAACTATTTGAGTGCCAAAGGTGCTTATTCAACTGTCTTTAGGAATTATATATAGTTTAATGAAGATATACACTATTTACAGTTGTCCACTACACATGTGCTATCAATTACACACACATCTACATCACATCCCATAAGTTTCCAAATGAACCCTTTAAATAGCCTCCCTTCATTCTTGTAGGAAGGACTGAACCATTTACACAAAAGGGGGGGGGGGGGTAAATCACAATGGCAGAGACCTGAACCAAGTAAAACACTGACCTACATATAATATGTAAGTTACACATCAATACTTTTCAACAGGCCTGTGCATGAATGTCACTTCCTCTTAAGTTACACTTCACCATTATAAATTACAATGAAAATTCAAAATTGATTCATTCCAAACTTCCCCAGCGATGAGGTTTCCCATGTACCTCAAACTGAGCATGTGCAGCACCGACCCGGGCTATATTTAATACCGCTGAAAACGTTACTTTAGTCTTTTTCCTAGGCCTGAATGCTAATGGATAAGTAATGCATAAGTGAAATACAAATGTTACACATTGTATTTAACGCCTATGTAATAACAGCGAGAGTGGAGTTGGGTGTTTGTATATAGCCAACTAAGTGTTTGGACCTGCTAAGTTTTACCGTGAGGGATGAAGGACTTTCTTGCTAACACTGGGATACACCAGCTGTGTTACTGATTTTTTTTTTTTTGAAAAAAAAAAAACCCCTAAACTGTATATGGTTTAACTGGGGGGTGCAGTGGCGCAGCTGGTTTGGCCAAGGCCTCCTGTGTAGTGGGTCTGAGGTTCAAGTCCTGCTTGGGGTGCCTTGTGGTGGGCTGGCATCCTGTCTGGAGTGTGTCTCGAGCCTCATGCCCTCTGTTGCTGGGTTAGGCTCTGGTTTGCCAAGACCTTGCTTGAGCCAAGTGGTTGTACGCTGTGTCTGTGTGTATATGGTTTAGGGTTAGAGCTCCTCTGAATGAGGGTTTAGGGATAGAGTTGGACTGTAAATGTGTAATCCTGACCACAGTTAAACAAGGAAGTTTCAACTAGTCCATCAGCAGCGGATGAAGTTGTTCAAACATCAATTTATTTAGCAGACACTTCTTTTCTCCAAAGCCACTTCCAATGAACCCTATGTAGTGTTATCAGCCCATGCACCTTATTCACCATGGTGACTTACACTGCTAGATGCACTACTTACACTGGGTCACTCATCCATACATGAGTGGAACACACTCTCTCTGTCACTCACGCACTATGGGGGAATCTGAGCAGCATGTCTTTGGACTGTGAGAGGAAACCAGAGCACCCAGAGGAAACCCACACAGACATGGGGCAAACATACAAATTCCACACATATTGAGCAGGGACCAAACCCACATCCTCTTGCACCACCCAGGCACTGCGAGATAGATACTTGCCGTGCCGCCGTGCCGCCGTGCCACCGTGCCGCCCAAACACACGTACAGACACTGCATCACAGACATTGGTGCAAATTGGACCCAAACTTCAGGTGCAGGCTGCTGTGTGAGGCCTGCTACTCCACAGATGCAAACTTTGGCCATGTTTCACCGCGCATGTTTACACGAGGGCCCTTGGGTCTGTCCGGCACCTCCGTTCCCAGGCTTTCTGAACAGTTTTAGTTTGAGCGACAGGGTCACGGGTTATAAACGTCATCCACAAGGGTCATCGATCATGTGTAATTTATGTAAGATCAGTGTATCATTTTTACACACAGCCATTCTGCGCTGTTTAGTAGTAGAATTTACTGCGTCCTCCTCACCGGATGATCCAAAGGGACGGAGCCTAACAAATATGATCTGTTTGAACTTGGATCCCGGGAGGATTATTGTGGAGCCGAAACACAGAATATGTTTGCGTATGAAGCGTTGAGTCCGTGGGTCCATTCAGACCCCCCCCACCACCAGCCCTGAGGGGCAGTGCGAAGAGACCCATTGCACTCTGGTTAAAATAGTCACAAATCACAGCTCGTATCACAGCTTCCTCCGGAGGGCTTATCTACCTTTCCATGATGAGTTTTTCTGCGTTATTGAAAGTATTCATAATTTGTATTTTTTTTAATATTTTAGTCTAGTAATTATTTGTCTCGGTTTCTTTATTCCAAGTGGAGAGTCATGCTGTCCTGCTTGTGCGAAACTCCCTTCCTTTGCTTTTAATTTGTCTTGTTAATTTTCAGTTCTAATAAGTGAGAAAGGACTGGTGGTCGGCGATGACTTTGATCCTCTGCCTTCGAGGCGTGAAAGCAGGTTACAGAAAAGCTCATAAAGCCAAATAAATATCCATTTAAAAAACTTTCTGAAACCCGTCTGTTTCACGCGGAATGTCTTTTTTTTTTTTTTTTTTTGCCTAACAGTTCTGGGCGGCGATTTTTCGGCGCATCCCACTGTAGCCCATTTTGATGGTTTATTTTGACACCGTAAGAGTAAATAAGTCCTTTCAGTGCTGACCACAACTTTTCACCTCCTTCTTTTCTCCCACCTTTATTCATTTTCACCTCTTTTCTCATCCTGATGCTTCTTCAGTGTTTCCAGCCAAAGAAGCGAAAGAAAGATTTGCCTGTCCTACAGCTCTAGAAATATGTCACTATGGCCTAAAAACAATAATAATGGGTTCATTCATGTTACACTTTTCTCCAAAACGACTTAGTGTTAATATGCTTTATTTACCCTTCAATATAGCTGGGTAATTTTTCTGCAGCAATTGAGGGTAAGAACCTTGCTCAAGGGTACTATAGCTGGAGGTGGGATTCAAACCTGTGCCCTTTGGGTACAAAAGCAGCAACTTTAACCACTACAGTATCAGCTGCCCAACTACGTTTTTATGTACATTTTATGTGCCTCTACATTAGAGGCACAGTGTTGAAGAAACAGGTTTTTATTTTTTCAGACTGCAGGTTGTTTCCCCACCCATTTTCTTTATGCTTCAATCTGTCAGATGAGCATCAAACAGGAATGTTCTGTTTCAGGTGTGTCTGTCCTTAAATACCCCACTAATCTGTGTTACTATAAATGAACAAATAACTTACGGAAACAACGTGACAGCTTTCAGTTGTTGTGGGCAGTTCGTTTTGCACATTTTCAGTGTAACGCAGAAGGAGAGAGTTTAGAAAGTGGTTTTTAGAAAACAGTGGCAGAGCATCATAGCGCAGCACCAGTTGTGGCCACAACAGAAACACAACACAGTAAAAGAGGGGTGGGGGCAGAAGATGCCTATCAGGCAGGAGGCGGATGCCCGAGAGCCCCCCCCCCCCATTGATCGCGATCCTGGAGAGGTACGGCTGGGTGGAAGAGGCGCGCGGGACGCCTGGCCAATCCATCCCTTCAGATCGAGCAGCATGTCCGAGGCGCCTGGCGCCTTTGCGGAGCTGCCAGCATAGGAGCAGCGGTGGAGTCCTGCCATAGCCGATGGGGACTGCTGATAATCTCTGGATTGTTCCAGAACCAGCCCAAAAAAAGGGAAAAATGGGCAGGAGAAGTATGTGGAATGTTCCAGAATGGGCAGAAAGAAAAGATCTTTTAATGTATGTTTTATCAATTCTGAATAAATCCCAGTAGCAGTTGACGCGACATCCTCACTGAGACATTGCAGCTGCAGCCTTACTTAAACTGCCATGAAAATGTCCCCCCCCCTTTCAAATAATGTGTCGACCAGCGTACCCAGTGTTTTGCACGTGACTATAGTGGCAGTAATGTGATTATATGCGGGTCTGAAAGGACCTGGGTTCGGATCCCACGTGAGATACCTTGCCCTGAACTGACAGAGTATAAATGACCTGGCTCCATAAACGTGTAAATTAATGTAAGTAGTTTAACACTGAGTCACTTTGCAGAAAAGCATCTTGTAAATAAACATAAATATACTCCACAAGTGTACTAAACACACATGTGGAAGTACCACTTTTACCTAAATATAGTGTAATCTGTGTATTTCTACTGAAATGTTAATCACTGTTGAATGAGTGTCTAGAAGTGTAGTAAAAATCCCTAGAGAGCTCAGACCTGTGAACCTCTGGTCCCCTGGGTGTGGCACCTGCTCAGGTGTGCTCGGTGATGGGGATGAGGTTGTAACCATGACAATCGCTCGCCGTAGCTGTGCTGCGAGGAGTCGGTGCGCATCGGCTCAGGCAAGGCGAGGACCCCCCCCCCAGAACAACCCACAGAGAGAAAGTGCGCCCCCTACTGTCTCACATGCCGAACGACGGAAGGCCTTAGGGCCTCAAGGGGAAGGAAAAAAAGATGCCGGAGTGGCCACACTGAGTTCCGCTTTTGATTCCGACGTTATTCTCTTTATCCGCTTTCTGTCCCGAGTTACAAAGACGGCCGGCGCTTTCTCCAGCTGACCGCTGCGCGGCTGTGGAGTCGACGGGAAGCTGAAAAATACCGCGTTTGCAGGGAGAGATCAGAGCGCTCACTTATCTCGGCTGCGCGTGTCATTGAGCAGCCAAGGCGCCGTTGTGCCGGGCTCTCGCGCCGCTCCCGCAGGTGCGCTCCAGCTGTACTAATGAACGTCCTCGCCGGGCTGAAAAAGAGCCAGATGAAAGGGAGGCGAGGACGCTGCGCTCCGAGCTCCGGGATGCCCCCCGCGCCCCGCACCGAGAGCTGGATGAAAACACGCGGCGCGCAAAGCGATTCGTCTGCGCCTCCTGAGGCCTCCTCTCTTTTCGCGAACTGCTTGTGCGCCAGTTGGTCCGAGAGCGGCGCTTGCTGTCTGCAGGCCTCGGGGGGGCAGCGGCGGCCTCGTGCCGCTCTTTTCCGCAAGTGATTGCGCGTGGCACGTTGGGTGTGCTGCGGTGGAACCGATCGCGTTACCCACCCAGGCTGCGCGGAGGGCCGTGCCGGCGAGCGCGCTCCTTGCAGATCTCGTCTTATTGCCGTCTTGGGCCTGTGCTGCTGCCGCTGCCGCCGCCGCCGCCTCCGCTCACACCCTTCACGACTGACATATTTGTGTTACCTGCGCAAGGTGATAAATGCTGAGCTTCGCTTCGCCGGTCCTCCCAATCCGCCCAAGCGAGCACAGCTTACGCGGCATAAAGGGGAAATATTTAACCGGCGACAAGTGTATTATTAAAATGTGACGTGGCTCTGGATTCAAACTGTCACGCCGTTAAAGGAGGAGGGTGTGAGTTCTCCCTCCCTTCCTCGACGTCCTCGAGGCCCCGCTGGAGAATGCCTGTTGTATTAGAGAAATTAAGCCATGTGGCAGCGCTGTGCGCGGCAGGGGGTCTCGCCGCGATGCGCACGAGGCAGGAGCCATGACTGCTGTGTTAATTCAGCACATTATTCTATTTATTCCCTTCGCTCCTTATGGAGTTGCACATCTTCACTGACAGTTTTACACTTGGTGCATTTATGCAGCTGGATAGATTCATGGAGCAGCTAAGCCAGGTGCAGCAGCGCATCCGATTCCGGGTCGGACCACATTTGTACAGCTGTCTCGGTCACTAGAGACAATTACCAGGGTAAGGTTCAGGTTATAATAGGACTGTATACCACACTTGTAGTTCCTGGTTTTTCCATTGCACTGATCCTCCACTAGAGGACAGTGTTTCCCCAAAGTTAAATACTTGTTTTAAAAAAATGCAGCAACAAAGCACCATTTTATTAGAGGAAAAGTGATGAACAGTAAGGGGTGAGCAACAAATAAGAACGAACACCATCAGATGTGGAGTATGGTAAAAATTAGTCCGTGGTTGCAAAAGGCATAAATATGCTTAAACGTGGAAACGGTCATCATGCAAGTGTCCAGTGGCCACAGTCCATCGCATCTCTTGCCACGGCCTGTCCTGGTATCGGTTTGTTGAGCGCTGTGGTGTTGCGAATTACTGCCATCAGATTCATTCCTGTTCCTCTTCTAGTTGAGCAGGGGAGTTTAGATCCATCAGCTTTTTAGAAAACACATTCATTACAAACATGTAACATTTGCATTGACTCATCCAGCAGATGCTTTTGTCTGATGCGATGTACAACAGAGCAAACAAGAGTCCGTTTCACAACAATCAAAGAGTTATACAGACACATGACTGCGTATGTTTTACAGACACATGACTGTTGAAACATGACCAGTTTGTCCAACACCATTGCTTTTCTCAGTGTGCAGTTCAGGAGCAGCTGCCCATAGAATTGACTGGAAATGCAGTGATGATCAAGACTCTGATATGATGCAAATTCACGGAGCAGCCACGAGTGGAGTGGGTCTGAAAGAGATGTGACCTGAGACCTTCTTAAATACTGGCAGGGATTCAGCAGCTGTGAGTGACGGAGGGAGCGCATTCCACCACATTGGAGCCAAAATAGAGAAGCTTTGGACTTTGTTTTTGGACCCCCTGTGAGCAGGAACACCAGGAGACCAGAGGTGGAGGAGCTCGGTGCTCTGACTGGGGCGTACTGAGTACTATCGGGGTGCAGATCTTTCGATCATCCTGTGGGCTTTAATAGTCTTGATACGGACGCTAGTAGCGGGTTATGGATATGATTTGGAAGCTGAGATTAAATGAAAACCTGGTCAGTTTGTGTCCAATTCAGAACATGTGAAGGTGAGCCTACAACTGAGCTCCAGGGCAGAGCTGGGATCCCCCTGAAGTGGAGAGGGCGGAGCCAAACACTGAGCCGATGTCATTTATTTCAGCAGCCAGCTTTGTTGGACACAGTGATGATTTACTGGAACGCAGAGGACATCCCCCTTCCTCTCCACCGTCTCCAGATTGTGTGGGGCCTGTGATTGTGTTACACATTAGTGCAGCACTTAGAGCTGATGCATTGTGGGCCAAGGGTGGAGGTCAAGGGCGGAGTAGCTGAGATTGTGGCGTGTCGCTGGTTGGGAGTGTGCGGAGAGCGCTGAGGGGCACTGATTCTGACCACACAGCACCGTGGCGAGGGAGATGCAGTACCAGCGCAAAGTATGAGTGCAACACCTGGACGGGACGAACTGGACAGATGAGAGCAGAGACACCCCGCAGCAGCTGTCCTACATCTGGGAACAGCTGGGGCAACTCGGCGCCTCTTCTCACTAGACTGGTTAACAAAATACTGTGTGAATGAAGTGGTTTCGAGGGGGTGTACTCAAACTTTTGACTGGTGCTCTACAAGTCCCCCGCCTGCTTTCTTCTGACTTGCGCGTGAAGGACGGAGCGACCGGCGCCGGCGCGAATGCCGAACCCAGCGCGGGAAGGCCGGGCGGCCCTCGGTACGAGCTAGGTGGGCCGTGAGCCACTAATCTGAGGCACTCTGTTTAATTAGTGTTCTGTAAGCCGTGGATTGACCGCGCAGCCCAGACTCGGGGCGCCGTGGATCTCGCTCAATGTAGGTTAATGGGATGGGATCAGAAGCGACCGCAGTGCTGGCATCGCCTGCTGCGGCCTGGTGGGCGAGTTCCCTGCGGTCGTGTTTTAGGACCGCGTCCAGCCGTCCTCTCCTCTGATGACAGGTAAACACAACTAAGAGATGAAACGCGCTCACCTGTCAGCTCAGCGTGATCGCTGGCGTCTCTTCTCACGGCCGAGTTCCCGAACGCGCGACTCTTGATCTATTATGGACGCGATCAGCTCCTGTCAGACATTGCACCCGGCACACGGCCGTGCTTTGGTCGCGTCTCCCCACTTCGCTGGTGCCTCTTCATCACTCGGGGCCCCCCCAAGCGCAGCCCAGCATCAGGGTGTCTGTGTTGCAAAATTGATGCTGACCAATGGATGATGACTGGAGCACATCGCGATGCACTTCTCACCACGACCAGCAGGTGGCAGCGTCTCACCCCAGATGCTGCCAGCTCGGTTTTTCGCCAAATTGTAAAAGATACAAGATAGAAAATCTATAGCACTTTGGAAAAGACATAATTGAATCCATCTGTCTACCTGAAGGATCCATATTCACCCTTTTTTGAACACCTGGGGAGGAGAGGAACTTCATACAAATTCTCTTTCTTCTTCACAGGGTTTTGATCGAATTAAAAATAAACAAGTTACAATGCGTTTTATCTGCCCGTTTCTGTTTGATCTAAGAATTTTATTTAAGGTAAGAAAAAAAAATTAAACTATGTCCCTTTTGGCAGGTAGTGAAGTGGGGAGAGCTACTGCCTTGCGCTGGAGACACCTGGGTTTCAGTTCCACCTCTTGCTGTTGTACCCTGGAGCAGGGTACTTACCCTCCATCCTTACAGTAAACCTACACTTATTTACTCCTTTATCTGACACTTTTCTCCAAAGCAGCTAAAAATGTTAAGCTACTTAGCTATTTACCCATTTATGCAGCTACATATAATATTTTTAAATATACTAAAAAAAAAAACGCAGCTGTGTGAAAGGGTAAATCATTGTAAGCAGCAGCTCAATGCTGGAAGTCGCTTTGGAGAAAAGTAGAAGTGAAATGAATGTGTAAACTACTGCTGTCCCTCACATTACTGAGGAAATCGGTTCCATAAAATAACCTAGCCAGGAAAATTCCCCTTGTCGGGGGGCTGAATAGAGAAATGTTCATAATTTCACTTTAGATCATGTTTATGATATAAATAGATGTTAAAAAGTGACAAGCTTTTTGAGCTTGAAACACGAGGTGTGTATCATCGGAACAACAGTGATGTGAACATCAGAAAAACTGACACACTTTCTCACGTGGCCCATCTTTAAGGAGTAGCTCAGCTCGACTCAATTCGAGCTCCAGCATGAGTGTCTTTGGGGGGAGGTAGAGACCCTGCCCTGTGCTGCCCCCAGCCCACCCCATCCCACCCCATCACACACAGCTCTGCCTTGCCCAGTCCATAGAGGACACTTGGAGACAAGCTCTCAGCATCACTCATGTCTGGGCTGGTAAGTTGTGCTCTCCTCCTTGTTGGGACCCCCCCCAGAGGCAATTCCGCTAGGATAACACCCCCGGTACTGGTACCAACCCAGAAGAGCAGCGGCGCGTCGCTCCACTGGGAGAACTCTGCGGGCGCTGCTGTTCCAAATGCATTTTTAACAACACCGTCTAGGACTGTCTGCGTCAACGGTGCCGCTCCATCACGAAGAGCAGCGCCCCCTGGTGGGAAAGGAGCTGGGTCCGTGACGGACTGGCTGCTGGTTCAAAACCCGAAGGAGAGCGGCGCACGTAGGATTGATACGTAGGTGTTGAAGATGGAAAGAAGGGCACCTTCTTGATCTCCTGTTCATGTCAAGGGGCTGCTTCTCTGTTTTATTGCTTCAAACCACATCACAGCACCTCTTTGCTTGAACTGGTATCATTAATTTTCATTAGCCTAATGGGTTCCTTGTTTATTTTCATACCTCATCAAAAGTGGTGTGTGTGTGTGTGAGTGTCTGGGGTGGGTAGGTCTTGGGCCACACTCTTCTCCTGGTCATCAGTTGCAATAAATTCTGCCGAGCTCAGAATCACAAATCTGGATTAATTAGTAGAATTTAAATGGGGCATCGCACCTTCTCCTGCCTTCAAGTGTGCTGGGTGGGAGGGGGTGACCACATGGGGGTGAAGTCAAGAAACATGGACCGCAAATGATCGTTCCCCCCCCATCTCTTTCAAAGTTGCAGCGGCGCAGCAAAAAGCAGTGACTGCAACAATGCGGAAACACTTTGTGCAGAACGTTCCAACGGTTCAGCTGGTCAGTGTTTTTACCGGGGTGAATCCCAGGTCGTCTCCGAGATGGGCCGATCCGCTCATTTATTTAGCGCGTGACTCATACAGCTCGTGTTCTCCGTAGGGAAGACGGGTCATCCCGCATCCCTGGCGTACAGGTGGGGGAGGATGGTGCGGAGCCCTGCCGGGAACAGCGGTCACCCTCTGTGCCCAGGAGGAGAGTCATCTGAGCCCCATCTCATCACCCAGAACAGGAGCAAGGAACCCTAAAGAGATACGTTCTGAAACGATCAATGCATGGATCTTTCCGGAATGTTTTCTTTGTCTACAGGGCATTAGTTTGTTTCCCCTTGTTTGGATAATTTAGCGTCTGCTGGGCAAGTTATTAGTTTTTGTGCACTTTCACATAATATTGCGTAACTTTATATAGCATGCACCCCCCATTCATTCCTGTCCACATAATTTGGATTCATTGGACCTCAGCTGCCCCTGTCTGTATAACACACATCATATGGAAAACCCGTGAAAGTATTACGTTAATGATATAAGCAGTGAGCTGAGCTGAACTGACCTTTAACACCTCCTAGCACTGCGTAACCTGCCTGGTTGTCTCCGACCCGTGAAATGTGGTAAAACACAAGTGCTGACCTTTGAGTCTTAGAAATGGAGGCTTGACAGCTTCCTGCGGTCCCAGAGTTTCCTTTGTGTCAATAAGTGTTTTTGCAGTTGTGCTTATAGGGGTCTTATTGAAGAATGTGCTCCCACAAGGACAGTAAATCCTGAAATATTGGCCTTACGGGAATCTCTCTATGAAAGAAAAATGTTGTCTTTAAAATGAGTCAGCCTTTTCAAAACCCAAAAGCACAAACCAAGCTTTCAAATTTTTTTTGAAGTTGGGAATAATTTTTTTTTTTCCTCATTAGAATGAGTCCGTGTGTGAAGTCCCCACACTATGTAAGCAGAAAGGTTTTTTTTAATGTATTTTTTTTTTCTCCTCTCTCAGAGCGCAGCATGACAGCTTCATGAAACTTTCAGCAGGTATTTGACAAGCAAACAGCCCTGAACACAGCATCAGCTCCTTCTGTCGTTCTTCTGTTTGTAACGTGCAACGGTGTGAAAGTTAGTTTGACCTGCTACGGAGCACCCTGCTGTGTGTGTGTGTGTGTGTGTGTGTGTGTGTGTGTGTGTGTGTGAGAGCAAGAGAGAGCATGCGCACGTATGTATGCATACAAAGACATCGGGATCCATTAAGTGGAGAGCTTGGGAGCATTTACCGTATGGGGGGGGGGGGTGTACACAGGGGACGGCCCCTTTCTGTAAATAAATAAATAGGCTTTCCTTATACGGCGATTATGTCACAGTCTTCCTTCCTTCCTCGACTTCTCACTCAGGAGAAACAGGAGGGGATGCGGTTAGAGTGGGCACTTTCACAGGCCACGATATTCTCTCTGTGGGGCTCCAAATCTTAGACGGCACTCAAAAGCATAAGGGAGATGAGTCTTGTTACTTTACGGTATTTAACGTTGGTCCAAAATAACTTATTTATCTGATGCTTTTTTTGAAGGTGACTTCACAATATTAGGTTTGTGCCCTTAACTGCTTACATTTACTCATGTATAAAGCAGGGTAATTTTTCCTGAATCAATGTAGAGATTCTTGATGAAAAGTATTACAGCAGGCAAAAGGATTCAAACCCAAGTACTTTGGAGTGCTAGGTGAGAACCCTAAACGCTGCTAACAAACCACTGCACCAAGTTATACTGAAATAAGGAAGTGCCCGCAAATGTGCAGATTTTATCCCAGATTTCTAGGCAAAGCACCTTCCGCAGGTACGGCGGGACTGCTGGGATGTGAACAAGCAACCTTTTGGTTCCATAATCTCCGTGCTGATTATGGGTGTGTGGGGAAGATCGTTCTGTACGCTTTCGTTTGATTTCCTGTAACCAGTGCGTGTGTCCCGTTCTCCTCCCTAGAGCCTCGAACCGATGCAGGGGACCCGGGCGGGCCGATGCAAAGCACTCTTTCCAAGTATACAGTAGTTTTTTTGTTTCGCCGCCTTCGCCTTGTCCTCACGGTGCCCTTCCGCCTCGCCCAGGCAATAGGGGCAATAAATCGACATTAAAAAGCAATGTGTTTTGTTCATGGGAAAGTGATGAAGGGCCCATTAACAATGGATTAGATATGGCAATTCAATTTCCCTCCCGCCAGGGACACATAATGTAGACGGGGAACTCCCCTGATGAACGGGTTGGCGCCAATGTGATTTACGCCCCCCCTCCCCCCGGTCACCGGGTGGCACCGGGCCACATTGCAGCAGGGAGGACTTTGATTATTGCTCCCCAGCCAGAGCCAAACTCCACTGTGGACACCAAGGACCCTTCCTAGTGCTACGTTCATGTCATCTGTGCAAAAGCAGTGTTTCCACAGGCTGTCTATGGGGGTTCAGGTGCTGTTTGCTTGATTGGCAGCATCTGGTGCGGCTGTCATTCGCCATCCGTCATGAATCCAGCGCGCCACCTTGTTCCATGACAGGTGAGAGATCTGCATTCGCGAGCTCGGATTTTTTCCAAAAAGGGGAACTTGCCCCTACGTTGACCTACAGCGCGGTTTGTCCCCCCCGTGGCTTGCACAGTTGTTCACAATCGCTTTAAGATCAAGGCTTTTGTGCAAGCAAGAGGAGAGGAAAAACACATCAGGAATTCAAGTCATTGTCCCTGCAGAGGAAGCTTGTCAGGCAGCTTCCAAAACCAACGCTAATTGGTGTCTGCATTGCCTCCTCACCGCTGGCCTCCCCCCATTCCCAGCGCAGACACCCTCCCCACCGGCCCCCGTGCTCAGGCTGATGAAGATCGCTTCTGACTACCTCTTTAAAATGGTGAAATGCAACTGTAATGGACTTGTCATAAATAGTTAATACTAATAGTTAATAATAGCAAGTCCACTAACTGCAGCGGTGCAGACTGCTGATGCAGTGGGCTGCTGAGTTTTGCCATGACTTTTTAGGCAGCTTTAGGTGCAGAGTGTGTGTGTGTGTGTGTGTGTGTGTGTGTGTGTGTGTGTGTGTGTGTGTGCGGCGCATACATTCACGCACCCAGCCACATACAATGTAATCAAAAGGGAAAATACGGGCTTTGCAGTAGACGCTACTCTAATTTTTTTTCTGTGTCAGTGTCTCAAACGTTGCCTGATGCCCTGAGCAAACATTTTGTACGCAGGACAGCGTTATCGAGGGAACATCTGTTTATTGCACTTATTTCTTTGCGACGGTTCAGTAGGCAAACGGCTTGAAAAAAGCAGTGCGATATATATCAATAGTCCATCTTTCAGACGTACAGCAAGCGAATGCATCCTTTGCAGTAAAAAATGTTGTTAAATTGTATTTTTCACTGTTTTAAATGTCATTGTTTTTTGGCTCTTTACAAGAACTCGCATATCACCGAAATGGTCTGGCCAGAAACAATTTTTTTTTAAGTGTAGGAAGCGGCTATTAAATTCTCTGTCAGTGTTTGCTTTGGAACCGTGTAACACCCTTTAAAAGGACCTGCTGCTTCCAGTGTTGAGCAAAGCACATTACCTTTGCTGACCTTGAGAGGACTTGAGGGGGATGAATGGGTGTGTCTGAGGTGCGTCATCATTTTGCTTCAGAGTTAAATTACTAATAACGCCTCTGTAAATCATTTAAGGTGATTCATATAAATGTCTCCAAGACAAAAAACACACACACTGAAACCCCTTGTCCTAAGGGGGTCGTGGTGAATGGGAGCCTAACTTGGCAACCCAGGGCATGAGGCTGGAAGGGGAGAGGACACACCAAGTATGGGAGGCCAGTCCGCCACAAGGGACCCCGAGCAGGACTTGAGCCCCACACCCACCACACAGCAGGACCCGGTCAAACCTGCTGTGCCGCGCCACCCTGCCCCCTCCCAAGAAAAACATTTACATTTATTCTTTTAGTTGCTTTTTTTTCCCCAGGTGTTCGCTGCTCTGCAGTTTTAGCTGACACCTTTATCCCAGGCAACTTACACTGCTAAATTCCCTACAGTTCATCCACCTATACACACACACACACACACACACACACACACACACACACACTCACTGTGTACACACATGCATGCACACAGAGTAATTTGGAGTCACCACTACACCTTAAGCACACATGTATATGGACTGGAGGAGGAAACTTTAGCACTCAGAGGAAACCCATGCAAACAGGACAAGAGCGTGCAAACTCCATACAGACTGAAAGGGGACTGGACCCATGTCTGATCACAGTCCAGGTGCTGTGAGGCAGCATCACCAGCCTGCTGCTTGCAGAACCAGTTATGAAGAAGATCACTCTTTCAGCTGTTGTACAATTGTCTGTGCAGAGTTTGTTCATTAAGCTGGGCTTCATTTAAGCCACACTAGAGGCTGGTCCTCAAAATGTTTGGCTTTTCTCCCCCCTGTTGCCGAAGTGCTGTTAACTGTAACAGAAGTTAATTGAAAAGGAGACTGTTGCTGTTAAGTGGACTGCAATGAGGTGGTCACAATCTAGCAAGTGCCTGCTCATCGTTGATACTGCTGTCTTGCAAGCTAAGGATTACCTACTTGGGGGTAGGTGTCGAGGTGGCTTCGACGTGGAATTGAACCCTTGGGGGCCGTACTCAACCTGTCCATCAGAGCACCCTAATTCATAAGCTGGCAGGTGAACAGAGCAGAACCTCGGACTTTATCTTTTCAATGGATTACTGTTCGGGTTTGGCAGTGCCCCACCATTTCTACTGCAGTGATTAACGGCTAATGCTGCTCGACCATGACTGCCAGCAGAAAAAACAGCGAACTGATGAATTGTTGGCTGGTCCCATGCATTCTTGTTCACTTTTAGGTCCATCTGGATCCAGCAAATCAGAATCCATACCATGGCTGTAACACACTGTGAAAAACTAAGTGTGAAAAGAAACTGATTCCACTGGAAAGTAAAAATTACTTGTATTTATTGCACATAGTCCACTATTTTTCATTCCAAAGGGTTATCTTTCAAATCTCCTACATACAAGGGGACCAAGGTTGTGAATGACAGTAGTGGCTATAAAACATTGCATGATGCCCTGCTTTGCAGTGTTTCTGGCATGGTGGTGGTAGAACATCCTTTACCATGTAACTGAACCAAAACATTTCTTTTGTTTACTCACTACCACCATTTAGGAATTAAGACTGCACAAATCTACACAGCTCCTCCTGTAAACTGGATAAATCTTAATTTAAACCTCTCATTTCCACTGAAGTTGGCTTTGCTACTGTTCTGTGCTGACAGTAAACAAAACTGTATCCCCTAAATTTTATCCATATGAAGACATCTGTGCCTAATTTGACACATTTAATTCATGGGCACAAGTGAAAATGCTCTTTCATCCTTTTGTTACCTTATCTGTTCTCATTGATGCTTCTCCAGTTCAGCGATCCCATCAATCTCCCGCTATGGAGAAGCTACAGGAATGGAACAGCCAGATGAACCATTGTCACTGGAATAATTTGTTTTATGCAGGCAGTGCGAATCAGAATTGATGGAGGTGTTAACACCTCCTGCTGGGTGTATTAGAGGTGGGGATGGGGATGGAGAAGCTGCTACTTCAACCCAATAATCTGTTTCATTTTGTTTCTCAGCTGACGTTTTTATCTAATACTACTTACATAGTCTATAGTGTCAGAATTTATAAATTTATGTAGCTGAATGGTTTACAGAAGCAACTTTATTAGGGCAGAGCCGTTCTTGGCATTGGTTCTGTAACCACAGCACCACACTTAGAAATTTGGCCAAGTGACGTAGGAAACATCCAGGCTGAAGGGTGGCATGGTGTGTTGTGGGTTGCATTGGTGCATCACAGCTCCTGCGTTCAGACATGGGTTTGACTCTGGCACAGTGTGAAATTTGCATGTTTACCCCATGATCATGTGAGTTTTCTTCAGGTGCTCTGGTTTCCTCCTACAGTCCAAAGATGTGTTTCAGGGAATTGGAGACTCTGAACTGCCCTTAGTGTGTGTCTCTGTGAGAAAATTATTGTGGATGTTATGGACTGGCATCCCATCTAGGGTATATCCTGCCTTACACTCAATGCATCCAGGATAGACTTTGGACCACTGTGACCCTGCACTTGCAAGTAGTTACTGATAATGAATAGATGGAAATACAGCAGGGACTTTTTTTAGTGGAAATTAAGAAAAATTAAAGCCATAGAATGCCATAAAATTGTCTAAATGTGCTTGCTTATCTCTTATTTATCACTAGTGTGATTCAGTTCAGTTTTTTCTATTACCACATAGTTTTTTTTCTGTCTCTATGGTGTTGTACCCTCATGCAGTTTCCTCTGGGATCAATGAAATTCTCATTCATTCGTTCATTTTTTTTTCCCCCTATAAGATTGGGTTTAATTTCTGAAAGATCTTGGGTTCAAGGCCGGGTTCCAGTGAAGCTCCGTGATGTTCTCACTGAGTGTTTTACTGCGCAGGCTTTCCTGAATGAGTTCATATGAAAAATGCAGCTGCAAGCAGCTTTCAAATCTTGAACCCATAAAACTTTAATTAAAGACTTTCCCCTCCCTGCTAAGATGTTATTCTACTTCCCTTGTTTATGCACCATGTTGTTTTTGTTGCGTTCCTTGCTAATTTCATTTTTGAAAGGCGGCAGATCCTTCTTGACAGTCCGTCTGCTTGCTTACCTTTCATTGCTCCTTTTATTGTTTTCAAACATAAAGCATCTGACTATTTCTACTGCGGAATCATCTCTAGAGAGAGCGAGAGGTCTAAGCAACATAAGGAAGGGAAGTAAATGAAGAAAGAACTTAAACTTCTGCAAGCTATGGTCTTGGGATGTTATTTACAGTGTGTCTCAGACAGTGGTGTAATGTACTTTTAGGTGCTGTATTTAAATACATTAATTAAACATTTTAATTAACTATTGACTGTAGAAGTCAAGAAAGGAAGAAACGGTTTGCTGGAATTTTGACACGCAATTATCCTTTTCCCCCGGTACCTGGAAGGGTGCATACCTGAGACAACAGCACTCAGAGACCAGTGTTATGGTTGTAGTTTGCAAATGTACATTTTGACTCAGATTGTGAAAGATGCATCTTTGCGGTCTCAAGTCAAGAAACTGATTATGCTTTTGCTGTATTTTAGTCATTTTTGACTTTCCAAGTATCTCTACTCAAAATATCCTCAGGTCAACTTTCCGTACGCGGTGGGCGGAAGCCGTCCCAGTTGAGCTCCGTGACAGTGACTCTTTCTTCACAGCGGCAGCGGTGCTGTAATTTGTTTGTTAGCCTTCGAACCCGTTCGCATCTGGATCCCCTCCTGCAGGGGCCATGCCAGGCTAACTGCGTTCTCTGGAGAGGCCGCTGGGCTCCGAGCTGAAATAATGAGCGCATTTTCGAGCCAGCGGGAGAGAGCTCGTGGCAGATGCAGTGGAGAGGGGGAAGGAGCTGGTGACATGGAGGAGAAATAGTCACCAAGAACGGCCAAGTTGCTGAGGTGCCTCGCCTTCCATCCTCGTTTGTCCTTCCTTCCCCCCAGCTGTGATGGGTCTGCTTTTACTCTGCGGAGAGGCTGTGTGCGCTCCAAAGGATGGAAGCCTCTTAGCAGCATGTTGCCATCTATCTTCCTTGCAAACCACTCTTAGCTCTTGCACTGTCGCCCCCGAGGCCCCCCGCTGTGTCCCCCCAGGCACCCCGGAGAGAGAATAACTGCCTGCCTAACCAGCTTCCTCGTGCGTGTGTGTATTTCTTGCTTTTTTCTCTTTGATGGTCTTGCCTTCAGACAGCCCACCTGGGATTCCGCATCCACTGACGTGTGCCCAACCACCTCTCCTGCACTGTGGCTGTTACTCGTACCCAGGACCAGGAGACCTGCCGTGGCAGTTCGTTGTAGTGGGCCTTCTACTGCCCCCCACACCAGCCTGTGCCTAATCATACATTGTCCACATAATAGGGCGGGAGCAATTTTGACAAAAATGGAAAAAGAAGAAGCAAACACACCCAGTCCTCGACTGGTCGAAACAAATAGCATCATCTTCGATTCCGGATGACATTTTCTAGTGGTCCAACAACATAAATTACGCACTGGCTCACTGAAGCGTTCTGTCTCATTGATACCGTAATTCAGTGAAGGACCCTCCATGATGTTTCTGGAGCCTTCACCCTCTGTGGACCATTGAAGCTTTGCCTGGTAGAGACGGTCCCGTTTTCCGTACTTTTTAAGTTCAGTGAAGGTAGAAGTGACTGTGAACATAGGCTTCGCACTTACACACCAATGGAAAGTCAACAAGGATTTAGATATTTTTTTTTTTTGACGTCTGTTTCATGCCACCTTTTACGAGCTGGAACGCTAAGAGCGGACATAACTGACGGAGACTCGCCCATGACATCGAGAACACATAACTAACAAGTTGAACGGTTAATGAGCATCGGTTTCCTTCGCCCTGTCGGGCCATGCCATTTATCTCACACATAGTTTAGAAGTGCCTCTTCCAGGAGATCGCTTTGTCGAGTCCTGGTTTAACCTGCTGCATTTCCTTGCCTTGGCACCATCAATCAGGCCTAATTAAAAGCTGACAAAAGCAACGTAGCATTTTTTCCCCTCCCAGCGCAGAGCACTATTGCCCTAATGGAAGGCAGTGCCGCAGCGCTTCTCAGCTTCTCCTGGGAAATCGAGCGAAGGTTCAGGCGTGGACATGAGGGCCGTCATCAGCTCTGCGTCCTACGCCTCGGCACTCTGGGAAAAGCGAATCCCTTCTGTGTGCAGAATTGCACTGCAGTTTAGTGGAAGAGTGTGTTATGCTCCAAAGGCATCGCGAAATCACCCCCCGCTGGCTCTGCTTTCTCTAGTCAAGTCCGTAACGTTGCTGTGATCCTTTACAAAACAATGTGAAGGCATCTTCCGCACTTATAACCTATATTGTGATGATGGTTGCCTGAGGACCAAGACGTCAATAGCTGATCCTCACTGAAATGTTATTTGAACCAACAGCTGCAAGCTTCGTTACCAGTTCCACACGCGACCGAATCCGTTTGTTTGTTGTCGTACGTTTTCAGCAGTCGATGCTCCTGCTCGACCGTATCTGTTAACAGAATTGGCAACAATGTCTTCTTAATGTTGAAATCAATATATCGTGTCCTGCTTTCTTTACAGGTCTATTGGTAGCATTTTGTTCACTTTTTTTTTTTTTTTTTTTTCTTTCCCCCTGATTCCTCATTAATCTCCCTATTATATATGACATGCTTTGTCTAGTCATATGATCTTCCGTTCAGTCTGGTCCTGTTACTGAATTAATCTTACCCCATCCTTGAACTGTTGGCTCTCGGTATCGATCTCACTGCAGGCCTGTGAAATTTATGAGTTCCAGCATCCTTGTTCTATTGATTACTGTCCCCAACCAAACTGCTCTCCTCCCTCTGAAATATGCTGCCTCCTCCTGGGCTTTACATCCAGGTCACTGTGTAACAATATGTTATTTGTTCATGCAGTCTGTTTAACAGGACATTGTGTGTTATTTGTGACCCTCTTAAACTTTGCTGAAAAAAATCACAGTGATGGTGTAAGAGGGGCTGATAGGGACTTCGATGAGAGAGAGCAATTAAGCGATGATGATTATGGTTACAAATTGTGCCTTTTGCGGGTGACATCCTTCCCTTTGTCTCTTGACACCTTGATGTATGTGATCTCTGTGGGTCATCTTTTTTGATTTGTTTTGCCAAAGTATGAAGTGGATTTGCCCCAAAATGCCTCTAATACCAGCTGAGTTCAGATGAATGAAGTGAAGGAGGAAGATGCTGTAGGTGGATGGGAAGAGGAGGAGACTTGAGTGAGAAGAATATAACAGCACAGCTGGGCAGAGATGGAAGGGTGGTGGATCTGAACTCTTCAGCAAGAGTGTGGTGATAAAGGAAGGGAAGTGAGATGAGGGTCTTGTGAAATTACATGTTTATACCATGGGACAGATTGACAGTTTGAAGTGGCCCTGTGGTCATTAGGCAAGTGCAGCTGTGTAAGTCCAAAGTGCTTTCTCTCAATGGGAACTGGAATAAGGCATATGGGAGCTGAGCTCATGCCAAGCGTAGTGTAAGAGTACTTCTGTAACGCTGATGTCTCACTGGTGCATTGAATCCCACTGGACCAGTTGACGTTTTCACTTACATGCTAAATGAAAGCAGTCTACTCTCTTCAGTTTCTCTCTACACGAGTCATTGCCGGTGCCGGATTCCACTCGGCTGTCCTCAGTTCCCCCCGGGGAAGGCGCTTGGTCCCAGGAAAGACCCTGTTGCTGCAGTAGTGAGAAACTTCAAGCACAAATGTATAAACCGTCCGGCTGGATAAACGAACACGCTGAAGGCTGTGCAGATTACTTTAGATAAGTGTTTGCTGTGGAAACTGAAGTTAAATTCCAATGACACCCTGTTCACAACGTGAGAATGAGGTAGCAGAGGTTTGGTGCTCAAAAGTCTTCCGATAACTGGACTGCTTTTGTAGGACACAGGTAATCGGTGACGGCCCATTGGGGCCATAGAAACTGCCGTCATCCAATAACAGTTTATAACTTATTAACCGTAATTTACCAGGTCCCTTTGTCCAGTGGGACATGCAATGCTGTGTTTGTATGTAAAGCTATGAAAGATTTACCCATTTAAACCAGGTATTTTTTTTACTAAATCAACTCAAAGTATGTTTATCGACAGTACTATAGCAGGAGAGGGGGGGGTCTGAACTTGGGTCCTTACATTGCAAGGGAGGCAGTTCCCCCGAAATTAAGTGTTAGCCCCCCCACCTCTCACACGGATAAACATTAATTTATTCACCCGTACTCTGCAGAATGACCTGTGTGACCGGACCGTTACGCACATACACGCACCCCCATGAACACAACAAATCCCCAGGTGCTGGCAGTGTCACCGTATCGCACGTAATCAGATCAACTGATGCCCTGCCATCAATCCTTGTAATTTATGTCCATCTGGACCGCTAGGCTCCTGTTTTAGATTAATGTGTGTAAATCTCCTTTCCATTCATTACAGTGATTGTTTATTTGCTTATCGGACCACGTCATCAAAGGGCCGCACAGATTCTACAAGCTCTGCGTCTTACAGCATGTGCCTTGCAGCCTGTTCGTGCACTCGGATATTTCTCCGGAGAAATTTAATTTGAAGCACATCGGCTCGTGGACATAACACTGATTAATAGTTAATCACCATTTAAACTGATTTGTTTACACTACATTCCCCCCCCCCCCCCCCCCCCCCCAAAATTCATATCCTGCACTTAAATTGATGCATGGAAACCTCAGAGGTTTGTGCTCCTCGTTTCCTGGCAAATGTCTCCTTCCACCCGCTTCGCTCTCGTCCGCTTTCGCGGAGTCACGTCGTCGGGTTTCCGTTTGGCATGTTGGAGCCACCAGTATGTTCCGTCTCTTCACACGAGCCGGAACGCCCCGCTGAGATGGCGAACAGCTCGAGCAAGCGAGTTCCTCACCGCGGATCCTGCGAGGAACAATACGGCCGAAGAGGAAAACCAGTCCAAACAAAGTGCCGGTGAGTAATAAGTGTGGAAACACACTGAAATGCAGAATTTGCGGGGTGGGGGAGGTGTCCTCTGCTCCTCAATTCTGTAGCCCAATAAATAAAACTTAAGTACAAAAAGGCAGCTGGTAGGGAGGAGACCTGAACCACCCAACACAACAGATACACCTTTGACAAGGTAAGTACTTCCACATGAACCCACATGTGGACTTGGGTGCTGTTTACAAGCCAGCGAGAGCGAAAGAACTCTCAACCACTGGGGTCTCGGCTGGCTTGGATGACAAAGGGTGAAGTTCCACGGTAAACCGATGAGTCAGTGACGAGTACCTGATAATGATTACGAGCACACTTTTCACACTACCCTCCTCTCTCACATTCGAACGCCAACCTTGACCGGTGCGGAAACACCCCTGAAGAGAAGGCCAAGCTCGCTGCTCTCCCGATAATTAAACTAAGCCATCCCACCCACCAACCTTCTCTCACGTCTGACAAAGGAACAGAAGCAACGTGACAGTGTGTTAATTGTGGGCACTGATGCAGAAGATACCCAGAACCTTCTGGGTAGCACTCAAGCAGTCAACGAGTCCAGAAGAAGATCCACGGGCCATTCTCTGGAAGCAGTGGTGGTACATCACCCCAATAGCTGTACCCTCTGGTCCCAGGGGAGCTACTGCTGCCGTACCATCAACCAGGGTAGGCAGTGTGAGCGGCACTAAAAATATCCACATGTACAATGTGTAGGACGCAAATGCAGACGCTATACAATCCTCTTCAAGCACTTATCACTTGACTAGTGTAAAGTGTCAATGACATTTGAGCTTCTGCGCACCTTGGTTACTGCACTGCACAGTGGTCCTGGGTTCTCTCTGCACCTTAACCGTGCAGTTCTGTCATTTACCTTCATTTGTGTGTTTTGTAAGGATTTTACAGCCCACTGGTAATGTGTTTGTGTCCTACAGTTGGAACTCTTTTCGGGTATCCGGGCAGCAGGTGGCGTAGTGGTTAGAGCAGCGATATTTGGACCTTAGTTTGAATCCCACCTCCTGCTGTAGTACCCTTGATAAAAAGGTACTTATCTCGAATTAATAAGTACCTTTATTAAGTAGAAGTTACCCTTCCGTATAAATAGGTAAACCAGTGAAAGTAGCTTATAACATGGTACATTTCTTTGGAGAAAAGCCTCAGCTATAGAGGACTGGCTGAATTATTTTGTTGCTGCAAGGTGACGACAGACCAGGTGGGTGAACCAGAACTTGTAGGAGCTCAAAGGTGCAGAGGAAGAGTTTATTTTGACTCTACGAGTTGTGGTGGGCGGCAGAGTAGCTGTGAAAGATGTCTTAATTTCCCCTTTGACGCACACCGGCCTGTGTGAACATGTGAAACGGGAAAGGGAAACCTTTTCACCCTGGAAAACCTGCGCACTTCCATCTGGATCCGTCATGTTGGTTTCTCCCAGCCTTGGAACGGGAGTAGGAACACAAGCGCCGATGCAAATGCTCTTAAACACCATGGCAACTAGCACCCATTGTTCCCGAACAACGCCCACCTGCCTCTTGCCACCCCCCAGCAGCACCCTGCTTTCACAGCTCTCCCCGTGTGTGTGTGTGTGTGTGTGTGGACCCCCTCCCTACACCTACACTAGAAACAGGGCACGTGCATCTGCGTTACACTGTCCGTGTGGCTCCTCATGTGCACGGGAGCTTCTTATTCTTCTGCATTGGCTCTCAGAGCTCCGGCCCCCCGTGTTGGGAAAGATCCACATTATAGCAGGAAATATGAGGCCGCATCTTCCCACACACCCCTAGCTAACTGCCCTGGTGGGCCACACTCCCAGCAGCCTTTGCTGGCTCCTCCCACCATAGCCAGGCTCCACCCACCACATCCTGGGTGTGTCTGTGCTAACAAGTCATCCTTAAAGCCCTGTCCCTGGCGCCTAGATGAATTGTCTCCTGAGTTTTTACTAAATGCAAGAGGTGACGCACACAGAATATTCAGTAATTTGGGCCGTCCTGCTCCCCCCCCGGGCCCTCCTGTTAACAGTAAGGCAATCGAGTGCTTGCCGGTTTGTATTAAATTATGGTTTTGCTGCCGGCAAACAAATGTTTCTGGTTCTTGGATCAGCCGCCCAATGCAGAATGATGCAAGTCACTTTGGCTTAAAGCATTTTAACAATTTTCATGCAATACTAGATACGATCAGACATATGAGGATATAAACAAAATGCTCTTTTTTCTCCCCCCCCCCCCCCCCCCCAGTTCAGCTTACTCCCGTCTTGGAATTTTTTCACATTCCGCCATCCAAGCGCATTTCCTCTGTCCCCTGAGGGACTCTGGTCCCTGGACATATTGCAGTGTGGGAGTTTCTTTGCGCCTCATGAAAGCTGTGCTGCAAAGCCAGTTATTTAGGATGATAAACATTTGTGGACCACTGGGATACGTTTGGTGAGAGCGCTTCTGATTGATGGGTTTCTGTTGAATTACATTTCAAGTGTCTGATTCTTACCGCAGTACTTCAGTCACATTATTATTATTATTATTATTATTATTACACTAGTATTTATTACTGTCTGTGAGGAAATTCTTACTACTTTCCAGTGTAGCTCAAAAATGGTCCATGATTAATTGCTGAGTAGGAAACCACGGGGTGGGGTGGGGGGGGGGGGGAGATGATTCTTTTTTTTTTTTATTTTCCTTGGCTACTTGAGGCCAAACACAAAACTCACCAACCTGAAGAGTTGTTCTTCAAGCAGCCTGAGGTTCAAATCCTGAAGTGACAGATGGGTATTGGTCTGCATCCCTGGACTTAGCGCCCAGCTGCATAAATCGCCAGTCCCGCTGGGCCTGGTCCGGCTCCGCAGAGGGGGGGCTGGGGCGCAGGGTAACGGGACGGAGAGGGAGGACTCTTGGACACCTCCGATTCAGGTTATAATAGAGCCCCCCCGCCTGCGCGGATTGTAATAAATGAACGGACGACTCTGCTCCGACTCCCGATCGCCCCGGATCCCTGGCGCATGCAATGCCGCCATCCATCAATGGACGCTCCGCTGCCCTGACCCTCCATTACGAATAGTGCCATCATTACCACAATGACAGGTTGATCACGCAGCCAACAGCTCCGCAGGGGTCTGATCGCTCCTGCGCGTGTTTGGTGCGCTGGCTCCGTGTGCTGGCTCTGTGTGCTGGCTCTCCTCTCGTTTCTCTTCGTCCAACTGGTCCAGCATGCACGTGGACCATTTCTTTAAGATAATATAATAGTGTTTTATTGGCCAAGTGCATCGGGTGGATGGCGGATGCTCATTCAGTGGCGTTTACCGCAAACTGACACTGGGTACCATTAAAGTAACAACGTAAGTATAAAATAAGTTTCAAATAAAATGAAAATACTATACAAATATAATTATTTACAGGGATATAAACAAGCATGGGGGGTGCAGTGGCGCAGTGGGTTAGACCACAGTCCTGCTGTCCGGTGGGTCTGGGGTTCAAGTCCCGCTTGGGGTGCCTTGCGACGGACTGGCGTCCCGTCCTGGGTGTGTTCCCTCCCCCTCTGGCCTTACGCCCCTGTGTTCCCGGGTAGGCTCCGGTTCCCCGTGACCCCGTATGGGACAAGCGGTTCTGAAAATGTGTGTGTGTGTGTGTAAACAAGCATACAGTATATAAGCTGTATGAAAAAAGAAGTGGAAACAGCAGCTGGAAAACATATAAACAGATCTAATAGGTGACACTTTAATAAAGGTATTACTTTAGGTGTGTGCTATTTCACCAGCCCAGATGTAACTGAATTCTGTTAGTTTAGAAGCTGCATACTAACAGTCGAATATTAACGTCCTTTCCAGCGTGATACGGATTATAAAATGCACCTCAGGGGTTGAGGTGGGACGCCTCTTGAGGGGAAAACTTATTTTTGTGCCTTCTTGTCTGAATCCCGAAGGCCCCGTATTGCATCCCAGAAGAGAGGGCTTGGAAGATGTGATGGCCGGTGTGGGAAGGGTCTGTGATGAACTTTCCTGCATGCCGGTGGCATCTCTAAGCAGATTTCTATCTCACACAGACCCTTGACTATCTTTTATCACGTTATGTTATTGAGGTGGGTAGCGAACACTTCGCACCACAGCAACTCTATCATCTGCCACTGGGTCCCATTTATACAGGTGGCCAATTTGCCCCAAGAATTTCAAGTCGAACACCTCCAGCACACCGGCCTGAGCTCCCTCCCGGGACCGGAACCCATCACGTTTTGTAGGAAGGACTTCTTTGTCTTCCCAGCAGACACGCTGTACCTTAGGGCAGTGTGCTAAGTGCCCGGCCCCTAGGGGGGGCTGTTGGGTCATCACGTCATTAGCCCGGGTGCAGGGGGAGATTACTTGTTAAGTCACTGTCACAGAACTGGTTGTTACCGCAGAGTGCTGAGGGGAAGGAGTAGCTCTGTGTAAAGTGGAGACATCGTATCGCGGTGATGCTCGTTCCTCACACAGAGCCCAAGTGCACAGCTGAGATGCAATTACTTGCGTTTAATTTAAGGCTTTGTGTACTAACGTTGGAGCTGGTACATATCATACGATTCATAATCGTAACGATTCATCATCATGCTGGACGTGTGCGATGTAAAATTATAACGGACTGAGAGTGTGAATTAATAAGAGGTACAGCAGTTTCTTCTGCCTCAAACAAAGTCTGGGAGCTGAAGTTCTGAGGTCAAAGCCTCACACACACACACACACACACATTTTCAGAACCGCTTGTCCCATACGGGGTCACGGGGAACCGGAGCCTACCCGGCAACACAGGGCGGAAGGCCGGAGGGGGAAGGGGACACACCCAGGACGGGACGCTAGTCCGCTGCAAGGCACCCCAAGCGGGATTCGAACCCCAGACCCACTGGAGAGCAGGACTGTGGTCCAACCCACTGCGCTACCGCACCCCCTAGGTCAAAGACTCATTACACAAAAAAAGAAAAGTGTTAAGAGGGGGTGCGGTGGTGCAGCGGATTGTACTGGGTCCTGCTCTCCAGTGGGTCTGGGGTTTGAGTCCTGCTTGGGGTGCCTTGTGATGGACTGGCGTCCCCTCCTGGGTGTGTCTCCTCCCCTTCCAGCCTTGTGCCCTGTGCTGCCGGGTTAGGATCTGGTTCACTGTGACCCTGCTTGGGACAAACGGTTTCAAACTGTCTGTGTGTGTATTTGTGTGTATTTCTATTAATGTCTCGGGCATATTTGGTACCGCAGCTCGTGTAAGAGGGAGATTATGGGTCGTCACGTGCTGCAATGAGCTTGCAAACGCAGTTCTGCTGCGAAGGAGGAACCTCGTGAATACTGCATACCCTCCTGTCAGCATCGCTTACATAACCCTGCGCCAGGGCCTGGAGCATGTTGGGAGTGCTGGGATTCCCTCCCCGTACAGGAGCTCTCTGTGCTCCATCCCACACCCACACACCAGAATGACCTCTAAAGTGACCGCACAGGGCTGGGCTCAACTTTGAAAGGCAGTCTCAGAAGCAGCATGTGCTTAAAAAGTGTTAGAGAGGCGTCTGAAACACTGCATTGTAGGGGCAGGAGGTGGTGTAGCGGTTAGAAGTAGCTCCGTGCTCTTGAAGGAGCCGGGTTCCGATTGGAAGAGCACGGCATTACTTCTAACCCACCTTCATCAGGGTACTTCGACTGAATTAATGCGGTAAAAATGATCCCACGGTATAAATAGGAAAATCGTCGTAAGCTGCTCTGGAGAAAAGCGTCAGCTAAATAAATAAATAGGATAAATGGAATACAGGGCTACGCACATTAATTTCTGATGTTTTCGTCAGTAAATTGTCTTTTTCTTTTTGTTCATCATGTGTTTTATCTGTAATGTACGGAAGCACTCAGTCTGCCTTCAAGATAGAGCACTATGTGGAATAAATTGCATTGTACTGTAAATTACTGCGCTCTCTACCACTTCACAGCTGACATCTGAGTCCTTCCAGGTCGTCACACACACCTCTATTCCTGGCACCTTCGCTTCCCTCTCCATCGACTCCCAGCTTTTCTGGAAGTGTCTAGGAGACCCCGAGCTACAGCTACTGTCAGACTGCTCACCGAAAACAATCGTTGATAATTGTTAGTTGATAATTGTGTGGAGGGGGTCCTCCGCAGACCCTCCAACACCAACCACTCGGTGTCCTGTTTCCTGCCTATAGTGTTCTGCCACTTGGCCGATGAGAATAAATTGTGCTGTATGGTATTGTAGTTGGGTTGAGTTGTACATTAGGGTTGCAGCGTGGGGTAAGTGTCTGCTAAATGAATAAACTGGTTGAGCCAGCTGAGGAAGTTCAACCTGCCACAGGAGCTACTGATGCAATTCTACTCCGCAGTCATCGAGTCCATCCTCTGCACCTCTATAACTGTCTGGTTCGGCTCAGCTACGAAATCAGACATGGGAAGACTACAGCGGATAGTTCGGACTGCTGGAAGAATCATCGGCACATCCCCCCCCAGCTCTCCAAGAACTGTACTTGTCCAGAGTCGGTAAAAGGGCTAGCAAAATCATTCTAGACCCTTCGCACCCAGGCCACTTCCTCTTCGAACCTTTGCCATCTGGCCAGCGCTACAGAGCATCGAGCACCAGGACAGCCAGGCACAAGAAAAGTTTCTTTCCTCAGGCCATCTACCTCATGAACAGCTAAATCCCCCCTAGAGACCAGTGCAATACACAACGTTATTTATATTTATAACTATATCTATTTATCACATCATATCTCTTACTCACATTCCCTTGCATTTATATAGAACGTACCTGTACATACATATAATGTCTAGTGACTATTTTTTGTATATTGCATACTTTATATTTTTTATATATTTTTTATCCTTTATTCACATATTCTATCTTCTCATCTGTGTCTTGTCACTGTCATTCTGTCCGTGCTGGAAGCTTCTGTCACCAAGACAAATTCCTGTATGTGTGAACATACTTGGCAATAAAGCTCGTTCTGATTCTGATTCTGATTCTGAAAGACCATGAGCAAGAGTTCAGCTGCAGGCGGCTGGTATGGTTGGTATGGATCTTCTCTGAAGATCCAGGCCCATATACAGCGTAAGCAGTACAAGAACCTATGTTAGGAGAGATTCAGAAATCGAGGAACATAAAGACTTTAGATTTAAAAAAAAAAAAAAAAAACAAGAGATGGGCAAGATGGTCAAAAAGCCAGAGAAAGGTTTAAGATGGGAATTGATGACCAGGATTTGACCAACCTCTGGAATTGCAAGATGGAAGAGGTATGTTGGAACAGGAGGTTGACAATGCAAAGGGAGGACTTGGACATCTTGGACCACAAAAGCTTTGCGACTGAGTCCCAGAGTGCGCTGCCAGATCGATTTTTTTCACTGTTCTGGAGACTCCTGACTCCTGTGTCCTGGATCAGAGGTTACCTTGTGCTTCCTGGATGGACTGAATGTGACACTGGGGTTGAGGTCATTATTCCCATTTGGGCTGAGCACTGTCCAGCTGATGTTGCTACATGGACAGAGTGCCTCCAGTATGTTCTGTCCTCTACTTCCGTCCTTAGCGTTTAAAGGGACGTGTCCATTACGATTGAGTCCATCCATCTGGTTGCTGCTCATCCTCTCTTTTTCCCTTCAAAATTTCCCAAACTTTACAGTCTTTTCGTGTCTCAAGTACAACTTGGGGGTCACCGTTTGGGTCTCCAGTCATGGTTCTTGTTTCATCTGATCCAGCATCTATCTGTTTGTTTTTCTCTCTCCTTTGGGACTTGACAAACTGTTTTGTTCAACACCTGCGTACCGGGGATCCCTCAGAACAGCACGTCCCGCGTTTTGGCCAATTTGCGCTGCGTTCCACTGCTGAACTCGCATTATGTAAGGCGTAATACACCCAGGAATAAGGGTTGTGGTTGAGAGGGGATCGCAGTGTTTTTAGAGATTATTAGCTGTGGATTATCCCACAGAGTGCTTGGCCTCTTTGTCAGGATTATGTTTTATATTGTTATTGCTCAAATGCATTAGTCTCACTATTAATAAAAAAAAAAAAAACCCACAGTGCTCCAGCCCTGTGATTGGCTGGTTTCATTCCAGGGCACTGTCACCCTTTTACTGTGTTATACAGTCTTTTGGAGGTGAGTAGTTTCTGGGGTCTCTGTGTCAAAGAGGACACGGTGTTTGTAGGTGTCCAGGCTGATTGGAGGCAGGCTGTCTCACTGTCTCAGTGACGCTTTGTGCCAGATACCTCAGTCGTGTCGCAGTGATGAAGGGGATTACGATGATGACAATCGGAATGCGATGCTCGCTTGCCGAGTGTGAGCTGCGTGTACGTGACTCACCACGGAACAATGGCTCAACGCCTTTTCGCTGGAAAATAAAAAGCAGATTCGCTTCCTTTCAGTGCTGTTTAACAAATCCGTGTCTCCTCTGCACATGTGACTAGAATTAGAGCGGCAGTTGGCGTGATGGTTTGAGCCTCCGCCCTGCGATCGAAGGACCTGGGTTTGAACTCCACTCCTGCTGCAGCGCTTTTTAGCGGTGTGCTTATCCTGAAATAATAGCGTACAAAAACCCGATTAAAGAGTCGTTGCTTAGTTTACAAACCTTGTATTGTAAGTTGCCTTGAACAAGGGTGTTAAATTTTGGTCTGTCAATAACTGTTTATCCAGTGCAGGGTTGTGGTGGTCCAGAGCCTGTCCCAGAAGCACAAGGTGTGGCAGGATACATCCTGGAGGGAATGCTAGTCCACTGCAGGGAAATAGCACACACTCATTCACTCAGACACACACACTAAGAGTAATTTAGAATCACCAGTTCAACTGAGACAGATATTTGAAGTGTGGGCAGAAACCAGAGCGCCTGCAGAAAACCCATCCAAACACAAGGTGAACAAGCAGCTCCACAATGACTGAGCTAGATTCGAACCCATGCCTGAAACCGGAGCCCTGGAAGTATGAGGCCCCAGCACTGGGTGTCAAACAATGTGTACTTTATTTTTTGAGCAGAGCTGGACGGTGGGCCTCTTTGCAGGTGGCTGCTCTGCCGCTCTGCTGCGCTGCTACAGAGAGGTCTCTACGGGCTCACAGTGTCCACTCGTGTTACATCTCTGTGTCCTGACCTTCCATCACTGCGCCGTGCTGTGGCACCAAAGACGAGTCCCTTAAGGAGGAGCCCTCTCGCCTCGTCTGTCCCAGCAGCCACTCCATGTCTCTTTCAGCGTCGACCTCCTCCTGCCACGCAGACACTCCCGGCAGGTAGCAGAGCGCCCAAATACACGTACGGCGCGTTTCCCGCTGGTGCGCTGCCAGAAACCCTGCTGTGCCGCCGTTCTAACCCTCGCCGGAGTTGTCCAAACACGTACATGTATCACACGGTTTAATTTTACCACAAATAGATGGTCACCGCGCTGGAAGCTGTTTGTTTATTTATAAAAAGTGCAAATACATCATTTGGCAGGAATTATGATTGAATGCAAAATGGGGGTGTTGTCAGTATATTTTATGTCATTTGCAAGGGATTTTTTTTTTTTTTTTGATAAACGATGGGAATAAAAGGTTGTTTTAGTAAATAGTCAGGTGAACAGTGCGGGAGCCTTCATTTACACCAAAGTTAAAGCATTTTAATATGTCATAAAATCAGACTATTTACCCTGAACTGATAGAGTAAAAATACTGAGCTGTATAAATGAGTAAATCACTGTAAATGGCTCATTGTACAAAACTAACATCATAAATTGCTTTGGAGAAAAGGGTCAGTTCGTTGAATAAATGTCACCCCGTTTGGTAATTTGTTACGGATTGCATCACATCAGCTACATGTATCATGAAATAATACACATGTATGTGTTTGCATAAAATATGAAGTTCAAATAAGTATCGAAAAAGAGCGATTGCTGTCTTGGTTGTGATTATTAACAGCAGCATGTTGACATAATTTTTTCGAATTTTTTTTTTCTGTGGCGAGATAGTGTGCATTTTGCTATTTGAAACAAGAGCT
The DNA here is from genome assembly GCF_900964775.1 of Scleropages formosus. NCBI lineage: Eukaryota > Metazoa > Chordata > Actinopteri > Osteoglossiformes > Osteoglossidae > Scleropages > Scleropages formosus. Next base: position 23,069,213 of record NC_041818.1, read on the forward strand.
TTGTAATGAGCGGCACAGGTGAATACAAAGGAACGAGGACCCGATTCAGGCGTTTGGAACACCATGTGGGTTTCTAACGCGGACTTAAAAAAGCTTATGTAACAGAAGTGTTAGATCTCAACATGGCTTTGCAGCTAGAAGAGGAGTTGATACCTACGCTGGTGTTCTGTGAACACTGGCCAATTCCGCACTCTGGATTGGTGGTTATGCGGCGGGTTATTAATGGTGGGCAGAGATGAAGTCACGTATGTGCGTGTCTATATGTGAGATGATGAGTTAGCATGTGTATCGGTCTTTCTTACAGGCGACCCTCCGAACTGTGTCTCCGTTGCCCTGGCGACCAGTCAAAACGAGAACCTCCTATTCGATAGGGCGAGAGTACGGTGCGAGGGGAAGCCTGTCCACGGTAATGAATTGGAGCGATTCCTCTAATGAATGGAGTGTACTGGCTGCGTAAGGGAGAGCAAGGGAGCTTGTGCGCAGCACCATGGGAGATTAAACCGCTCGTGGCCACTGCTGTACTGTGGGACATCCATCACCGCGGTCGCCGCCTCCAGCTTGCAGCACTAATGATGCAGGGGGCTCTAGTGGAACTGGCACGGCGGCGCTTTCCCAACTCTGTGTACCCAGCGTCCATGTGGAACTCTGCCACACTGAGTCAACTGCTTCCCACATTTCCCACTCGAACCCGTCGGTCCAACGGAGATGTGCACGGTGACTTTGTGTTTTTAAAAGAGATATGGTGCTCAACATGAGTTTGGCTCTCAGTATTAGAGCAGTCCAGCATCTATTCAGCAGTTACGTTGCGGCAGTGAACTCTTCTACCTCCATGCTCTGAAGATGGCATTTCTGCTTAGTGTCACGATTTATTTAGATGACACTTTTTTCCAAGGTGACTCCGAATGCTTGGTTTGTACAGTAATCTACTTAGTGATTTACCCATCTATACTGCCAGGGATCCGGTACCGTATCACTGCAGAGTAAGTACCCTGATCAAGAGTAGTGCAGTTGGAGTAGGGATTTGAACCCGGGACCTTCGAATGCAAGACGACGGTCTAATCACTACACCACCTGCTTGCATAAAAAAGACTTCTTTAGCTTTGTATGTGTTTAAAAAAACTAGAGAACTAAAGTATAGCGTGTAATATACAGCTAAGCATTTTCTTTTCTTCTGAGTCTCCAATTTATATGTGGTGAAAATAACTCTAATTTTATTTTCCACACCAACGGGCCGGCTGGGTGCAGACTAGCGCCTCCAAAGAGCCAGCTATGGAGAGGAAATTCGTTACTGCCGTCGACCCTGGAGAAATTTGCATGTTCTAAAACAGCGAACAAGTGGTCATGGTCCACGCATCACCACCTAAAATGGACTGTATTGGTCCATATTCTAAATGACAGTAACAAATGTGCCTTTTCTGGAGGGGCAACAAGGACAGTGCACAAGGAATTTTAAAAGTATACCATAATATAAACATTTTATTCAGTGCATTTTTGTGTGTATATAACATATAATAAACAATTGGAAAGTAATGGGCTGAAAGCAACCGTGAAAGTGTTGTTTTTGTCCCTGGTGCTCTTTGGACACAAATGGTCCAACATGGAATATTACACATAGCCTATGTCATGCAGCTCTATTTCAGAAGTCCCAGCTGTCTCCCATGCAGCAGATATGTTTCATGTAAAGATATAATTAAACCAAAGAAACAAGAACCTCCAATGGGCAGGTATGATGCCGTGGTACTGCAGTAAAATCAGAATTTTGCCAACAAAGAGGGGTCCTTGTTCACAACGTATTGGTGCATGCCCTGTGCAACAAAGGGAACTTTATTGTTTTTTTAATTATGTTCACTTTTACAAATATGACATATTATATAAAATGTCAAGCCACCTAAACTTCCACAGATTTTTTTTTTTTTTTTAAAGTTTCCCATAGAAAATTGTCACCACGATGAGTTATTTGTACACAAAACGGTGCCCTGGGCGAGGACGTGACCAAGTTGCCATGGTGAGCAGCCAGCCAATGATTGACTGCCGAAGGAGGGCGCAAGGTTTGACACAACCACTTGATTGGCTATGGACAAAGGGGGCGGAGACAGAGACAACTCAACAGGATTAACACAGAAGGGGGACAGTTAACAGTCATACAGTAACTTTGCACACCAGTTAATTTACCATCTCAATACTGAATCATATTCCCACATGCAGTAATTCTCCATTCCTTCTCTGCCCAGTTCCTGTGTTTGCATCACTTCATCGCTGCTTCCCTTCGTCATTATACATGGACAGTCTGCAGGATCGGTGTTCCTCGCTCTGCAGAACAGCAAAACACACTAACACGAAACAAGAAAAACAGGGAAAAAGCTCTCGAATGGTCTGGAAAACACAAAGGCCGACTGGAGTCACAGCTTCTCGATGTTTTCAGTTCCGCGGAATGGTGGCACTTCCCCGATGATGCGAGCCTCTACCAAAAACGTTGCCTTCTAGCTGTAGCACTGAGGGGTCGCGCCCTGTGCTCAGACAGCAGGGAGGAGTTAGAGATCAGGCCCCTCCTCCTAAGCAGTGCCCGATGAGCCTTGACATCTGGACTGGAGCCAACGGGGCGGCCTACCCGACCACGACTTACAAGAATGGTCACCCAAAGGGACAAAGAAACCTCGGAAGGACTGCTGGGTTTCATCTTTACAAGAGCGAGCTACTGGAACAGTCGGTGGCGTCATTCTCGTATCCTTTTGAGCATCGTTATTTTCTCGTGCTTGTGGCCATGGCAGCGGGAAAAGTGAAACGCCGCCGGGCCAAAATCAGACGTGGAGTCGTTCTTGTCTTTTGTCCTCAACCGCTGATGACAGGAGAGGGTGAGAGGAATCAGCTTGGAAGTCACAGGAATCCGGAGGTTTTGCGCAGGATCCGGCCGAGCCGCCGCCGACCGCCCTACGTTGACTCGTTCTGGCTCACCGTCTTGCCACCGTTGAGCACGGCGGACGCGCTCCGGCTCTTGGTTGGCGTCCCGCTGCCCGAGCGAGAGAACTCGGTGAGGTCATGGAGCGAGGGCTCCCTGTACATGGCCACTGTGGGAAACACACAGATTAGGGAGAGAATATTAGCGACCAGAGCTCAAAAATCGCCGCAGCCCCTTCGTTCAAGAAGGTTTTTGGGGGCAAATCCGAAGCGTGACACTTGTGTTTCGAGGGAAATTATCCATCCATCCATCCATCCATCCATCACGTGTGCCTTTGAAAGATGCTTCTTACAGTCTACCCATATCAATGCTCATTTAGTCCTCTATACTCCCTGCTTTCACACACCCCATCTTGAAGATGCACACACACACACGCACTACATGGAATGACTTGGTAGGCAGTGTTCCTTGGACAGCCAAGCCAGCTAAGCTGCTATTAAGATAATTGCTGCGTTTTGAGTCATCTGGGTCACTGCAACCCCCTCCTCCCAACAACAAAGGTGCTATTGTCTAAAGATATTCAGAGAGTGTACAGGTTTACAGTTCACTCGCTATGTATGACTTATTACAGCGACAGCTCTGCTTAAGCGGTTGAAGTTAAGTAGTAAGCCCACAACTTGACTTGTGATTTCAGCTTCACTTCCTTAAAGCGATCGATTTCCATGCAAACTCTGGACTTTAAGAAATTCAGACTAAACTTTGTACTCATAGGTGTGAAAGTAGGATTTTAATGGGAACGTTCATCATCACGCAGCCTCTGCCCCCGTTGCCTTCCTCACCTTTGAGCGGTTTGGGTAAGAAGTGCGCCGCCGGTTTGTTTTTCTTCACATGGTTGCCCTTCATGATCTCACCCTCCTTGTTGAGACCCAGGTACCAGCCCCTTCCCGACTGCTGCTGCCGGTAGATCATGGAGGAGTACGTCACGTAGTAGTTCTCAAACACCGACTCTTTGAACTTGCACTCGGGCGTGAAGTGTTCCTACAACACAGGGGTTGGGGGGGGCACGTGATGAGAAGCTGAAAACACGTCGCGTGTCACTCGATTTGTTGGCACTTGGTGAAAACAGCCTGTGGGCAACAGGAGCAAAGAACCAGAGGATGCCACAGCTTGACTTTTTTGAAAAATTATGCTGGCTGCTCGGTGACAGAAATTCTCAATAATATTAATCAGTTTCAGAAATACTTTTCACACTTTTGACCAAAGAAATGAAGACAGAACTAAAATAACCTTGCTGAAAGTGACAGAAACATCAGAAACTGAGGTCGCTAAATTATGTATAAGAAGAAAGCAGTCGCTACTGCTTGGCTGGCAAAACAGTCAGTGTGAGTGGATGTGTGATGTAATATACAACCAACAGCATATCACACACACACCTACATAAAATGAAACACAAAAGTTTGGGAACTTCACAAAAAAGCACAGGTTTCAGGAAGGATATCTGCATACATTTATACGGTATACACAAGATTAAGTCAAAAGTATCTGCAGTGTTAAACATCTGGTGAAAGGCAAATTACTGTGGCTACTTTTTGACTTACCATTGTACATTATATTTGCAAATATATAATTTTGGATTCATTTTTAACTTTTTCATATGCTTTTACTGAATGCAACTCACCCTTTATGAACTTAACATTTTCAACAGTAACTGAGACTCTATGTCTTTCTCAAGGGTAAGAGTTGGGAGGGGAGTTTTCAGACATTTCCCACATAACCAAAGTCACCCAAGGTTAACCAAAGTCAACCAATCCAAACAAAATCAGCATTATTCAAAACTCCAAAAGACCTGAAAACCCCTTTGGATTAGGGGCAGCTGTTCATAGCATCCCTCCTTCTTCCCGTCTCCAAATGTTTGAGGTCAATGACTTGCTAAGCTCACCTGCCAGGTGACTCCAAAACAAAGGTCCATATTGCTGCCTTTGGGTAAAACATCCCTCAGTAGAGCATCCAAGACAAGCATTTGCTTTGGAAACACAACTAACTGTTGTGAAACTGCAAGTGAAAGACACAGAGGTATCTTTCGATACCTTGTTAATTTCCATTGTAGCCCCATCCTTGATACGGTCTGTTATCTCGGTTGCCATGGTTTCTGGGTGGCCCACTTAGTCACGGCAACCTCATGACTGCGGATCGGCAGTTTGGCAGACGAACCCGAGCGCCCATTTGCACATTGGACGTCCCTCGTTTTGTCTTCCTCCTCATAATGGAGCAGCTATTTAACAGGCATCGACTCCATCCGTTTGGCTAATGTTCCGTCCCCTTGATTCCCTCCGGAAAATTCTCACAAGGAGCTTTGCAGCGAGTCTTGTCAAAATGAACCACATCAAATAAAAGAAGATTTCATTCATTTAGCCTCATTTAAAGGGACTGAAAGATAGCAGCGAGAGCAGGTAAAAGGCCTAGTGACTGTCGCTGAATAGCACACCTTTCCGGACTTCCGTCACCGCCACACCCGAACTAAACACAGCGACTGGACAGGGGCACGGTGCTGGGAAGCTGAATGAGACAACAAAGCACAAGACTCAGCCCGCAACCGAGAAACACCATTTTCCACAATCCCAACAAAGAGGTTTTCTTCAAAAAAAAATCAATATGTGCCCGATTCAGCCGTCCCACTTTAATAGTACGTTCCTCCGAACGCGCACGAGCGCAGTAGGGGAGAGAACCTGCTCTATAATCTCAGGATTAGCACATTAATCAAACAGGGGGAGCAACTTTCGTACAATCACCATTAGCTCTCTAATTATGCCCCCAAACAAGTACATCATGCGAAACGCTCTCTTCCGAACAAAGTGATCTAACAGCCTTAGATGCAAGTGTGACCATGAATTTTACTCTTGGCGCGATTACGGTTAAGTCATCGTTGCTTATCACAGCATGGAAATGAAATCTGTGCAGCAGACAAAGAGGAAAACAACAGTCCCACAATGAAGGGGTTCGATAACCCAAAATATGGAGCCGGGGTCAATTTCCCTACACGTCACCCGTTTGGTCATACAACATCTCATTAGGCTTCGTCTTCCTGGAGCGACAACCGATAATGACCGCGAGTCATTCGGTATTTCGAGATTTGGAAGGAAAGCGACGCGTTTGGATCCTTTTTTTGTTTTACAGTCAGTGAAATAAACGAGAAGGAGCACAAAATCAAACAACTGACCAGTCATGCTGTCTAAATCCGTAGGCTTCCGTGGTTGGTGTCAACTGACTGGTGGTTTTGTTCTTCTGGATTAAACCGCATACGGGACATTGGTTCCAACGTTTCGCTTCTCTTGTTGGAAGCATCGTCAGGGTGTGACCACATCTTGTAGAGGTTAAATGTGAAATGGAGTGTTTGACGAGGGAGGGTGTATTTATGGGCGGGAACGGGGTCGGAGGTCGTAGCGGGTGGTCCTAATAGGTGGTGTCCCCACTGTGTTTTCCCTTTGTGCTGTTTCCTTCATATTACAGGACGTCTCGCTGAACCGAGTTTTAACGAGAAGCGGTCGGATTGCTGTCGGATCGGCGTGAAGGCTTGAAATGAGTGCGGAGCCGCGAAACATCCCATATGCGGTTTAATCCAGAAGAACAAAACCTCCAGTCAGCCATGCTGTCATCCACCTGTAGGGAAATTGATCCCCGTTCCATTCCCAGAAACTTTGGGACTGATGGGCCAAGAACATGGCAGATGGAAACTGAACCCCAATGACTCCTACATCTCAGCACACCACCGATTGTCTCTGGAGTCATTTGCTCTGCAGTCATTGCCGGACCAGTAATCATCGGAGCCCAATAACAGAGAACTAGCTCTGTCTGGTCCAGGAATGGATCCTCTTAGACGACCACAGCATAACCATTTTCAGGGGTTAAGAGGATTTTAGTGAGCAGGTTCCACACAACTTATGCAACCGTTGCTCGCTGCAAGAGGTTAAGGCTGTTTCCGAAGGTCAAGGATGGTCACGGACCACCGAACGAACATTAATCCGCTTCTGGAAGAAATGGGATGAAAAATGAATCTTACCACACGGATGATAATTGATTACAATTATGATTATAGCCACATCCGCAGAGGTGAGGAATAGAAAGAGAGACATGCACATGTTTTCTGGTAAAAACCAACTCAGAAGTCCCACTGCCTTATTATTATTATAATTATTTAGCTGATGCCTTTGTCCAAGACGACTTCCAGTGTAATACACTACATTGAGCTCCTTACAACAACACGCACACTATGTGCAATTCATAGCTACAAATTTACCTTAAGCACGATTTTGGGTCTATGGGAGGAAACCCGTGTGAATACGGGGAAAACGTGTAAACTCCACACAGATTTAAACCCATGTCAAAGCCTTAGCCAAGAAGATGAGGCACCAGCGCTACCAACTGCGTCACAGTGTCGCCAGCGATGACGACCGAGATCTCTGCGATGAACACTTAGCTGCTGGCGTGTTCCGCACCCCGCGTGTGGCCGCCTGTATCCGATGCAGCGAGAAGGCCGTTTCCAGATGGATCGGTTAAGCTGTTCATTACAAAGCCCCCCGAAGCACTGCTCTCTAGTCGGTCTGGAGAGCAGCTGAGCTGGGGCGCCTGAATGCGATTAATCTTTGAGCTGGGACTCGGAACTCCATGGGAAATCAATGTTCTGCTCCACGGCCGAGTCGGAAGGTCCATTTGCCCTCTGCTAATGAGATCGCATGGAGATTGCGGTGTGTGTGTGTGTGTGTGTGTGTGTGTGTGTGGTGGATGCTGGAGCGACAGGCTGCAGTGAAAGGCAGACCATTCCACATACTGGACCCACAGAAGGGATGTACTGCAATCCCCCAGAGACACTCTGCCCAGGTACTCGATACCCGCAGGGGGAAAATGCAGTGTATATTGCAGTTTGCAAAAGAGATCAGACTGGTAGTACCCACAATGCACCTTGATTGTACCACGGTGGGTCATGACCTACACTCCTGCAGTTTGTCAGGCTGCAATGCCGGATTTCCCATTAAGCCCGTCAAGCAAAATTTTTAGGGCCCACGAAGAAGGAGAAAATGTAAAAAAACTGGAAAAATAATGAAATATAAGGGGAAAAAAGACTGAGGCAGAAATTTTACATAACAAAAGCATAAAAATTACATTAAAAAAACTATTACAGAAATTTAAGTCATTTCCAAAGAAAGTTTTTTTTTTTTTTCGGCTTCTCTATCAATCACATGGTTTCGCAATAAAATGTTTTAAAATACTAAATCGCAAGGGCTGCCTGGCTGAACTGACATGGAAAAATCCATCCATCCTTAACAACTGCTTGTCCCATATGGGGTCGCGGCGAACCGCAGCCTAACTCAGCAACGCAGGGCTCGGGGCTGGAGGGGGGAGGGGGCGCACCCAGGACGGGATGCCAATCCATCTCAAGGTACCCCAAGCAGGACTCCAACCCCAGACCCACCACACAGCCGGCACCAGCTGAACCCGCTGCACCACCACACCCCCCTCATGGAAAAATATTAAAAATATTATTTAAAGTGCATCATGTCAGTCAACGTAATTCATTCGGCGTTTACCCATCTTTTTGCACATTTCCCAACAAACGTTGTCTAGTGCCTACGAACCCTAAAGTGCAGCCCTGTTAGCCTGGTTTACGACTCTATGATAAAGGCAGCAAGAGAAGAGGTATGAAACCCTACCCAAAAGAGGACATCAATATCAATAGTTTCTAAATGCACAGATTGGTCGGCCCGTTGACCACAGATGGCCCAAGTGAGACTCTTTGGAGCTGGAGGAATGAAGAGTGAACCTTCTGGAGGAGCCCAAGTCCACTATTGCGAGACTAGAGAGCACAAGGCCCGGGGAGACCTGATCTGCAGCACTGCATCAGGAACAGCCAGCGGGGCTGGGGGAGGGGTTGTAGATCACAGTCAAGCTGCTTCTGCGTTCTTTTGGAACCAGTGATGTTGACCACTGCTGGTGAACGGTCAACCTGCAAGAGACCCATGAAGAACATCCTTCCTCTTCTCAGAGAGATGCTGTATCCTCGGTGGGTCTCCCCTACAGGCTCCACCCATTAATGGTGCTTTATCATTATTATTATTATTATTATTATTAGCCTTTACTATTAACCACATATACAAACACAGATGATGATTCATGTTCCTGCAACAGTGAAAGGTGAGGTGATACGAGTTCTCTGTCCGTGCTGAAGGTCAGAAACGGTCAAGTCTGCATGAACCTCACTGTAGAGTGAAACCTGCGGAGGTTTCTGCCAGGCGTTCAGTTTGCTACGTCTCACTTGGGCAATCCCTGCGCACTCCGCTCTAAATGCTACTCGTTCATATTCATAAATAACCAAAGTTGCTAAATAATACAGTGAAGAGAGTTCAGAATAGGGTGACATGGTGGCGCAGCGGGTAACACCGGTGCCTCAGAGCTGATGGGCTCTGGGTCCAAACGTGGCGTCTGATCAGGTCCGGAGTTTGCACGTTTGCTCTGTGTTTCTGTGGATTTCCTCTGGGTACTCAGGTTTCCTCCCACAGTCCAAAGACATGTTTCGTGTGTGTGTGTGTGAGATTGCCCTGCGATGGAGTGATGTGAAAAGTGGTTATTGATGGATGGATATAATTCAACATCTGCAAGCACCTTTAGCTGTATGAATTATAGATGAACATCTCTGAAATGTATACAACTTCAGCCAGTATTTACTTAGCTCACCTAAGACCAATTCTAACACACACACACACACACACACACACACATACACACCGATTTACAGATAGGGACACAGTAAAAATACCAACTAAATGCTATTCCTGGAAAGAACTGAGCAATGTGCCCACTGACTGTACAACAGGGTTAATCAGAGTTATGCTCTGGGATTTACTACGCTATCAAGGACTCTTCACCTTGGAAGGGTGGCATGAATTTATGTTTCTTCATTACTATAATCAACATACATACACCCAGCTGCCTGTCTTAACAGCAGACACACTGTGGGGAGTGTGTGTGTTGGGGGGGGCCTGTGCAAGGTTCATTTTCTAAAAAATCTTGCCACGAGGTTGCTGCGAAACACAGTGCCAGCGTACACACCACACACACACACACACACACACACACACACACACACACACACACACACATTCATATATTCAGTTGAAAGCCATTATAAGCTCTGTTTAATTTTGCATTTTGGTAACTAAAACTCGGGGGGTGTGGTGGTGCAGTGGGTTGGACCGGGTCCTGCTCTCGGGTGGATCTGGGATTCGAATCCCGCTTGGGGTGCCTTGCGACGGACCGGCGTCCCGTCCTGGATGTGTCCCCTCCCCCTCTGGCTTTACGCCCTGTGTTGCCGGGTAGGCTCCGGCTCCCCGTGACCCTATAATGGACAAGGGGTTCAGACAGTGTGCATGTGTAACTAATACTTTGCTTCTGGAGTGATGCAGACAGACAGATTTGTAACCTAACTGTTGCTGGTTTAAATACCAGGGATGTGACCCGTTGTTGTACTTGAGTCAAAGGCACTTACATTGTTCCACTGAAATAAGTGGCTGCAGAAGGGAACTATACAGCAAAAAAAGAAAAGCTCCACATAAGGAAGAAATGAGTAAGTTGGCAACAGCTCTCAGTGGTGCAGTAAAGCTTCTTGGAGAGATGTGTGTTCAGGGATGAGTAAACACACACACACACACACAGGGTCCACAGTGAGCGAACGCACTCCCCTGTGCGGCATCAGAACAAACTTTCACAGCATCTTTGGGCTGCTTACAAAGCAAACTACCAAATAGGACGGCCGTAAACTACCGGACAGCCACTTGCTCCCCCTTTTAATTGACACAAGTGCTGAGAGTCCAGAAAGAACCCAAATGACCATAATTCAGGATGTTCCTGTTTGTTAACTGGTCTAAAAATTAATAAATAAATAGGCAAATATTGGCTTAGCAAAGCCAGGCACCGAAAAGGTTACAGGGCAGGGTACCAACCCATTATTTACATATTTTCTTGTGCAAACGTTGCTGAAAATCACTGTCCGTGAGCCCATCTGCTGTGCAAATAATTTCCGGATGATTAATGATCGGAAATTTTTGGGAGAATATGCAATGGTGCCATCAGATGTCACAATCCATGTTAACAGAATACGTGGAACATCAGCAGAATCAACACAAAAGGAAGGACGATGGGAAAAGCATAATGAGGAAGTGGAAAAACAACCTTCTCAGCAAACGGCCTGTTCAGAGATGCGCCAGTCTCACACACACACACACACACACACACACACACACACGGGCTGCAACCGCAAGGCAGGCCGCGCTGGCAAGCGGACGCAGTGTAAACATTAATCCGTTTCCCCGAGCAAGCAGTGCTTCATTATCCCGAAGAGCGGTGATTATGCAATTAAGGCAACAAGCGGTGTGCGCGGCGACGAGCGCAGGCTGCCGCCAAGCCGGGCGCGTGATCGGCGCTCGAACCGTCAAGTCCGGGACGTCACGGTGCCATAAAGCGGAGCGGCTGCACAAACACCTGCCTCTTCTTCATTACGCAGCATGAGTAATGACACCGTGCAATTACACACGTCACGCCTGTAACACCGTGGACAGCGCAGGCTGGCATAAACGCAGCTGCGGCTCGAATGTACCGTAGCACACGCCGTCGTACCTTTCGCATCATACTCCATCTGTTAGTAAAGAGCTGTCTGCCACTTCACTTTTAACTTTAGGACTTAACCAAGTTAACCGGTTAAGCAAGCAGCACTGCGACCTCACATCTAATGGGCTGCTAGTTTGGACATGGGTTCGAATCTGGCTTAGTCTGAGCGGTGTTTGTTCTCCACGTGTTTGTGGGAGTTTCCTCCCAAAGATGTGTTTTTCAGGTGACTTTGTGACTATAAAGTATGTGTGTGAACGAGTGCGTTACGTTGCCGAGCTGTATAAATAGAAGACTGCAGGTAGTAGAGTACAGTGCAGGTGGTCCCCGACTTACGATGGGGTTACGTTCCGCGAAAATGCATTTAACGCACCTCATACACACCTCTGTGTGACAGACTGGGAGACTGCCCAGCATCGCAAGAGAGTATCGCTCTACATATCGCTTGCCCGGGAGAAAAATCAAAATTAAAAATTCAAAGTACAGTTTCTACCGAATGTCTGTCGCCAGCTCACCATCGTAAAGTCGAAAAATCGTAAGTCGGGGACCATCTGTATATCCATCACGCTAAGTGATCTTGGACAACTGTACTAGTTAATTGTACCGGTACACTGCTAAATGATGAAATGTAGAAAATTTAATTATATATATATATTATTATAGATATCCAAATTTTGACCAAAGAAATGTACAATACTTAGATAATTCATTATCCTTAATATCATATCTACACAACTTATTTGACATAATTTAATTATCTTCATATTATTCAGTGTTACCTTTCCAATACACACACTGTCTGAACTGCTTGTCCCATATGGGGTCGTGGGGGACCGGAGCCTAACCCGGCAACACAGGGCATCAGGCTGGAGGGGACACACCCAGGACGGGACACCAGTCCGTCGCAAGGCACCCCAAGCAGGACTCGAACCCCAGACCCACCAGGGAGCAGGACCCAGTCCAACCCACTGCGCCACTGTGCCACTGCATCCCCCTTCTTTCCAATACAATGTTTTAAAATATAATTTTATGCCAAGAACAATGCCAAAGAAGAAGTAATAGAGAAGTAAGAAGCAAGTATGAGGTATGGGCTTTATGGCATAATAGCAAATAGCAAATAAACCATAACAGCAAAAAAGGCCTAAAGAAACGTTCAGAAGGGGTTGCACTTATCCTGGTGTTTTTTAGTCAATGCTGTTATGAATATGTTTTGTTTGTTGTCCAGACTTCACCCTGGAACACTACAAAATCACCCTACAAACACATCTGTAATCGATGCAAACAGAAGGAGTTGCTTCTGTGAACCCGTCACACACGCAAAGCAAAATATATATATAAATAAACAAATTCACTGACAACGGCGACAACTCGGATGAGAGCTTCCGAACGAACCAGCGCGACTTCAATCTCTTTTAACGACGCCGGCTCGTCAGGGAATCCGTAACACAGTTCACTCCTAGGATTAATTTAGCGATAACGCGGCGGTGCCGAGCGGAAGGAGGCTCGGCGCAGACCCGCGTCCGTCCTCCTCGGGCGCAATTTAAACTCATAACAAGCGGGAGTGTAATTGAGCCTTGTTGCGCAGGCGGCCCGCGAACCGAATAACACGACCCTGCCCACGAAGCCAGTCTATCTATACGGTCTTGCAGAAGTCACCGGGATCCTCTCAGTTTTGTGAATTAAAATGAGCTTCTCGGCACAGTGTCTGTACTTATAAACATTTCCGTAGAGATAATTAAAACTGCCAGCGGGAGCACAAGATGTGTGGGGAACAGTATTAATTACCAGAGCTGCTCGGCTCCCAGCGCTTCTCCATCTCGGCTCTCGACTCCCCGCGGTCTTATCTATCCAGCCTCTCGTTACGCTCACCGCGCTCGAGTTTACATGTGCAATCAGTTGACGCAGTGGTTAACGCATTCGTTTTCTTATGAGCAGGCTGCGGGTTCGAATCCCCATCCTTAAGTAAAAAGTAAGCTGGGAGCATGGTGGTGACAGCTGCTGCTGTTAGACCCAAAGGCTGCAGGTTTGAATCTCACCTCCAGTTGTAGTACCCCTGAGCAAGGTACTTGCCCTAAATTGCTCCAGCAAAATTACCCAACTGTATAAAAGGGTGAATAATTGTAACCAGTTGTCCAACGCAGGGTCATGGTGGTCCAGAGCCTATCCGGGAAGCAAAGGGTAGGAGGGAGAGAACACTCTATAAAGTACGTTAGACAATCAAAGGGTAACATGTAAAGTAAAATATCCAAAAAAATCTGACTAAGGCATCTCGTGTGATGCTGAAACATTTGAAAGGGCTTCCCTCTGCCACAACAGTCCTATAATTATGGTAAGTTGATGACATAAGTGCATTAAAGAGCAGAAACATTTTTGTTTACCCATGTCCATGTCACACCACCTTCCGCCCACCCTACACTTAGTTCTTGGTGCTGCTCACATTGTCATGGCAACCTGAACATCTGCCAGACCACAAACATTGCATCTCTGGCAGACGACCCCCCGGCGCGACCCCATCAACCGTGTGGAAAGACAGCAGGCAGTCGAGGCAAGGTGGGATGACCGCTCGGGTGTCCACAGCAGCCCTCGGGGTGTGAGGCTCGGCGCGGGACCGTTTTTAAGCACTCGGAACGATCTCGAGCACTTGGATAAATGTGATTTACACAGTGAATATGCTCTCATTTTGTACCCTGTTGTTTGGGTCAGCCCCTCCTGCCAGGAACAAATCTCGCTGAGAACCACGCCCATAAACTGAGTGGACCGCACCCTTTACTATGCAACAGAGTCACGCCCTTAAGGAGGCCACACCCATTTCTTTACTTAACATCTGAGTCGCACCCATAATCCATGTAGACCACACCCACTAACTTAGTCCCACCCACAATTTGAGTAGACCACGCCCAGTGTTTTACTTGATCTAGGACACAAGGCCATAAGAACAGAATTCCTGTTACCTTATTTGTTACCTTATTGGAACTCAGAGCGGCACCTGTAAACCGATCAGAGCAGAAGGCCGTGCGTATAAAAGTGACAGCATCCCATCCGTAGACTAATTAGGCTGCAGTGCCACACATAACCAATAATCTCAATCATCAACTGAGAATAAATGGCAGGCACAGTCAGCTCCTGTGCCTCATATTTCAGATGACTCATGTATAACTGACCTTCACCTCTCAGCTTCCTGTTGAAAATACTCGCTGCCAGGGGTTAAAAAAATTAAAAAAAAAATAAAAAATCAGCTTTGACCTTTGAACTCCACACTGCCGCTGACGGCATCGTTCGGGTTGGGCTGGGGATTGGAAGCGGGGGGGCAGGACACACTCACCGATGTGTACAGGTAGCCCTCGCTGTTCATGGCCAGGTACAGTTTGGTCTGCACTCCCTGGATGGCCACCACCCGGAGGCCCACGGGGATGAGGTTGAACATGGCTGCGGGAGAGACGACGGTACGGGGTCAGTGAACCAGAGTGCTGGCTGGGGTGATACAGGACAGGGAGACAGGAGCAGCAAGGCGGGTGTGGAGCAAGGCAGTGCTCTCGTACACCTCGCTCTGTCTGCTCAAGCAGTCAGAACCCAGAATATGAAAGAATTCCTAAATATGACGTAAGGAAGACGATGGCACCCAGAGACAAAGGTGTCCGTGTGGCAGTCAAGGTGACCCGAGACCTCCCAGCTCTTAAACTTTGGTCAACTGGCTTCAAATTAAAGTTTCTAGGGCTGTGTCCAAAATGGAAATTACCACATTAAATAGTCCGCCAGACACCCTGCTGTCACTTCAGCCCGTGGAGCTGAAGGAGCAAATCTGGATCTGTCATTTCAAGTTGGAAAACACAGCTTGTAATTCGGCAGCTTCAGAACGTTCTCACCCCTGAATCACGGTGCCAAGAGGATTAGAGAATCCATTTAGAGTTTAAATTCAATTGAAATGTATTAAAATCTTTGTAATTGCACACGAGCAGTTTCGTAATGCGTGTCTGATGGCAGCCTGGGAGGATGACAGTGCATCAGTAGCCATGAGACAATGTGAAGAAGAAGGAGCGGGTTCTTCTTTCCACGACTGATAGAACCGTATTTCATGTTTATTGTTAATTTTTGTCTTCAAAAGAGCACGGAGATCCAGGTAGGACTTCAAACAATGGTGTGTCCACAAATCTGTGTACTGTCCACTCATGAGAGGTCCAAAATGATTATGTATTGAATGATTTCCCTACGTTCCTCAGAACTGCTGAGTCCCTCCCAACATTCAGGAATGGTGTCAAAACACATCTGTTTCCGACCCATTTCTCTCCTGACCTCATAGACCTTCACTCCTCATTTATTAAAAAAAAATGTGTCAATTCTTATTCATAAAACTATTCAGGTATGCTGGAAAACACTGCAGTCTGGGACAAACTGACTGAGCTTTGACAGTCATGTACGTCCATCTAAAGCGCTTTGTTATCTTACTGAATTTCATGCTGCTTTGGAGAAAAGTGTCTTAAATGAATACACATAAACGTAAATGATCCACTGTAAAAGAAAATGTAAATGTTTTCTTCTGCACCAAATTCAATAATTAATGATAACATGGGTGGTAAGAGGTACTTCAGGATAACCTAGGGGTCAGAATAGTTTCGAAATTGTCCCAGTCCTCTGTGTCCCTGAATCCCACACTGCATAGGGTTACCATGGCGATGACTTCCATGCTTCGCAACCCCTTTTCCAGCATCCCTAATTGCCCTAATGGTGGCTCTCTTCAGACTCTCCCTGAGCTCGTCCAGCCATCACTAACATAGGCTCCTTTCTCCGTTGACCTTCCCAGGGTTAATCGAAGCCTGCAGCACCCGTGACGGCGCCAGCACGGAACTCACAGACACCGTTCCAAAGGAGTCAGAGATCAGCCAGAACCAAAGAGAACTGCAGAGTCAATATAGACACCTCCACAACTGGAGCAGCATCAGGGGAACATATGACAGCCGCTCTTCGATGAATAACCTCTGGCAGAGGTCTGCGTTGGAGCTCCCTGACCAGGCTTCATCATGATCACATTAAAAAAAAAAACATAAACATAAAGAATAAATAGTGAATGCGCAACTGCGAAGTTTAAGATGGAAACCACGTTGTTCTGCTGCAGAGCAACACGTGCCTAAAAATATTCAATACACAAAGTTCGTAATTCTCACCTACCTCCATCTCCGCCATTCTCGTTTTAAAAAAGCCCCACGCTGTTCCCATGGAGAAGGAATGCAGAGACTCCTTACTAACAACGTGGTTCTGACTCCTTCGTGGTGGAATGAGCTCCTTGTGTCCCTCAGAACTGCTGAATCCCTCTCAACATTCAAGAAACGTCTTGAAACACATCTCTTTGAGACCCACTTCTCTCCTGATCTTCTACCTATTTCACAAAGTAGCACCACAAATGGGCTACTCTGGCAGGACCTCACAATCTTGTTCACACCAGTGTACAACCAGAGTGTGACCTGCAGGTCTACTACTAGGGGCAGCGGGTGGCAAAGTAGTTGCCTTGTGCTCAAAGGACACGGGTTCAAATCCCGCCTTATGCTACAGTAACGTGTTGTCCAGAGTTTTGCTTGGATGTTTTCTTTTCTAGCATCTTACCTAGAGTGTTACACACGATAATGGCAGTAATGTGATGACACTGGGTGCTCAAAGGAGCTGGGTTTGAATCCCACCTCCTGCTGTAATACTCTTGAGCAAGGTACCTTTCCCTGAATTGCTACAGTAAAAATGACCAAGCTGTACAAATTAATTACTGTCAGAACCTCAATATTGCTCTGAATAACAGTGTCAGGTAATTAGAGAAACACACACACACACACACACACACACATTCTGAACTGCTTGTCCCATAGGGGGTCGCAGGAGCCTACCCGGCAACACAGGGCGTAAAGCCGGAGGGGGAGGGGACACACCCAGGATGGGACGCCAGTCCATCGCAAGGCACCCCAAGCGGGATTTGAACCCCAGACCCACCAGAGAGCAGGACCTGGTCCAACCCACTGCGCCACTGCACCCCCTCCTGAGAAACAAACAGTAAACAAGTAAACAGGTTAATAAACAAACCTTAAATTGTACATTACTATGGAGAAAAATGTAAGCTGAACAAATAAATGTAAATGTAGTTACCTTTCTCTGCAGCAACTGGGGCAAAATATATGAAGGAAGTCTATGGCTAGGCAGTCCATGGGAGACACAAAGGGCGAAAGTGTTGATCGGGTGAAATAGTTTAAAAGCATGGTATTTACTTGGTAAACAATTTTAAACTATGAAGAGTAAAGTATGAATGGAGCAGCTGAGGGTAACCGGGACACGTCGCTTGTCCTGGTTCGTTCGTTCTCTTCGGAGAATTTCTTAAAGAATGAAGAAAGTGTCCTCACATCCCATCTGGTGCAGGCCAAAGGGAACACGAGGTTCCTTTTCCTACATTGTCAGCGCTCCGCCGAGGAAATGATGACTCTTTCCTGTGGAATCGTCTCAAAGAAGGAGCGTGATGGCTGGAAGCGTTGGCCAGCAGGTGCTCATTTCGGTTCGTATTTATGCAGAGACGACACACACGATTAACCAAAGCGATTAGAAAGGCTATGCAGCAAAGTCAGCCGTGGTAAATCATCCCGGGGAAGAGAAACCACCCTTTAGTGATGGTTGTCTCTGTGTACAAACGGTCTAATAGCAGCAGCATCATTTAGCCAGCTGACAATTTACTAGTCATTACAGGAAGTCTGCCTTTGTCCCTTTTATTAAATAGCATAAAAATTCATTCATTCATTCATTCATTCATTCATTCATTCATTCATTCCATCCATCCATCTAACCATCCAACCATCCATTCATCCATCCATCCATCCATCCATCCATCCATCCTCATTAACTGCTTGTCCTGGTCAGGGTTGGGGGGTCTGAAGCCTATCCCACAACCTCTGAGCACAAGACTGAGGGGGGTTGGGTTAAGATTAGATGGGATGCTTGTACTAAAAATTCCTCTTTTTGACAGTTATATAGTAATATTTCAGATCAATGAAAATGACAATGGACACATCCATTCCAAACCTAAGGACACAAGTAAAGGACAGAATATTCTAGAGGAACTACGTGGAGGGGGTCGATAAGGGTTGACATCGACCCAGCGGCGCTAAATAATAAGGATCTTTTTAAAACTACCGTGTATATTTAGCACAGGATTGCGTTGAGGATTTACCACATCAGACAGTAGTTATCTTTTTCAGATGAGCTGAAAACTCCTCCACCGGAAGCTGTTGCCGGGAGGGAAAAATAAGACCTGCTTTGTACCCGAATCATTCCAAGTGCCTCAAACTTCCGGCTGTGTAGACGCCAGAAGGGCGAGTCAGCCTGTAGAAAGCAGAGGAAATGCGGCTGCGAGGGAAGGGCGCCTGAGTCGGAGTGTGTCGGAGTGTGAGCGCTCCCTCTCCCACCTTCACACAACACGGACTGGACTTCTGTTGCCATGGAGACAAGAGCACCCCACTCCTAACAACTCTATTTTTGTAACGGTACAAAAATCTTCACCCCTCCCCACCTTCTTCTTCATCTTATTTTCCAGCAGCTTTTTTTAATTTGCTCCTCAATGTATAGATAGACGCACATGCACGCACACGCACGCACACACACACACGCGCACGCACACACACACACACACACACAAAAAAAACACGTTTGTGCTGGAAAAAGAGGGCAACCGTTACATAACGACTTGTGCATAAATCACAACGAAAACACCATAACCACAGACTGACTGAAATATTTACCAGAAAAGTGGAACGGCAGCAGATGGTGGAGCCTGTCATCATCATCATCATGATCATCATGATCATCATCATCACACTTAAGAAATGTAATTTTCCAAAGCGATTTACACAGTGGACCATTTTATTCTCCTACCAGTCTCTTTTGCCTGTTGTTTAAGTTAGTCATTTGGGTTTAGTACGTCACTCAAAGGTACAACAGCAGTTTCCCTCCAAGAATTTGAAAGGACAGTCCTTTGGACGCGAGACCTGAATACAGGTCCGGCTCCGACACTTCCTGTCCAGCGGGACCCGGCGGTGCCAGAGGGCTGGACCGCGGTGTGCAATCTGTTCACTTGGTTATGTGTCACATGACACTGACACATAGTGGTTCCAGTGGGGAGGGGTGCGGGGGAGGGGGAATTAAAAGCCAGGTAATTGGAGTCCCCTGTGACCCCGGCAGATCGGAGGCTTGGACGAAACGCCCCTTAACGAATGGAAAATCGTCCTTGCTTTTAAAGAACTAATGAACTAACTCTCCACAGCGCCTTCACAAGTCTTTGAATGGGGCTCCTGCTTTGCGTCAATGTGACCTGGAGGGCAGGAAATAGGCTCCGCCTCCTCCCCCAGGACTTGCACCCGAGTGCTTTTGACGCATGGAAACACTCTCCCCGGGTGATCTGGGTGCTGTCACCACCTCATCTGAGCCTTTAGTGAGTCAGTTAGAGCTCAAAGACGCATCGCTTTCCATACTTGTCTCAACACACCAACTGGAAAAGGTTCTGGGTTCGAGTTGATGCTACAGTAGAAAAAAGACAAGAGTTTTCAGACTCACACTGGGTGAAGGGCCTCGGGGTTATCAGGGGAACTTAATATCCACGCTCAGCCTGCCAATGTTTGTCAAAATAAATGTTACTTTGTAGCAGTCAGTTTTTCTGCTGTTGGTCCCGACAGACAGGTGCCAATATCACGCGCACCGTGTTTTACCGCACTGCCTCACCTCCTATCTTCATTATCAAACGTAGGAGCGCAAGTGTCAACCTGTCTCATTCAGCTGAGCTTTTTATGCGTCTCATTAATAACGGTGACATGTTTGTGCCTCCGATGTGCCTTTGATATGTTTCGTGTGAAGATATAAAAGGCTGCGGAAATTGGAACAATACATAAATATGACGAGACTGAGAGTGAACGTGTCATAACTGGGTGCGTGTTTTTCACTTTAACGGGCTGGATCGTCCTCGATTTTGCACTGAGTTCTGAACCTGAAAAACCCGAATGACATTTTGTCATATCGATATTTCTCCTTTTGAAGAACAAACAGAACTGGGGCTTTTTTCATACATGTATCCTGAGCTGCAGTTGCAACGCTGAATTTTATTTTTAACTAAATGTCAAAACTTTACACGTTTTTTAACAAAGTAATTGCTTTGGAAGACTCGCAGGTGCAGTAATTTCCTGCTGATGCTTTTGAGGAGCGGCTTGCAGCCGTGGAGGTGTGTGAGGGCTTATAAACGCTGGGCTCTGCTTTGGGAATCGACCGCTGTCGAAACCAGGACCTTGGTCACACAACCCTGCCCTGAACCACGACAGCTCTTTGTCCACTGTTTGGAAGCAGTGAGAAGGTGCATTTTCCTCTGGAAAAAGTTGGAGAGATCAAAAGGGGATTTCTGGGAGAAACGAGGACCAAGGCAGTTTGTTGCCTCTTTAGTGGAGCTTCCATGGCTTGAAGTTTAGGTTTGGTTGTTCATGTGATGGTCATAGGTGGAAGCAGGTAGAATTTAAAGAGATATAGGAGAGCCTAACATGGAAGTGGGCTCCACACCATGATCAGAGGTTTGGTTGAGGTAAGGTCTTCAAGAGTGTGAAGACGTATGGGGCTGTAGAGGCTAGAGAAGATCATGGGAGCTCCAGCTCCAGCAAGAGAGAAACAAGAAAATGGAGGAAGGAAAAGAGGAGATGCCGGAGTGTAAGAGCACAAATCTGAGAAAGACATGGAGGGACACAGAAAATGTTGGAGTGGGGTAGTAAACGGAGGAGGACCGGGGTTTGAAACCCATGATCTAAACATTAGCGAGAGCCGACTTTGGTGGCTGGAGATCCACACTGAGGAGACTTACTGTAACCATTGTCCTCCTCCTTGGTGCCGTCGATGGTTCCATCTGCTTGCAGCTGCAGGTGGAAGCCCTGTCGGCTGTACAGCTTCGTCACAATGCCCTTCAGCTGGGGCTCTGTGGAGACAGGACAGGGATGGGAGGAGGGTGAGATGCTGTGGACATGGGGGGAGGGGGCACTGCTGACACACCCTGTCTGCTGAAACCCAACACACCGCCAACCGCAGAGGAACATCTCACACCTTTCCTCAAGAGCAACTCTTGGATGCGAGCTGTAGCGTGACAGCAATATTGACCAGCGTCAAAAACCAATCTGAACATAAACGCAATTATCAGTTTGCACATAAAGCTCATAAAATCGACGTTCTGCACCTTCAGAAAGTTATACCCCGTGTCAGATTCTTACATGCCCGTGGTCCTCGATTTACAGTGCGGTTCCATTACGATGACCCTGTCGTAAGCCGAATGTGTCGCACGTCGAATATCCCATTATATAAACCATAAAGATGAACAATTAACAATGAAAATGAATAAATCCTACACTGTATATCAGGGCTTTGTTACATTTTCTCACAAATTTCACACACTAGTTATGTTAAAATAATACTATTATGGAGTAATAATAGCATAAATAGAGTACAGTATTATATTTCCTTATATAATATAAGATGAATGGGATGGCGGTCATAAGTCTGGCTTGTCAAAAGTCGCAATATTGGAACTCAAGGATCACCTACACAGTATGTATACTTTAAAGCAGAATGTGGACTAAACTGATTATATTTCACATAAATTTACCTTCCCGAGTCTGAAGTCTCTGCACACGTGACTAAATGAGGCTGAAAAGCACACGAGGCCTAATTAATGATGCGGAGTGCAAACTAAAGCCCAGAAATAGATCCGACACATAATAAATCTTAATAAATCGCACGCTGTCCCTCTTGCGCTTCGTAAGAAGACAATGTTGAAAACCCTGCGCGGGTTCCTCTCATCGGGACCCGTGCAGAGACAACGTCCAGCCCAGCGTCTCCGTCCCACGAGCGGGATGCACGACACGAGCACCACCCTTTCATCCCCCTTTCATCTCCTGCACCTCTCCTCTCGCCTGGCCTGTCTGCACGCGTACGCTTTCCGCTGTTTTCCGCCCCACTTGCTTCCTGTCTCAAACCTTTTAAGCTTCGGGGATACGTCAAGGGGGGGTATCCAGGGGCTGACACCCTTTTCAAGTGCCTGCCTTTCATTTCCATTACAAAGAGTGGGATGGAGAGCAAGGCGCAGAGCAGGGTAGCCCCCCTCCCACATTCCTACTGACGACCAGAAGAAGAGTGTAGACACAGACACAGACACATACTTTTTACCACCAAGCACCAGCCTGCTCTCCAGCCACCAGAAGAACGAGGAGCAGGCGCGTAAGTGTCTTGCTCGGGGTTGACAGGGCACACAGAAGCGAACGCTACCGAAGGGCGGGATCGGTCCACTTCCTCTTCCCAGCTGGCATCACTTACACACCCCACCCCGGCACTTACAACCACGCTGTCACAGGGCTCGTGCTCCACTTACCGAGTCGATAAATATGCTAATTAAGTGAAAATGATGCATTCGTTTTCTGGTGGCACCGGTGCCCAAACCCACAGTGCAACATTAACTATTTATTACATGGCCTCCATCAAACGTAGGCTGGCTGGCCCAGCGGGCACGTGATGGAGGCAGAGCCTCGCAACGGAGATGCGATGCATGTGTCAGCGAGACGCACAGGGGAACTTCTCCACCGTCTTCCAGGCCTGGAGGAACAGGAGCCGACAGCGGGATGCACGTGAGACCACACCGCACACACATACACACACACACAGAGCAATTGCTTATAGCTAAAGCGGCCCGCCTCGCTTACATCACACCTCCCCTTGCATCCAAAATGGCTTTGCTGCATCTGAAAAACCACCCATGCGATGGGACGAGTGGGAAGCTTGCATTACTACTCCAGGTTTCCCACCGGCTGAGCTCTGACCTCTGACTGGCTTTCCTCTGGTAAAATACTGCTAAAAAACAGCAAAAGCAGTAATAAGTGGTAAAAAAACCTGAAAAATGCAGTATTTAGATATCAGTTTTACCACGGCCATGTCAGCTTTATAGGACATTGTAGTTTTTAATACCGAATACGATCGGATATTTTCACTCATTCTCTGATTATCAATAAATGCCGGTGGGGGTGGGGGGAGTTTAGCTGCTACCTTTAGACCTAAAGGTCACAGGTTCAAATCCACCTCCAGCTGTAACACCCTTGAACAATGTACTTACCCTAAATTACTCCAGTAAAATTACCCAGCTGTATAGATGGATGACTAACTGTAGGTAACAATGTTCTAAGCTGCTTTGAAGAAAAGCATCAGGTACATGAGCAAATCGAAATGTCCTACGAAGGGTTGTGGTGGTTCAGAGCCTACGCCGGAGGAAGGGTATACCCTGGACAGCATTCCAGTGTCACATACACACTAAGGGCCATTTAGTATAACCGCTTCATCACATCTGTGAGGTCAGTGGAACTGGACACATCAGCTAGTGTGGTGAACGGAACTGTGTGTACACTGATCCCACCCCCTACATTGACTCATTTAACTGCTCAGGACTCCTTTAACACTTTCCTTCAAAGCGAAATACAACGTTGTCTACAATTCCCTACCCGCTAAAGAGAGGGTCATTTTCCTTCAAATCTGTCATATTTCCAGCAACAGGGATCCCCAGGGACACATGACCAGTGTCGAAATTACACTGCAGCACAGGCTTATTGATGAAGTTCACATGAAGACCTGAACAGGAGAACTGGTGTGATCAGTTTTGAGTCCAGCTGAGTGAAGAAGCTAAGGACACATCAGGATGGTGTTCCAGGGATGTGAACCTGCAAAATTCTGATCAGAGCGGCACGGCATCCACAAAACAGGCTGCCCATGAGGTCCATGCTTAGAGGAAGGTGGGCACCAAGGCATTCCCTCAACAGCTACCCTGCAGAACTGGAAGGTGTCCTGCAGCACTGGGAGGACTATGTGGAGTATGGTGGAAACCAAGGAGATCAACACCTGGCATGTGGTTACTTGTGAAGCTCTCAGCCCTGGGCTCTTCATGCAGAGTCTTAACTTCCACTGCTGAGCTCCTCATGGGCGGTTATGTAAGCATTTCCCTCACGGTACCCACCCCCACCCAAGACCCAGCCATGTGCACTGCCCCATACGTGCAGGTTGAACCTTTTACCAGATAGAGAACAGATCATGACACCCCAGTGGCACCCAGCAGACCTACTACACATCTCAGGTTCACATTGCACTGTATTTAACCGTGACACCCAATCAGCTGGCGGCACGCTATATTTACATTTGTTCTTACAGTGTTAAGTTGCTTACAGTCATTTACCCATTTATACAGCTGGGTAGTTTTTACTGTATCGGAACCAACGGTACCTCGATCAAGGGCACGGCAACAGAAGGTGGGATTTGAACCTGGGTCCTTCGAGTAGAAAGTGGCAGCTCTAAGCACTGCACCATACACCCTGCTGCTAGGTGGGCCAGATGCCCCCACGCCCACAGAACAAACCGCAGCCATCAGTGTACTCCAGCTGAAGTAGCCCCCCCAACACACACACACAGCCAGTTTCCTCCTGATCAAGCAGGTAAACACAAGCAGTACAACCAATATTCATGAGGCACCTCATTCACTATAAGAACAAACATTCACAGAATCCTCGTTAAACACAGCTGCAGGACTTGCTCGGAAAACATTGTGAAATCTCAGTAACTACACCATGTAATTAAAGGTTGAAGAATATTTGCAATGGAAATACGAACTGTATGTTCACAAAGACCTGCACATGATTTGACTCTGTGTAGGAAGCAAAATATTTACCATCATGACTGCTGCTTCAAAGTTAATTAACAACATGCACTCATAAAAGTGATGCAAGCCGAATAACAATGGCTGCATATATAATATGTATGATATGATACAGAAAACAAATAATATTGCTGGAAGTTCAGAATTTTGCCCCATTTGATACTGGACATTTCCACCATGGTTTACTGTGTACTTTTACTACTGTGTGCGCATAAGTAGAGTTCACACAAGGCGACCTAGCTGTCAAGAGACACCTTGAAGCTCAAGGTGCAGGGAGAGGAGGAGGAGCAACGAGCGAACTCCGCTTATTAGAAAGGGCGCTGATGCGCCGACAACGAATTGCTCATATGGCGTCACGTGATTCGCAGTATTCTAATCTAAGAAAGTTTAACAAATCGCGCGCCGTCACGTGGAGGAAGCTCAGGTAAGCGCACATTCTGAACTATACACCCCCCCCACCCCCCCCGGCCTGCTTGCTAGATCCTCATCACCATGGCATCTACCCACACTTCTGCACGGGTTTAGCAATAGTGGCAGCACTATCATATGATTTCATAACTGCAAAAATATGATAAGCAGTATTTTGCTGTAAAACACTGAATGGCGGCCAGTGGCGATCGGGTCGATCATGGTGATCGGCAGAGGTCGCGTGATCATGACGGTTCGGATGGGCTGTCACACCTGGTCGCCTTCGTCTCCGCTTCTTGGATCCGAAGAGTCGCACGCGGGAGAAGACGCTCAGTCGGCTCGGCTTGTCGCACGCGCCCTTGCCTTTGTTCGGGCTGCTCACGCAGCGGCACGCGCTGGACTTCTCGCGCTCGCGCGCCTGCCGCTTCTGCCGGATGAGAGAGCTCGCGATCGCCGCGGCCATGGCGCGCGGGACGGCTCACGGTGCGCGCGCTTCCAGTTCAGAAAGACCGATTAGACCAAAAGAATTAAAGAGCGGCGAAAAGAGCAACAAAACAAAGCCTGGCCTCCCCTGTCGCACCAACAGGTCGATGTTGATCATGAGGAGTTCGGATCCGCTCCGGTGTTCAGATCGCCTTTGCCTCCAAGTGTGACTGAAAGGTGTGTGCACGCGCACACAAACAGGGATTCCCCCACGTGCTTCAGCGGGCCATTTGCCGACTTAATGCCGCGATGCACGCGTCTCACAAAGAAAGCGGGTTGCACGCGGCGTTCCTCGGCAACAGGAGCGTGTCGTCACCCCGCGCGATCTTCATTGAACAACGGGAACGCGGCTCCCCACTTCACGCGGTTCCCACGGCAGCGCGAGACCAGCGCGCGCGGCTCGCCAGCCCCGTCGCCGTCCGAGCGTGGCCGCTAGTGACACTGACGGCGCGTCGCCGAGAGCCGAAGGAAGCGCGCATCATTTCCCACGTCGAGCTCGGGCTCCTGGGAAGCAGGTGTGCAGGTGCTCGTGAGCAGCGTCCAGCGCGCGCCCAGGTGACAGCAGCCGGGTGGCGCGGAGAGGGTTTAAAAAAGGCGGAAAAAAATGTCCGTTCTAACAGCTGACGCCGCTCGCAGCTCCTCCTCGTGTTTTTGTGTCGAATCGAAGCGATGAGTCTGAGTTCATTTCCAGCGCAGCCGCCGGTGGAAGGCGCGCGCTCGCCACAGAGGGGGGTGTGGGGGGTGTGGGGGATGAGGGATGGGGGGGCGGTGCTCGGATAAGCGCTCGGATCAGATACCTGGTACAGGAACTGAACTCTTCCTGCGAGAAGAGAAGCCAGGTGTGGGAACCTACGAGCTCTTTGGCTGCGGATGTTAAGAACGGAAGAAGATGAATTAAGACGGGATAGATCGCCAAGCCCGCACGCGCACTGACAGTATTGTCAAGAGGAATAAGTACCGTCACCGCATTCTGCCACTGCAGTAAAAATGGGGCCCATCGCTGACTCCCTTTGCAGTCTAACTGGGCCCTTTTAGGGGTCCCTCACGTCAGGTGGGATGCCCTAAGTGGGGAACCGAGAGCTTCATCCCAAACGTATCAAACCCAGTGCAACAGCTGGACCAACATGGGCCTGGCAACCGCGGTCCGGGAACGACCATGCTGAGGACGCTTGCACCCAGAGTGTCAGAGCTCATAGGAAGTTGCAGGTAAAAGTGACCATACTGTAACAGCAGAGGAACAGGCCCCTGTCGTCATAGGGCAGGACAGGGTGAGTGTCAGCAAAAGTGGGGAACAACCGAGGTCAGCGTGACCATAGGGTGACCGTGGGGTGACTGTGCTGTAACAGCAGAGGAAGAGTCCTCTCCAACTGCTATTGTTTGAGCATCCTGTTCCACAGGAACTTCATGCAGATGACACTGTGGCACTTTTGGCACAGCACCATACTGTAAAAATGCAGTACAACACCATACCACCGCAGACTGCAGGACAAAACACTACGGACATGTCTCTGCTCTGGTCCAAGTCCAACAAAAAGTGGTTAACAGATCTATCATAAATATTTAGCATATTTTTGAATTAAACAATTTTGCAGTTCTTTATGTGTTGTAAAATTGGCAGAATGCAACTCAATGTAAAATGTAAAAGAATGTGAAAATTAAAAGCAGCCAAGCAACAGCACTGAAACATATTATGAAGAATATGGAAAATAACGAAGTCAAAATATCACATAAACAGGACAGGTGTAAATATATATACTGTAGAATATATGCATAACTTTATACTTGTGGCACACATTTCTTACTAAAAATATATTAAGAAATAAGAACAAGATTTGACAGCAGCACAAAAATAACTACATTCCGCTGGAAAAGCGACACATCAATACCATCCGTTGGCCTTTCATTCTGCTTAAAAAAAAACTTACTTGGCAATTTCCCAACATCAGTAGACTGGTTCGGAAGCTAAAGTTTAAATCAGTAGTTCCACAAGTTGACCACTAGGAGGAGCAATGGGAAAGGAGTAAATACAGTACCAGGTTACATGTGATGAAATCTGGGATCTGAACTAAGTTCCAACTCCAGCAGCAAGAAACAAGGAGCGTGTGAGCAGAGTTTCAGAAAATGGTGGAAATGACAAAATAAAGTTTGTATTGTGGTGTCTAACGGTTACAGTTCGGGTTAGGGTTAGGGTTATGGTTACTGTTATGGTTATGGTTAGGGTTACGATTGCTCTGATCCACCAATGCGCTGTGAACAAATTAAGTGGGAACAGGGAGGTTTACTTTCATTGATTGATGCAGCATGCAATAAAACAGGTTAAAGCTTTATATTCTGCATTTTTGGGCATAACGGTGCAATTTATCTCTATACACTAACATTTACATAAGAAATTCAGCAGAAAAGAGTCAGGTGATAAAATGTGATCATGATAGTTGGTGTGACGCAAATGTATAGTTACTTAGCTTAACTGTGTGTTTATATTCAATGTAATGACAACGCAATAAAATATAGTTACATAAAAAGTAATTTTGTGGTTAAAAGGAGTACGTCGGAGGAGTGAAAGAACACGCACTTTCAGGGCAAAGACGATGCCCTTGTGTAATTCTACTCTGGGGGAATGAAGCCAAATGTCATCCTAGTGGTGCCACCTAGAGTCACAAAGCAGGCACAGAAAACTCCGAGAAAATGTCACTTAAACACAATAAGAAAAAGCATAACAACTTACTACAATCTGTAATATTACTGAAAATATAATTTTTAGGATTCAACTTTGCGATGATAAATAAGTTTATCTGGACTGTACTTTTACAGCATCGCCGGACCGAGGGGAGAGACGCCGCCCAAACCAATTACCGTCGTCGCTGTCCTCATGATGGCTGTACATCGTATCAAATTCAGTATAATAAAAAATTCTCCCATTACAGTTCTTATAGTATTCTTCAAATACGAACAAGGTATTAGAGTAAAGCGAAATAAAGAAATGTACAAACCATTCGTACTTTAAAGATGCGCATTTTAACTTGTGGTGTTTCTTCCTCTTTCCCTCAAATTTCTCATATTTCAGCACAGTTCTCTTTGTATAACATGCGCGCTGGGTATAACAGGAGGAATTTTCGCACAGAATCACAATCGGGTGAAGACAAATTTCACTCATAAATACAATATTAAAGACGGAACATGAAAGAGGTTTGAAACGGCGCGGTTTGGTCGTTCAGTTCAGCACCACGGAGAGCGCAGAGCATCGCAGAGCAGCGCATCGCAGAGCAGCGCACTGCCGCATGCAGAAGGCTTCTTCGCTCACATCACACTGATCTTACCATCACCTTCTTGAAAACAAAATAATAAAGGCAGAAATATTTAAACTACATGAAAGCAAGATTATATTAAAGCCGTATGTCCTTAGTTCACTTCTTAAAAACACCTATTGGAAGGAAACGTTCGCTGCCGAGGACGAAGCAGAATAAAGTCAAAGTTCGCGTACCTGATGTGGATTTTCTCAGGGGGAAAGTCATCCCTCCCAGAACTAGACCCCGAAGTCAGAAAGTGCCACGAAGCCCCCGCCGTGCTGCGAGCGCGTGGCGATCGCGAGGAGCTGCCGCGAGCCTTTAAGCCATGTTTAAGGAACTCTCAGAGGCAGAGAGGAGAGCGCATCAATCCCGGCATCATTAACGGGCATTAGTGACAGGCCTTTATGGCTCTGAAATGTGCATTAATGATTCATTGGGAAGAAGAGTTGATCCGGAAAGCGGTGATAGGGCGTTTTTTTTTCCAAACTGCTTTGTACTTGGGTGAAAAAAAAAAAAACAACTAATCGAACCCACGCAGTGCAGTTCAGTTCGGAAGGAGAGCGCCCTGTACTCGGGTTACAGAGAATGGCTGTAAAGTGATCCCCTAATGCGTCCAGTAAGCGGCTGCACAGGGAGGAAGTCCGGCCTACATGATGGCCTCACTGGGGGGTCCGGTGCATGGCTACACGGTGACCCTTGCTGACCTGTGCACTTAGACACTCAGTCCCGTTAACACACCCTCATGCAGGACACCCCCCACCCCATGTCCGACAGACACATTTACTCCCCGGACACTTAATTCACCAAACAAGATGTACAGTCACATTAAAGACAGACATATAATACTGATTTGTGTCTCATTACTTCAGTATCAAAGGAAGTGCCATAAAGTAACTGACCACCCAAATTGTTTTGCTCCACTTTGTTAGTTAGTTAAACTAACAAAACTAGAACTACAACTCGCACACACACACGCTGTCTGAAACCGCTTGTCCGAAGTGGGGTCGCGGCGAGCTGGAGCCTATCCCGGCAACACAGGGCGCAGGGCTGAAGGGGGAGGAGACACACTCAGGACGCAGGACGGGACACCAGTCTGTCGCAAGGCATTCCATGAAGGATTCGAACCCCAGACCCGCTAGAGAGCGGGACCTGACCAAGCCTGTTGCACCACTGCACCCCCTACAACTATTCTATTCTACTGTATTCTATGGCGGGGGGTGCAGTGGCACAGTGGGCTTGGTTGGGTCCTGCTGTCTGGCAGGTCTGTGGTTCGAGTCCCGCTTCAGGTGCCTTGCAATGGACTGGCATCCTGTCCTGGGTGTGTCCCCTCCCCCTCCAGCCTTCCACCCTGTCTTGCTGGGTTAGGCTCCGGTTCGCCGTGACCCAACTTGGGACAAGCGGCTTCAGCCAGTGTGTGTGTGTGTGTGTGTGTGTGTGTGTGTATTCTATTCTACTAGATAGGAAGAAAGGCCGGCGCATTTCAAAACACGTGATTTATCGTTTTCCCTTTAATATTTTTAAACATCAAGAGTTCCTTAAAAAAATAGTAAATGACAGTAATAAATGATACTAACAAATGCAGCGCGGTGCAGTTTTAAGACACGGCCGCTAGGGGGCGCGACAGAACCACTTGTGGTGGTTGATGCGAACGTTCGTCGCACGCGCCAAGGTTTAGTGGGAAGCCAGATAGAAGAGATAAGTTTACGGAAAAGGATGGATATAAACTTCATACATACATACATACATACATACATACATGCATTTGTTTTTAATTATGGATGTTATATTAAAATGCATGGCTAAGTTACCCCACTTCATCTTACAATAGATTCTATCTATCTATCTATCTATCTATCTATCTATCTATCTATCTATCTATGTGGGCAGAGTGTCCCGGAATGCCGTGCACTTGCTGCTGCAGGCAGGACAGTGGTCAGGATTGGCGGTCAGCTAATTCAAACCCGCAGTCATTTTTACTGGCGCCAGGTGTGTGAGTCTGAGCAAACACCGAGTACAGGCTGGACTTTACGTCCACAGACACAATGGACATCGTCCTCGCAGGAGCTCGGGACGCTCATTGCAACTCCCACTGCGACAGGGAGGCCAGAAACATACACACACACACACACACAATGATAACACTCGATTTGCCCGCCGTTCCCTTGTGTCCAGGGAACGTGAGACTCTTCAGAACTCGGTGCCAGCTGATGACAGACGAAGGAACACAGATGGCCACACTGGACTCCACTGGCCCGCGAACACAGGCAACATGCAGCCTTCCTCCCTCCTTCTGCCAGGAAAGAATGACATCATGACCAAGACTGCTGCTCTCTGTGGTGTAGTTCCCTAATGGGGCCGCTAGGGGGCAGAACAACAAACCTGACATTTTCAGAGCTTGTCATCCACGCAGCCATCATTGCTATTTAAAAAATAAAGTTGTTAGATGAAGGACATCAAGTCTTGTTATTGCTTTGGTGTGTTACCCTCAGTTTTTATGTAAGCTGTTGAAATGGGACGCTGATGGGACAGGACGCGACATGTGGAAGTGCTGTCTCACATGGTTTCAAGGTGATTGACATCTCTTCACCACATGGAGCTAAAAGCTGCAGCGCCAACACTTTATAACTCCAATCTAAGTAAGGAGGATTGCTGTGACTGTGCATCATCCTGACGCACAACGGCACCGAGAAGCGACAGGAGAAACGTGCAGGGGCAGACAGCGTTGCCCTCCCCCGTTCCACCCCCACCTGAGGTGGTGTGTGTGACATGCTGGACTCTGACCACTCACTCAGCTGGTCTCCTTCCATGCCATTGAAATGGTGTGTGTTGCCATAGAGACAGCGAGCGTGTGCGTGAGCACAGCGGTGTTGCCGCGTAATCGGGCAATTGGGTGGGGGAGGGGGAGGGGGAGGGGCATGCATGAGACAAGACCCCACTCGTCACCAGCCACTGTTTTGGCCATGCAGTCATGAACGGCAGTGTTTACCCCCACAGCTCAAATCAATGCTGAACAGAAGAGCCATCTCCCAGAAGACACACACACACACACACACACATACACACACACACACACACACACACACACACACACACACACACACACACGCGCGCACACACAAAGCTTGTGGAAGATTCACATATAGAGATAAATAATGGAAGACTTGAGCAACTTCCCAATGTAAAATTAAAAAAGGATAAATCCTTCTCTCTGTTATACATTTAAAAGTATTGATTTTACATTGCATCTATACAGTTATTAACTGTTATTTATTGACTCCTTTTTCTAAGGCGACTTAGAACGCCAGGTTTGTACACTAAGCTACTTTCAGTGATTAACCCGTTTATACAGCTGGGCTGGTGATACTGGAATGATTTAGGGTAAGTACCCTGGAGCTGAGATTAGAATCCAGGTCCTATGTGCGCAAGACAACATCCCTAAACACTATGCCACCTGCTAGCATATGGTATAGATCTGATGTAACATGAACATAGAGTTGATGAAGCAAAATTGCTCCGGCTCCACTCCCATCCCTTTCCTCTCGTCGTCTCTGTTGTGCTCTCATCGCCCCATCCCTCACTGCTCCGCCGTACTGTCACGCAGCTCTCATGGTCGATTATCAGAATGGTTTGCCCTGATGCTCTGAGTGGCATCATCATCTTTATAGACCAGCCCATGGCGGTCCACAGGCGCTGGAACAAACTGGAGGGACAAGGTCCCGTGATGGGCGGCCACAGTAATCCACAGCTATTTTTATCGTTCTCTTTGCTCGCTCTGTCTCATTATGTCTGCGTTTATTTTTTTATTTCTTGAAATTCTTTTCCGTCTGGCACTCTTCCGGAGTGACCGCTGTGAAAGCAGGAGAGCTGCCGTCACCCAGCACATTCCTAAAGTCAGGGAAAGGGCTATTGCTCGCTGCCAGGCAGACATTCTCTACTTGTCGCCATGACAAGTTGTGGAAATCAGAGCCTGAATGCGGTTTTTAAGTTCCATGAAACTGTGTTAAAATTGATCAAAAGCCCTGTGATCACAGCATGTGTTAATGGACAAGCCCTCCAACCCAGGTCAGCGTTTGGGCTGGGTCTCTGACAGAGGGCACCCAGCGGCAATGATGATGATGATGATGATGACGGGTGAAATTTACAGTACATAACTGCTAGAACGCGCTCCCCGCCCCCCCAACACTCCCCCCGGACGCCGACCCAGGTGCGTCTCGCTCATTTCAGCACTGAACCGCTGCGCATATTAAGACTTCCTTAAAAACACACAAAAAGTGAAAAACACACCAGACACAAGCCATAAATGATTTACACTCCAGACGGGAAAACGTATCGACTTTATTATTCTCTTTCGCGACCCTTCAAAGCCCCAGGAACTCGACGAGAAAGGAGCCGTTTGAAAGAGGGTAAAAAAAGAGCTCTGCCTATAAAGAGGAAGACTTTAAAAAGACAGAAGCGTAACAATAGTCCAGCACTGATCTGACGTACAAGAACAGTGGGAGTGTCTGGAGCACATTCGCACCGAAGGCCCGAAAACGCTGCCGAGCGGGAGCCAAAGAAACATCACCGACAGCTGGAATAGGAGAGTTTGGCTGTCCCTCCTTGCCGACAAGTCCGCAGCCTTCGAGGTGTTTACTGGTCAGTATGATGAGGGCGATAAAAGGGTGATGCCGTACTTAGAGCTGCAACCATTTTCAAATCCCCCATCCTTGAGCGAGGTAGTCACCTTAAATTACTACAATAAAAATGATCCCGCTGTATATATGACTGAATCACCTGTAAGAAGCTTAAAACTCAAAGTTGCTTTGGAGGAAAGTGAGAAAAAATGAATGAATGATAACAGTGGTCATTACCCACCCGTGAAAGAAACGAATAAAAACAAAGTACGGCGCTGCCAAAATGAGCGGTAGCTGGGTGTGTATCTCCATGAGTAAGGAGGCCCTTGCGAACAGCAGCTCTCGGAGCTCCCAAACACCACCATTGATGGGTCTGACCTGCTGAAAATGGGACTGAAGGGACACGGAGAAGAAGCGGGAAGTCGTGATTTTCCACAGTCTTGGAGAGCTCAGTCCACCAAGTGTCACAAAGAGATGACGAAGCGCAACATCTCACGGGGAGAACGCAGGGAGGTTGCGGCGGGCATTTGTCTACAGGGATGAGGGAGGAGGGGGGATCTGTGTGCCAAAAATGGTGAAAAAACAGCGGAGAGCACGCACATGTCTCTATGTGTATGCATGCGTGTGCAGGAGCGTGCTTCTCTCCACATTCCCAGGCTGCTTTTGAGCTGAGCAACTGCTGCACACAGGATGTTAAAAATAACTAAGAGTGGATCCCCGGTCAGGCCCAAAATAGACCCAGCTTCTGTAAGTAACCCGACAGAGGAACTGGGTGCAAATTCTGCCCGGCATGCTAATTAAGCATTTCCTACAGCGGTTAATGAGCGTCCTTTTCCCATGGCACACCGTGGCACGGAGTCCAGGCATAGTGCTGGCTGCCCCCAGAAGAATTTACGATCAGTTGACATTTCCCCTGCGGCGGGTCTTACGTGGTGACAGGTGCTGGTTTACCAGTTAGCATGGCCTGCTGCACAAGGGCAAAAGCAAGTGTGGAGCCTTCAGAGGAGACGTCTGGGGCCGAAGCTGGTGTGTGTGTCCACAGGCTTCGGGACGTGAGACTGCCAGCGACAGCCCATACCCAACTACCAGACTAGCAGGATCAGAGATAAAAGGCAGAGGTTGCGTACTGGTTAGAGTTAATGCCTTCCAATCAAAGACCCAGGTTCAAATCCCTTCTCCCCCCTGTGCAGAACCCTGGCTGTATAAAAGGGTAAATGACTGTGTGTGCTGCATCCTAGTAAACAATGCCAACATTGCAAGTTGCTTTTCGGAAAAGGGACAACTAAGTGAATAAGTAAGAATTATAGGTGGCATGGTGGCACAGCGGGTAGTGCTGGTACCTCACACCTCCTGGGGTTTTCAGTCTGTGTTCTCCCCATTTGTTTTGAGTTCCTCCACGTGCTCTGGTTTCCTCCCTCAATCCAAAGACACGTGCTTATGGGGAACAGTTGATCATAAATTGCCCTTAGTGTGTGTGAATATGTATGTTACAATGCCCTGTTGTACAAATACGTGAACGAGGGAGGGAGTTTGGTCTTCTTGGACAAAAGAGTAGTTAATAAGAATTGTACCTCTTCTGCTTAATGAATAAATGTAAAAGTGAATTATTCACCTTCCTACATGGATGTAGCGTTCCTCTACCGTGTCTGTAAAACCTGCAGCCAGCTGGTGGTTCTTGTGAAAAAAAATACCGAAATAACATCAGTGAGATGAACGAATGTCGGGACAACAGTGTCTGTGCCAATAACCTGAGTAGTTAATGGTCCCACAGGCAATAAAAAAAAAATCAAATTTTGTTTGCAATCTGAGCTTCCCAGAACAACGGCAAAAAAAATGTTAGAGCGTTAACAATGTCTCGTATGCAGAACAGGGTCCCGATGACAAATGACCACTCTTGCAAAAAACCAGCCCCGTAAAAGCATTCCACGCGAGGTGGGGGCATTGAGAGATCCCTCGGCTGCATCCAGAGGGATGGGGAAAAAAACAGGGACAAAAACAGAAGAGAAAGGCAATAAAACATGGTAAAAACACAACAGGTGGCTACCACTACCACAAACCCACATTGGTACAGTACAACAGATTGAAATCTGGGGGATTTTGAGGGCACAGGGTACAAACAACGACCAGTATCCAAGCTCAAGGTTGTGACAATCTCTGTACGCTCAAATCCTTGGCAGTCATGAGTGGCAAGAGCTTCCACTTTGCTTTTTATTTACCCCGTTGCCATTTGAACCCACAAGTGGCTAGAGCTATGTTTAACAGAATGGCAGGGGAACCTGCACGACAAGAGGCACCTTTTATTGTACTTTTTTCCAAGTCAACTTGGAGGGCACGTGACACACTGCATTGCGGTGGCTTTTGACTCCTGCTGTGCAGATCTGGATTTGGGAAGCGCTCCTGGTATCTTCTCACACGTCCACATCACAGCCCATTAGCAGGTCCTCCCTTAGCCTTGAAACCCCTTATACCGCTTAAACAACGGCACCGCTCATTCATTCTTCATCTTTCTCAGACCATCAACCTTCATTCCACTACAAATCCAGCTGTTAGAAGTGGTGGGTCCCAAACTGAAACTTGAGGAACCCCATTCTCAGCCCCCATTTGCTTCTGTCCTGTCTATCTCTCACATCTTCCCTCTCTGTCACCGCCCTCTTCCTACCTTCATCTCCAGGGTGACTCAGCCTCACTTTTCTTGCCCTCATCTGCTTCCAGCACTCTAGGGAGGTTGAATGGGGTCGGTGGTGTAATGAGGAAAAAATAAATTCAGAAAACACAGTTTGGTGCAGTATGTGAATAAATGAATAAAAGATCCCTTTCTCCTGCCCTGTTTGCCATACCTCCCTACCTGGTGACGGAAGGAGGGAATAGAATGAGGTTAACTTGACTCTCTGTCACAGCTCATCAACATCAAGAGTCTTGGTGTATCCAGAAAAACTATATTTTCCTTTTGCAGACAGTTCTGACAAAAGATTCCAAACCCCCGCAGATTCAGCACCGAAGCCATTTAAGTAACTGGAATATATTCACTGAAAACATTCTGGCTGCAGACAACATCAGAGCCCATTTCCACCCTTGATTTTACCACACATCAAATACAAACCCAGTTTCTGTCTTCTACCTACTTCCCAGAATAAATGAGTTAATCCAGTCTAATTTCCTGGGTGATGTCACACTGTTTATTCGGGATGTCCAGCAAGACTTCCTGTGGTTTCATCCCCCCCTCCTGTATTCCTCGGTGGAACTTAGCAGGTGATCGCATTTCCCGACCAGCTGTCAGGTTTTTGGAACAAGAGTTCTAAGAGCAGAACAGCAAAGAGACATTCTTTTTGTTCACCTCGTGTTTATCCGGAAAGCATTTGAGCTGCAATTGATGGCCTCGGTAGGTAGTCGAAGTGGAGTCTGCCAACCAGTGGGGTGTCAGGAAGGAGATGAAAGCAGCTTCCTGTTTATTGACAGATGAGCTCTATTGAAGCCATTCTATCGTACATTACTGCATCCTTAGGGTTTCAGACAAAATACAACTTCTATACTGTTTTTACAGTTTTTGATAAGTTTATTTACCCAACCCAGGTAAAAAGTATCTCAAAATTGCAAGAGAGAAGCCCTAGCTTGTGATCTGAAGTTTAAAGAGGTTCAGCTCTTTGACGTCTCTACCACCTGCTCCCCTGTAAGGCCCCTGTTGTGATGTGATGAGATTTACAAATCATGTAGCATCAGACAAGGATAGGGACAAGCCTGTCCATGACAACTGGCAAAACTCAGAGCGCTAAATGTTCCTCAATTATGAGGAGCCCCATGGTTGTTCTGAGCTTTATCCATATGAAACACAGTACACTGCTAGAAACAGTGAGGCAGCCAAGGAGACCTATGCTCAGCATTCATTTGCTGGAATACAGACCAGTGCTGTAAATATTGACGTTAGACATCATTTGAATTACTACACACGGCTGAATGCAAAAGCGGTGCAAACTGGTGCAAATCCCATTCATTCCTGGGATATGGGGTACATCACCCAGCATCAATGAGTTCAGGTTCGGGGTCCGGATAGGAATGGACTGGGGTCTAGCTGTCTACAAGGTTGCTTGCAATCGTTATGATTGCTCACTTGAACTTGCCGAACTCCAGTAGTAGTAGTAGTAGTAGTAGTAGTAATTCACTGCCTCTCCATATGTCCTAAACAAATCTAGAGGTGGTCTATTGTACTGGCTTCAAATTTTTGCAAATTATAGTTCAGTTTAAATTAATAATTTGGAAGAACATTCTACATGTCGGAGAGCCATAAAGTGAGCCTCTTGGAAAGAACCTTCTAAAGAAAGCAGTTGTTGAGGATTAATGATATGCTTCCAAGAAAGGAACCAAAAAAGTGGTGGCCTGGGCTACCTCCTGACAGCTGTGTCAGACTGGGCAGAGTGTCTCGACTTCTGGAACTCAGGCAAACAGGGGCACGAGAACACAAGACGGAAACCTAGCAGCATAGGAATGATAGGACCACAACAAGCACAGGAGCAAAGAGTGTCGTATAGAACTGTCTTCATCCGAATCGCCGCTCCAGCAAATCCCTCTGACCAAGACTTTGCACCTGAATCACTTTGCTAAAAATTGCCTAGCCGTAAGCTGTATAAATGGTTAAATAACTGGATGTATCTTGTGGACAAAGATGACTTCATCTGCAAGAGTTTCTGAAGCATTACCAGACAGTGAAGTCTCTGCAGTAAAGTGTAGTGACAAGGCTACTTTGTATGGCATGCCACCTGAATGTTGACTCTCCTCCACCTGAAGGTGCAAGTTTAGCTTGCAACACCCTTCTGTATGTTAAAAGCTTTGCAAATAACACACCACACACTACCAATACCATCCTCTTCTACCCCAGTTGCTACCAAAATCACCCATTTCTATTCTAGACAATACCAGCAGCATCCTTGTCTACCCCAAGCAGTGCAAACACCCTCTTTCTGTACCCTAGTCACTATGAAAACCCTCCAGCACCCCTGGTACTACCAGTACCACCCTCATCTACCCCAGGAGGAGCTCCAGTTACACAGATGTCAGCTCCACAGCTGAGATGTACTGAAAAGAACTGCTGGGATTAGCTAAAAATAGCACACAGCAATTACTCACTGGAGTGAGACGTATGGGTTCTGTTTCTCACCTTGGAGGTGCAAATAACACAATGAAGGAATTCAACTTAAGCCCAGAGAAGGAACACAGAAGGCTGTATGTAAAAATAGGAGAGGGAGAAAAAGCACACAAAGATGCTTTCAGATGATGATGGCTTCTTCCCTAAAGTCTGCTCACTGATGTCTGGCTGACTGAGGGAAAGGCTGAGGATGAAAAAATCAGTCAAGGTGATGACAGTCAGAGGCGGAGTTGCAGTATTTCGTAATTTGAGATGTAAACACTGTGAGTCAAAACAGAGAAAAAAGGTGTGATCGGTCTCCAGGGAGGAAAGCAGGGTAATTCTGTGTGTCACACAGGCCAGACACTGTGCCAGTCTTAAGGAGGAGAGTCTCCTGAACATGTCTCCTCAGATCACCCATGTCTGTCGAGGAGCCAGGAGGTGTACCTGTACAGCCCTGTTGTCATGGGGTTTTAGCTGGTGGGGTTTGGGGGATGGGGAGTGACAGCCTTTATGAATCATACCCGTGTCATTTCCATGCAAGCCGGTTAGGCCATTTGGAAAGTGGTGTACGTCCAATGTCCTCCCAAACACCCACCACGCATTTACTAATGAGCCATCCAGGTGGTTGCCAATGGAACATCCTGCAGGGCTGATGAAAACCATCCGCTCCATTTAATGGCAAACACCACATTTTCTTTATAGAGCACATACACTGCAGGGTTCTAAAGCAGCAGCAGCAGGCTTAAAAATTTGAACCTAACAGGAAATCAAACAAGCAGGAAAACATAAGTCATGCATCAGAGGCTGTAGTGTAATTATAATTTTAGGCAGTGCATTTAGTAAAATCACTGTTGGGTATCAGATGCCAAATGTTGACATGCAGAACCAAATGACCCGATATGTTTTCCTTTATAGCGTCACATTCCCTTAAGCTCTTCTTCTGCCCTCCTTACTCTTGTGTTACATACTCAACAAAAACACATAACTATTATTAATCAGCACTGATTTTAAGAAGAACCCAAAAACAAAATATAGCAGCGGAAACCACTGTATGGTTGTCGGAGCATGGTGGGCAAGCCCTTGAAGCATGTCACATAGACTCTGCTTCCACCTGCAGCTTAAAAGGCTTCCAGACCAAAAGTAGCCTACGTGTATCTCTCAGAGTTTTCACTTTCTTGGAATTACGGCACTTACGACTTCATCATCAGTCAATTCGGGTTGATAGCATCGCCTTCAGAATCAGACAGGTCTAGTTACATGTCTGTTAAAGCAAGGCGTAAGAATAGCTCAGTTTACTACAAATCAGTCATGACCTCTGTTGACTTTGTGTCCTTTTCCCATGTACAACTTTGCTTTCTTGCAGAACTTGAACATATCATACAAACCGGGGTGACACTTCTGCTTGGTGCAGTCAGGCTATCACAAACACCCACTTTTAAGGCTCCATAGTATTTCTGAGTTCATGAAACTTTTAATATAATTCCCAGCAACCTACTGAAGACAAAATTGCTGTTTCAAAATTTACAGCCCTCATGCGTGTTGTTTGTTTGTCAAATGATTTTTCACTATTAAAAGACCACACTTGTGCCGAGACCTCCTTAAAGTTATGATCCATATTGCGAAAGAAAACACCAGCCTGGCCTTGGCTCCCAAGATAAGATCACACAAGAACGGTGGCACATGAGAGCAAAGAATTTATTCCAGCTCAGCGGACAGAAATTTTGGGAGAGAGGACAAAACGATCAATGCTGCTAATTCCTGTTCTCGAGAAGCATCCCCTCTCCCTACTTGCCATCACATCCCTACTCTGTGCACCTTTGGCTCGCATTACTCCGCAAGGGAGAGGTACAATATCAAGCAAAGCCAGATGAGAAAGGCATTGTCGTGACAACCTGACTGCACATCCCCTGCAGCGGAGCAACAGGCGACTTTCCACGTCAGCAGGAAATTGCCAGTAAGTTCTCGTTTCAGCCTGGCTGACGCATGACTCAAGCAGCGTAGGGAAAAGAGAGGTGAGCAGGGGGAAGGGGAGCCAAGTGCTAATCAAATGGCAAATGAGCCAGATACCCTGTTGCACACAATTTCTAGTAGTGCTTGTCCTTGGAG
This sequence comes from Scleropages formosus, assembly GCF_900964775.1. NCBI lineage: Eukaryota > Metazoa > Chordata > Actinopteri > Osteoglossiformes > Osteoglossidae > Scleropages > Scleropages formosus. Next base: position 23,110,503 of record NC_041818.1, read on the forward strand.
ACTACGATCCCACAGTGTCAGGTAATTAGCAATGCTGTAGTATTCTGTGTGCTTGGTTTGCTTATGTGTATGAGGCAGCCCGGGGGGGGGGTTAAGGTGCAGCGAGAAATGGTGGGCGGATGGCGGGTCACCCCCCTGCTGAACATCCTAATCGCAGAGATCCAAGCAGTGTCCTATTGACATGCCAGGGTCCATCTGACTCAGACATGGTGAGACAGTAGCAAATGGAGCAGCGGTTGAAGGTCTTCATTTAGGATCTGACCTACAGAAGCACATTTTTATGTTGAGAAACATAGCACATCCCTTTCGGGAAGACGACTTCTGTTGGTGAATAACAGAATCTCGGCATCCATCCAGGGCCTAAGCCAGGCCTCGTATGTGGTCTCCTTTGGTCACTCTGTTGAGCTACTTTGGGGATTAAGTCTCCACCTGGAGGAACCGGGGGGAGTACAGTGGATCTGTTTCCTTCCTAGACTCACCCTCTTCCAGCCAGACATTTATTTTATCACTCATGTTTCATCTTCAGCTCATTTATTCTGAAAGGTAGTGAGCCCTCTAAAAGAAGCACTTTCTAACCAAACGCCAAAGAGAAGTTACAGCACAACCAGGCTTTACTAGTGCTGCACTCCCCCAGAATGAAACCCGTGACTGTAAGAGTTGTCCGTTTCTTGTTGTTACTGATTCTGCGCAGGCCATTTTCTCAGCAGGACTGTGAAGACACGAATGGCACATCGACTCAGAGCAACATGGAAAAGGGTGATAAATGAACACCTGTGGCAGCTTCTGGGAGGTGATGGGTTTGCCTTCGATCGGGCCTGAAATGAGTTTGCGTCCCGAGCTGCGTGACTCCGCTGTGGGGTTCTGTGCAAAGAGCAACAGGACCGCTGAAATGTAATTACGTCTCGTGTTGTGGCCGCAGATGGGTAATGTACTCTCTGTGGCACCGTGCTTGAAGCTAGTGACAAAGTGGCAGAGGGATGCACGGGCTATGAGAGGAATATTACCTTTTTACTCGAGCGTAAAGCTCAAAGCAATGCAGCATGTCTGTTTCGTGTACATCGATCAGGCCAGTGTCACATGACCCCTTATATGAGTAAGGTTGAAGTGCACATGCTATCTGAATAGGCTTCAGTTTTCTGGCAACATCTAGCCTCAGCAGAGAACGAGTTTGCTGGTTTTTGACTTTAGAGCCGACACTTCTATGTAAGAAGGAGACAGCTAGTAGCATAGTGGTCAGAACTACTGCCTTTTAGCCCAAAGGTCACGGGTTCAATTTCCACCAATGGGTGTAGTAGCCTTGAGTAAAGTACTTACCCTAAATTGCTCTTGTAGAACTACCCAGCTGTATAAGTGTGGAAATAATTGTAAGTGGCTTTAGTGAAAAGTGTCAGCTGAATGAGTAAATAAAAATCCTGACAATAACGCCACCTATGGGAGACCTCCAACAGATAGTACTTTGTGGACCAGTCAGATGAAAAGCATCATTCTATCAATACTGAACATCTGATGGTTAACTTTGGATGGGAAGAAGCCAAGTTGCGAGAGGGTGGTACTAGTGAGCTGGCAGGAAGGCACGCAGCGGGGCACGGCCTCATTTGGCCGCTTCGGGTCCGAGCGGAGTTCTCGAGGCAACAGATGGGTCACTTGTGTGGGCGGGTTTGTTTTAGGACAGTACGTTCTTGAGGAGGAGAGCTAGAGAGAGACGGCAAGAAATAGAGACGCCGCTGACACAGATGTGAGGGAGATGCCCGGAAGGGTTATCTGAACTCCAAACGGTGTGCCGGTGCGACACGAGTCTCTGAAATGTTAATGACGACCGAATGGATGCGTTACATAATGAATTCTCCCCTTGCTTTGTAAATTCTGTCACGTCAAAGTAGAGCTGCAGTTAAACTAAATAATAGATCTGTAGAAGCCCCCCTCCTCCCTGCCTGCTTACTCTCACTCCCTTTAATGTCTCTTTGGGAATAAGGAGCTAATCAGAGTTTTTCTGCCCTCTGGCAAAGCTTTAAATGTTATTCAACTGCAAGAAGTAGGTCCGTGTTGTTGGCAGCCGCACTCCAGACTCCCATACTCCCAATTACCAGCCTCTGTCCCCAGTGAACCGGGTCCCGCTCCGTGTCTCCTGCTCCTCCCGGTGGAGGTGTTACGAATGAAAAGGTAGTCGGTCATGACAGTGTTTGTTTTCACTCAACCTCAGGCTTTCCCTCACAGTTGCGTGACTCTGCGGAATATTTTGTTTTTACGAAACTACAAGGCTTTATCCGGAGTTCATCTGCCTGACGCAAGCAGTAACATGAAACAAATGGAGAGACAGCTGGTGGGCTTAAATGGATTAAATGTGACCCTTTGTTGGCTGGACACATTCCTGCTATTCAGGGATGGCACTATGAGATGTTGCATTCGTGAAGGAACGATGCATCGCAACAGATCCCGAAATCTAACTCAGCTCGACAATAAATGACCCTGAAACAATAAACGTCGAAGACCGCTGCTTAGACGGCTAACGGTTCCCATTCGAAATCCATAGTTATCAAGGTGACGCAATTCCAGGGGTATCCACTGCTGCATTCTGAAAAGGAAACACCTACATATAGCAAACTTAGCACTCTAAAGGTCCACTGAATTCTTAGCACAAAAGCAAAAAATAAAAAACAGGGCATCGTGCTTTGGGATGGGCCAGACAATGTCGTGCATCTTAGCGTTACATCCGCAGCCAGTCCTGGGGGGTCTTAAAGAAATCAGGTTGCCCCACAGAACCAGAATGAAGGGGGGGAGAAGAGAATGAGGTGGGTACGAAGGACAGGAAGAGGAAGGGAGAGAGTTTTGCAGGGATCAAGAGGGGGCACATGCTACATTTGCTCTCAGCCAGGTGAGCACACATTAGCACCATTGGTACCATCATCCTCCTTACGCCATCGAGTAAACGGCAGCAGGCAGGATGAGAAGCAGATTTTATGCCAGTGCAAGACTGCCAGTTGTGAAAACGCATGTTCAGAGAAAGTGGAGTGGAATTCAGGAAGCCAAATGATAATTTATTTCACCTTCCGCGCAGACAAGCAGCAGCATCATCACCCGTCGGGGGTGGACATGCACCTTGAGTTCCTTGGGACCACGTGGAGTGCGGGGCACGGAGCAAGCAAAGGCTATGAGTGGGCGTGAAACAAGACTGTGGTGGCCTCCCGGGGGCATTCGGGCAAGTGCATGCATACACACTCACACACGTTCATACACAGGCATAAGAAACCATCAGGGCAACAGCACCAATCCAGGTGCTTCCCAAGCAGTTTAGGAACAACATATAAATAAGAAATAAGTAAATAAATAAATAAATAAAATTTATACCAAAGAAACTCCGAGTCGGCTAAGGAGAAGAACAAGCGTCAAGGAGAAACATGGATCTGTAATGAACAAACCTTCAGGCTCTGTGTTCTCTTTGAGGACGACTTGCTTCAGTGGGCAGCAGAAGATTTCGTGACACTTAGCGCGAAAAGGGGACCCTTTTTTCCTTAAATCCGCAGAATGGATGGAATCCTGACGTAACATAATGTACTCCTGGGTACCTGGGGCAGCGTCATCCTGGACTGTGGCCACATCATAGCAAAACGAACTGAGGTTAGAGGGGGCTACACAACCAAAAAAATATTTAAAAGAACCAAACAAAAACAACAAAAATGAGGGGAAAAGAGAAAGGAAAAGAAAATAAACATCAGCAACAACAACAACAACAACAACAACAACAACAACAACAGCAGCAGCAACAGAACACAACTACTTACTCAAGAGGGGGAAGAGAACAACAGAAAAGATCAAGTTCACTGAATAACAAAATCGAGAGGGCAGGATTAAGGGACACACAATGGGATTGCTGAGAGAAAGGCAATAGGCTCAAGTCCACAGGGGAGTAAATGAACAGGCAGACAGGGGTTTCTGCGGTAAAGTATACTTAAAGTGAGGTGCAGTCGTGTTTCTTTAAACATAACACATAATGGGGGCTCTCCATTGGGGTGGTTGATTCAGGAAAATGGGGTGGGGCCAATATATGTGAAAGGGGAGGGGCTTAGGAGCACAGGGTGGTGCCAAGATGTGGAAAGGGGCAGGGCTGAGCCAACATAATGAAAAGGGCGGGGCTTGAGAGAGCAGGGTGGAGCCAACATGGGTGGAAAGGGTGGGGCTGGGCAGGAGCACGCAGCAAGGCAACGCCTTTCTCCAGGTTAACAGTACGAGTTGGCTGGTAGGGTGCACCAGCGGTGTAAAAAGCCGGGCTGTCATCCTTCCAGGGAAGGACGCTGAAGGGAAAGGTGTAAGCATGCACTAGCCAATCACCTCTCCTGGGGAAGACAAGCACATCAGACAGCAAATCATCGATGAAACTTGTCTACTTGAAGATATTTTAAGCATTGAGGGGATGTGAGCAGATTGCACACTTATTTCTCATTAAGCCTCCTATGTCAGAGCAGTGTAAATGCAAAGTAAACTCAGTTTTTCCGCTCAGTGCGGCTGTGTGCTATTAGGGTAAAAAGTAAACAACCTGGGCGAGAAGCTGATTTCCTTCATCCAGATCAGACCTCCTTTCAAGACGGTAAAGTGATTCTGATCCGTTAAAATGTGATGAATAGTCAACATTTAATAAGATACTGCAAACAAAATCAGACATGTGATTTTAGACTGATCATGTGCACTCCGTTTGCAGTTCAGATAACCCTTCCGGGTATCTCCATCACATGTCAAGACACGCAAGTTAACAGAGACAGGGAGACTCATACAGTAACACCTCGTAAAGCTGTAATTAGTAAAAGATGCGACATACTGCGTAGTGGTTAAGGAGCTGGACGTGTCACACAAAGGCTTCTATTTCTAGAGTGTGTTCCAGTGATGCATGGATGAGTGACCCATTGTAGAAAGTAGTGTATCTAGCAGTGTAAATCACCTTGCTGAATAAAGTGTGTGGCCTGATAACACTACATAGAGTTCATTGTAAGTCGCTTTGGAGAGAAGCATCTGCTAAATAAATAAATGTAAATGTATTTCATTTCCCAGTAATTTCGACTAAGGTGATACCTTACTATAGCTCTTATATGCATGCTGAACGGAACTATGCAGCACCATGTGTTTTCTCCAAGCAGCATTTGAAACTGCAGTTGTTTTCAGTGAACAGTGAGTAAGTATTTCTCATGGGCAAAACAATTTCAGTCACAATTTACAAGATAATAAAAGCCGTTCGTGACGCATCAGTGAAATAACATAAAACGGGACCTCTGTCCTTTGTCCTCTTTCTCCTGTTTTCCATAAAATAAAAAGCTCTTAAAGCCTATCTGAGGAACTGACCAGCATGCAGAGGACAGCGCATTCCTGCCTCGTGTTCTTTTTCTGCAGATTTACGTCTCCTACATGTTTTTGCTCTGCTTTCCGTAGCAGTAGTCCTTCTCTCTACAGAGCACAGATTTTTATCTTATCGTTTAAGAACTGGGAAGTGGGCATTTTGTTGCAAACATAGTACGGTGTGGAATTTCAACGGGAAGCAGTTGATACTGAGAGAAAACTGTGCTTCCTTCCTGTAAATGATCCCCCAGTAAGAACAGTCCCTATAATGAACACATATTGTACCAGTACAAATAATAGCAGGCCTGGACCCCACTGCTGTATCTCGCTGAATCCTCAGTTGGAGATCATTTAATTGTCAGTTTATAAAAAAACCCCAAAAATTATCCAGCATCAACAGCCAGAAAAAAAACATGCACATAAGGCATGGCAACCATAAGTCCTTGGGGAAAGTTTGCAAATGTATAATATGCATCTTTAATTTATTATTTAAATTAATTACTAAGCCACCCTGACATTGGCAATGAACCCGTCTGGGTTGAAAAATTTTGTGCAGAGCTTGAGCAAGTGAGCCACCACTGAGCACTTCTTTAACAACAGCCTCCACCGTTTGTACAAGAAAGCACATCATCTAAGTAGTCATTCAATCCATTGCAGAAAACACTAGAGGGCATTTCGGCCCTGACCAGTGAAACCACACACATCTGGTGCATTTAGTCATCGGTTTGTAGTTTAAACTAACTGGCGCATTTATTTAGAAGGGATTGTTTGTGATGAAAAGATGTCTTTAGTACATTGACTGGGATTTTTGAAATAACTATCACATGCTATTGCTCCAGGACAAGAGAAGAGGGTGGAACTACACTTTTCAAGGATGCACTGTGATGTTGCTCCCAGGAACAGCTTTTTATTTGACTTTTACATTGACAGTACATTGAGATTACCCTGTCAGAAATCATCTTTCTCTTCTTCTAATGCAAAAGAACAACTGGACCTTGTTGGGATCTAAGCAATGCTGTGACTGTTGTGATTTGACACTTCACTATGATGTTAGCTCTTCTTAATCAGGTTGACTACCCCGCTACATATTTTACTCTGTTTGTGGCTAATTACGCACCGCACTTTGTTCAAAAGAAGAGCAGCAGAGGTCCCTGTAGGTCCGAAACCAACAATTTTCAGGTTCAGTTGTCTATTGGCACAGTCTAAAATCGTACAGCCTCCTTCACGTGCTTCCCATGACCTTGCTCTAAGCCACGCAGCTCTGTAAGTTAATTAATGTTATTCTAAAGGAGCAGCCAACATATTAAAAACTGCAAATCAGCTTCATCTAAAACTGCAATTTGTACCCAGCGGTGTGCTTGTGCTGAGATTAAACTATTTGGGATTTGAAATGCTTGTATTGAAGCAAAACAATAAAGTAACACATCTGTAAACCACAAGGATGTCCTTAAACAATGTTATACATTTCCAGAGGTTTCCAGTTTATCAATAACAACTCGAGAGAACCTCAGGGGCCTGTGAATAACAGGGTCAGTCTGGAGTTTGCACCGTGCTAAAAGAAAAAGACTGAAGTATTGGAAAAATGTGTGTACTGCTGTGTGTGTTCAGTGTGTCTGGGTTTGGGGAGAGGGGATGTATGTCACATTTTGCTGACTCAGCCCAAGAAATCTTCCTGCGCTGACCACTAGTGGGGTGGGGGGGGTTTGAGCATGCTGTCTCAGTAATTGAAACGGCACGTGAAAGACAAACGTATTTTCATATCTGGCTCATAGAGACTCCAACTGCATAAGAGGTTAAAGCGCAAATGCAAAGAATAAATATAAATATGTGCATGGAGAGGGATATACACACATCTATTTTTGATAATTAAAAAACTTCCCGTTCAATGTACCATCAGGTAAAAAGATGCATGCGTTTATGAAGGTGTGTAATCTCTCTAATCTCCACATGGCTCAGCTCAAAGACTGAGCTGCAGCCAGTTCAACAATTTTAAGTGATGCACTTGAGATCCCCAGAGGAGGGGCACTGTGAAACAAGTCTCCAGCGCAAAGCGGTCCTCAAAGAGTACTCTTGATGGGGTCACCCACTTCATGAAGGCCTAGGTAGGCTGCAATGAGCTCCCATTGCAGCATGGAGCCATGCTTCACACTACCAAGGAACAGCAATGGAAATGCTGGAATGCATGATGCTTTTAGCATCTGCTTTATTTTTACATTTGACATGATCCTTTGAACCCCTGATGCTGTACAAGTAAATCAGGCCCTCGAAGGAGGATAGCATATTAAATTATCTGAGAAAAATCTGTAAACCTATTATGAACGGGCATCCTAGTCATTTCTCCCCTTTCCAGAGAGCTTAATTTTTCAATACAAGAATCAGTCATTGTCAAATTATGTTTGTTCACTCCAGGGTCACAATGGTCCAGAGCCTATTCCAGAAGCATAGGGATGGGTAAAGTGTACGCCCTAGAAGGCACACCAGTCCTTCACAGGGCAATGACATACACATATGCAGATGAAGGGTAATTTAGACGCAACCATTCACCTGTAAGTATGAGCGTTCGCTCAAGTAAAGAACAAAACAAAGCGCGAAGCGAATGCTGTTACCACTTCATCCTGATGACACTGAATCTACAGTGAAACTTCAAACATATGTTTCAGTTTGTTTCTTGCATGCCCTGCACCACTTCCCAATGTCAGCGTATCCAGCTACCAGTCTCGTGAGACCATATGGAAAACTTACCCTTCCAACAATCAACTGTAACTCCTACAAACCGCATTTGTCTTCAGCCACAGCACAAGAGATGTAAACAGGTCATTGGGTTAGTGATGGAAGGCACTGAAAGTGTGAGCTGACCAAATTCATGATTGGCCATTCAATCTCAGTCTCATCAAGGTAATGCTGCATCTCAGTCACTCCTGGGCTTCCAGTCTGCTGGCACGTATGACTCATCTAAGCTCCCAGCACCCCATGCCAGCCACAGTCACTAATGAGGGTGTGAGCTGGCACCTCGATGTGCGGCAGTAAAAATGACAAACGGTGAAGCGCTCGGTGATCCCAGGGTGGTAATTCTTAACCACTTGTCACCGCTGGACTGTGATGAACAGCGTTTTTGGGCCGGGGGTGCTATGATGAATGGCGGGTGTGCACTCTGGCTCACAGATCATCAGGAGGGGGGTTTATGCAGATGCTGGAGGACCAGCTTAACACATCAGCATCTAGTACTGACATCAATCACGGGTTCTGGATTCCATCAGGAATCCAACCCCTTCAACATCCAGCAAAGCTGACAACACTTTTTTGGAAACCTAGCTCTCAAACCCTGCAGAAGATTAGCTATGGCTACTGACCTCTGACCTCTGTGGTTATACCGCTTGGGGCGGCTGCCTGTTCCACCATCTGGAGTGATCGTTCTGAATATCACAACACAGTCACAATGACCTCCAGATGTCCATGACAGAAGGACAAGCTGGCCTCTGTCACTGTGGCGATGTCAGAGCTTGAGCTGTGACACAAGCTACGTGCATCTCATTCCAGCTTCTGTACATGTCAATGATTCACAGAAGTGTCAAGGTTCACATGACTAATGCAACTCCCCACTGACATTCGAAGATGCCAGAAATTCTAGTTTTGTAAACACGTGTGTCTCCATGTTACCAGTGCAGTCCTTAACTTTTGTGACCTACAGTTGCTTGTATTATGTGTGCTCCTCTCTCAAACTATGTACAACCTTTCATGAATCTGCGACAGCAGGGCAAGGTGAATACATATGAAGGACCTGTAGAATAAAAGGCTAAATACAAAGAATTATGATGGATTTTAGAAGAAAGTAAATACTGGAAAGTAATCCCACAGTCTTGCCACACTAGACAGGCATAACCCACGAGCAGTCGCTACAAACAGCTCGGACACTAATGGTCCTAATGCTGTATGTGTTTGGCAAAGAGTCTAGATCACTGATCAGAGGCGGGCAAAATAGTAAAGGCTCCATCTGCACCTCCATCTGCACCAAATTTTCCAAATCATCAGGTCAAATTATTTGAACAAGGGCAGGGTGTGGGGTGAGGGATGATGGTATGGGAAGAAGTGATAAATTAAATTAAAGCAAAACACAGAGTGAAAAACAAGAGTCAATAGATATGGAAACGAGTGACAGAGCTGTGATCCCACTGGTAGACAAAAACCTTACACCTGATATAATGTCTCCATCAGCCTTCTTCGATTATCTATTAGGACAACTGGTAGAGTAGTGGTAAAAGCTGCTGTTTTTGGACCAAAAGGTGACAGGTTTGACTCCCACCTCTACCTGTAGTACCCTTGAGCAAGGTACTTACCCTAAATTGCTCCAGAAAAATTGCCCAGCTGTATAAATGTGTAAATAATTATAAGTAACTTAACATTGTAAATTGCTTTGGAAAAAAGCATTAGCTAAATAAATAATTGTAAATTTGTTCAGGAATTTGCACAGTAGATTTCAGGTGACTTTCGTGCCCCAAGCTAAGAACCCAGCTGTGGTGTCCTGCTTCATGTCACAAGCTAACTCCCTCAGTGCCTTTCTCTGAGCCAGCTGCAGCCAAGGGAGGATGATGGTCTCCTGTCCCCTTGAGCTGGTGTATGTCAACCCTGCTGCCACTGCAGGGGGGTGGTGGCATCGGTGACGCATTAGCAGAGACATCAACCAATGAGGGCTAGATGATGTCCAACTACATTCTCATCACCAGCCCTGCTTACCACAAAACTGCACCCACCAAGCCCCAGGAAAGTGAATACACACTTATCAACAACAGGCTTGTCTGTGGATACATTTCAGTCCATAAATGTGTTTGCATGCATCTTTGTCTATGTGTGTGAAAAGGCATTGCTCTTAGTAAACAGACAACGAGTACAAGCGGAGTGGAATTAAAGATTGACCAGAGAGATTTAAGGAGACTGGCAATTCACAGCGATGCCCTATGTTCCCCATGCTGCACCACACCAATATTTAGGAAATAAACTCACAATATTGAATTTCTGCACAATGACAAAACACCAATGAGGAAACTAAGTACTTTACTCAGGAAAACAGAAGGCAGCCACTTGGAATTAAAACCAGTAAACTTGGGGGTCACATGTCTACTTTCTCAATTAACTGATCTTCTCTTCACCAAAGACAAATTATAGTAGCTGTTCATTTAAGGTCTTCTCTGCCATTTAAGGTTTAGAGTCAATGACAGTGTAACAAAGCTTTAAAGTTACAATCTTTGTCAGAAAGACAGAAGATTGCTGGAGCTTTCCTTGACACGACACCAGTGGTAAATGTATTCTTAACCAATAGAAAAGCTCTATATCATGTTGTACCAGTAACTGCTGAAAGGCTAGTCAAGTAAGAGGCATTGTTTAAACAGTGGACAATGGATTAAGAAATTGGCAAACTGTCTTTTGCCAGCACCAATGAAATGAAGAGTTTGTAATGGAAAACGGCCTGTGAGAGATGGAAGCCCAGCACTGATTGTCATTTACGCTGGCGGTTGATAATAATTTACACCTATATATCTATCTATACATTTTCATTTGTATTGCACCCTACATTCTGCATTAAAGTATCATCATTTCAAATTAATGCTTTACGCCATGGGGGGTGGGGTGGAGTGGCGTGGCAGGTTGGCCAGCGCCTTTTATGTGGTGGAGCTGGGGTTCGAATTTTGCTTGGGGTGCCTTGTGGCAGACTGGCATCCCATCCAGAGTGTGTCCCTTGCTCCCTGTATTGCCGAGTAGGCTCTGGCTTGCCGCGACCCTGCTTGGGACAAGCAGCTGTAAACGTTAGGTGGTTGGTTTATGCCATCACCCTCCCTTTTTATTTAACCTGATCTCTTTATTCCCGAATGAATGCTGATCTCGTATGAATTTCTTTCCCAGCTAGAAATTGGCTAGTTTGCAGTGCTTTCTAGTTATTTTTGTTACATCCTTTTTCACTTGTACTATAATTTTAAAAATTGCTTACAAGATTGTACTTCCCATGGTGCAGATCCGTGTAATCCTAATGTCAGTCCCAGATACACATGCCCACACCAAAATGGATAAAGTACAATGTTGACACATGACCTAATGGCTTAATCTCTGTTCGCATTAAATCCCTGCAGTAAATCATAAGCTGTCAGATATTCGAGGGGGGTTCAGCTCATGTGATGGCACCATGAGATGTCATCAGTTTTCAGGATACCAGAGAGTAGGAGCCAAGGGGCACGAATGCAAGTTCTTTGCTGTAGGAGAATCCTGATGTTGGCTGCAACAAGGCCTGATGAAGCTCCAGTAGAGCCAAGCACAGCCAACCAATCACCTGCTGACTCCTCTCTTTCAGCTTGCTCCTACGCAACATAAAGCACATAAATAAAATCAAATAAAATAAGCCTGTAGGGGATATGTCTCAAAGTCGATTTATTTCTGAGAACTCCTTGATAAATACCACTATTACTGCTTATCTGGGCTGATGCATTTTGTCCTAACACCCTAACACGAGGACTTGGCTGAAAATGGATATTAATGACTGCCATTTAGAGAGCTCCCCGTTAAAAGTGTGCTCATTCACTGCGTCCCACTTTAGCGGACAGCGGGCGCTGGCAGCGATCAGTGCTGGCAGTGCGAGCTCTGCAGACCACGTTGCTGCATCGAAATGGGCGCTGCACTCTGCTGCATCTGCTTACACCTGTACAGTGGACTGCTGTTGCATCCACACCTGTTCCGCAGCTGTACTGACAAATCAAGCTACAAACTGCTACATCTGCCCACAGCTGTATTTGCATTAAAAAATATCTTACACTCTACGCAGTGTGTTAAAGAGTAATAAAGATACCTTGATGCTATCCATGTTTGCTATACTTCAGCCAGTACATCTAGACATTCCATAATAAGGACACACACCTACCATTCTATTTCACTTCAACATACTGTACAATGGTGAAAAAAGAAAGCCTTCTCCTTCACTGTCATGCAACATCCAAGAAAGAACATGCTTGGTGGTCGCAAGGGGTCTAAATTTGCTAAGTCTGTAGGTTTTCAGATTTGGCTCTGATGTATAACAAGCTACCTCTAACCCTCAGTACCGCTACATCCCTCACAGTCTTCAAGAAGGGTCTCAAAACACATCTCTTTCAAACCCCCTTTTCCATCAGCGTCCTAACAGTTACAAAAATTTGCGTGTCATGACCACCCTTCTTTTTCCATTTACAATGAATTCTACAGGCAGCTACTGTGGGGTTCCTCCGGGTGCTCTGGTTTCCTCCCACAGTCCAAAGACATGCTGTTCAGGTTCCCCATAGTGTGTAAATGACAGAGAGAGTGTGTTCACTGATGTATGGATGAGTGACCCAGTGTAAGTAGTGTATCCAGCAGTGTAAGTCACCACGGTGAATAAGGTGTATGGTCTGATAACACTACATAGTATCCATTAGAAGTCACTTTGGAGAAAAGCATCTGCTAAATAAATACATGTAAATGTAAATGTTCTCGTGTAATATGCACCAGAAAAACGTATCTTTTTCTAAAACTCACCTTTATTGTTTAGGAGAAAACTGTGCAAAATGAATAAATGTGACCAGGGTTCAAATTAAGCTGTTCAGAATGTTCTAGAACAAGACTTATTAAGAAGTGAAACACAGGTAAAAAAAAATTCTTGCTCATTTTACAAATGTCACCTAAAGCCTATGAATTTAATGTAGTGGAATGTACTGTATAATCCAACAGATCATTAATTTTAAAACCGCCACAGCTTTGCATAAATCCATAGATTTATAAATTAAATCCAAATATCTCAGACAGATAGCTGCAGACTACAGACAATCTTTCTTCCTTATTGGCTAGAATGGTATCTGTAATTAGAGACACACACATGCATACAGCCGCAACCTGCATGGAGTCTAATGCTTATAGTACAAGACTTAAGAAACAATACCAGTAACACAGACAGAGCTGCCAACGACACACCAACCTACAGAAAGAGGGAAATACAGGAAGACATGCCACCTTGTGACTGAAAGACCAAAATTGAAATCTCACTTCCTGCTGTTGGGCCCCAGAGCAAAGTACTAACCCTGGACTGCTCCAGTAAAAATTACCTAGCTGTATACATGGGTATATAATTGTAATTTGCTCATGACAAAAGCAATAGAATGAATAAAGATGTCTGATATCAATGTTAAAATTGCTTATAGTACAAGTCACAGCTTATAGACAGTGACCTTCTCCACCATTGCACTTCAGTTGCCAACAGAGTCATTGTTTAGATCCCAGGACCACACGGTCATGAGTTAGAGGAGCGGGTCACACAGGGACAGTGACAGTTAACATGCCAGCCAATGAGATGAACTGCCACTCACTGCCACCCCGCTTCACTCCTAGTCCTGTCTGAAAAGGTTCTTCTCTGGTCACACAAAACGTGAGCTGACACTTAGCTGAGAGCTGGTTAAATCACTGCAAACCACTGCTTATTAAGCTATGTGTTCCCCAAATGGAGAAAATCTGAAGGAGGCTCCTTCCAAGTGGACATTCTTCTCAGTCTACAGCACTGGCCGCCTCTTCACGTCAGCGCTTGCATTTTATAAACACAAAGAGAATACATTAATAAGCAGAAATTTCAAAAATCAGAAAACTTTTTTTCAGGTTTCATGTCAGACAAAAACAGAACCAGCTGAGCCTTCCTCTTAGGATCTAAGTCTTTCGGTCACTAGCCACTTTCTGAACCAATACTATTCGCTGCCACTGGATTAAAAAAGAAGTTACTAGAAAACAAGCTGAAATGTATTTGGGGATTATGCTCATGTTAAAAGAAAGCACCAGAACAGCAATAATGAAAATGATAAAATGTCAAACATGGGAGGGGGGGCACAGGGGAAAAAGGCCTTCAGCCACCCATCTGTAAGCGCCTTCTGCGGCCAACGAGCCATCACGAGCCCGTTCTCGGAAACGTTATGTAAAGAAGTGAGGGCACACAGGCGGCAGCTGCGTGCGGGGTGGCTGCAGCTCTCACACCAGGCTTTTGTGCCACTTTCTGGCATCGCTGGCCCTCTTTTAAACCCACAACGACTTCCCTCCAAAATCAAAAAGCATTCGGCCATCTGCGGCTAATTAGGAAATCATCTATCAAACAATCCCACCATCTGATCTGGCTCCTTCTCAGCGACATGTGCAGGACACGGCAGTCGACATAGGCGAGTTGTGTGACGTAACTGATGGCTTTTCTTTATTCATATTATAATGTTGACACTACAGGGAACCATTTGTTGTTTCATTGTTCTCTGTTATTAACTATCACATATAGTTCTTATGGTTATCATTATTGCTATGATCATATTGCTTTTATGCTCATGTATGGCACTTCATCAGCAATGACAGATATGTAGGATTATGGGCCTCGAGGAGGCAGATGATGTTCATCATATAAGGGGTCCCAGTGTGGCCATCTCTTCAAGGCCCTGTGTCAAGCAGGGAGGCCCTCTCAAGGCAATGTGCATTTATTCATGTATGAAGAGACTTTCTGGTTCTTAGGATCCTGTGTTCTCTTTTGCAAGTTATTGTGCTACTGCTTGTTCTTAGCTGGCTGGTCCTATACTTTTTGAAGACATCACGGCAGCACAGGGAGGCTCAGTATTCCAGACCCTCCCAAGGAAGAACTTCATATATAATCATATAGATGATATTTTATTGACTATCTATGACTGCCCACTATACTTCAGTAAAATTTGACCATTACTAAAGACTGATCAAATCCTTATTTTACACAATATGAGTATTTGTGATAGGTGATTTTTTTTTCAGAAACACTGGCTAGGCATCATGAAGCTCAAAAACTCTTGCAGTCACAGATAAACTACAGTTTTGTCAGCTGTGTAGAGAACAAAATTGAAGTCGAAGTCGATCAGGTTCAAATTCCTGTTCCTTTGCAGCCCGGACCATGAAATCATACACTGTGCTGTAAAGAAAGACTCCTAGTGGGAAGGACCAAGAATAAGGGTCACAACCCCAACAAGTCGTACCCCTGGTAGCAGCAACTCACCAGGCTTGAGAGAAATGCCCCAAAAACGGTGACCAGACAGTTTCCTCTTTCAAAGGCATGTGGGGAAAATAGGAAAAGAAAGATGAAGTACCAATAGTGAACTCAAGATCATCAATGTAACTGATTTCCTGCATGGCCAGACACAGTCAACGTCATGTCACGGTTCGAGGAGCGGGATGCTGCTGTGTCACAGACAAAACAGGACCTGCAACTTATTTCCTGGGAGTTGGACCAGAATCAATTTGCCTATTGCAATGATGAACACATAATTAATGTGAACTCTCTGGCCAGCAGGGGGATGTGGTGGTGTGGTGGTGCAGCGGGTTTGGCCGGGTCCTGCTCTCTGGTGGGTCTGGGGTTCGGGTCCTGCTTGGGGTGCCTTGTGACGGACCGTTGTCCTGTCGTGGGTGTGTCCCCTCCCCCTCCAGCCTCGGACCCTGTGTTGCTGTGTTAGGCTTTGGCTCACCAGGACCCCGTTTGGGACAAGTGGTTGTAGACATTGTGTGTGTGTATGTGTATGTGTTTCACCTGGAAGGTAAATCCAGTGATTTTTCTAGTGTATGTCTCTGCCCACCATGTACAAAGCATTTGTTTAGGTCTCTATCCTACCAGTGAGGTCAGAATTTTACAGTTACCACTTTTCCAGACTGAATGAGCCCAATAGTGAATGAAAATCAGCCCAAAACTAGTCAATAAAAAAGGCAAAGCAGGAGATGATTGGGAAAATTCTGCCTTCTTTGACTAAAATGTACAAGCTCATGTGGAGTGACTTAAAAGGTTTGTAGCACTGAAAACTCACACACACACACACACACACACACACACACACACACACTGTCCGAACCACTTGTCCCATATGGGGTTGCAGGGAGCCGGAGCCTCATCCAGCAACTCAGGGCGTCAGGCTGGAGGGGGAGGGGACACACCCAGGACGGGACGCCAGTCTGTCACAAAGCGTCCCAAGCAGGACTCAAACCCCAGACCCACCAGAGAGCAGGACCCAGTCCAACCCACTGCACCACTGTGCCACCGTGCCCCCCCCATTGAAAACTCATGATGCATTAAAAAATAATGATTTAAAAGTATAAATTCAATGTATCAATGCCAATTTGTAAACTGTTCATGGCTCCAATAGTCCAGATCCAATGCTGGGATGATGCAGCCAGTGGCCATTGCAGGGTAATAACGCACACTTATTCATTCGAACATGAACACACTAAGAGCAATGAAGAGTCACTAATTCAATTCAATTCAATTTATTTTTAACAGTGACACAGAGTGCTAATTCGCATAAATCACATGCCTTTGAACTGTGGGAGGAACCCCAAGTGAACACAGGAGAAACATGAAACCCCAAAAAGAAAGAGCCAGATTTGAACAAACCCAGAATTCTGGAACAGTGAAGCATCATTGTTACCCACTGTGCTATCATACCTTCACAGGTATGATGCTACCCACATTTCTTTGTTTATTTCATATTAATTAGACAAAATGTTCATTGGACAAAAACAAGAACCCAAAACACCGCAAATCTAGCCTGATACCACAGGAAAACAGCAGACTTGGCAGCTTTAGTTTTGAGGAAGATATTGACAGGCTTGCAGCACCCAGAGAGTTAAGGGTATGTGAGTGCCAAGGCAGCGGGTTTAATTTCTGTTTGTTCACACAAATTTCTGTTTTTCAAGGTGCATCAAGTGTATGTCTCTTTGAGGGATATTTTGAATTAGATGGTTCTAAATTTATATCAGTTTTGTGTGTCATGGGCTTACTGTGTTGCCAGCTGAGGCCTGGTGCACAGTGGGAGCAACCCCACCATGAGGGTTTTCTTCTCCTCTTGAATCACTGGGAGAAGACTGCCAGAAACAAGCCTCTAGCCAGTGCAATTCAGAGGGAAAAGGATGGATTGGGGCAAAGCAGGGGTCTGGAAGGCCTTCACGGAATAGCTGAGCTTCTGATTGGCAGCACCCAGGGTAGCCCCAGGCCTTGCCATACTAGGAGACTGCACCAGCAGGGCTAACACGGAGCCACTATGGGGTAGCACTGCATCAATTCTGAGTCTCCAGTGCTCCCAGCTAATGTTCATCTGATTCAAAACCAACAGACAGGTCTGTAAAACCCAGAGGCCTGGTTGACGTTAGGTCACCTTAGAAGCTTGGGTGAACCCAGCTCTGCTCTACACTCCAATTCAGGGATCATAAACGTCACACAAGAGACAACCCTGTTATTACAGGGCCCGGAAGAACATATGTGAGCTTATGGAACTCTCAAGATGTACAACAGGATAAAGTATGATTTTGTGGCACATAAATCTGGGCACTAAATAGGGAAGTGAGAAAATAATTGCAAGTGGAGGATTTTTTGTGTTCTCTAGCCAAAAGTGCAGACATGTGCTATTCAGGAGCAGACAATACTGACTTTTTAAAAAATCATTATATCAGGGTCTTTGAATTACTTTTGAATGGTTTTTTTTCTTTTGCTTTTCAATCACAAGAGACGGTGTGTATGTCCACGAGATACCGTCAGCACAGACCACAAACAGGGGTGATGAAGGTCAACTCAATCCTGGCAGTGAACAACTTCTGCTGTAACTTCATAAGATGTTGAGCCAATCTCCTGAAGTCCAGTTGGGTCGGTACAAATCCACCAGTTCAGAACCAAAGCACACAGATTACACATGATGGCTCCTTTTGTGCAGAGGCTTGATCAAGTACCCGGTACCTAAGAAACAGATACTGTAGTTCTGGGTGTGACACTTAAGGTGTGTGGTTTGGTGGAGGGATTCTGCTCCTTCTCTGGAGCAATGATGCCACACGTCTGATCAGAGCTGTCATTTTCACACGGCGTTCGCACGTCGGCTTTGGCTGTGATCACGGAGCTCTTGAAAAAGCCAAACAGCCAGTGTGATGTTGTGAAAAAGCAACGCCAAGTCGTCTCAGGAGCTAAAGATAAAATAAGTAAAATATTTACCAAGGAAAATAAGGCCAGTGCAATTGGTCTCCAGCTAGTACAGCTCCGTAAAAATGTACACATTGCAGAGGTAGTAGTACCAACCCTGACAAATTCATAAACTGAACAGCATTTCCAATTGTCCTCACGCACTGTTTGGCGATCTCAAAGTTCACCCTGCACTTGACGCCACACTTGGTCAGCCAGGGAATCACAGTATACTGCTTCTGTAAAATTCCTGCCCCAACTTCTTCATGATCGGATGGGTGGGTGATAAAACTAATGAAACAGCTGCTAGTAATGAAAATGACTCTGGTTGCCACGGTCGCACCAGTAAAAGTGGAGGTAGAAAGACTCATCTCACTGCAGCACTGCGACTGTCTGGAAAAGTAAAGCAGATTGATATGTGTAAACATGAAAAAGAGGATCGTTGCCCGTATACCACCTACAGCACCTGGCTCCCCAAAGTGCTCTAAACACCTAAAACCTGGCCGTTTGTTGGCAACTACAAAAGAAGAAGAAGCCCTCCAAGTTCTGCAGATCATCACAGGCTCATTCCACCGGTGTGTTCCAGAAGACCAATTCATAATCACTCATAATAATTTCTATCTGGAACGTTCCTAAATGAGGGTGAGAATCTCACATTTGTTATCTGTCTTTACTGTATTAATCTGCAATAGAAAAGAGCATTCAATCCGATACAAGCCCTGGTAATATTAAGCGGAAAAGCAACCTTCCAGCTAAAACACTTTTCCACAAAAATTTCAACGGCCAGTTATGACTGGAATCCACATGAGCCAGACATGGGCGGAGAGATCTGTTCAGTCATTATTGTTGGTTTCTGAATTCAATAAACACCCCTGCCTCTCAACCCCATTCTGTCATGTAAATTAATGAGTTTAGAGGCACTGGAGCAGCTAGTTTGGTGTGGAGCCGAACGGTACACATTCAGACTGACAAACGCCGCGCTGCTGAGGCACCTGCAAACAGACCATGTGAAAGACCTCTCCTGCTTGGCAGCAATGAATCTGTGTCACTCCCGAGGAAATGGGCCGGGGTGCAAACACGCCAGACCCTGTTTCAGACTCGGCCCTGTCCACCCACCCATCCTCCAGAGCGTGAATATTTCAGCCAGACCATTCCAGACTTGCCACTTTTTATTTTTCATGAGTACACGACACAGGGCAGCAGAGTAACACCCTGGCCTATAAACAGCTTGGGGCAGGAACCTCAGCAGAGGACAAACGTGACGCAAAAAAAAGACGACGTGATCATGGGTGACGCAAGATTTCTGTGGTACCCAGCAGCATACTGGGATATTATTATCATTTATGAGCTTTGCAAAGAACGTCAAAACCATGTGGCCGCCCAAAGCAACTTACACATCTCAAACTCTAATACGCTTATGATGCTGGGTGTCATACGGAAGCGATGATAGACGGAGGTTCACATGGTGCAACCGAAATCTGAACGTGCATCTGGTTCTACGACCAATTAACTACCACATCACTTCTAGCCCCAACCAGTGTCTTCAGTGTCACTGGTTCCACGGTGTCCCCTATGCCTCATGGTTCTTAGTGGTTCTTGTAGCCCAGTGTCCTCAGTGGTGCTCTTGGACCCAAAGGTCACAGGTCAGGTTTAAATCTCACCTCTAGCTATAGTACCCTTGAGTAAGATACTTATACAATTAAATTACCTGCCTCTATAAGTGGGTAAACAATTGTAAGTTGATTTGGAGACAAGCATCAGATAAATGTAGATATTGCTTTGACATACACGAAACCTATAAAAATGACTGCAGAGAGCAAAAAGATTGCTCATATTGAAACGTAACAGCAACTGCAAAACTGAAGTGTTAAAAATATAAAGAAACAAATAAAAATATATAATAGACATCAAACCATTGGGGTTATGCTATCTGTGCTGCAAAACGATGGGATGGTAGTGTCCTGTTTTCTCTCAAAAGCCAATATAGGCATCCTAACCATCATGTCTTGTCTGTCCTTAAAAAGGCATGTGTAAAAGACAGGATTTTAGAAAGCTGTTTGTTGGCCTTTTCCAATGCCATTTAGTACATACTGTGAGCCAGATGTTTTAATGCTACTTCATTTAACACCCATCGCAGAGAAAAGTTGGTATTTGGAGTAAGTGAAAACCAGTCCTGTGTGTGATCTCAGTGTGACTGTGTATGCGGGTATATGTCAGTGTGCGATGCCAGACCCAGGGACACAACCCCAGCTGACCTGCACAATGAAAACCTCAGTTTGTATGAACAGGGGTACCCCTGGCATGTCTTGGGTTTGTGATCCCAGTGAGAAGGTGGTAACGCAAACACCACCTGCTTGCCTGCGGTCCTCACAGTCTAAGAGGGAGGCGAGGAGCCGAAGCGTGTGAATGCGTGTGTGCGCGTTAGCTTTGACTGAAGCCTGTTTTCCTCCAGCCAGATATGTCACCTAGGGGATGGACTGCCCTTCTCCAGCTTGCACACTAACAGATGTGATGATGCCCTGGGTCACTTTGCACCCCAGGGGATGGCAGAGTCAGCGCCCGCATGCGAGAGCCTAGTGTTTGCGTATGTTTGTGCGTGTATGTGTGTGTGCAGCTGCAGGTTATTTCAGATAATCCCCGTGACAACCATGCTTTTGGGGGAAGGGGGGGGCGGTGGAGCAGGTATGATGACAGCATTGCTGTATGCGGTGCACAAAGACCAGCGTGTCCTGTGGAACCTACCAACTGAGACGATCAATACTTGTTTAACCGGGAACATCTGCATCAATACGGCAGTAACTGCAGCTCCGTGGTTATATGACCCGAGAGCTCAGATCTTAACTCACCGGCCCAGTGGTCTAGGCAAGATCCGAATGGCTAAAATTGGGGTTCAAGAAACAAAGACCTCATCATTTACATTTACATTTATTTATTTAGCAGATGCTTTTCTCCAAAGCAACTTCCAATAAACTCTACGCAGTGTTATCAGCCCACACACCTTCTTCACCAAGGTGACTTACACTGCTAGATACACTACTTACACTAGGTCACTCAACCACACATCATCATCATGGAACTCTTTCAAGAAGAGAGGCACACAGCTGTGTAACTTTAATCACATTTAGACCCCACTGGGCTGTTTACATACTCAAAGTGACACTGCAATTACAGTGTTACAGATTTAAAGACCTTATAACTAGCAATTACAGCACCCATGCAACATAATGAAATCAGTACTTTTATCAATGTGTGATCTACGGAGGATTTTTTTAAATTACTTTTTATGCTTAACATACTGAAAATAAATGCAATTTAAAAACACACTAACCTCAAGCCTAACATGATCCCTCTTTAATTACTCACACACACACATTGCCTGAAACCGCTTATCCCGAGCGGGGTCACGGCGAACCGGAGCCTAACCTGGCAACACAGGGTGCGAGGCTGGAGGGGTGAGGGGACACACCCAGGATGGGACGCCAGTCCATCACAAGGCACCCCAAGCAAGACTCGAACCCCAGACCCACCAGAGAGCAGGACCCAACCAAACCCACTGCACCACCACACCCCACTCTTACAGTACTATTACAGCTCAACTAAAAAAAGTGTAGTAACAGATTGATCCTGAGGTATAGATATCTGAATAGTAAATGTCATCAGTATGTTATTAAAAGGTACTACGCTTCCACACATAAGAGATTGCGTTAAATTAGACTAAAATTAGAGTAAAATAGACTAAAATTACCAGTACCACAAAATATCGCTGTTTCATAGAGAGTTGGCAGAAACGGGGACTCATATTTATACGAACGCTCTCGTCCACGTCAAAATTTGAGACAAAGGTGGTCATTGGAACCTCGGGATGTGCATTCAGCCTGGGGCTAGAGGAAGAAGGGTGACAACATGTTTCTAAATGTCCCTTAGCCTGATTGAGTCACAACCCTGTCATGCAAAGGTTGTTCCAAAAAGACACAACTAAGCATTAAGGGGTCCCATGTCCTCTTCTGACTATTATGTGTGACCCGTTTTTGAGGGATATTAGCCAGATTAAGAGCAATAAAATGTCACCAATATGGACATGATATTATACTCAGTGACACATAAATATAATGTAATCACATTTGGCTCTTGTAGACATTTAGGGTTTAATGGCCACATTTGATAGCTCCAGCCCACTGTTGATTTACAAGGCTCTCATGAGGCTAGATTTTTTGCTTGGCATAAATTCAAAAACGGACTATTAAAAGCTCACAGAAGTTAATTTGCTGATAACTTATGGCTCTCTGGAGGGTCTTAAATACTTAACAGGCATGCTACAGGTTTGACATTTAGAAGAGGGAGATGGGAACATTTGGTACAAGTGCCCACTAACGGATTCAACGGGGCCGTAGCAACTAAGAAGCAAGAAAGAATGTAACTGACTTCAGCGGTGGTTGTTCTTCTTCCCATCTCTCTGTTTGTCTCATTTCATCATGAAGTGTCAGCGCTTCACATCACTGGACTCATTAATTTCATTGTTCATTAAATCTGCCCATTGATATCAGGCCGAACAAGGATGCCCAACTTGACATTTACATAAGCTTGAGGGAAGTCCATCCTTACTGATTCAGAGCTTCGGAGGAAAATACTATGTGGCCACATGGGCAGGATTGAGACGTTAGAAAACAGGAATTTAAAGAAAAAATAGGGTTATTTGAAACCAAAAACAACAAACTAAAACTGTGTCCAAGAGTCGTCAGGCGAGCTGCCTTTATAGTCCATATAATTGGCCCTTAGGTGTCTGCAGCTGGCCGTCATGGTATGCTTAGAGCACAGTTGGGTCCCTGGAAGCTGTCCATCTTGCTGCTCTTGCCTCCTGCCCTGGGTTGTATTGCTCACCAGCTCAACAACTATTACCAAGCAGAGTTCTGTATTCAAAACATCGAAATTCATCAAGTGATATTTACATAATGCATGTCATTAGCACTCATCCACTCGAGGAGGGATTGTTTTGTTTTCTTTCCTTTGCAACAGAGTGTATTTTTGGAAGTAAAAACAATGCATTGCTTTGCCAATTTGTAATTGGGGTGAGGCCATGGTAAAGTACAGGGCACAAGATTGAAATTCCTCTATCCACCAGGGTATGAGCTGCGAGCCTAACTGTGCTGTACAGAATGAATGAGCATGGAAGCACCAGTAGATACAGCGTTTCTGAGGACAACTGAGTGACACATTCCATGAAGAGGTGTGCAGGGGGTAGGTAGTCAAGGAATAGGTCCAACCTCAACTCTTCGCATCCAGAACGGCTGTTCCTTTCTCCCCCCATAAACCCTCCAGCTGCCCAGAACGTACTGGAAAAATCACCAGACTTACCTTCCAAGTGAAACAGGCAGTGATTTTTCCAGTACGTTTTGGGCACCTGGATGGTTTATAGCCAGGCTGTTTCACTTGGGGTGGGTCTGGGGTTCGAGACTTGCTTGGGGTGCCTCGCGATGAACTGGCGTCCATCCGGGGTGTGTCCTCTCCCCCTCCAGCCTTGCGCCCTGTGTTGCCGGGTTAGGCTCCGGCTCACGGCAACCCCGCTCGGGACAAGTGGTTGTACACATTGTGCGTGTGTATGTTTGTGTGTGTGTGTTTCACTTGGAAGGTAAATCCAGTGATTTTTCCAGTATGTTCCGGACACCTGGATGGTCCTGAAGCGTTTTTCCTGAAATCCTTCAGCTCTATCCCATACATGATCACTGGTACAATCAAAGCTCTGTCATCTAAATGGTTCTCAGTGGATCCTGTCAGTGTTGCTAAGTACCTCAAATCCCACTAGGGGCTGCACGACTTCAGATTTTTTAAAGTTGACAGTTACGTGATGAAAGTTGAGTCGACGTCGACTAATCACTGATGACGTCATGAATAAAAACATAGGGAAAGGAAATGCTTTACAACAAATAACATTTAAGATGGAACATCATAGCCGGGTTGAAAAAAGCTGGTTTTTTTTTTGTTTTCTGTTTTAAAAATGAAAAACAAATTGTGAATTAATTATGTTTCAAAGTCACTTTTTGCACAAAATGTAAAATATTTAAAATATACCTCATTTATAGTTTCTTGCCGTCTTGTTTTTTGACGTTGAGTTATTTCGTTTTGTGGTATTCTTGAAGAACCCGCATGTAAACGAATTGAAACCGCGCATAATCCAGCATTGGCTTCATCGAACATACTGGCTTCGCTTCGAGTTATTGATCATAAGTTCATATGGATCACTAGGTGCATTTCAAAAGCAGCAAGAGAGTGTCCTCTTCTCACAATGTTGTGCTGCACACAAAATCTTTGGACACTCATTGTAGAAGAACCCCGCGCAGCACCATGTTGTACTAGATTGCCTACGATCTCTGAATATGTTGCTCATATTATTTATCATTTGCGCAAATGGCTCCAAAGTGGACATTTTTTCAGAAGAAAAGACTCCCAATGAAGCTTATTTTTACATTCAGGTTAGGCAATTTGTTAGACATTTATGTTTATTTTTCAGAAGACACTTTTCTCCAAAGCAACTTCCAGTGAACTCTATGTAGTGTTATCAGCCCACACACCTTATTCACCGTGGTGACTTACACTGCTAGATACACTACTTACACTGGGTCACTTATCCATACATCAGTGGAACACACACACACACACACACACACACACACACACACACACTCTCTCTCTGTCACTCACACACTATGGGTGAACCTGAACAGCATGTCTTTGGACTGTGGGAGGAAACCAGAGCACCCAGAGGAAACCCACACAGACGCAGGGAGAACATGCAAAGTCCACACAAACGGAGCGGGGATCGAACCCACATCCTCTCGCACCACCCAGGCGCTGTGAGACCGTAGCGTTACTCACTGTGTCCCCGTGCTGTTAGATTGGAAAAAATGCGCCCTTTCAGGCATTCATCATATTTGGTATTGTGAGATTTTAATTTCTACACTTTGCATGATTAAATGAAAAGAGAATATTAATAAACAAATCCTTTTCTTTTTTGTGCGTGTGTGCTTAGAAACAATGAAAAGCCGTTTTCTCATTTTTCTGCTAGTTAATTCATAATTTCTTTTTCATTCCTAACACAAAAAACAAATGAAGGCGTCAGAATTCGCATTTTGTTTTTCAATTTCGAATCAAAAAAAACGAATGAACGCAACGTACACGGACCGATTTGGATCATTTCTCCGCTAGCCGATGCCTTTTCAGATGAGTGTGTGCGTTGCACTTGTACTTTTGTTGTACTTCAAGACAGACTTGCATATTTTGCAAGTGACAGTAGCACAGGCTTCATCCTTAGTGAAGTATTTCCACACACTTGACGAACAGCTGCTGGTTTGCCGCAATGACCCACCAGGCTCCTCACGTGTCGTCTTCTCGGAGGCCTCCACGTTTTTAGTGTCATGATCTCGTGATCGGCGACTAGTCGACGTCAAGCGCAAAACGTCATCGCAGAGCAGTAAAGTCGACAAATCGACTAGTCGACTAGTCTGTCCAACCCCTAAATCCCACAGAAGTCTTTCCACCATCAACCTGGTCAGACAGGACAGCTACAACAGCCTGGGTGTCAGAGGCTATAATAAGTCAATGATACATTTATGGGGGTTGTGATAAAGATCGTAGGAATGATAAGAGCGGGCAAGCGGAACGGCAATCTGTTTGAGCAAGAGGAAGGTAGGCGACATGAGATGCCTCCGAAAAATGTCACGGCGTTCGCAGAACACCGCTCACTCGCTCACACGCCTCTAAACCCACACAAGGTCAAAGGACGTAGCCTGCGTGTCCGCATCTTCCGTCTAGATTTTCCGGCTACTTGGAAAGCGCTGTCATGGCTGTTCTGCCTCCAGGCTTGTCCGTTTATCTGCGACACCTTGTTGCTCCGACAATTTGCAGCACCTCGCTGATGCGTGGAAATGTGCAGCGCAGGGATTCAGATGGTATGGTCCGATTGCTTGACTTTCGGACGGCACCGCTCCAGCGAGAACATTACCTTAGCTGCAGACAATAAACTGCTCCCTTTAAATCATTCTTTTTGAGCCAAAAAAAAAAAAAAATGCTCTGGAAACACAAAACAATTAAACGCATCCAGACCTTCACCTGACCCCCTTTGCTTCCAACCTAAACAGCTATCTGACTTCCTACCATAAACATATATGACGACAAAGGGCCATCACCGCTCAGGGTTGCTATGGTGATAATGACAGTTCAATGCCCCTTCTGCCTGAACAAGTTAGCTCTGCAGTCCCTTGGCCTTGACGTAGGCAGCTGAGATCAACTTGAGGGAGAACCAACACCGAGAAGCAGCATGGACAGTTGTAACCATCACTTATCACTCCCACAAAGATTGGATCACACAGAACTCCCGTATCAGATTGGCGCAACGTTCGGAAGACATCGGAAATACACGCGGGACCCCAGAGTGGAGGGAGCGAAGAAAGGTTTAATCATGTACATTATGGGTTTAACCCCCATGAGCTTCAGAAAATACGACATTACTTAATACCATCTGTGACAGCCACGCTGCCCGTCTTCAGTGCAGCTTTACAGCCGTGCCTGAACGGACTGAGTGCGCAGCAGAAACCCCTCATAAAGGTGAAGAGGAGAATGCACACCGTGCACAAGCACCACTCAACAGTGTGCGGGAGATTGCTGTGACACATGCTGGGAAAGAGAGTGAGTACAACAAACACTGATATACACACACTGTGCACAACACAAAAAGGTTCAGACTTATGTACTTGTACAGTAAAAATGTCCTATGATTGATGTAATAACAGTAGTAGTAGTAATAATAATAATAATAATAATAATATATGGCCAGGGATGTCTAACTTTGTTTTATTTCAAGTAACTGAGGCTGAACAAGCATAAAATTTTAAATAAATTGTGTATTAAAACCAAAGACAAACTGTCCTCATTTAAATAGTTTGCCCTTGAAATGCAGTCAGCATCAGCAAATGCAGTGACTATCATGAAACAAACAGGTCATTCTGCCAGAAATTTGCACTCTTTATATAACCTTTTTTTTTTTTTTTTTCCCCAAACTGGAGAAAGGTGAAATATGAAATGTACAGAAAAGCCAGGGATTTGAAGAAAGGACACAGAGTGCAGCACACCCTGCACACCCTACTACAGTGACAGCTGATAATGACTGAGAATGAGGGAAAAGGGGTGAAATACTGCAGTCTAGTTATAAAGAGAATAAATTCGTAGTCATATATACAGCAAAGGGGCGGAGAACAGAACCCTGTGGAACATAATACGATATGATTTTTTTGTATCCATAATGTAAAATTCATATCAAAGGTATATTCGATAAAATATGCTTTATCATATACAGCTGTGACGGAAATTTATCAGTAAATCAGTTACAAGTTACCCGACATGAAACTATGCTGTGCTCAGTTGAATACATTCAGAATCTATTCCGCAATTTTTGCTTAAAAAGTTGTTTCACGAGCTTAATCATTTGTGACTGCTGACTTACATATTGTTCAAATTTAGTTCAATTACACACATTGATGTTCCTAAACCTAATTTAAGTTTTTGACTTTGCACAAGGTGAGAAGTGCAGATAACACCTATGATTTTATGTCATCACCCCTCTGGTCATAATTATGAAAACATAAATGATCACATTAATTATAAATCACATTATTATGATTTACATATCAATTCAAGTGTAGACAAAGTGTTAAATGTTGTTTTTAAGACTTGTCCATATAATGCTTCATGGGGATTGTAGTCAGTCTCCCTAAGCTTGGCCCTTTAAAACCATTATGAGAGAGATGTGATTACATAACGTTCCCAGTCACATGAGAATTGCAGATCAGCTTTGGCATATGGAAAAAATAATTAATTTTTGCTAGTCTGATGAGATTTTCTTGAAATAGCTTTTGTCAGATATCAGAGTCAGTTTTTGAAGGCATGAATAATTCAATAAAATACAAGACAGGTGAGATTACACATGATCTCGCCCGCATTACAACTAGAGCAGGTCACAAATTCCGCAAAACCAATCCGGGCCCCTTGTGAGGAACAGCGGGATGAGGCGCCGCCATCAGCGGCGTTCGGCCGCATTTGCCAAATTATCAGACGACGGCATCCGCCCCACGGCCCACTCCTTGGCTGGCGTCTTCACGTAGCGTCTTCCGAAGGACATGCGAACCCAGCGTCCTTGACCCCAGCAGCCATCACAAAAATCTAAGCAATCCATACACTTAAGCCCAATTTCTGGGCAAAAGGACTGCTGTAATTGTTGCTTAGTTGCAATAAACCATAATGATCGTTCCCGGGCGTCTCCCTGTCTACCTCCCGAAGGCTGGCTAAATGTGTGCCCTCGCCAGAACGGTGTCTCCGTGCTCCTCACATTGTCTATGGAGGCTGTCATTCTGTAGGTGTGATGGAGAAAAAGCCACATAGCCACTGAATTTACTCATTTATCCAAGCTGTCCTACGTTTTTAACCCCTGATTGCTGCCACCGCAGGAATTAAGACTCGGGATATTTTCAGCTGCATCTGAGGAGATGGCCTGGAATATATCTCTATGAAACGGATAATAAATGACAGAGTAAAACATCATTCAGTCCCTTCTATTTACATTGTTTTGTCAGAAAGCAGCCAACAGTTGAATTTCAAGGGTTGCCCTGCTATTGTACCCATAATCGTGTCATTCAATCTGAATTACTCTCCTAAAATATTCATCATTCTAAAATATTCAGTATATACTAAAATATTCATTATTCATAAAATTTCCTTACTACTATATGCAGATGCATCAATGGGTATAAATTATGACCCATTTATATCATTTTTGATCAAAGCACCCACTTCTGTACACAACCTAGGTAATACACACAAAAAAATATAATTCAAGTGTTCAACCGAAGAGTCACCTGGGCATTTAGCCTCTTTTACATCCTCACAATGGACAGCTTACTGTATTTTTTCAAACATAGGAAAAAAAATGCTGCACGAAAACAGTTCACGGTTGCAATGTAGAATCATCTGTGCATAACTCCATAACTTAAGGTCTTAATGCTAATATGTTTTTGGTCCTCTCAGTTCCTGAAAAGTATTTCTCTGCTTTATAGATGGGTGAATGAGTGTTGGTAGTTCTGTTTCGGGGCAGCTAGCAGCTTATTGGGGCGGCTGGGAGCATAGTGGTTAGCACTGTTACCTGTGGATCCAAATTTTATGGGTTTGAATCCCACCTGCAACTGCACTGCCCTTCAGCAAGGCACTTAGAGAATTTTATTCAGAATTACAGAACTGTGTTCAGCTAGCACAGCGGAAAGGGGCACTACCTAAGAATGGCCACAGGACATTATTAAGTTACAGTAGGCATGATAGACATTTCTAAATCTCAATTTTTAGACTGACACAGTTAATCTACCAAGCATAGAACACCCCTACTGTGAGTATAATCACTTGAGTCCTCTGATTCAGTGATTAAGAAAGCAGAGTTACCAGAGGGATACTGACACTGTACCCTTAATC
The DNA here is from genome assembly GCF_900964775.1 of Scleropages formosus. Classification (NCBI taxonomy): domain Eukaryota; kingdom Metazoa; phylum Chordata; class Actinopteri; order Osteoglossiformes; family Osteoglossidae; genus Scleropages; species Scleropages formosus. The sequence continues at coordinate 23,140,291 of NC_041818.1, forward strand.
CAAGTGTTAAATTAAATCAAAGCATGTCCAGCTATAATAATGGATAAAACCAGGAACATTAACAGACCAATTAAGAATGTAAGAGGCAAGCGGCTCAGGAGCTAGATCACACCCAATCCCAGCCAGGAGTCATGGCCACACCTGGTGTGGGATCTTCTGATGGAAACAAGCACCAGGTGCGGCCAATTCAGAAGAACTAGGACTTTTAAAAGACGGACTGGAAACTGAAGCTTCCCTTCTTTTAAGGGGGTGTAGTAAAAGGTTGACCTTTAGGTGCTCTTAGATTGAGAGGGTCTGAGAGCTTTGTGTTTAAGGTTTGATTTAAGGTGCTTGTGACCTGTGCTCTTAACTTTTGTTTGACTCTCAGAAGTTGAGCGAGCCAATGAACTTTTGTGGTTTGGTTGTCATTTTTAAGAATTACTGGAAGAAGGATGGATTTATTCCATCCCTGTTCCCACCTGGCCACTTCTTGAACCTGACACACTGATGTGTCACAAATGTGTTTTCAAACACTATTGTAAATAGAAAATACTGAGACCGATGTCACACACCCTGCCATGCACTGTTTCCGTGGAATCCACCCCCTACCAATGGGCAGACCAGAGAATCTGCCTAGGTGCAGTTCTTGATGTGAGGAAGTGAGTGTCAAAGGAATGGCAAGCAGTTTAGCTGTGGTGCAAGTGAACATGGGAAGACCAAGGCAGTCAGATGGTTAAACTTCACCCCACACAGGCTGAGAAGAAGCCCTCTATGTGTATCTTGTGAAGTCTGCTTACCTCAGCTGCCCTCTCTCCACTCCTGTTATCCTCTGTACACCCAACCCAAAAAGAAATGGAGAGAACAAAAAACTCACACTGTATGACATCCTGGTCCTTCTGCCAAGGCAGGATGGAGACCTGGAGCCAGGGCTCGATCTCGAGTGGCAGGAGGCCAAGCGAATGCAGAACTGCCATCTGTCCTGGCGCCATCAGCAGCGCACACCGCTTTAGTGCTATGAAATCACATCTGAACCCAGGAGAGCGGCTTTCGCAGAGTCGCCACACAACGCTTTTACATGGTGCCGCTGATTCGGTGCAAATCCTCACGGAGGAGCTCTGCCGCATGGCAGCAACAGTAGATCTCGCTCCATCTCGTTGGTGTGCTGTTAGATCAGGGGTTCTTACCCTCAATCCCATGGTCCCTTTGTTCTGAAAATAACACAAACTAAATAAATATATTAATAGGATGTTTTTATCTATGGCATAATTCTATGTGTTGGTAATCAAGTTTCAGCATAATCAGAGTGTAGTGTATTCTATTAATTTATTTATGGCTATTATGTGAAGTGGGGGTTCTTAGGCTTCATCTGAGTCTTAAAGTTGAGTCCATGGCCTGGAAAATGGTTAAGAATCTCTGCTTTGGACCATAGACTTTCAGGTCAGGTTAATTAATCCCCGGTGGTATTAACATGTTTGACCTTTGTTTTTACTGCATTTATATTCATGTTTGACACAGGGGTCATGAACTTTGCTCTAGATGAGAGCGTCAGCTGCGTGGACCAAGTGTAGATGTTGAGTATGGAGATGCTCAAAAGGGATGGCGAACAGGAGCCAAGAGAAAAGGAGGAGCGCACCGGAGGGTGGATGTTCCTACGCTGAAAGCTGTGCCTCCTCCACTCCGGAGGCCCCCCACAAACTACGCTGGCGATAGTGGACCGAAATCGGGATGTGTGAAGAGATTTATTTATGAGTCCGCCTCCAGAAGGCACTGATGAACAAATCTGTTCCTGTCACGAGGTGAGAATCGCTGCCAACGCGCACAAAGCGCAGGGACCCGGAGAACAGCCCTGCAGTGAGCCAGGGGAGAGGAGCACCACGCCAACACAGCTTCTCACTTTATGACTCTTTCTTATTATTATTATTATTATTATTATTATTATTATTTCTGAGAGTTTTAAGGAAAATTGCATTAGAAATATCTGTCAGGCGACAGACCAAATACAGACGCATGGGACTGAACACACACACCAGTCTGACACACAGCGTGTGACTCTGTTAAGAGTGTGTTACAGTACCACAAGTCCAAACTCCCAGAACACAATCTTTCCCCTTCAGTCTGTCCTGCTCTGTCAGCTAAAAAGCGATGATGATCATGACTGTTAATTAATTTAGCTTTTATCCAAAGCAGTTTTCAATGTTAACCTTCAATTATTTATTCATTTACACAGCTGGTTTTTTTTTTTTTTTTTTTTTTAACTGATGTAATTTTTAGAGTGAATACCTTGCTCAAGGGTACTACAGCACTAGCAGGGATCTGAACCTATCTCCTGTGAATGAACGATGGCAGTTCTAACCACTACTCCATGGTCACTTTCCTGCATGGATCACCTGCTGTGTGACCTCTATGAGTTCTCTTCAGTAACCCTTATTACCCTCTTGACCGGAGTACATCCATCCTCACGGGCCACACAGTCCTGCAGACTGTATCTTTACCTTTCAAATTATAATCCATTTAAATCTGTCAAAGAATCAGGAGTGTGAATAAATCAGTGGGGTGTGCGCACCTCGAACACCGTGACCACCCACTCCCACTTGGAAGCATTCTTACCGCACAGCGTGGTCCTGCAGGTGGGCAGATAAATGACACATGAAACAATACAGTAATGATGTTTTTAAATGTCAGATTTGAAGAAGGACTGTATACAAAGAAAATGATTTGTCTCGGTCTGTCCCTCGCACACAAAGCCATAATCACGTCTCAACGGTATCGTCCCCTTAAAGGACAGAGGCGCTCCGTCATGTCCCCGCATCCCCATCCCGACTCCCCATCCCACCTCCCCACCTGCCATCTGTCCGCTGCTGCCCGTTACTACAAAGTAAACATCTTGGCGTCAGTTCATCTCACCCGTCGGACTCGCCACGTAGTCTGATTAGAACACACACACCTTCAGAACCGCTTGTCCCGTACGGGGTCGTGGGGAACCGGAGCCTACCCGGCAACACAGGGCGTAAGTGATTAGAACACAATGACAGCAAATTTTTTTTTTGTTTTATGCACAGCAGAGGACCAAACAGTAAGCAGATAGATATAGATAGATAGTAATATCGCCATATTGCATAGAGCAAGGGCATCATTCGACGGTGCCGTGGCCTGCCAAAAAAAGTGAGAAAAAATGTGCCGCACCAAGCAGATCCGGTTTTGTAATTAAGGGAACCTAGACAACTGCCAAGCAGCACCAAAAATCTGGGGGCACCAGCTTACGTTTACATTTATTTATTTAGCAGACGCTTTTCTCCAAAGCGACGTGCATCTCGGAGAATACAATTTAGGCCATCACACAAGTAGCTGCATAAAACTCTGAACTTTTGCTACTAAAGTTGAAAAATAAATTGTAATCTTGGAAAAAGAAATAATAAAAAAACCTTCCTAGATAATAAATGGTTTTCTTTGATTAGATTTGCTACCTTATATATATTATGTGAATGTCATGTGGCACATCACTGTGTCTTTGAAATGTTGCAAGACTGCAGTTAACTTTTTCCATGAAAAGCAGGAACTATTATGCATATATCTTGAAAATACCCGTCTTGAAAAAACACTTAGTTTTCAATCTTTTTTTCTATCATTCGAGTATAAATTTGTGTTCACGTATGTCTTACAAATAATTACATAAAAATTAACTTATAAATTCAAAATTTATTTTCCCTTTCTCATGATCTGTATTTATTTATATCTAAAGTAAAAATAATGGTTATCATATGTTGCATGTGTACCTTTAGTAATTTAGACATAGATGTTTAAGGGGTGTCAGATTGATTCTAGGGATGCCAAAAACTTTTTGAAACTTATTTATATTTATTATTTCTCACAATACATACTTGGTGCGACATGCATTAACTAACAGTCACACATTTGTGTAATGAGATCTCGAGTCGCCCTGTCAAGGGTTCAACTGCAGGATCCATTCAATAAAGGGTCCAGTTCCAGCATAGTCACAGGTGTATTTTGAGTGGTTACTGACTTTTTTAAACCCAATTCTGGTGTCTAGAGGTTTCCGCATATTTACTGTGACATTATAAGTCGGGGTGAAGAGGACACGGCCAGCTGCACGCGGAATGGGTTCGAAGTTGGAGCATCCATCCGTGGGGCAACCGCGCCAGGAAATAGCTCGAGTGCTGGGCGAAGAGACATTTGGCTGGGATCGGATTGCCTGCCATGCGGCGCAGTTGAACGCTGGTGAGAAGCAGAGCTCCTCTGGTGTTTGTTTACCCCGCTTTGTGTACAGATCTTGTCTGCAGACACAAATGCTGAAGTGATTATCACCAGGTGCTTCGCTCAGCGGAACAAGAAAAACGTGCCATTCAAACCGTCACCCCTCCTCTCCATAATCCTTCAGGGATGCGAGTCGACAGCCTCACTGAAACTGCTCTCCAAGGTGACTTACAATGTTAGGTTTATATACTAAGCTACAGTCATTTACTCATATAGGCAATTTTTACTGTATCAGTACAAGGTAAGTACCTTGTTCAAAGCATCTGCAGCAGGAACGGGGATATGAACCTGGGTCCTTCAGTTGCAAAATGACAGCTATAACCACTACATCCTCTGCTGGCCTCTTTGTCTGCTTTTGATCCTAAGGTTTGGAGAACTGCAGTTACGTCCGGAGATGAATTGGCTCACAGCGCAGCGGCAGTGCAGTCACCTCCATCATGGCTCTAACAACCATGATGCTCCATCATCAGCTCCACGGTGACACAGCCAGCACGACACCACCTCTGCGGACCCAGAGAGCTTTTGCCGGCCTCTCCCTGCCCTTCCTTGAGTCCTTTCATCGGGGAACGGACTCTTTCCTCGTCCCACATTGGCGGCTCCTTCGACTGAGGCCTTCCTGCGCAATTTGTCAGCTCTGTCGCCACGGTGCCGTAGCTTTATGCAAATGATCCATCCTGAGCTTGTTCTTCAGCCACACAGACCACCACACCCCTGGTGCTGCCATGCCGCTCAATGCTCATGAAATCTGCTCTGGGGATTGGGGGTGGTGGATGTGTGCGTATGTGTGTGTGTGTGTGTGTGTCTGTGCTATTTTTAGATAACTTCCCCCCAAGGTTTTCAAACTAAATAGACTCAGACGTATGCATGTACACTCACACGCTGTGAATGACTCTCACTATGATCCTGACCATCCTGACTCAAAGGGCACAGGTACCAAGGGACCTCACCTGTAAAGAAATGTGCTTCTTTCAGTGTAAATCCAGCAGTGAGGCCTTCAGCTCAAACACCTGTGTGTTCATTGTGTTGGTGTGAAGAACAAGCCACATGTTACCTCTAACACCAATCCTAGAAATACAGGGGTAATCAAACCACAAATCACAGCTGAAAATATTCACACATCATAAAAAGGTAGATATCCAGAAGGTGGCGTAGTGGTTGGAGCCACACAAGCAAAGGACCTGGATTTGAATGCAGTCTCCTTGATTTTGGTTCTTACCCTGAATTAATAGAGTAATAAATGGGGAAATTGGGGGTGCGGTGGTGCAGTGGGTTGGACCACAGTCCTGCTCTCCAGTGGGTCTGGGGTTCGAGTCCTGCTTGGGGTGCCTTGTGACGGACTGGCGTCCTGTCCTGGGTGTGTTCCCTCCCCCTCTGGCCTTACGCCCTGTGTTACCGGGTTGGCTCCGGTTCCCCGTGACCCCGTATGGGACAAGCGGTTCTGAAAGTGTGTGTGTGTGTGTGTGTGTGTGTGTGTGTGTGTGTGTGTGTGTGTGTGTGTGTGTGTGTGTGTAAATGGGGAAATTGTTGTAAGTACCTTGGTGTACAAACCTCACATAGTACGTCGTTAAATTAATAAATAATGATCTATTCACAGCTAGGAGGGTGCGGGGGCGCAGCGGGTTTGGCCAGCTCCCGCTTTCTGGAGGGTCTGGGGTTCAAGTCCTGATTAGGGTACCTTGCGACCGACTGGCATCCCATCCTGGGTGTGTCCCCTCTACCTCCAGCCCTGTGCCCTGTGTTGCTGGGTTAGGCTCCGGGTTGCTGTGACCCCGCTCAGGACAAGCAGTTTCAGACTCTGTGTGTGTGCGTGTGCGGATGGTTTGAGATACTACAGTTAATATCACAAGATTTCTTCCAGACTCCAAACCAAAAACTGTAGAAGTGCATCACTACCAATAAGCTGATTTCCAGAGTTGGAAAGAAGAGTAACTGTGGGTAAATGGCCCAAGGACTGATTAGTACAACAACCCAATTCTGATGCGACACACACACGCAAGTGCAGACACAGATTTCCAAGAAACACGTGGTTTAATTGCTGCAGAAATAAAGCTGTCAGCCCTTATCGACGCTGGGAGATACAGCAGCATGACTGCCGTTAAAGTGTGTTTAATTCGCATTCTGTACCAATTCCGGCAACGTGCTGCGGCACGGACGCGACGCCGCCTCAGTGCTCAATTAGCCTCGCTTAAAAGTTGCGTGTGAAGTCATTCCAGGCTTCAACGGTATGGATTTCGTGATGTCTGTTTCTGCACTGTCAAATGCGGGGAACGAAAACGGGGACGAGAAGCTGATGCTGAGGACATGGCCTCCAAACTCATCGATGAAGTGGACTCACCAGGGGCAACATACGATCCATCCTGAGAAGACAGCTCAGGAGAAACAATGGCGATCCACAGCTGCTATGGGTCATTGATGCTGCCCTAGTGTCCAGCTCCAGGTCCATGTGCACCCCTGCCCCATGGCTCACCTCACCACCCCTGGACCACCTTCTAACTTCTAAGACCGCCTCGCTCGGAGCATCCCGCTCGCACAGCCGTCTCCCACAGGCACACGCTCAAAGTTGCACCCGGAACGTGGACCTAACCGTTTCCTCCCAAGGACCCTCGGTGCGGACCCTGCAGCTGACTCGCTGGGTGATGCGAGCAGAGAAATTAGCACATGTGGCGAGAGCACTCGGTTTCGCTGATGTGCTTGGGGCGCTCCATTAGGGAGCTGATCGGCTAAGTGTGAAGAAACAACCTCGGGGTGGCCCTTTGCGGGAGGCAAGAGGTGCCAACTGCTGAAACAACCCTCTCACTCCCCATCCCCCCCCCCCCCAAAGAACTGCCCCAACTTCTCGATTTCGGTCAGCATTCACCGGCGAGCAGCGCAGTAATTTCCCTGATGGAGCAGAAAGCATTTACCCCCACCAACCTCAGAGCCCCCTCCCGCACCCGAGACCCTGGAACTCAGCACAATCTTGGGTCAAGCTACGCAGTGCCTTCTGGGGTGGGGGGGGGGGGCCAAAGGATGGGAGGGGCACCCTGGCTACCTATTTATAAACCCAACAGCAAGCGGTCACTGTGCTCCCAAAAATTAAATCCCACTAAGCACCTCGTTCTCTCCCAGCAGACACCCAGTTACCAGAAACATGTTCAGCATGGCTGGTTGCAGAGATCCATGCACACACACACACACACACACACACACACACACACACACACACACACACACACACACACACACACACACACACACACACACAAACACAGGCTTGGAGTGTCAGTGGGAGAACACACATCTCTGTTCTACTAGAGCACCTCCTCTCCATGGTGAGACGTACAAAATAAGTCTCTCTGGGTCCAGCGCATTTACTTTCGCCATCTTCCTCCTAACTGGACAGACCGTGACGCCAAGCAGGTGGGCTGACAGTCTCCAGGACAACCAGGACCATTTGCCTTCTATTTCGCCAATTAATTTCGCCCCAAACAGAGGACGATCCCGATCCCGTTACACTTGTTAAAAGATGAGGAGCGGGGTCATTCGACTTGACCTTTACATGTTCCGCCGGGGGCTGCGAGAGGGGTGGCGTTCATCCGTCACGCAGCAGCACCTGCTGGCCTCAGGGACAAGCTAAATGTGAAACACGAGCGCAGTAAAGAGCTGAGTAATTTACTGAGGCCAATCAAAGCGAGCACATTCTCCAGAGCCCAACAGCAACGGGGGCTGGAACACACCCCCTTACGGATTGAAGTCCAGCTCCTTAACCACTGCGCCACCTGTTGACTACATACACACAAGAGGCAAAGTGCGTTTGTGCGTTTCTAACAGAGCGCATCATCGGCGTGGCCACCGGTGACACCAGGTGGAAAACGGAGCGCAAACTATCTTTATGCCAAGAAATGAGTGGCAGTGCATTCTGACACTAAAACAACTTAATCCCAGGTGTAATCCCCAATGCTGAACCGGGCTGTAATCCCGCACCTACCTTGGGAGCGGGACTTCTGGTCCCGGCCATTAATTTAATGAGATAAATCTTCGCATCGGTTCATGTCCGAGATGGATGCGTGACAAACCGCCTAATCACGGATGTGGCTACGGCGTCAGTCCTGGCTGACCGCGCAGAATTGGCCCGAGCGTGCCGGCGCCGTTCTCCTCCACCGGTATACGCACTCGGGCTGTCGTCACACACCGGGCCCACTGTGCGCCTTCCCACCCGCCCGATTTAACGATTTGTTTACTATTCTGGAAAAAATGTGCACGCCGTATGTATGATTTGCAATGCCAGGAAGTCGCCGCAGTTATGAATGTCTGCCAAATAAAGAGACGTACATATAAATAAATAAAGATGTACGACATGAGTCGTATCGACTAATCGGTGATATTTTTTCGTTCGGGCTGCTTGTGCGGCCTCCCTGAGGGCCGCCCTTCGGTCCCACGTTCATCGTCATTTCAAACCGGATAGTTACTCAAGGGAGGCATGGGTGGGGGGTCCCAGGTCAGGTGAAGAACACTAGATTTTGTGCAAGTGCTGGTGGGGATGTACATGAGGATTTAAAAATTGATCGCCTGTCAAAACAGACTACAACCCCACTGAAGCGAGCGGTAAAATCCCATTAATTTCTTCAAATATGAGACTCGCAGCTACACACAGGGAACTCAGCGCTGTCTTCGATACGACACGTTATGCCACTTAGTGCGGCCGATGACACGACAGCTCATAGCCCACCTCTGAACACAGAGATCCTTGTCCCGACCCGTTTTTAAACACAACCAGGTGGTTCGCTCGCTCACTTGTTTTCCTTAACCGCTTTTCCCGAGCCGCTGCCACAATATTGTCTATTATTGTGACTGACTTGAACATCAGACCACATTTTATGAATAGTTAATGCAGATATCCAGTTCAGACCAAAGGGTTTGCAAACTTTTCCTTGCAGCTGTATGATATAACAAGACCCTGTGGCGTCTGAAGTTTCACGCAGACTTTAAAATCTTCCTGTTTCCCTCAGGACCAATAAAGTTCATGTAATCTAATCTAATCTAATCTTAATGCTTAAATCTAACACTCCTCAAGGTTCTGTAGATGGTCTCTGTCTAATGGTCTGTTTTTCCCCCTCCGGGTGTCCAAGCGTCGGCACATCCAGCTTTGTTGGGGAGAGACAGTCCTCATTGTTTGGACCATGTGAAGATCCCCTGCTGAATAAATAGCAGACCACTCTAGGGTCACAGAGTACTAACATTTCTCCCATCTGTCTCATGTTTGTCTGCTCAAGTCGGGTGGGGTATAGTTTGGCTTTGGACCAAATTTTCCCCTCTCTCTCTTCTACGGTTTTGGGACTTTCATGACAGTTGGTATCAACTGTATATCATTTCTGTTACTAATATCCTTCTATGTTTTTGCTCTCTGTGGTGCTTTCTGTGAAGCCTTAAATCAGGCTTAGAACCGGTTACAGCTGCAGTGATGAGCCAACCAGAAAGTAGAATGGGATCCAATGCTCAAGGTTATCTCAATCAGCCAATCAAATCGAAGCCAAGGAAGTTTCCAGCTTCCAGACCCATTAAAAAGAGTGACATTCAAACCAGCAACACACACATTAAGCACGGATGATGTCACCTCAACTGGTGATGAAACGTATGCAGTCTGAATGTCAAGCTCGGCGAACACCTGAACATCTGAATTAACAACCCGAGCTACAAACAACATCAGTCTTCTCTATCGTTTCTTTCTGTGAAGGTAGTTATAGAAAAAATTAATCAAACAACCGAGGGAAGTGGACAAGTAAAACTAAGGTCTCTATGAGGGGTACAATGTAGGATCGCATGCATACTTCAAAAATCTAATGCACTTCATGTTCGCGTTAATGAGGAAACGCTGATCTCATTAAGCCGACAAAGACAGGTGGTTGAGGAGGTTGGAATCGAACGGCGAACGATGATGTCAAAGGGCCAAACCGCAATAATGAAGTTCCAAAGTGACGGTGGAATGAATTAATCCGAGGTGACCGTCCTCTGATTAGCACCGAGGATCGCTGATTCCCATGGCCGCGCCCGGCCGCTATCTACAGGACACCCAATGGGAAGAGCTCACAAACCCACTCACCTCAAAGGACACAGTGCTTTTGGGATTAGCGCTGGACCATTCACATCATAACACCTAGGCATTTAGGGATTAATGGGTCTGCCGCTGCTCTTTTAGGCGGATGAAGAGCGAGTGTTTGCAGCAGAACACCTGTCCCCTCTTTTCTGGGGCAATTTCAGTGGGAAGGACAACTCAGGCAAAGGCTTTTTCCTCCATGGTGCCTCCAGCAGAAATATATGGAAATAAATGAGATTTCTGATTCCTTCCCTGGCTGTTGCATTTCACGCAGCTGACGAACGGAAGATAAACAGACCCCGCTTCTGTGATGCTCCAGTGAAAAACACAGTAAACTGCAATAAATCAGCGTGATGAAGCAAAACTGTCCAATTAGTTATCTGCACTCAGTTAAAGTACTTTTCGAGAGTGATGTTTTTAATCCAATGCGGTTCAAAAATCCCCAAAAAAATTCTCCTTGATTTATTATAGACATAAGATTGAGCAAGTTATCATCCAACTCAGATTTTAAAGCAAGCTTTTTTGGTGAATAAATTGATCGACCAATGACGAGATGCCAGGTGTCAGAGGGGGCGTGGCCAGTCAGGACAGGACTCGCGGATCAATGACAGACTGGTAAATGTCAGAAGGGGGCGGGGCCAGCCTGTAAAGGACTCATTAACCAATGGCAAGCTGCTTGATGTCGGAGGGGGCGGGTCTCATGGAAATATGTGATCTCTCTATCCCCAAGCCAACATGAGCTCCACCTCTGACGACACATCTCACTGAAGCGCTAGATATGGGCCTAGAACATTCCGCAGCAGGCAGCCCTACGATGCAGCGTGGCATTTCTTTGATGTGCAGCACATCTCCGGGTCTCTGCAGTGAGCTGCTTCAGAGAACAGCCAGTCAAAACACGCCTGTGACTAAAGTGACCTGTATTCATTACTTTATATGAATTATGTACAGCCAATGCAAAATACACGGCTTTAAGGTTTTGGCGGATATTTCAATGAAGTCATATTGCATTTTTCGACATTTTTATTAAGAATAAATGTAAACACCTCATACTGACATCACTATTGGGTATTGTTATTATTATTATTCAGACTGCAGATATGTTATAAAAAGAACAATAACATGATACTAGTTTTTTATGTCTTAATTAAGCTGGCTCTATAAACGGAGAACCGCATGCAAGGACTCCCCTTCCAGCTGCCTTTCCAAACACACGCTCTACATGTGGATGGAGGGCTTTCTCCGAGTGTGAGCATAGCTCTCTGAAAATGTGAGCGCAATAACAATCTCCCGCAATAATCTTTCCATGACCGAGCAGAGAAAATTGCCAATGAACGTAATTACAATAATAAACTTTACTGACACTGTTTGAATAGCCCCTGACCATTAAACTGTAGCAAAAAATGTAATATTTCCTTCCGCGCTCTTTGTCCACGAAGCCTCCATTTACATAAAAAGCTTTCCTTGTTCCTCTTTAAAACTCCGCGAAGTGACACATCCATTCAATCTTGTCAGATGGGGGGGAAGAGGCTATTTGGCTCTTGCTATTATGAATCAAATTCATACCCATAATTACAGTGACAGGTTTGCCATCACGGCTATTTGGTCCTATGAGGGGCAAGTCTGACTGAGGCACAATTTGAGGCGCAATCTGCAGGGAAAGACCTTAACCCCGAAAACAGAGCACATCAGGAGAACTTCCCGAGATACGGACCCGAAAATAAAAGCTATAATTACACTGTGGAGTTCTCGTCACAGACAGGGGTCACGAGATTGGATCACAGGGGTCATAGCGTTACCCCTCTGCAGAGGAGGAGGAGTCAGCATCCCTGTGATTGATGAAGCAGGTCTAAACTGTCCTGAGGACCCCCACTGACCCATGCTGGGGCTGCCTTCCTGTGGCATCCGTTTGTGTATGAGGGCAACGTGCAGAACACTGGCTCAGGAACAGAATTTGTGACCGAAAGGTTATGCTGTGGGCTTTGGGAAAGGGGGTGGGGGCGTGACTGCTGTTGCACCTTTTAAAAGGGTATTTAGCCTGCTGCAGGAATGGGTAAAATCATTAGCATGGATTAAAGTGGCAAGCAAAGATGAGTCATAATAATAATAATAATAATAATAATGAGAAAAAATAAAGATCCAGCTTTCTAAAGTGCAGGACTAATGCCTGCTGCCCCTCTGCTGCCTGAGTCACGCACAAATCCTCAACCTGTCTGCCCTCTGTCTGACAACTTCTGAGTCACCAAAGCGCTCCAGGTCCGGGAAGGAGGGGCGCAGGGGTACACGAGAGAGGCCTCTCTAAAAAAATCAATGTCACTCTTTTTTCAGGGATAGGGAGAACCAACCCCTTTTTCTCCTTGTTCTTGAGATTATTTATATGGATTTAGCCCACAGCTGGAAAGATGCACGGTGGGTTTCAACCTGAAGGACAGTGAGCGCAGCTGTCTGAGTGGGCCCAGGGCAGCTAGCTGGAGATCAGTGCCACCTACGCCACAAGACATCAACCATGAACAGAAATCTGCGGAAATCTGCCTCCACGGCCCAAAACGTGTACAGAGAATACAAACTGGATTCTACGCACCGTGCGCAAAGGTCCGCGAAGCGCTGGTGACCTGAGGACTGACGATGCAGCGGGAAGCGGGAAGAATATGGGGGAAGGGATACGAGCAGCCGGGCTAGATGCAAATTATCTTCCAGATGCAAAGGATTTAGAGCAGTCGTAGATGTAAACAAGCAAAAAAGCAACGGGGTGCAGCTTTGGTAGGGAAAAAATTTGGCATCATTTAGGAGGAGAAGGAGGAGAAGGCGCAGATCGGAAACACTTTTCCACTTTGCTGCTGGAGCTGCTCTGCTCCCAAAGGCACAGCTGTTGTATTATATACTCTTATGCGCTGGTGCAGGATGACTGTCATAGACAAAGTCATTGTAGCCATTCAGTGCTCAGATTAAAAGAGAGCAGAAAAAATGTGAATAAGCTGTAACGATTTATTTATCGGCTTTTAACACCTGCATTACTATATTTATTTTGTTACACCTGTATTACTGCAAGTTGCTAAGCAACCAATTAGAAAAGACAACGTCAGACTCTACTGCATCTAGCTGAAAAGGCAAATACGTAACTTCCTCATTTTAGAATATTATGTCTACAAAAATTAGACATAAACAGTTATATGGCACAACAAAATATTGTGATATAAAATGTTATATAACAATGCCTATAATAATTATCATAAACTGACAATACTAAGATTGCATGTGTCTAGCACTGTCATTTTTCGGAACCCAGGACCACGGTGGAATCCCAAGCAATACGGAACAGTGCATTTGTTACCTATAAAGACCTTTAAAAAGGACTCCAGCAAATCTTGCACATGGACAACTAATAGGTTATACCTTTGTAATGAACTATTAAATTAAAAAAAACAAATTTTGCCATACATTTGCATTACATTTATTTATAATAACCTCATTTCCACAAAAAAAAAAAAAAAATGTGGAAACAGCCGGTAATACTAATGCATGCTGTATACAATCGTACCGTTTACACAAAATAACATTAACAATATTTACTTTTTAGATTACATAATACACTGATGGATTTAGTTTGGTTTCGGGTTATGTGTATCATATTGTTTCTAAATCTACTAGATATTAAAACAATTTCCAAGACTCTCAAAAGAGGATCTTCAGTCTCATCTGCAGTTTTTACCTTTGATACCTTTTCTGTGTCCAACTCAATGCCTCCTGCACGTTTACTGGGGCCGGAGAACAAATGACACCGGAAAACATTTATCTATTAAACTCTTATAGTAATGGATGTTTGTTCTCCCAATACCCTGTGAAAATACAGTAAACTCAGCTTGACCATCTACCTGTTCCTCAGAGTGGACCCCTAATTAACAAGTGCTGATAAACTGTTTTTTTTTTGTCCATCATGCGTTTTTCGATAGTTCGGTTCATATGCATGTCACACAGATGTTCCTGGGTGTTTCAGTCATGCAGCACTTGCACGTTTTCAAGTGATGATGAGTGTGTACCTTAATCACATTTTGAACAATTAAGAGCGACTGAAACACAAAATGCACGAAAAATACATTAATATACAGCGAGGGCAATCAGTGCTACACACTTTGGCTCCATACATAAAGATTTCCCTCAGAGTTAATGTATAATGTACAGTGCTAGAAAAGTTACAGTGTAATTACAGCACTACCACGGTGATTTAAAACCTCATACTGCACTGAAGGCAGGAAAATATGCAATAATAATATCTGTCTGAGGAGTTAATGAGGGGGACAGGGGGACCAGGTGAGGACAGAAACACAAAGCAGGAGAAGCAAAGCCAACCATGTGTAGTAGAGGATCATGCAAGCGTGTGCGATCCAGGCCGGGCGAGCGGTCTTCCGAGAGGCCCGCTGGACGGTCCGACGGGAGCCGTCACCGATGAGCCTCTCAGAGCAAGATGGCAAATAGGACACCTCATGATCAGCGGCATTCAACCATAAATGTCTTCCCTCGCATCTTTTATGGTCATTGCAGCTCGAAAGCCATGTTTTATCAGTGAAGCACACAACACAATTAGGATTTTAAAACGTTTGTGTTTCCTTTAAAACCCCCTGATCCATGACACAAACAATTCTAAATGATTTACTGAATTTATTTCAATGCTGAACTCAGCCAGCTGCTGTTTTATTTACTATATTGTTGTCGTGCAGGACAAAGCAAACATCTAGTTTACAGTCATATTACATATTATGCACAAAGATGGAAAAAACGGGTGATTACCATATTATGCCTTGTGTAAAATGCACCTTACCTTAAATGTTAACAATATGCTGAAATAACAAGATACTATAGATTTAATGTAGTACCACAGGATGAAAAGGCTTTTAAATATTCAAGTAATTTTATCATACTGCTAATAAGGATCTTACAGATGAAGGTCTAAGGACAGGGAGACATGATCCTTGAAGGAATGAAATATTATTGATAAATGACATTTGCATCGTCGACTCGAC
This sequence comes from Scleropages formosus, assembly GCF_900964775.1. Taxonomy (NCBI): domain Eukaryota; kingdom Metazoa; phylum Chordata; class Actinopteri; order Osteoglossiformes; family Osteoglossidae; genus Scleropages; species Scleropages formosus. Next base: position 23,155,630 of record NC_041818.1, read on the forward strand.
GTCAGTGAGCGCGCATCGCGTGCCAGTGTAACGTGCCGCGGTCCATCATCGGACGAGCGCGTGCACCGCTTCGTCTCGCGCCGTTTCTTTGGCAACCTCGACTCCCCTTTGTCTCCATGGCAATGGCTCCCCAGTTTACACCCCGAGACAAAGCATGGCCAGTCCAAACATGCAGAAGCATCTTTTTCTTTTTTTTTGCGCGACAGGATATTTTACGCAGCAGATCCCTCAACAATATATTGCATACAAAAGCGCGCGCCACATCCCATAAATAACATTCGATGTGAGCGGAATATTCCAGTGAACACTGTGCAAAAACCTACCTTGAGATCTTCAGCGCAGGCAAGAAGCACAAGGAAGGGGGTTTCAACAGGATGCAAAGGGACATTGGAGCCCTGATGCTGAAGCGCTTCCATTCCATCATCATGTATGAAGGATGAAATAATTCCGTATTGTGATATGCACCGTGCACTGCGTGGCTCGGGAGAACACACACACATATTCTGATTTGAGGTGTCAATTCTGTTCACATGTTGTGTGATGACCGGTCTCGGAAAGCTGTCCTCAACAGCCTCGCAGTGCAGGGTGCACGATGTAGGGGGTGTTCACAGCGGGCTTTTGCAGCGCAGCCCGTCCACATCCGAGCCCGTGTGTTGTGTAAAGAACCCCCGTTCCCCCCACACAAATAATAATAATACAGAAAAAGGGTGAGTGAGGAGCACAATAATGAATAAAGCAGGAGCCAGCCTCGTGCCCGCAGGTGCGTCTCTTACCTTTGGACGCATCCTTCTCTTCTTTCGGCTTCGCCACTTTTGCGCTCATAGATCCCAGTTTGGATGTGAAAATCCCCCAGTAAGACTGGAATCAAAATCCCAGAGCACTTCAGTCAGAAGGGTCCTTGAAACCCCCCCTCCCCACAAAAAAAACTATCGCTACCAACCAGACGAAAGCACTTAGACACAGAAGGTGTGTGAGACACAATTGGGGAAAACAGGCCATTTCAGCGCATCACGCAATAAACAGACACACACACGTGAGATTCTTCCTCGACACGAACGAATCACACACACTCGGTCCCTTCTCACTCATGAGAGACGAACACAAAGACCCCCAATGCATTCACCGACTCGCGACCCCATGAATGTTGGTGAAATATTAAGTGTTACAATGTATCGGATGTCATTATTGACACGTTTTCACTTTCTCCCCTGTGCCCCCCCCTCGCTCTCCTTACCTTGTCCCTGGAGCGCGCTCCCTGCTACATCAATGCGCGGTGACAGAGAAACACACATCCACCATGAATCCAGCGCTTCCTTCCATGCACAATCTGAACTACCCCCCCCACCCCCAACCCAACCCCCCGAACCCCCCCGGTGCGGGAAAGCGAAAATAAAGAGGGCTCCGAGCCAGCGCCAGCCGACGTCAGACGAGTCGGGCGGGATCGAGATGAAATTTAAAATAACCCCAGAGGAGCGAAACCTTCTAGAACTGCTCGGACGCTTTTTACCCCCCGCGAACAACGCCACGCAGCCCACACAGCCCGGTCCGACACAGGCTTGTGCGTGACGACGGCGCTCCTCAGCACGGATCCCTCGTGCGTTAAATAAATAAATAAATAAATAAATAAATAAACAAACTAGCAAGCAAACAGATAAATACGCGCAAACAAGTGAGTCGACGGGATCCCGGCGGGCGAGGTCGCCGACGCCTCGTCTCCTGCACGTTCACGGCCACGAGAACGCGTGCGGCGCGCGTGGGGATGCCCTGTGGGGCGCGAGCGCGACACTCCGGTCGCTTATATTAAAGGGTCGCGAGGCGGGGCGCGCGACCGCCGTGCCATGAAAAGAGCCTCGCTGTGCGCGTGCGGACCGCGGAGCGCCGGACTGTGCAGCTGCTGGAGCGGTGCGAGTTTCCTTCCGACACTCAGTGTTTGGATATTTGTGCAAAAACTGCTGCACTTATCTGCATTCCTATATATCCATCATTTTACCCCTAAATTACTCTGATAATTACTCTGACTGTGAGTCTTTTCTATGGCGCTGGGTAGTGGGTAAGTAACATAGAACCATGAGTTATTTTATTTAGCTGATACGTGTTCAGGTTTCCAAAACACAGCTGAACTGAAAATTTAAAAGAATTTTCATTTCAATACGTTCATAACTCATATAGCGACTGTATGAATTTGTTCTGACAATATGTGATAAATTGAGGAGATGTGAAACACTGAAAATTGATGCTTAAGTTAAATGCAACTGTTCTTGGTTCCAGTACAGAAATACTTGGATCCTGGTCCTGGTCGAAGAGCATCCCAGCAGCGTTCTGACTACTAACAGCGCGAGGGTTCGGAAAAGAAAAGGAGACAACAAGGACAGCGTGATTCTGAGTTTTTCCATCCACATCACAGGGAGCCACGGGTCTGTAGGTCTTGCGGCTGGATGGAGCCCATCTCACCTGAGCCCCTTTCCAGTGTGGGTCCAGCAGAAGTGGATGTCAGCTGACAGTCATGATCTCCTCCCTCAGTTAAAAAGTGTTGTGTCGAATGTCCAGCATCTGACACGCCCACCAAAAATATTCCAGAAGGGAGGGTCTGGTCACACTGAAATTAGTCCTGCACAGGGACTGTGGCTGAAAGCACTCAAAGAAATGTGTGTCACACAGATATTAAAAGTGATGGAATGTATGTGCCAATGACCACATAAAACTGTTCTTTTAATGGATCAAGAACATATGTATAAAATTAGTGCCACTTTAGAAGCAGCATATGGTTCAAGGAACAGCATAAACTTGTTTATGAACCATTAAAACTTTGAGTTTATTGTGCAGAAACGCTGAATGCAGGTGTCAGCGACAGCTGTTACTTGTTCACTAATGGTGCTCACCTGATCACATAAAAAAGGCAATTTGTTATAGCTGAGCTGCAGAAACACATTATATGGCTGCAAACAATCCTTTCCTATTAAAAGGACAAAACAGCTATAAACTCACACACAGCTCTGACCAACATAACTCCTCGTGAAGGTTTCATGTTGCTAAACACATCAGGTCCAAAATTATTTAAGACAAATTTGAATTAATGGTCAATGACATCATCAGTGTTCATCAACACGACAGTCACTCCAGGAACACAAAGTAACACTGCTCTTCATTAGCTTTTAAGAGAGCCAAGGGGTTTATGGGTATTACTGTACCTCTAGTCTCGAGAGTAAAATACTGACGGGATGATCAGGGATCAATAGGAAATGAAGAGCTGTATTAATCAGGGGTCACACAGGTCACAACGTGTGTGGTTGATAAATGTCACAAGCTGAGTTGGGGGGAAGATGGTTCCCTGTAGTAAAATCAGTGCTAAATCAACATTTAGACACTTGATGTTGCTCCAGCATCTCCAAATAAATGTCCCTCAGCATTGATTGAACTCCATGGGAGTTTATTTAGTGCTGCCAATTTGGTGGTGTGGGGGTCTCTATGATCTTCACAAATAAATTCCTTTCTACCAGGGTCTGAACCCAAATGCCTTGCAAAAAAGCATCATGAATCCCTGAAAACATGCCAGATACCCATAGGAAAAGATATTATGAGCATAGTCATTCAATGGCCAGCGAGCCTTCAGAAAATCTTTTCAATTCATAACTGTAACAGTTGGTAGTGGTGCTTCCATTGCATTCATTCGTATCAGTGCATCCTAGCAAATCCCCACAATGTCACCCCCGTATGACCTCCAGGGACTTGCTGTGGTCAAGAAATGGAGTTGATGCCTATACACTGCTGCTACCAACATCTGAGTGAAGCTACCATTACCTATTAAAATCTGAGTTGAAGTCCCTGCTAATAACAGTTTATTCTTTCCATTGTGGCCCCAATGTGATATTTTGGAGCATGTGATACACAGCTGCCCTTTAGAAACCTCCATCTACCAAAGTCACCAGTATGCTGAGCTGAAATAAAGAGAAATTGAAATTACCTGTGCTGTGGCGGGGAGCATCTATGCCATGGGTCTGGGCACCACCCAGAATCAAACGCAGCCCTGAGGGATGCAATCGCCATAGCAACTGGTACCACCAGTCTAGCTCATTAATAACATCCCCACTGCTTCTGAAGCCCCTGGTCCCCTCCTCCTCCTGTCTCCCTGTGCCCCAACTAACCTCCTGATTAAATACAAAACCCACAAAGATTAAAGCTATGCTGAAGCCATTTACATCTGACATGTAACATGAAACATAAATAATAATGGTGACATATGGGTGTGTGATGAGCTCCGCTTCCAACAAACTCAGGGACGGACTGCATTGTGTGGGGGATGGAGTGGGATGGAGGATTTTTCAGAAGGCATGGGCGACAGAATTCAGAATTTGGGGTTGACAGGACATGAGGAGCCACTGCAGGGTGGCATCAGTTCAAGGCCCCTGCGTGGCCTGTGCTTTGTTGGGATTAACCCATCTCCTCTGACGCAGCACATTTCCTGCCAGAGATGGATCACAAACCACATCCACACTCCTCAGCCAGTCTGTCAAAGGTCTTCCTCCCGAACGGGAACTGATGAGAATCTCTCCGGGAACACACCTACGCTCGGCTACATGAGCAGCCCTTCCTGGGTGAAAGATGACATCAAAGGCAGTGGATGAGGGGAATAACTGAGTCACCGAAGGGCACCGACGGGGACAAAGCCAGGTCACGCCATCTTTGCACCTGGCTGTCGGTACCAAACCCTGCAGTGTTTGCGCCCCTTGACGCGGATCTGGCCTCACCTTTCTCCGACCAGCACACAGCCCCCACCCAGAGAGGTCACAAAGGGGTCAATGAAATTCAAGCGAAGGCTGTGGTCAGATGACCCGACCTTGTACATCTGCTAAATCATCTGGAATAACCAATGACCACCGCCCCACACCCAGTGTTTTGTGCTGCTGGACCTGGGATGATTCTTGTTCGGAAACTCTGGGATCCCTTGAAATGTGTGGAAGAGCCTTATGCCCCTAGTCATCGCTTTTATTTGAGATTTAAAACTGAACCTTTTATGAATGATATCCTGTTAGAGATTCTAGTTGTATTCAGATCCATGAGGTTTGCACCGTAGCAAAAGGGGGAACCAGTGCTCTGCGAAACCCAGGAGCACCAGGCACCTTGACCTGAGAGTAGCGGGCAGAGTAGCAGGCAACCATACATCTATACAACTCTTTTGGATGTTTGACATCTAAAAAAAAATCCCTATATGTAAGAACGGAACACCCTCTAAAGAAGGATCAAAAGAGGCAGACGGAATTTTAAATGGTTGTGTCGAGAATTGTGTGTTTCTATTTTTTCCCACTGAGTAAATATTAGACAGACTGTTTAAATGTCAAAAGCTTTGTTTTGTCAGGGACGTAGGTGCAGAGTGGGAGGGGGTGCGAAATGTTACCTTCTGGTAAAGTGCTCTGGAGTAACTGCGATGACAAACCCTCTTCAGATGCTGTGGTCGTGTGTGTGAGTGGCGTGGAGTGAAGCCAGAAAGTCATGCGGGTGGGATGGGGGGATAAGGGGACAAGAGCTGGGGGCGGAGCCTGGCTTGTGAACTGGTCTTCTAAAACCACTTTAATCTTTCGTGAAAGGCAATAAAAACAATGTTAATTATTGAATATAGAAAAATGTCTTGTTCCCTTTCAGTTATAAAGCTGCCACCAGGGCGGACGGAGGGATGTGTGCCGAGCCGCTGCCACTGCAGCATTTGCTCACGGCACATGCAAAGTTCATCGCCAGGAATCCTCCTGATTCAGCGCAGGACAGACACAATTCTGTTGTCATGGAAACGGCCCTTGAGCCAAGGGAAGGGCACGGCTCTGTCCACCGAGCGCTCTGAGTGAGGTGGGCTCTACCGCAGCTCAAAACTGGTCTTTCTTACGCAAGCCGCTAACCTGGGCTTTGTGATGCTGATGCAGGCAGATGCACGCTACCACGGCAACACCACCGCAGCATCACTCTCTGCACAGCTGGATCAGACTGCCACGCAGTTCCGTAACATTCACTGTTTCCCTGTTTTGTAGTTCAGTGAAGTACAGCAAAATATAGCGTGGTGCAGTATTGTATATTACAGTGCAAAGCAGTGCAGTTCAATGCCCTACTGTGCAGTGGTAGTGAAGCAATGGCTAACAAACATACCCCACCCCGGGTGGCAGCATGTGCCTGTGGCTCACTGACTGCCCAGCAGCTTAATGGATGGATTGCGGCACTAGTACTTCTATGGCTGACTTGTGGGACTAGTAAATCAGTCTTCTTTTTGGGAGACTAGGGAATCATTTGTTGACTTGTGCCACCAATAACACAATGATTTGTTTGGTGGACCAGAAACTCAATGGTTTACTTGTAGGACCAGTAACACAACGGTCGACTTGTAGGACCAGTAACTCAATGGTCAACTTGTAGGACCAGTAACTCAATGGTCGACTTGTAGAACCAGTAACTCAATAGTCAGCTTGTAGCACCAGTACCACAATGGTCGACCTGTAGGACCGGTAACTCAATTGTTGACCTGTGGGACCAGTTACTCAATGGTTGACTTGAAGGACCAGTAACTCAATGGTTTTCTTGTAGGATCAGTAACACAATGGTTGACTATTAAGACCAATAACTCAATGGTCGACTTGTGGAATCAGTAACTCAGTGGTCAACCTGTGGGACTAGTAACCCAGCGGTTGACCTGTAGGACCAGTAACACAATGGTTGACTTACATTTACATTTACTAATTTTAGCAGACACTTTTCTCCAAAGCAACATACATCTCAGCAAAAATACAGTTTGTACATCACTTTAAGAGAAGGAGACATGGCTGCAGATTTGTAATTCTTAAGTAAACCTAGTTTGTTACTTTCCACTTGATGTTTATCATTCGAGTAGGTGCATAAAATGCAAGATAGATGAATCCTGATAACCTTCCTACAGTTTTTTTTTTTTTTTTTTTTTTTTTAAGAAGGTACACAAACTTTTACATACAATGCAGGAGTAGCAGCTATGAAAAGGCTTATTTGGGGGTGATCATAAAGTTATGGTGCGTGAACATTTACACCATTTATGAGCTGGAGAGATCTTGGGTGAAGTGAGTCCGGAAAAGGTGAGTTCTCAGACCCTTCTTGAACGTAGACAGAGTTTTAGCAGTTCTGAGTGAGAGGGGAAGGCCATTCCACCACAATGGAGCCAGAACCAAGAACTTCCGTGCTTTACCTTTCATGCACAGGACCACCAAGCTAGTTGTAGGGCCAATAACTCAATGGTCAACTTGTAGAATCAGTAACACAATGGTTGACTTGTGGCACTAATAACACAGTCATTTGCTCAAAGGAGAAAGAACTCGGTCGTTGATTTGGGGGACCAGGAACTCAATGACTGGCTTCACAGCCAGAAGATAATCATTGAGTTTCTGTGTTTGGGGAAAAAAATCCACCCATGAAATCATATCTGTGGAGCTACTGTACAACGCAGCATTGTGGGAAAACAGCTCTGACCCAATGGCTAAAGTTTTCCCAGGGTGTGTAATTCACTTTCCAGACAGCAGCCTCTCACCGGGGATAACCGTTTCTCCCTGGGACCTGGCGTCTACGCTGTAACAAAACACATTCTCGTAAGGGCAAAGAAGGCAACTGTTTAGGATGATGAATCACTTCCATTTTCCTTAAGCTGTAAAGCCAAAAGGTAGAAAATGACATAACGAGGGAAGCAGATCAGGCAGTTGGGTTAAGTCAAGGTTACAGCCTGCAGTGCTTTTAATCAGCAACTTCATTTCTCACGCTTTCAATTTTCCCCCGCTTCTCATCACTGCCTCCCACACCCACAGCACTTTGTTGCTGTTTATTTAAAAAAAAAAAAAATCATGCATGCTACCTTCCATCAGAACACATAATTTGGGGAAGACATGGTTCAGCCTGGAGAATACAGTTAATTAAGAGCACATCCACGTTCCAGATAGAGAACAGACCCCGAGATCGGTTCAGATTGCCTCCTACTTCCCTGCCTTCTCAATGGCTCATTCCAGCGTCTTTATTTTTCCGTCACAGATGTCATTCGTTAACTTAAAAGCAGTAAATTCGAGTGTGGATCTGAAAGTCCATATTTCAATGCTAATGGGTCATGTAGTTGTCAGGTAGCATCCGCCCTGGAGGTGGACAATGAGCAGACTCTCAGTGAGACCACAGGCTGCCCTCCTCAGCCTTTGAGAGATTTTACAGAGTAAAAACACGGTACAGAAGCTCTAATCTTTCATCATCATTTCAAGCCCAAATAATCAGTTTAATGGTTGATTCTGACCAGGATACACGACTTGCGCTGGGAAAAAAATAATATCCATTGTGTTTTATTCAGGTGGGGAGTGTGTTCAAGTGCGCATGTCTAATTATATTATCATGAGCCAATAATATTTGCAGTGCTTATGGTAGGTATGGTATATATTAATAATTTTACAATGTAGGACACCCAGACCTACTGCACAGATATATTCAAGCTTCTTGACACCTGCTCCAAAAAACAGCCTTTTTCCAAGAATTATTTCCAGTATTTATAAGGTGAGTGTTTATTTTCCTAGCTCGCACCACTAACCAAAGAAAGGTGCATTTATTAGTGTTTTTCCTCTCATTACAAGTGCAGAGCTGCAAGTTTCTGAATGCAGCTCAGCTTCCTGACACGTTCATTACTCGGGAAGGTGTAAGAGGGTGCAGAATGTTCTCTAGTGTAAACGAGGTGTGGTCTTACCACCCAGGGCACCGCTGACCCTGCAGCGGGATTACAAATAGATGCTCCCCTCTTCCTCTATCCTTGCAGTCTTCATGCCAGCTGCTATGACACAAGCCAAGATGTTCAAGAAGGACTGTGTGAGACCTTATTATTTTTATTGTAATTATTGTTCAAAGTAGCAGTGGCATGGTGGCACTAGTGCCTCGCAGGTCCTGCGCCATGGTTTTGGATGCAGGTGTACTTCTCCACATTTTCCTTGTGGTTTGCACATGCTTCCTCCCACAGTTCAAAACTGATGTATGGATGAATGACCCAGTGTAAGTAGTGTATCTAGCAGTGGAAGTCCTAGGGTGCTCTGGTTTCCTCCCAGAGTCCAAAGACATGCTGTTCAGGTTCCCCCACAGTGTGAGTGACAGAGAGAGTGTGTGTGTTCCACTGATGAATGGATGTGCGACCCATTGTAAGTAGTGTATCTGGCAGTGCAAGTCACTGCGGTGAATAAGGTCTGTGGGCTGATAACACTACTGAACAATAGGTGTTCACTGACAATGAATGAATATTACTGTTATTCATATGTATCTGACACTTCTCTCAAAGCATCTTAGAGTTTAAAGCAAATTAATTAGCCATTTATACAGCTGGGTGATTTTTACCGGAGTAATTCTGGAGCAGGATTAGAACTTGGGTACTTCGGATCCAAAGTCTCTAACCAGTGCGCCACCTGCTGTCTTACTAGCAAATTCTGGGAGGATATTGAACTGGATTTGACAGCACAGAGTGTTTTCAGCTCCCACGTAACCTCTGGAGACCCCCGTAGCTGTTCTCGTTGTCATGTTAGTCATTGATTGGGACAGGAGACGAACCGCACGCGGTGAAGAAACTTAATTTGGGAATTAGTAAATTAGATAACACAGGAAGTGGAAGGAGCAGAGCAGCCCATTAGATGGGCCGTGTTTCGCTGATTAACCATGATGTCGTTCGGTACGGCGATAAGACCCTTGGGCTCGGGTTTTTCTCAATAATCATTTTGCGTGTGGGTCTGCGTCACTGCCCTCTGCAACACCGGAAGCTTCCGGAACGTCCCTGGCCGTTCTTATACCCCCTCGGAACTGACCCACAGCACCGCACACACAAACATTGATACACACACACAGACTCCACGCACATAATTATACTTCACAAATGTGTTATTTTCACAACCAACCTTCACTTCCTTCAGGATCATCATCATCATCATCATCATTGGGAATTTAAGAGATTATCCTCCTTGAGGCGTAAAGGGAAAACTGCTATGTTCTTAATGCTATTAATCCAAAGCACAAATCTTCTCGAGGTTCCGGCTGCTGTGCAATTAGCAAACTGCCAGCGGAAAAATAATCGGCTCCTTTTCAGTCAGAGCTCACGCGCAGTGAACAAAAATCCATCGTAGATTCAGAGTTGGGGCTACGGCTCAGATAGACAGAGGTGATCTATAGAGCTGACAGACGGGGAGGAGGCTGGGTGGGAGGCTGCCTGCTGGGGGCCCTTAGGAGCCCATTAAGGAGAACATGGAGGTCACGGAGGCAGCTTAAGAAGACGAGGAGCTACGAAGAGTCGGACAAAGCAGGAGATTAAATGGAGCTTTGGTGATAAGACCTGCCGTGGGAGCGAGACACTCAATACGCACAAGGCCAACGCCCTCCACTCAGCCGGGGGTTTGGTGTGGGAGGTGTGAGATCGCTGGTCACCCGTAGGTGGCGTCTTTGAGTCCAGGTCCTACACATCGACTCGTCCATTTCCAGCTGCCAGCGCAGAGAACTTGTGGGCTAAGAGCGTAAACTAAGAGATGAAACTAAGCAGCTATATCACAGAGCAGCGTGTTGGCCCCCTGCAAACTTTGTGTGCGCTACTGCCACCTGGTGGGAAGGTGTGGTATTGCAGCTCCACTGCTCATTCTGGAAATGACAGGTCAAGTGTTTACGCACACAGCAGTACTGTCTATGTTTTGGTGTGTTTTTGGGGATGTAGTTCTGAGAATGTCCAGAGATGCAGAGTGTACATGGACAGGACGTGTGTGTGTGTGTGTGGAGGGCAGAAACTGCTGTGTCACACGGAAAATAACCACTCCGGCAATTATGACTAATCCCTCAGGAAAGCTTTGACCAGCAAATGAAACGGCACCATGCCGTGTGCCTGGAATCCAAAAGCGACTGGCGCGGGCCCAACAAGAGCAAAGCGATCAATACCTCTGACAAGCCCTCCAGCTTTATGATGCTCGGAGCCAGGCCCCATCTCCAGCCGGGGCGGCTAATCTAATCGGGCCGGATCCCGGTTGACGCACGGCGTGGAGAGCTCTTCGGCAGGGTGATCAATCGTCCTGCCCACTCGCAGGTTCCAGGCTGCCGGCAGCCTTCCGCACAATCCCATCATGCGACGTGAAGCCGGGCCATTTTAGCTGGATTTGCATGAAAAGAATCATCTTTCAGTGCCTTTCAATGCCTGTGGTCACACAAGCGGGCCTTAAAACAGAGCCTTTTTCAGACTTCAGCTCAGAGGTCAAAGGTCATCTCCCTGTTCTTGGTCAATTTCTGCTTTCTCAGAGACCCGCAGACCCATTTCCCATATTACCATCTGAGATAATAAGTTCTAGCTCTGCACACTGTGACCGCACACCACCTCTCTGCGTACAGTGGTAATTACTGCAGCATGAATTATTTACCTCTCTAACGAGGATATGAAATATAAATGGTAAGAGTCAACATGGCTTTCGGGGGCCCCCGTGTGGGTTGTGAGACAAGTGAGGTTTTCAGCTGAAGGATGGGGTTGGGGAGGCGGGTGAGAGTGGGGCTGAGTGGGAACGTGTTGAGAGATGCGTTAGCGCTGTTACGGGACACAGTAGTGACGAATGAGAGAAAAGTCCAGCTTCTTTCACTGGGAAGTGGATCCAGGGATATATATCCCAGCGATATATATATAGCAGGGATATCTACACCACCTCCAAGTAAGATGACATCTTTTCCACAGTAAATCGGTGCAACATCATCCACTGCTACGTCTTCACGTGTGGCTGGACTTCAAAAAGGCTTCTTTGTTTGTGCCTTGGTGTGGTTATAGAGCCCCAGCAAAAAAAAAAAAAAAACAACTGATTTAAACTTAAAAAAAAAGTTTGGGTAGATTTTTTCGATTGTTGCTTGCGATTCTTTCATATGAGCTTATGTTCCTATGGATTTAAATCACAGCATATTTCACACGTATCATAAATGCCACATTACACATTATCATGTATTCATTTAGCTGGCACTTTTCTCCCAAGCAACTTACAGTATTAAGTTACTTAACTTAATGCTTATTTATTCTTTTTTTTAATAACTTGTTGAATGATGGATAAACCTTGATGCAGTTCCCCATGTGATATTTACCGATTCTGGTGGTGGAAGGTGACAAACTGAAAGTACTCTAGGATCATATATCTGCACCCAGTTCTCTCCCTCTGTTGATGTAATAAACTGTATTTTTTTTTTTTCTCTGAGATGCACGCCGCTTTGGAAAAAAGCTAAATGAACAACAGTACTTACAATTATTTACCCATTTATATAGCTGGGTAATTTTATTGGCGCAAATGAAGGTAAGTACTTTACTCAAGGGTACTACAGCTGGAGGTTGAATTCAAGCCTACAACCTTTGGGTCTAAAGGGAACAGCTAAAACTGTTATACTACCAGCTACATCATCTAATAATGTATATAATAATAATTATCTCAAATTACCTTTTCTACCACAATTCATTTCCATGTGAGGGTAAATAGCGGGGGGCACGGTGGCACAGTGGGTTGGACCAGGTCCTGCTCTCCGGTGGGGCTGGGGGTCAAGTCCTGGGTGGGGTGCCTTGTGACGGACTGGCGTCCCGTCCTGGGTGTGTCCCCTCCCCCTCCAGCCTTACACCCCGAGTTGCCGGGTTAGGCTCCGGTTCCCCATGAACCCCGTATGGGAGAAGCGGTTCGGAAAGTGTGTGTGTGTAGGTAAATAGGATCTATAAAACATAAAAAGTGCTGCAGATTCTGCAGTTTGCACTGATAGTGATCCGTCATCCTGTTCTACTCTATTATTGTGCATTAATATAATATATAATTATTGTACACATAATATTATCTATTGTACATTCCTGGCAGAGCTGGTACCTTAGTAATTAGAACTGTTGCCTTTAGATCCAAAAGTCGCGGGTTTGAGCCCCACCTTCGGCTGTAGCACGCTTGAGCAAGGTACTTACCCTAAAATTACTCAGCTGTATAAATGGGTAAATAACTGTAACCTTAACAGTGTAAGTCGCCTCGGAGAAAAGCATGAGACAAATGAATGGATGTAAATGGACGAGGAGCGCACTCACAGTGGGGGGATCTTCGCAGGAACAAGCGCGCCATCTGGCGGACAAGGAGCTCAGCGCAGCTTCTCAGAATAAAACCCAGAGACGCATTTAGTCCTTTTCTACACTATAAGGCAAAGTGGGGGTTTTTTTATGGCCCTTATTATCGTGCCGTTAATATTGCCTCTAGAAATGTACGCATGTGTTGTCTATAATGGGAAAAGTGTATTCTCCAGCGTCTTCAGCGTTCCAGGACACTGGGGGGCTCTTTACATTTTTTCAAATGAATTAAAACCACTTGTCATGAAATGCAGAGCTGTTGTCTCGCACCATGAAAACGTATAAATATTTAGCAGAATGCAAGTTCTCACTTTTTTGCAGCGTCCCCTACAGTAATTTTACATTAATTTTGGCACCTACTTCAGCAGCAAGAAATGTTCACCGACGGGAAGGACTCTTATTTTATCTGGTTTTATATTTTTATCGCTGGTTTTATATCTTTTCAGCTTTATTCTGGGTACAATTCCAAAATAAAGGCTAATATTGGCTAAGATAAGACCAGATAAGACCAGTAGAAACACAAAATCCAAACACACACGCACACACCCTGAGGAATCCAAAAAATTTACCCAAGCAGCATGGTTTTCATTCCCACCTTCTCCCCTGGTTTAGTTATACCTCTTATTTACACCTCCATCAAAAAAGAATATAGAACTGAAATAAACACTGAGATGTTTGAGGTCTTTAAAATGTTATCCCCCCTGTGTTGCCTGGAGATATTTTACAAACACAAACACACTGCTTTGTCAAGGCTGATGGTCCCTTTCGCCACATAAATGTTCCGGTGCTGTTGTTTTCCAGTTCGGCTGACTTTGACACGTGCGTCCGATGTCAACGTGTACATATTGCATAACTTATGCAAACTCTCAGAAACACTTTTTTTTTTCGCTTCTTGGAGTAAAGCTGGATGTGAGCTCACAATGTGGACTCAGGGAAGGGGGAAAAAACTATAAAAATCAAGGTTGGTTGGCGCTGAAATTGGTCTCCCTGCCATCCAATCAGCGAACTGGGTTGAGAAATGAAGCAGCAGTGATTCATCGCGACCTGCAGCTTCCTGTCGACCTTCTCCCCCACCCCGTGCAAACAGCAGGCCGTCCTGGTACAAACATTGCTGAACTTTGGAGTAGCTGGTAAAGGAGGTCACTTTTGCTCCCTCGGCTGCTGGCAGGATGGCCCACGGGGCTCTTCTCCTCATCGCATGCGTCTCCCTTCAAGAGCCCTGGTTCAGATGTGGAGGTATGTTCTCTCTCACCTAACACCACACACACTCGCGCTACAGTTTCCCACACTCACAGCCACAGTCCACAGAACTCAACACTCACCTTCGACGGGCCTGGTTTTTCTGCGCAAGCCGCTCTCTCAGACCCGGGTGCAGCATTCAGACCAACATGAGGTTCTTCATTGTGGAGGAGTTCTGGGAACATCTGCAGGTAGCCACCCATGCAGTTTACTGTCAGCTGTCAGCGATTTCTATCGCCCAACCCCAGCGTCAGTGCTCCTGCCCCAGAGCGCCGCCAACTCGGTGCTGCAGAGACAGCGGCGCTTCAACTCGGGGGGCCTGGAAGAGCTGCGGAGGGACAACCTGGAGCGAGAGTGCAAGGAGGAGCGCTGCAACCTGGAGGAGGCCAGGGAGATCTTTGAGAATGATGAGAAAACGGTGGGCTGTGTGTGCGGCTTGCTTGAACCTCACCGACACCTGGGGTGGGTGACCCCCCCCAGTCCTCCAAGCTCAGTGAACACAGTGATACCTCTGGCTGCCAGGATTAACTGTTCACCTGAAGTCTTTATGATGCCAAACCGTCACTTTATCTCATATTCTAAGTGTAGGGAATCACTTACAAGCAAGATATGAACTGTTTGTAAGTCAGTCTGCTCATAAGTTAAAATTTACTCATGAATTTATTCATCACTCTGACAGCATAGTTCATGTTGGAGGAACTGGGGGCATCTGCAGTGTTCTCATCTTGTTCATCTTCATTATTTCTAAAATTAATGAATTTTTTTTTTTTTAAATTAAATTGAAAAGTACCACTGAGAGTCAATGAAAACTGCAATGGTGGCAGCTTTGCCTGGAACGCTAGGATTGCTGGCCAGCACCATCAACGGCAATGGGGTTCGAACCTTCAGTCTTAAATCGCGGCCAAACTTGGTATGGGAGACTGGACATTCAGCCAGTTTGTTCATATTTTGGGAAGTTTGTAAGCTCACAGGTCATAATTTGAGGACTTGCTGCAGAGCGTGGGAATAGACCCCGGTCCCCTCCCCCATGCAGAATTTGTTTTTAGAAGAACCACCGGCTGTGCGTCCCACAGCAATAATTGCAACCGTTCTTTTGCAGATGGAGTTCTGGACGCTGTATGAAGGTCAGTATTTTCGTCCAACGGTGAGTTGACCCTTATGTGTTGAACTCAGTAAATGGAGTTTCCAGCTGGGTTCTGACTGCCATGTGGGACGGGACCTTTACGAGGGTCACCTGGTGAATTCACAGCTGCTCTTTACATTGCCAGTTAATGCCCGTGTGTTCCAGATGGAGACCAGTGTCTGTCTTCACCTTGTCAAAATGGCGGGGCTTGCAAAGATGGTGTGAAGTCGTACACCTGCACCTGTCTGCCAGGGTTCACGGGCATTAACTGCGAGATAGGTGAGCTTAGCAACATCCGGGTTTGGGAACAAGATATGGACACTGAGCGGTTCCTGACTCCTGGCATTTGCCCTGTAGAAGTGGCGAGGAAGTGCAACGTGAATAACGGGGGCTGCATGCACTTCTGCAGCGACACGACCGGCAGCTTGAAATGCAGCTGCGCAGTGGGGTACCAGCTGGCCCACGATGGAATCACCTGTCAACCTAAAGGTGCTTTTTTCCGCACTACCAAGTGTGTCTCCATCCCAGGCCTCACAAGGTCAGCAGGTAGTATAGCAGTTAAGGTGGAAACTTCTGGTGGAAAACATTGGTGACTCCAATCTGAGGAAGGGGTCACGTTTTCAGAAACCATCCCCAGTTCCAGTAACAAGTGTGACTCCAGTTGATGGAAACTGTACTAATCTCCCCAGTTACCTGGTCCAATATATTTCTTAGGGTTAGGGTTTTCCTCTTGGGAAAAATTCAAAAACTTTCCAAGCCCGTCCCAAGTTCACACCAAAATCAACTTAAATTGAAAACGTTGTGCGACACTCAAGTGGAAGACCACAACTGAGAGAGTGAGTGCTCAGTTCCCAGAATGCAGTGCGTCTCGGTCTCGCTCACACAGCCGCTTGGTGCGATTTTCAAATGCGGCCTCAGTTTATTGCTCCAGGCCAAAAAATGTGCCCAGACCCAATGTCACAGAGCAGATAAGTAAAAACCCAGACTGCTGATCAGAAGTGGTATTAATAATTGCAGACTAGGTAAGCGAAAAACAGGATTCTGCGAGAGCGGAAAACGAAGGATGAGCGCACTTTGTTTTCACAAGGCATTCAGTCAACTCGTTTGATCAGGAATGATCAGGTGTCCTCCCAGGTCTTCTGCTGCATTTCCTAGAGATTTAGGACACTTGTGGATCCTGCTATTGGACCCTCAACCATTGCAGTCATGGAATAAGTACTCCATTTCCTCCAGATGCTCCTACCCTGCTGCCGTGAGAAAAGCGATATGTGAACAGCTTGTGCCCCTGTGTTACTGACCTTGTGTACCTGGGTCTCTCTTACCGACTGTCAGGTGCTGTGCCGTGTGGCACGCTGGGAAAAACCGTGATGGCTGCCCTGTCCCAGCGGTCTGGACTAACCCAAGAGCACACTGCGCCACCTGCCAACACCACGCAGCTGCTTGTCACGAGCACCGCCGACAAAGGCAACAAAACCGCCCCTATAGCGAACAAAGTCATCGCCACTGCAAACAAACCCGTTTCCATGGGCAACAAAATTGTTGCACCTGGCAACAAAGTCGCCCCCCAGGGCAACAAAACTGTCACAGCTGGCAACAAAATAGCCCCCCAGAGCAACAAGACTGTTGGAACTGACAACAAAATCGCCCCCCAGGGCAACAAAATTGTCACAACTGGCAATAAAATTGCCCCCCCAGGCAACAAAACCTCTATCCAGAGCAGGCTGAGCAGCAAGCTGCCTCCTTGGGCCACGTCACAAGGGCAAAGGAACCTGGTGTTAAATCCACGCATCGTTGGTGGCAATGAGGTGATCCCCGGAGAGATTCCCTGGCAGGTGGGAACGGAAGGGGTGGCAGTGTGTGTGTGGCTTGTTGTGGATGTGTGAGTGTGTGTATCTCCACTGAGTGCATGTTTGTGATTCTGTGCTGAACATAACAGGGCATTTCAGTGTCTTTGGTCTGAATTGTCCACAATATGATGAGCCCACGATGATGCCCCCCCATAGGTGGCGCTAGTTGACCGGCAGACACAGATGGTCTTCTGCGGGGGCTCCATAATAAGCGAGTGGTGGGTGATAACAGCTGCACACTGCCTGCAGGACAGCAAGGAGATCTCCTTCTTCATCAGAGTGGGTAGGACCCCTTGCCCGCCATCACATATCGGTCCATATTTCACATTTTGATAAAATCACAAAAACCGGTGCCATGTGTCCCACTCAACGCTTTATCGCCCCCTACAGGGGAACACAACGTGAAGAAGCGCGAAGGGACGGAGCAGGAATTGGAGGTGGCCGAGAAGCGCCCGCACCCCCAGTACAACATGCAGGTGAACCAGTACTACCACGACATCGCCCTGCTGCGGACGCGGACCGCCATCCGGATGACCGAGTTCGTTCGGCCCATCTGCCTGGGCCCCCAGGACTTCACAGAGTGGCTGCTGCAGGAGGACTCCCCCCCAGGCCGCGTGAGCGGGTGGGGCCGCATGCAGCACCAAGGAGCCACCTCGGCCATCCTCCGCAAGGTGGACCTGCCCTTCGTGGACCGCTCCCAGTGCAAGGCCAGCAGCAGCGAGCGGGTCACCCGCCACATGTTCTGCGCCGGATACGGCGACCGGCCCCAGGACGCCTGCCAGGGGGACAGCGGGGGGCCGCACGCCAGCCGTCGCAGCAGCACCTGGTTCCTCACCGGCATCGTCAGCTGGGGGGAGGAGTGCGGCGCTGAGGGCAAATACGGCATCTACACTCGGGTGTCGCACTACCACGCTTGGGTCACCGAAGTCACCAGGCCAAAGAAGGACACTCCCATGATCGCCACGGCAAAACCTCGACTCCCGATCCCCTTACCGTAGTCACGGTCTCATCCAAATGACAAGGACAAGGACCAGCGATGCCGGATATGTCCGATCTGCTGCTGTCTATCTGAGCTGATGATCACTGTAGGGAATGTTTGTTGGAAATATTTTAAGGGAAATTTTATCTTATTTACAGCCGGGCTTTGTTTTGTTGCAGTTTAAAGCTGCCGGGGATGAGGCTCAATGGAGAAGGTCAAAGTGAAGGCCATGTCTCCAGGGGCATCCTGTACTCTAGTTAACCTTAATGGCCTTGATGAATGACATCTGACCTTGAGGAATGAGAAGGCATTTGATCAATGGACGGCCCAGGCGCACAAGGTGAAATCAGATTTATATATAGAGACACATCCAGCTGTAGTGCCCTTGAGCAAGGTACTTACTTTAAATTGCTCCAGTAAAATTACCCAGCTGTATAAATGGGTAAATAATTGTAAGTACCTTAACACTGTAAGTCACGCTGGAGAAAATCATAAGAAAAATGAATAAATATATAGTAAATGTAGAAAGATTCTCATCCATCCATCCATTATAACCTCTTGTCTAGTGCAGGGTCACATTGGTGCAGAGCCTATCCTGGTAGCACAGGCATAAGGCAGGGTATCCCCTGGTGGGGCTGCCAGTCTGTCACACACACATTCACTCACACATACACTACAGACAAATTAGAGTCACTTAGACACCCAAAAACATATCTTTGGACTGTGGGAGGAAACCAGAGCAACCCAGAGGAAACCTATACAAACTCCACATGGATCATTGTTATGACTGCTTTCAGTACCAGTATGCATGTAATATCGCCTCTCCACACACACACACACACACACAAGCCTGACACCAGGTCACACGTTTAGAATTAATTACAAACCCTTTATATTGTCTCATATGTACAACACAGAAGCTGTACAAGATTTAAAAGTTTCCAACATCAAGGACAGCTTCACACAAACCCGGAAAGTGCTTTGTGGTAAATAGCGGAAGGCCATGCATTTCCGTTAAATTATTCATATAAGGCAGAGAAGCTTCACAATCGAACGCCAATGTTCAGTGCAAAGCTCTCCGACCGCTAGAGAGCAGCGATCGGAACAACGGCCACAGGTTCGTCGAGACCTTTAGCTGCGTCGCAGTCAAGCGCTTTTCCTTGGACGGCGTGAAATTGCGACGGCGTGAGGTACCGATCCACGTGACAGCAAAATAAATTAATTACTGAGATAAAAAATGCAGAATGCGGCTGCATCGGGGAATCGTCCCCACTTCAAACGCAGGAAAATCAAAGACCGGCCCCCAGCTGCGAGACACGATTCCGTGCGGCATCCTCAAATGAGCCCATGATCAACATTTACCATAATGAGGGTAAAAATCCCATATGATCCTCTTGTACAAGCGACCACAGATGAGTGACACAGTGGAACAAAGGGAGAGCGCTGATGTTATTAACTTAACAATATTACCACGTAACTGACAGCTTTACTCACAGCAACTTACAGTATTTGACCCATTTAACAGCGGGGTATTTTTACTGGAGTAACTGAGGGGAAGTACCACGTTCAAGGGTACGGCAGCAGCGTGGAGAGTGAGGCTCAAACCATATTGTTCACCACGTCAGCTAAAGACATTTAGATCGTTCCCAAAAGGGTAATTACTGTACGTAATTCTCAGACGTCGAACCTCAGACTCTGATATTTTATTATATTATTTTATTTTTAATTTTATTTCAATACACTACGAAATGCAGTTATGCATTTATGTTACTTAGTTACTTAGTGCCGTAAAATCGGTGTAAAACACACCGCTATGTTTTACCCTCCCACAATTAAATCCTTAACTATAAACCAGTCATGTCATGCACTGCAGATCTGCCAGTGACAAAGAGTACCGCGGTACGGGTTGTGTTCTGAGTGCAGAACAGCTCTTTCCCGCTGCACGCGAACCTTCGCCGAACATCTGCAGACTCCGCTCTCCCGAAAATGTGCGGCCCCCGCGGGGCAGCGATACAGCAAGGTCACAGGGTATACGAATGGAGTCCATCAAACATACGAGTGCGAACAACGTACGTGTCGACTAACTACGGTACGCTTCCAGTTCCCGAGTTTTATTCTCACATTTGTTCATTTTTCTTCGAATAAATTAACTCTAAAAACTAAAATTTGTAATTATAGACTATTTATGGGGGGGGGTCAGGCCTTTCAGAGGACCTGTGAAAGACTGCCCCCCCCCCACCACTGATGCAGAGAATCTCTCAGTTAAATTGAGAATCTCGACTAAAGCCAGGCGACGGGAAGGACTGAGCAGTAGAAAAATGCGGTAAATATTGCAGTCACCCATGCATAATTGTTTTCTTGCAGTAAAAATAGAGGGAAGTTGTCAATTTGTTTTAAATCAGCCTTAAAATGTGTTTTCTAAGGGCAGGAATGAGTGGCCTTTTTGTGTCACTTGCGCGGTTGAGGCCCCAAGACCCATTAGAACCCCGTCCCCCCATCTCGAACAAGCAGTTTGTACGGCACGCCGTGTTTACCGTGTGAAGTCGACCCTATTCTAGCGGTCGGGCGATGCGGTGAAAGGACGAGAATGGCGTCGATAAGGAAATTAGGACTGACTTTTCTACGCTGCGAAAACCGCTTCATCTATGAACGCAGAGGAGAGAAAAACGAGTCCCTCGGAAATGTTTAAAAAGAAACACGAGAATGTTTCCTGGAGGAAGACACGTGATGGAAAGACGCCGCCCGAAGCAGCCGACGAGCGCGTTGCGGTGAGTTAACGTGACGGGTCGGCTGCGTGGTGAAGGTCTCGGCTGGAGGGCGGTTTCAACGCGTCCAGGTGCGGACGCCGCATCCCTTCGGCAGGACGTCGTCTCAACGTGGACGCGGCAAATCGACGTGACGTCCTCAGATGGTTGATGTCCTCGAAAGCCCCTCGCCGGCAGGTCTCGGGGACATGTAGACCAGCACAGGAAGACTGGACAGAAGCAGCTCGGTGAAGGCAGCCTGGTGTTGCTGATGATGGCAGAGAGGTCAGAGGTCGAGGGAACGGTAGGATCAGGGGGACCCCCTACGCCTGTTGGGGGGACAGCAAAGCCAGCTTTTCCCATACACCCCCTGCCAGCTCCATCGGGCATCTCCGAACGATCAGCTGAACCCCTTCCCGACAGAAGCAGGAGGACTTAGGGTTGGGGGTCAAGCGAGGAGCTCTGGTTTTAACATGTCCTTCATTGCACTTTCGAACCAGAGAAGCTCCTTCGGCATCAGAGCCGCGTCCTCGTGGATCCGTTCTCTTTATTCCTCGGCCGTGGCATCCTTAAGAGGTATGGCGGAGCCTCCGCAGGGGGCCTACAGGTGAGCTGTGCGCGGTGGCCCTGCTCGGCGTTGTGGCGCGTCTCTGCAGGACGGACAGGGGGCCTTCAGGGAGAGCTGAGCTTCCTCGCCTTCACGTTCCCTGGGTCTAGAGCCAGAGCACAAGAACCACGTAACACTACAAAGGAGGGACATTAAAGAGGAACCGAAAACATGTACAATAAGAAAGATGTTACCTGCCAGCCTGCTGTAGTGCCCCGTGGGGGTGAGACCCAGGACCACATGCAGGAAAGCGGCGGGGATGCGACCCTCCACACTGCGGCTCAGATTCTTCACCACCCTGCGAGGAAGACGAAGCGCGTCACCGCTCCGCATCGTTTCCCACAATGCCTCGGACTGCACCCACCTGCCCGAGCGGCCACTCACCACCGCCCCTCAGAGTCTTCCCGCAGCAGCTGGATGACGTCGCCACTCTTGATCACCACCGGGTTGTCGGATCCACACCTCTGACAGTCCACCAGCACCTTGTATCTTCCGGGGACCTGGAAAGGGAAGAACATCCCAGAACTTTGAGCGCGCCATCAGTTGCGCAACCATGTGACTGAGCAACTGTGGAGACACACAATGTGACAACGCTTGGTGAATAGATGCCTCGCTGTGCTGCTGTATTCAAGCCTGGGTGGGCGGGTCTTCAGCACGTGTCGCATTAGTCATTAGCCATTCACAGAACCAGTCCATATTCAAAAAAATCTTTCAAAATCCACTTCACAGCATCACGCAACCTTAATCCTTAAAGGCACAAGACACCATTTTTTTAGCAAACATCAAGCTACGAAAAAAAAGAGAAGATGAACAGAGGTACAGCAGGTGGCGTAGTAGTTAGTGCCGTCGCCCTGCATCTGAAACATCCAGGTTGAAACCTCTGCTACGGCTGCAGTACCATTGATCAAGGCGCTCATCCTGAACCGATAGGATAAAAATCCGCCGTTTGTATAAATAGGTAAATATTTCCAGTTGCGTTGCAGAAAAGCATCAGACAAATGAACAAAAAGTTAATTTCATGATCATCAGCTGAACTAAATTGCTCACTGATTGGCGGGAATAACGGCAATCCATAAATGAAGGTAAAGCTGGATGATCAAGTTAAACCTCATCGTCCTCCTGCAGCTGTTGTTGGAAGTGGAAACATGTTAAAAACTACAGTCAGACTCTGGACTTCACTTCCCACAAGGCATCTCTCACCAGCAGGGCCACGTCCTCCTCCTCAGTGTCGGAGAGGGGGGAGAGGTCATTAGCTGCGCTCCACGCCTCCAGGTCATCGCTGACGTCCCCCGACGGCGAGGCTCCGGGCCAACCTGGAGGACGGGAGGTGGGGGTAGGAACAGGGACACCGTGGGGACAGACTCTTGCAGGACACTCGTCCGCTTTGTCACCGCTTGTATCATCACTGATGTGCGCAGGAGCTGCTTCTTTACAGAATCTCCGGCTTCGTTTCATCTGGTTTCATCCGGTGTGCGATTGTCATGTGATGGACTGGTGTCCCACCCAGGGTCTCTCTGCCTCAGTTCGCCAGCTTCCAGGATAGGCTCTGGACCACAGCAACCCCTCGACTGGACAAGCAGTTATTGGGCTGGAAAATCGAATTTTTGTTCACGAGTCCAGTTTCCTTAATTGCTAACTAACCCTCTCCCTTGTTTCACCTGTATATAATGTACAATTTACTGATCATATTACAGTTATTGTTCACATTTATTTATTTAGCAGATACTTTTCTCCAACGGGACTTCCAAAGAGCTCTATGTCGTGTTATCAGCCCACACACCTTATTTACCAGGGTGACTTACACTGCTAGATACACTACTTACCCTGGGTCACTCATCCATACATCAGTGGAACACCCTCTCTCTGTTACTCACACACTAGGCTGAACCTGAACAGCATGTCTTTGGGCGGTGGGAAGAAACCAGAGCACCCAGAGGAGACCCACACAGACATGGGGAGAACATGCAAACTTCACACAGACTGAGGGGGTATCGAACCCATGTCCTCTCGCACCACCCAGGCACTGTGAGAAAGCAGCGCTACTCGATGTGCCACCGTGCCGCTCAACTATGCCTATGGACTCATGGACTCACTTCGCCGATGGCGCTGGTGCACGGGGGAGGGCGGGGACGGTGAGGCGGTCGGGTCCAACAGGACGGGGCTGGTGCAGCCCGACTCGGGTTCCTCTGAGCTGAGCGACGCTCTGTGCGACGTGCTGTGGGGAAGGACGGTGAGGGTGAGAGAGGCAGCGTGTCCAGCAACCGGCTCCGACAACGTAGGCGCGCAAGACGTATCCACACGGCATCCCTCCACCGCCTCGTTTCCAACCAAACGCTCTTTCACCTTCTCATATGCAGCTTAAAGAAACCTTCACACTGGATGCTGGAGGAGGATCCCGGAAGGAGCAGTGCATTGTGGGACGGCAGTAAGGCTTACCCATCAGACATGGGCGGGGACAGCTGGACCTGGTCCGAAATGGGGCTCGGAGTACAGGACTCGCCTGAAGGGCAGACAGAACAAAGCGGAGAAAAAGCGAGATGAGAGGGTCAGCAGGTGGGGTAGTGTTTAGAGCTTCCGCCTTCTGCCCGAAGCTTCCAGGTTCAAATCCCACCTCCTGTTGTAGTACCCTTGATCAAGGTGTTTACTGTGAACTGATACAGTAAAAATGACCCAGCTGTATACGGGTAAATCAGAATAAGTATGTTGACAGTGTAACTCTGGAGAAAGGCGTCAGCTAAAAGAATGAGATAAATGTGGGATGAGTGAGGAGTCGGTGAGGAGCGGGTCAGTGGAAAACCTGTGAGCAGCCTCTGCTGGTTGGTGAGGACCCTACGGATCTCGTTGAGCCAGGCCAGCTTGACCTCCACCGAGGGGGCCTGCGAGGACAGGATAACCAGATGGGGGCACCACCGTGAAGAACCCGCAGACCTCGCACCCGCAGCAGATGGGCGGGACGCCCTCGGCCCTCACCTGCACCACGTACACCTCCTCCCTGCCGCTGTACCAGATCTCAAACTTCTTCACGTCTCCTTTGACGTTCTCCGTGATGCCGACCGCACTCATCTGCGGAGGGGAACAGGCAGCTCACGATGGGTCGGACGCGACACCAAGTGCTACTGTGAAAACTGGGAGGTGATGAGGGCGCGGGTGCGATTCGGGGCTCCCCGGCTTACAAATACGACTGGGCCTCAGTCACCATCAATAATGACATTACAGGTATTCCTTAAATAATTTCCTGGGTAGGTCCTGCAAAAATCTCTGTTACAGCAGTAACAAATAAAATTAACCGGAAAGGATTTTTACGTTAACATACTTATTAACTCCAGGTTATACCAGAGGGCGGCACAGCAGCACAGCGAGTAGCGCTGCTGTCTCACAGCACCTGGGTGGTGTGAGAGAATGTGGGTTTGATCCCCACTTAGTCTGTGTGGAGTTTGCATGTTCTTCCCGTGTTTGTGTGGGTTTCCTCCGGGTGCTCTGGTTTCCTCCCACAGTCCAAATACATGCCGTTCAGATTCCCCCGTAGCGTGTGAGTGACAGGGAGAGTGTGTTCCGCTGATGTATGGATGAGTGACCCAGTGCAAGTAGTGTGTCTAGCAGTGGAAGTCTTAGGGTGCTCTGGTTTCCTCCCACAGTCCAAAGACATGCTGTTCAGGTTCACCCATAGTGTGTGTGTGTGACAGGGAGAGTGTGTTCCGCTGATGTATGGATGAGTGACCCAGTGTAAGTAGTGTATCTAGCAGTGGAAGTCTTTGGGTGCTCTGGTTTCCTCCCACACTCCAAACACATGCCGTTCAGATTCCCCCGTAGTGTGTGAGTGACAGAGAGAGTGTGTTCAACTGATGTATGGATGAGTGACCCAGTGTAAGGAGTGTATCTAGCAGTGTAAGTCACCACGGTGAATAAGGTGTGTGGGCTGATAACACTACATAGAGTTCATTGGAAGTTGCTTTGGAGAAAAGCGTCTGCGAAATAAATAAATGTTACTAACATCAAAATTATCTAAAATGAGTAAGAATGAAACCGTCCCCACAAAACTCGGTACAGCTGACCTCTCGTTCCCACAAACATGTGCAACGCCTGTCATCTTGTTACTGATCGCTGACACTCAGGAACCTCAAACATGAGATGTAAACACTGCGGAAGTGAGTTGGATCGAGGTGGTCCCGCTTTCGTCTTCTGCTTATTTGCTCTTTACTGCCATCTATAGGTACAATGAGTAAAGTGTGGTCGCATTTGCTCCGCAAAAACCTGAAATTTTACAAAATTATAAAAAAATCATCAAACCGGACGATGCTCGTATGTTCAAAAGTTCAAAAATTCAGTGTTGCTGATGGCAGTCACGTGTGACCTTGATCCAGCTATGCACCCCCCACGGTCCTAACCCAGACCCCCACCTTGAGGCAATGTTTGAAGCTGTAGGAGGGAGTCTTGTCGCTGCTGTCGCCGTGATCCTCGCGCCGCTTACAGAAGAGCAGCGCGTGCTCGTGCAGGAATAGGTGTCGCCGCATGGGCTTGAAGCGCGCCAGCTCCTTCATGCGTGTTGGGCCCCGTTTGCGACTCAGCCACACGCTGAAGGAACCCTGCATCAGCACCCGGCCCAGGTCGCTCAGCTCCCCCTGGTGGAGCACACTGTGAATTACACACTGGCGATCTGCCCTCCCTACTAGGAAAAGACCACCACCGCCGCCCTGCTGGTGAGCGGCAGTACGGCAACAGCTTGTACACCTGTGACAGAACTAGAGTACCAAAGGTCTCCAAAAGAGGGGACAAAACCTTAATCTAAATTGCTTCACCTGAATATTCATCTGCAGAGAAAATTCAAAGAGCCATAATCTGTAAATTTTACATAACTTCGGTCCGTTAAACAAACGCACTCGGGACACTAGATGGCACAGTGCTTGGAGCTGGCGCTTTGCAACCTGAAGGTTCTGGGTTAGAGGTATTTACCATGAATTGATACAGTAAGAATACCAGCTTGTGTAAAGGTTTAAAATATTCCTAATTGTGTAAAGGTAACAGTGCAAGTCTATTAAAGAATAATCATATTTTTGTGACAATCAAGGTCAATTTGGCCTCATTTGCAGCCTAATAATTTATTTCAGAGACGGAAAATCCTTCATACTGTATATGAAAGGGGCGCATCTGTAATTCCCTGCATTACTGCTGTCGTCCGCGTCCTTTGTTGCTTGCAACGTGGAAACTAAATCAGTTGTTACTAAGAAGACTTTTTCATATCACACCTCACAGCCATGAAGCACACAACCTATTTACATAATAATCTGACCGGCTGCATCCAACACCGATATAGTTTCAATATATGCTTTTACATTGCATCTTACCTCATAGCCCGTGATGGCTATCTGGTGCATCGAGTCATTAACAGATCTGAGGAGGTCCAGCATGGCATCTAGCGCCGCCTGCAGCTCGGCGGTCCCCTCCGACCCCGCGCTGCACTTCAGCAGCTCCTGCGGGACACGGTCATCTCGTGACCTCGTGCGCAAAATGTAACCTGACGTGTCGCCGGGGCTGAAAATTCTCACACTAATGATTCGAGACAGTGCTGCTTGAAAGTATGCGAACCCCCCTTGTCCCTTAGTTTTACCACAAAGTGGCTATTTGATGGAATCAGTGTTTCTCACTTGAAATAAATCAAAGGTGTGCAATGACCAGTTCCATACGTTGCTTTAGAGTAAACCGTGTGCAGTGAAAACACGGTAGTAGTGCAGGTGCAAAAACAAGTGAAGCCCAAGTTACACCGGTTAAACCAAGTAAGTGAGTAGAATCAGGGGTGTAAATCATCATCATTTATTCATTTGATAAGTGATTATTGTTACGCAAGAATAATGACCATCAATCACTACAGGGTTCACACACTTTCAAGCTGCACTGTATGTCCACCCTGCATCACTGTAACAAATATATGTTACACACTCGGCCACACAAGCTCCGCGTACCGAAGCGTGACTGAGCGACAAGGCGGCAGCGGGTGGGGTGACACTTAGAGCTGCTGTGTTGTGATCAAGGTTCCGGGTTCGAATCCCCGCAGCTGCTGCAGTACCCTAGATCAAGGTACTGATCCTCAACTGATAACCGTAAAAACACACTGCTGTATAAAAGGGTAAATCATTGTAAAGTTCTCTGTTTAACACTGTAAGCTGCCTTGGACAAAGGAGTCAGTAGAATGATTCATCGACCTCCGGCGAAGCTTTCGTTCCGTGACGCTGAGGCAGCACGTCATGAATGGATGGATGGATGGATGGATGGATGGATGAAATTTTATTAACGAGAGAGGGAAATCCACTTTGGTTGCAGCAGCATACAGTCACACACACATACAACGTATTTGTACATAGCTACACGCATAGTGACCAAACAAAAATAAGCAGAGGAAAACACATTTAAATGAAACAGGGGGAGGTGTGGGTTTGTGGGTTTACGGAATATGATGCAGGCGGTCAGTGACACATCACTCTGGGGTAAAAAATACGACAGAGAAGACAAACACGCATATGGACAACTGCGCGCGCACACACACACACACGCGCACACACACACACACACACGCACCTTGAGCAGCAGCTGGTATTTGGTGAGCCGCTGCACTGGCTTCAGCAGGTAGGAGTCCAAAGAGAGCTTGTGCTCCAGCTTCCTCTGACACTCCTGCAGCAGCAGCACAGCGAGAGGAAGGATGAGAACTGCGCTCACCTGGAGGACAGCAAACGGCCACTAGGGGGCAGTGCGGTTCTGTTGGTTTTGTGACCGGACACCTGGAAGAAGGCGGAGTCAGAGCACTGTCTCCACAGGGCCTCCGAGCGGGGTTTGTTCTGACAGTAGCGCTCGTACACGTGGAACTGCTCCCTCTGGAAGGACATGCAAAGACACCCTGACTAAAACACACACGCACACAAATTCCACACGCACTTTTGAGTGTTGCGACCCCGCGTCTCACCCTCTGCAGGAAGCAGGCCCCCACTCCCTCAGGGCTGTCCAGACATCCCTCCAGGTCATGCAGGAAGAACCTGGAGAACAGAGACGGAGTCAAACACGGAGGAGGAGTCAATTATGGAGGCGGGGTTGAATAGAGAGGCGGGGTTAGACAGACAGCCAATCACAGCACGACCCTCTTCAACGCATCCAGACAGCGTATCGACGGCAGTTTTCCCACAAAGAGAGGGACGGTGAGATGTCCTTGTGTCTGGTGTCTGTTTAATCTTCTCACCTTCAGACATGAGGCAGCAGGCAGCTTTGTGGTTAAGGAACCAGACTGACTGTATATACGTGCGGGTTTTTTTCAGGGGAGGGGAAGCGCCTTGCCTGCTATGGAAAGTGTAGATCTCCGGCATGTTCCCAAACAGGACTTCCTTCTTGCTGCGCAGGACAGGGGGCAGGAGGTCTACAAGCGCCGGGTTGTCCATCTCCGCCCGGTAGCCCTGGGAAATCACAGCACTTTCGCATTTATTCATTTACTCGCTTAGCAGAACGAGGAACATACAGGAGTGTAAAGGAAAGTGCATCAGGAGGAATGATCGCTGCTCTGGGCTGATCAGGAGGTCCAGTTCCCATCAGCGATGTTCCCGAAGGTCAGCGTGCACAGGAGATGCTCCAATACGGGTCGTAAATTGGCAAATAGAGCAAAGTAAATTATAGCAAACTAGCAGGAAAGCAATGGACAAGTTTTCCTACAGGCTGGACACGCGCAGGACTGCAGGACGGGTTTCCTCTAAATGAGAGAACGTGGGACGCGTGTAGGAAATTGCAGAGCGACATCACCAGCAGCACGGAGAGCAGCTCGTCCACGTAGACGCGCTCCGTCTCGATGAGCTCCTTCATCACGTGACTGGGAGGGGGGGGCAGGCACGAGTGTGTGAGAGAGGGGAGAGAGAGAATGAGAGGGGATATATTTTGCTTGTGTGTGTACATATGTATTTCATTCTTACTTATACATTTTCCTATTACAACAATAATAATAATTTTAAAATACATACACCATCAGTGATGTTCATGAGAGAGGCAAGGTACATATCTTTAAGTATGTATATTTGTATTTTACTTTTATGTATGCATTTAGTTATATAATAATAATAATAATAATAATAATAATAATAATAATAATAATATACTATTTTTCATGACACACACACATTTCCTGAACCGCTTGTCCTATTCGGGGTCGCGGGGAGCCGGAGCCTAACCCAGCAACTCAGGGCGTAAGGCCGGAGGGGGAGGGGACACACCCAGGACGGGACACCAGTCCGTCTCAAGGCACCCCAAGCGGGACTCGAACCCCAGACCGACCGGAGAGCAGGACCCGGTCCAACCCACTGCGCCACCGCGCCCCCTATTTTTTTTTACACTATTCATCTATTGCTTTGGCAACACAAATGTATAAAATGTGTGACGCCGATAAAGGACACTGTACTGAAAAAAACTGATTTGAGGGAGACAGTCCCTCAAATTACTGCCCTCGCCCACCGCGGTGTGTGAATGCGCGGGACGCACACATGCAGGGACACCGACTGACCGCTTGAGCAGATCGGGGCTGTCCTCCCCCTCCAGGCTGTAGGACAGGCTGTTCCGGTTCTCCTCGTAGTCGTGCATCACCTCGATCTGGGGGCGGAGGGGGTGTGACATGAACAAAAACGTGTTTCTGTGTGCAGGTCAGCTTCCGAAAGCTCTCTTTCCTAACACACACAGACATACGCATACAGTTACGCATCCGCAGCCGAAACACACGCCAACACGCACGCACCTTTCTCACAGCCATTCAATCCCTGTTGCGAAGGACCCCGCAGCACACGTTCTTTCTTATTGACCGCTCTCACCACCTCTAGGCGAAAAATTATGATCGATCGCTGCTGTCACCTTCAGTAACTAACTTCCACGACTGAAGATGACTGACAGTCAGTCTCTCCTCCAGTGACCTGCGTCACGGTGACGATGAGAAGCCTCGGACCCGGGATTCCTCAGGACCGGGTCTGAACCCCGTGGTGCCACAGCTGGAGACTGTTTAATGCGCAATCTCTGGAGTAGGAGACCATGTTTGAATGGGGGGGGACCCCACTCTCATACTCCGCCCCCCGTGGGGGTCTTACCTTCCTGGAGGTGGGACTTCTCCTTGATGTCTTCTTACCGGGAAGCGAGAGGTCAAAGGTGAACTTCAGGTCCACGCCTGGGGCAGGAAATGAAACCGGATTACAGATGCACTGAATGCATGCATCTACCGTATGTTCGTGACCCCTGCCCCCTAAACAGCCCCCCACCGTGTTTCGGGGAGAAGAGCGGAGACTTTGCGCGGGGGGGGTGCTCTGGGCGCGGCGCCACCAGCTGGACGGGTCGCGCCTGCTTGTCGGCCAGTTTCTTGAGGCCGGCCTGTCGGTTCCGGATGAGCCCCTGGACGGCCGTGAGCTTGTTGTGGGCTTCCTCGATGAGCGTCTGGGGGGTCACCGGGGTCAGCGAGTGGGGGGTTACACACGGGGATCAGACATAAGTGTTGTAAACACACAAAATGTCCCAGGAACGCGAACACATATGGAGGAGGTGTAAGTGAACCTGCAGCTGGGGGCTGAGGATGGACTCGAACTCCATGGCGAGGACGTCCGGGTTCAAAGGGGGTGGGGCTCCCGCCTGGAACTTCTCGATGTCCTGCAGCGCGGCCTGGGCCCCCTCCTTGGTCTGGAACCTGTCCACCACCTGGCTGGCCAGCAGGTAGGCACCCTCATCACACCAGCGACACACCTGGGACAGCGAGACACGTGGGATTGACGCTGACTCTGCGTGAGCGTGGGCAGCCGGGGGCATGGCGGTTAGAGGCACTTCCTTCGAAGTCGAGCGACCCAGGTTTGAACCCTACCTCCCGCTGTACCCTTGAGGAAGGTGCTTGCCCTAAACTGACACTGTACCTCCTCCACCTGCAGCAGCAGCTCCCGAGCTCGGCTGAGCTTCGCACGCTTGTCCAGCAGGGCGGCGCTCAAGGTATCGCAGCGGTGACGCAGCTCGTTGCAGCGCTGTACGATCAGCACCAGGGCGTAGTGGTGGCTGGCGGCAAGCTGGTGTCCGTGCAGGATGGTGATCTGAGCCCGACCGATCTCCTCCTGCAGAGAGGACCACCGTTGGTGCCCAACGCCCTGAGTCTCGACCACATCGGGTGTTCTGCGCATCAAAAACACAGCAATAAATCTTGTGACCACCCTGCTGCTCTCCAGGGCGTGACTCCTTACCTGCGCTCGGTCGTCCAGGCCCTCCAGGTCTCTGAGGAGCTGCTCCGTCTGCGCTAAAGAGGCCCCTGCTGCAGCCAAGCCCTGCTCCTGCGCAGACAGCTTGCCCAGGGAGTTCTCCACCTGCGCACACAACAAACATGTAAAATAAACCCTGCCACAGTGTGTGATTACACCCAGCTTGCAACATTCTGTCTGTGATACAGCAAGTGGTGAGAGCTGCAGCCTCCTGCTAGAAGGATGCAGGTTTGAGTCCCACATTTACTTATTTAGCTGACACTTTTCTCCAAAGCAACTTACAGTGTTAAGGTTACAATTATTTAACCGTTTCTATAGCTGGGTAATTTCACTGGGGTAATTTAGGGTAAGTACCTTGCTCAAGAAGGGGGTGCGGTGGCGCAGTGGGTTGAACCACAGTCCTGCTCTCCAGTGGGTCTGGGGTTTGAGTCCCGCTTGGGGTGCCTTGCGGCGGACTGGCGTCCCGCCCTAGGTGTGTCCCCTCCCCTTCCGGCCTTACGCCCTGTGTTACCGGGTAGGCTCCGGTTCCCCCGTGATCCCGTATGGGACGAGCGGTTCTGAAAATGTGTTTGTACCTTGCTCAAGAGTACTACAGGCAGAGGTGAGGCTCAAACCTGTAGCCTTTGGATCGAATAACAGTAGCTCTAACCACTATGCTACCAGCTGTCCCCACATCACCCTCTAGTTCCCTTACCCTGAACTGCTACAGTAAAACCCTGCTGTAAAAACCTCACAATATAAGTTGCTTTAGAGAAAAGCATCAGATACATGAATAAATAATAATGTTATTATATATCTGTGCCAAAACTTTCCAGACTTGAAACTCCCAGGTGTATCAGATTGGCATAAATATCCTGAAACAGTAAATGCCTTTATGATTATATATACTGTCAGTCATAAAAAGTCACAGCTTGAAGTTGGCCTTAATATATTGCATATATTTAATAAATATTGATGTGTGTGTATATATATATATATATATATATACACTGTATATATATTAAAGTGTCAGCTACATAAATGAACACATGCAAATAAATGCAACTGTGGAGTTAATGTGACCTAATACGGTGTTTGTGATCACTGCGGTTGTCGTGATGGCAGTGAGGGGCAAACCTCTCGGAAGCTCTGCTCGTATCTGAGCAGCTGCAGGTACTGGCGCAGTTTCAGGTGGTGCTTGTCGAAGAAGCCGTCAAACGCCGTCTCCATGTCACGCAGCTGAGCCAGCAGCCTGGGGGCAGCGGGGATGGGGACACGCAGCACGTTTAGTGATGCCACACACGTGTGCGTGTGTGTGTGTGTGTGTGTGTGTGTGTGTGTGTGTGTGTGAGAGAGAGACCACGCTGATGATCTTCAACGTTCTTTCAAGGTTAAAGGAGATCACTGCGGTTTTTATGGTAAGGTAGGGTATAGAAGCGATTTGCTGTGGAATTCTTTTACACGTGCCTTTGCAGCGTGGGAGGAAACCCACGTGAACATGCCGAGAACATGCAAAGTGCACACAGACCGAGCCGGGTTCGAGCCCAGGTCTGAGCCAACAACCGAAGCCCTGTGTGGCACCAGTGCTACCTGCTGAGTCATCATGCTGTACAAATAACATCGATTAAAAGGCAAGTGTCTTGAAAGGTACTATAGTACATTAACTGTGTAATGGCTCTGTGTTTCTCCTTGTCAATTAATTAACTAAATATTTTTATTCAAACAACATTTTTACTCATTTATATTCCTCGCCATCTTATTAAAGGAATTCAAGTGTTGTTTCCACATCTAATGACAGACCAGCATAGTTCCACTAAAATCTGAACCCACAACCTTCCGGTTGAACATCCATGTCCCTCAGTACACTAACATCCGCTGTGTGTGTTTGTCTGCACGTGTTTTCTTTCGTGATGCGTGTGTGTGCAGCTGTTGTCACCTCTGCACCGTCTCCCAGTCCTGGTTCACGTCCCACTGCCTGCGGGAGTTCTCCTGCATCCCAGAAGCGTCCAGGCTGCCCAGCAGCTGCTGTCCCTCACGCATCACCGAGCGGATCTCGTCCTGCGGCCACATGACGCTGGTCAACATCATCATCGTGTTCTTTAATGTTTACTCACTTGTGCCAGAGATGTTCAGATGTCTCTCCCGGGGGGGGAAAGGGTACGACGCGTTCTGGGAATACCTTCAGTTTCCTGTATTTCTCCGTATGACACATGAGGAGGAATTCGATGGCCTTTCCCTCGTCCGGCAGGTCCGTCTCCGCCAGCTCCGTCCCGAAGGCCTGCAGCATCTGAGCGATCTCCTTCACAGTGACCGCAAAGCTCTCGATCGCCTGCGGGGGGCGCCAGGAAAGAAGGAGATGATGACGGACACAAGCACGCTGGATGGCGCGGACACTTTGGTGCGGTTTAATGAAGATACCGTGCGCAGGACAAGCCAGTCGCTGTGGCTGTACTCTAACGTGCCGCCAAACTCCGATGTCAGCTGGGTCTCATCCACGTAGTGCAGCAGGTCTGTGACGGAGCTCAGCATCACCACCTTAAAGGGGGAGGGCGACACGCAGTCAGAGCAATGTGTTACATCTTCATCTTCGTCTCTGTAGATCCTTTAGGGTTGCCCAGGTGCGAAGGCAGGGCTTCAGCGGAGTCTCAGTCTCACCGGCATTTTCAGCATGAAGTCCTCCTGGCTGAAGCGGAAGCCGAGGTCGGTGACCGTGCGTTGGAAGAAGCTGGTGGGCCGCAGCACCAGGACCAGGTGGAGGCTCCCTGGAAAGGAGGCCTGGAGATAAAGAGGTGGCCTTAGCACCACGGTAATTCACCAAGGATAAAAAGGCAAAAATTTAACCTGTTTCTGCAATACCGCTTTATAAATTATAAAAAACATTTTTATAAATACACTTTGACTTAGACCATTTTTCAGTGTCTAGGAGCACAACCTGTGTTTATGCTCCCTGCAGATAGGGGTCAGTAAAGAGCACAAAGATCATCAATGTGTGGAAAGCCGCATAACAAAGTGAAATAAAATATTAAAAGAAAACGTTTCGCTTCCAGTTATTTATTCACACGCGTATATATAAATTACACATCCTAACCAGGGAATAAATTGAGGGAGGTTTGCATTACAAACCTTTGATCGATTGGGATCTGGTGGTAAAAATGCCGCTGGAGTTACGAACAGAACAAGTTACAAAGATTTGTTCATGAGCTGATGATTATACAGTTAAACTTGTAGTCATATTTGTGTGATGAGCCCTGGGGACAAAAAGTTACTGCGTGGCTTCATATTTTCTGCTCTCGCTCGCATTTGCGTGTCATTCGCCACGAAGGGTCGGCTCAGGTCAAACGCAGGTCGCGACCTCACTCTCGGATGTCCTCTCAAAGCTTCACCCCTCAGAGCATCAGCTCTTCGGCCCCGCCTCCAACACCATAACACACCGAAAGAGTTGACCTGTCCTGGTGTCTCTTTCCCTCCCACAGGGACAGAGAGGTGATGGGGGGGGGGGGGGTGCGTCCATCAGTTAGCGTCACCTTGTTAGTCATCTCTGTGCTCATGACTGCATGTGTCTTCCAGCCTCAGTGCGACCCTGATGGTGATCGGTGGAGGAAGGACAGTGCCACACACACACACAGACACACACACTTATTCATATACACTCAGATAGTGCTGCACACACACACACATACTCAGTGCTGTACACACAGCCACCCTGTACTGGTCTCACACTCACACAGTCGGGCACTGTACACGCACTGCCCCTGTGCGGACGCTGCACGCGCCGACATAATAGAGTGAAACCCAAATGAGTGAGTGTGTCCTTCCTTCTCTCTCTGCTTTAATAAGGTAAACACTAAACGTTAAAAAAAGAAAAAAAAAACATTCAGTTTTACTGAAGTGCTCCTCGGCCATTCATATACAATCAGTCTGAGTATTCATATTTCCTCGAGATGACAGCTCGTGCCTTATTGCGGTTGCCGCCGCAGATGCTTCACGCCCAAGGGACACAGACACTCTCGCACCTCGTCATCCACCACCCCAACCGCCCCCCCCCCCCCGCCTCCTCTCCTCTTCCATCCCGTCCGCAGTAAACGCAGCGACACCGGAACACATCGCAGTTCGAGGAGCAGCAGCTCAAGAGTCGCGAGACGAAGGGGTGGGGGGTGGTGCGCGTGCCGCCACTGCAGTGTTCGCTAAACTTCTCAAAGACTTGTCCTCCTCCTCATCATCATCATCATCATTATAACGCTCATCATGACCATCATCATCATCACCCCGCTCCTGCGCGTCCCCGCCGCTCTCCTGTGGACCCGGGTCTCCGCCATCCTCCTCGTCGTGGCCCCCAGGACAGTCGTCCCCGCCGTCTCCCCTCTGCCTGGGTCCCGCGCGCCGCTCCAGTGCGCGCTCTGACTGCGCCAGCGATGCTGCTGCTGCTGTTGGTGATGATGGTGATGATGATAATGATGATGCTGCTGCTGCTGCTGTTGCTGCCGCCACGCACGAGGTGGCGGCGGCGGTGGCGGCGGCGCGGGTCGCAGCATCGCTCGCGCGTTCGGTGCCTGCGCGCTGTGCTGCCGCTGTGAAGCCCGTGCGCGAAGCAGCAGCGCGTCGGTTCCATATATAAGGGTGTGTGTGTGTGTGTGTGTGTGTGTGTGTGTGTGTGTGTGTGTGTGTATATATAAATAAATATATCTATATATTTATGCGGTGACGCGCTTTGTGTGGGCAGTTTGACCGCATTCTGACCGCAGACCGAGCGCGCGCCGCTTTCACTCAGAGCCACGAGCACAATCGGTCCGCCGCGCTTTGACAGCACGTGCACGCCTCGCGGACTTAGTTTATTACACACAAAACACTTGAAAGCCACGCACGTGTGAGCGCCGTACAAAGTGTGGGAAAGAAATCACGACGCGCAGCCCCGCCGCCCTCCATGTACCAGCACCTGGTACCTGAGGCTGAGAACCGACGAGTCGAACCCGCAGCTGGAGCCGGGAGGCGGGGCTCCGTTTCGGGACCTCGGAGAGCGAAGGGGGGGTGGGGGTGGGGGTGGGGGGGGGGGGTTGGTAAGGGGGTTATATACGGTAGCGCGAGACTGGGGTATTCCATCATTTCTTCACTTTAACGTCACTGACTACTCGGTGACCATTCGGTAAATACTCTATAAGTTTTGGGTACCTATTCAGTGAATATTCTAAGGGTATTGAGCAGCTATTCCCTTTGTTTTGAATGAGTACTCAGTGAGTATTCTGATAGTGACTCTTCAGTAGATATTCAGTGAGTATTCTGTAGGTATTTGGTTAGTGCTCAGGATTCAGTCCGTATTCTGTAACTGTTCAACTGATTGTGAGTGTGTATTTAGCAGGTATTCACTGAGTGTTCACTAAGTATTAATTAGATATTCAGCAAAGATTCAAAAACTATTCACTAAGTATTTTTTTAAGTACGCAGTGAGTGTTCAGTGGGTATTTAGTGAGTAGTTAGTAGGTGTTTTATTGATATTCAATGACTATTCAGTTAGTGCTAAGTGAGTATTCAGTACCTGCTCAGTATGTACTCGGTGATTATTCTCTGAGGATTTGGTGAGTATTCCGTGAGTACTCAGTGATACACAAGGTGAGCGTCTTACCGCAATCCTGGCCAGGGCTGTTTTGATGGAGCTCCATGTGTCCAGCCTCCGGTCCAGAATGATGATGAACTTGACACCGGGCTGCCGCTGCCTGCGGGCCCACAGAGGAGGGAGGGGATGTGAGGGGACGGGAAGGGACGGGAGGGGACAGGAGGGGACTCAAACTCAAACTCACTACCACCCTTCACCGCACTATATGTCCCCTTCACTCGTCTTTCTGACAAGGTGAGTGTCCAGAGGCTTCACTGCTGTGTGCAACACACCCTTCTGTCTTTAAAGGCAGATGCAGGGAATAAAGTGGACTAAAGGTGCACATGGTAAATAAACAGTGTAGCATGAATGTGCAGAGCAGAACACACACACACGCAGACACGCAGACACAACATTATTGCTTTGTGGTGAAGTTCTGTTGGTCCATTTGCCAGCGGACAGGACAGGGACATACAAGGGGACTGTTGTGAAAAACAGGGAAAAGAAACCTGAGAATATCTGTGTGTGTGTGTGGAATACAGAATGCAGAGGTGCAGCCCACTGCAATGCAGCGATGGAGGAGGGGAGGGAGAGGGAGGTGCGCAGTGATGGGGTCGTCTCACACACCGTGGGATCAGCGTGAGGTAGGTGAGCACTTTGGCCAGCGCCTCCTCCGGAATGTCACTGAATGCAGAGCATTCTGGGAGGGTGATGACCACGCTGGACTCCTCCCCCCGTCCACCTGGTGCAGGGAAGACAGAAACATCACCTTCACACGTGCAAACCGCGGAATTGTCCCTGGGTTTGAACATGGGACCAATACAGTCACACACCTGATTAAGGGTGAGAACAGTGTCACCAAACCCCACACTCTGTCCATGTGAGAAGTGAGGGGAGGCAGAAGGGCAGGAACAGCTCTTGCGGGGGGGGGGTGCTCAAGAATGCCCCCTTCACCTGTTGGCCAGTGAAGCCATCTTACCTGATAAGTAGGCCACCTGCTTCTCTATATAGCCGCCCACCTCCTTCATACTCATGGGGACGGTCACCTCTGTGGACACAGAAGGCAAGGGGCAGGTGGTGTTATGTCTGGGGGGGTGGGGAGTACTTCAAGGTGTCACAGCTGGGAGCCACACGCAAGCTCACCCTTTCGTAGTTTGCTGAGGAAAGTCAGCAACACTGCCACCTAGTGTCCTGGTACTGCAAATACCCATTGGTCCATCATCCGTCCATGAGCAAAAGGTCCAATCGGGATCAGTGTCCGCAAAAGCAAAAATCATACGTAGCAAAGCCCGAAGACACACACATGAATTCTGCTCGCACAGTTTCTGAAGCAAAATTACATATAAATATTGAATATATAGAGGGGGCACAGTGGCGCAGTGGGTTGAACCACAGTCCTGCTCTCCGGTGGGTCCGGGGTTCGAGTCCCGCTTGGGGTACCTTACGACGGACTGGTGTCCCGTCCTGGGTGTGTCCCCTCCCTCTCCAGCCTTACGCCCTGTGTTACCGGGTAGGCTCCGGTTCCCCGTGACCCTGTATGGGACAAGTGGTTCTGAAAATGTGTGTGTGTGTATTGAATATATAACAATTCCACTATTAGCCTTCATTAAAGGTGCAAGTGAGAATAGAAGATGAGGAGGGCGACTTGTCTCTCATAGGGTGAAATGACCGTGTAAACTGGCACGCTGGACTTCATTCGACAAAACATAAGCTATCGGTGCAACAAAAAATGAAAAAATAAATTACTTAATTACCGGAAAAAATGACACATTTTTCATTTAAATGATAAAGTGCTGTTGCTCAGTGTCTCCTGCCCTATAAATAATACACACGCGACATAAATCATTAATTCAGCTGATGTGGGTGAAACAGAACACACACCTCTGTTCCGTGCCCGAGGGCGGTCAGACTGGCTGAGGTAATGAGCCCACCCCCCGGGGGGTCCACCGCTTTGGTGGATCTGGTCGAAGGCCTGCAGGCCCCCCTCTGTGTCTGGCTGAGATGGTGTTGGTTACAGAAAGATGGAGAAACCCCCCATCAGAACCTGGCACTAGAAAGGCTGGATCAGATCTCCTGTTCAGTGAGGCTAAAATGTTAAAACGGATGTCTTTGAGTCTCTTTCTTCGATTTGTACTGTGCTCCGTTGTCCATGACTGCTTCTTTTACCCAAACGCGAGGCCCACATGGACCCCCGATGCGCCGTCCGCCAGTCCGGCAACCAGTAAGGGGCTTATAGACACAGTTCCAATCCCACTGAACCTGCTTAAACCCTCTAGTCTGTGGCACATGGAAGCCTGTTGGGTCGCGTCACTCTGCGAGTCACCGCTGGCGGATTATCGAACCTGCGAACGTCTCCGATTCTGCGCATCGGCATTTAAGATGCTCGCCGCAGCACTGCAGAGCCGCTGCTGAGCTTGGAACTAATGAAACGTGAGCGGCGAGCGATGGAAATGAGACACTTTGCAGGCTGCGCCGGGCAGCGGGCAACACGGCTGGAAACGGAAAAGCGCGGCTGCTAGGACGTGGTTAGGAGGCAGAAGAAGAATTCCCAGGGTTCCTTGAGCGCCAGTTTGTTCTAAAGGAGCATAGTTGTACAGTGCAGAGAGCAGCTCCAAATGAGCTTAGTCACTCTTCGCTAAAGGGTCACATTAGAAACCTGTCAATGCTAATAATAATAATAATAATAATAATTTATAGTATATAATTTGATTTAAAAAAATATTACTACTATCATTGTCATTATTATTATCTGGTGTTTTTGTTAAAAGTGATGTTCAAGGTTTATATACCCCTTGTATTGCTACTTACTACATTTAGCTAAATGCGGTATATTATATTCAACTGGATAATTTTTACTATATCAGTAAATATTCTGACAGAGTACTACAGTAGAGGTAGAGATTTGAACAGAGAACCTTCCGAGTGTAAGGTGATGTAAGGTAATTACTACGCCACCTGCTGCCCTGCAGTATAATGCAGTTTAGGTAGTAATGAATGAGGGCATTAAATCAGTCATTTGGTAGATGGCAAATTTACATCACAGGCTATTAACCTGAATCCTCTGTAAATATTGATTTGCATGAATGATAATATACAGACACACAGGCAGCTCTTTACATGCCACACACATGTACACTTGCCTTTGTAAACATAAAATGATGCTGGTTGGCAGGTATTTCCTGCATCCAACTGAGTGGGAAGATGGGTGTGACACTGGACCAGATGATGGGGGTGGGGCTTAGTGTGACTCCGCCCCCTCAGACAACACCCGCTGCCTGAGGTCCTCCTCTTAGTTGTGAATTGTGTCCCTGAGACAGATTTCCTGACTACTGGGTATAAAATGTGTACAAAAGCTGTGTACACATACAGAAATGTCAACCAACAGTATTCTCTCTCACACACACAAAGCAGATCGGTCCATCTTTAGCGATGCCTGTTTCGAGAACCTGGTCGATAGACCTCTTCCCAAATGTGGATTACAGCTCTAAGGGGATTAACGTGTAACATGAAGCAGATGGAATAAATTTAACATTTAATCGCGCAGTCACAGGAAGCAAAGCGGTGTGAATTAAAGATTATAAAAGATTATGATCGTTCAGTTGCTGCGCCCATAACCCTAACGCACTTGTTCAGGGAGTGTAAAGCTGCGAAGGCCGCTTAGCAGCAGTGCAGAGCAAATGGGGGATATTTCCGGATTCGGCTCCGACGATACAGTCAATAATGGAATAACTGACCCAGGCTGTTTTGTTATTGTGTGTGTGTGTGTGTGTGTGTGTGAGAGAAAGAGAGAGAGAGAGAGAGAGACCGAGACAGAACGTAATAAATTAAATGTGCCAGCCGATATTCTACCTTATCCCAACTCTGAATTAGGGCTCAGAGCCACCGCATTAGGTGAGGTATAAATCAAGTGCATGCCAAAAAAAAAAAAAAAGAAGTCCACACAGAACACACACTCTTGACCATGACCGTCGTCATCTGTTTCCATCTATATCCCCACCCAGGGATCCGGAGTCCACCGTGGACACGTTATTAACCGTAAGCCGTAAACCAGTCGCAGCAACTTTTGTTTCGGAACAGAAGGTGCGGCCTTTTGTCGCACCCGTGACCATTCTTGCTTCTGACAGCAGCCATGCGGGACTGTGTGTGTCTGCATGTGTATTCACGCTATATCGCTTTCATTTTTACCATGCAATATTAATAAAGTACAAGCCCAATGCCCTGTGCCTCCAGGATAGACTCTGGACCACTGAGTTAATATTAAGACAATTATTTCAACCCCTCTCATGTATTTATGGTAATAATTCCTGATGACTGTTACCCATGATTTTCCTGGCATCTTTGTCCCATAAAAATTATAACATTACATAAGCAACTTCACTTATTTTCCCATGAGTAATGTGGAGTAATTAGAAGAGACACACACACATTTTCTGAACCGCTTGTCCCATTCGGGGTCACGGGGAGCCAGAGCCTAACCTGGCAACACAGGGCATAGCGCTGGAGGGGACACACCCAGGACAGGATGCCAGTCTGTCACAAGGCACCCCAAGCGGGACTCGAACCCCAGACCCACTGGAGAGCAGGACCCGGTCCAACCCACTGTGCTACTGCGCCCCCTACAGCTGCATAGTTTTTACTATATGAATTCAGGGTAAGGCGGGGGGATGCGGTGGCGCAGTGGGTTGGACCAGGTCCTGCTCTCCAGTAGGTCTGGGGTTCAAGTCCCACTTGGGGTACCTTGCGACGGACTGGCGTCCCATCCTGGGTGTGTCCCCTCCCCCTCTATGCCCTGTGTTGCCAGGTTGCTGCAACCCTGCTTGGCACAAGCGGCTTCAGATTGTGTGTGTGTGTGTGTGAATTCAGGGTAAGTTCCTTCATCACAAGTACCGTGGCATGATGTGAGACTTGAACCTGGTTCCACTAAGTCCAAAGACATGAGCGCAAACCTCCACACCACCTGCTGCCCTTCTCTAAGAGGAGAAGACTTTTGCGGCATGGTTCTTTCCAACAGCAAACCAGAAACTGGGATTTGAACCTGCAACAGTCTATGAGTTCCACTGGAAGAAGCACGGGGAATGTCTGAGGTCCTGTCAACTAGAGAGGAAAAGAGGAAACTTCCCAGGGGTCAGATGTCCACAGAAGCACTATGAACTGACCGGTGGAGTGCGCTGGTTGAAGTCCAGAGAGGGAATTAACCACAGAAGCCTGGCTGTGATCTCGTTCTCTGCACTAGACGGAAAGGCTTGGGAGAGAGATGGGATTTGATCTGAGACGGAAGGTCAGGCAGTCATCCAACTGCATAAGTAGATTGAACTGTGTTTGTGGGTTCAGATCCCAGGAAGAGAACTGCTATTGTACCCGTGAGACTGGGAGATCACATGAATTTTCATTCAGCAATCCATCACAATCAATCACTTGCCCAGTGCAGGATTGTGGTGATCTGGAGCGTATCCTGGAAAGTTGAGG
Organism: Scleropages formosus; assembly: GCF_900964775.1. Classification (NCBI taxonomy): domain Eukaryota; kingdom Metazoa; phylum Chordata; class Actinopteri; order Osteoglossiformes; family Osteoglossidae; genus Scleropages; species Scleropages formosus. The sequence goes on from NC_041818.1 coordinate 23,198,526, forward strand.
TGCGAGGCAGGGTACACCCAGGAAAGGACACCAGTCCATCACACAGCAAACATACATGCACACTCATTTCCTCACTCACATGCACAAATCACATCTTCAGACTGTGTGAAGAAACCAGAGCAGCAGGATGAAACCTATATGAACATAGGGAGGATGTGCAAACTCCCCAAAGACTCAGGCAGATTCAAACCCATGTCCAAATCCATAGCTCAGGAGCCAAAAGGGAATGAGCACGTGAGGTTCGAGGGGGCGGCCTTGGGAAGGGCAGATCACGTTACACTCCCGGCTCAAGGGTAGCTGGGTAAAAATAGAGCGGACGGCGGCTGATTCCGCAATGCCCTCATTTGCCGGGGAAGCCTGCAAAGAAAGTGACTACCACAGTAGGGTACAGGTGTGGAAAGCCGGGGGGGGTCCATACCAATCCCCCGTCTCCATTATCATCAGTCACCTCTCTCATCGTTTTTAAAGAAACATTAACCATTGTTCCAGCAGGACATTCACTGAAGCAATTTTGTTTGCTTTACGTTTCAGCAGCAGGACCCTGAACGTCATTTGGGATTTTTGACAACCACTGGGTTTTAGGTTCAAGTCCTTTAGCATGACTCCGTACCGCACCATCCTACTTTGGTCTGTTGTGCACCGGCAGAGGCACCGAACCCGTATTGATGTGTAAATCATCATCAGCGTGAGGCTCTACGCAATCAATCAGCAGGACCCTCTGCCCAGGTTCCATCCCCTTTGGCAGTTAAGAGACTTCCTGGTGGTGGTGGGTGTGGGGAGAGGGGGTTTTAATCCTCGATCCAGTTGAGACATCTGTCACGTTTCTCCGGAACCGGCATCAAAACGGGATCATCTAATCTGCATCTGATGTTAGCACACTTAATCCTACGGAGTGACCAACACACCCGTACACACACCAATACCAAGAGCCTTGCTGCTTGAGTTGCATTCTGAGGATCAGCAGAGACCGGCGTTAGCATGAGAGAGACACAAGAGGATGCTGGGTAGTAGGTCCGTAGTATGCGTGTTAAATGCTCTGGGCGGGGGGAGGGGGTGTACTCACGCTGCAAGGTGCTCTCCAGCTGAGACCCCGCCTTCAGAAAGCTGTAGTAGCTCTCCATGTCTCCGTGGGATGTGCAAACCAGCTGCTCCTGGGGGGGGCACTGAGCCCATCTCCCACTCGATCTGTCACTGGCGGTCAGGAGGTCGGAGGCTGCGGGGAAGAAGGGCTCGCGTACCCATGATCCACTCGAACCTTAGAACGCAGTCCGATAGAGGGGTCCCGTCTACACCAGCTCTCGATGGTCCCAGCGACCGGTTCCCTGTGCAGCCGCTGCTGGTCACCTTGACTACATGACAGAGCATCTACGGTCCCGGTCCGCTACCCACATCCCCCCCGGCAGCGCAGGTCCAGCAAGCGGAGGCAGAGAAGAGGTGCTGTCTGCAGCTGCCAGCGGCAAACCTCCACCCCCCCCCCCCCGGCAGGTCTACAACGCAGCTCCCACACACCGACTCACGGTGCAAGGCAAGTACCTGTCAGCTGGCAGTAAACACACACCTGCAGTAACACAGAGCTGGACCTCCCAGCTGCTCGGAAACAAACAGAGGCACATCCATCGGGTGAGCTTGCCCCGCCCCGTCCTCCCTCAGCGTGTGTGCGCGCGCGCCCGTTTTAGTGAGTCAGCTCAGCACTCAGTGTAGTGGGGCCGTACCATCATCCTGCCAGTTCCCTGCAGGCTCCACCCACAGCTGGCATCCACGTGGCTCAGAGGAAACTTCACAGAGGGGGTGCTGGCCAAAGGGGAAGTGCGTGTCTGACATCTCGACACCGTAGTACTTTTAGCGTTCAGTATTCTGCCAGTTTCTCTCTCTCTCTCCCTTTTACACATCAGCATTTCTTCAGTGGGTGCAGTGAGTACTGCTCACTTCCCCACTTGCCAGCAAACACACCGAATGATATGGGAGGAAGATATACAAACACACCCCTTTCAAAACATTCTGGATCACTGCAGGAAGATCCTCAGCAACCAGACCACGCACAACCTCACACACTTGTGAAGCAGCATGTGTTACCTTTGAGCACCGTTGTGCAGTAAGACCACACAAAAACCAAATCACAAACAGTTTTAAAAAAAACTACACAGTTTTTCTTTTCTTTTTTTAATTACAGAAGAAATTTTTGAACATTGATTTAACAGGTCTTTGAAGAGGTACATTCAGATCAGGGGTTCAGAGGTCTGGGATCAAGGGGGGGGGGGGGGGGGGGGGACTGAAGGTCCTGTCTCAGGGCTGCCGTGTTGGCTGGTGAAGGTCCCACAATGCACAGCATCCCCTAGTGACCTCTCCGCTGAGAAGTGAAGGTTATTGCCTCCCCCCCATGCAGAAAGCTCTGCACTTTTCTGTTATAAAAAGTCGCTGGACAAAAATGCAGCATTAAAAATACCTTATAATGACATTATTGTTGTAGTCAAGCAAACGGAAGAATTAGTTTCAGTTTGGAAAATAGCATCTCTGATGTTCTTTTAAAGGTTTGTAACTCGCCATTGCAGGCAGGTCCTCAAATTTTCTCCACGAGGTCCAGTCAGGCCTGGGTGCAAACTCAGGGCAGGCCAGTAGTGTCCTCAATACTAGCCTCTCGTACGCTGGTAAACATGAAAAAGCTGCAGACACACCTTGTATTTACACTTCTCCAGCACAAGAACAGAAAAAAGCATGAAAGCGCAAATAAGCCACATGAATAAAAATCAAAAATAATTTCGGAAAAAGAGAGTCCCTTAAAGCTCATCTCCAGCAGTGGATATTGAGGATTCTGCTCAGCAGCAAACCCCCAGCTCATCATGGTGTTCAGGTGTAGTGCTTTGGAGGGAGACCCTCCCACAGTCCCAGACCACACCCACCCGACACTTACAGGAGTCTCTGATCTGTCAGACAGTTCCACACAAACTTAACTCCAACAAGGGAAGACACAAAGAGAGATAAGATGTATAAAAGACCAAAATAGAATGTAGAGAGAACTAAAAATGTAATTAAAACTCAGAAAATAGATCTCCCAAATGGAAAGGATAGCCAGGAAATGCAGATTGGTCTGGTGATGAGGTCTGGGACTTCCTTCTCATTCACTGGTGCAAAAACTTCAGTGTGTGGCGAGAAGAAACAAAAACATTCCATCACATCAGGAATAACAGGTGAATAGAACTAGCACAAGCTGACATTAGTATAAACAAAATTTAAGATTTATGGTACTAAAAAAAATTTTTCCAGGTAAAACCACACATCACAATAAATATGGCAAATGTATTAAGAAAAAAGTGGCTATATTCATGTACGAATGGAATGTATGAAGTTCTGGAAGCAGGTCCATCCATCCTCTACACACTCCCAGGGTCACAGTGCCTCAGGCCAAATTCTGCATGAGACAGCAAAGTCCATACAGGTGGATTCAGACAGGGGATATAACCCTGTCAACAATCTCACTCCAACTTGCATGCATTTTTTAAATGCATTTGTGCGCACTTGTGAAAATATGTAAAACAGCAGAGAGGAAGAAGATATAAGCCAACATTAGATCAAAACAAAAGTCCTCTTCCATCACAGTTATGACATTCACTGAACACACACACATTCAGAAATATTGACCCATATTCTGTCCGGTAAGCTGTGCAGCACAGTTGTACCTGTTTTTTGAGAGGTATAGCGGAATATTTAAAGAACTTCCAGCAAATGGTGGAAGTATTGGCACATACAACAGCACAGCTGTATGGGGTACACAACAGTAAAGAGCTCCATCAGGTTATTCCCAGTGAATGTAGGCTTAGCACTGATGCACAGAGGTGATATGGTTTGCTGTGTGAACAGCCACAGCATTTTTTTTTTTTTTTTAAAAAAAAAAAAAAAAAGACCCCACGGCCCTTATCTTAAAATAGAAAGAGCGAGCTGTAGTAAAATAAACACTGAACAGTGAAATGTAATCCAATAAGCTTATGTGCATGCAACTACTGCACTGCATTATGGGACGGATGGGGAACAGCCGCTCAAGAGAGCTTTGCTGGATACAGCACTGGATGGCAACAGTCCGGAGAGTTGGAAAGTTCTACTCTTTTCAAGGAAAAAGCCAAAAAGAACTGAACACAGTGAAAGCGCATAGTTGATCTTCAGAAACAGTGCTGCTGCATCGGGGTGGGGGTAGATGCTGAACATTGGTTACAGTACAATGGTTACCCTTTTCTTCTTCACTCTTCTTTGTTTGGACATGATTATTTTGGCAAATGTGTGGACATTCAGGAGCTACAGCAAACAGAAGGTCCTGTCAGTCACTCAGCACATTGATGTAATCCTGGTCCTTCAGGTACTTGTACGACACAGGCAATACCATGGCAATCTGTGGAGGAACAAACAATGTCTCCATCACACAAGTATGCTCACATTCACTAGGTGCTCCCCGCTTTGCCCTGGTTGTTGCAAGACAGCAGTGGGGGGCAGGATGGTGCCTTGTCAACATGAATATTGAAACCAAACTTTGCACTGGATTTCCACAAAGCAACTTAACTTAAGCATTTGCTCTGGGACAGACAGTAAAGGGAAACACAAGACTCAGTTTATTTTATATTTTTAAAACACAGGCTGATGTTCTGCATGATCTGTGTGTGCACTTAAGTCAGAGGCATCTCCATTCTCTTCTTAGATACCTAGGAGTTCTCATGGACAGGAAGCTGTCCTTGGGGAGAGGAAGAAGACCTTGATCATTGACTGCTGCTAGCCTGAGTCTCGTGTTTACCAACTCCTACTTTCCCAAGAACTAGAGACTGGTTGGCTGCTAGCTGGAGCGAGACTTTTTTTTTTTTTTGAACAAAGTCAGGGCATTCCACGACAGACAAAAAAAAAAAAAAAAAAAAAAAAAAAAAAAATCCAGCAAAGCCATATGAGGTTAGAAGAACAGAAGCACTTACACTTAACAGCACTGACATGCAGCTCCGGACATTAACAAGTGACACATGCACCACTCCCTACAATCACCACCATCACCAGGACCAACATGACACAAAGAAATGATCTCACCTTCAAACCCTCTTTCAAATATAAACACAGAGAGACATACCAACACACAACACATAACCTCGCTGACACAGAAGAATCCCACACCATTGTTATGTGTTTTTCAGATTTTAAATGGAAAACATGATAGGAAATTGAAAAAAAAAAAGCACCTGCGAGGGCAGAGAGATGTGTAGGTGGGGTGAGGGAGCAGGAACTGGGGCATATTTACGTGGGCTTATTAATAAGTGAGCTCTATATCATTACTCCCAGACCCCCAGAAGGCTGTCATTTCTTCCTTTCATTATATTATACAATATGGTTAGGGAACTTTGTGCCCTGGCAGGTGCATAGTGAGAAAGAAGTTTGATCGTGGGAGCGACTGGCCTAGCGGACACCATGGGGGGGGTGGAGCCTGGTACCTGGTCACAAGACTGTATTGGATTCGTCTGAAAGGGTTCTCATGAGCAGCGGCTTGGAGAATGACTGTGGGCCCCCTGCGTTCGACTGACCCGCTGACTTCTTCTGGAGGGGTGAGGTGGGAGACACTTAGGATGGCACTAATGCACCACTTGATTGTAGAAAAATGCACATAAAGTAGGACGACGACTTACAAAGCTTTTCGTATGTACACTTAGACACACACTTGCTATACACGCCAGACACTCACTCACCGCCACATCAGTTTCTCATGCTACAGTTGTCACAGATAAGCTGAGCTATACTGAGCGGGACATGCATTCGTCAAAGTTCAGAAAAGCAAAACAAGAGGAACCCTGGAGCAGTAAACACTATACACACTTGGCCCAGGTCTTACCCGTTGAAAAAACACAAACACCATTAAAGGTGTTGAGTGCAGCTTGGATTTGGTCTTGGCTTGCTCTTGTTTTACAGCACTGTGCACGCACGAGCACACACACACACACACACACACACACACACACACACACACACACACACACAGTGGTGGACCACAGATGCAGATTGGCAGTAGTGTGCACCAGCACAGACATGCAAGCCAACCACACCCCCAGTCTGGTATGCACAGAGAGCAGGTACAATGCCAGGCAGAGGGGATAAGGGGTTGGGCAGCTCCAGCACTGTGCCAGCAATGTGGAGAACAACTGTCCTTGAATTAACATTGCAAACACGGTCGGTGAGATGGTGAAATAGCAGCTGATCACCCAAAGTGTGCAGTAAGATACACTCACAACTGGTGACGTTAAGAGAAGAAACATTTCAACCCCAGGGAGATAAGTCTCTTAACTGTAGCACCCTGACTAGATGACTGAGATATGCTAGCTTCTCAGATCAGTCCTTGGCCCCAAGGCCTTCCTGCTGCAGCGGTTCTTCTTTATCCAACAGCCCTCCCATAAATAATTTAAAATAAAAATGGTTGGGGGGGGGAGTGACCAAGTAATCAAGAGTAATCGAAAGCAGTCAAAAGCGTGCGATAATGTCTGAGGTAGGGCAGGGCAGCTGCGTAGGGCAGCGTCAAAACAAATAATGGTACTTCAGCACAGTAACAAAAATGTGCAATTAGTTCAGTAATGTACCTGGGTCCATGCAACATATGGCACTTTTCAGACATGATATCCAATAAATATACTATCCACACCTCAATGATAAGTGGTTGTCGGATAAAGAGAATATAGCGATGTATCATTTGGTGCCACACAATAGTTTTCAGATCAGCTGCCTGGTGTCACCTCTGAGATGGGGGTCAGGGCTGACAGCCAAGAGGAGTGAGGGGAAAGGCAGAGAGTTGAGAAACCAGCAATGGCCACACCACCAGGAGAGAGGAGAGAAGAGCAGGGAAAAGACCTCAGTCACTCCAGGAGAAGCTGTGAGTGCTGGGGGTCTGGGACAGCATGAAGATAGTGGACGTTCCAGAAGAAGGAAGGCGTCTCTTCATCTACAACAGCACACAGAACAACAAGGAAAGGAAAGAAAGGTGGTAAGAGTGAGGAAGGGGAAAAAACTGTATAAATTGGGGGTGAAAGCACAAACAGGTCAGTGGATGAGAATGATCTGCCAGACCCTAAATCTGTAGACATATAGACCAGATAATATCTACAATAAATATTTTGGGATCCATCTCATCTCAGCATACAAACCAGAGCTCTATTTACTACTGAAAAAAATTAGCAAAAACATCCAAAGGTGGTGGGGAGATCAGCCCAGGCCTTGAACCAACAACAAGGTTAGTGCCAATGTGGACTTTCTCGTTTGCTGGTTAGCAAGTAGATACAACTATAAAAACATGGCAGGAACCTCTACGGTCCAATAGTGGGCAGATAAAGCTGAAATCAAGGAGAAATAAGAGAGCAAGAGAACAAAGGGCAGAGAGACTGAATGGATGAATGGTGATTTTATACAGATAAGACGGAATAGGTGACTTTCTGAAACAAAACTAAAATTTTTTTAATCAGAGATGAAGCTAGAGGATTGGTGGAGTACAGTGGGGTTGGGGGGCACTGAGGGCAGAAGGAAGAAGTCTGAGGGAAGAACCAGAAAGAAGTGAGTTCTGGAAGATGATTAAAGGAAATATCTTGGCAGTGCGGTGGGGGCTGTGGACAGGAAAAGAAAGATCGGCCTAAAGGATGGAGGCTGAGAGGTGGCTAAAACAAGGGAAATGGAGAGCATGGCGAGGTACGGCTGCAGATGGCAGTGAAGATGAGGGATATGAAACTATACTGAGGTGTGTAGTTGCAGGTTGAGCGTGTGGGGCTAGGTTGAGATGTCCAACGGTAGATGACATAAAAAAAAGTTGTATGAAGATAGAGGAAATATGCCAGTGGTGGTAGCAGAAGGGCACCTGTTGTGCGTGAGGACCACGGGGTTTGCGCAGCACTGCCCACAGGATGTCGGGGAGCAGACTCAGCAGGATGAGCAGGATGATGACTAGCCAGGCTGACACGGAGCTCAGCATGTTGGCAAAGACGAAGTAGAGTCGCTGCTGCTTGAGGAAGGGCCTGCAGGAAGGAGACAGTCTGCATCATTCCGGAAAGTTGAACCGTGTGCAAGGGAAATGTGGGAGATGGGAGATTAGTAGGCTGGGTAGCACTACAGGCAGAGGTCTCACCAGATGATCCCACCCCAGAAAAAGCTAAAAAACACATAGAAGGCCAGTGAGCCCCAGATGACAAAGTGGTTGATCCATGTCCAGTGTCTTGTGTCCAGAGCGAGCTGCATGAAGGACAGACAGATGGAATCAAAACATTTCCCAGCATCCACCAGAAAACCTGTGCTTTCCTATGCACTATATATACATTTATTAATTTAGCTTTTTCCAAAGTGACATATTGTGTGTGTACAGCAAACTATTTGCAATGATTTACCCATTTATACATTTGGGTAATTTTGACTTATTTCAGTGTTAGTATCCTGATTAAAGGTAGTCCAGCAAGCTAAAAATCTGAAACTTGGGTCTTTTGATTGTAAGGTCAAACCACTACACTATCTGCTGCTCCGGACAAGGTCAAAGCTTGTGGAAGTCTGGAGGTTGACAAGTTACTTTGCTTTTAGGGCTCTTTGAGAACGAAAAATACTATTTTGTTGCTTTGCCACACACCTTGAGGGTGACCGTGAAGACCAGGATTGTGAAAACAATTGTCCCAAAGGACCAGTTCCCAAACACCTGTGCAGGGGACATAGTGCAGAAAAAGAACATATCAACACCATGCCACAAGCAACATCTGCTGGAACAGCATAGGATGTGAAGTTGACTGTAGCGCTCTCACCTGGCCATTGTCCTGCAGTGCAGAGTTCCCAAACAGGCAATGGACCCCAAAAAAAAAGAGCAGACCCTGGAAGATTCCCAAGAGCGTCCAGCAGAGGAATGGACCCCACCGAAGCATGGCGTTCTTCGCCACCTCCCTGCATGCCAGGTGTCATACAAATACATGTGGTGATCATAAACCACCAATCTAATGAGACAGGAAAATGACACAAGGGCAGGTGACTTCTGCTGCTCACCTGTAGAGTGTGGCATTCTCAAGCAGGATCTCAATGCAGATGTGCTGTTCCAGGAGGCTATAGGCCAGGATGGGCATAGAGGTGAAGCAGATGTTGTACATCGTCAGATAGGCTGCGTCGTACAGTGGCTGGGAGGGGAAGGGTCGAAGGGTTGGGGTGGAGCCTTAATACCACAAAGGAACAAGCACACCCGCAGACATGCTTTACACATATATAATCCACTCTCAGAGTCAGTAGTGTGTACAGAAGTAACTCTGTTTGCACACGCTGAGTGAGATTATATACACCTCTGGCATGACTCATACCAGGAGGAGACAGAGGAAAGGTTAATCAGAGGGGAAGGAGCTAGGGAATTAACAGGAATCATCAGACTGGTTGCTCACAATCCAGCCAAAGAGCATCTGCAGCTCAAAAGGACCCTTTTCATTTACCTGCTGAGAATATCCGCAGAAGAACTGATACAGGAACTGTGGTAAGATGAAGCAGAGGTTCTGCAAACAAGGGGACAAAACAGTGGATTACAATGTGCAAGCGATGCATTGCTGGCTGTGGAGCTGCTTTACACAGGATATAGAAAAAAGTGACATCTGTGGAACACAAGTCAACCTGTCATTAGAATCAGTTCTGTCCTCTTAGATGTCACCTGGTTTGAAGTAAAACTCTACCCGTGTCCCCCCAGGACACTGCACCCAGTCCTACCTTGTAGAAGAAGTACTGAACGAGGTGGGCGATGCGCACATAGTAAAGGTGTCCATGTGCCAAGAGCAGTTTTTTCAGATGCTTTAGTTTGGGAATGGCGTAATCACTGTTCCGCACCGCCTGTCGGCCCTCCTTCCCCTTTATACCTAAAAATTAGTTATAGGCCAACTAATGGGTACAGAGAACAAAAAAAGAGAAACTATCCTTAAGGTACAAATCAGGAGGTTAAAGAGCTCACCAATGCCCACATGTGCTTCCAGAATCATGCTGACATCATTAGCCCCATCCCCGATTGACAGGGTGATGGGATTTCCTTTTGAATTTTTCACCATCTTCACTATCTGCAGAGGAAGACATGAACTGTAAGAAAATGTAAGACACCCTGTGCTGTCTTTTGAGGTACACAGAGCAAAGGACATTTAAGTTGCGGTTTCCAAGTAACAGTGCAATGTGTTGTTTACTACAAGCAAAAAAAGGCTATGGTAACGTTTTCCCCACGCCACAAAAAGGCCCCACCAACTCCACCTGGGCTTTCTGCAGCGGCGCCATGCGGCAACACAGGACAGCCGTGCAGTTTTGGCAGATCTGGAGAAAAAGACTCCTGTAGTTGCTGGAGACTACATCTGAGGAGGCGTTCAGCAGCAGAGACAGTGTTGTGCCGTCGATGATGAAGCCATACTCCTGAGCAGCCGAAGACCAGGTCCTGTTTTGCACAAACACGCATGCATGCAGTAAGGGCCTCATTCAGCCATGCTGTAAGTTCTCTTATACTTGCAGGTTTCAGTCAAATTTCCCCCACAGGCTTTTCCAGGAGTTCCTTACTATGTCTTTGATACCCACAGCGACCCACATACAGAACATTATTTATACACAGTTCAACATCCCAAACTCCTGCCCTTAACTGACCTTGTGACCCCTCCTTTTGGAGGTGGTGCATCCTGCACTGCCCTCTTGTGGTAGTCCAGTAGCAGCTCATGCAGGCGCTCCCCGCGCTTGCGGCCTCCTTCCTCCAGGGTGCGCACTGTCAGCTCTAGTAACTCAGTGCTGCGCTGAAAGAGCCGGCAGGCATAGCAGGTGGACTTGGCAGTCTCCATCTTGTCCCCTGTCAGCACCCACACCTTTATGCCGGCACTCTGCAGGGCCTCCATGGTCTCGGCTGCCTCCTCCTGCAGTCTAGGGGGTGTTGGACCAAGTGATCAATCAGTGGGTTGGCCATTGATGGCCACACCAGTCAGATTGACAACGAGAGCCAGTGGATCAGCAGTTCAGACCTGTCCTCCACTGCTGTGGCTCCAATTAGATTCATCCCTTTCTCCACTTGGTTGTAGACTGCCACGAGCCTCTCCTCCCTGTCCTGTAAAGCCAGCCGCGCCTCCCTCAGCTCTGCATCCACCCGTGCAAACACCTCATCGGTGAGCCGCTTGTAGGCCACGCAGAGTGTTCGGTAGCCCTCCTGCAGCACAACGGCAAGTGCAAACACAGACAACGCACAGGCTTTTACTTTCCAAGCTTTTCAGCTGACCTAAATTGTATTAGCTGTGCGTGTAGCCCGAGTAACGGTGTATGGACAGGGCTGGCACGGCTCTCACCGTGGCGTTGCGCTCCACGTGCATGCGTATGCGTTCCACCTCCTCTTGCCTGACACGTGGGAAGATGGAGGAGTCAGCTCCTTTGCAAAACAGCAGTGTCTCCCCTGGTGATCAAGGAGAGAACACAAAAACACAGAGGGGAGAGAAGAGGAAAAAAAAAGGTGAGCAACAGGCCTCCTGGAGTTCAGTGTTCAACAAAGCTGTTCCATGACTACTGCAGGACTCACCATCTGGAGATCTGACGATCACACTCATGCGTCTTCGCACTGGGTCAAAGTTTAACACATGTAGCAGCTCATACCTTCAAAGCACAAATGGTGAAAGAAACCTTGAGTTCATCATTTATGAAAAAATAAGTAACATTCAAAGTGTTCACAGGTAATGTCTCTGCTTCCATCTAGACTTACTTCTCAATCTTATTATTCCTGTTCAATATTTTCATGCTTTTGCTTTCCAAGCCCAGGAAAGTGAACCCGTACCTGAAAGGCAGGAAAGATGAGAACTTTGTGTGGTAACATGTATTGAACTATTTAAAATTTGCTAAACATTGCACTCTGTACCATATGCTCTTACTTCATGGCTCCTTTGACCAATGCCACCTCATCTGGAGAGGAGGCAATGAATCCACGCTGTTCCACTGCGCTGGCCACGTCCACTCCATCTACCTGGTCGGCAAATCCAACCCCCTGCCCTGCCTCTTTCACCTGAACAGTGTGACACAGACACAGAGCCCGGAGGAACAACTCCTCCTTCTCCTGGAGAGGGAAAGAGGGGCAGAGTTAATGGAAACAATTGGTACCAAACAAAATCCCTTACCCTGCTAGAACAGCCTGCTGTCACTTGGATTTTCCATTTCTAGTCAAATTCCAACTTGTCGATCTTACAAATATTTAATATTTTTCTCATCTACACTGCCTGACACTGTAGAAACAGAGGTAAACTACTTTGGCCAGACTCGTACCAACCCAGGCACAACATACCCTTCCTGCTTTCTGCTGCAACTTGCTGACCGGACCATCCGTCACACAAAACCCATCCAGTTCTGTGCGCGAGTCCTGGTACTTGTACTGGAAGCCGTCGATGCTGCATTCAATGAACTCCATGTTGTTCTGTGTGAGGGTGCCGGTCTTGTCAGTGAACACATACTCCACCTGCAGGTAGGAAGAGGAACTGCACCTTGGGTGGCTGAGCTGCTGAAACCTCCAGGCCATGAACAGGTGGGAGCGGTAAGAAAGGACAATTACACTGGACAAAATCACACTGCTGACATAAATCATTAACAGTCAGTCCCCTTTAATGCCAAGTAACCATGCGGCAAACCAATTGTCGACTAATTTACAACCACAATATTTCAACTGTGCGCCAAGCAACAGAGGACCTTAAGGCATGAACCTACTGCAGAATGCACCCTCCCTCACCTGACCCAGCTCCTCATTGAGGTCAGATGTGTTCACCAGTGCCCCCTCCTGGATCTCCCGGTCATAGAAATCCCGGTCCCAGGTGATAAAGAAAGAGCCCAGGAATTTCTGCATTTCCACAGTAACATACATGGACACGGGGATGATGAAGTTGAAGAGAACCATGAAGGAAAGGAAGTCCGTAAACATCTTCAAGAACTGCAATACACAGACAGAGGTGGCCCAGAGCCACCAATCAGTTGCAGTTGCAGGATGTAACATCAAAGTGGAGAACAGCTGACAACAATAGGATGAGACATCGCAGCGGAGGACTGCCTAAGCACAGCTCAAGTGAGGGTCAGACAAATTCACTGCTGCAGGGGATGATGTAGTGGATAACAGTACAGAACAGTAATTATCTGGGCCCACTACTATTTTCAATATATCTAAATCTGCTTTTCTTTCACTTTTACTTTTCTGGAGAACCTAAATACTCCCATTTTTGATTGCTAGCTATCGTAAATGCAATGTAAATGGAATCATGAACGAAAGATTCTGCAAACAAAACATTTCTGTAAACAAAGTGCAATCGCTGATAGGCACACCAGCTGAGTCAATAAGATATATAGCGCAATCAGCCCACGTTATCACAGAGCAGATGAAGTGGTTGAAACTAGATGTTACAAAGTTTCAAAAAATGTTGTAAGTCAAGGGCCACTTGTACAAATTTAGGAAAGACCGACACCTCTTCCATACTCAATCACTTATTTCAAGTAAATTCTGGAATAAAAGGACACTATGGTCTATGTATTTATGTGGTGGCATTTCCAGTATTAGCCATCAGGACACAATGGTCTCACCATATTGGCTTCTTTCTCTTTCTGTGTCTTCTGGTTGTACCAGGGCTCATCTTGTCCACGCTGGTTCTGCCACACGTACTTGAGTGTGGTGCACACGAGCGCTTTGCTCAGCAGGATGCACAGATACACCAGAAGGAACCCATTGATGGACCTGAGTGAAACAAAAGCACATGTGCACCTGCAGAGAACAGCTGTGCCCCAGTTTTTTTTTTTTTTTTTGCCTAAATGTCTTTATAAACATTAATAAAGCTTATCAATAGTCCAAAATAATCCCAATATACACACAGGTCAACTAGCACTTCAAGCTGTGCAACTTCCCCAGGGACAGACACCAATGCACTTTTATCAAGAGAGGTTTAAATACTTCCTCCGTGGCCCTCACCTTTTTTTCTATGTCCCAATGCTCTGTAACAGAAGCCCAAATACCCCCTGTAATGAGAAAACTCTTACTTCTCCACAACAGAGCGTTTCTGAGACTTGCCCTGGTAATTGAGGGCCATCTTGGTCTCCATGCCTGTGTAGACTGCCACTCCTGTGGGGAGATGGGAGAAGAGAAGGTATTCAGCAACTGCAGTGAAGCCAGGGGGAAGGTCACTAAGTCACTTATATAGGCACTCACCATAAACCACCCTGGTGTTCTTTAGGGTAGCTCCTTTCAGCAGAAGGTTCTCGGGGCCCAGAGACCTGGAGAGAAGGAGCAAGTGGTCAAGTATTAACATGTCTCGAATTGGAGATGGCACCACAACGGAAACTACCCGCAGAGACTGAGAAAAGGTTGTGTGATTCTCTTGACTACCATGCAGTCTGCAGCATCTACAAGTGCTTAGCAATCTGTCTGGAGTTCACAAATCAAGAAAACTGCAGCCGGTAAGTGATGACAGGAAGAAAGGGTGCAAAGATAAGAGGTGGGGTGGAAGACAGGTGGGTCTGGTGGAAAATGATTACAAAGGGCGCTACACGCTACATGGAGGCAAAACTAGCAGCAAATGATAGAATGGATGGATGGGGGCAGGTAAGCTAGAATCAGGCTATTAGGATACACTGCTGAACTGGCAAGATAAGAGGCAGTGTCGAGAATAGGTTACACAGTCGCCAAACAGGGAAGGGGTTTAAATAGCTCACCGCACGGCTGGCTCCTGGCCATCCTTGTGGATGTGCATCCTACCAACAAACCTGCGGAGGAAGGGAGAGATGCCACCTTGTTAGCAGCAGGAGAGACAGGAATGAAATGGCAGGAGGGTCTGATCCTGAAGGGCTAAAGTGCTCTACTGGTTAAACAGTCCTAGCCAGATTCCCAAGTGAAATTGCAATTTTTGCCCTGCTTGTTTGATATCCAAAAACAATCTACATTTGTTTCTGAAATCCTTATAACTTTGGTTCTGCTACAGCTGTCTTGAGTCAGAGTGTAATGAGTACTTCCAAACAGATGGTGGAGCCAAACCATTACTTCTGTAGTAGGGAAAACTATCTTTGTTTACATTTATTCATTTAGCAGGTGTGTTTTGCCAAAGCAACACACACGTCAGGGAAAGAAAAAAAAAAAAAAAAACAATGCACAATCTATGCACAGTCCCAGTTCCCTTTAAATTCCCTTTACAGAAATCGCTTGGAACATCATGGTCACACGAGGGTGAAAATTCAAATAAAGTTTACTGGGCCATCTGCACCTCCTGGCAAAAATTAATAATTTTTATTAACCAATGAAAGATGAGCCCCAGTGCTACATTATGAACACCATAAAAAAAAGACAAACGCATTCAAAGGTGCTACATCAATCTGCACATTGTGGATGAAAAGCAAGAGCTCACAGCACCGTAACGAGCTTCAGGGGATTGAGCTTTATACAAGGCGGGCAAGGGTAGCCACCGAGCCCCCCCCACACAGTTTTTGGTCTTACTTGTAGAGGTCAGGTTGAGGCTGCTCACATTCGATTGTAGCGTTAAGCACTTCCAGGTCACTCTCCAAGTCAGGCACTGTGTAGTGTGTCTATAAGGAGGAGAAGAGTCTTATGAGATTCATCAGGAGATTGAGAAATCCGAAAACAGTACCTCCCAGTCATGCTACCTTGTGGTTGGACTCCCCGTCTAGACTGGCCGTGGTGACAAAGCAGGTGTCGTCGTCCCGGCTGGACCCCAACAGGATCAGGTCACAGGGGAACGTCTCATCCTCCAGAACCTCCACGATGTCACCCACCTGGCCACCACAAGGAAAGCTTTACACCCACCTGAGGGGTAATCCCATGCATGCAAGCGCCCTTAATGGTGAATGAGCATCAATAAATGTGTGTTCTATCAGAACATGCCAAGAGACAATAACTCGGTTCAACACAAACTAACGCTGGTCTTAACAGATATAATTTAGCAGCTGAAAAAGATACCTTTATCTTCTTGCTCTCCTTCTGGGTTCGCCGGCCATTCTCCAGCACATTGACTGGGTAGTTGTTCACCTCATTGTCTGCTTTATGTCGCAGCCAGTCCTCATAGCCCTAGTGGAGTTGAGACTGGTCAGGGTCACCTGGTCTGTCTTCCCGACATCCAGCCAAAAAGCTACGCCATCCCACACACTCAAGAAAAGGAAGCCCTATCCTAGGGTGCCTCTCAAGAAGATCGAGAGGCAGGCCAGACAGCCAGACTAAAGCCAAAACAGTACAAGTGGCGCATCTGTGTGTCTACCTCAGCCAACAGGAGGGGTTTCCAAAAAAAATCAGCATCTGTATGAAGGGCTTTCAAACTCCTCAAGTTTTACAACTTTACCACCATAAAATCTTTAAAGCGGTGTTAGTTAAAAATCAGAAACTGAGGGTAGCCGTGAGGACTAGCCATCGCTCACCTGTTTGATGGCTGTCACAGTGATGACAAAAAACAAGGGCAGACCGCTGGTCACAGGGCTGGTGGGAGTGTCCACAATCACCTGGGGGAAGGGAGTGGAGACAGAAAACCTCAGATTCCAGAGAAGCACCATTCAACCATAAACATTAGATCACATCACTCTAGCTCATATGATATTTTGTGCCAGGGCTGACTGATTTCTCACAGCATGCTGGCCTTGAAGGGCTGAGTGTTTAATTTTGATTCCGAGCCACTTCAACTGGTGTACGAGGTGCATTTCAGTTGCTAATTGAGGTAGCTCCCCCAAGAGGTATGGAGAATTAATCTCCTCACTTTATTAAAAAAAAAAAAAAAAAAAAAGCTGTTACCTAGGAACAGTTACCATAGCAGCCTTTACCAGGCCTCTCTGAGGATCGCTCCATGCTGGTTAACTGTCACTAACAAACAAGGACAACGGAACTGAGGCCAAAGCTGCACCGGATAAGGGTAAGTGCATTTAAAGGCCAGTGCAGAGGGCAGTTCTCCCTCCCATCGTCACACAATGTAGGCGGAGAGGAGGGGCGAGAGGGTGTATGATGACTCAAACTCTGTGCTCACTGAGGCAAGAGTCAAGTACTCTCAGTCCAACAGATCCTTAACAGACATCTACTCTGTGCAAGGAAACATTCATACTGCATTTGTGGACATCTCAGGGCACCCATTTTAGATCAGCACCTCAGATCAAGGACAAAAGTTGTTTTTGGGGTGGAATCAGACTTTTTGTTATTCATATGTCCAGTTCCACTTTTCCTCCACTTTTAGTGCATGGACAACATTAAAGAAACAATACACAAATAAAACATGCCGACCAGGAGCATGTAGCTGCATGGTCTCCCCAATACAGCCGTGCTTCAACCCTGCAGTCCCACACAATCTGCTCAAGGTCCCAGCTTCACTGCCCTCCCCTACCCCCCTAAAGAGAGCACCAGTCACAAGACAGATTTGTTTGGAGAAAAAAAAGCAGCTGCATTCCACAGGAAAAGTAATAATCCTTCTCTAAATAAGAAAAGGGTGATAAGAACATTATTAGTACATTGCAAATTAGAACTGCACAGAAAGGCCTGTATATATTACTAGCAAAAAGTGAGCCTACTTGGACAACCTGGGCAGTTCCTGTGTAGGATTAACTGGACAGAGGACTGAAATCAACCCACATGTTTTCCAAATCTCTGAGAACTGCTGCAGAATGAACACAGCACATCATTTCCTTATCAACCCTAACCGAATGCTTTGAGGACAGAGAGAGAGAAAACCTTTCCTGCTATGGCACTCAAACTGTTGAGTGTATACATACAGTCATACCCTGTAGATTCAGTCAGTCTAGACAAAAGGAATACATACATACATATATATATATATATATATATATATATAAAGGGAAAATTGGAGGCAAAGCAGCAAATTCACAAGGTGAAAAACACGCGTAACACACATGTACGAGCATGCCCTGGCCCCACCCCAGGTGAGCAGGACCAAGTTTCGATGCTTTCAGGCTTTCTCTAACACAGAGACGTATCTTAAGTCTGACAAGGACGGGCATGAACCCTGGGTGGTGTCACCTGATATCCCAAACTGGGAGAAGTAGGCTGCGGTCACCGTGGACCTTCAAGACAACACAACTGTGTATGTCCGCAGGCTGGTAAAAGGTAAGAACACAGCTCCTCCAGAAATGCCTATCCCACAGGGTGGTCAGTGAACCTGTTCCCACTGAATTGACCATCCTTGCAGGTCAAAGACAGTTGGTGGTCAGGAGAGCTCTTATTGCCACAGCACCAAGCATGCTGGGTAAAATACTTTTGACCCAGGCAGTGGGTGTGCTGCAGGGACTCGGCAGTCCTGTTTCCCCGAGAGATGGAACAGCTCAGTTTTATTAAAAGCCCTCCCCCCCCCAGCCCTCACCACCCTAATGAGAGCAGGTCCATTCAGCAGAAACAAGTCCTCCAGCTGCCTGGGGGGCTGCGTCGAGGGGTGATGGATGCAGTACAAGGGAAGTGCAGCGCATCGTTTTTCGATCTAATAAATTGATAAAGCCCATTGGCGGGGCACTGGGGCCGGTGCGATTAACTGCACTAAGAGGACGACCGCTGGAAAGTGCTGAAGACACAGGTTCCACCGGTCATGCTGCAGACAACCCACGGCACTGTCCTCCTCTAACGACAGCCACAACCCTTCATCCCTAACAATCCCCAAATCCTAACAGTCCTCTTCTACCCATCCTCAGGTGAACTGAGAAAAAAGGGTACGGCCAGGTGAAGCACAGGGACACCGCAGGCTTTAAGTAGCTTCTCTGTGGAGGATGGGAACAGAGGCTCTGAATGGAGATTCTGCATTGGCACGAGGCCTCCAGAGATGTAAAGCGTCTATTTCTAGACTTTAAAGTGAAAACGTTCAAGAGGGCGTGCATAGCCATGCATATGTCAATCCAATTCCTCAAGTGTATTTTAGTTTAATAATATCAACCTCAGAGAGAGAGATAAACAACCAAGTGTATAAAAGAGACATGTGCAGAGTGGCAGAATTAATAACTGGGACTAATATGAAACTGGGGGGCTTGGGGTGCCTTGCGGTGGACTGACGTCCTGTCCGGGGTGTCTCCCCTCCCCCTTCAACCTTGTGCCCTGCATTGCCAAGTTAGACTCTGGTTTGCCGCGACCACACTCGGGACAAGTGGTTGTAGACATTGCGTGTGTGTAATATGAAAGCAGACAGACAGACACAGAACCTGCGTACTGTGCATGTTGCTGAGGTGTGCTGGGGAATGTGCCCTGCAAGCATGAGCATACCCTGCAGACAATGGTATATGCTGTATACAGTAGATATGTGTGTTCTGCTCAAGATCTAATCTACAGTGGTCTGCCAGGTTGTAAAATGCCATGTGGGCTGCAATGCCGGACCAACAGCAGGCACATGCAAGTCTGTATCAAC
The DNA here is from genome assembly GCF_900964775.1 of Scleropages formosus. NCBI lineage: Eukaryota > Metazoa > Chordata > Actinopteri > Osteoglossiformes > Osteoglossidae > Scleropages > Scleropages formosus. Next base: position 23,217,872 of record NC_041818.1, read on the forward strand.
CACAACAGCCAGTGGAGGGAAGACCACACACACAGCACAAGCATCGGCTGCATTACAGATTCACTGAAATATGCATTAGCACATACTACAAATACACAAATCTGATTCTTCAAGGACAGAGAATTTAAGTTAAAATGTGCGACAGTAGTGAACTATTAAGACTTCATTTTCAAGTGTGGCTCATTCCACCACAGTAAACTGGTGTGTAGAAAAAGGATAGTATACGCTGACTTGCGGAAGTACTTAAGCTTTTCAACAACAGCCACGCATGGTTAGCTGCCAACGCACCAAATCGACAGTCACAACAACCACTCACCTGGACCAGGAATATGATCAAGAAGTAGAAGTTGGCGATTCTCCTGAACTGTTCAAACAGGTTCTTTGGTAGGAAGTTCCACACTGTGTACTGCAAACAAATGGACCGACGAGTCAGTATCTTAAGTGCCTCATCATTCACAGTATAATTATCATTATGTAGCTCACCTCTTCTCCAAAGTCAATTCCTATGTTAGTTTTGTACACTAATCAACCTAATTACCCCATTCAAGCAGTTGGATAATTTTTTACTGGGGCAGTTTCAGGGTAAGTACCATGCTCATTGGCAGTAAGCATTTAAACTGGGAACTTTCAGATTGAAAAGGAATGGTTTTAACCACTATGCCATCTGCGGACCCATACTCTACAGGTTTTTTTAGGTTTGACTCAAAGAAACTGGTGTCACAGTTCCTCCTAAAACATACAATAAAACATTCTCCCCTAGGACCTGAACCTATAACCTTTGATCACAAGCACTGCACTACCAGCTACCCCAAATATTTATATCATGTAGCTGAATGGTACTCCTCTCAGACTTGATTTTCTACTTGTGATATTAATATGTTGGATACCAAGGACCAAGGTCACGATCTGAATTACCCAGAGTCCCCTTAACTGAGTTGGGAAGGGGGGCAGGGGAGGGTGATAAATGGCAGTCAGGGAAGTGAGCAGGGGGCTTAGGGAATGTAAACAACCAAAAAAAAAAAAAAAAAACTGAGGGTAATTAAGGCATGTTTACACTGTAAAGCTTAAGTGGAAACAACTCTCTAACCTTAAAGGACTGGCTGAACCACTCTGACATTTTGCAGAGGAAAAAAATGGAAGGAACTAGAGTAACATCACAGAGAGGGTGGGGAAGGGACAAGATAAATAAGTATAGACTGTCTCTGCTTGGAAGTGAAAGGAAAAAGAGAAATAGTCTTCTGGAAAAAAAAAAAAGGTATAACTGAGTAAGCAGGAGTTCAGCAGGTACTAGGGACAGAAGAATGACAGAATTTAGTCTTGCAGCTAACCCTAACCCTACCAATGAACTAAACTTAAGTGTCTTGTACGTCACCCGCTGGGCAGGCTTGAAATTTGGTTCAGAACAACAGGCTTGAAGGGCCCCTACCTTGGATGACACGATCCTGTTGTCACAGAATTTAGGCGGGACAAAGGCCTGCGTGGAGGGGCAGGGCTGGTGTCCCACGTAGACTGTCCTACTATCAACACGTCTCTCGTCTCCCCCAAACTGCAGACAGAGGGACAATGACAGGAGTTACAGTATGATCATCACGAAACAGACCCTTAAGATCAAGCCCAAGATACTCAGGGGTACAGAACTGAGAAGGCTGAAAAGTGCTGACCAACATGTCACTGCTGATCCATCTGTGAGATAAGAGGCTAAAAACATGCACATGCATCTCTCAGTGTGAGTGCTCACACATACACCCACACAAGTGCACAAACCGTCCTCAGAAGTGTGATTAACTCAGTCCGTGCTTGGGCTCATTTATTAGCTTCTGTTCTTAACTGCCCAAAATCTTACGTTGGCCAAAAGGACACTGATAAACCAAGTATATTTTGATGAGTCCAGACAATAGATGTGCTAAGGGTGGATGGGGTCAACTAACTTTAGGAGAATTAACCACCTCCCTTTAACAACTGCATAGCAAAAACTGGTTTAAGGCCACCATTAGACCAGACAAAACCAGAACCCTCCACAGTAATGCCAGTCACATGATTGCACATGGAGATGTAGCTATGGCACGTTTTTAACAGCCTATTACCCCATCCCATCAATGCTGACCCCTAACATTAACAGTGGGGACTCATAAGACTGGAAGCGATCAGCTGTTAAAGCTCTGTCAGTAAACCCCACCATACTCTCATTTGGCTTCAGCTATCCCTGCTTTCCACACCCCCAGCCCCAGTATTCCCAGTCACAGCTGCATGATTGTGACAGGAGGTATGAATAATTCAAAAGGACTGGGATTGGGAAGGAATCAGAGTCTGGCATGCCATCCAGTTCCATCTGAGCTCAGTCAGTTCCACAAGCAGTAACTGGGGGCTTGGCAAGCACACAGACACTGGGACAGACAGACAGGCATCAGGTGCAGGGAAGGAGAAGGGACCTGAACATTAGTAAAGGGAAAAAGGAGATGAGAACTGCCAAACATATAACAAAATGCAAGAAAGAAGAAACCTTGTATAATTCTGACAAAAGTGCACATAGATGTGAGTACATCTACTCCACTGAAAGATATGGAAACCATAACACAGCTCTCAAGCAAACAAACTTGCCATGAAAGATCTGAAAAAGGTCCTCTAGTATGCCCATGTGCCCACAAAAAGAAAACTTTCAACCAATATTTTCTATAACACTATACTGAAATGAAAGCTGAACATCCATAAAGCAGGAGAGGAAAAACATGGACTCCTTTGAACTGTGCTGTTGGAGAAGACTTGAAGGATGCCATGGACAACCAGGGATAACATACAGATGGATGTTTTATCAAATGAACCACAAACTCTCACCGGAAGCATTAATGATGACTGAGGTTATACTTTGGACATGTCAAAAGTTGAAGGAAAAAAGGGATGACCAGCAACCAGATTTATAGATTAAGTCACAAGGACTATAGAAACACTGCTTTCAAGAGAGGACAAGTGGAGAACAGAACAATTAAGAGCAATTCTAGAGAGGTGGTCACCAGCAGTCAAACTCAAATACAACGCTAAATCTATGTCATGAACAACCTCCAATACTCCCATAGTTCTGAAGTAATCTAATCATTTTCTTACACCTTAATGTGCATAGGATTTAGAATTACTCAACTATAACAAACTCATTAAAACTTAATGCTGAGAATTTGACTCAATCTGTAGCTGGGAGTTAAAATAATGTTCAAAGAGGGCTGCTGGATGACCCCTGTAGTGACAAAGTCTGACTGGGTCAGCAGGGTGAACGATAAATAGAAAACATACTGTAGGTAAGAGGTAAGGACAAAGATTTAAGCCAATTCCTTCCTCAACTTTACAGCGCCAGAAATAGGTGTTCTGTGTCAAACGGCAAGGCCATCTGTGGGTTTACACAACTCAGAGCCTCAGTTTCTTCAATAAATAACCACCAGCTTGACAGCATAACAGGTCAAACTGGAAAGGCCACCAGAAGGTTGTTGACCTGGCATGCTTGGCAGGAACACATCCAATGGCCACAGAGAAGGGTTCCATGGTCTCTTTAAAAGGACACAGAATCGTCCCATTTGCCCCTCAAGCCACTCAAATCATCAAAAAGGATATAAAAAATGAATGTCTTCCAAAAATCTGACTGATGAAAGCACGCTCATTAGGTGAACACAGCTCAGTGTGGACTGTGCACAAACTGAATACATTTAAATGTCTTAACACAGCTGAAACAGTGCTCCTACATGTATGAAAAAAATATCTGAGCCCTACTGGGGTGGACCATCTTTCCCATTACCTCATGATCCTCGCCATCACCCTTCCCTTCTAGTTTTCAGTTTCTTCGAGTCAATACTCAGAGGGACAGCAAAGCAATGCTGCATGCTCTAGGGTAATGTTCTTCAGGGTATGTAAAGGTCTCTGCAGTCTTCAGGTATAATAGGGTGGTGGTGGACAGTTGTAGGATATTTTCTTCATACTATTGAGACCTTGGGAAAGATCATCTTGAGGAGCTGAAGGATATAAGCAGCTGTACTGCACAGCCATGGTATTGGGAGGGAAATTCACAGAGCCGCACTTAACAGGAATTGTAGCGGAATGCCGGCTGGTTTCAACCATTCTTTGCGACCGCAGATGTCATCATGCAACAGCCACTGCAAAAACCGAAAGCCTCAGTGACGAGACTAAGAGGAAAGATCTTTATTATACAAGCATTTAAGTGAAAGAGCCCATTACTCCAGAGAACTTCAAAACACACAGCTGAGGATGTGTGAAATAAGTGAATCAAAGATGGGGGGAATTAAATCTATCTTAATGAAAACAATCTGCTCAGCGCACAGCAGGATCGATAGCATGAACACAGAGTACTCCATCACCAAAATAAATCTAAATTAATGGCATATTAAAGTTTCATTTTAAAACATCATGATATTAGATCAGGCATGAATTATTGAATTATTCTTACAGTGTGGAGGGAAAAAAATGGCACAGCTCCCAATGCATCAGACAGAAAGCGACCGTATCTTGGCGCGGTGGTCGGCCATCTTGCCCCGCTTTGCCGTGGCAATCAGTCTGGGGTTGTGCCATGCCTCTGTCTTACATTTACATTTATTCATTCAACCAACATTCTCATCCATTAGCAAACACCCTTACCCATTAGCTGACGCTCCTATCCACACAAATGACTTTTTAATTGCACAGCAAAAGCTTTTATATCAAATAACTCGCTTAGCCTTCAGTTCTGCCTGAAGGTTTAGCAGAGGCCAGGCCAGTGAAGTATCGTGTTCAACGGTACAGCAGCAGTGCCCTCCTGAGAGGTAGACTTTATTCTTTTCACTGCTGTGTGACACTCAGGTAGCTGGACCACACTGCTGGGAGCTGGACTCCAGAGCAAAGGTATTCCTATCTCAAAGGACCGAAGGATCAGCATCTTTCGAGGGTGGGGTGGATATACAGGAGTTTCAATGGGGCTGCAACAGCAGTGTCACTGACCGAAGCACAATGGCACACTTTGGTCAAGGATGGCAGTTAGCAGTGAAGCAAACTTGGCAAAGAGGTTTTTGAAACTTTTTTTTGCAGAGTAGACGGGTTCTGCAGAATCCATCTTTGGAGCACTGAACGTCCACTATGCAGAGGACAACCTGGTGAAATAGGGTCCTGCTCTGGTTACAATTTGACCAGAAGCTACACAGACCAAAGTACGCATGGCGATAAGCTGCAGGAAAAAGGTCAGGGTCCCACACACACAGAAAGCCCACAACAAAGTACATTTAAGCTGGGGGTTTTCCATTACCCTCTACTCACTTTGAAGAAATATTATCTTACTGTGTTCCACTTTTACCCATTTACATTTATTCATTTAGCTGATGCTTTTCTCCAAAGCAACTTACAATGTTAAGGTTACAATTATTTACCCATTTATACAGCTGGGTAATTTTACCAGAGCAATTCAGGGTAAGTACCTTGATCAAGGGTACTACAGCTGGAGGTGAGGCTCAAACCTGCAACCTTTGGGTCCAAAGTCAGTCACTCTAACCACTACGCTACCAGCTTTCCCCTAATACAACTGTTTACCTTCCTGTAAATAAATCTGGGTTCTTCGGAAAGCCAGATTCTCAGAACGGAGGGCTTATCACCAGCACGTCTGAGTGAAGAGAAACCAGTGTAGTTTATCAGGCCCTTCTGCCCCATGTCCATGTCACCTGCCTAGACTTGTGCTGAGCCACATTAGCCCTGGCCCCTTCAAAAACCCACTTTCACTTGGCATGAGGCCACCTTTTGCCAAGCTGTAGTACCAGGGGATGTTATTTGTGCTCCATTATTTGTTAAACACACCCTTTTAAGCCACATATTCCCACACACTTCAAAACTTTACACTTCAGCTGTTTATACTGTCAGATGCCTTTATAAGCCCTCGTATTTTGCTCAGGGTCATTTAACACTTTGGTCTTGTTCCTTAACAGTTATGTCCTCTATTACCCAGAAAGTGGCACTACACTCTAAACGGATGAGGTAAGACACACTCCACCCCAAATGCCCCCTCTCCCAAAACAGAACAGGAAGCACAAATCTATCGCAGATGCACCTCAACTGTCCCGCTAAGAAAACAACGTCAAGCTATCAGCTCCTTAAAAACTACAGAAGTGAGAAATATTTAAAAGTTGCTGGCACCCGAGTTATCTGTATTCGCATGACCCACATTGTCAGGGCAACAAAGCAAGGACTTCAAGTGCATCTCTCGAAGCAAAGCACAATGTGGGCAGGGATTATAACCAAAACACCCAGAAAAGTTTGAATGGGAGCCATGAGGGCAGGTGGCTGATTTGCCTACAGGTTAGAGGTAGCACCATAGTCTAGGGAATCAGAGCAGAACTTTGTGTTCCACCACCTTCCTGATGACAGCAAAGGATGAGGATAAAGATAAGACAGTGCCCTGAAGTCAGGTGTCACCAGTGCCGGAAGTAGTATACCGTTGATGTAACGAACTCTTTATATTGTTCTTTGAGTTGTACATTGCCTTGGAGAAAAGCATCTGCTAAATGAATGAATGTAAACAGAGACAAAAATACAAGTGCCGCACTGACATATAGCTTCCTACAACAGACACACTGATACCTGCCCAGGGTTTGACCGCAATCCCAAACCCTATTATGCAAATTCCTCAAGTTGACCACTGACTTGTTCTAATTTCAACTAACAGTTTTCATCACTTTAATAAAAGGTGTTGGCATCACCATCACTCATGCAAGACATAAAAATGGCATTCTTAGCAACCCATGGCACCACAGAGGCTCAGGGGTAGTGCTGGTGCCTGACAGTTTCTGGGCTGTAGGTTAGGATGTGGTTTCAAATCTAGCTCAGTGTGTCTGGAGTTTGGATGTTCTTCCCATGTTCACATGGGTTTCCTCTGGGTACCCTGGTCTCCACCATGAGTCTAATGTCATGTGTTTTGGGTTCAGTGATGACTAAATTGACCTTAGTGTGTGAATACATATATTAAATCACACTACTGTATGGTTGAGCTGGTATTTTGCAAGTAACTTAGCGCCGTGGATCTAACACTGCAAGATATCTTGAATAAAGGTATCAGCTAAATGCCAGATAATGATAATGAACCTCCCAGAAAGAAAGCCTGGTGCACATATCAAAGTCCTCACCATCAATTTTCTATAAAGCACTGGCCTAAACCCTAACCATGCAGAACAAGGGACTCTTCAAAGGTGCCCTACACAGAGCTGGTACATCTCTACCACAGACCCATCAGCCCAGCATACCGACAGGAAGGGGGAGGTGGGGTGACTCAATGACTGGGCCACCTGTCTTTTTTATGTTGTGTTTAAAGAAACGCATCGATCAAAAACGAATTAGTCAGTGAGACAGACCACCAGGATCAGCCTTCGCCTCATCCTGCCACTAAAATCGTTACGGAGCGGCACAAAGGCTGACGGTGCTCTATCGGCCCGGCTCATTTCCTCCCCCCATTAGACACTTCGTGCTCCCTGTCTGAGAACAAACGGCTCCCCAGGAAGCCAGAAGAGAAGCGGGGGGGGGGAGCTTTCAGAGCCCAAACCCAGTACAGTAATCCACCAGCGGTATCAGATCGATACCTGATGGTGCTTTAAACGGTGTGTCAGCACAGAGAGAGAGTGATTACTAATTGCATTTCTTCATTAGTGTGCAGTGATCTGATTAAGAAAGGCCAGAAAGAAATCAATTGTGTTAATTACTGACTAATATGCAGGTAGGGAAAGAGGAAGCTACCTCTGTTGGAGGCAGGGTGAAGAAGAAGCCTCAAAAACCCTTCTGGTATCACAACCATGTCTTTAAAGAGAAAGTGTGTCCAGAAGCACTTACTTCTCCGCAGTGCAGGAAAACTCTAAATAAAAACAAAACAAAAACAAAAGTTTATTTACAACTTCAGTTAAAACAAATTCCCTCACTTCCCGAAGCTATTAACGAGGCTGAACAAGACAGGAAATGACGAAAGCCTACAATAGTCAGAATTTCTGAATTGAGCGTAAGCCAGACTGAGCTGTTCTTGTTTTAAGACTCAAAAAAGCCTGGATGCAGTGGGTTCTAAGTCCTTGTTGGTGAATTGTTCTGACACATGTAGTGGAAGGGTTTAGGTGATGCACCCAGCTGCATAGCTGGAGCAGAGGGCAGCTTTGCAGGTCATAGGGTCACCCTGAAACATACCACCTCTTTACTGCCAGGCTACCAGCCCCAAGCAATAGCATCAATGACTGTGGCAGAGGGAAAACCAGCATGTCCTGAGGATGCCTGCACAGCAACTGCAGCAGCTGCCCTACACTTAGCACCTTGGTCATAAAAACTCGCAGGAGTTCAACACCTTCTAAATATCTTGTTTCTTGTAAATTAATGATGGTAAATTAAAATACTCCCTGCATGTTGAAAGAAAGACTTACAAACTTAAAAGACCAAATAGTTTAAGAGGTCTGAACAAAGACTGTTTGCAATCGCAACTGATAAGACAGCAAGAGTGACACACAAATGCCTTTTCAAACAGTAGAGGATGATTGCCCAATTGAAGATAAGCATTCAGGCCATCAGCGCACCACTCCTCTCTTCATCACTAGCCACACCGAATCAATGGGACATAGCGTACGAGTTCACTTCTTACAATGTTCACTGTCACTTCTTACAGTGTTCAGTTTTATGCTAAACAACCATTATTCACATTTATACAGATGGATAATTTTTTACTTATCAATTCAGGGCAGCAGGAGGGGGGATTTGAACCTGCATTCTTCCAAGTGCAAGGCTGTGGCTCTAGTCATTACACCACATGCTGTCACTTAAGCTAAAAAGAATAATGGTAAGGAATAAAAAATTAATTTAAAAGTTCTGGTTGGAAAGGGAAGATTTCATTATCTACGTGCTCTCAGAGGTCAGATCTAGAAGTGGCCTTCACCACAAGGAAATGGTGGAGTGAGTAAAAAAAAAAAAAAATCCCACTGTCCAGGTGCAGCCGTGTCACTCTGCATCCATGTCCATGACTAATCCAATCCTCCTGCTGTACACCACGGCAACAGGAAAGCTTCCTCAGATTCAAGGACATATTTGCATCTTATGTTGAGGAGCTTAGGGGGAGGAGGGAAAAAAAATGTACGCTGACTCAGGGTGTGTCTGATATCATTATCTTTTGCTATGGGCCTCTAACTGCTATTGAATTAATCATCCCAGGTTACACTTGGGGACGAAAAGCAGCCTGTTCATTTCCTCCTGTAGCTGGAGCTGTGAATAGGCGGCGCTCTCACACTCATGAGAGTGGGGGGGGGGGTACTCTGACATAACTGCAAGATGCAGAGAAAAGGCAAGAAGCTTCCTGGGCATATAGCATCCATACTTGTGGCTTAATGGACTATGAACACTTGTAGGTGCGTGCTTGTGTGTGTGTGTGAATGCCGGTCCCTTTGGGCTGGTTTGTCATACCAGCGTGTCACTTTCACAACAGCACCTGTGTGCGCGTTGATCTGGAGGCTTGTGGGGGGATCCAGAAGGCTTGCATGGAACTTGCGAGAATGCTCCACATTCTGTTGGCATCAGGTGAAGCGGTGAAGAGAGGGGTGTGTGCCATTTCGGAGTGACGCTGGCTCACATACACATGCACACACGTGGGAGCAGAAAAGCCTTTCATCAGCCTCTCGCAGCCTTCTGTGAACGCACAAGGCCAGAGTGGTGCTGGGGAACCTCGGCTCCGGCATCTAAATATACGCATGACGACAGCACAGCCTGAGCAGGGGGGGTGGAGGGTGTCTCTGTGAGGAGAATCCTAAATAAATGAAGCCAGTGAATAATTCACATGTACAAACTGAGAACTCAGCCTGGCTTTCAAATGGAAATGGAAAATCACTGCTGTCTCCATCGCCAGCACGACACCTACCACACTCCCCAAAAACATTGCACATGCCTGCCTACAGCCACTGAGATGACGTGATGGGGTCACATTGTGACAAACACTGTAATGTTCAAAGTGCTCATCTGCTCAACTATATGATCTTGTATGGCTTGCATGGTGGTGTTTCATCCATGGAGGGACCACGGACAGGGAATAAGCACTTCTATCCACAGGACAGCTTGGGGACAAGACAAATGGCAGAGAGCGAGGCAAACATTGCCGCAATCGATACACAGCTCTCCAGATGAAACCAGGCAGATAAATCACACTCAGTGGCTGACCTCTTGCAGGCCTCATCCCCAAGCTGCGCCCCTGCCCTGGCGATGCACACAAAACTTTTGCAGAGGTCAAAGAGCAAAGGAAGGCACAGCCATTCACACTGCCTGGTGTAATATTCCATCATGGGAAAACTGTCAAGAAAAGGACTATTACTGAGCTACGGATGGATTCCAGCAGGTGGCAGAGCAGCTAATGAAGGGGCTGACAAGAAAGCATTTTCAACCAAGAGGACCCCTGCTAAACCTTTCAACAGAGTACTTGTACTGAAATGCACATCTCTCCACAGATCTCAAGCAGGACACAGACATCATGCATGTAGACCACAAACATGGTTTTTTTTAAAGCCATGAGAGACAGCCCCTAAGGCCACGCTGCTGTGCATCAGCCATCAAGCCACCTACTGCAGGGGCGGGGGTTTCATCTGTTTGAGTTAACATCTGAACTTGGCAGCAGGGCGGCAAGCCAGGAGCAAACCAGTCCCCTGAGTCACCCCACCACAGCTACACAAAGTGTCCTATCTCACCAGAGACTGCCCTGCAAACATGGCTTTCACAAGCCACATGCATGACATCTGCTGCCAAGCCCTGAGGAAGAAGTGAGAAAAGCAAAGCATAAATAATGAGGGGCAGCAGGAGACCAAAGGGGTATCCTAGCATGATGTGCAATTAGGGATAGGGGGTAGAGGGACAGCACATCTCCAGCACATGGGAGCCTCTCAAAATGTCAGATGTGACGAGATCAAACTGCTGGGTCTGAATCAACAGGAGCCCAAGGGGTGAAAGAGAGATCACCCACAGAGCAGAGTATGAAACCACTTCAAGGAGTTGAAACCCCACTGAAACTTACTGCTGCTAAGCAAGTTTAACCTCAAACCGGGAAACAAAAAATTACGTAAAAAAAGAAAGGTGAGCACGCATGCGCACATACACACAAGCTATCACATCAAACACTGGTAAAAACCTATTTCTTCAGGTTGAGGGAGCTGCTGTTTCCCATCTCAGTTCTGCTGTCAGATGTCCTCGGGGAAGACAAACTTCAAACGAGCACCATGGTCCTGACGTGGCTCTGAAGAAGTGGCCAGGCTGCGGCAGGTGTGACGTGTCCGTTTTCACAACTGCCTAAAAACACAGCAGTCTGCTGGGTGAGGTGTTGAAGGCAGGTGCAAACCTGGCGTACGAGTGAAAGGGAAACACTTTCCACCTTCCATGAAACAAACACTCCTCATAAAAGTGAAACTAAGGCAAAAGCCAAAAGCCCTTAGAGTGTTCAGAAGAGACAGGAGCTAAGTGTAACACTGATGAATATTTAATAAACAGAGAGAGACTTTTTGGGAAACTCTTTCCTCTGCGATGAAAAATGAAGCAAGAAAGAGGATGCTGGAGGACAAGGGCCTAGCGGTTGGTGAATTAAAATGGCAGGAACTTCCCGCCAGTCATTTCAGAACAATGTGGAATTGCTTAACCGATATCACCAGAAAAACACTTCAGAAAACTGAGGGACAAAGCGTCCTCTAGTACGGCATTTAGAGTGCAAGGAAGCTCATTGGGGCCATGAATGGATTGCCAGAATCTGTGCCCTCACACAACCATCATACCATGCTTCCCTCAGAGATCCCTCTACTGCCACCAAAGAAAGAATACAACTTCACCTGCAACACCTTTTCCACACATTTCCCCAAACACTTCCAGGGCAAACAGCCTTTATAAGCTTAAGAGGACGCTATGAACCCTACAAGATACTACAAGCCTTATGCGCCACACTACCTTTGTCTCCTTGAGTGGAAGAAAGGCATGGTACACCACAGTAACTACATTTAAATGTTATGTATTTAGCTGACAGCAAGTGCTGAAATCTGGAAACTAATTTTAACCTAAGATGGTCTCCTGTTTTTATTTAAGAGAAAGTATAAACATACTTTGAAAGGTTTTGGTGGAGCTGAGTGAAAGTCCAAGAAAGGGATGAGCAAAACAGAACCCATTCAGAGAGCACAGATTTCACACCCATAAAGGCAATGAAAACAAACAAAGTCAGCCCTTAGGAGGAACAAGGAGGCATGTTGAGACAGAAACTACCGAACTGGGCTGACAGGTTCCACCTGAGACAAACCGTCCTATTCTGCTTCATGAGTTAGCGGTCCAAAGTCTCCTGAGAGGCATGACCATTTCTCCAGGGAACAGAGTGTGGAAACAGTTAAGGCTTACCCAGGATAAATGCCAGAAAACACAAACAACTGCTGAGAGAATGTTTAAGGAAGTTCTGCTGTTGTGTTTGACCTGGAGTGAGAACATCCAGTCCTGAGAGACTTGCTGAATTTCCAAAGTAGAACTAAACTTTAAACTCCAAGACTTGGACAACACAAGAACACTGATGTGTGCGCAATGTCCAGATGTCATCCAAGGGGTGATTCCCCGTGAGCAGAAACACCTCATGCAGAAAATGTGATATGAAGTTGGTTATGGTCCTGTTGGATATAGGCCTCAGGGGTGAAATTGTACAAGCACCTCGTAAAGAGCTTTTAAACGAAAAGGACTGATAAACCAGTTATTGAAATCGAAGCCCAAATAAATCAGGTAGTACAACATCTCCCTTCTCACCTCCAGCTCAAAGAAAAAGCTGCACAGCATCCTGGCAAGAAGGGATGTTCGGTTCAGCAGATGGCTGACTATAAATCCAAGATTAATTATTCAATATGCTGGAATGGGTAATTGAGCACAAGCTGCTTCACGGTAACATTACACACTACAGAGTGTTTTAAATTTATGGAGTGAAGGGCAAAGGGCAGAATGTTTTGAGACGGAGGGCTGGAGGAGATCAGTTCTACCCTGAAACAGAGCACCACTCCTCTTAGGTAACTGACATGTACCATCAGTTATGAAACACACACACACACACACACACAACCATACAATTTGTCATGTAGGAGACATGTTCGCAAAAAGAAATCAAATCCAATAACAACGGGTGAGGGTAGAAAAAAAAAACAAAAAAAACTAAATGTCTTATGAGCAGCTCCTAATATGGTCTGCAGATAAACTTATCAGTAAGTGAACCTGAACAGACGAAATGACAGTTCAATACCCAGGCAGCAGCTGCAATGGAGAGCAATTAGTAAATTAAATATTGAGCTCGACCAGGACCTCACGATGGAAAGCTTGGCTGGAAACAGTTTCTGGGGTTTGCGCTGCAGACGACTCTTGCGCTTCACAAGCCCTTCTGCTTCTAAAATTGTATTAAACCAACTGGTGACATGAAACACATGCAGAAAGTTGGTGCTGCAAATAAACTAGATGTGCAAAGGCTCACGCCGCGGTGTGACACGTGTGAGGGCCGTGTGCGCTTTGTGCCAGTGAACCAGGAAGCAATGGCCTTTGCAAGGACGCCCGCTTCTACCGGTGCTCAATTCTAACACTCATCTTCCTTATGGTCTTTGTGGTTATCTGGTAGTAACGGTGTCTGATTTTGTCTGTTGCGATGGTGTTTTTGTTCTAAGAAGTCCCTAAGATAATAGCATGCCACTACTTATAACGGTATCTAAGTTTATTTGAGATGTCCGTGTAATCATGGAGTGAAAGTGTTTAGTTCGTCGGAGCTTTTTTTTTTTTTTAGTTGCAGTGTTCGCAATGGCGCTCCTTTGAGTTTCCAATGGCATCTGCTGGTTTGTAACAGTACGTGTTTGACAAGCGTCCTCATTTCTAAACGCGCCTCCGTGCGAGGCGTCCGTCCGCAATGCCGTTCTGTCTGCAATTCCGCTTTAGTCTGCAACTGTGCGTTGTGCAACGAAGTGCCTGTAATGGTTTGCCTCCCAACTTGGCAAGCGTCCCTGCAGAAAAGGTGCATCATCTTGACCGTACTTTTCGGACAGCCGCAGTGTGTGTTTGCGGCCGAGAGGCGCACTGGAGTTATAACCCTTCAATTTAAAAGTATGGAAAGCAACAGTGCCATGTAGGAAAGTCACCCTCAGCAATCCTCTACTGCAGGTCACACCACCTTTTACTGTATAAGCAGCATGTACTGCTACACAAAGACTCAATAAATACCAACATCTGTTACTCTATTATTTCACATACTAATACATTCACATGTTCTTTACTACATTACAGTACAAAGTTATACATGTTGCTATATGTAAATACCCATTACCCTCTGCTTCTGTACGTTAATATGTTATGTTTATGCTAATTTATATTAATTGTGTGGCCACGAGCGCAGCTCCTGCAGTCTGTGGAACATACTGCGGAGAGAGAGCTGCCTATTCTGTATCTTTCTCTCTCTCTCTCTCCCTCTCGCGCGCGCGCACACACACACACACACACACACACACACACACACACACACACACACACACACACTCTCATTCTCTACGACTACTAGTACGTACGTACCAGGCGGTTAAGTCCCCTCCGCAGCATGTCGCCCCGTCCTCTTTCCTCTCCTCCGTCTTCTTTGGCGTGAAGAGACACACACACAGTGACACACACACGCTGACTGTCCAGCCGCAGCTGCTTCTTTCTGACCCGTTCAACGTTGCGTTACACCCCCGCCACCCCGCCGCGTAACTTTTGCATCAGTTCATAACGGCACTGTTGGTGCATAAACTAAACTAGGCTCGAGAAGATTCCTGCTTTTCCCTCCTCAGCTCCGTTCCCGCCTGAAGCGCCGCTACACCGCTGTGCCGATGTCCGCGCGCAGCCCGCCTCCGCCTCACATTTCCGCGCGCTGGCTGGCTGAGTACCGAGCACCAAGTACCGAATACCGTCGAGTTCCGGTGCGCTGCTCGGCTAGCCTTCCCTCCCGCCACACGGTTGTACAACCGCTCGGGGCATGATCTCAGCCCTGTCTCCCGCGTGTCCACTCCGCTGTCAGGGCGCCCCGTAAACGCGCAACCCCCCACACAGCATTAATGACTGGCTAGTGCAAAGTGCGCTTAACCGCGGACCCCAGTTCACAACGCGTACACCTCCCAACACCCCTGCGCTGCCTGTCAAAACCACCCGACTCTGCCCCCTCGCTGCTGAGCACTTCCCTCTTCAGAGGCTCCGCCCCGCAAGGTACGGAAGCAGGAACTGGAGAGGGGGGGCATTGTGGGAATTGTAGTTTCAACAATGTCCGTGGCGCGCTGTTGTAGTTTTTCCATAGTGCTCATTCAATTCGAAGTGTGTGTTGTGAAAGCTTGAAATAAAACTGGAAGGCCATCTTGATATGACTTTGTTGAAACAGTAGTCTGACTTTGTTTGTCTTACTACCTACACTATCATTAACAGGACAAACATCAGTGACATCCTTCTAAAGACCACATGAGACTGAATATTACTGCACCATTAATTATTTCCCACACACCTCTCACAGCACTGTCCATGCAGATATCTGATTTCAGTTAGTTAAAAAATCTCAAAGTGGGCATTTGTTTGGAAAAGAGAAACTAAATTAAAGCCAGGCTTGCCCTGTATTTTATTGCTTCCAGTATGTTCATAATAAACATAATACAAAGCAGTGCTTCTCAATGACACTTTTTCCTCCCATAATTGCTCAGCTACATCTCTCTTTGAAATATTTTCCTAGGGTATTGTCAATATGTCTTTTTCTACTGCATCGTAAAGCTAAAGTGTGCTTTCAATCATTCACCTCCTGGTGCAAAATAACAATAATTTATAATATATACTATTATATGTACTGTATAAGTAAAGTTGAGTTTTACAGAAAAAAAGTAGGCCTTCTAATTTTTGAAAACACCTAATTTCAGTGTATGAGAAAGTGCTGTGGCTCCTCTCATAGGCTTGTTTTTCTGTGTGCTTTACTATCTGCTTTGTGCTACTTTTATATTTACCACAAGCCTTTTTTCACAGAGGTTTAAATACAGACGAATTGTTATGCACCATAACACAATTTCACTGGTGACCATCGCCCAGAAACTGTCATTAAAAAAGAGACTGAGTAAACTAAAGATGTCCAGCTTCATTCATGAGTGGTACATCATAAGTGTTTATTATGTGTCCTGGGAGGTGGAGGAACACATTCACGTACCAGGGGTCTTCCTCCTGGACCCCCTCAGCTTCCAACAAGTGACAGCTGGAAGTCTGCCGGGCTCAATATTTTCATCATTGCTATAAATCTCATGTTTGCCAGAGAGACTCTAGGAAAAATAAGCTGAGAAATCACCCACTCAGAACAGGTCAGGTGATTAGCCAATTTGTTTTGCATTCTGTCCACATCCCACTCATATTTTTAGTATTTGCTCATCAATATCATGTATTCTTTAAGGTGATGCTTTTCTCCAAAGCAAATTACTTTGATTTAACCATTTATACAGCTGGGTAATTTTACTTGTGCAGTTTAGGGTATATACCATGCTAAAGGGTACTACAGCTTGAACTCTAACCACTCTACTACCAGCTGCCCCACACACACACACACACACACACACACACGCAGTGGCTGAAGCAACTTGTCCCGAGAGGGGTTGCAACAAACAAGAGCCTAACCCGGCAACACAGGGCAAAAGGCTCGAGAGGGAGGGGACACACCCAGGGCAGGACGCCAGTCTGTCGCAAGGCACCCCAAGCAGGACTCGAACCCCAGACCCGCCAGAGAGCAGGACCCGGCCAAACCCGCTGCAGTACCGTGCCCCCTTACCAGCTGCCTCAATACAACAAATTTTTCCCAAATTATGCAAATTTCTTGAATGTCTCAAATTATTCAGTCAGCGTTCCTGTGCTATCAGTCTTCACTGACGCAGGAAACATAACTGAAGAGGGTGAAAAATGAAATTGTAAATTGAAATCCCTTCATTGAAAAATCATGGACGTTTAGCGCCACCTTGTGGTCACTTGATGAATTTATTGTTTGTTTTTGGGGAACACATTGTCACCAAGAGTCCGCATTGACTCAGTGACACTTAGTAACATCAGAATAACATCAAGAGAACACTTAAAGGATTTATTAATATAACAGATGAACAGGAGACTGTTTTCGTCGTCAGGAAATCTCCTTAATGAAATCTCAGCTCCCATTGAGAAGACATGGACTGGTTCAATTAACTGGATTTTACAAATGACTCCATTGCTTATCCCTGAGTTCTCAGCTGTGAAATTGGAAAAAAGACTTCATTTGACACCAAAGCCATAACGGACCAACTTTCTTGTAGTTTTCTCATTCCATATACCAGAAACACAGTAGATTACAATCAATGCATCAAGTTAAATATAACATTACATATTCTGTTTTCCTGTTCAGTGGCACTTTGTTGTTCAGGTGGCGAGAAATGTATTTTAAATTCATATATGCCCATATTTATCTGTTATACACTATTGCCAGGGTGGTACAGTAGAGCAGCATGTAGCGCTGGTGCCTCACCGGCCCTGGGCTGTGGAAATGGGTTCGAATCCCTCTGAACCGAATCGTATGTTTCTCTGAGTTGTGGTTTCCTCCGAGAGTCCAAACATGTTCTTTACGTGAATATGTGACTCCATATAACTGTAATTTTTATGAGTCGAATTGATCAGACTAGGATCCTGTCCAGGGTGTCCCCCCTGCCTCCGTCTAGGATGGCCTCCAGACCACCATAACCCTGCACTGGATGAGTTCATCAACAATGGATGGATACTTTATTTCTTTTGATAGACAAAAAAAGGGAATGCACTGCTTTTAAGGTTATATAGAAATATATTCTATATGTACAGTAATATAGAATAATCAGTCTTCACTTATAGAATAAACACAAAAATTAACAGAGTGAAAAAAATGGACCTGCACGACACTGTCATGCTTGTGCACCTCCTGAGTTTATTTTAGAGCGCAGTGCTCACTTACGGCCACACGGTGGCAGTATTGTGGCAATAATAATGAAATTAGGTTATTGCTTCTGAGACAATCAGAAATAGAATATATTTCTATATAATCTTAAAAACAGTTCTTTACAGGATTTGATCTGTGTCAATAATATAGAGGTACTCGCTGCTCCTTTTTTATTCCACTTAGGTAAAAGAGTCTCCCTATCAATTCTAAACTTGTGCTTGTAACTTTTTTGCACTTATGGTTTTTTGACAATATGACAATATTTAGCTAAAAGTGAGTCCTCAGTTTTAAAGTTTCTAGTAAGTGTTCAGTACACTGTATAAGTACTGCACCTAATAAAACAAGAATTCAGCAAGTATGGAACTGACGCGTGAAATTCATATTTATGTAATGTTGTGAAATTAACAATCTAAAATTAAATATTACGACATTAATACTTATGTCCACACGGTGGCAGTGTAGCCACAAAAAAATAATGAAGCGCAGTTTCGAATTTCCAAAGATTCCAAATCCCCCGGGATGTTACAGTCTGCAGTTACTTATGAGGTGATGACCTGTGAGACATGAATTTTATATAGAAATTTTAAATAAAAAACAAATAGTTTTAACAAATCACGGAAACACATTTATCTGAACAAATAGCTGACATGATTTCATACTTTTTTTACATTTATTTATCAGACGCTTTTATCCAAAGCTACTCCCAACGAAGTCCGGTGTTATCGGCCCACACACCTTTCACCAAGGTAACTTACACTGCTAGATACACTACTTACTCCAGGTCACTCATCCATGCATCAGTGGAACACACACTCTCTCTCTCTCTCTCTGTCACTCACACACTATGAGGGAACCTGAACTGCATATGTTTGGACTGTGGGAGGAAACCAGAGCACCCAGAGGCAACCCACACAGACAACATGCAAGCTGCACACCAACTGAGCAGGGCTCGAACCCAAGTCCTTTTGCACCACCCAGGTGCTGTGAGACAGCAGAGCTACTCATTGTACCACCATACCATCCTGGGTGTACAGCTATAGCTTTTCTGTAACTTTTTAGCCTCCAACTTTTTTGGTCACATGTGCCCTTAGACCACTGTTCCAAACTCCTAACTTTTGTAAATTTACATTGAATCTTTTATCAATGTCTAATTAAAAGTAATTTACAAATATACAGTATGTACACATTTATTTAGTTTAATGATCTAGCTGATAATGTTCAAATACGTTGGGCAGATAAACTACTGGAAATAAATAGGAGGGATTTAGTGATTGAGGCAATAGCCTTGTAATCGGAGGGTCCTGGGTTTGAATCCCACTCATGCTATTTTTTACTTTAACTAACGTACTGTGAATAGGTACAGTAAAAAATACCTATCTGTATACATTGGTAAATCATTGACAAATTGTTGTGATGAATGTATTCTGATGTCTTATGAAAGGCAGCACGGTGGCACAGCGAGTAGTGCTACCGTCTCACAGTGCCTGGGTGGTGCGAGAGAACGTGGCTTTGGGCAATTTGGGAATGAGACCACACACAGATAGTGTTCCACACACCAGCCATATCACAACTTTTTTATACTTTTTTCCAAAGCTATTTACAGTGTTGATCTACATGTAGGTTATTTACCCCTTTATACATCCAGGTAATTTTACTGGGGCAATTTAGAGCAGGTACCTTGCTCAAGGGTGCTACAGCTGGAGGTGGGATTCAAGCCTACAGCCTTAGGGTCCAAAGGCAGCAGCTCTAAACACTAATGCAATCGGCTCCCCCCTCTTCACACATCCTCCAAGTGCACCGATTTTAGTTATGGTTGCTATGATGGCCCAGTGCCAGTTGTTGGCTCCCATGCCTGTAGTGTGTGTGTGTGTGTGTGTGTGAGTGAGTGAAGAGTGTGATTGCTCTGTGATGGACTGTCATTCTGTCCAGAGTGTACCCTGCCTCAAACCCTACGCTTCTGCGATAAACTCTGGGCCACCACCTCCATGCACCCGACTGTCACGTCCACACCCGCAACTCAACTGACAGCATCCGACTCTGCTCCAGCACCTGATTAACTGGTAACCCTTTAAAAGACCCTCCTCGGCTCCCATACCTTTGCGGAATCTCGTCAGAGACAACCGCCGTCCTTCGTGACGTCCAGAGCACACTCAACCTGTTCTCAGTTCTCGTCCTGCGGTTTTCGTCCCTTCGCCTTGTTTCCCGTCCACGGATCTTCGTTTCAACGCCGATCGACCCACCATTCGCCTATCCCCGACCCCGAGAACTCGCCCAATCCCCTGAATCCAGATGAACAACTCCGCGCTTGGGTCCTGCCGTCCCGGTTCTCTCGGCCGCCCGCGACACCGACAAGTAGTTCTTGATAATAAACGGATGACTGGATCACATTTAATTTAGTTATTTACTTCAGCAAAATCACTCAGTCCCTTATTCATTACAAACAGAGCCGATTCAAGACCCTACAAGATGACAAACATATCGGTCATACAGCACCTTTCTGCGAGCCTGTGGAGACTGAGCAGGATTGTGGTCGGAAGCACAACGAGAGCGACGATGCAAAACACTCCATACTTGTTCCGTGAAACGGAAGTGGCGTCTGGCGTTGGCACGAGGGTTCGACAGCGAGCGGGAAGGCAGAGAGATTCCCATCACCGCGAGCCCTCGTTCCAGGAACTCGTCTGACAGGCCCGTCCGCAGCCACACGTTGTTCTTCAGTACCTACAGTTATGTCACTGCAGTAATAAAGGTATAATATTGTCTTATGGAATTCCTACCGCGTTAATCAATGTAATTGATCAATTTTGAAATGATTACCTTCCCGCAGTTGAGCTGAAACGTTAGGTTTGTAAATTACGTGTTTACCCATTTATACAACTGGGTCATTTTTACTGCATCACTTGAGGGTAAGTACCTCGATTAGGGGTATTTCAGCATTCGAACCCTGGTTCGTCGACCGCAAGGGGACACTTCTGTTCACAGCACTGCGTGTGGAGCGTTAAGTCGATAACTTTTGTATATCACAGGCATCACAGCTGTACTTTGGACTCTTGTGATATTTCCAGTGTTGGATTTTTTTTCCACCGTTCTTTGAACGCTTTGTTTTCGTACCTTCGCCCTGGCAGCGGACAGGGAGCAACAGCCGTCCTGCCGCGTCAACTACGACTGACCGTGCAAGTGTTTCGAACCCCCGGTGGAGGCCACAGCGGCGTAACTGCGCTTATCCTGCCGAGATCCAGCCATTCACTCTTGTCCACTGTAGAGGACATGTATGTTTATAGAGTAGCACTGCTGTCTCACGGTCCCTGGGTGGTGTGAGAGGACGTGGGTTCGATCCCAGCTCAGTCTGTATGGAGTTTGCATGTTCTCCCTTTGTGCAGGCTTCTTGCAGGTGCTCTGGTTTCCTCCCACAGTCCAAAGACATGCTGTTCAGGTTCACTTGCGTGTGAGTGACAGAGAGAGTGTGTTCCACTGATGTATGGATGAGTGACCCAGTGTAAGTAGTGTATCTAGCAGTGTAAGTTATCGTGGTGAATAAGGTGTGTAGCCTGATAACACTACATAAAGTTCATTGGAAGTCACTTTGGAGAAAAGAGTCTGCTAAATAAATAAATGTAGATGTTTAAGTGCACCTCCAAAGTTGTTCCTGCTATACTTCTGTCTCTGACATTATATGTGTCTATGCACATATCCGTAAGTGGGGCTCGGAAGCTTCCTAGGAATCCGAAACGTACCTAAAGAAAACCCCTTTCTCTTGGTCTCGGACGTCATTTAAAATATGGGGTCAATTTTTTTCTGGCACTTGGTGAAAACGGCCTTTTGGGGTTAGAGAGGAAGCAGCCGTCGTCCGTCATCGCGGGGTCGTCGTCCGCCGCCGCGACGCATCCTGAGCCGTGAGCGCGTCCCCCGGCCCCTGCGGTCAGCGCTTTGCGGGACAGTGACCGCAGCCTGCGTGCCTTCACCCCACCTGCCCCCTCCGTCCTCCTTAACGTCCAGCCCACCACCTTGGAATCCCCAACCGACACTCCCTAGGGTGGAGCCCAGGGGGAAGTTGAGAAACTTTCTCCAGCCATCTGTCCCAGAACATCCCCCCCCCCCCCCCCCCGTGGCCCCCATCCCCTCGATGCCCCCTTCCCACGCTGCCCCTTTGTGAGCAGTTCCTGTCCCAGGACAGGGCGGGGTGTGAGCGGCGGCTGGGGGTGGCCGTGGGTGCTTTCACTGGCACCTGCAGGGAGGACAAAGAGCCCAGGGTGCAGACCTCGGTGACTGATTGGGGCTTTGTGCACTGAGGCGAGAGGCTGTGTGTGCGTGCGTGTGTGTGAGAAAGTGAAAACGTGTGTCTGCGTCTCCGCACGTCACTGAAAGTGCTAGTGCGTGGTGATGCGAGTGCAACGACGGGGACATTCGGAGCAAAGCGCCCCCACGAGTACAGTTACACCCCTGAAACAGGCATAGGAACATGACACACATCCGATTTCCAGCTTTTGTAAAGACACTAAAGGAACTGAAAGCACCAAAACTGTCGTAGGACTCATTTCTTTAACCGGAAGTTGAAGTGACGTCCCTGTGATGTAAAGTGTAAAATAAGGGGTGTGAAAGTGTGTGTTTTTGGGCCGAGTGGATAAGTGAGTGTGTTTGTTCTGCCGTGCGCGTCATATCACATCGTATAAATCTGGGTGGATGTGCAGCCGTGTTTGGGTAGGACTGTAAGTGCTCTGTGTGTGTGTGTGAGTTCAGCCAGGAGGACCGCTTCAGGGCTGGCCGGGACGGGAACGTGGGAGTGGCCCGGTTGTCCCTCCGTTACCGCGGTCCATGTGAACTCGCAGAGACCGACGGCTTTTGTGGGCAGCATCTCCGCACAATGGTGTCACTTTAATGGGCGGCGAAGCCGGAGCGGAGATTTGTGGAAGGAGTCGGGGGGTGGGGTGGGGTGGGGAAGGGGGTGATGGATGGTTTGTTGTGGGGGGCGCCGGAGGGATGAGCGGGTTGGCCGCAGGGGGTGCTTTACAGCTCCTTTTCGTGCCTCATTCAGCGCTGTGATCGGCGCTCATTGAAAGCGCCCAGCGCTGGAATGCCGCGCCGCCAATTAGAGTGTGTAAGAGTGTGTAAGAGTGTGTTAGCGGACAGCGCGGCGCACAAGAAGAGGAGAATGGCCTCTCCCCGGCTCGGCCTGCGGGACAACACGGGCCCGCTATGGGAGGTGTCAGCTCCACAAAGCCTTTTTTGTGGTCCTCCCCATTACAGCACGGCCGCAATATGTAAGGTGGGGATCCTTTTCATTCAAATTAAGTGGAAAAACCACTAAATCCTATTTTTATTCAGCTGAAATAATGCTGTTACACTCTATGAAGCTCTCCAACTATTATTTGAGGCATAAAATCTGGCCCTCTCTCTTTGCCACGCTCTTTGTTTCGGCTCATTATACGTACTTGATAGCTGGCTGGCAAAGAGAGCTTGTTAAAGGGAGCTGCTTTCGGCCTCGGCGGCGGCGGCGGCGTCGGCGGCATCGCTTGTGATCGAGCATTAGGAGGTCAGTGGTTTTGGGTTCGGAGCCTTTCCTCCCCAGAGCGTGCGGGCGTGCGTTGAAACCGAGGCGCGTGATCCGTGATCGAGCGTGGGCATCGGCGGTGTTGCCCGATCCTGGAGCAAAGCATCATGGGTACTGAGCTCCTCTGCAGCGCCGTGGCTTTGGGTATGGAGGGAGAAGAGAAGGTCACGATGAAACATCATTTACTTTAACTTTACTGCAGGTGGACAGGTCCTCCACAATATGGAATTACAGGCGGGAGTGGAGTAGTTAGAGCTGCTGCCTTCTAACCCAAAGGTTGCAGGGTCAAATCCCATCTCCAGCTAATATACCTTCAAACAAGGCACTTACCCTAAATTGCTCTAGTTAAATTACCCACCTGTATCAACAGGTAAATAATTCTAAGTTGCTTTGCAGAAAACCATCAGCTACATTAATAAATGTAAAAAGGGAATATTGCTAGCAAGGTAGATGTGGCCAAAGGTGCACGTGAACCCAAAATCCACATTGGTGGAGGTGACTTGAAGAAAACAGAAGTGTTGAAGATGGTGTTTGAACGAATCTGACACAGAGATTAACTATAAATGGTCCCATTCTTCACCTCCAGGCCTGTTAAATATGCATGACTTCAAGCCCGTGTGAACCCGAGACTCCTGTTGCTGTTCCCATGTGCGCCTCTTGTGGGTCCAACTTCACTCCTGATGTAGCGGGAAACAGCATGGTTCTTCCTCAGGACACAAAACCCAGCAAAGAAGGGATTTGTGTCTCAAAGAGAAAATATAATAATAATATTTCCATGATGCTTTTCTCCAAAGCAGCCTAGAATGCTAGGTTTATATTCTAAGTTACTTACGATGATTTACCCAGTTAAGGACTGTAGTTGGGCAGTTGTCTCCCTGCAATGGATTGGAGTGCTGCCCACGGGGAACCCCTCCTCAGCCCTGCGCCCGGTGATTCCGGGGTAGGCTCCGGCCCTCCACGACCCTGACCAGGACATGCGGTTAATGAAAACGGACGGATGGGTAATTTTTACTTCTGTAGTCTGGTTTAAGTGTCTTGCTCAAGGAAGCGGCTGGTAGTATAGTAGTCAGAGCTGCTGCTTTTGGATGCAAGGGTTGCAGGTTCAAGTTGGCACGGTGGCACTGCGAGTAGCGCTGTTGTCTCACAGCACCTGGGCGGTGTGAGAGGACATGGGTTCGATCCCCACTCAGACTGTGTGGAGATTGCATGTTCTCCCTGTGTTTGCGTGGGTTTCCTCCAGATGCTCTGGTTTCCTCCCGAAGACATGCTGTTCAGGTTCCCCATAGTGTGTGAGTGACAGAGAGAGTGTGTTTCACTGATGTATAGATGAGTGACCCAGTGTAAGTAGTGTATCTAGCAGTGTAAGTCACCACGGTGAATAAGGTGTGTGGGCTCATAACACTATATAGTATCAATTGTAAGTTGCTTTGGAGAAAAGCATCTGCTAAATAAATGTAAAAATGTAAGTCCTCCTTCCAGCTGTAGCATCCTTGAGCAAGGTGCTTGTCCAAAATCACTCCAGCTCTATGAATGCGTAGATAATTGTAAGCTACTTTTGAGAAATGAACAAATGAAAGGGAATTAGAGGAAGAGTTTGAATGCAGCTTCTTCACGTTACTAGTTACCACCGTACTACCTGCTGCTGCCATTGAAGGTGTGCATATGAACATAAAGCGTGGTTTTATGTAGAGGCCAGCAGGGAGCAGAGCGGTTACAGCCTGTATAACATATAAAGTCATAGCTCGTAGTTGTGTTGTTTCCGCATCGTTTTGCGTCGGCTGGTACAAAGACACCAGCAAAACATTTTGCTCACTTGCCCCGCGAGGTCCAGGGGAAGCAGGACCGTCCAGCAGAGCCGCTGCGTCGGTTGCCGCTCTGTAGACGTGCTCTGCGCCTGCAGCCTTCAAGGTTGCAGTGTATCCAGCAGAGGGCGCTTTGCGGAACGCTGTGCTGAAGGGACGCGGAGACCCGGTGTCCCTGAGCTACCGATCGAGCCCTGTTGGGCCGTTTGCCGCAGCTCAGAACAGCCCGTCCTCAGTCAGGGGAACCAAGTGCCGCTCAAACAAAGAGCGTCTGCATCAAGCAGCCCATGAATGCTGATTAATTTATGCCCTTTTTTCTATGGTGTGCCATTCAGATGTGGAGTGGGAGGCTGCGAGGCCTCGGGGGCCCCTCCTCCACATCCGCGGGGACTTCTAGGCGCCCCCGCGGCTCCAGGTGCAGGCTGTCTGAGTGCTTCTCCTGCACCAGGTGGCCTGGTCACACCTGTGCGCACGGAAACTTCGGAAGCACTCGGTGCCCTGTCCGGTGGCACCCGCCCCCCTTCCCTTGGGTCTGCAAGGACACATTTGACTTTTGAGCTGAGGCTCAGGGGTATTGTCTTCTTCATTCAGCATTTTGGAACCTTGGGTGAGGAGTTGAATTTGAGCTTCTCAATGGAGTGGAAGATGTAGGGGTCCCAAGGTGACGGGTTTGAGGTTCAAAGTTCAGGGTTAGATGCAATGCCCCAAATCGACAAGCCTGACTCAATGTGGAGATGGTAACTGTATTCAATTTATTTTAATTTAGCTTTTCATAAAGTGCTCTTCTCACCAGGGTGACAGAAAATGCTGAACAAGTAATCGTAAGTGGCACAGAAGTAATAAAAGAAGACCAAAAGAAGAAGATACAGATTTGGAAACACTCCATAAATAAGCCAACTGACAGTTGAGGAGAGGAAAACAAAAAACTCCCAATACAAGCAAGGTGAGAAAAATAAACCCCAGTGAGTACCAGTGACTGACCGACCTTCTTGGGCGTTCTGGTGCGTTACGCTGGACTTGGGTAGTTAGTGTTTGTAACTGAGAAGGTCAGTTCATCAGGGATACAAAGAACTGGTGTCAAGAGAAGGTAAAAGTCATAGTCCAGTCTTTGGGAAGGTGAACGAACGGGTGTCCCAGCAGTCATCATAATCCCACCGTCACCGAGCCTGCAGGGCGCCAGTGCGATATTGCAGCTGCTGGTTTCCAAGGAGACTCAAGTGGTCATGACAGGCACCATAATGCCCTGGGTGAAGTAAACCAAGAAAGCCAAGATCTAAAGGACATTCAAGCAGGTGAGACAAGAAGAGAGGAAGGTACAGTTCTGAGATACAGAAATGATCCTCAGCCTAGTTTAAAACTGCCATTTAAAACATGGCTTTTTAGCTTTGAAAATGAGTGGTGGGATGAATATGCTCACCAAAGTCTGTGGTTTGTTTCTTCACGGTGGACAAAGCACTGATGTCTAAAGGCCAGGAGGTGTGTGGTTCACGTCTCTGCTGCGGACAGCTCAGATTCTGAGATGTTGGCAGCAGGCGCATCGCTGGCAGGGGATCATGGGAGTGCACACAGCAGGAGGACAAGTCATGCTCTGGGGGAACCTGAGCCACGCCTGCCTACCTGGGGAGGCCGCTTTGATCCAGCCGGTCCCCCTTCTTTCCCACCGTCAGTGTGTCCCCAGGGCTCACCAGCTGTCTTTCGCCGAGCACAAACAGCCACTAATCCCACCAAGAGCTTTAAACCCACATGGCGGTATGGCTGGGGAGGGGGTCCGCCTCGCACCCTGCACTCTCCGTAAAGCTGCCGAAGCGGCCGGGCGTCAGGTCGAGGCCATCCTGGGCGGTTGGCTGAAAGAGCACCCGTTCCCCCCCGCCGCTGAACCCCCACGCCCACAACCCTGATCCGCACTAAGAATTCGGCACATTTGATTGCAGCCCTTCCTGCTTCCGCAGATCTCCAGCGCCGCGGCACCTGTATGCGCACCTGAGGACCTTCACCTGGGCGGGCGGCAACCCTGCGCGAGGATTACCGCATTTCTTTTAGAGGAAGGACAGAAAGGGTAAGGACTTACACACAAGAGCTTGTTCTCCCTAAAGGACAATACAGATCTTGGACTCCTTGTCCTGATCCAGGGCTGCACTTTGGTACACAGGTACTTTACCCTGATATGGGGCCAAATCCTCAAATGTTACGAAACCAGCTGCAGTAAAAAAGAGGCGGCAGGTGGTATAGGGGTTAGCGGCGACTTCGTTGACTCCGAAGGTCGCAAGTTCAAATCCCGCCTACTGCACTAGTGCCCTTAATCGAAGTACTTTCCCGGTAAAGGACGTTTACCTGGCTGTGTCAATGGCTCAACCGTTGTTTGCGTTCATTTTGGAGAAAAGCATCAGCTAAAGGAATAAACGTGAAAAACACGTGGCTGAAAGAGAGGCCGATACAGGAAGGTACGGCACATGCTGGGCAGGGCCAGCGCGCTCTTCTCGTCCCTGGTTCCCATACCTGCCCCTACTCGTCAAAACCTTGCATTTGATGGGTAATAAGAGGAGTTGCCGTGCATTAAGCTTCCTGTGCACCTCTAGGCGATAACTGAAAATGAGCGTGACTCACATCAAATGAAAAACACCGATAAATCTACCGCTGTACAAAGGCTTGTTAACTCGACCACAATGACAAAACACCGGAGCAGCTTCGCGTTTCGAAATCCCTCTAACCGCTTCGCTTTGCGGTGCGCGCCGCTCTGATTTCAGGTCAAACAAGGCGATTGGCCCCCGCGATGTCCACTTCGCGCTTTGCCGATTGATCTCGCCTCTTCGGCGAAAAAATGCTGCAGGTTTATTAAATGGATTTTACTGTATGCATTTTAGAGCAGTTAATGGTGGCATTTAATGATTTATTTACGGAGTATGGATTTCAAGAAAACGCAAATGATGGACGCAGGTGTTACCTGTCGTGCCGGACAGTTTGTGTTACTAGACCCTTCTGGTGTTTTGAAAGTCCATTCTGATGTGTGGGATAAAAAAAAAACACGGCAAGTGGGAAAGCGGTCAGGGCTCTTCCCTTACTGTCGATGGACATGGGTTCGAATTCCTTGATCACAGCAAGTACCCTCACACAGCTTTTACCCGTTGTAAATTCAAGGTGGTTAGTGTAGCAACCCGACACTGAAATTCATTTTGAAGAACAGTATCAACAATCTGAATGAACAATAATGAATATTCTTTAATATATGTGTAAGTATGCAAATTTGCTTTAATGCTTGGCGGTTTGGGACAACTCGAACACACAGTGCGTGATTTGTGAGAAGATGGCTGCGATCGTCTCCCGGTAGACTGGAATCCCCTCCAGCCTCTATGCTTCCGGAATAGGGTCTGGACCGCCGTGACCCTGCGCCGGACGAGGGGCTACCAGTAACATATGTATCGATGGAAGAATGCATGGATGATGAACGGATGGACTTCCTGTGGGAGCTCCAGAGTGACTTGGCGGGTGCTGGTGAGGTGGCCCAGGGGGGTCTGATCGTGGCAGAAGGAGATGGAGCGGGAGGATCGTGGGACCTGCGCGGTGGAAGTGGAGGGGCACGCCGAATTGGGCCCATTACCCTGTGAATGGAGGCCGTCCATTACTCACGTCGGAGGCATGTCACATCATACAGAGAAAGTGAAACCCCCTTTTATCGGCCCCTTTCCCAGGACATCAGTAAGTGGGCAGAAGTCAGACGCAAGAAGATGGGCGGCGTTAGAAAAGAGCTTTTGTCAAACGGTTTGAGGGGGAGGAAAGCTCAAGATTGCTCAGGTTTTGACACAAATCTGAGGGATAAATTAATACAAAAGATATTGGGGGGGCGGGGGGATGGGTAGGTGGCGCAGTGGCTAGAGGTGCTGCTTTGTAACGGATCTGAATCCCACTCCTGCTGTAGTTCCCTTGAGCAAGGCTCTTACCCTAAACTGATGCAGTAAGAATACCATGCTTTGCAAGTAAAATCGCTGCAGGAAGACCGGGGGGGAAAAACATCAACTAAATAAACGAATGTTGATAATATCAATAGATTGGAAGTAGAAAAACAAACTCGGTGCCGAAGAGACGTGAACCACTTGCGATTAAAAAGTCCTTACTTATGGGTCTGGTCAGTTCCGGAGGGGGGTGGGCGGCCTTCTGAATGAGGAAATATTCCAGATGGGCTGATTTCAGATTTCACCTTGTTTTTCCATTGAATCTGTGACTCTGGGTTGAGTGTCTGAGATGATGCTCTTCCCACACACACACACACGCACAGTCTGAAGCCACTTGTCTTGAGGAGGGTCACGGCAAGCTGGAGCCTAACCCAGAAGCACAGGGCCGGAGGGGGAGGGGACACACCCAGGACGGGATGCCAGTCCATCGCAAGGCACCCCAAGTGGGACTCGAACCTCAGACCCCCCAGAAAGCAGGATCCGGCCAAATCCGCTGCGCCAACTCTCCCCCCCGCTCTTCCTACAGCCATGTTTAATTTTACATGCCACTGTATTTTTGGAAAGCATAACCCAGTAACTTTACCTCGACCAGCGTGTCGAGACGTGTAAGTTATGACAGTGAAAATGAGGGCGCAATCGACGGTGTAATTAACTCTCCAGTTTAAAGTGACGTCCGACAGTAAATGATAGACCTGCTCTTTCTGGAATAAAAAATGCCATAAGGCCCATACTTGCTAATAACGTGGAAAACATGCTCTAACATCCTTGCAAATTCTTTTACAGAGCTACGTATTCGCAAAAAAGAAAGTGAAAAGTGTTGGGACAGCGAGAAAAATACACATTTTGTTTAAAAAAACAGATAAAATAAAGTGACAGAATAAAGTGACTTTCACCAATAATTCCAAGAAATACAGCACAACTATTACAGGCCATATGGACTTTAGGCCTGTCTGAGTCCGACGTATTTCATTAATTCCGTTCATCATTTTTTATTAAGGACAAAGCAACTGGAGCTTAGACAGACTCTAAAGATCTGATATTTCCCTGAATTGTATCCAGAAAAACCACAGTGATTTGTCCAAACAGCGCCATGGCAACGCTGCCATTTAAAATTATGATTTATTACATGCAACTTTTTATTTTTTCCTTCTTAACATTCCATGAAGCACAAATAATTCAGTTAACTAAAATGTGACATCATATATGCAGAACTTCTATAAGCAGGAAAATAGATGGGGACAAAGCCTTGGGTTTCGGTTCGAATTTGCACAGCTTTTATACGCCATGTAAACGTATAAAGAGGATTTTAATAAATCACTTTTAATAAGGGCTCTCCGAGCGATTCTGGGGATGTTTAAGGCATTCATCAACAGGTTCCTACGCTGATGCTTCCGCCGTCTTTCCGCTGGATGGAGAAAGTGAATCGGATCATTTGGCCTCATCAATCACCTCCGTAATCGATGTTCCAGTTGATGACAGTGTAATGCGGTTTAGCTGAAAGCTTCAGTCATGGGCCATCATTGTTGTGTGTGTGCAAACACACTCCCTGGCAACAGGATGGAAACCGCGGGGGAAACGCACGGAAATAATCCCTTAACTCCCGCATCAGGCAACAAATCGAGGAACTCCTGTAATTTCGCCTTCTCTTTAACCAGCCTGAAACATTAAACATGTCACATTACACAGCAAAATGACATTAAAATCAGTTTTAAATCGCTATTAAAAAACATTGTACAACCAAGGTATTTGATCCCACACTTCTTATTAGTTATTCCAGATCAGCTCATGCCAAAATGTATTAAAATATCTCTACTTACGTTATGCATATTTTAGTAATGGGTGTTTTGTGATGCTTGGTAAAGTAAAAAAGTCATTTCTAGTCCCTTATATCCCTGTGCCATAATGGATTTTGGTCCTTGTTTAACTTGTCGAAATCCAGTGCAGGTTGTCTAAATGTACAAACAGCCTGGCTGAGAAACTCTTTGCACTTACGGCTCAGGTACCCACAGTTTCATCTTTTTATTAATATTTTTTGGCATTCCTGGTACTTTTATTGAAACCCACGAACAGTATCTGATCCATTTATACTACCCCTGTTTTACCAGAGCAAATTCAAGGTAAGTTCCAGAACACAAACCAACAACCATCAGGTCACCTGTCTCCTTATGTCCCCACCCCACCTGATGCTTTTTTTTCAGTCCATAATCACAGATGGTGCTGAAAGTAACAGGACAAAATATGACTGATATGATACAAAGTCAGTCCATCCACATGAGTGTGTTCACAGTGTCCAGAACTGAATTTTGTATATTATAACTCCATTTTCCATTTTTACCATGTTTGCATCATAAACATGAGCAAGTTACTGCGGGCATGGGTGACACCGCAAGTCCTGTGCTGTGGCATCAAATCCACCTCAGTTTCCATGTTCTCCCCGTGTTTGTGTGGGATTCGTTTAGGTGCTCTGGTTTCCTCCCACTCTTAAAAGATGTGCTTCAGGTGAATTGGTGACTCTGAATTGTCTGTGTGTGTGTGTGTACGCATGTGCATGTGCGTGACAAAGAGAGACACCAGACCTGTGATGGACTGGTGTCCCTGCTCCACAGCTTGTATTTCTGGAATAGGCTGTACTGTGACCCTGCACCAGACAGACAGTAAGTGATGAGCAGCGAGTGGTTAATAGGGCTTTGAGAAGGATGGGGGGGGCAGGCTGAAGTGGTAAAAACCAGGAAGGTGGTGCACGTGAGGTCAGCAAGTGTTCTTCCCAGGTGCTTTATAGGGCCGCCTTGAATAAAAACGGGCGATTACTGTGGCAGGGGGTTGTTTGAACTGGGAAATGCCTAGTTAGTGTGTGTGTGGGGGGGGCAGCTGGCATGTGCGGGTGGCAGTACGGTCAGGCGGAGGGGTACCGTGTGAGAGGAGGGCAGCTTCTGGCCCCCAGCTGAGATGGATGGGGCCCCACGAGGGGTCAGGATGCGCTGTTGCCCGGGAGCAGCCCTGGAATGCAGGCCCATACAATGGAGGGGTTGGATTGGGAGGGGCTGGGGGAGGGCGGGGGGGGGGGGTCCTCGTAACCGCATTAGGGCCCCGGCAACATCTGCCGAGGGGCCGTAGGAGATGGAGAGGAGGAGCGTGCACCTCCTGAGTCGCTGGCCATTAACCTCAGGTCATTACAACTGCAGGGGGTTGACGTTTTACCGCTAACGGTGTGAGAAGGGTGGGGTGGAGGACCATGTGTCAGCGTGGGACGGGGCAGGGACACGGGGGGGGTACGCAGCTACGCCGGCATGGGGAGCGAGACACGCGGCCCCACTCAGCCCATCACAGGAGCTCTCGGAGACCAGGTGGACGAGAAGAACAAGTGGAAGCGCAGTGAGACGCCCGGTGGGGGGGGCACTCCGGGGGTGGGGGTGGGGGAACAGGTGCGCCGCCGTGGGCGGAAACAGGAACAGCTCTTGGACGCCGCTGAAGCCCCTTTCGGGTCTCAAAACCCCCTCCAGCCTCGCAGCGAGGGCAACTTCTCCAAAGATGCAGTCGGGGGAAACAAAGCGGAGGAGAAAGAGGGAGCGAGAAACGCGAGCGGAGCGGTGGAGACGCGCCAACATCCTCCCGGTGCTCCCCGGGGATTAGGGGCTTTTTGGGAGGGGGGAGGGAAAGCGCTGTGCCGGGCTCTCGAGGAGCGCCGCACAAGGAAAGCCCATTGAGCGGTACATCATTACATGGGCAATTAGGTGCCGGGGTGCGGAGAGAGCGGAGCTCCTATGACAAGTTACCGCACCCCCCGCCCCACCCCCTGCTGCCTCCTTCACCTGGGCCCGCTCTGCGAACACCTGCCTCTCCTCGTGGAGACGCACGGTGTCAGGGAGCGGCGGCCGTCCTTGCGCTTGGAGAGGCGGATGGAGCGTCGGTGCTGAGGGCTCTTGGGAGGCAGGCAGCTGTGGGGCTCTAAGAACAGGGTGGGGGGGTGAAGTGGAGGGGGGCGGGGGGGGGCGGTGCCACTTCCTCCTTGCACCCGAGTGGCTTCATGTTTGGACTGCGCCACAAAGGCAGCCATGTGTTACCTCTTGGCTCCAGAGTGGGGGATAATGGAGCACGCAGCCTCCTGGCTCTCTCTCCCTCTCACACGCACACACACGCACACACACACACAAAGTCTGCTGTACTACAATCAGATTGTTGCAGATGTGTGGCGAACTGGACACCAGCAGTGTGTGTGTGCTCTTCAGAGGCTGTATTTCCCTGGGTTTGGGCCACAACCTGAGGATCTGCTGGATCGGTTCAGAACAGTTGCATAGAAATTCCTGCTATGCAAAATTATGTTATAACACTATTTATTATTATGTTGCTATAATCACTCAAGACAGAAGAATCTGATCGATGAAACTTAGAGAAATATAAAGTTGGATTTACGCTTACCCACTTATATTCATGCATATGCGTTCAGCAGACGCTTTCCTCCATGGCGACAAACCAGAATAAACGAAGTGCAGAGTAAAGAGAAGGGATTCAGCAGCTCTGAGGGACAGGGGGAGCTCTTTCCATGACATTGGAGCCAAAACAGAACCCACTAACTTTTGAGTTTGGCCCTCTAATGCTACTAGAGGTGAAGGAGCACTGCATCCTTGCTGAGGCATTTAACAGGTGATCAGGTCCTGCAGGTTTCAGGGTTCCGATCCTTTGACTGTCTTATGGGCTGTAGCCAGGGTCCGGAACATCATGACTTCCTCTAGACAGGACAGAGGGACACTCTGGAAATCAGGGACACCTCTAACCGCAGTTTCTTGATCATGGTTCATCATTGCTGACTCCTCTTGGTATCAGGTGGGGTTGGGCTCCAGGACCCTTCAGGAAGCAGAAGAATGGAAACAAACAACCTCCTCCCAAACAGCTGAGACTGTTATTTGTTATTGTTATTACTGTTATTGTTTTTGATGCTTTCAGCCAAGGCAGCTTATAGTATATGAGCCATGTACAAACATAAGTATTTATACCACAGCAGTCCAGGGTTAGTATGTTCAAGGGTAGTACAGCAGTAGGAGTGGGTGGGTATTGAACCAATAACCTTCTGGTTACAAGTCTACTATGTCCTTCATGTTTACATTTATGTGTTTCAAGTAAGAAGACTCAGGTGCCTGTTTTCTGAAAACATATAAGTTGTGTTTGTGTGTGTGTCTGTGTGTGCGCGCACAGGTGTGGTCAGAGCCAGAGAGAATGTCTGCTCAGTATAGGTGCCTGAGCTTCTCTCAACTCACGTGGAACGGAGCACTTCCCTGCCGTTTGCCTCATCGGCCCGGAGAGGAAATACCTGCTTCAGGTAAACATGACCCCCCTCGACCCCTCCGGTTATCTGCCGGGCGAAGGCACAAGCAAATGTGTGAGAGATTGTTGCGTGTGCGCCTCTCGGGACCCCATCGCCTACCCCAAGTTCGATCTTATCTGCACATGCGCTCATGTACCGGCATATCCTGTACGTTGCCTTAATGACCTGGACCTCTTCGGTGAACATGACAAATATTCCAGGAATAAATTAATACATTCCTAAGAAATAATATGCAACATGCCAATATTAAAATATTTTCATTTCAACACTTAATATATTTAAAAATCATTTATGATATATCACAGTATAGAAGTCTAAAGCAGTGTATGCATTTTATTCAACATTAATATCTCGCTTAACAAGTAACTTTGGCTGTCTACACTTAATGCAGCCGTACAGTGGGTTGAGCGCGCACACACACACACACACACACACACACACACACACACACTCACTCACTCACTCATACATATGCGTCCAGGGTGAGGACTCCTACCCCTTCCTGAATTCAAACACAGAAGTTTCTCCTCGTGGAGCAACACATTGGGGTCTTCTTCCCTTTTCCTCCAACACACACACCCGTAACAGCAAGGCATCACGGGACCCCGAGCGATGCATTGTGATGGAAATTGGACAGTCCGGCACGGGTCAGCGCACTCCAGCGCTGGCCGCCGCGTGTGGACACCCCCGCGGCACGCCGGATCCCGAGCTGCGTGTCTCTCACCGATCATGCGGCCAGCGTTTCCCGTGGAAGCTCTGTGTGCGAGGACGTGCGTGTGCGGGGAAAGGCTGAAGGCTTTGCACGTGGTTGCTTGGGTTAAATACCGAGTGCGACTGAGCGTTAAAGGCCAGCTAAGGAATCATCCCGCTGCACAAACTCCCCCCAACCAGGGTGGTCCCCAGCAGCCCTGCTGGAGAAGAACAATCTTATTGTCCAGTGTCCTGATTCCTGACACAGGGGTCGCAGCGGAAGGGGCCACTCATCCCTCGAACCACTTCAGCTGACCCTTCCCCACCCGCAGTTACCTGATCTGGAGTGAAAGAGAAAAAAGGCTGCCCAGATTCTGATGGATGTGGATTCCCAGAGTGACCGCCGCGCAGAGGGACACGGGGGCGGGTCCGCGGTGCGACATCCTGGACGAATAACTCGCGTGGCGCCTCTCCTGACCCCGGAGTGAGCAGATGGAGTTAGAAAATTAACCAATTTACTACATACGTAAACTGGCTAATGGCTGTAGCGTTTGTGTCATGTTAATTCAAAATAAGTCACAGGAATTTTTATACAGAAGGACTCAGAGCATCGCCATGGCAACAAACAGGGAGTTAGTGCAGCTTGATTCGCTTGCCGATATAATCATGAGTCAGCTACGGCCCGTGACACCTGATTGCTGACATTGATTGTGTGCAGGTGCAGGCCTTCCACCTGGTTTCTCTATCTCTCACACACACACACACACACACACACACAGTTTATCCCTCCAGGACTCGACCGTCCTGTATGGATTGGATCCTGCTGCTTCTACTCCAGCATAGCAGGTAAAGACTTACTGCTGTGACAGTCGCAAAGAGATTTACCTGCTAGCGCCGCTCAGCAGCTCCTGCCCCAGGGCCCCCTGCCACCGTTTGGTCATCCTCACCACAGATCTCCCACCAGAGACTCCCTGGATCAGCACCGTTTTCGCGACCTCATCCCCCATGATCTACTCATCCTCTCATATCCTGGGTCTAGGGTTCAAAAACCTCCGTCCGGCCTGAACTCTCCATGCCGTTGTGTTCATCTCTGATGCCACATCGGTGTAAACTGTGATCACACACTCCCTCACTCACATATGCCGCATATTAATGCTGGGAACAGCTGCTACTGCCTTTGTGCCCAAAGGTTGCAGGTTCAAATCCCACCTCTAGCTGCAGTACCCTTGAGCAATGTACTCACCCTAAATCGCTCCAGTCAAATTACCCAGCTGTATAAATGGGTACATAGCCATAAATACCTTTACACTGTAAGTCACTTTGGAGAAAAGCATCCGCTAAACAAATAAATGTAATTAATATCATCAGTGTGTATAATATCGAATGTCTCCATAACCTCATAAAATAACCAAGAATGACAGTTCAACCGAAAAACATCAGATATCAGTCTCCCCCAATGATAGCACCTGGGAAAGATGCAGTCAAATAAAAAAGTTACCGGTACAAAATTCATATCATCACTCATCTCCATGACCATTTTAGTGGTCAACATGACAACCGGAGCATTGCTGCAAGGGCAGACTGGAGTTCCAACACACGGAGATGAAAATGGACTAGTGCAGGCTGGGCGAGGTAAAACAAACCTTTTTACTCTGATCTATTAATGTAAATCAAAAAGTATCTGCAATATGAACATGTTTTTATGAATATTTCTGGGGATGCTGTTAGACTTACCCTCATATTTAGGTGCTGAATGATACAGTCAAATTTAAACATTTAACTTCTGATTTTTTCCTTAGGTACCATTTAATTCATTTTATGTTGATGACAGCGCAATATTTACGTTTAAATGTACAGCTATGCATTTGGGAGACACTTTAAAGCAACTTATAGCTCAGATTAAATGAGTGTATTTAACAGACAAAGAGGCTCACAGACAAAAACATAATTATTATGACACGTTTTGGCTGGAACCGCAATGTCGCTGCTCACATCACTCAAGTAGCTGCCTATAGAAGTGAAATTTAAATAGCAAATGCGTAGATGATCAGAGCAGATGGTGTTGGACTCATTTACGAAGCTGTCAGGAGATCAGGAGTGAAGCGGATCTGAAAGAGATGGGTTTTGAATCCCCTCTTGAATGCTGGCAGGGATTCAGCAGTTTTGAGGGACAGAGGGAGTTTGTTCAGCCACATCAAAGCCCAGGTTTTCATTAGCGGCATAGAATAATTTTACATTTAACAATGTAATTTTGTTTTATCCAAAGCCAATCTTACATGGCTTACAGTCCCGTGCTTTTACCCAGAGGGATGTTTCTGAGGAGCGGTTCAGGTGAAGTACAAGGGGATCAGGAGGCCTTTTGAGACTTCAGCGTGTTTCCTGAGTCTGTTCATTCGCAGCGATGCCGTATTCCCGCAGTGGTCCTGACATCTCGGACCCTCGGTGACCCCCCCTCCGCAAACCCCCCGGGGCAGCGGTGTGGAGTCATGCTGCTGCAGTTAGAGGGGGAGACCAGACTGGCTGCAAGGTCGATTCCCAGGGTCGAGGGGGTGACAGGCCTGTTATAAAGCACCGTGGCCCAATCACACTGGAAACTGCCCATTATTGGATGCCCCCCCCCCCCTTGTGCCCAGGCCTTCTGATGCTGTTGACTCCATACTGCATGAATTATTCAAAGGGTGGGGGTGGTGGGTCCTGGCAGTGAAAGGGGCTCCATTCAGAAACACCCCAGCTCTGGTTTTGTTTTGCTAATTTTCAATTAAAAGAGACCATCTCACTGGGGTGAGGGGTGGGGGGAACTGGCAGGGACTAGGTGGGTGGGTGGAGTGGGGCTGGGGGGGGGAGTCCCAGTGTTTACGCTGTGATGTTTACGCAGATTACACATACCTCACAAACGATGGTTGGCGCTCACGAGTGCGTCTGCGAGCGTTCGCTTTTAAAGACGCACCGTGTCTTGCACTGTTTTACTGCGTTTTTACTCCACGGTGCCGTAAAGCCAAAAAATTCTTAAAGTTAAAAATTGCATTTTTAAGACTTAATTTATATCATCTTACATCTAGTTGACAGCTTTTCTCCAAAGTTAGTTACAGTTATTTACCCATTAGCAGAGCTGGATAACTTCACTCAAGCAGTTTAAGGTAAGTATGTTGATCAAGGCTATTACACCTGGAGGTGGGATTTGAACCTACAACCTTCAATGCTAAAGGGAGCAGCGTTAGCCGCTACACTACAAGCTGTGTGAAAGTCAGAATAATATTTAAAAGTATGTATGTATGTACTTTTAAAAGTATATACTGTAAGGCTTCCTTGGGAGTGTTTCACGTGTGGACGTTGTTGGTTTTGTCACACGGAGGTGGGCAGCGGGGGGTGGTGGACTGTGGGGGCGGGGGTGGGGACGGAGGACAGGGACAGATGCGGCACCAGTGGGGAGCTGGCAGGGGAACTAGTAAAGGTTAAAGATTTACCACACATCTGTTGCTCTAGTCGGGCTTAGACAGCGAGCCTCCCCCCCCCACACACACACACACACACACACACACACACACACACACACACACACACACACACACACACACACACAACCCCCCCCACCCCCCCACCTGCATGACCCCCATTCATGAATCTCAGGGAGAGAGAAATGAGAGCTCCTCACACACAAACACACACAGTGACATTGTCCCACCTATCCACTCTGTCCTGGACAACTCAATTCAGCACCCCCTGCACCCCCACCCCAACCCGACCCCCCCCCCCCCGACTGCTTCACACCTTCACGCACTTGTTAGCACTGCTTACAGTTTACAACAAGCACAAGGCCCTCACTATCTGTCACAGAAGCTGAAGGATGTCCAACGAGAATGACAGTGAGTAATGCTAAAAGCGATGACGGTAAACAACGGTAACAATAATAACAATAACAGCAGTAGACAGCCAGGGAACTCAGAACGTGAGAGTGAGAATGCTTAAGTGACAGTGTAATTTACCAATGTGCTCGGAAGGAGCAGTCCAACTCTAAATAGTAAAGGTGGCGCATCGATGATTGTTGTATACTCTTACAGCACTGGGGTAAAAGCTGCTCCCGCACCTAGCTGTATGGGTTCGAATGGACCTGAGCCGTCACTGCCTGCAGGAAGATATCCGGTGTGCCGAGAAATCAGGGATTGCGGAAATGTCGAGCGCGTCTTATGTTCAGCTTTGACATCCGGGCACTTCCGAACCCGGATGCTGAGCGAGGGGCAAACGTCAAGCGCGTTCGCATTTTTTGAGACACCCTGTATAAAAACCTGTGACAGTACCAAGCATCTTTGAAATAATTAGCAAGTTAATAAAAATGGTACCTTATGCTAGTTCCTCACACACGTTTCTTGACCCCGCTTGTCCCATTTGGGGTTACGGGGAGCTAGAGCCTAACCTGGCAACACAGGACAATAAGGCTGGAGGGGGAGGGGACACACCCAGGACGGGATGCCGGTCTGTCACAAGGCACCCCAAGCGGGACTTGAACCCCAGACCCACCGGAGAGCAGGACCTGGGCCGCACCACCGCAGCCAGGTTTTACAATTTATCCTAATATTTAATTGTCTTCTTTCATCACCTGGCAGATTGAAGACCATTCGAGGTCATGTACAGTCATCA
Source organism: Scleropages formosus (assembly GCF_900964775.1). NCBI lineage: Eukaryota > Metazoa > Chordata > Actinopteri > Osteoglossiformes > Osteoglossidae > Scleropages > Scleropages formosus. The sequence continues at coordinate 23,257,779 of NC_041818.1, forward strand.
GTAAAACTTAATGAACCGTTACCTTGCTACCCGGAGTTAATTCTCTACTATATTTACCCCATAGCTGAAACGCTGACTTTAAACACAGGATTTCTCCGAGTTCACAAACCTGCGTGCGTTAGAATCATACGAATAAGCTCTGGCTCAAGTATATTACAATTTTTCCATATGAAAATTTAAAGCGATAGCAGAATCTAATTAAGGTATTGAAAAGATGGCTATAAGCATTGGTGGTATTTAAAAGGTGTACTTATTTAGAGCACAATCGTAAAATCAATTACCAGACTGGAGACAGATTATTATTTTCGGTTTCGGGGGGGGGGGGGGGTCTTTTCACACTTCAGGACGGTGGAGAGGGGTGGAAGCACGATAAAGCCGTAAAACGTCTCCCCTCAACTTTCCGTTTCAACTTTCCGATTTTAATTTGCAGCTTCTGAAAGTGGTACCTAATTTACTTTCGCTGCGTCCCTTCAATGCGCCATTGTTGCGAGGCCCCGACATTCAGAGCTTCCCCGCTCGGTTCACCTCGGCGTGAAATTGGTTTAATGGAGCTGAAAGGTATGGGGCTCTCGCAAGGCTGCGGGTGCCAGCGACACCCCCTCCGTCCTCCCTCGACCGGCTCGCATCACAGAGGCAATTCATAAAGCCAGGACAAAAGACCAAATTAATTATCATTATTATTATCAGGTGACATCAGCTGCAATTACCGCGGTATACCGAAATTTTCAAAGTGATGGCTCGTGGATGGCTTTTGAGCGCGCTTCCAATTGATAATAAATTATGATCCCATGTCATTCTAGTCTTCTAGTCTGATCGACGCTGGGCCTGAATTTAGAAATTAAAGAGGCCTGTACATGAGGCTCATTATTGTGTTTAAGTGTTCGAATTCATTACTGTTTGTCTGCTGCGATGGTTTTTATTTGCTTGTTTATGGTGCCTTATGATGAGGTTTTTCAAAGATTTTCACGGTCCAGAGACGACCGCCACGCGTTTGTGTCGTAAGCGTTTAAATAAACCGTTGGTTTTTACTACGGTGAGTTGCCACCGTCTGAACGTACGGTATGTGAGTCATTTTTAGCAGCGTATGCAGATCTGGAGCTTTTCCTGGGAAACAGGAGCAAAGGTCAGAGTTCACCCTGGTTGGGACACTGCTCCACTAGATTATGTATGAAATAAAAGCCCTAAGAGAGAAGGATGGCTTTTTCTGGTAGTGCAGGTTGCTCTATTCATTTAATTAACACTTTCCTCCAAAGCAACTCCTAGTTGGAATCTACTTGCAGTTATTTGCCCATTCATATAATCAGGGAATTCAAGGAGAACAATCAAGGGTAAGAATGTTGGTAAAGGTACTACAGCCCACTGTGGGAATCAAACTAACAACCCTCAGGAGTTAAAGGCAGCAGCTCTAACCACTACACTACCAGCCACCCCTATTAAAAGCAGCTGAAAAACAAGACAATGAATTTAGAGAAGAAAGCGCATTCCCCGTGTTCCCTGAATGATACAAACGTGAACAAACCAGGGAATCCTGCAAGAGCGCAGGGGCGTCGCACCCGGGACACATGTATGTAAGGTTTTTTGTAAAAACCAACATGCTGACAATCAGCTCACTGACTCAATGGCTCCAATCAATCCATTATTTGGCCACAATAAAATCATTTTCACCCGCTTGAGTACCTTTACGACATGTTCCCACAATGCACCTTGGTATTTTTGTAATAATTTGTGAGGAAAAATTTGACCTGTGATTAATTTCTGTTTCGCTAACACCTTTGCCCGAGGCAATTTACAAAGCTGGAAACACGAATTACAAGTATCGACTAATATGCACGACAGACCACTGTAACATATAAACATACACCGAGGGCAATTTGGAGTCACCGGTTCACCCAAAACACACACCCTAGCTCAGCCCTGTTGAGCACCTCGGGGCCTCATCGATTATTACAGCCGAGGCAAAAATAAAAACACTATAAATCTTCACCAGTGTTTATTTAGAAGACGCTTTCCTCCAAAGTGACTTCCAATGAACTCTATGTAGTGTTATCACCCCACACACCTTGTTCACCACGGTGACTTACACTGCTAGATACACTACTTACAGTCAGTCACTCATCCATACATCAGTGGAACACACATACTCTCTCTCTGTCACTCACACGCTATGGGTGAACCTGAACAGCAGGTCTTTGGAATGTGGGAGGAAACCAGAGCAGCTGGAGGAAACCCCCAGAGACATGAGGAGAACATTCAAGCTCCACACAGTCTGAGAGGGGATTGAACCCATGCCCTCTTACACCACCCAGGTGCTGTGAAACAGCAGCGCTACTCGCTGCCCCCCCCCACACTTATGGTAATTCTTTCAACTTATGCTTTTCTTCACCTATTTCGATGTCTATTATTAATCTCCTTACAAGGATTGTACAAATGTACACAGCTGGGTGTTTTTTAAAGCACTGCAGCAATTCAGGGAAGGTACCTTGCCCAAGGGTACTACAGCAGGAGGTAGGACTGAAACCTACAACCTCCAGTCCCTCTAACTGCCACACTACCTGCTTCCTCTATGACACCAGTTATGCAACTACCTCCCCTATATTACCACATCATAACTTAAAAAAAATGATTAAGCAGTCAGAGCAACGTTTTACAGAGGAAAAAACCGGACCAGTAAAGTCTTAATTATCACCTCTTACTAATGTAAACTTCTTAAAACTGTGTTTTACATAAATAAAATGAATCATAATAGCAATTACACTACTGCATCACAAAGGTAGTTAAGTGGCCCATTGAAAGCGAGTTGTTTAAAAACACATTCGATACAGAAGCCAATTGGAGGGGAATATTGGCCCTATTGTTGAGTCTGAAAAGTGGCTTCGTCTCCGACTATTTTCCTCAATTTCATGACATTTTAAGGGCGTAAACGCGGGATGTCTATGTCCATAATGGTGTAAAGAAAAGATCCGCCACGCAACACACGGCCCTAGGTTCATACATGCTGGTTAGCGTAACACTTTAGTTTTGCAGGAATTATTAGCAGCTTCGAAGGTGCTTTTGAAGAGCAGCGAAGAATATTGGGCAACAGCGAGAAAAAACCCCCGACTGCAGTACACTCATTGTGAAATTATCCAGAACGAGAAAGATCTGCCAAGCAGCCTGCTCTCGTTCCTAATGTTTCCAGCAGCGAGTGAGCCGACGCTCCGACGAGCACTATTGCAACTGCCCACAGGAAGGCGCTAGAAAGCTATTCATATCATACATGTCATCCTATTTCCTGCTCATGCTGAAAACCAGCGAAATCGGCGTCGAAATCTCGCCGAGGTCTTCGGTCACCCCCGACACAAACAAGCGAACGGCCAGATCGGGGGGAAAAATACAGTGAAAAGGCCACATAATGTCTCCTGTCTCACAGTGCATGGGTGGTGCGAGAGGACATGGGTTCGATCCCCGCTCAGTCTGAGTGGAGTTTGGATGTTCTCCCTGTGTCTGCGTGCGTTTCCTCCCACACTCCGAAGACACAATTTTCAGGTTCACACATAGTGTGTGAGTGACAGAGAGAGTGTGTGTGTTCCACTGATGTATGGACGAGTTACCCAGTGTAAGTAGTGTATCTAGCAGTGTAAGTCTTAGGGTGCTCTGGTTTCCTCCCACAGTCCGAAGACATGCAGTTCAGGTTCACCCATAGTATGTGAGTGACAGAGAGAGTGTGTGTGTGTTTTGCTGATGTATGGATGAGTGACTCACTGTAAGTAGTGTATCTAGCAGTGGAAGTCACCACGGTAAATAAGGTGTGTTGGCTGGTAACACTACGTAGAATTCATTGGAAGTCGCTTCGGAGAAAAGCGTCTGCTAAACGTAATGTAAATGTAAAAATAATGTGGGAGCGTGGGAAAGAGTGCGTTCGGCGAGAAGTGGAAACACGAGCAGGACGCCACTCCCAAAATAACTAAAATAATTAACTAAGCCTCCCTTGACTTGTTTTTGCCATTCCAGATATGTCAGCTGGATATACTGGCATTAACCAGGCGGACAAACCCCGGTGGAACGACAGGTGAAGGACAACGGCGGAGCAGCACAGCTCCGATCGCTTTGTTTACCTCTTTACCTTTGCTGGTGAAACACACTTCTGTTCACTCTGAAGTGTGCGTCGCTTTGGAGAAAACCACGTGCTAAATGTATAAATGCGAGTGTAAATATACCATGGTACAGCGTGGTGTCTCCACTCCAGCCTTTTGCACCAGTGCCCATAACAACATATATTTTCTGGGTTTTTTTACTTGTTTTTTTTTTTTTTTTATAAGCTAATGTAATTTGGGTTTTGTCCAGTTTTACAAATCCAAGGATAGGTAACGTCTTTTTTTCAAAAAAAAAAAAAAGACTCTAGGTGCGTTAACTGAAGTGCCTGACTGAACATTAATTCATCCAAGGGAGCTCCAAAACAACTTATAATTTTAAGCTTCCTACCATTATTAACCCTTTTATACAGCCAGGTAATTTATGGTAAATACCTTGCTGAAAAGTACTAAACAGGATTAACCATTAAAGCTACAGGTAGCAGCTTTATCACTAGACTATCAGCTACACAGGCACATTACAAGGAGAAAAAATGAATGTTATGCTGTTATACTTTGTTATAGAATGTGGCGGCATGGCGCTACAGCAAGTACCACTCTTGCCTCACAGCGCCTGGTGGAGTGAAAGGATGTGGGTTTGATCCCTGCTCAGCCCGTGTGGTGTTTGCATGTTCTCCCCGAGTCTGTGCTGGTCTTTTCTGGGTGCTCTGGTTTCCTCCCACCCTCCAAAGACATGCTGTCCAGGTTCACCTATAGTGTCTGAGTGACACAGAGTGTGTGTGTGTTCCACTGATGTATGGATGAGTGACCCAGTGTAAGGAGTGTATCTAGAAGTGAAGTCACCGCGATGAATAAGGTGTGTGGGGTCATAACACTACATAGAGTTCATTGGGAGTCGCTTTGGACAAAAGTGTCTGATAAATGCAGTAAACTATACCAAAGCATTGAATATTTTAACAAAGCGAGACAAGACATAAATAGCGCTGAGATTTTTCAGGTTTGACACGAGGTTACTAAACACTTCTACGAGTAATACATCCCAAGAGTGACACACTGCGTTCTTCCCAAGGGTGACACATCGAAGCACAACTACAATTCTCCCCAACAGGAAGTGCAGAATAAATCAACCCTGCCTGCAAAGTTCTTTTTATTAATTTAGCATTGCCCTAAAATGTCTCACAATGTTATATTGCATTTACAAAGGTTCATTTACCACGCTTTCCTCTACAGTGATTCACAAGGACTATTATCTATTATTCTGCTCATAGTGCTGCGGTCAGACCTGCTGCCTTTGAACCCTGAGGTTGCAGGTTTGAATCCTGCCTCCAGCTGTAATACTATTGAACGAGGTATTTACTCAACGTTGCGCCGGTGAAATGACCCCGTTGTTTAAACAGATAAATAAGGAAGTAGATTAACATCATAATTTGCTTTGGAGAAAGTGTCAGACAAATGAATATGATAATAAATATGTAAAAACCTTCATCCACGATGACTTACATTATGTCAAACTCCCTACCATATTTGCCCATCTATACACTACACACACACAAATGCAAGGAACAATTTAGAATCGTTAATCAACCTGAAACAAAGCAACTTTCAATGGTGGGTTCCTATTCCGCAAGGATTCACCCATTTAGACGAGGGATGCTTTTTTACTGGAGTAACACAGCGCCAGTACAAGGGCAGGGATCAAACCCAGGTCCTTCCGATCGCTCGAACTACTGCTCCCCCTGCTGATCTACACCCGAGTGACATCATCACACAAGAGTGGCTGTTCCAGTCAAAACAGTGGTGGAGGTGTGTGTGGGGGGGACGGCTGCAGTTTTTTTTGCTTTTGCTCTTTTCGTGGGCGATGGTATCGTACCCCGTCACGCAGGCCGCAAACCCGCGATGAGCCCGATGGTATCCGAAGGCATGAGGGAAGAGCCTTGAGGAAGTGGAGCTTTCACGCAGCGCTACGTTGGAACCCACACCGTCCCGTTTGGATCACACCCAAGACAGGTATGTGACCTTTCGCTAATCACCTTTGCGTGTAGCACATCAAGGCTCGGCGTGTCAGCGGAGCAGAGGCACAGTCAGCGGGGCTGGTGTTAATTAGAGAGGAATACAGCTGCGGGTGACGTGGCAGATGTTTTACCGTGCGTGACGACATCTGGTTCCCCCGCTCCCCCGCCCCCACCTCGACCGCGACCCGCGTTCATCCCACCCAGCCCCACGGAGCCGGCACCCTCGGCGTCTCCGCGTACGTGCGTGTGCCCTGCGAGGCGGCGGAGGGTGTGTTTCTGGCACGGGCGGTGGTCTGACGCGAGTGTGCGTGCGTGCGGCGTGTGTGTATGTGTTCGTCTCCGTGGAGCTGTCCGCCGGGCGAGGCGGAGACGGAGGGCGTGGGCCGCCGAGGAGGGCCGGCGGGGCGAGCCCACACCTGCAGAAACCCCCAGAAAGGCCCGACGCCCGGGAGGAAGCATGAGCGAAACGCCGATCCTCGGAGGAAACCAAAGCGGCTCCACTCGCGCTGTTTGACTGTGTGCGATTTTGTTGTTTCGGCGCAGCGGCGCCTCGGTCCTCGTCCGACGCGCTTTCGTTCAAACCGCCCTTGAGTGATGTGTTTATTGACTCGGTGGCACCGTTCCAATTGCGATTCACCAGAAGTGTCAGTCGTGGACTTGGCACAAGTCCTCCGTCCCGCAGAATGTCGATGTAGATGAAAAAAGAAAAAGGTGTGAGTTTATGTTTGTCGACTTCCCTTTCTTCCGACCAGGTAAAACCACGGTGTTGTACTGCGGTCTGCCACGGGAAGTCATCGGTAATATCGCTTAGACCACTGAAGTGGCTGAAAGGCGTTTGAATGAGGTTTCCCGCTTGTCTCGCTCCACGCTGCGTACTGCGATGCAGAGCACCTGGGGGATGGGGGGAATGGGGGGGGCACCACATCCCTGACCCAACAAGGCCTCAGAGGTCATCCCCTCTTCATCTTCCAAGACTAAACCAGTACGCTTATCCTCCTAGCCGTGTGTCACAGTCACGTGGCCTCTCCAAGACAGTCAGAGATGCTACCAGTTTCCAGCTCTTTGCAAGTGTAAAACAGCCAGAATGAACGAATGAATGTATGAATGAATGAATGAATGAATGAACGAATGAATGAAAATAAACATAAAACCACTACTCATTTCTTCCGTTTGCAGAGACTGTTGTCCAGCTGTCTCACAGTGTTAGACACGCAACTTGACAATCCTCGTTATTTATTCAGCGTACAGCTTTCTCCAAAGATGCTCACAGCGTCAGGTTTGTGTTTTTCCCATTAAACTGTATTAAATGCTGTTAATAAATTCCACTTCAGACCTGCTGAACATAAAAAAGCTCAGCTAAAATGCATACACGCAAACATCGTACCAAATTGACATCACTGCTACCCCCCAATTCAAATTGTGTATTTCCCTTAATTCCAGATTTCCCAGCAGCAGCTCCAGTATTATACATAAGCCATTAAAAACTCAATTTCAATAACGTCTCCAATTAAATAAATACAATTATACTGGCAATACCATAAACTCGTCTTTACACCACAAAAAATTAGACACAGACCGTCTCAGCAATGTGCTAAGCTTTTTTTCACAATATTACTTACAAGAGTAACTTTCAACCAACTGCTTGTTCTGACCAAGGTCATGATGGTCCAGAACCTTTCCTGGATTCACTGGGCATAAAGGTGGGGCAGTCCGTCACAGGGTAGCCACAAACACACACGCACACACTCACCCATACATACACTACAGGCAATGTGGCATCACCAGTTCACCTGAACTGTATGTCGTTGGACTGTGGGAGGAAACCAGAGCACCCGGAGAAAACCCAAGTAGACACAGGGAGAACATGCAAAATCCACACAGACTGATCCTGATTTTAACAGACACCCAAACATCACACGCTGCCCCATGATTTAGAACAATTTACGTTTTTATGTGGGTTATTTTAACTGCATCGATTCAGGGTAGGAACCTGGATGAAGGGTAATACAGTGGGGGTTGGAATTTGAACAAGGGAACTTCTATTTTATGGTAATGGGTGTAACCACTAAACCACCTACTGCCACATTAAGATATTGACTGTCTACCTTGTTAAATTATTATTATTAACTAAAAAACCTGGATATCCTTGGTTCTGGCTCCATTGTGGTGGAATGATCTCCCTCTGTCACTCAGAGCTGCTGAATCCCTTCCCAGAACATTCTGGAAGAATAAGAAAATGTCTTTTCTAGGCACCCTGCTCCTCTGATCTATAAATTCCGTAAACCTTCGCTACTTATCTTTTAAAGACTTTTCCTTATCGTTTGTTTCTACAGCTATTTGTGCCACGAACGCAGGCACTAAGTGACTGCACCGCATGCATCGTGTGTCTGCATCAGCATCACTCCATCTGTCGGGGAGATGTTTACTCTCTACTGTACATCGCATCTGCCAAACGAATATGTGTAAACGAACTGTTATTTAATCGATTCTTTTCGAATGAAGTGCGGGATTTGAACCCGGGACCCTCAGATTCCACGGCACCCGCTGCCCCGCTAAAACATCCCGCATTCTTCCAGCACACAGCATAAGAGCTGAAATGAAGAAACCATGGGAACGAAGGCGGGGCGTGGGAATAGTCAGCAGGGGGCCCCCCGTGCATTTCTCGACTTTTCGTGCTCTGTTTCTCTCCCTCCTTCTCCGGCCCTGTGTCGGCACAGTGTGTTTGCACAGGTGAACTGGGCACAACCCAGAACGCAGGTGGAGGACCTGAAAGTCTGGTTTGCCTTGTGTGGGCAGCCTTGCGCGATGAGGGAGAGACAGCTCTCGGGTGTGCGTGTGTGCGTGTGTGTGTGTGTTGGGGGGGGGGTACGTTAGGGATGTGGTTAACAGGAGGGAGCGGCTTACACTCCTGTGGACAAAAGTTCACCTGAAAGGCAGAGGTTTTCAAGTAATTCAAGCTGGGAAACTAGCTCTCAGGTCCCGGGACCGATGTGGCACCTGAGCGGGGCCCTCCCGCCCGCTCTCTCGCACCTGTGCCCACACCTGGCCCTGCGCCGAGCCCCCATGCTCACACCCGGTCCCAGGACCAACGGGCCTGGGAAAGACGAAGGTTCGAGCGCGCGATTACATACCGCAGTTTACCTCCCTCAGATACACCCCCTGCGAAGCGATCCTTATCTTTACACACCACGGGGCCCTTTAATCTGAGCAGAATCACCCTGAGTGCTGCAGCTTCTCATGGCAGCGTGACTCACGGCGGGACTTGTTGCGCAGGTGCGAGGGAGAAGCTGTAAACACACTGGGAACCTCCCTGGGTGCCAAGGACACCGACTATAATGATATTACCTATTTCGTATTACAGGAATTTCAAGCTCGGTGCGTCTTTGTTCATTCATCCCCTCACCATCAATAGATGCTCATCCAGCGCAGGGTGACGGCGAGGATTTTTGGGTAAAATTTTATGCAGCTGCTCGTGTGATGAACATTGGTTCATATGGTGGAAACAAACTAACTAATTAAAAATCATGTCTGCAGCTATGTCTCTTTCTCCTAATGTAATGCACACTCTATTTTCTACGGGATGTGCGTCGCTTTGGAGAAAAGCGTCTGGTAAATGGATAAATGTAAGCGTAAATTACAATTACATCTTTAAAAGTTTTTTTCCAGTTTACACTATGTGTGTATACATTAATCCGATTAATTAGTTTATAACTTCGTAACTGTGTCTACACTAATATTTCTCTTCATATATGAAGGATTCTAGTGATATATTTTCTTTCGATAAAATCTGACCTGAATGACGACTCGCGGGTCCATACTTTTTCGGATAACAGACTCCAGTAATGGCGGTTGGTCACCTCTGAGAAAGTACATTTTGCTCTCCATGATTCACATTTGAATAATAGGGGTGCGGCGGCGCAGTGGGTTGGATCACAGTCCTGTTCTCTGGGGGGTCTGGGGTTCAAGTCCCGCTTGGGGTGCCTTGCGACGGACTGGCGTCCCGTCCTGGGTGTGTCCCCTCCCCCTCCAGCCTTACGCCCTGTGTTGCCGGGTAGGCTCTGGTTCCCCGCCACCCTGTATGGGACAAGCGGTTCTGAAAGTGTGTGTGTGATTCGCAGATGCAGTTCCGGTTCCACTTTTACTCTGTTGTTGCCTGTTTGTTTCTGTACATCACTGTGAGCCAGTTGTTACTGCAGTTTTAAAGAAATGGCAATTCAGAGTCCCCAGTCCGACTCAAACACGTCTTCGGACTGTGGGCGGAAACCAGAGTGCCCCAACTCGCGCAACTTTACTCAGACACAGGGAAAACATGAAACTCCACAGAATAAGCCGGATTCCAGCCTACTTCCAAACCCAAAACCCAGGGGCTATGAGGCACCAGCACTCCCAGCTGCATTACCACGCAGCCTTGCTTAATCTCTGCATTATATATATTCTTACTGGTGCTTTTTTTTATTTCTCTTCTGGTGAATTAATCATTCTGTCCCACCAGCTGGATTCTGAGCACACAAGCGTGAGCCTTTGATCTAATCGGTAAGAACATGGTTTTCCCAGCCATTTTTTGTAAAAGGCTGAACATAATCATGCCAGAATATCATATTGTGCACAGATTTGACACACAGAGCTTTAACTATTTTATATTTGTGCATCTTGGGGGACAGAATCCCGCAAGCGAACTTCCTAAAGCTCTGGTGGCCGTGGAAGGTGGGGGCGGCGGGGCTGGAGATCCTCCTTGCGCTAGCACAATGGAAGGATGCCTGAGACCTGCCTGCATGAGTGGTTTTCAAATGCACAACCACCAGGGGTTCGAGTAAAAGTCCCCCTTTGATCTGCAAAGCTCACCTTGGATACCGGCTAAGAGGAGGAGGAGATGGAGGTCTGTTCAAAGCAAGCCAAGGCCTGGAACGTGGGGGAGATGCGAGCGTCTAAGATGCCCAAGGCCGGGGGACATCGCTAGGTCGCTCTCTGTGGCCGCAGGCCGGAGCCACAGGGTTGTGACACCCTGCATGACGACGGTTGCTATGGTGGGGGTCACTGGGTAGGGAGGTCCAGCTGGGCCCTGCTGCCTGTAACCTTCAAAAGGAAGAATTTTTCTTCGGAACCCCGAAGGAGGAGGAATAGCACATGAGAAAATCAGGACAAAATCCGCCCTGGCGGAGATCCGATGGAAAACGACGGTCCCGGTCAGGGTCGCGCCTGCATCCCGACGCGCCCTGAGCCGAGCCCATCCGTCGCACTCCCGCAAGGGCAGGCGGACGTCCCGCCAAGCGGTTAGAGAGAGGGTCTCACGCTGGAGAACGGCTCTTTTTCTGGAGCCCTTCAGATTATTCGGACCTGCTGAACTCTACCGAAGAAGCGTATGAGAAGGCCTTAGCAGAAAAGCTGAGGAGAGAAAGGGGAGCGGTTTGTTTGCGCCGCTGTGTGCCGTGTAGGCATGGGAGCGTCGGGCGATAAGAGGGAAGCAGCTTCGATTTCGAGTAGCAGAGCCGTGCACGTACGGACGGTGTTCCGATATTGTGACCGAACCGGGTCAACAACGGGTTGGGTGTCGGTCCATATATTGTCTGACCTATAGATGACATCACTGCTTTACTGTTCACGTAAGTATTTCCTGGTTTCCGCATGGGGGGGAGGAGTTCACGCACACACAGGCTGGGTGGTGAGGAGGAGGGGTGCGGGGGGGTGAGCGGATCTGCTTAGCCCTCACCAGAAGCACCCCCCCCACCATGCGAGCAACCCCTTCCCGCCCGCCCCTGGGCCGCTCGCCTTTGTGCGCCTCGGCCAGACTCCGCCCCCTTCTGTCACCCGAGCATTCCGCCTTGGTTAGCACGTACAATGAGTGCTCGTAACGGGGCCCCCCGATGCCGCGCTTCGCCAGGACGGTGTGAGGTGGTGCTGGTGGTGGTGGTGCTATGGGGGGGTTACCACCGCCTCCAAGAAGCCACATGCCACCCCCACCCCCCAAGTCCAGTTCACTGCAGAAAAAACAAGTGCCATCTGACCGGCACACACACCGCCTACAAACGCTTAATCCTCCGCTGAGCAGAGGCTCCAGCTGTTGCACCGCCGCCGTCGATAAAAAAGACAATCGAAAAGGTGTCCTCCGCCCCTGCGGCTTTCCTCGGAGACGTCCGCGTAAAAGTGGACACCCTTCCGTACAAAAGATATGCCCATCACCTTGAAGCAAAATCACGCATCGGCGTGCGAGTCAGCTGATAAAACAAACGTGAGATCGGTCCGTGTGTATCGAGAACCAATGGCGAAGAGTAAGAATAAGGCCGAAATGGTCTTTTTTGTCAGTACGTTAAAAAAGCGGTGTAGGTTTCACTGCATTTGCGCTCACCTCCGCTTCCTTCACGGACATTGATGGCGCTGGTGGAGTGTGAGGCCTCCGTTCCGTCTAACACACCTGCTGACCTGACTACACCCTGGGGGAGTGCTAGTACCCTGCCCCCCACCTCCGGCCCTCCCACGTGCTTGAAGAAGTTGAGCCTCGTAAAGTGACAGCGAAGACAAGCAGAAAGCAAACAGCCAGCTCTGGAATGCCTTGCTGGGTTGCTGCCCTCTCAAAACATCTGCCACAGTAAACACACAGCTCTCTGCCCAGTGTATACACACACACACACACACACACACACACACACAAAGACACACAAGTAAGCTTAAAATGTACAGCGAGTGAAGCTTCTACGTGGCACAGCGGGTAGCACTGGTGCCGCATAGCTCCTGGGCTCTTGTTTAGAATCTGCATCCAAATCCAACAGCTTGGGGGGAAGCTGGTAGTGTAGTGGTTAGAGCTACTGCCTTTGCCTTTGCCTTTGCCTTTGCCTTTGGCTCCGAAGGTTGTAGGTTTGATCCCCACCTCCAGCTATAGTACCCTTAACCAAGGTACTTACCTTAAATTGCTCCAGTAAAATTACCCACCTACCGAAAGGGGTAAATAATTGAAGCCTTAACACTGTATGTTGCTTGGAGAAAAGTATCAGCTAAATGAATAAATCTAAATGTTTACTTTCAATAGCACTAAGACATGGAGGAAGAAGGCAATGAGGATCCACTTCTGTGCTCTTCTCCGCATAAGTGATCAGCAAGAGTCCCCTCTGACTTGATGACCGTACCCTAAAAACTTCGACACCGTCCGTCCAGGTAAAATGTGAAAGATCTGGAAAAACACCAGCAGCTTCAGCCAGTATAAGATCAGCTGCGTGAGAGCAGGCCATCCCAGCGGTAGGGTTCGACAGCAGGCGGTTCAGCATCAGACATCCAAAAGAAAATGTAACGCCTTCATCCATTGTCATGCACAAATCACACCCTTCATCAGCCAAATGTGTTTATTGCTGTTGACTCATGACAAACAAAAACATCACAATTTCCTACTATGATATAACCCTATAGGTCATGACCTCACTGTACTTGTATACTGTAAGTACTCTGCTTTGGGGTAGAGACACAATAACCAACAGTTAGTGATGCAGCGGGGGGAAAAAATGGGGTCGGAGATTAATTTGTATCTAATGATGTAATGATGTGGGGTGCGGTGGCGCAGTGGGTTGGACTGCAGTCCTACTCTCCGGTGGGTCTGGGGTTCAAGTCCCGCCTGGGGTGCCTTGTGACGGACTGGCGTCCCGTCCTGGGTGTGTCCCCTTCCCCCTCTGGCCTTACGCCCTGTGTTGCCGGGTAGGCTCTGGTTCCCCGTGACCCCGTATGGGACAAGCGGTTCTGAAAATGTGTGTGTGTGTGTGATGTAATGATGTAATAATAATAATAATAATTCACTTATCTGATGCTTTTCTCCGACGCCACTTACAATGTGAGGTTTGCACAATAAGCAACTTAAACTTATTAATTTTTACTCGGACAGCTCACGGTAAGTACCTTGATCAGGGGTTCTACAGCGGGAGCGGGGCTGTTATTAATGAGTGTCCGTTGGGTTGCCGCACAGGCCCCTGGCCACAAAAGAATACTCACAGGTGTGTGTAAAAAGGGTTCATCGAGGCATCAAATTAAATGAGAGCGCGAGCTCTGTGAGCGCCCCACGCAGGGTGGAGGTGGCACCGGTCCTGAATGGGACAAGGTGGCCTTCCCCAAATCTGCCTATTAACTCTGCAAGTTGTTTAGACACATTTCACCATATTTCACCGTATTTTACATGGCCGCAGCATTGTAAAGTTCAAGCTCGCTTGCCGGGTTCTCTCTCTCCCGGAAACAAAAGAAATGGGGGAGCAGGGTGGGTAGGGGTTCCAAGGAGGGGGGGTTGCGAGATGTATGCAAATGGACCTCCAGAAGAGGTACGAATTTTATGGGTTTTAGAATTTAGTTCAGTCAACCAGAATAATCAAATGTGAGAACCAAAAACAGCCCAGTCCCCTTCCCACCCACTCGCTACTCCCGCTACCGCATCCCCATCCCTCCAGCAGCCCATTCCACCTCCACACACACACACACACACACACACACACACACACACACGAAAAGCTCAAAGCAGACTCTCTTGAAGATCTTACGGGGCAGGAGAAAGGAACGGCTGGGAGGCGAGGAGGGACAGGATGCCGCTCGACTTGAACGGACTCAACTCCCGATGCCTGATTACGACGCTATTTTCCCAGCAGGCCGTAGAAGCCTGTCTAATCATGAGCTCCGGGTGGCCGGTCCCCACACTGCCCTCCAACGACTAATGACAGGGAGCGATTTCAGAATCCTCCTTCTTGACATCACCCATTCATACAGGAGAGCATGGTAACACACTCAACAACAGAGTAAAACTGGAACTGGCAACACACTCATACAATAAGGGCTATTTAAAGTCGCAAGTTCACCCGAAACACGTCTTTGGACTGTGGGCGGAAACCACGCTAACACGGGGAGAACATGCTAACCCCACGCGGTCCGAGCTGGAGTCGAACCCACATCCGAACGCACAGCTCGTAATTGTGACGCACCAGTTTACCACGCGCTGCTGTGCACCATAGTACTGCGTCGCACGCAGGACCTCAGACCACCTCCCACCCGACTTTCGGCCGCACCCGAGGAGGAGACGAGTACCAGGTGCGGCCAAGAAAAAAACTTCCATGTTTAAGTGGACTTTAATTGGCCGAAATGTTTTCTCTCTTTCTTTGAGTTCTTGTTCCCACCAGTGATGTGTTTTTTTTTTTTTTAAAAAAAAAACCTAAATTCACCCTTTTCTGCCTGTGTCATTCCATGGACCGGAGACATTGGGGTGTCACATAGTGGTATGAATTGATCTCACCTGTTTGAGAGGGGTTTACAGAGAGCGGCGCATATTGCGGTCGTGGGATGGCAGCGGGACGGGCTCTTCGATTTACCCTGTCCGCGAGCTGTGAACCCGGGACGCAGCCGACCTCATTGCATGCCTCCGAAGACCAGCTGGAACTACACCACAGGGGGCACTGGCCTTGCATACCATGCAACAGGATACCTGCGTGTTGGTTCAGATGGGGAGGCCTTGTGCCGGTCGAAGACAGAGCGGTCCGACCGAAGCCCTGCTGGAGAATGACGGTCACAGCAGCGGTCTCTGGAGACGCTCACAGGGCCTGATGCTGAGAAACATGCCAAGTTCCCCCTGCATCCATTCCATGTTATAAGGATCTCTTCTGTTCTCCTCTTTCAGGCCCACAACAGCAAAACAGCTGTAAAAGGACAGATGTGGAACCACCAGGTCACTTTTGAACCACATTACCTTGGCATTTTTTTGTTTTTAAACTTTTTTGAACCTCCAAGTTCCCACATTCCTTCATAGCGCTTCAGAAAAAGAGATTTTCTTTTGCTTTTAAATGAGCCTCCCTGACCCACAGCCCCCCACCCACAAATACACACTTGCTTTGGCTTACGAATCACCATTCTGACCCCGTGACCTGTAGGGTCATAAATGCCACCTGCCCCCTCAACGAAGGGTCAGGGGCTTGATTGGAGCATTTGAATATGAAATCCCTCCCGCTGCTTCTGGGGACTGTGAGAAGCGCAGATATTAGCTACCTGACCCCCCTCCACACACACACACACACACACACACATACACACACACACATACACACACACACCCAGGACAGAGCCTGAGAGCCCCTCCAAATGGCCCTAGGGGGCACCGTGCCAAAGATTTTATCAGACCCAGTCTTCCTTTTGAAGAAAAGGAAAGATGAAGCAGTGTCAAAAATTTATATAGTCTGTTTGACATATATTGAAAGGGGCTATTTCCGGTCTCCATGACAACCATCTGTTTACACGCAAACTCATTCCGCACGTAAACACATATTTTGTCTCGACGATTGCTTTATGTTCGAATTATAACTACATGCAAATATTCTCGCCAGTAAATGCGTCTGAAGCGAGAGGGAGGAAGAGAAAGATGGAGAAGGAGAGGGAGCGAGAGAAAGCAGAAAGGAGAGAGCGGCGGAGAATTTGAATGAGAAGACAAGAGCCTCCGTGCTGTTAGCATGACAAAGGGGAGCGCCATTGGCCCTGATTGGTGTCAAGGCTCGGCCCCCCCAGCCCCCCAGACCCCCAACCCCAGGCGGCCAGGAGGTGCGAAGTTGACGAACGACGAAGCGTGTAGGGTGTGAAATTCTGGACGGGGTGGGGAGTGAGGGGTGCAGGCAAGCAACGCGAAGACGCTGTCGTTCCAGGGTTGAAGATACACCCCTGCGGTAAAAAAAAAGTAGGTAAAAATGGCTGATGAAGACTTTCTCTGCTGGAGTTCAACACCCACATCCTCTGCGGAGACTACACCCACAACCACCTGGGCTCCAGTAGGAACGGGCTTCTCGGTGGTGACCCGTAATTTCTTGTTTACTTTCTCTACATATCAATGTCTCGCCATACAAACGCACCCTTGCATCTGCTTCGCACCTCCTCGGGCTGGTTTCACCCGTCATTACCGCACCCCCTGTAGCTCTGTTGCACATGCTAATGGACCCCCAGCCGGGCCAGGCCAAGGTGGGCGCTTTGGCGGGGTAGTTAGCGGATACAGGTGCCTTGAATTCCTCAGCTACTGGTGGCTACTGTGCAGCCAATCACACGCCGTCTAATTAACACAAGAATAACAGCAAATTATTGACAAACCCTTCAATTAAAACAACTCGGGGGGGATAAGTTAGTAATCCTGCTCACGTGTTTTACTCTGATTTTAAATTGGTTTACCAGATGCTTTTCTCTAAAGCAGCCTATAATTATTTACCCATTTACACAACGGGGTAATTTTTACACGACCGGGTAAATACAGCGGGAGGTGGGATTCGTTCTTCGGGCCTCGGAATCCCAAGGAGCAGCTCTAAGCGCCGCATTACCTGTTACCGCTCCCAAAAACGACATTACTTGTATTGATTAGCACGCTCATCTACATTTAGAACATGTCCATTTATAATAATATTTTAATCCCTTTTGCATTTATTCGTTTAGCTGACACTAACCTCCAAAGCAACATAGAATGTTAAACTGTGATTTTGTATGTGATTTTGTGTATCTTATTATTATTATATTCAAAAAAATTGGTGGCACGTTATCAGGATTCATCTATGTATCTACTCGAGCGATGAACATCGGCGCATCAAGCGGAAGGTAACAAACTAGGTTTACTTAAGAGTCACATGTCTGCAGCCACGTCGCTTTCTCGTAATACAAATTTGTATTTTTGCTGAGATGTTTGTCACTTTGGAGAGAAGTGTCTGCTAAATGAATGAATCTAAACATCTAAACTATCTACCACATTTACCAGTTTATACACACACCCACATTGCCCGAAACTGCTTGTGCCATGCAGGGTCGTGGGGAGCCAGAGCCTGGCCTGGCAACAGAGGGCGCAAGGCTGGAGGGTAAGGGAAAAACACCCAGGACAGGACACCAGTCTGTCGCAAGGCACCCCAAGTGGGATTTGAACCCTAGACCCACTGGAAAGCAAGACCTGGTCAAACCCACTGCACCCCCCTCCAATTTATACAAATGGGTAATTTTTTTTTTTTTTTTTTTTTTTGTACTGGAGTAACTGAAGGGTGGCGCGGTGGGTTGGACCGGGTCCTTCTCTCCAGTGGGTCTGGGGTTCAAGTCCCACTGGGGTTGCCTTGTGACAGATTGGTGTCCTGTCCTGGGTGTGTCCCCCCAAGCCTTACGTCCTGAGCTGCCGGGTTAGGCTCCGGTTCCCCGCGACCCTGTATGGGACAAGTGGTTCAGAAAGTGTGTGTGTGGAGTAACTGAGGGTAAGTAACTTGCTCAAGGGTACTATAGCCAGTAGTGGGATTCAATCCCGCAGCCTCTGGAGCCCAGGACAGCAGCTCTAACCACTACGTTACCACTTTGTAGCAAAACGTGACCTGAACTGCTCCACTTTTGTTTATCCATTACGCTGCAGGCTGCCTCAATACCAATATGACATTGCGTAATGCGAATACAGTATTCACACTGTATCCGTGTTTGTAAAGCGTGCTTTAGATTTAAAAAGGGACGCGAGAAAAAAAATTACTGTTGTAGCGCAGCTCCCCCCCCACCCCCACCCCGCACGGGCAGACAGTAAGACACACCCAAACTGCTTCTACACAAGTATGCAGGTGACGTGTATAAGGATCTCGACGCTGGCTCAAATCCTGCCAAAATAATGACCCCAGCTGCTTGCGAGAACCTCCCTGCTTATTAAAAGTCCGATTATGCAGTAAATATGTTTCTTCTAAATATTACTATAATTATTATTAGTAGTAGTAACAAGAACGATAATAATATCATAACATGAAGCTGTATGAGTCGTGATAGGCTTTCATGATCAGCAGCTTCATGCCCCAGCTTTACCCCAAAAACGCTCATGGGACCCAGTGATGCTGCGCCAGCGTGGTCATGTTTAGGTCATGCAGTGATACTGATGCTGTCAATCCCTGCTGTTTGTTCAGCGCCCCAGTGAGAACAGTTCAATATCCGAAGCCTACCTGACAGGTGTAACCCGACCTGCAAACTGCCACCTCGCACCGCAAGCTCCCTCCCGCTGTCCACGCTTCGCCTCCGATGCGTGTGTGCATTCCCGGAGGGACTTCTGCACAGCTCCGGTTGCCACGTGTACCTCTCCGCATATACCCTGAGTCCCATCCCAGTGGCGCCAAAATGAGATGAGTCAGGATGTTCCACGGCCCGTCGCAAAAACCCATTCACCTGAGATGGGGGGGTGGGCGCGGGGTGTGTGTCTGAGCGTGTGTGTGTGGTCGTGGTGGAGGGGATGGTCCTCTATGGTTTGTGCTTCCACTCCTACATAAAGAATCTACACAGCGCTGCAGGCCAGCAAGGGAAATTTTCTCTAGTTATCTGTACAGGTTGGTCTGGAAGCAGAAGCTTCGAAACCAGTTCTTATCGCTGCGCCCTGCACACGTGTCACATGTTTGTAATGATCCTCAAAGTCAGCTCATGAATCTTCCACATGATGACAGGCTCCTTCGCCTGCATGCAAAACATTTTTCTTTTATGAATCTGACACTGGCAATAATAATTTTGGCATTAGGAAGACCTCGGTGACACTTTTCCTCAAAGGCAATTTGCAATTATAAGCTACTAAGGTATTTAGTTGTTTGTGGCGCTGGGTAACTCCTGCTGGAGCATTTCAGGGTAAGTATGTTGCTCAAGGGTACTGTGGCTGGAAGTGGGATTCAAACCTGCATCTTCCTGATACAAAAGCAGCAACTCTAACCACCAGGCTACCAACTGCCCCTTGTATGTAACCCTTCATGTGTACTGCAGCATCCATTGAACCAGAATAACATTGTCCCTACACACACACACACACACTTTCTGACCCACTTGTCCCATGCGGGGTCACAGGAAACCAGAGCATAACCCGGCAGCTCAGGGCATAAGGCTGGAGGGAGAGGGGACACACCCAGGACAGGACACCAGTCCATCACAAGGCACCCCAAGTGGGACTTGAACCTCCGACCCACCGGAGAGCAGGACCCGGTCCAACACACTGCACCACCATACCCCCCACTGTCCACACCGATACAGCAATTATTCATACACATACACACGCACAGATTTTCTGAACCACTTGTCCCAGACGGGGTCACGGGGAACCAGAGCCTACCCGGCAACACAGGGCATAAGGCCAGAGGGGGAGGGGACACACCCAGGACGGGACGCCAGTCCACCGCAAGGCACCCCCAGCAGAACTCGAACCCCAGACCTACCAGAGAGCAGGACCTGGTCCAACCCACTGCGCCACCGCACCCCCTTCAATTATTTCTAATGTCTTACAATGTAAATAGTTTTTAAAAAAAGCAATCAAACACACAAGAAACGAATATTCTTGTGATAGTGACCAAAAGAGCTGCCTGCCCGATGTTCTGAACAAGGTCTGACATTTGAACATCGGCCCTCCTGGCAGCGTCCGCAGCTGAGCAACACCATCAGCTGGAGACATCTAGATTACGAAACACGCATTCCGCCCGTGACGCTATCTGTCCGCAGGATCTCACAGACCTGAAGAACGGCGAAAATAAGCTGACAAGACTCAAAAGCCCTGTTTAACCACTCTGTAGATGTGCCAGTTCCGAACTGTTCATTCCTTGAGGGATTTAAGATGGGAAAGGAAAGGTGGGGAGGGGTGACCATGCCATACCCTGACATCCCCCAGGGAGTGAACTGATCCCTTCTCTCTTGAAAGGAAAAGAGCAGATCTGAGGGAATCTCCTTGACAACATCTGCCCCAGTTCAGGGAGCTTAACCCCCAGTCCGTGCCATCTGACCCCACCGGACAGACGTTCCATCACTCAGGCCTCCCTGTGACCACCAAACGGTGCCTATACACACTTTTGTCGCCGGTCTAAATTTTTCCATTTGCTACGGAGATCGTTTGTGTCAAGAATTATCTAAATGAACACTAAGGGCGGATGCCGGAGCAACTTTTTAGCTGCCCTGAAGTGTCAACTAGGGGTGTTTCAGTCAGAAGTTCGACATTCTCAATAGCTAGACTCAACTTTCTGCTACACCTGGTGTGTGTTTAGACCTGGTGTGTTAATTTGTAAAAACTTTACGAGCTGTATACCGCAAACGCCGTTGGGGCCCACGTGCTGCTACCTTTTTTTCAGCAGGTTATGAGCACAGTCCTTAGAATCTGTTATAATTGCTAGGCCTTGAATACATTTTGTCTTTATCAAGCAGAGTGCTGTCTCGTGTGATTTCTGAGCATACAGGACTGTGAAGATACCTATGTGGACTCCACTTATTGAAGGCAGCATGTGTGTGACTCATGAAAAATCCTGCTTGGACACACACACACATACACACACACACTGCTAGGCCGCTGAGTAAACCACAGCTCAGCTGATGTATAGATTGGGTAAACTTAGAGGAGGTTAAACTAACAGGTTAAGCCATCGGAGAGGTCATGTGGACCCATGCGGACGTGTCTGCACTCGCTGAGTGGACAGTGCTGATCGCTCGACCAGGATAGAGGTGGGGTACAGTGTACGTACAGAGGGGGCAGGGGGTACTACGCTTTCTCATAAATATTCAAATTGAGGTAACCGTCAGGCTTACTTCAAGCAACCCTGCTTACCAATAAATGGGTGCGCACCTCCCCTGGGAAATAACTCCAGTTTTCTCCTCAGACTGGTCAAAATCAGACGGGGTCAAGAATCACCTGTTTTAGCTTTTGAAGCATTAATCCGTACATTATAAATAGAAATGAAAGCATACAAAATGAAAGCATCAATGAAAATGAAAGCAAATGAAAGAGTCAATGAGATGTGTTAAAATTGTAATTCTCCAAATAGCGAGTGTATGTATATATATATATATATATATATGTAATATACTATATATTGTATATATACACTGCATAAAATATATATACTGTAGGCACTCATACAGACACACACACATATATGAATACACACATACATTTTATTTTAGTATGTGCTGTGCGTGTTAGGGACGGCTACATTATCAGAGGTGGGTCACAGCCTAAACAGTGTGAAACTAAAAGATTATGTTTTATAAGAGGTGAAACCTCTCATTAGACCAAAATGAAACCATATTAAAGTGACCACCAGATCATCATGCTCCTACTGACCCTCTCCAGGCATGATGTCCTTTAACAGTGAAATACTCTATTTATTTGAGTCCACAATAAAGTCATACAGTTCTTGGGAGTCATATAGTTACCAGGATCGCCACATGGCAACGTCACGCCTCATCCAGCACCCCCAGCAACTCCTTCCCAAACAGCAAAGCTCAATTTATTAATTGCAACGAGGAGCGACCAAACTGTCAACTGGAGGATCCAGGAGCCACTGACAGATGGTGCAGAAGGGCAACCCCCCCCCCCCCCCCAACTACAGACCGCTAGCAGGGGGTCCCAGGGGCTGTCACCAGTTGCGCCCTGGAGTAACGGGCGGCAAATCGGTCGTTACAATATTGTAATTCACTACGGAAATAATAATAATAATAATAGTAATAATAATCATAATAATAATAATTTGGAAAGAAAGTGGAAGATTAAGATTAGTCCAGAAAAAGTGATATTTATGAATAATTATAAATGCCTCATGAGAGAAGCTCAAAGGCCTTTTTTTTTCTGAAAACGCAGGGAAATTAAAAAGGCCCTTTTTACAATCCATTGCCCTTTTTAGAAAGAATTTTCTGTCACATTGTTATAGAATTTATATGTGACACACCAACCATGCAGTTTGGAAACACGCATAATATTGCAGGTGCAATAATAAAGCAAATAAATCTGGCGGTACGGGAAAGTGATCAAGGGTTGTTGACAGAGCAGATCCTGAACAAACCTTAGAACAGTGCTTCGATCCTCAGGACAGTAGGAAAGTGTGTGAAGCCTTGCTTTGATGTTATCTGACGAAGTTTTAACTGTAACGAGATCAGATTCAGCTTCATTCTTCCCATCGAATATCTCATCATTCAGCCGCACGGATTTATTCATGATATAAGACAGGAGTTTCGGTTTGAAAAGTATAGACATGCGCAGGTACAGCTGGTGACTTAGTGCTTGTTGGTGTTGCCTTCACAGCAGAACACTGTGGGTTCGAATCCCACTTTCAGTACTACTCTCGCGCAAGGTACCTAAAACTGCTCTGCTAAATGATCCTCGTCGCATAAATGGGTTAATAGTCTCGAAACAGAGTAACACTGTCAGTCGCTTTGGAGACACTGAATGAGTCAATGTGATGTACAGTTGATATACTGCGTTTAACCATTACGCATGACAGTGGTTGGAGCTACTGCCTCTGGACGCAAAGGTCGCAGGTTCGAATCCCATTTCTAGCTGCAGCACCTTGAGCAACGTACGTACCCTGAATTACTCTGGTGAAATAGCTCAGCTATAAACGGGTTAAGAAGTCCGTTCGGCTAAATGAATAAATGTGAAGATCGCAGTGTGATGGAAACAATGTACATGCGCTATCATGCTTCAAAGATATCAGTGTGATCTCCCTGTGCCGTAGTGTGGGCGACCCACGCGGGACTATTGCACGAAATGCGCGTGCAGGTGACGTGCGGTTCCCCGCAAACCCATTTGACAGGAGGTCGGTACCAGCACTCGGCCCGAGGCGCCGATCCTACCGGTTACACACACACAAAAAAAAAAAAACGCGCGTCAGAAACCAGCAAAACGTGTTATTGGGGATAATTGGTTTGATCGATCCCTTTCAAGTGAATCTTCAAAGCGGAGGCAGCGAGGAATGAAATTAAAAGCGCGTGGAACGACCTTTCAGTTAAAATACCACGTAGAAATCATAGGGCACGCGCAGCTTATAAATTAAATTATTTACAGGATCAGTTGTATTATGACAAGTTTAATCTCCACATGAGAAATAACCATGACACCCAAGAGGATCGTATCCTTTAAAACTGAGCTAAAAAGTGAAAAGGTTTCGAAAGCCTCATGTAAAAGATTTTAAAAAGCCAGAAATTACTCATCCCATTTTAGAGTATGGTGTATATTATGTATTGCATTTTATTAAAGCACTAAAGCAATCAGGGAAGCATTAGTTACAAAAAGAGAACATAAAAACAGTTCAGTCAAATGTTTTATACAAATTTATTAACCGTTTTCAAAAAGATGTACAAATGAGTTTAAATAAGTCTCCCAGCCTGTGATAAGGGGGTCAACCTGACACCCCCCAAAATACCACAGACAAATTACAAATATGAACATGCCAGAGGTCCACAAGTTAAAAAAAAAAAAAAAAAAAAAACTTTTCAGTTGCTATAAATAAAAAAATGCACTTAAGATACACACAAAAACTAGTTTTTGTGGAAAAAAAAAAAAACACTACACAGATTTGGACACGGGAAATACAGACTGGATGCACATGATTCTACAAAATAAGTGTAAACATGTCCTGGAGCTTCTCCCCTCCTACATGACCGAGACCAAGCAGCTTCTCAATGAAGCGACGCGAACCTTTGTACGAAAATAGGATTAGAGCACTTTTTCCTTTGAAACAAGTCCATTTCAACAAGTCGGCTGCCTTTGCCCACAAATAAAAGCCCCTTTTTCAATAAAGGGGTCTCTGGACTCATGAGTTCATAGCAAGGATTTGTCAAGACTTTTCTGTTGCTCAAACACACATTGCATTTAAAAAATAAAGTTCAATCCCCGAAGAGTCCGAGGTTAAAATGTTCAAGTATTCGTGGTGAAAGAAAAAAAATAAAAAATAAAAAAACACAAGTCAAAAGTCTTTTTAAATGTGGGTGAGCGGTAGGGTTCCGTTGACGCCCGTCGCCGCGCTCTGGTAATGCGGGTGGACGCTGTGCAACCGGGTGGTCTGCAGACTGGAGGGGTCCGCAGCTTCTCCTCCAGGTGGGAGATACATGCTGATCATATCCCTCAGGTCTCCCAGACAAGCCCGCTGGGAGTGAGACGTGATGGCAGGCGGAGGGGAGCTCTGCTCCGTCTTGCACGCTGAGCTTATGGTGCCCAAGCCCATGGCGTTGGTGCTCTGCTGGGGGTACGCTGGAGACATGCTGTACGTGGAGCCCGCGTTCATGTAGGTCTGAGCCGAGGACATCATGGGGTACTGGAGCCCTGCCATCTCGTACCGGTGCATCTGCTGGATCTGGGGGCTGTTCATGCTGGGATGCTGCGAGTAGCCCAGCTGCTCCTGCATGATGGAGTAGGGGCTGTTCGACCAGCCGTTCATCTGGGTGTAGTTGTCCATGCGCTGTCCAACGGAGCCCACGTTGTTCACGGGGTTGGCACCCGGCGCCAAAAGACCCCCAGGCAGTGAATACTTGTCTTTCTTGAGCAGGGTCTTGGTCTTCCGGCGGGGTCGGTATTTATAATCCGGATACTCCTTCATGTGCATGGCTCTCAGGCGCTTGGCCTCGTCGATGAAGGGTCTCTTCTCAGCATCGGTCAGCAGCTTCCAGTCTGCGCCCAGGCGCTTGCTGATCTCCGAGTTGTGCATCTTGGGGTTCTCCTGGGCCATCTTCCTCCGCTGACCCCTCGACCACACCATGAAGGCGTTCATGGGCCGCTTGACCCGGTCGCGGTCGGTGGCGCCGCTGTTCTTACCGGCAGGGTTGGCCGAGGGCAAAGAGCTCTTGAGCTCCGTTTCCATCATGTTGTACATTCAGCTGCCGTGCAAGGGTTCGAGAGCCCGAAAGCGGCCAAAAAAGTCTGGGAAGAGGTAGAGATCGCAAAGTACCCGGGCGAGTGGTGAAGAAGCGCTGCGTGTGAGGTTTCTCCTTCCTTCGCTTCTCCGTCTGTCTCCAAGACTGAGCCAAAGTCTGCAAACTTGTCCTCCGAGCTCAGATGTTAAAAGTGGCTCCGACAAGTGATCGGCGGTGACAGCGGCACAATGCGCGGCCTCCAGCCAATCAGAGCTCGCCTTTCGCTTCCCGTCCAACCCGACGGGTTTGCGCGTAAGTGCGAGAAGCGGCGCAGAATAAACACCCCCTGCGACTTTCCCTCCAAATATGAATTTATCATGTTCCTAATCATGGAATTGTTTTTCCTCTTAAAGTAACCTGAAATTCCCAACTTCTTGCTATATGAGAGTTCAAGTCAAGCACTTTAAAGGATAAAAAGTTGATACTAGGAAAAAAAAAAAAGAAATCACGTTTCAGGTTTACTGATTTACTGCTTTTTTTTTTTAAAATATGAAATGCTCATTTATTTACTCTAAGTTGTGCGTCGCTTTGCGTCAACGAGTCTACTAAACCAAGAAATGTAAATATAAATATAATTTTTTGAGTTATAACCAGTTTAGGCTGTACTGCAGGGTATGTTGCAAAATATCTGCGGGGTGAAGTCAAGAGTTTAGTCTCGTGAACTGAGGAATATCACCGCAATATCACTTCAATGTTTTTATTTCTCTCATTTTTTTGTTTAGTGTTATTGATCGATTCGTTTAATTATTGAAAAATCTGTTAGTTTTTTTAATCACTTTTTTCTCACTTTCGAAGACCAAAAAAGTAACTTTGGATGACCACAGAAGCAGAAAAAGAAACCTTAATTATTTTTGTGTCTCTTTAAAGCGGGGTTTCAGAGAGGTCCCTAAACACAGAAATGCTATTTTTTTTTTTTTTTGCAAAAAAACAAATTCAGAATGAAAATCGAAGCATTATTAATATTAATGGTTGTTCTTATTTCACTGAGAGTAGGAATAACCCGGAGGAGCGGAAGGAACCTGTTACAATGATCTGCACTCGCGTGCCGCACGTGCTCGTGGTGAGGGAGACGAGTGTTTAACACCCCCAGGAAAATACTGTACGTACCCTATCAATGAAACACACTCTCACAGCATATGACAGTACATATCATCACCATAATCCAACTGGGAAATTTATGAAATCTATGAAATATTAACCATACAATGTTTCTTTTTTTTTTTTTTTTTGTTGCGTGGCACAGTTGCGCGTGGAAATTATAGCCCACATTCAATTTCTACTGTGCAAACTGGGTTCGCCTCTCCCAGTTTCTGCAGGGCAGACACTCAAACCCGGGGAATGACGCATGAACGATAAAGTTCCTTTAAGACATTTAAACCAGTGGAATAAATAGCGAGGCATTTGCGCCATCGCGTGGTGTCAAGAAATCCTCGGGATCCCGAGATGCCCTCAAACATTATTTATTAACATTTACATTTATTTATTAAGCAGACGCTTTTCTCCAAAGCGACTTCCAATGAACTGTATGTAGTGTTATCAGCCCACACACCTTATTCACCGTGGTGACTTACACTGCTAGATACACTAGTTACAATGGGTCACTTATCCATACATCAGTGGAACACACACACACTCTCTCTATGTCACTCACACACTATGGGGGAACCTGAACAGCATGTCTTTGGACTGTGGGAGGAAACCGGAGCACCCGGAGGAAACCAACGCAGACACGGGGAGAACTTGCGAAAAACATATAGAGAAATATTTCAGCAGTTTGAGAAACTGGGAGCCTCTGCTGCACTGAGATGAAAGCTGCAAAACTGAAGCTCTCAGAAAGGGAACTGAGATACTTCATGTACTAAAAAATAAACATATTAACATATTATAATGGGCGCGTCACCCCGATTTTACACATTAAACCGAAAGGTGATTATGATACATTAAATACAATGGAAAGAAGGCTTCAATTTCGTTTTCATTTTGTTTCCCGCGCTCCAGTGGCGACACAGTGGAGCAAGAACCCGAATTGTCGGCTTTGATTCACACGAGTGTGTGAGCGACACGCGGGGTGAGATCTTCTCCACTTCCTGCGTGGGTCAGCGTGGAGATGTCCTCCCACACCTTTGGCCAACTCACGCGTGACGAATTGGATGAATATTTATCACAGGAGTCCAGTATGTGATTTTCCTTCATGTTTTGTCCTTTTGTCTATTTGGTCTTGTCTTCCATGCATAGGTGTAGCATTGATTGTTCATTAATTTTGCACATCTGCATTATGCGCCACCAACACCACTGTCTAGTCTTCTGCATCATATATTACATTTACATCAAATTTACATCGAATTTACATTTCATTTGCATGTATTCATTCAAAAGAGACTTTTAATGCAATACATACGTTTAGTAAACAAGCAGGGTGTGGGAAAATATGCTTCACAAAATTTACATAACTGTAATTTTTAATGAAAATAGGTGACATACATGAAGCTCCCCATCTGTGTACCACAATTATATATGTAGTGAATTGTGCTACACTGAGGCTAAAGAATTCATCAGACTAAGATAAGGTAAATTATGTATAAATGTATATATATATATACTGGTGTAAATATATACACCAGTTTCCTGTGACTGGAGGACAGATGAACTCATTCCTCCAGAATCCCAAATTAATACTGCAGAGAAGAAATGAAGCACCATATTTCCAGGTTTACTAATCTACTTTCATAAATTTGTTACAAAATAATATTAACAGGGCTGGAAATGGGCTAATAGTGAGCCAATAAAGTTAATTTATTATGACAGTATACTAGATTTGTTTCTCTACATAATTATATATCAGTTTCCTTCATTCAGTGCATAATTCACACACACACACACACACACACACACACAGTGCATAATTGTTTTTTTGTGTGAGGTATTCCCATTCAAAATATATTTCAGACCATAACATTCCAACTAAATTGCACAATTATATTATTTTATTGTCATTTAATAGCTTTTTATTAACAATCAAATGTTGAGCCATGTGTTAATTGTGAGATTCTATGTATTTTGATTAATAAATGTGGAAAAGCAAGCATAAGGTCAAAGAAACTCAAATCCACAGACATGCTTATTTTTTAAATGTTATAAAACATTTCAAGTTAACATTACATTATATTCTTGGTTTTCAAATTAATGCAATTCAGATATATTGCTTCTATATTTCAATGATGATAAATTAGCGTAATTCAGATTGCACTTCATATTCCACTTTAACTGTGGGATAATTGAAAACCTGTGTCATATGGTGCAGATATTAGTATTATCACACCACACGCAAACTGTAAAACTAAATTCCAACTGCAAATTCTTTATAAAAAGAACTTCAGTCCATCTCTTCATACTCAGTTTGACATGCATGTGTGCATAATTTTCACACACAAAAAGAACTGCACATAACTACACAGTTTATTATATTGCACAGTAAAGAGCATCAATAGGAAAACTGAACTCAGTTTCATGAAGTATTAATAATAGGACAAGTATGTGGTAATTTACATTTAAATTTATCTGACACTTTTCTCTAGAGCAACATGAAATTTTAAACTTCCTACAATTATTTTTCTATTTATACCCATATTTTAAAAATCAAAACATGCATTTGAAATAATATATCATCATAACAGGTATTAAACACATATAATGCAAGTAAAATAGACTATTTAAAAGCAGTCTCTTTATATGTACTGTATGTAAAAAGGAAATTAGACTATTTAAAGATGAAACACATAAGGCAAAATAAGAATTAAACTTACAGACTACTGCAACTCCATTCACTCCAAAAGTAAATTTTAAACGATCCCACTAGACGTGCTCAGAATAAACTGGCTCCTCACTTCTATAAGCACATCTGCAACCAGAAGTCTGTTTGCAACTTGTTTTGTTCAGAACTCCAAAGTCACTTTTACCCCGCTGTCAAAATTATGAAAAGCTTAAGAATACAGAGCTCCCTTTATTTATTTGGTGATGTTAGATCCTGTAAAAACCTCATTTAGAGACATAACAAATTGAAAAATACTTTGTAAGACTACGCGGATACGCACAGGTCACACTGGCTACACTACGAACAGATGTTTAAAAATTATTTATGAAGACAGCACAATTCAAAAAAGTAAAATAAGGAGAGGATGTTTGTGTCTTTAAAAGCTGTGAAATGTAAATGAGTGTCACCTATATCATTCAGAGATGTGCTCTGCCTACTAAACCGTACGCAGTCAGTGTTTGAAAAGTAGACAGAGCAGCATTTAGAAAAACACTAGTTTTATGTCACATTATTCCAAAAAGGACTGATTTTCATCACAAAAAAACCTGCAAAATTGCGCCCCTGCTCTCGCGCATTTCCTCTATTGTGATGATCAGCAGCAGTGTCATTTACCTTGTAAATGAGCCCTGTGTAAATATCTCAGTAAAAGCGGATTACAGAGGCCTGTATGGCCAACACACCTCGTACACAGGTATTGTTTCGTAACAAGTAAAACATCACAGGCGCTGCAGTGCACACAAGCTTTTGTGCAGAATCACAATTTATTCCACTTCAGCTCACATCAAGGGTGCTTCGAATGAGATTCAGTCCCACTCTAAAGGAAAACCAGTTGTTTCGGGGTCCGGATGCGATTGTGCAGCGCGACGGATCGTTTTTAATTTTATGTGAAGCCAGACACATTGGATACCGAGCCTGAAAAACAAAATATATTTGAGGCAGTGCTAACACATTGGTTCGGATGCTGACCCGCAAGGTTGTGGGTTCCAGTCCCACTAGGTCATGTTTGGGAATAAAAACTTGAACCGAGGTAATAAAAAAAATAGAACTGTGCAAATATTTTGAGTTTTTGTACTTTTTGCATACTAGTGCCTGAGAGAGAACAAGGAGGTTATAGAGGGATTCAAACCATTTCAAGCAAAAGATTAGATTTTATCCTTTTTACATTTCTTCAGCTGAAATTTAGCTAATGATTTAAGAGATACCTGGACTACATGGAGTCTGACAAGTAAATATAGGAAGTTAATACGAGAACGTCTGCTATTTCAAGGGAAGGCTTATCATACTTATTATCTTACCAGTGCATAAAAAATTTCTGCTGTTTCTACCAGATGTAAAATCAGAAAATGACATTTTTGTAATTATTTCTCTATAAATCCACTGATCAGAGTGTGTGTGTGAGCAGATCCTTCACACATTAAAGGCATAATAGCAAGAAATGTCCTCCATGGGCAGTTGGCTTACCCTGCAGCTTAAATAACTAATATAGTTACTGTAGTAATTTAACGTATAGCCAACCTTTTTTTGTATTACGTCTCTAATCCTTGGTTCAACAGAGTCACACCCTTCCAGGTGAACTTTGCATAAATTCCATGGTGAGAAATGGACAGAAATTGTGGTTCCTTCCTCTTGCTCTGCAGGATTAGTAAAGTCCTAGTTTCCCTTGGACTATCCTGAGGTCTCAGTCACTCTTGCGCCTGTGAGGACGGGGTGGGGTTACTGTAAAAACCCAGTAACTGGCCTCCTCTGCGGTGTGTGAGGGTTCGCCAGCAACTGTAAGGTGCGTCTCTGCGCCGGAACATGACCGTTTCACTCATTGTTTTCCTCTCCTAATTCAGGACTTTCATTAGTGCCAGAAGAGCCATTGACACATTTACCTATTTATACTGTGCAGTATATAACATTTTTTTAAATAAAAAAAAATTAAAATATTGGGAGAAAAGTGTAAATGTCTAATATATAACTCACTGCATGTAAAGTGGTGCCATTACTACAAGGGGGCAGCAGATGGTGTAGTGGTAACCTGTTAGACTCAGAGGTTGCAGGTTTGAATCCGACATTCTGCTCTTGAGCAATGTACTTACTCTGAATTACAAAGATGCATGAATGGGTAAATCATTCCAGGTTGCTCTGGAGGAAAGTGTAAGCTGTATAAATAAATGCGTGTTACACAAAACACTTTTTTTTCTCATTCTATACACGTAGCACCTTAGTTTGCTGTACTTTAACATAATGGTCTGGACCTGTTGTGGTGTGTCTGTGATTTACTCAGGTCCCACAGAAGTGTTTTGAGTCTAATCCAGGTTGGATCAGGTTGGCACAGCTCCATGGACAGTATCAAGATCAACATCCAGGAACAACATCAGGAATGCCTGTAGGACATTGTCTCAAGTGACAGTTGTCCAAAGATGGAGATGCTGAGCCAAGGTACCCAGATGAGATCCTACTCATGATCCAGGACCTCGACAAGAAGCCGCTCGCCCATCCCCCAAGTGCATGGTGTCACCGAAGCCCGCACTCTCCCAGGGCTTGTTGGTGCAAGTTCTACGGCATTTCACAGCAGCCAGAAAGAGCACAGGGCGAGCGTGACGTCAAACAGCGTGCGGTCCACCCTCAGAGGCTGTGAACAAGTCACACGCAAGACGTGGGAGTGGAGACCTGCGGATCTGGGTTTATAAGGTCAAACTGTCAGACCCATAAAAGGCGAAATACTTGTTCGTTATGAAGAGAAGCCAGATTTCGAATAGTTCTTGTCCAAATACAGTCAGCTATCAATTTATAGTTAAGGTTTCTTTTCTCTCTCTCATTGAACAACTGATATTGTTCTGTTTTCCTTCTTCAGGGTCTGTAGCTTCAGCTTTAGAAAGGGAAATGTATTGGTTTGGCGTAGGACAACTTCACTAAGGTGTGCATTTGTTTACTGTACACTTGCTAAATGTTTGTCTTTAAACACACAAAAAAAATGCCAGACCCGTTCCCACGAGAGCTCCGCTCCACGTGGCCACAGCTCGTGTGAGAAATGCTGATTCACCTGCACACTTGTACAGTACATACCAGTGTTGGAGCTCACGTGCATGATGCCTGCTGAGCTGTGTTGCTTGGGATCACTGGATTCTGGCTTTTGCAGCACCTAGATTAGCTGTACTTAGCTATAGAAATGCAGCACACAGGCCTACTGTAATACACCATAATGCCCTGGAGGAGCGAGAAGCCGCTAATATTTGTTTTCCTTTCCTCAGTTGCCAGATGGCTTATTTCTGAATAATACACAAGCAAACTGTCTTCTGTGCTGATCGCTCCCTTGATTTCTTT
This sequence comes from Scleropages formosus, assembly GCF_900964775.1. NCBI lineage: Eukaryota > Metazoa > Chordata > Actinopteri > Osteoglossiformes > Osteoglossidae > Scleropages > Scleropages formosus. The sequence goes on from NC_041818.1 coordinate 23,290,598, forward strand.
TACCATCATGTGTCATTATATGAGATGTATTGTTCAGCACTCTGTGCCACCTTGATGAGAATAAAATATTAAAAAAAATTCAATTCAATTCAATTCTCCAAATGAAAATGAATTCAATTCAATTCAATTCAATTCAATTCTTCAAATGAAAATGAATTCAATTCAAATAATACTGCAATGGAAATTAATTGAATTGAATGTGTGTCAGCTGGGCTTTGGCCTGGTGTGTCGCTATCAGGTGGACCCTCAGTCTTTAAACAGTTCAGATGTGCTTTTTCGGCTTGAATGTACATTTGTCAGGGGGACTTTTGGACATCCTCTCAGCCAAAGCCCTGAAACGAAAGTTTGATGAACAGAAGAAGTCTGTGATGAAGAGTTTTCAGGAAGCCAAGGCTTCACTCCAGGTAAGAAATGTTTCTTAAAGACCTCATGGTCCTGCCCATTCAGTGTGACATGTGAATGTAACACTGTTGACCCTTCACCTGCGATGTTGTGTGGCTGAGGCAAAGGCCAAAGGGAAAGGCTCTCATATGAACTTGAGACATTCAGAAAGCTGAGTTGAAGAGTATACACGTAGTTCAGCGCTGCTGAACATCCAGGTAGGAGGCTTGCGGGTGCCAAGGTGTTGCAGGAATGTAAGAGAAATTGCAGGAGGACGTGACATCATGTTGTTTCTTCAACTCAATCAAGTGTTCAGTTTCAAAAACCCCACAAAGATTTGTAGGTATTCCTGGCAAAGTATGTTTCCTACAGATTATGAAGCAAGAACACATAACTAAAAACTTGATACTTTTTGAGAGTTTAATTAGCTTTATCATGTAGCTGTTATCTCATTCAGGGGTGCAGTGGCGCAGTGGGTTGGACCACTGTCCTGCTCTCTGGTGGGTCTGGGGTTCAAGTCCTGCTTGGGGTGCCTTGTGATGGAGTGGTGTCCCATCCTGGGTATGTCCTCTCCCCCTCTGGCCTTATGCCCTGTGTTACCGGGTAGGCTCTGGTTCCCCATGACCCCATATGGGACAAGTGGTTCTGAAAGTGTGTGTGTTATTTGGTTCCTTTTTTTTGCCCTCTGGGTAGCTGGTAGCATTGTGATTAAAGCTGCTACCTTTGGACCCTGTAGTCATAGGTTCAAATCCCACCTCTGGTTGTGTTATCCTTAAGCAAAGTACTTAGCCTAAATTTCTTGAGGAAAGACTGTAAAATTACCCTGCTGTATAAATGGGTAAATAACTGTAAGTAGATTCCTGTCTAACTGATACTTGGATACCTGTCTCTGTTACACTGATGCCTTTGGTAAAACAGACCTGCAAGAGGGAGCTGGAGAGGCACTGTGTGCCGGCAGGTGGCACTAATGATACATCTCTTATTCTGTTCAGGCCCAAAGGAGTCATGCCGGACACAAGTTCGAATGAAGGTGAGCTCCTGGAACAGACACCAGGTGCCGCTGTGAACACACATTAACCTTCAGAATTGAATGATTCCTAAATGACAAATATCCTAGCTGAATTATCAGAGTGCACTGAGCTTTAGGAACACCTGAGGGCTTTTTAGGTGCCAACACAGTGGTATGCCAGTTTACTTATACAATGCAATGGTATACAGTGATTTATCCTGCTGTGTAAATCAGTGTACAGTTGCATCCATATTTAACATGGTATGTTGACTTTTACAAAGACATCAAGCTTCATGATAATAATATTATCATTATTATTTACAATAATAATAGTAAGGTGTATATAGAAGTGTTTTGATAGCAGTCATCAAAGGAAAAAAGCAAAATATGTAAATGACAATTTGATCACTGATTTTGTATTATGACCTTGTAATAGGACAATGAAAACTAATTGCCTAGGAACAGGGTAAGTTACAAATTACTATGAAATAATAAATAAAAACAGTATCTTCTAATTATCCACTATCTGGGAAATACTGGCAACATTAACAATGTTATGTTGATTATTTTATTTGCGACAGGAGTAGGTATTTACCGGACAAAGAAGTTTACACTGTCTTCAAATTCCTCTCCTTGTTCTCCAAAGGGGGGTGGGGGGGGTGGGGGGTCCAATGTGATGATAACTTTAGGGATCATCTATATCTTCCTCTCCGTGGCCAAAACATAACAAATAAAATACTGCACATCACAACAATACTGTACATCAGCTTTCACCACCGCAACTGTACCTTACTAAATTAGCACATTTTCAGGTAAAATATGCAATTAAAGTGTTTGCCTAATGGTCGCTTTGACCAGGTATAGAAAGGAGTGTGTTTGATTTACGGTTGAAAATGTGTTGAAAGCCAAGAGCGAATGTCTTGATGACTTGTATGACTCTGTTCCTGGGTCATATGCCCAGAATCCACCAGAACATTTGTATTTTTTCATAACTTCTGAGTTTTAAACTAGTTATTGTGAAAATGTATTTGCATTTATCCCATACCCCTGAAAGGTAGTTAACACCCATGTGGTCTCTCCCAGCTAGCTAGAGATGGAGGGTTACACCTGTTTCTCCAGGACCTCTAGAGTGTGATATCATTTAAATGTATTCCACTGATGTATGGATGAGTGACCCAGTGTAAGTAGTGTATCTAGCAGTGTAAGTCACCTGGGTGAATAAGGTGTGTGGGCTGACAACACTACATACAGTTCATTGGAAGTCACTTTGGAGAAAAGCGTCCGCTAAATAAATGTAAATATTTTCTGGAGTTGTTTGCAGGCTGTTCATCGTCTCAATTCTGAGTTGCTGACATCATTGAACGGCCCCTTGAAGAGGAGAGGAATGACCTCAGTGCTGTTTCACTTCTTCCTGACTGAGGTAATTTAGTGACGGTCCCTTAGTGTGATGCTGGCCGCTGTCCAGGGAAAAATGTGACTCATGTACACCATCCCAGTGGAGGAGTGCGGAGGAAATCCCCATGCTGTTAAACCACTGGAAACAACTGGAAACAGGGGAGCAGCCTTGTAAGGCAAGAGGGAAAAGTCAAAAGTTGGAGGTTAGCAAGTCGTCTGTCAATAGATTCTCCGTGTTTTCCAGGCTGGATGTTAGAAGGGAGGAAAGGACTTGATTTTTTTATTTTAAATTGTTTTTTTTCCCCTTCTATTTCTTGGATAATATCAATAACTGACATGGTGTTTATGGATGAAACTGGCATTGTTTGACCACAGAAACACAAGATCGCACGCGGCGGCCAAGAGCATCCCATGACCGAGGTAAGGCTGTAGAGATGTTGCAGGAAGGTCTCTGCCATGGGCTGATGATGCTTTGACGGTTACCTGATGTTTCTTTGCCTGTTTCCCGCAGTTTGCAACGTTATGGGCTGCAAACTTTATTACATCAACTGTTACTAGAATTGTCAGCATAAATGTTAAGCCAAAATACATGAAAGACAGAAAAAAAAAAACTTTCCAACATTTATTTCTTAGTTAAGGATTTTTTTTTTTTTGTTTTTAACTTGGATAGAGCTTATTGAAAGTAGAGGTTTTGCAAACCCCCCCCAGACACATGTAGTCGCAGTTGTGTCCATGATCCTTCCATTGAAGATAAAGATCCTCATTTAAACAGCCGTCTCTCGGACTCCGTGATTTACTCCAGATCTGTTGACTGTCCAAACGTGAGCCACGTGTTTATATTCCTGGGTTCTTTGGTCTCTGTGGGAGAGGCAGGGACAGACCGTGTGCCGTGCTTTCCTCCAGGTTGTGTTTGTGTGAGAGGGGTTCTCAGCCCTCCTCCTCCTTGTAGGGGGAGATCAGCTGAATGACTGTAAATTGAGGCCCAACCAGGCCACCCTCTCCTCCCAATCCTCAGTGCCAGCAGCTAATGAGAAATTTTGGTCTTCTGAAACCAATTACCCTAGATAAGGGCTTCTAAATGTACCCATGTGCAGAGCCGTTGGTCATGGGGCTGGTACAGAGACCCTTTTGAACACACCCTGGTGTGTCTTTGCTCTACCTCCCTCCTTGTGCCTCCAGCAGCAGCCATGTAGGGTGATTCTGCTCCGCCTTTGAACGGTTTGCCGGGGGGATCGCCGAGCACAAAGGGACTTTGTCGACATCCCTCGCCTTTTGTCAAGACTCAAGGACGTGAAGCAATGGAGGTGTCTTACCACACATTTAGGCAAGTTAAAGAATGAGGACGGCTTGAGTTGGGCCAATTCGTGGGGCCAGTGGAAGCCTAGGAGCTCAGCGTTTGGTTAAGATGTCATTGTCGCAAAAGCAGACAAGGTAACGTGCCCAAACCAAAGGATTTTTGTCTCGCTATGCTCCATTTGTTTAGCACTTTGATCAGTATCTAGGCCACTGCCTTAAGGCCAAAGCCATTTGACAGTTGACATAATGGCCTCTTGACTACTGGGCAACAGCCTGCATCAACACACGCCACATTAGTTTTTCTTTTCTGCGCACATCTATGTGAGCAGTAGTGTCATGTGGCTGGACAGGACCTTTGTATTGCGCTTAAGGTGGGGGTGAGTGTGGGGGAGGGGGGGTGACAAATGAAAAGGGGTTGCTCTTCTAGACCAGTTAATGAACTTGCTTGCTGGGTCCTTGTGTGGATGTGTCCATAGGTCTTTTTGGGAACATTTTGTGGGTCTTTGTGAGTTTGGAGCCATGGCTTTGCGTGAACATGTTGTGGGTCTTTGTGCCGCGTGGGTCTTTGACTGGTCAGTCCTTTGCGGCGACATGGCCTGCAACTCTGATAGAGAAACAGAGAAGATGACTACTAAGTGAAGAGGGTGTAGTGTTCGTTTTCTCTACGGCAGGCAGGTACTTCTGGTAAACTGCACGTGGAAGAAGGCTGACTTGAAAGCCGATGATCAAAATAATGATCCATGCGCATAAAAGTATAATGAGGTCTCCGGACTTATAGAACCACGATAGCTCCGCATGGGTCTGTACTCTGCTGATCATTCTGACCAGTTATTTGTGGTCAGAATGCAAGTGACCACTAGGTAGTCTTTCTTTCAAGTTATTTCTATTGTAACATTTATAGTGTTAATACATACATTTCAAGATTTTGATTACAGCCTACAAGACAGTCCTCTCACTATCAGCCCAGTACCTACAGAACTTTATTCATTCACCCCAGCTGGATCATTGTACTCCTCCACCTTTGGCTGCTTGACATTCTTACTCACAAAGGTTCAAACTCTAAAACCTATTGATTCTCAGTCTTTGCTCTGATGTGGTAGAACAAGCTCCCTCTGTCCTTCAAGACTGCTGAATCCTTTCCACTGTTCAAGAAGGGTCTCAAAGCTCGTCTCTTCTGGACCCATTTTCTCACTTGATCTGCTGCCATGTTCATAAGTTGGTCCATCACCTGCCTGCTGATCTCCACCTCTGTCTACATCTATATTTTATCTCCTTGTTTTTCTTTCTGTCATTTCATTAGGCAGCAACTGGAGGATATATGTGCGCTATGAAAACGGCAGTATCAAACAAACAAGCTATGCTTCAGTAATTGTTTATTTGCATCTAAGCTCTCTGTCTGTCGTGGGATGCAGTGTTTACTCTGAGTTTTATGCCCCTTTGGAGGAAAAACATCTGCCGGGTCTGTAAATGTAAATGGAAGCTACTTTGTTTCTCAATTCTCAATAGCTCCCAGCAGAGAAGAGGTTTTGAGTAAGCCATTATGAAACAAAAAAGTGAGATGCATAGGCCCAGCAGATGTGCAGAACTTCTCTATGCGAGTGAGAGTGGTGTGTATGTGAAATAGCCTACAGGACTATGACCCGCAAACTTCCTCACTACCAGGCTGCTCCCGCTCCCCAGTCCTGGTTTCAGCTGTCGTCATGCTGGCGCACAGCAAACCTCACCTGACCAACAGACATCGTGCCCAGGGGGAAGGAGGGAAATTCCAGCTGTAACCTCATACCATTAGCATGCATTTCAGTATGAGGAAATTCCTCGCGCACATTGTTTCAGATGTTTTTTAGCTTTGTGCTATGGTGCACAGGTGGCATTTGAACCATGTTACTGTGTCTCTATCAAAAAAACACCCAGATCAATTAATGGACTTTGAATATGGCAATGCAGACCCGCAAGTGATGCTTGCCTGCAATTCAGATTTAATGTCCTAAGTCTAAATGACTACATACAACTTTTTGGTTGTGGGTACCTAAGCAGTGTTCGAAGAGCCGACAAGGGCGCTGCAACTGTGTGACGTACAGGCCTCTCGTTTCTGCGGCGTAGCTCTCTGTTAATGTCCAATTACAAAAAATGGACTGAAATGTGCTCATGGAATCTGGAATATTGCCATCGGTCGTAACAGCCAACAGCGGCAGCCATGCCGCGTATTACTCTGCGTTGAACGATATGACAACATGATTTTGCCCACATCAACGGGCCCTCCTACAGATGTTCTTACTATTTAACGATCGGAAGCGTGGCAGCTCCAGTGTGAAAATGATTGCTGTAGATATGTCTCTGGTCAATATTATTGAAAACATGGCTTGTTGTGCTCATTGAGTTGGGGGGGGGGGGTATGGTTGTGATTGGAGATGGAAAAAATGTAAATAGATATCCAGATCTGAACTGTACTTCATCGTTATGAAACCTGTTTTATTCAGGTTTTTGTTTTGGTTATGCCACTGAAAAAATGACAAACTACGGGTAACAAAACATGTTAAATTACACAGGAGTTGCATGCTTTGGTTGCAGTTTTACACTTTACTCTTTTTTTTTTTTGGTGCAGGCTCTGTTCCTGTGGCCTAGTGGTTAGAGCTGTTGCCTTGCAGCTGAAAGACCAAGATTCAAACCTATTGCTGCAGTGCTGAAATACTTCTGTACACATCCCCTGTATCTGATGCAGTGAAAATTACCCAGCTGTACAAAGGGGTAGATTATTCTGCATAGTGTGCTGTAAAAAAGTGGTAAGTACAGGACAAAATGCTGTAAAGTTAGTCTTTGGGGACTTGATACAGAAGTATGTATTTTACTGAGCTCGGTTCAGCAGATGCGGTTGTGGTGGTGTGGCGCAGCGGGTTTGACTGGGTCCTGCTCTCCAGTGGGTCTGGAGTTTGAGTCCCGCTTGGGGTGCCTTGCGACGGACTGGCGTCCCATCCTGGGTGTGTCCCCTCCCCCTCCAGCCTTTCGCCCTGTATTGTCAGGTTAGGCTCCTGCTCCCCACGACCCCATATGGGACAAGCGGTTTCAGACAGCGTGTGTGTGGTTCAACAGACTTTTATATTCTCTGCACTTCTCTACAAGAGAACCTCACTATTCCTCAGAAACGAAGGTAATGAATTTCCGAAGCTGCCAGATAAAGGAAGTGCTGGTTATCTGGCGAAAGTGACCTGTTTCACGATTGTGTTTTTAGCCTTTCTGTAATCAGCTCCATCAGGACAGCAGGTCGCACGGGGTCCTTGATTCCGGGTTCGGACCATGGCGATCGAGATAAAGAAACCGGAACCTTCTGTATGCTATATTTGGAGTGCATGCTGGATACCACGACAAGCAGCAACTTCTGGCCTAAATTATTCACGTTAGCGTTTCAGCCGAGAACAAATACGCCGACCTGACCTCGGTTGTCCTCGAGAGGGCTAATCATCTCTTTGTTGAAACACAAAAAATGTTCAACACGCAGAACAATTTGTTTCAAGAGATCATGTGGAATTAATACCGCACAGTCAGCAGCAGGGCTCCTTTCTTGGGAATAATTCACCAGCCAAAAGCCATATAACTGTCAGTTTGCGCAGCGTAGAGGTGAAGGGGAAGTTGCGTGTTTTATTTTGCAACACAATTACTTCTGTGTTCACTGTTAGTGCAAGCACATCTCTCATGCGAACTTCCCCTTTTCTGTGTAGCGGACCGTATCCCGTTTACCCTTTTACGGTTTACGACGATGAGGCCTTCGCCATCGCACTAATTGGTCCCCTGCTTGACTCTGGGCCCCAGGTTAGATCACCAGGAACTGCTCCTTTTTCATTTCAAGATGGCCGGCACTCTTACTTCCTGTCTACATGCGAGGCAGCTTGGGCAACTAGTCCTGTGGGGCTTCTTGTATGGATGAAAAAAAATGAAGGTATCCTAAGATGGTCATTCCAGAACTCTTTCCTCATCCTGGTTTCATTAGAATAGTTGCATGCTGTAGACTTCACCAGGATGTCGACAACGAAGGCGGAATGCTTCAGGTACCACTATTGCGACATAATTGGATGAATGATTCATTTAGGTATGGCACCGCATCCTGAACTGTGTGATTTCTCTGTCCCTGTCACGCCCACGACCTCATCACAACTTGCTGCACCTGGGGGTGATCAGAGAGACGGAGCATAAAAGGACGACACCGGACCGACCAGATCGCGGAACCTCGTTGAGTCATCCGCTCACCCACACCTGTGATTTCTCCCGCATCCTTGTTTTCCTCCTCGTCCTTGTTCCCATACTTGTTCCGGTTCCTGTCCTCCCCGAACCCAGTCCCCCTGTCTCTTCATTCCTTGACCATTGACTTTGTTTCCTGGATCACGGCTTCGGATTCTCCTGGTATTGGCGTTTGCTCATCGGTGACCCTCGCACGAGAACAACGCATTGTGCCTGCTGATTCTCTATAGAATAACACCGTGCAACTGCACTTGGTTCCGCATCACCCTAGCAAACATGAGTCTCCAAACACTAGGTTGTGTGTGTCTCATGTATAACTCCATGGTACTCTTTTAAAAGGCTCAGGGTAGTGCTGTTGGAGACCCACCTGTTGAGTTGAAGCAAATAAGTGACTTTGTCAAGGGAGTATACAATCGCACCATGTGATCGAGAGGTCAAAAGAGCACCTATAATGAGCAGCACTGTCAATGAAATCCGTGAGTTGATTTTCTTACCCTTTTCTTTTAGAATTGTCTGATCCGGTTCAGTAATTCTGACCCAGGTGCATGGTGAGATGTGATGGGAGTGAGGGTTAGGTCAGTTGTGTTGTCTTGTCTCTGCTCTCATGATCAAATCTTACCAGAAGCCACGGTTGGTACTTTTCCTTCCCCTGTGCAAGAAGTGAATGGGTCAGTAGTCTGCAGTTGCATTGACTGGACTGGACTGTTACCACCAGAATTTCTGCTGAGGTGACTGCCACTTCTGCTATGGTTGCTGGCATTTAACAGGCACAAAACACTCGCCTGAGTGAGCCTTGTAAGTCTGAACAGGAGACAAGTTCTTTCAGCCCTTTCACTCAAGGTCTAGTTCCTGAACCCAACAGCACCTACCTGTTGCTGTAAGCTGAGCAGTCTTATTTATGACAATTGTTTGAAAGCCCCAGCATGAGACTGAACCCATGTGGGATGTCAGGATGAACCCACACATCTATTGTCAAGCAGGGTGAAGTTTGGCTGTAGTATCAGTTGGAGTTCAGCTTGGTCACCTATTTGACTGGCATCCAGCACTACTGTGGCACCATTCCCAGTATCTCATGCAAACAACCTTCTCTAACAGTTCCAGCAGATTCTTCGCTCACCTTGGTTGCATTTCTTTTGGTGGCCTTTGGAACAGCCTTGTCTCATCCATTCCTTCCATCAATATTCTCCATAAGCCTCAGACCTTCCTGGTTGTGGAGGCACTTTCCTTGAGTACTTTGCCAAGTGATTCGTAACGCTATTGAAAGTTGACCTCAGAATGGGACCGACAACCACGCCTATTTTAATTTTTTTTTTTTTTTCCTCTATTTTTATCTTGCCTGCTCACTGGTTGTATGTTTTAGAAACTTTGCTCATACAGTAAACAGGATCTGCGCAGTTTGCTCCATCGGTGAATCGATTCACCAACTGTATTCCTTGGCTAACATCTAGGCAAGATATACTGGATGACTGAAATTGAAATAAATTTTGCTTTATAAATGTGGAAAAGTAAAAGTGATGGAAACATTTGAAAGAAGTTTCTGTTTTTTGCCTGCCTTGGTGGGGGGAAACTATTTCTAACTTGAGCCACTTCAGTGCCTGGGAGGAAAGTGAGGCATCTGCTTACTTAATGGAATAAGCTACAGAAAGGGGAGCCGTTCGGTGACTCTGTGCTGTTGGTGTTGGTCTTCTGTGCAAAGCTTTGGTAGTTGAGACCCGACATTCTGTATTTTTAGGCTGCAGAGGAAGGGCGGGTCTTCACACTTAGCCTGTTGGGGTCACACGTTCTTCATATTTGGGTGATTTGAGGTTTGCAGCCCCTGTCCAGTCCTCTGCGTGCGTGCGTGTGTGTGTGTGTGTGTGTGTGTGTGTGTGTGTGTGTGTGTGTGTGTGTGTGTGTGTGTGTGCATATCTGCTTTTGTTAAAAATGAGGTTCAGGACTGTTGAACACAGAAGGCTGTCTAGCGAGTCACAGAAGATGGGTTTTCCAGCTTTCTTTCGGCCAGCAGAGATCTGATGTGGGAATTCGGTAGGTTCAACAAAGATGCAAACTTGAATCTGTTTCTCCATCACCTACACTGAGCAAAATCTTGCTGGATTCAACCTTCCAGAGCCCTGTCCTACTCTATCGTGTCACTCTGAGTCATGCGTTAAGGTGGAATCGGGTTTTGCTGTCCACAGCTTGACTTCATCTCCTCATGTGAACGTCTATCCTTCCAGCGAACTGTACATTCATTGGTAGCTGCTCACAGAACAGCAGTAGCACAGCTGGAGAAGATGGGCGGCATCGGCTGAGGAGTAGCCTGCAACTGGCTCCTGCTGCCGTACATCCCGGCGCACCTCCACGGTCGATGCTCTGAGGGCGCAAAGACAGAATGTGCTGGTTCCCAAAATCAAATCGTGTACGGTAAACTCCTTATATGTCCATGCTCCTCTGGGACTTGAGTCACCCAATTGCAGGTTATGTGCTTGGTCTGTCTGGTCTTGCCTTATTTCTAAATGCAAGCTGCACTCCCCCTCCCAGCTCTCTGGTACCCCACCTATGCTGTACCACAGCACTCCATTTCATGTTTACCTCTTGCACAGCTCAAGACAGACACTCACTCAGCACTGTCTCCCTGATCGCTGAAACTCCTCTTGGACTGTTGGTGTTGACGGAGTGGGGGGGGTGGGTGGGAGTCACGTTAATTAGTTTACCCAGCCCTTCCCAGATGACACTTACATCATCAGGTAAACAGAGGTGGGGCTGTGGGGAAGGCAGTGGGGGTTGTTTTGTTGTCTTTGTAGAGAGGGTAAACCCCCCTTTCATTGGGGGACTGGACCCTCTTGCCTGTCCAGGCCCAGGAGGGCTCACTGTCTCAACCTGCATGCAAAGGGAAACAAAAATAAGCTTTAACTGGAGCCTGCAATCTGATGGTTGATCTGCTAAAGGAACACAAGGAACGATGGAGGCTTAAGTTAACTGGCACAAGAGTTTCTCAGAGCGAGCACTGGGCACATTCCAAGGTTTGGAGAGGAGATATTAAAAATATTTTCACTTTATGGGTAAAAGATGTTCATCAGGAGGTAGGAAACAGTTGAATATTTTGAGTGTAATTCAGCATTTTGTGCGTCACAGCACTTTGAAATTCTTTGAGCACAAGACCGAGCGCTTCACAGTGGTGCAGGAACGCAGCCAAGAAACTGAAGCTCAAATCCCTGGGGAGGAACTGATGCTGTTACTGGGGTAGGGAGCTTGTTAGCCTGAAAATGACTTCCATGAATCTCCAACCGGACAAATGTGTATGTTTAACATTATGAACGGCATGACCTTGACCGGTTGCACACGCCTGCTAACTGAAACAAATTTACATGCACCCATAAGAGCAGAAACAGCGTTGCATGGCCGGGAGTTCTATAAATCCTTACGCGTGCAGTGATCCTACAGGTGTGTGTACACAAATGTTTTGCAGTAGTTGTTTTCTTTACCTCCCACCTACACACACAGCTTGTCCCAGGCAGGGTCGTGGCAAGCTGGAGCCTAACCCGGTAACACAGGGCGTAAGGCTGGAGGGGGGGACACACCCAGAATGGGATGCCACTCTACTGTAAGGCACCCCAAGCAAGACTCGAACCCCAGACCCACCAGAGAGCAGGTACAGGCCAAATCTGCCGCACCACCACGCCCCCTTTGTACCTCTCACCTAAATTAGGCCTAATTATGCCAGATGTCCCTCTTTATTTGGGGTATTTTGCTGTCTCTTGTCTTTGGCCCAACTGCTCGGACCAAACAACGAGCTCTGTTCGATCCCAAGGTGTGAAGGCCAAATCGAATCCTCTGCTTTTAAAAGTGATCGAGGTGGAGAGATGATTTTACCGTGTTTTACATTGTATCCTTTCTGGATTATGAAAAAATATCTTTATGAATTGTGCAAATTAAAATCTAGGTGCTTTCAGGGGCAGCAGGTATTGTTTGCAGTTAAAACACCCTGGTTTCACTACTGGCTTCTGCTGTAGGATCCTTGATCAAGACACTTGCCCTCCACTCATGCAGTAAAAATGACTCCGTAAATGGGTAAATCATAGAAAGTCACTATAGTCGCTTATATACTAGCTACATATATATATATAAATATATAGTATGTACAAACCTAACACTAAGTCCTGCTGGGGAAAGGCATCGACTACACAAATTAATACTATTCAGGTGGACAGTAAGTGTAAATTCTGTTACTGGCCTTGCTGCTTCTCCTGAGCTCTGTAGTAAAAAGTAGTATGTTTTACAGCTACATTTACATTTTTTTTTAAACTTTATTAAGTAAACATTTGTTTATTTAGCTGATGCTTTTCTCCAAAGCGAGTTCCAATGAACTCTTTGAAGTGTTATCAGCCCGCACACCTTATTCACCGTGGTGACTTACACTGCTGGATACACTACTTACACTGGGTCACTCATCCATACATCAGTGGAACACACACACTATACTATGTTTCTATCTATCACTCACACTATGTTTTAAAAAGTACTTTTCATTCAGTCCAGGTGTTTCTGACCAAATATTTTGCCCTGCTCCACCCCTCCCTGCCATTTCTCCAGCCCTCAGTTCCCTTCCCCAGCCAATAGCCATCGCAGCAGCTCACCTGAAATGTTTTGCATAGTGGGCGGGGCCTTGTGTCTGATTGGCCGGCCATGTGTTTTGTTCTGTGCAGGTCGGCGTTGTGAACGGCTGCCTGTCCTGTGACTCACAGTGAGAGAGCAAGTTGCTTCATCTCACTTCTCCATTTTTTTTTTTTTTATTTTTTTTTTTTTTAAGGCAGGCTGCTTTAGCCATTGCCTGCTTCTCTTTTTTTTGAATTTTTTTTTTTTTCCTCTTCTCTATCAGATACCACGGTGAAAGGGAGAGGTCAGGTGGTGGATTCGAGGCACGGAATATGCCCTCCTGCTCTCTGTAGGCACACCCAAGGACTGCTTTTGCTTCTCACTCACTCTTCTTACTCCTTTTTCCCCCCATTTTTCTTTTTTTTTTTCTTCCCTTTTTTTAAGACCTAATTGTTGACATGACGCTTGACATGAAGACTCTGAGGTTTCTCTAAGGTTAGTGATCTATGTTTCTTTGACCCCGTTTGTTTGTGTGAGACTGCGAGCCGGTCAGACTTTTTGTTGGTGGTGTTAATATTTAAGAACCTTTATTTATTTATTTTTCTTTGCTTTAGCAGCAGAGGGACATTTCCTGCCATCTAGGTGTCTCTGCTGAAAATGAGTATTTGAGTTCCAGAGAAGTTCAGGCTAATGGAGTACAGATCGGGCTGCGAGGGTGTGTTTCTTCTTCTAGAGTGTGAAGCTGAGTCAAAAGCTTTTGTAGAACGACGGCTTCGGCAGAAGTGTTTTGGATGCGTTTCGGCCGACTGTTGCTCACGGCTTCCTTTCAGAAGAGTCGATTTTTGGGGAAACTGGACATGGTGCTGCCTTTTATGGAGTCACGTACACATACATGATGGGTCTTGTCAGTGGTAGTTTGGATGGTACATGGGCTGTGCTGTGTATCCTGAACTTGGGAGGGGTGTTGTGCCGCAAAGGCCGAGTTTCAGTTTTTTTTTCCCTCATTCGTTGCCTAATATGGGGAGTTTGAGCCAGACGGCCGACTGTGTTTCGCAAGCCACGCCGCAAAAGCCTCGCCGATGGGTGTTCAGTGTCTTACGGTGTGGAGTTACAGGTAATTCGTTTTCACAACCCTCTCAGGTAGGCTGCTGACCCACACCGTGTTACACAACGTTCAGTATACACTTGCCCTCCAGTGGGGTGTGAGGTGGCATGCTGACGCACCCCCCCCCCCCCCCCCCCCCCCACACACACCTCGTAGAAAAGGAGTGTTTCTCGAGCTCTTTTCAACGCAGTTATGGAGAGACAATGCGTGACCCTTCGCAAACTACGGTTTCAGACTTGCTTGTGATCACTGTGTCATCGGAGCTCAGACTGAACGTTTCCCTCCGTTTTGGTTTTTAATGGTTCCCCCCCCCCCCCCACCAGACATCACAGATTTGCATAATTTATGTCTCTACATTTTATAGCCTCAGATGGACTTTGGTTAGGGAACCGAGTCACTCCAGCACATTGAAATGAGTGATATAATTTTTTGATAAAGTCCATTTGAGAGATCAGATTGAGCGGGGGGCATCGTAGCAATAAAAGGAGAGACGTGTTTCTTGCTTGATTTCTGGGGTAATTTAGTCTTGTTCCTTGCAGGTATAGCCAGCTCGAGGCTCACCTTTCCATTTCTGTAAGGCACGTTTCCCCGTCTCGGTAGTAGCGGAACGGCTTGCTCCCTCCCTCCCCTTAAGTTTTATTTTTGACCCTTCTCAGAAATAATGCTCCGCACAGGGGGCATTTAGAGCGTCCCCTTCCGTCCCGAAACTATATCGATAGCGTATGAAAACCTGCGTGATAAATGACTGCTTCTATCTGGTAAGCCTCACCGGCGTCCTTTCATTCACAAGAGAAAGAAACTCAAGGAACAAATGTACTCAGAGGAATATTTGCTGCAGGAATAAATCTTCCATGTGTGTTTGGTCTGAGAAATGTGGATGTTTTCACCAAGTGGTGTGATGGTGTCGCTTTGCATTGCGTACCCTTGTTGGGCTGGCCAAGTAGCAGGTAGCGCCGGTGCAGCCTGCCATTGGATATGGGTGTGTCCCTCCGCGGTGAACCTTGTGTACGAAACCGGGCCGTAACCAGAGACTCGGTGCTCGGTACACAAATGCTCGCGGGGTGACTGAGACGAGCATGAGATCAGCCGCACAGAGCTGTAGCAATGGGACTTTCAGTTGCTGCTTGGGCATCGTCAGAGCAATAAAACATGTGACATTGAATCAAAGTGGTGATATTTTCGCTGCAGTGTGTTGTTAATTTATGATAAACTGGCATGTTTCACGGGGGGCTTGGTGGCGAAGTGGCTTTGGCCAGGGCCTGCTCTCCGGTGGGTCTGGGGTTCAAGTCCTGATTGGGGTGCCTTGCAATGGACTGGCGTCCTGTCCTGGGTGCATTCCTTCCCCCTCCAGCCTTGTGCCCTGTGTTGTCAGGTTAGGCTCCGGTTCTCCCTGACCCTGCTCGGGACAAGGGGTTTCAGACTCTGTGTGGGGCATTTCTCAAGAGTAATACTATGCCAGTTCTGTTAGGTGAACCAACTACCTTCTGATTAACCCTTAATCACCATGCTACTGGCTATCCTACTCTACAGTAGACTGCTGGGCTCATGATCTCTGATCTTACTTGCAATTCCACATTTCTGTCGGGCCTGAAGGGAATTGAAAACTAGGTGTAGATCTTGTGTAGCAACATCAAGAAGTAAGACTGCAGCTCTCATGTGACGAGGAGGATGAGCTTTTGAATAAAGTGCTTATGAATACCCAGTTAAAAGATGATTCAGATAATTCAGGCCTGGCTGGGTTGTGTGGGAACCAGTAAAAGGTTCAATTTGTCCTGTTTCATGGAGTAATTGAGCTGCGAGGGCAAGTGCGCATTTGAAATAAATTCAAAAGTGCGGGACTATATTTTTACTCCCCGTCATGTCCCGTTTGGCAGTTGGAGCAATGTTTTGTCACCAGATTATTAGGCATGTGGGGGTAGGGAGCCTGTTAGACCGGTCATGCGAATTTGAATTTTCATGGTCACATGGTATGTTGACAGTCTGGTTTGAAACACAAGGCTTGAAGCTGTGTGAGCTCCCCCTGCATTATCACATGACCCTTTCGTCTCATGGAGTGAGCTGGGGTGAGATGTTGATGAACCCACCACATCTTAATTATCCATTTCAGCAATATAGTGATGGAAGTGCCTACATCCAAAGTAAAGCATCCCCTCCTCCTCCTTGATCCCATCTCTGTTATTTCCGTTCATCCCACCGGCTCGTCGTGTTTTTCCTGCCCAGCGTAACGACTTTACATTGTTTCTCTTGCAGTGCAAGGGTGATGACTGTGAGCGAGGTAACGGCAGAATTGTGCTGTACGCAACACACTACCTCCCTTTGACTCGCATCATCAGTGCTGCTCCACAATGCCACCCTTGGATGCAGTCTTTAAAGTTATTATATGTTTACGTATTTTAGGAAAGTAAGCACCATTTGCATCTCGTTTTCATACCACCCACGTCATTTTCACAGGACAGCATTGTTATGGTGCAGCGACTGTCTGCGGTAAACAACCTCAGTGCTTCCCAGCTTTCTCAGTGGGATTTGATCTTTTTTTTAAATCATAGGCCTCAAAAACCCTTAACGTAACTGTCAATTTTTGTTTGTAGCAAACTTCAACGGAAAGAGGATGAGTGATGCTCATCTTCTCTTAAGGAAGATGCAAATAGTCAAAACTTGAGCCACACTTCTAAACATACATCAGCAAATCAAGTGCGTAGTTAAAGGTGGTGGGAAAATGAACCAAAAAACATCAAGAAGACTTTAGACCTGACAGGTTTTCCAGGAGAGAAGTAGAAAGTGGTGGTGGCATCCCTCATGTTTTTGTAAACAAATAGATTCCACTGTCTCGTAGATGAGCAGCTCCTGCCCTGTTATTCTTGTAAGTGTAGGCCATTAAGAAGGACTAACACGTTTATTCATTTAGCCGACCCCTTTCTCCAAGACAACCTAAAACATTAGGTTCCTACGTTAAGATGCTAAAATGAGTTACCTGTTCATACAGCCAAGTAATTTTTACTATATCAGTTCAAGGTTTCGAATCATGATCAAGGGTGCCACAGCAGGAACCTGGATTCAAATCCGGATCCTCGGATTGCAACAAAACGGCTCCAACCAGTCCACTGCCTGCTGCTCTGTGTCTTTAAATCGCAACCCGATGGAGAGTATACCAGAAGGGTAACTGCAGACGCACTTGACGGGTTCCGCTGCAACTGTTACTGCTGGGTGGTCACGGGGGTGGGGGGTGGGGGTTTGGGGTGGGTTGCAGTGTCTTACTGGTCCTTGGCCTGTTTCAGTAAAGCAGCCTAAGAAGTTGATGTGATCAACAAAAGCATCGTGGGTTGATGTGTGAAGCCGAGCAAACGGGAGTTCTGCTGTGCTGGTGTTGGAGGCCTGCTCACTTTGCTTTCTGTGCCACACTCTTTGGTGCCGTATCGACTTTCTCACATCTCCTGTGGTCTCTGGTTTCCTTTCACTCAACCAGCATGTAGGAGGACATTGTAGAGAGACTTCATGTTTCAGGTGACTTGGTGAATCACTCTGGACTGCACAAAGTACACTGATGTGTGTGGTTTGTTTTTTTTTTTTTTTTTTTTTTTCTTTGTTGACCTATGTTTTGCCAAGTGTGTCAAAACAGATTAACTGGCGGAATGTATAAAAACTGAAGAATCTTATTTTTTTTTCCTACAACACGCAAATGAGATGTTCGTGGGACGACCTTTGCTGGAGTACAAAATCAGTCGACTACATCTTTCGCCTGCAGACAAGTGTGCCTATATCTTATTTTAAGGACCTCCTTTTTTTCTTTTTTTTTTTTTTTTCTTTTAGCTGCGTTTTCTTGCTGGCTGGTTTCACTATGAAATGCACCCCCCCCCACCTTATTATTTTCTGAGAAGTCTGAAATCCATTTACTGAATGGTACTGAGCTGCTATGACGATAAACTTCTGATGTCAAGCATTATTCTAACTACACAGGCTAATAAAACTTGTATTTTAAATTTTTTTCATACATTAAAGCTGGATTATTGTAGGTAAGTGCTAAACCATTTACTCGTTCAGATTCTGTCTCAAATTGTAGTATACACATAGTGGTCGTGGTTGCAGTTTTAATATCCCATAAACCAAGTATTTTTTTCCCTCCGGAAAGAAGTTATTTGATAGTGATGTCTTCTCTGGCCCATGTTATCAGTAAGGATTTCGCCCTTGGATACTTCTGTTTTTATTTAAGGTGCTCCTCATTGACGTGAGACCCCCGAGAGGGCTCTTTGATCTGCCCTGCGAGAGGCCTGGAGTGTGGGTGTGTGTGCTGGCTGTCGTTTGCTCAGCTAAGCTCACACGGCGATAAACGTGGCTTCTGTTCCCAGAGAACAGGGCGATAAGGTAATGAGAGAGGGAGGGTGCCGATCGGCCTCTGTGGCGCGGAGCCATCGTTATTTGGCATGGAATTGGTGCAACTGGTGCAGGTACCTAAGTAGCATCACCCTACTGGTTGTAGCCTTCTAGCTGTGCCTTTAAAAAAGTATTCAAAGAACCTGACAGTCCCTCAGAAGCTGTAAAAGTACCTCGAATTCAGAAGGCGTTTACATTCACAGTACACGCTGCTGTTGTGAAGAATCTCCTAAGGAATATGGCTAAACCATTGGCTCTGCTGGTTTAAAGAGATGATGGATCGTCTGCACCGGTGATCGGCTGTCCGAAGTGATATTTCTTGAAATGCGGTGCCGCTTGAAAGTTTGTGAACCCCGTGCGTCCCTTAGTTTACCACAAAATCATTATTTAATCAGAACTAGTACTTCTCATCTGACATAATAGCTGTGTAATGACCAATTCCGTATGCTGGTTTGGAGAAAATCATGTAGTAGAGAAACGGAAATAGTGCAGGTACAAAAATAAGCGAATCCCAAGTTGCATTAGTTAAACCAAGTAGGTAGCTAAAATAAGGAGTATAAATCATAATTTATTCATTTTGTAAGTTTATTTGAATATTTAGGTTTTATAGCTTTCTTTTAATATTTTATGGAAGAATAATGACCATCCCTAGAGGGTTCATACTTTCAAGCAGTGCTGTAAATCTGTGTCAGGTGAACCTCCTGAAGAGTGATCAGTGTCTGCTCTCTGTTGTGTTACTGTTAATTTGCAAATTTGAGCAGAAGTTTATGGTTTTGTTCACTGAGGGAGTTATCACAGTTTTGTATTTGTGGAAGGATGCAAGCAGGATTTTTTTAAAATTTTTTTTTTGGCAGTCTATGATTCTGGTTAACATTTTCAGTTTGTTGGTATGCTCATGCTCCATATGAACGAATGGCTGAACAAACGAATAAAAGATATTGACAAGCGATGATGGTTCAGTCTCCTGCACAGTGGTTGGACTCTAGCATGAGCCCTGTCTGAACTAAACATCTGCTGTGCATGTAGGGATACCTGGCATGGCAGTGGGATCATGCTTAGCTTCCTGCCCCACCCTAACAGCGATGGGGAGTTTACTTGTAAGTGCGGAGGCCCAGGTGAAGCACCTTCCTGAGTTTCTCCTGACTCTTTCCTCCGGCGAGAACATTCCTTGTGCCCATCTACCACTGGGAATCTGGAGCGGATCCAAGCGGCTGTCGGCACATGGAGCCGGTGAGGAATTTCTGTAGAAGATATGGATGATGTAAGGAATTGAGGGGAGGTACTGTGCCGCCTGAAAAGTTTCCATAAATAAAACAAGCTCTAGAAAAGTCACAACTGTGAATTTCTGTGACTATTTTCAAGCATAGTCACTCATGAGCAAGAAGTCCAAGCACTGTAAGGATCTGAAGCTGCATCCAGGAGGGCCTCTGCTGTTCCCTTTGGAAAGGTATGCGTTCTGTGTGCAGATTTATGGGGGTGTGTTTGTTTTTTTTTTTTTTTTCAACATGAATTAAAACAAGACAGCAAATTGATTGTGGTTTTCCAAACGAGCCAATGATTTTATCATTTAGTGCGAAAGTGCACCCTCCTAAAACCCACTCTGTATTTCCAATGCCACACTTCAGGGTTATGATTTCTGAGGCTGTTCTTACATGAACTGGCAACAATTTGCAGACGTGGGATGGCATTTGGTGAGCCGATAATTAGGGAAGTTAGCCCTACCTGGACTACCACTGGTTCCATGGGAGGAAGTGGAAGGAGAAGCAAAAATCCATGATGACTGGGAAACCAGAACAAGTTATCGCAGCATTTCAAGAACCTTAACTGTCTCTGTATTGAAATTCATCTTTCTCTTCTTTAAGCACTCACAACTTTTGTGTGCATCTGACACAGTTTGTGTTCAGTTATTTTGTGCTGAATGTAGCATCTGGGCTGTGCATTGTGCGTTTTGATGCTTTGCATGCATGTATGTGCGTTCATGTAGTTCCAGACATCGCAGCAACTAGTTCCAAGCTAAGTGTGATCCAAGTGGAGGAAGTTCCACCTCTTCTATGGGCATGATCAGGCTGTTTTTCACCAAAAAGATCTTCTGAAAAGATCACCTCATTAAAGAACTTGCCACAGCCATGAAATTACATTTACACTACTGTTTAGCAGACTCTTTTCTCCAAAGTGACTTCCAATGAACTTTATGTAGTGTTATCAGGCTACACACCTTATTCACCGTGGTGACTTACACTGCTAGATACACTACCTACACTGGGTCACTCATCCATACATCAGTGGAACACACACACACTCTGTCACTCACACACTATGGGGAAACCTGAACAGCATGTATTTGGACTGTGGGAGGAAACCAGAGCACCCAGAGGAAAGCCACACAGACATGGGGAGAACACGCAAACTCCAGAGTGTAGATCAAACCTACTTTCTCTCACATCGCTCAGCACTACTCGCTGTACCACGGTGCCGAATTACTTTTATTGGGGATTAAATAAACATTTCTTTAAAATTTAGCTCTCGGTAAAATTGACCAATAAGAAAAATCTCTAAAGCAGAACTCTCAGGGCCATCAAAACAATTATTTTGATATTTTGCAGCGTCTTCTCCTTGTATGCGGTTGCATAGCTTCAGGGAAATAATAGGTCACTGTTTTGCCACTAAACTGGTTAAATGCTACAGATATTTGATTACATACCAATAGGACATGCTTCTAGTCCTCTTTTTGCATACAAAACATATTCACAAATAATAAAAATGCACCCACCTCTTATACCTATTGTGTGCAAGTCACTAACTCTGTTGGAGAAGTAAATTCCAGGAATGCTGACAATTGTTTTAAATAACACCTGTAGCGAATTGAGAGAGCGGACTCTTATTTTTGCATTTGTACTGAACCCCTGACAGTTGCACCATATACTACTTTTCTCTGTTAAGTTTTCTTTAGCTTCCCTTGCTAGTTTCTCTCTAGCTTGTCTCCTGCGTTAGTTGCTCTCGATCCCATCTAATGCCTCCGCTTATTTTTCCCCTTTCCCTCCTGCATCATCTTCTTTCCGCTGTCACGCTGGCGGGCCCACAGAAAACTCCAGAATGTTTTTACGACAACCTTTTTCACACACGAAATCGGTGTCGGCGCGCTAAGAGGCGCGGCGCTTTGGGAGCTGTTTGGGTCGTAGTTCGTAGCGCAATGCAGCTTATCAAGAGTGAACGGAGACCACAGAAAGGAAACCTTTCAGCACTGTAGCACAAGCCAACTGGCCTGAAGTCCTGTGAAGTTTTTTGAAGAACATGTTAGCAGCGACGCTAAGCAAGGGCCGTGGAAGGACTGGTGAGTGCGGTGGAAGCATTCTGGGAACAATGGTCAAAGGCCCAAGCTCGTCACTGACGTTAAGGGTCTTGAAATGCCGCGTAGGCCTCAAATATAAACTGAATGTTTGTCACCTTTTGGTTTGGATTCGTTCAGGTTGTTCTCGTAATCAGTTTTACCGGTTATAGGCGGGAACGGTGTTGGGTCCGCTACAGCCGATCCGTACGCCAGCTTAGTGGAGAACTTGTGCTGTCATTAATCGCCTACTGTACCTGAGTCTCTTGCCTCTTGCTACTTTTGTGCTGCACGATAGCTGAGTGATTATGCCTTTTTTTTTTTTTTTTTGTTGGAGACCTATTTTTAGACTTTTTTTTTTTTTTTTTTTTTTTTTTTTTGGCCACTCGGAGCAAACCTACCCAAATGCAAATGTTCAAAAGCAGTCTGCTGCCTGTGTTGCTGCACTTCCTGAATGTGCTTGAGAAACGTTTCTCCAGAAGCCTGTTGCTTGGCGACGGCCACTCCTTGTTTGTCTGTGGTTTGCCCAGGACCTTGGGGGCATTTTCAACAGTCGAAAGAGGCCAGAATCCCCCCCCCCGAGGACCCTGTCGTCATGGCCTTGCGCTTTCTTAGCTGTCGGCAAGCCCTCTGTGCCAAAGCCGAGCTGATAGTTGGTTTGTTTTGGCCTTCGAAGCTAATGTTCCGTAAGGACAATCCTGATTGGAATGGTTTCGCATTGCTCACTTTCTACGATGTTCTCATTTTTTCCACTGAACGACTTTCATTAACTCGAGTTTTGTCCGGCAAGGTCCAAGAACCACGCTTATTTGGTGGGTAAGATGGTTTGCGTGCCTCTGAGTAACGCTTACATGGTTTTGCTTTGAATATTTCTCCATGCTGAATATAGTTTCCCTTTTGCATGTGTGCTGCTTGGAAGGACTAAGCAGCTTTGTCCTCCTTCCGTCATATGACGGCGGTTCATAACTGAACAATCGGACTCATAAAAGCACAGAGCTGCTCCTCAAATATCGAACAGATGTGAGATGTGTCCTACAGCAATCCGGCTCCCCGTCATACCAGACGTCCTGGACCTCATCTCCTAATCAGCACACACTTGACCCTACTTGCAGTGTGACTGTACAAGAGAGTGTGACTCGGACCCAGCTGCTCCAGGTGTCCAAACATAATGCCCAGAGGTGAGAGGGACATAAGGTCCAAGAGGCTGGACCTGAAGGGCTGTTAAAAGATGAGCAGTTATGAGAATGGCAGCTTTTTGTCTCTTGCCAGTGTCTACATCTATCTACTTATTATATGTTACCAGGAGAAACCTTTCACTGCCTGTTTTGTTCATAAATACCCCAATGCAAACCTGAGTTTAAGATAAGCAGGTTTTTTTTTTAGTTCATATCAGCAACTTGTAAAAAAATGTTTCTTCGGATTTTTAGTTTTTTTTTTTTTTTAAGATTACGCTATGGGATGAGTAGCATTTGTTTGTAAGAACATTTTTTTTTTTTTTTTTTTTTTTTTTTTTTTTTAATTCATTATTTTAAGCATTGGTCTTATGTTACATCAGTTGGTTTGGATATCTATGTTGTTCAGACTTTCTTTGGACAATGACGGGTGTTTGGTTATGAGACAAATATTTCTCCGGTGAAAAAGCTGCTGGTTTCACATAACTGTTGATGAACTAACTGCTTCACTGCGGGTCATGAGGTTGAGGTGTATCTAGGCAGAGCACAGGTGAGTTGCTCATCGTGACATTTGACCTCGCGGGTGGTTCCTTAGGTTGCACTCTACCTACGTTGTTCTACTGGTTTTCAAGAATGACATCACCGATACCATCCCGTGACATTGGAATAACATGTAAATGAAGTGATGTCAAAACTTTCTGTTCTATTTTTGTTGGGTGGGTAATAGTCAAAAGTCCTATGACGTAAACACAGAACTTCTTTGTGAGTTCAGCAGTGGGAAAAAAAGTGATCAAGGCTTACTAAAGCGCCACCTGTTTGCTTTGTATCTGACATTATGACAGTTTTGCTGTTCATTGCCAGTGCTGTGGTCCCTGCGCTGAAAAGGCAGTGCTGTGAAATATGCTTAGTTCAGTGGTGGTAGTCATTGTGGTCAACACTCTGCATTTCCTTTTTTCTGAGTAGGTGGTCCAAAGATGTGCAGCAGGTTTGTTTTTCTGAGCAGTATTTTCCATTACCTTTTCTTAGATGTTTGTTTTTGTTACCATCACTTTCATAACTGTTAACTTGAATTTAAAAAAAAAAAGAAAAAACCCATCTTGGAAATCATGCTGATTTTCTGCCAGTTACTTTCTTTGAACCTTTTGCTTTCTCCCCTCCATCATTCAAAGAACTACCCAACTGTTGTACATGAGGCCACATTTACTTACACTATTTTGATTAAATGTATAATTTAGTCACTTTTTTTTTTCCTAGAGCAGAAGTGACTACTTCACAGCTGCTTCATACTGTCATTACATGCTTTCTTGACATTCTCTGCTCTGGCACGCCACTCTAGACTTTGTTCACTGTTTTTACACCACACATAGGCTGCATTCTGTCCTGAGCCCTTAGATTGTGTGACTGACCTGCCATATGCTCATTTTCAACTGAGGAATTTGCCTTCTGGCCATTCAGTCCCAGCCAAGGCCTGCTTAGCAGCTGAGCACTCTGAGAACCCAATAAATACCTACAATTCTTTTGTTAACCAGAATACACTGAATATTGTCTGCTGGCTGAGATGCGCCATACCGATTCGAGTTTTATTTTTCATTTCCAATAAGAAATTGTAAAGAATGCTGTTGGTTTTTATCTTGGGTTTGGGACTGAGGGTGTGTGATGCTTCCAGCTAAATTCGGGGCTTGCATTGCTCACCCTGCCCTTGCTCCAACATGCCAGCTGGGGGTATGAGTGTAAACAGGCTCCAGTATCTGGGCGAGATGGGCGGGGGCGGGGGTGGGGGAGGTGCTCATTAGGGCTGTTTAGCAAGTCTGCAGTAAGCAGCAGTGGTGCATGTTGCAGCGAGTGCACCCCCCCCCCCCCCACAAATTCTCTCTTCTCCCACCGTCATCTGTTATTTCCATGAGGGGTACACCCAGATACCTATTGCCATATTCTGGGAAAATTATTCCTTATTTATTCAGTTGGCTTTCTCATATTCTAGTTCTGCTATTGTGCAGCATGTTGGCTATCTGAAGTGCTTGAGTAACGCTTACTTTGCTAACAGTGTATTAAAATGCCTGCACTTACACTATAAGTGTAAATGTTAACATAAATGTCCCACAGGGAGTCTTTGTCTCAGCCTTTCTATGAGTTAACATGCTGTTTCTTTGCTGTCGACTTTCCAATCCATTGACATCATAGCTTATTTTTTTCTCTTTTTTTTTTTTTTGGTAATCAAAAAAACATGGACTATTAGACCTCTGTACAAAATACCAGTACTGTCGGTATCTTTCTCACAGCTCCATAGCATGTAATAGCCGTGGAAACGGGCCCAAGGAGATTCAAGAGCTGGATACTGGATAGAACCGGAGAGGTTTTCATTTTCCAGTCTGGTCTTGTACCAGATTGCCCTCATCCCAGCAGCCAAAACAACAAAAGGTATCTACAGACCCAAGCATCTGAAATATTTAAGAACGGTGGGATTTGCCCATGCTTGAGGAGGCTGCTGACTTCGCAGACCCGTGCGCGTGTGTATCGGGACCACCATTGCTGGGATTAGGGTTGTGCATCTCGGTCAGTGACGTCCCTGTCTTTTGTGCACATGTGGAGGGTGATTTTTGCCCACCCTTAGACCCTGCATCACCACCTGCTGAAGGTTTGTCGTTGAACGAAACCTGTAAACAAAAGGCTGCGATGTTCAAACCCAGCAGAGGAGCTGCTTTTGTATTTTTAAAGAGAACTTTAAAGGGGCTGGTTGTTCAATTATTATGAAGTTGAACAAGTAGTAAATGTTTTTGGTCATTTTTCATGAAACAAAAGTCAAGCGAACAATTAACATTCCTATGTGGCCTTTGTGAGGTGTGTATTTAATTTAACTTATTTTAGTAGAATGATCTTCACACTAAGGTGAGACAGTCTACCTAAATTCAGGGTTATTGTAGCAGCAGTTATAGTTCACTGTTAGGATAAACTGGCTGGAGGTCTGTATGTCACAGGATTAGGTTTAGGGTTAGGTCCAACAATGCTTCCTGTGGATGGTCATTGCCATGAGAACCTTTTTCATAGGTCAAAAAAGCCAACTAGTAGATAAATATGTTGGGGGGGGGGTAGAATATTGTGCATAAATGCTGTTTGCCTTCATAATATCTGTGTGCTCCCTTTCAATGTCATATCTCTAGACACTTTAATATGCAGCCCTTAAAAACATTGAGTGCGATGATTGCCAGGACAAACCATCTTTTTAAAATCTTTTATACATGCATAGTGGTTTATTGAGCCTTGCTTTGTAATTTCCGGTCCTCTTTTCACAATTTGCTTGTTTTCCAATCTAGGGAGCATGGCCTGACACTGCACAGTGGAAGCGCGGCAGTGGGGTGAGTGGCGGCGGAGCTACGTGTGGTTTTTTTAATCTCGTCTCCGAAGAGAATGGCGCATCTCTTGAGCAGGACTCGAGGTCCACGTGGCACAAGCGAGCTGTGCTCTCAACGCGCCGGCATCTTCCTTCGCTGCGCGTCATGATAAAACCTTGCACTCGGGGGCGGGGGACATCTGGGTGTAACTGAGGAAGAGCGATTGCCAGGAAAAAGGAAGTGACACACAGTTTCTGGTCTTATGTTTAGCTTCCGGGCGCTGGCTCTTTGCTCGTGTGTGTGTGTGTGTGTGTGTGTGTGTGTGTGTGTGTGTGTGTGTGTGTGTGTGTGTGTGTGTGTGTGTGTGTATGTGTGTGTGTAAGTGTTGAGCACGGTGTCGCGTCGGCCTCTTTCTCCATCCACATGGTAGCAGAATGAGTTCCCATCTCTGGTCGACCGGTCATGATGCTGGGTTGAGGCTGTGCACTTTCAGGATGACCTTTGGGTCGGCGAGCAGTCGCTGTTTGTTCTTTGTCTTGAGCTCAATGCCGATTCAACTGTGGAGATCAGACACTGGTGATAAAATTAAACATAGATGTTTGTTGCAGGAACTCGTCTTGGTGCTTCTGAGAACTGCAGCGAAACCACGACAGAGCTACGTGTGGGACTGGGGGTGTGTTTTGATGGTAGAAAGAGGGGACCAGCATCTGTCATTCAAACAGGAACTGGGCCCGTGGGGGGGGGGCATGGGGGGGGCGCCCGTGGGGTTCATCACTTCTCGCAACGTGCCACCGCTGAATTCGTCAGCCGAGAACCGAGAGGCCACGTCTCCTCGCCTGGTTTCCGCGAGTGCGCCGTCACGTGGCGCGACTAACGCTCGCTGACGTCTTCCCCGGCTCCGCTGCTCCCTCTTAGGCGTTTTGACGGAAGCCGCAACTTCTCATGTCCTCCGTAAACAAATTTAGATGAGGAGATTTTTAAAATTACGAAATGAAACGGCGATTACCTTTAAAATGCTTTGGATTTGTTTGTTTTTAACAGTCAATCGCCAAACGAGCTGTCCGAGAGGTTATGTAACATCCTATCGAACGAAGTGACTGGATCCTGCACTCGTGTGACCTTTTCACTGCTTGGCATCGTCTTCTCTAATGATACGTAGCGGAGACATGTTCATGAATGACAAGTATATTAGAGAGACTATATGTCCTATTGGTCTTTCCTTCTCCAAGGCAACTTGCAATGGCCTGTGCACTAAGCTACTTGCACTGATTTACCGATTTATACGGGAGGTGTACATGTATGAAATATCTGTACAGCAGTATTGTTCAGGGTGAGTACCATGCTCAAGGGTACTACAGTAGGAGGGGGATTCAAAGCCTGGACCTTCAGACTGCAAGGTGAAGGATCCAACTCTGTTCCTCCTTAGTTCCAGTGTTTGAAGGCATGCACACGGGGGGACGAAGGACGTAGAGGAGTAGTAAGAAAGTGAGGGGGAGAAGGAGAGCGCATCAGTTTCCACTCTCGCTCTAAAAGAGAAGTGCTGGTTTGACTGTGGTCTAACGGTCAGGAAGTCAGAGAAACCATGGCTCAGTGATGCGCTTCCTGCGAGTGCCAAATTCACAGGTCAGTTTGTGGTTTTTTTTTTTCTCTTCTGAAGCCTGTATTTGTTTCCTCTGTATCTTTTTTTTTTTTTTTTTTTTTTTCTTCTTCATATGAGGTGTCAGCTTCAAACACAGAGGCGCTGACATCATTCTGCTGCTCTATCTTCCTGAAAGCCGGAGAATTCGGAGCCTTAATTGTTGGCTTCTTTATTCGCTGCTTGCGAATGTGGCGACGTCTCGAGAGCGAGGCGCACGACAACGCATGAAACGCAACGCGTTCAAAATAACTCGTGTCGGAAGGATCGCTCGCAGCTCGGTGCCGCTCGTTTCTTCGCGCAGGGACATCGGCGAGTTCCCACTTTCCGCTTGATCCCGTCGCGTTGGGAGTTTCAGCGCTGCCATGTAGTTGAGGTGCAACGCTGTTTGTCAATGTGGGTCTATGGGCGTGCCTCCCTCAGTAGAAACGGTGTATCATGAGGATGTGTGGATTTGCCGTCTGAGCGCTCGGCACCCTTAGGGTAAACTGGAAAAATACAAGACCTGAGATTAAATTCCATTCATTCCTTCGAAGGCCTTCAATATGATGCCTCTCTCTAGTTTAAATTTATCGCAATCTCTCTAACAGTTCTACGTGTTGTATGGACATCAGGTTTCTGCATGTTTTGCATGCCCCCAAGAGGTGATATGTGATTTCAGTGTACCTGCAGGTCTCAAGAGATTATGGAGGTCATTTTGAAGTTCTCATATTGCCAGAAATCCTCAGGCAGAAGAAGGGTCCCATAGCTGTGTCTGCAACCTTCACGCAGAGAAACGGGAGACGGTCACACCCAGTCTGATTTGTTTTGCTTGTCCTCCCTTCTGGCTGCTGAAGTGCAAATTTTCTAGACGTGGCCTTGTCAGAAGAGCATCAGAACGAAGCTTTAAAAAGCATTGTTTTTCTGCAAGTGCAGCAGGTGGTGTTGCCTTGCAATCAAAGGACCTGCATTTAAGTCCCACCTCCCGCTGGAGTACCCTTGAACAAGGTACTTGCCCTGAAATGGAATGGTAAAAATGGCCCTTTTTTTTTTTTTTTTTAAATCAACAGATTCATTCTTAACAACTTCATATATAAATATAACACTATAAGGAGCTTCGAGCAAAGCTGTCAACTGAACAATGATTAATTTTTATTGTCAGCGTGAAAACAGTACTCTATTAAAATAAATAGCATGTACAATAATGATTTAGGGTAACAAAAACTACAAGGTTCCCTTAATGCAATTGGCACACACTCTTGTTTTGATCAAGGTAATATGAATTGAACTCTGGCATCGCACGACCGTCTTAAGTTGTACGGCGAGGCCGACTGCACGCTGCGGTGTATTCCGACTTGGCACACCTGGCAAGCTGTGCTCATGAGACAAGTAAAATGGTAATGAATTTCGGTGTAAAACTTGGCTCGCAGATGCAGTGAGAATCAAGAGTGTCAGAAACACCTAGAGACAGCTGGTAGCTTAACGGTTAGGGTTGCCTTCTTAACATCCGAAGGTTGTGGGTTTGATCCCTGCCTTAGGCTGTAGTACCCTTGAGCAAGGTAATTAGTGTAAATTACTTGTTTTTTTTTTTTTTTTTAAAAAAAAAAAGAAACTGCTTGTATAAATGAGTAAATAATCATAACCTCAACAGTGTAAACTGATTTGGAGAAAAGTGTCAGAAATGTAACGTCTCTTTATCTTGGGAAAAATATCTTTAAGCAGAGACAAGTACACAGCCCATGAAAGCATTGCCTTACATTAGAGGCCTGGATTTGGGTTAAGTGCTCTAGCTCTCAAACCACAGAGGAGCCGTACTTTCCAGCACTTCTGAGGAATTGCTTACCGCCTCTGCTGGTATCGTAATAATGAATCAACGGGTTGATTTATGCCTCCGTCACTGGAGAACAGAGATCCTCGAGCGTGACCTCCAAGGGATCTCTGGTCAGGATTTGGTTCGGAAATTCAAACGCCCAGGAACACCGGGACTGCCAGCGTGTTCCTTGACCAAGATGCCGGGAAGGAGGAGCATTGCGGGTTGCTGCTCCGACCACCGCTCACATGGCCATTAGATCATCATCTATTCCGAGAGCTCTCTTCTAAAAAACGCTGACACCACTAAGTCTGTGGTCTCACTCGGCTCTTACTGGAAGCAGTAACAAAATTCCAAGACCCTCCCTGGTTTGACTCCAAAAAATGTACTTTTGCTTATTTTTAGTAAAATAATTGGGACAATGATGTTTTGTATGGAAGTCCTGGGGAGGGTCCTTCTCCATGCCATGGTACAAAGCACTTGGAGATTTAGATGCTCAGGTGTGCTGCTCCATGGCACATGGAATGAAGGTGAATGTCCACCTAAATCAGTGGTTAAAAGGGACAATTTAATACAATTGTGTTAATATCCCCCCCCGGTACCTCGTATTTAGTGTGATCTTAGATTTTTGGTCATTGGTTTCCATTTGCGTTTCAGCATTTTCATAATCTCTTCAGTTTCCCTCTTTTAGTTTCTTTCCCCACTCTTTGTCTAATTTTTATTTTTTTTCCCTGAAGTTTTTTGAGGCCAAGGGGACTCAGCCCATAGCTATTTGATTGTGGTCAATCTCCTCCTTTCATGGTCAGTAAGTTTAACCAAGGTGACCGATGCGGAGGGGGTTTCGATGTCTCCTGGGGATGTGGGTTCTGGCTGCAGTACTTTCCAGCCGAATCTACAATCGGTAACGCGATGTCCGCCCGTCGTCACCTTTCTGCCACATGCAGCAGCAACAAGGTCTGAAAATGAGTGAGGAATAAAGGTGTGGGCTGTTTCACAACAGAGATCATGTGACAGTCGTGACAACATGCAAATGGCAACGTCATTGTCAGATGAGAGATCCCAGGGTCACTGTCACCGCTCTCTGTAGGGCCGTGCTGGTTGCTACAGTTCCTTGTGTATGGAACTCACTCACTCACTCACTCACTCACACACACTCCTGGATGGCTCTCTAGAATCCTTCAAATGTTTAAACTCAACTGTTCACCGGCTTTCATCGATCACTGCAAAGCAGGTCAACAGTTCTCATAGGATGAGCTCATAAAATTTGTAAGGTGTGTGTGTGTGTGTGTGTGTGTGTGTGTGTGTGTGTGTGTGTGTGGCTGCTGGGTTTAGAGTTTCCTTCTGCCTCTGGGGAGTATAAACTTCTGGAGAAAGGGAGCCTGGAAATTAAAGTGAAAGGCCAGGCTCATGCACTATGTTTTCTCAGATTGATGACAAGAGGAAGCTCGTGGGATGCCCCGGCCCCCTCGGCCGACGCGTAAGAGGAGTGTGATGTGACCTGGGGGTGGCGGTAAAATGACAGATCGTGGCAGGAAGATGATGCTGCCGGGGGGGGGCGCCTGTCAAGGTTGAAGCTTTGGAAAGATTGCTCGGAAAGGAACCGGGTTCCTGACTTTCCCCACACACCACAATCTGCATCCTCACCCCCTGTCGCCTCCCATCATCCCTCTGGATTGGAAGACTCTTGGCAGCTGAGGGAACCACAAGGCTCATGACGGTCTGTTCCCAGGTGCGCTGAAGAAATGGTCTGGAGCCAATCTAGATGTCCGTCCCTGGCCTGGGGATCTTGGATTTGGTTACCGCTTCCAGGGAAAGGCCTGGTCTTGTGTAATGGAAGACTGTCCAATACGCCCTTCCCTGGGAGATGTTTGAAAAGCCAATCTCACCAGCTGCCAAGGGAAGTGGTGAAAGAAAATGGGACATCATCGTGTGTGTGTATGTGGGACCACAGCGCCCCTCCCGCCAAACTCCTCCTACACGTCCCGCTCAGAAAATCCAACTTGGAATGTGTGCCGTCACTCCCAAAGGCATTTCAGCTGCAGAGGGCCACGCCTGCGAAAGGAGGGGCAGGGTGTCTCGTGAACTTCAATTTCCCCCCCCCCATTCCTGCCTCCCAGCAGCACTCAAACCACAGTAACGTTCCGTTCCCACCAGCCATCCGCATCCTTTTCGGGAGAATGCCTGTAAGGAAGCTCCTTTAGCACATGAACTGTTGCATCCCTGTGTTGGGGATCCGGCTTCTGCCCACGGGCTGCAAGCGGTGCGACTCGGCTTGTTGGGCTCTTCCAGCAGGGATCGCGGTCCCGTCCCCCCGCAGAGGTACGGGTCGGTCCTCATACCCCGCGATAAAGGAAGCGCCAGTGACACAAGACAACGGCACATCAAACATCGCCAGTCTTATCTAGCAGCCCGGAGCGGTTTCTGTGCCGCGGCTAGACGATGAACTTACCGGGCGGCCGGTGCTGAATGTCGTCTCGGCCGCGAGCGCCTACCCAAATTTGTTCGGTTTAAGCCGTACGTTCCGTGTAGTTTGTGCATTTGACTAAACCTGCGTCGCTGTGAAAGCCAAGCGGAGTTCATGCCAGTTAGAAGCGGGAATGTAATTTTGGCTCGGTGTGTTTTTCAGCAATCTAACGCTGACTCATGGAGAGAGATGGTGTTAATGTTTCCCACAGTGCTTTCCTTGAAAGTTTGGGTGCTACCAGGGTCTGAGACTACAAGCGAAACAGATAAGGCATTAGCTGGAACCCGTGTTTTCGCGTCTATGGCAGTCACACCCACACGTGTCTTTCCCAGGGGTGTTTTCAGACATCAGCCAACGCCACCGCACTGTTTCGCTTTCCCCTAAAGAGTGTGCGCTTTTCTCTTTCTTGGCAGGTTTAGAACGCCGAGGGACTCTGACCCCGTGCCGGAGAGAAGGGCTTGTTCATCGAGGACTCGCCTCGCCGCCGCCGAGCCCTTCGTCCTCGGCTGTAATACAAGTCCGCCGCGCCGAAAACGAGCAAGAAAAGGAGCGCGTTAAAGGGGGGGGAGGTGGAAAAACACCCAGTTGTCCACCGGTTCCCCTCTGCGTTTGGAAACTACCAGGCTGCTGCGCTGCCCTGTTCCTCTCTGACAAGTTTCTGGTTCTGCAGAAAGTCTCTTGAGGGGAGGGGGGGCCCTCTCTCTCTTGCTCGTTCGCTCGCTCTGTTGCCCTCTCAACCTGTCTTTCTGCACACACCCCACACGCCATGACGACTGCAGTCCAGAATGAGTTAGTCTTCGACTTTGCCAGCAATGGGATGGATGAAATCAACCAGGTAGTGTACTTACTTTGTTTTTTTTTTTTTTTTTTTTCCCTCTCCACCTCCCTTCCCTGAAAAGTCAGTTTTCTGGAAAAAAAAAAGTAACTTATTCAGTCCTGGTCAACGCTGTGTGAGCGCTGTTCAAATCTGTACTGTGATCCTGCCCGAGGGAAGACACAGCCACCTCGAGGTCGAAGTTTGGACGAACGGGAAAACGGTGCCCCTCGGTTTACACCCTGCTGCACTTCGGTTTACACCCTTGTTCTGGGCCGAAGACCAGGGCTGTGATTATGAAAGACCTTGAGGGATCTTCGGGGGTGGACAGTGAGCATAAGTCTCAGCTCTGATGCCTTTCGGTCTGCTGTTACAGGAGATGCTTGAAGCAGGGCGTTCACGGGGAGAACTGGGACACAAGTGTTAAGAGTCGCCGTGCGTGTGGTTGTGTTTCTGACCTGATGAGTTCAAACCGCCCCATACTGGCCCCACTCTCCCAGCCTCCTCCCTTACGTGACACTAAAACAGGCCTAACTTGAGAAACCTGCCCAAAGTGCAGGGAGGATGAGCCAATTCTGTGGGAAGAATACAGCCCGCTGTAGGGCCCAGTTGCCTGCGGACTGAATCCAGTCACTCCGAGAACCCGCTCATTAAGCCACTTGGTTAATTATTTGGGGTCACACAGGTATAGGGAAGATTCTCAGAGAATCCCCCCACCGCAGGTTCTACCGTTGTCTCCCAGTGGACGGCTGGTCCCCCTGAAGGCCCCGATATAGAAAAGTGCGTCTCTGTCTCGGTGGAACCCGCGGCCTCGCTGTGTCTCGCTGCACCTGTCCGCTCCACCCTGCACACGTTAATAATTAAGCCCGACAGTAGCTGGAGGGGTTACGATGCAGAAATGGTATTCAATGGGCCGAAGAGGCTCGCTGCCGACCGTTTGAACTGGGATCGGGACTCGTTCCGTTTAGGGCCCCCGAATACTGTCCTCGAGCTCCGGCCCCCTCTCGACAGGGACCTCTCTGCCCTTGCAGCCTTGTCGTGGCTTGTGGACGCCGCTTCCGCATATTCTTTGTGTAGCTCCATTGTTTCACGCCTGGGGGAATGTTGTGGGCTGGGGCTGGACAGCAGCAGGGCTCCCACAGGGCAGGTAAAGAGGAACAGGGAGACGTGGATGGAAGCGACTCTGTGAGGCTGTTATTCTCAGGGACGGGGACAGGGAACTGAGACATGCAAATTTTCCGAGATATTTATCCGTTTTCCTGCGGCGGAGCAGCCGAAAAACCGTATCAACATTATATGGAGACCATGTGTCCGTGCGGCGCGTTTCCAAAGCATTATTAATTTGATGGATGCAGCCCAGTCTTCATCGTTTTAATTTCATCTACATTCTGCTGACTTCTGTAAGCATAATGGTGTGTTTGCTGCGACGTTGCTGTGGATGTGTGACTGTCTCCACATGGGTTTCACCTTTAAATTCAGCCTATAGCATCTGAGAGGGGGGACGACTTAAATTGAGGAAGTTATGGAGACAAACCCTGAAACCACCTCCAACTGCCCAGGTGTTGCAGCGATTTGGCTCGTTGACCTCGAAAGGGAGTACTGCTTTTTTGCAGCTTTTATGCATAAGCAGGTACAAGTACCCCTTAGATGTGAACCCCTGTAAATGACACTGCGGTACGGTTATTTATGCACCTTTAAATCTGCAAAGCTGCAAATGCAACGGCTTCTAGCTGTGCGCAGATTCTACTCCGATAAGACGCTTGTCCTCCGTCTTATCGCAACGGTGACTTTTTTTTTTACATGCGCAGTTTTAAAAAATTTGTAAGATGATGATTCACTGTTTACTTGGGCCCATAAAAAAAAAAAAAAAATCACCGTTTAATTCTGACGCATAGATCAGCTGGGCTGCAAGGGGAATTTAGGATCTCACACACACACACACACACACACACACACACACACACACACACACACACACACACACACACACACACACACACACACACACACACACACACACAGAGTCAGTCAGTCAGTCACCGCTTGTCCCAAGAGGGGTCGCAGCGAGCTGGAGCCTAACCCGACAACACAGGGTGCAAGGCTGGAGGGGAGGGGACACACCCAGGACGGGATGCTAGTCTGCCGCAAGGCACCCCGAGCGGGACTGGAACCCTAGACCCACCAGAGCGGGACCCTGCCAAGCCCACTGTGTCGCCCCGCCCCCTAGGATGATATGATATTTCTATATTAAAATTTTTTTGAAACCAGGAAACGGATCAATTTATTATCTAGTGAAGCCATTCATTGAGAAGCGAAGGAAAAAAAGCTGTTGAACTGATATAGCAGACGGTGCACAAACGCAGCGCACGTGACACTATAAATTATAGTAGAAGGTATTAAGTGGCACCGCTGCTCTTCCAATGTTGCCCCTCGAGTTCAATGGAGCGCAGTTTGCTGCCATCTGCTGGCCGTAGTTTGCAACGGCACCTTCACTGGGAACTGACCTGTACTCTTCACTTCACTCATCGCATTTTATATTGATTTAAAAAACAAGTATTGAAATTTGTGCACCTGGCTGCTTGTTATGGGCTGGGAATTCTGCACTAATGTGCTCTGCTAGTGGCAAAGTAAGTCAGTGGGTAGTGTAGCGTTTAGTGCTGCTCCTTTTGGACCCAAAGGTTGCAGGTTTGAATCCCACCGCCCGCCGTAGTACTCTTGAGCAAGGTGCTGACCTGAAATTGCCCAGCTGTATAAATAGGTAAATAATTGTAGGTAACTTAAAATTGTAAGTTGCTTTGGAGATCAGTGTCAGCTGGATGAATAAACACAAGTTTTACTTATTGCTCACACGCGCTTTACACTGTGGGCTCATAGCGATCGCTAGCGGCAAGAAGATGGCTTCATTCATGTTGGCGACTTCTGTGGCCTCAGATACTCCGTTTTTACCCTCCAACATGTGACCAACATGCTGCTGTTAACGGCCCTGTTCCGACGCTGCCGTCCTGCTGCAGTGGCTTCGGTGACACTTCTGTCCACTCGTCTCCCTCCCAGCTGGACGACCCGTCGGTGTTCCCCGCGGTCATCGTGGAGCAGGTCCCCACGGCCGACCTCATGCAGGTCTACTCCGGGCTGGAGTCCGACGAGGTGTCCAACGGCATCATGGCGGACAACTCCTTGGACGTGGTCGAGGAGCAGATAATGCCGGGTGACGTTGTGCTCTCAGGTGAGGACCGGGGGGGGGGGCCGAGGGGGGCAGTGCCAGAGCAGGAGCCGTATAATTGAGGCACGGGGTCCATTAATCAAAAGCAAAATTACAAGAGCCGAGCCAGTCCCCCATTTGTCTTCTTGGAGGACGTTTTCTCCCTTGCAGGCTATTGTGGGGGCTTTTGCCAAACAAACAAATAAAAGGGCACCTGAGCCTCGAGTCGGCGCAGCCAAGCGTGCCGAGGCACCTGGTCGACGGGCACCGAACAGCAACCTGAGCTCTTGTCTGTCTGTGTAGTGGAGACGGTGGACTCGGACCCGGGGGACAACATAGAGTCGGCCGAGGCTGCGGAAGCTCTGCTCAACATGGAGTCTCCCAATAACATCCTGGACGAGCAGCGCATGAGTAAGACGCGGCGCCGGACGGGGGCTCGCCATCATTATACCTGAGGGGTGGGGTAGGGGGCAAACGCCGCTCAACTCTCTTTCTGACCCCTCTCCAGTCCACACCTACGGAAGCCTCATGGAAAATGAGCTCCCCTACATCTCGTTGAGGCCGGAGCAGCTGTCCGGAAACTGCGTGGACATGTCGCTGGACGAGGAATCGTCCGCGGATGAGACGCCCCGCAAGAACGCCGCCAAAGCGCCGAGAAAGAACAAAGGTACAGCGCTGCCGCCGCTGCCAGAGGGCAGCGTCACACTTTCTCCAACAGGCCTCTCCTCCGTGACACCCCCATCACCCCCTCACTGCGTCGTAACGGTAGTCAATGCATGTTTCCGTACCACATTTTACCATGTTGGATATAATCCAAATGCTAGCTTGTGTACTTTGTTCAAAGTCCAGGGCTTTTGGTTGGAAACGGTTAAAATCCCCTAATTTTATGGGTCGCATGGAGAGTTAATGCAGGTCACATCCTTTTGTCCTGTCCTGTCCTGCCCCGCCCACACCCCCAACAGTGCGGAAACCCAGGGCAGCGCGGTCCTGCTCCCCCATCTCCACCCCAAGCCTACCGTTGAAGAAGAGGAACAAGGAGGGGAAAGGTAGGGGAGGGGCGATTGTGATATCTCTCTCTCTCTCTCTCTCTCTCTCTCTCTCTCTCTCTCTCTCTCTTTCTTCCTCCCTGCCAGATGGAGACCCCGCTCTCCCCTCTGTCCAAGGGGGGGTCGATCCTTGGGTTCCTTAATTGATGAGGCCTCCTCGAAGTGCTGCGTTCGGCACAGACACAAAAACCGATTGCGGGGCTGCAGGGCTCTCGACGGAGTCCCGATTGCTCCACTCGTCGCCCCCATCCTCCGCTCCGCATTCGTCCGCCGCCCCGTGCGGAGCGCGCTGCCCGGCTGCACATTCATCACCGTGTCATGGCAGCTGTGACTCCGGCTTCTGTTTTTAACCGCCAGCAGTGAAACCACTCGCGCTCTTGTCGTCCGGAGCCTCGCGGTCCATTGTCAGCCCTGCAGAAGCGGTGGGGGGTGGGGGTCTGTCAGGACCGGCAGATCGATTAACATGAATTATCATGACCGGCACCGTAATTGTACTTTGTTTCTTATTTTCGCTTCTTAAACTTGACCTGTAATGGAACAAGATGCGTGGCTGGTGGTTCGTGGAGAGGCCCATCGATGGTGGTCCTCGACTTACAATGGAGCTGCGTTCTAACAAGTCGGCTTGTCGTACATCGCAACCCCCCTTACGCTGCTATATGAACCCTAAGCATATATAAACACGTACATTCTAAATATGATTCTCTTGTAATTTTTATGCTTTCTCCACCGAGGCCCGTCGGTACAGGTGTAATTGCGACTTCCGGCGGAGTTTGGTTCCAACGACCTTCTCTCAAGTCTCAAACCCCCCCCACGCTCTTATGTGTGCCTGAAGATTACATAAACGTGCTTAAATGCTACGTTGTAAAACACGATTTTCTTAACACTTTTTTTTTTTTTTTTCACTAATTTCACACATCTGAGTTAAAGTAATGCTAATATAGAAGAATAAAAATACAGCTCACTTATCTTTCCAAGGTGCTCGATTTGCACTTTCATTTCTAAATCTCGTCGTCTTTACCCTTTTCCGCGCCGTCGGAACAGTTGCCAGCCGCTGTAAATAAAATGATCCCAGATGGAATCACAAATGAAACGCGCTGTAAATAAAACGCAGTTGCCGATAGACGCGCTGACTGAGACCATAAATGGCCCTGCGGCGGTGCGGCCAGCCCATATCGCCGTATGGGTGGCCACAGATGTTACGACCAGACTTCGGGATTGAAATATAATATATAATAAAGTTTATGGGACAGGTGTCGTAAGTCAAGACCATCATAAGTTGCATACGTCCTAAATGGAGGACTGCCTGTAAGGAGTGTTTCCACCTCCCTCCCCAAACAGGTAACACCATCTACCTGTGGGAGTTCCTCCTGGCTCTCCTCCAGGACAAGAACACCTGTCCCAAGTACATCAAGTGGACGCAGAGGGAGAAGGGCATCTTCAAGCTCGTGGACTCCAAGGCTGTGTCCAAACTGTGGGGCAAGCACAAGAACAAGCCCGACATGAACTACGAGACCATGGGGAGAGCGCTCAGGTGGGCAACCTGAATGTCAGTGCCAGGTGGTGTGATTTTTTTTTTTTTTCTTTTCTTTCCGCCCTCCTCCCGTCTGCCCTACAAGTCTCCTCCGCACCTCGAAGGTACACTGACAGCTGCCTGCGGGGAAGGTCTCACTGATCATCCAGTTAGAGCTGTGCTCGCTGGCGTGGGAAGGGTATGGAATAAACTGAGTCACCAGCTCAGCGGGGGTGTGC
Organism: Scleropages formosus; assembly: GCF_900964775.1. Classification (NCBI taxonomy): domain Eukaryota; kingdom Metazoa; phylum Chordata; class Actinopteri; order Osteoglossiformes; family Osteoglossidae; genus Scleropages; species Scleropages formosus. Next base: position 23,329,480 of record NC_041818.1, read on the forward strand.
TGGGCGCGCAAAGGATCCCGGGGTGTCATACAGAATTATGCACGTACACTGAGGTGAACATTTGCATTTATTTATTTTCCTCATGCTTTTCTCCAAAGCAACTTGAAACGCTCAGGTTCTTGGAGTTTTACCCATTTATACAGATTGGTAATTTTTACTGCGTCAGTTTAGGGTAAGAACCTTGATCAAGGGTACTATGGCAGGAGCGTGGATTTGAACCTGGGTCCCTTCAACGCAAGGCAGCACGTGTAACCACTACGCCCCCTGCTGGCTCCTTTAAAGGGGAATGGAAGGTCTCACTTACGAGGAGATCCCATCATCACCACCCGCATCTCCACGTGTCTCCACCGCTATGCAGGTATTACTACCAGCGAGGGATCCTGGCCAAGGTGGAGGGCCAGCGACTGGTGTACCAGTTCAAGGAGATGCCCTCGGACCTCGTGGTGATCGACGACGAGGACGGTCAAGGACAGGACGTGTCCCCTCCCGCTAGAGGCGTGTCGCGTGGGGGGTCCCGGGCCGGACAGACCAAGGGCTCCGTGGTGATGAAGGCCGTGAAGCGAGAGCCCGGCTCCGCGGTGGTGTACCAAGGGGCGGCCAGCAAGCCGCCCGGCCAGCTGCTCCAGACGGTGCACGTTCTGCAGCCGGGACAGGGAGCGGAGAGCGCAGCGCCCCCCGCAGCAGCACATGCCGTGAGGTAAGAGCGTTCTGCATCTACAGAAATCCAAACGTTTGTGTATCGAGTAATATAATGTATACTGACTGGTGCTGAGAAGTTCTGAGGGACCTTGGGGGAGAAGATGGGGTGGGGACAGGTGGGGTCAGAGTGGAGGCCCCTGAAGGTTTGTTCACTAGGTGGGTTTCCTAAGTAAAGCTGGTAGTGTAATGGTTAGAGCTGCAGCCTAAAGGTCACAGGTTCAAATCCTCTCTTCAGCTGTAGTACCCTTGAGCAAGGTACTTACCCTAAATTGCTCCAGTAAAACTACCCAGTTATACAACTGGGTGAATAAGTGTAAGTTGCTTTGGAGAAAAACATCAGCTAGATGAATAAAAGTAATGAATTTACTCACACTTGGCCATGTCACTGTGCAAATTAATAGAGTCCTTTAAAAGGAGAATCCAAATAACAGGGATAGTTGTGCAGTGATGATCAAAAGTTTGAGTACATGTGGGCAACACCTATAGGGGGCAAGCAGAGCAACCTGCAGGTCTCCTACCTCTCTGGCCACTGCTGCCAAAGAGTGTGGAACACATGGGTTCATTCAGTCATCATAACTACCAACCAAATTCCTTGAGGGGATGGGGTTGGAAAAAAAAAAGTCAGCAAATGTTCTCACGCTTCACTGGTGCTGTATGTCAGTGTTCACACACATCGCTTGACTGGCAGATGTAATTGTCAGAAATTATAAGCTAGAAAATCTGTAAAATGCGAGAGACCTCTATTTTAAAAGAGAATTTTACCAAAGAACAACAAAAAAGCCAGCAATCACTCAGTCCAGCAAACCTATTTCGTGTGTGTGTGTGTGTGTGTGTGTTATCAACAGCACTGAGTGAGACATTAATACCTAAAGGTTCTTTACGCAGCTATGCCCTTTTCGTAAAGTTGCCCCCATTTTCCAGTTGTTGCCAATGAAACAATAAGTTGTTTATCCATAAACTCTCTTAAGGAGTTATGAATACGCACATCTGCACACACCGAATGCCATAACTGAGACGGGGCTCAGCTCGCAGGTACAACACGATCTTTTGGTCCACTGGGGTTTTTGTCCCTTTATTATTCGGGTAGTTTCTGCACACCAGAGGGCGAACGCGTCTCGTCCCTTTCAGTTTGGCTCGTGCGCGAATCGCAGTTTTCATGGTTCCTCTGCCTCTAACTAAACTGGCACGGAGACGCCCCGTCTGGCGCGCGTGCTGTTTAGTGTCACGCCGCGCTGTGTTCCTGCCATTGTCTGGGTTCGCAGCGCCGTGCGCCTCATCTGGGATCGCGGCCAAGGCGCTTGGCACGGGTCATCTGCAAATGGGATTTCGTGGGGCACCATCATCAGCTGTGTTTCCCGAGCTGCGGTTCACGTCTCTTCCCCCTCGACAGAGCTGCGAACGGGTCCGGCGCCGTTCCCGTAGTCCTGACGCCGGCGGTGCAGAGCGGGGGCGCCGCCGTCACCCTGCAGACCGTGCCGCTGAGTACGGTGCTGTCCAACGGGGACTCCGGCCACAGCTCGCCGCAGAGGGTCATCCTGCACACGGTGCCGTCCTCCGCGGCGGGGGGCAAGGACGTGCTCGCCTTCCAGGCGTGCGGACCGGACGGCCTGCAGCCGCAGCAGCTCCTGGTCACTGGGCTCGACCCCTCCGGAGGGGGGGTCATCAGCACCGCGGCCCAGTGCAACGGCCTCGCGCGTCTCGTCCTCAGCTCCGGCCAGTCCGTGGTGGCCCAGCAGCCGGGGACGGTCATCGCCACGGTGCTGAAACCCAGCGAGCTCCAGCTGCAGCTCAAGGAGGAGGCGCTGGACCCCCAGTACCTGCAGTCCTTGGTGAACAGTGACCCCGGGGCCCAGATCAGCTTCAGGGAGGCCGAGCGGGGCCACAGGACGGTCATCATCGGCGGCGGCGGCGGCCGGGATGGCATCGTCAACGGACATTCGGAGGAGCAGGGCAGCCTGTCGTCCAGCAGCCCCGGCGAGGGCCTGACGCCCGTCGACGAGCTCGAGGAAATGGAGGAGCTGGAGGGAGCCGAGATGCTGGACGTCTCGCAGGTCCACCTCATTCCCGTTCATGTGAAGGCGGAGCCTGTGGAGACATAGAGAAGCCATACGTACTCTCGGGAGCAGAGGAGACGTTTAAAGAACCTAATACCCATTGTAAAAGGCTTTTTTTGTTCTGTAATCAGGTCGGTTTCCTGAATGGCAAGGAGCCCAAAATTTGTCCTTAAGAACTGTGGGTCGGAGAGTGGCCCTGGGACTGCTGTTCATAGTAATGTGCCTAAATTCAAACAGTAAGGGATTATTTTTTTTATTGCAAAGCATGATGGGAAAACACCCATAAAGCACTCCCTAGGCTGCGCCTGTCCTGAGAACAGCCACTGTGGACCCCAGGAGCAGGGGACATGTAAGACGTACCAGCTGGACTTCGTACCGCTACCCGTTCGTGTCAACAGGTGAGGGGCGGAGCCCGAAGAGCATCGGAGGGACACGGTGTACGTAGTGACTGAACGTCAAGTGCAGGAAAACCAAAAAATCTCAGACAGAAGGGCAATAAAATTTGGGGGGAGAAGGAAAAGCTCCCATGATATCTCCTCTGGCAGGTTAGATCAGGAAATGGCATTATGCAACCAGAACTCGAAAAAGGACTCGAGCCACAGTGTGACATGCAGAGACGACTGCAGCGTGTTTTTTTTTTTTTTTTTTTTCTCCTTCTTCTCTTCGCTCCCCCGTTCTTCCCTTTCCTTGGGAAGGCTGCTGCGTTAAAAGTTCAGGGAAAAAAAAAAGCTCTACGGAAGCATCCCTCCCTTACAACCCAAATCTTCCCAGGAAACGACAGCATCGCTCCTCCACACCTTCCCCTCAACTACTTGTAGCCTCAAAGCGTTTGGTTGCCATGGAAACGGGCATTCTCTGCACTCCGAGGCGGTCCAGCCACAGCCGTGTTTTGTACGTAGACGTTAATGTCAGGAGACGAGGATTTTGATGAAAAGAGATATTTTTCTTCTTTTATGACTAAAGCCTTAAAATGTTTATATGGAAAGAAATAAAAGTATAAATCCAAGCTATGCTATAGAGAGAAAAGTTTAGGCCACAGATGTATTTATTTATTTTTTTGTGAAAGCTAAAACCTTGTAAAAATAAGTTTCAGGCACATTTTTTTTTTTTTTTTGTTTTTTTTTTTTTTGTTTTTAAAAATCACAATTTGCCAATGCAAATATGAGGGGGACATATTAAAAATGTATTAGGGATAAATTAGAAGATATTAGTGTGTTGTTAAAGTATAAATTCTAAGCATTCCATGTAATCAGTGGCATTCTTATTTTCTTACTTTTTCGGCATAAATGGGAGAACGGCTTTTTTTTCCCCCCCTCCGACAGCATGGATCACTTTCTCTATGCAACCTTTCTGCTCTGTGTCGCGTTCTTTGTAAATATGCAATGAGACGTGTTCATATTTTAATTGTATTTTTTTAATGGTCTTTAATGTATGCCAAGGGTCTGCCTTTCAAGCTGACAGTCGCACCACCCCGGTACACCAGCCTCCCCGGAATGAGAGACCATTTTTACCCATGTTTGTTATTCGGTTGAACCCCACATGGTCAGAACGACTGTTTCAGCAATTCCGTTACTATTGTATGTGACCAGCAGGTGGCGCAGTGGTTAGAGCAATTGTCTTGCAATCCAAAGGTCCCTTTTGAATCTCACTTCTGCTGTAGTACCTGTACTTACCCTGAATCGATCCAGTAAAGTACTCTGCTGTGCAAATGGTAAACGACTAAAGTTTCTAAATGTAAGTCACCTTGGACAAAAAAGGTGTCGGATAAATAAAGGTTAATACAAAGTAGCTTGTTTGGGGAACATCTATACTCTGAAGCTGTTTTGCTTTGAATGGAGGTGACTTGGGGTGTGTGTGGGGTGTGGGGGATGGGGGCGGGGGGTGCACGGTGCGGTGTTTATCCAGTGTGTCAGCTGTTAAGATGAGACTGCTAAGGCAGGGAGTTTTAATCGTGTGGATCTCCAGCAGGCCCTTGTGTGCCAGTGAACCTGTATTGATCCCGGACTCAATTTGTACTAAATTGGTTGCCGGGTCTCGAGCAGTCGTTGGAAACGGCCTCGCCGGTGACCTGGCTCTTATTGCCGCCGGCACCTCGCGAGGATGGGGCGGGTGGCGGGGGCCATCGGAGCACGGGCCGACAGCGGCAGGAAAGCCCGATTTTTGCGTCCGTCTTGTTGGAGGGTTCGAATGAGAGAGCGAGGAGGGGTGGGGTGTTGTGCTCCCTGACTCACTGTTGCGCTGCACGCCGACAGAGCAGCGATCGCGGCCCTGAGGATAGCACCCCCCCCCAGGTATCATGGAATGTCCGTGACAATTGCATCAGGACCAGAAAGGGGGGTGGGGGGGAGGTCAGGGCATCAGCTGCCCTGTCCAGCCCATTTGTTCGTATATGTTCTCCCCATGGCACCAGCTTTTCTATCATTTAAAAAAAAAAAAAAAAAAAAAAATCAAATGCAATAAACATCTTCCAATGAAAGCAAAAGGAATGAAACCCCTGGTTTTTATTCACAGCTTCTCGGAATGTGTTAATGAGAGGCCACGGGATGGACACGGGGACACACACACACACATGTACAGACATGCATACGTAAGAGCCAAACATTCAAAGAAGTTGAAAAATGGGAATTACTTTTAATTATCGCACATTTCAAAATTGTTGAACAATTGGTTTAATTGTTAAAACTTTTTCCTCACCGATGCAACTGCAAGTGAAGGGAAGCCAAATGATGGCAAATGAAATCTGGAAGCAGGAAATAAATGAAATATGGAATTCATGAATGGGTCGCCTGCCTCTTTCTGCTCCGATCTTCAGCGCCATCCTTCACTCGTGATGAGGGGAGGAGGACTGGCTTCATTCCGCTACGGCAGGCGAACCAGCTGGGGACGCGTTCCCGGTCGGCCGCAGCGCGCAGCTTTCACTAGTCTCACCTAGCGGGTGCTGGCAGTTAGCGCTGCGGTGATTTAGCGCCTCCTTATGGCACGGGCTGGGGTGGCGCATGGGAGGACCGGAGTGGGAGGAGCCCATCTGAGACACACTCTTATACCGCAGTGTAAATAAACTGAATAATAAAATGAAGGTGGTGCGCTCTCCCCTCGGTCCCAGCATCCTCGGCGCACGGCGCCGTGTGAAAAGAGTCCGGTTGGCAGGCGGGCTTTTCCAGGCCATCTGTTCCTTTATGTGTATAGCGAGAGATGCGGTGCGGAACGGCGGAAGGGACCTGCGCGCAGGAAGCACGGCGCGGAAAGAAGTAGCGAAATGCTGCGCGGCAATTACAGTTCCATCATTCATAAAGAGAAAGTGGCATCTTCGGCGGTGGGGGGGCTTCCCAGTATAAATGAAGGGTCTTGCTGCTTTTGGAAGGTCAGGTTTCTGATGCTGGACCTGAGGAATCCGGCACAAGTGAGGGGTTTTGGATGGGTGTGGGGGGGGGACGGGATGACTGAGGAGGTGGCTGGAGAAATGAGAAGGGACAGCGTGTGCGGACCGCAGACGGCTCCTCTGTGTGTGCGTTTGCGTGTCCGTCTTCAGCAGCTGCACATGAATACATTAGTGCGCGACTTGGCTCACGCCTGGGACCCGCTCGGCTGTCAGCGGCTCTCGGCGCACGTGGGTCGGGGCCCGAGCCTGGGGCCAGAGTCTATTCGGGGAGCCGTCTGGCAGCTGGGCCTCGACTGCTCCGCTCGACCACCCCCCCCCACCCCCCCGCACCGGCGCAGCTGTGGACCACACAACACAGCGCCCCCACGGGCAAAGTAACTGCCAACTGTTCCGGTGCCACGAGAACACGGGGGACCTGCAGCGGAGTAGAGGACGGGCCCTCGGCTTCGCACCCGACTCTCTCCGTTTGAGGTGGCGAACCGGGGCTCGGACCCCCACCCCGGGTGGCATGACCGTGAACCTGAACTCCGAGATGCCCGTCCCGAATTTCCCTTCCATTCCGCAGCTGAGAATTTGGCGGGACCGAGTCGTAAGAGAGAGCGGGAGACCGCGGGGGGGGGAGGGCGCTCCTTCAAGGGTTCCGGTGCGGTCCCGGGATCGACGGCGCGTTTATAAATATATAAACGGGCTCAGTGAGGCAGCTATTTTCTGCAGCCCTGTGGCAAGCGTCGCTCTCGGCGAGGGACGTGTCGTCGGACAGCGCGTGTTTACCGCGGTCACGCCGCTCGCCCCGGGATCCGGTGAGTGATGACGGCTGACACGGTCGCGCCTGCGGCCTCCGCGAGGAGCCGCGTAGAGATCACGACCAGGCGGGACTCTGCAGAGCTCCAGACCCGCATCTCTCCCGTCCTGCTTTGCTGCAGCCCGTCCCCAAAATGTCATTCACATCCATTTGGGCTGTAAACACACGACGCTGCGGAGTCTGAACGGAGAAACACAGATCACCCTGATATTACCGCACCGGTTGTAAATCCAGGTGTGCAAAGCAATGGTTTTACCTAACAAATCAAATGAACTTCAGCTGTTCAGCAGAACCAGCGCATCTTCGTACGTGTATATGGGGGCAGCCGGTAGTGTAATGATTAGAGTTGGTGCTTTTAGACCCAAAGGTCGCAGGTTCAAATCCCACCTCCGCCTGTAGTACCTTTGAACAAGGTGCTTACCTTAAATTGCTCCGTAAAATTACCCAGCTGTGTAGATGGGTATATAATTGTGAGTACCTTAACATTTTAAGTAGCTTTGGAGAAAAGTGTCAGCTAAATGAATTAAGGTAAAAGTAAGGTAAATGCCTGCATCGCAGATGCTGAACACTCTGGACCCTTTTCCAAAAATATTACCTTCGCAGGTTGGTTTATGCACAGATTTTCCCGGTCGACGGAAACCACCAGGAAGCTGGGAACTGGTAAAAGAAAATGAAATGAGTCAATGGATTGACTGATTTGGACCGTCACTGCTGAGGCGGGACAGAAGAACCCGCAGACTCACCTGCCCATCAGCGTCGGGCCGGAGGAGCCAGGAGGAGCCCGGAGAAGCCCTTCTCCACGCGTCTGTCGCCCAGCGGTAGCTCTCAGGGGCAGCCACAAGATGGCAGTAGCTTTACACCTCGGCGCTCTGTCCGCAGCAGGGGGCTGCAATGGGTGCAGCCCTCCGTCTGGGTGCTGCGGCACCATCGGGAAAAGCAGGGCCATGCAAAAATAAATAAAGCGTGGAATGCGCATGAAAACGAATCGTGGCGAACGATATGAAATGGCCCACGTTTTAACAGGACGCTGAATTTCGGGAAGGCCCGGCGGGGGCCGGTGACCTAGCGGCGCCCGAGCCGCCGTCCCTCCCGGCCGACCAAGGGCTCTCGGCGTTACCGCGACGACCGGCAGGAACGACGGGCCGCGCCGCGCGTTGGACCCCTTCCCGCGTTGGCCATGCTAAGCAGCCCTGATTATTGCAATAATTCAACGTGCGCTGAAATGAACATATGAAAAGGAGTCTGCGCGCAGATCTTTTAAGTGACCTGCTTTCCGCACAATAGAAAAATGAAACGGGGGTTTGGGACTCGGCTTTATCTGGGGCAACAGGTGGCCTGCTGGACTTGGGAGAATAAAGGTTTGCTTAAAAATAGCAGCGAGAGCGACGGCACTCGCCGATACACATTGGCGGAGACATTCCTGTCATTAACCCAATATTCCAGCATGTTGGCACCAAAAAAAAAAAAAAGCAGCAGAAAAGTTTCGCACAAAATCAGTGCGAATAATGGCGGGAAATAAGTAGAAAAAAATGTGTCTTGACTTGGGCTCGCGTGTTTGCTGGGTGTTTAGTCATGCTTTAATCATAAATGGAAATGCGCCCATGCAATTGCGGCTCTTTATGTCTCGAGGCGGCGAGCTCCAGTATGATTAGCTTCCAAATTAAAGTGCTGATTGGCCAAATTTAGCAATGCATCCGGGAATTGAAGAGTCGCCGCCTCTGGAAGCTGCCTAATTTCTGCTGATCGGTCAAAGCGGATGATCCTTGAGCAGCAGAATCCCGTTAAGTCTTAATTATCAGCCACGCGCTGGGATATATACATTTTTATTATTACACCCTGTATATTACTACGTTTGGTTATAGCTTTAACCGCACTGTATTTTAGTCTCTTAAGTGTACTTGAAGGACGTTCAGGGGCTTTCGTTACATTTGTAAATAAACTATTGATTGGTTGATTGATTGATTGATTGATTGATTGATTGAGTTTCTGTATCTGATTCTCAATTGTCTTTAGTGTGCGTGTGTGATGGCCCTGCTGTGGACTTTGGTGTACCCTACCTTGTGCCGTATCTTTATGGGATAGGCTCTGGACCACTGTGACCCTGCACTGGAATAGCAGTTATTGATAATGTAGGCATAGGTGGGTACTTGTGTGAAGAAGGCCAATATCTGTGTTAGGACTCTTAATGGATGTTTATGCGCCGGTAACAAAACGTAGCAAAATCTTTCAAAGTTCTTACGTCGATTTTTGCGCTGATTATGATTAGTTAAAGTTCACTGCCATGAGTTCTTCTAGAGCGTCGGTTTTAGTCTGGTACTTTACAGCCACTGGAAGATTCCAGAAGGCACCAGAACATTCTATGAAAGTTGCAAAACATTTTGGAAAGCATCAGATCCTAAAAGGCGCTCGAATGTTCGGCGCTTGGAACCCGGTGCCAAAATTTGTCAAACTTTGTTAATTTCTCCATAAATGATCCATGCTGACAGGGGGACCTCACCTCTAACCTGCTTTACCCCCCGCTGCATTCACGCAAATTTGGAGGAACCTCAGGGGCTCCCGGTGATGCTGGAGACACAGCTCAGGGGCTCTAATAGATACAAGTGACTGAAAAATGGGTTCCGCCCCGCTGATGACCAGTTTGCGAAAGCGACCTGATGCCGACGTGACAAACGGGTCGACCGATAACACCCGACCCGCACGGCCCCGCCGCCTCCACGTGAGCAAATTTCAGCCTCACTCTTTCCAGCAAATAGGGCTGAGAGCCGCAGTGACAGGAGACTGGGGGAAATGGGCGATAAAATATATATCAGAACACAGCAACATGTTTAAAAACTAATTTCTTTGGAAGCATTTCTGCTGTCGAGGTTCCTGTTGGATCTTGCTGCCGAATTCTCTCGAGCCGCTGCTGTAGGCAAACGGTTATATTGATTATAAATAAATGAACAAATAAAAATGAAGGCGCCCTAAGACTACGGCTTTAATGTTTTAGCTGCACCTATTGATGTATCGGTCCTCTCCGGCGTGCTTCGAAAAGTTAGTGGCGATTTGGTGCAAACCTACAACATTTAGCAATATAACGGTCCTAACAACTGCTGCTCATACTGTGTGTGTGTGTGTGTGTGTGTGTGTGTGTGTGTGTGGGCGGGGGGTTCTCACCCACACCGTTCAACTCAGGGTTTAAGATGAGCTGTTGGAAACTTTTCTCCTTCACACATTATGCCGAACGGTAACATCCCCGTTGGAGTTACATCCTGTACAATTACAATGCCTGTTTAATGATTACAACTACAATTACAGAGAATTTGAGACGACAATTAAATGCAATTACAATTACAAAACCTGTTTATTAATTACAATTAAAGTTACAATATCTGTTTTAGCACAAATGCACGTTGGCTGAAGCCGCAGTGAGATCGCGGCAAGCCGGAGCATAACCTGGCAACACACAGGGCGTAACGGGGAGGGGACGCACCCAGGACGGGACGCCAGTCCATCACAAGGCATTCTAAGTAGGAGTCGAACCCCAGACCCACCAGAGAGTAAGATCTGGCCAAACCCACTGTGCCACCACATCCCCCTCTCTTTTAACAATTAGACTATATTGAGCTCTTATCGCTTTGTCCCCCATTCCCACGGCGTATCGGACAGGTGAGTCTTACTCCACTCGACACGCGGGCCTAGAACATGATGCTCTTTGTCTTTGTGATCCTCGTGGCTCTCTTACGGACCAATTGCGGTCGTCGACCGTGTCTTGGCTTTGAAAGCGGCTCGTCTGGAAGCGTTCGCGACGCCTTCGTTTTGAAAGTAAATCGCATTTCAGCCTTTCCGTTTGGCCACAAAGTTGTGATACGTTGTAAAAGAGGGTTTGCGCTGGGTGGCTGGGCGCCGGCCACGGATACGCCAAGGATCAAACGGTGAACTTCTCTTAAATGTCACTGTTTGGATGCGGTTTGAAAACGGGTCAATCGGCTGAGACGTGGAGGCGGTTCCTCCGCTCCTTTTTTTGAACAACACAAGCTCTTTTTTTTTTTTTCTTCAAAAATCACACTCCTGTACTGAAATAATGGAATTCGAAGAATTCCCCGAAAGAATCTACAAAAATATTCAAACTGTCTGCTGTTCAGACGGAACCTTCTAGAGGTTAGGACCTCAAAACATGAAGCCTGGTTTGTTTTTTCATTTTTTTCTCCATTACCACAGGTATTCCTGACACTCCAGCACATCAGAGGCTGAACACTGGGAGATAAACAGGAATTTTAAACAGTGTAAAATCATGTAACCACTCCCTTTCTAAATCATATACGTATATCGGGAGGAATGAATTCTATTTGTATTGTCCAGCAGGTGGCGTAGCGGTTAGACTCGTCACCTTGCAGGGTGGCGGTCCCTGGTTTGAAACCTGTCCCTGCTGTAGTGCACTTGATCAAGGTACATACACTGAGCTGATACAGTAAAAATTACCCTGCTGTATAAAAAGGCAAATCACCGGTAGTAGTTCAGTGCACAAACCTCACGTTGTAACTCTCTTTGTAAAACGGTCAAAACTTCATGGAGAAACAATAATAATCCAAAACCACAAACCAGCCTGGATAACATGTAACTATCTTTCTATGAGGTACAAGAGAAGCTTCCAGCAGCCTCAGCCGGAGGCATTTCACGGTAAGAGTAATGCACCTAGTTCTTCAAACGGCCCTCACCACCATTATACTGGATTATCCAGGCTTTTAGAATTTTTTTTCAATAGCTCAGCAATATTAACTGGGTGTATTTTCACAAAATTTTTGGACCAACGTGTCAATTTGCTTCTTTGATTTCCCAGCATGACAGCATTTGACTCATTTTATCCTTTGTTCACATCATTGTGCTGCCTTTTGTTAGTTAGCTGGATGAGCGGATTGGAGGCACTTATTCTAATCAGGGTTTAAATAGACCAGGAACGCAGCCAAACAGGAGACATATTTCTTTTTGCTGTACCGCTAGTGGCACTGGAAGAGTTACACAAGACGGAGCGCTAATGGCACCGAGTAGAGTTTCGGCAGGAGAATACGGCACTTAATTTTTTCCTCACTATCATCAATTATCACCTTCTGGACTCCTTGCTGCTAATTCCGTTCTTTTTTTTTTAAAAACCCCCCTATCAGGTCCTGTCCCCAGCAAATGTTTAGCATCAGATATCCCACTACGTGCTTTTGACAGTAGGGGAGGGTCAACGAAAAGCTGTTGATACTTACAAAATCCCAAGGTCAGTTATTTTTTTCACATTTTTTTTTTTTTTAATGGAGGCACAAACACCTTCAGCGTCGTTGTTTTGCTCCCCTTACTCAGAACGACAATTCTGTCACGATGCAGAGGTACAATCACATTGCGGAATATTCTAGAAGCCAGGGCTCTCATCCGGCCTTCCCGGTACTCGAGCTGTTTGTGCCTGACAAGTGATCTCTGTGATATTTAACGTGGTGATGGGCAGCTCAGGTCAATGACCAGCTGGCAAGCAGAGCTGAAAGGGCAGCAGACCAGCCGCGTGAAGTAATCCATGTCGTGTGTTAAACCACCTATGAAAGGTTCACGTGTACTCCGATTTAAAGGTCTTTTTTAAAATGTTGTCTCGTGGATTTGCCAATGTTTCCTACAATTAGCGAAAACACTTGATGAAAGAATGTGATGGGGGTTGGGTGCAAGTGAATTGGAGAACTGTGTGATGTGTTTCCCATATGAACACACCTGGCAGGTATGCCGACATCACGGAGGAGATCATACTAGCATCTGCTGGATGTTCGGTATAAACATGTTCCATCCAGATGTTATCGATTCGACGTTCACCCTCCCTCCGACTATTTAATCTTTTGTGCCGTAGTGAACATATGGATTAACGTAGAGCGTCATCCACCAATGAGCACATTTGCCTTTCTGTCGTTAATGACACTCCCTGTTCATTATATATCCAGCCTGCGCCTCTATGGTTGGATATCATTTGGAATTTTTGGCAAATTTCAGCTGTTTCTAGTACCTTCACATTGTCCTGGCATGTAAAATTGCAGTCATTAATATTTCAATTGTGTTTTGTAATATTACGGAGCTAGATGGTTTGACGGGTCTGGGGTTCGAGTCCCTCTTTGGGATGCTTTGCAATGGACTGGCGTCCCATCCAGGGTGTTTCCCCTCTCCCTTCGGCCTTGCGCAATCGAGCTCGGGACAAGCGGTTGTTGAAATTGGTTGGTTGGTTGGTTGGTTGGTAGATGGTTTAAGCACTTTAACTACATTATACACTCTCATCAAGGTATTAGAGCAGAAATTTTATTCTTATTAATATGTATTTCTTCTTGCTTTTTTAGTCTTGTTCTTTATTTGCAGATGCCTTTGTCCAGACAAGACATATAAAGCGATTTATATTTGTACAGCTGGGTAATTTTTACTGTATCTATTGAAAGTGAGCACCATGATATTCCAAAGGTTTTAGGGATTTGAACCCAGGACCTCCTATTGGAAGGCAACAGCTACACTGCTCATTGCCCAACTTTTTCGAGACTTTCAGCTCTACACTGTTGGCGTTTTACACTATTAATAGACGAAATTGTTCATTGTTTCCATCTTCACAGTGACATTAAAGAGATCGTTTAGTGTGGTTAAAAACTATGGGATGCTGTAGCGATACCACACTGAGAAAAGACCAAAGCTGAGTTTTAGAACAAAGCCGGGGATTACCATTTTGTCTTAGCTCATGCTTTTATGCAGAGTGAATTACCATTTTACCACTTCATACAGTATTTCACAGAAACAATTCAGATTAAGTACTTAAGGGTTTAACAGCAGGGCTCCTGCAGGGATTGAATTGGCAGCGTTCGTGTTATATGTCAGAACTTCAATCACCTTCTCAGCTTGTGATGGATCCACTCTTTTCAAAAGCCACCATTTCTGGCGCCAGTCCTGGGACCCCCTATGTATGGCTTTTTGAGTGAAATGATCTATTACTGCTACCAAATGTCCTGGAGTGTTCATTATTTTTTTTCTTTTTTTTTTACAATTGAGGGTAAGTGCCTTAATCAAGGGTAATACATTAGGAGCTGGGATCTGAACCTAGGTCCTTTGGGTACAAAGTGACGGTTCTGACCACTGTACCACCTGCTGTTCCCAGTTTGGTGTAAGTCATCTTGATTGAGCTTTTTAGCCTATAGCACACATAATTTAAATTGCAGCAAACTGCATACATTAACTGAGCTCCCATAGTAGTTTAACAATACCAGTACTTTTTTACTCACAAAAATGCATTTCAGTTAATCTGTAATTAAAATGAATAAGCATTTCATCTTTCTGTTTGATGAAATAATTTAGGTTAGTCAGTACAAATTTTTCTGAGATTTTTTTGTTATTAAAAGGGTCGCAATTAATCACACGTGGACCAGCAGCATTTTGCTGGTATCGTCACGGAAACGAGCGCCCCTCATATAAATGTATAACAACTGAAGAGACAGACAGAATAGACATCCTGATCACGTCCTCAAATAACATGATCGGTTTGACTCGTCTGATTAATTTGGTGCACGGCTCAGTGAAGGTTAAGCACAAAAGCAGTTGGACTGAAAACCGGTTCACCGGAATAGGACTGAAAATCACCACTGTGGCTACAAGGCAAGTCACGGGGTCTCCTCCTTAACCCATTTACATTCCTGAGGGGATGAAACTCAACAAAGAAGTTTGGATCTTATTCAGGAATTTGCATTAATGTCAAAAGTGACCTGCAGATCTGGCAGAAATGATGACCGCAGCATCCCGCTGGGTCTCGATAATGTCGCCGCATCCTTGTGGCATGGGACACGATACCCTTGGAATCAGATTTTATTTATTATTTATTTTTAAATAGACCCTTCAAGATGGTTTTCCATAAATATCAAGCTTTTTAGCAAAGTCAAATAACTTCTTATTATCGTTTATGGGGTCCTTTCGGTTCTCCGTCCACCAAAACAACTGTGAGTGCAGTTTTTCAAAAGACTGTCTTTTTCTTCTTGAGACAGCACAGATACCTGAAGGCATTTGAATTCCTCCGAGTAAATTGAATGCTTCCACGGAAGTTACATTTTCGATATGAAATTGATAGAAACGATAATGTTACATGATCAGCCGTCCGATTATTGCCCAATTTGATACCATTAAGACCACTGGATGAAAAGAAAGAATATCTGCATAGAAAATACCAAATGGCTTTGAAGTTACTGAAATGTTGGCTTTAAATTGCACATTTTAACAGAACTGAAAGACAAAATCTTGAATGAATGATGAAACTATCTGGTGAAATTTCCTTCACCGATTAAACTGGCCGGGCAAAATTCAACTTTGTGAAAATCAATAAAAAGAAAGGGGTTGTCCTTGTGTCAACGATCTATTTTGAAACTCTGCGGGGAAAAAAAATTCGGAACAAGAAGATGGTTCGTTTTGGCTGATCTGTGTCTTGTGTGTTTGTGTTTGCTGCTGTGTTTCACAATGAACCCCAGACTTCGCAGGCAAACAACAGCACTGACAGACACATTTTGGGGAATAAAAAATAAATATGTTACACAACCAAACAGGGTGCTGATAAGTTGCATATTTGTGACAAGAGAAGATTAGGAATGCATACGAGAAGTGTTATCAACTTATCAAAAGTTTTTATAACCATTTTCAACTTTATCCAGCATGGAAAGATGAAAGCTTAACAACGTATAAAAAATCCTACATGAAAAACTAAGGACTAATGGTGCAAAAAATTACCTAATGTATACTTAGCTGTATAAAATCTAAAAATAAGCTACACAGAAATCTGATTAGGAAAAGTAAATGACGATTTCAATGTATACAATACATTTTTTATGACAGTTTTTTAAAATGCTGTATATCCCATAAAGGTTTTCGGAGCTCTGGGCCCATCTGAGCAGCAGCCAGGGGACCTTGGAGAAACACGCAAAAGCACCGTGAGCCCCAGCTGCTGGCGAAGCACTTCCAGTGCTGTGAGAGCACCGTGATGGAGCCGGGGAGAGGGGAGCGGTCATCTCACACCCTGCCCAGCATGCGCGCGATCCACCAGTTGCAGGGCATGACGATCTGGCAGATGACGCGGCCTCCCTGGTAGTAGTACGGGTACGGCCAGTAGCCGCCCAGGGGCTCGTGGTAGCGCTGGCAGTAGCGGTAGCCGCGGCGACAGTGCTGGCAGCAGTATCCCCTGTCGTCCAGCCGGTTGTCGAGCTCGATCCCGACCTCGCGCTGCAAGGCAGGTAGCGGTTACGTGAGCGCGCCGTGCCACAAATGTCATTTTGCAGCATTCGCTCAAAGACATGGGATAGATGGGAGATTGAAGAACCAACGGGGAGCTGCAGTCACTATGGAAGCAATTCAAGCGGTTAAAAAAAAAAAGAATAAAAAATCATTGTTGCAGGATCAAACGTCGTGGGGAGAAAAATGAGAAGGAAGCCGCGTTGTATACGAACGCCAACATTCTAGCATGACACAGCTTTTAAAGATCACAAGCACTGATTTGCGCCAAAGGGGGCTACAAACTCGACGTAATACCGCTGAACCTTTAATCGGGCTCCTGCTAGACATCTCTCTTTCCTGCTCGCTCCTTCCCCTCTGAGTCACCTTAGAGCCATCTCCCACCCCCCGAAGGTGCGGCTAGCCGCGTTCGGAAGCAGACCCGCGCGCTGTCAGTAAAATGGAATTAGCGGGACTTTCTTGGGATCTAGCTAGAAGGATGTGTTGCGGCCTTGGGAAGGGGACGAAACAACGACTCCTTCGTCCTCCGCCTCTCGCTCCCCTTCACGTGGGAAAGCGTAAGTGCTAAGCACAAGTGCTCTGAGAGCTCCGAGTTCATTTAAATCCTACTTGTTTTACGCTCTCTGAGCAAGGCGCTAATTGGACCAACGCCGAGAAACCACTGCAGCGACTTTTGTTTTTCAGGGGCTTCCTGTCAGAATTGGTACGAAACTTAATTTGTTATCTGACAAGTTGTTTCAGGGTCGCAATCAGCATCTGTTTCGGCGTTTCCAGATTCTCTCAATCCCCCCTTTGAACGCACCGGAGGACACGTACGACGAAAGGACTTCCACATGACTTTCGCGTCACGTCTCCGCCATCAGTACTGTACCAGGTGATGGTAAACTGTCAAGAATGACCTATTCTTTACATGGCAAGATTCACATACAGTCGTAAATAAGAGCAGTAGTTGCATGAAGAGTTTGATTTATTGCTGTGACTTTTGCTGGTTGCCAATTACTGATTTATGTTAGTCAAGTTTGGGGTCATCAGCCCACTGGCGACAATTTACTTCGGAAACGAAACAAAGGCTGTCAACACACGGGCAATAATCTTATCGGAATTACACGGAAAAGTGACAAGCGCTAAATCGAAAGCCTCACTTTGGAAACCGGCGAGCGTTAATCAATTCAGATAAACTACAATTAGGAAAACAAACTGACACAAGGCGGCATTGTTCTTCAGAAGCAAATCAATCAAAGCTATTCTTTTAAAACGCGGTTCTCGTGTTAATTACGCCACATTTTAATTCCTGTTCGCGGGGGAGTTTTGTCAGCGATTGGAACAGAGCGCTGTGAGAAACCTGTCCAATAACTGACAATCCGGCAGCATTAATTAGTGACGGAAGCCATTACCCTGTCACCGTATGTGTGTTTTGGTCACGAGATAAAGGCACGATCGCCTCCCTGAAGTGTAAAATGAAGGGTTTTATATGGATGGATCCATCAAGCAAGACTGTCAGAACGACTCGGTGGAAATCAACAAGATGCACTTGCTGTGTACCTGACAACAAGTTTTGTGTATATTTTATGGTTATAATCCAGAAAAGGAACAAAATACGGAGCAAATGGTGTGATTTACACCTCGATCAAGTGGTGTTACCCTTCTAATCTCCCAGCTGTTGGATATGGGGACTGGCTGCAGGCATCCTTTTGTTGGACTAAAACACAAGAGAAGGGAAATAGGGTCAAGGGGTCTTCTCGATGTGTTTGCACCACATTCTATCTTCTGTCCCCAATCCCTACTTGAGCCTGATGAGTTAGAGATGGGATCCGTTGGCACAAGCTCAAGGGTCACACCAAGACCTATGAACAGCTGCCAAAAACTCTTGTCCGGGCTGAATTTACAAAGTCGAGAGAGTGTAGAGACTGTCGACTAGAAAGCACGTCCACAGAAATGGGACCATGTACTCCACACTGATGGTAATTTGGTTTGAAAGGTGTCTGGGAATTGCTCTAGTCCTTGGAATTGTGGCTCCAGAGGAAAGGCTGACATCTCGCCCACCGTAACCTCCATCTCAAATGGAACCTTAATGATTATTTATGAGAGGTGTGCAGTGTGAGAGGTAGTAACACATCCCTGTGGCTGGTGGAGCAATGGCCATGTGCATGGTGAGTTAACCCTCTCAATAATGGCCTTAGATACGAGTCCTCCCATCGGCATTGACCTCGGCTTCCTTCCAGTAACAAGCAGCCCCCTTCCCCTTTTAGAGATGCCCAAACCCTTGTTACCAGTCAGCAGAAAACTTGTTGAAAGTAGCCACAGTGTATGTTTGGTTTCAGGTAACACTTTTCCTTAATAATGTAAAACTCCTCAGCATGCTGTTGAAGGACTAAGCCCAATAGTGACAGTTTAGAAACTCGATTTTTGACCAAGAAGGTAAAAGTTCAAATCTTAGTGCGGGATCTTTCTCATCACAACGTGCGGCAAAATTACTTCAGGGACATCTCCAGCTGTTGAAACTGGTAAAATTCACAACTGCATGTTAAGTAAGACTCTTTGGATTAGAGCATATAAGATGCAAGCAAAAAATAAATTACTCAAGCTTTGCAGGAGACTTTCCAAATTTAAACTACTTTTGTAATCTTCTGTATTTTTGCCACCATTTTTCTTTCGGGTGGTTGCTGTCTGGCAGTGTACATGGTGTCCAATTGAGAGAACCATGTCCAGCCTTCAGAGAGTCTGATTTTAAACAGTAGGATTCTGTCAGTGGTGGTAATGCTAGAGGAAATAAAGCCGACCACAGACCTTCAACCCAACTCTTTATTTATAATTTGTAATGCAAAATTAGGACAGTAAGAGGGTTTATTAAGCAAACTGTGCAGTCATTGAAAGTTCGCTGCCTTTTTTTTTGTGCATAATTACATTGCTTTATTTATCTGTCACTTTTCTCCAAGGCAGCTCACAATGTTAAATATGTGTACTAAGCTGATTATAGCGATTTACCTACTTATGCAGCAATGCATTATTACTATGTCAATTTAAGGTAAGTACCTTGATCAAAAGGTGCTGCTGCATAAAGGGGTAATTCAAACCGAAATCCTTTGATTGTAAGACGCACCCCCTGTTGCCCCCACATGAATATAGGAATGCCTTAGTGAAACTGAAGTCTGTTCTTACCTTGTGTACCTTGTGTATTCTTACCTTGTATACTCTGTGACTCTTCATTGAGACTGGGTAACTTTGGTTCATCTATGGACCTACTAATTCCAACCACTTATGGAGTTCAGTTTGAATAGTGAGTTCACATTTTCAAAAGGAATGTATGTGGCCTTTGACTGCCTCCTGTATTTATATTCTGCCTTTGTAATTAAGGTATTATTAATAAAATAATTAATTCACTAATGAGTGACTATCCACCCCACCCCTAATCCCCCCCTAGGGGGTTTCTTGGTTAAGGCCAGCTGCTTCTGACCTAGAAACACATGAAAAGATGCAACCAGCAAACTTAAATGAGACTTAAGGGAAAATATGCAGCCTTTGAAGGCTAAATATTGCTCTGCATTAACCAAAAGACATTAAGGGTGGCTGACTGAACTTGTCTTTCTTAAACAGATATTTGGAGCAATTCTGAAACCCTGTGGTCACTAAAGCTTGACTTAGCTTGTGAAAGCAGGAACCTGTTAAGTGATGATTTCTACACCGAGAAATCCTGAGAGAGGGGGAGGCTTGGCACCTGTTCCTCTCGGCGCTGGAACTTACATAATCGTTGACAGCCTGATGGTCCAGAACGTCTCTCGCTTCACGGTGACCTCTGACTTCTGCACTTTGTGACTCTTCTGCCCCCTCAACGTCGTTGAATTTCTCCTCTGCTGGGGATGGAGGTGTGACGCAACAGAGGAATGGACTCAGTAGAAGAAAATGCTATTCTGCTAGTCTTCAGTTCGGTGTCAGTTTAACCTAAATAATTTCAAAAAATACCGTTTTTGACTACAGTTGAACAAGTTAAAGCGGAGATGGAGGAAACAAGCCTTGGGTGAGCACTGCCCAGGGCTGAAAATATGAATGCCTATGCATTTTTCATCAGCATCCCCAGATATGTGGGAAGCTGGAAGTTTTTTTTTGAATATCTGATGTTAACAAACTCTACCCACTTGCATCTTGAACAGAGTGGTGGGAACCTTCTGCACTTTTTGGCCAGCATTGTGCCCTTGAGTAAACTACAGTTAATCGAGTAAGTGCTAAGTGTTTTCTTAGTCTACTATATGTGTGCATCAGGTTGTGTTGTCTTGGTTCTGTCATTTTTCCAATCCAGCCACTAAGAGAAAGGTGGATCAAATGGGCATAAAGGCAGCAGCAGACTGCATGCAAGATTCGTACCGGTTGCAGACAAAGGGTGGATCCAATGAATGGGCAGCTGCCTGCAGATCTCCCAGATTTTCGAGTCTATGAGGAAGGCGCGGTCGACAACGGGCTCTTCGGCAGGAATCCACACCTTCAAGTCCTCCATGTGCACATCCACGCCCTCATCCACCTTGTCAAAGACGGAGCAGCTTCTTCAGCACCCAACACCAACCTTCTCTCCCAACTCATGTTGGCTCAATTTATTTGGGTAGCTTCGTTCTTGGGTTAAACGCTCCCAGAAAATGGGAAAAATATTACTTTAAAATGACTTCAGTGCAAACGTGGAGGAGGGTTGATATATTATTTAAAATTTCTCTGACAGTTACAATAAACCACAAGACCGTGCCCCCCTCCCCTGATATCTCCTGCTGCAGCCTGAAGAAAGCACTATTAATACACTTAATTTGTTGATACTGTAGTTCATGAGCTGTAAAGTAAACTATTATTGCTTAATGATAGGGAATGCGTATCACATCTATCTAATAGAGATATATGAAAGGCCTTTGGTAATGTATTCCCCAGCAGTGCAGATATTTGTTTTGTTCATGTATATGTAAATACATATGCAAACAAACACGGCTCACATTCCCTTGTTAATTAGCGGAGAGAGCAGAAAAACAGTGCACTTGAAAAATGTTTTTACAAGGTGATTTTCTCTCAGTCTTAAGGGCTTAATTGCACGTTTTTTTTTGTACAGTTGATGCAGTTTCCTGGGGCTACACAATGAACTTGCTCCATATATTTTAGGTCACATGTAGTATTTTTTCCCTATTCCCCATACTTGTTTGTTGCAAAGTTTATTCCCTGTGCTGCATCTTGTTTGCTGCGATATGGACGCCTGAGGAAGGACCCCCCACGCACGATGAAATATTTTACCACATTGCTGTGCAACAAAATAACTCCCCTAACCCCTCAAATTTTCTTTTACCCCCTGCATTGGGGGGATAAAATAATGACCCCCCCATGACGGGCAGCTCCAAAGCCACCTGTGTCCACACCCTGCCAGAGCGATTAAAACCGGGAGCAGGGAGCCATTCCTGCTGCCTAATTGGCTCCTTTTAACTGCCGAGGCTCAGCAAGCCTCCCTCACAAGTAAATAGGGGTTACGACACGGATCTCGGCGCAACGCGACTAACTTCACAACTGAGAAATGATCCAATAACCTGCAGCGCAGGATGCCTAGGGGAAACTCCAAAGGTCATCGTTTGAGTGTAGAATGAGGAAAGAGGAAAAAGGAATAATGTCGGTTCGCACTCTGCTGCAATATGTGATAATTACGACTTCGGCCTGTACCACGAAAAAAATGGAGGGAAACTTTCATTACGAAACAGCAAGAAACACTTCCAAGCTTTGTAAGAACATGAGAACTTTGGGAATGAATCAGCTTTGCACGTACTAATATCGCACGCAGCTGTGAATGTCAAACAAATGTTCTTGCATTTGGATGTTCTTTACTGGCCAAAGTTTAAAGCCCAAAAATGCAAACAAGAAATACATCTAAATGTAGGAGATGAGTTGTATTAGTTCTTTGATTTTGGTGGCAGTAATTATTCCGGTGCGGAACTCCCGCTGGTGTGTGACGGGCTCACACGGCTGAAGGTAACTCTAGCCTTAGGCCAACCGGCATCTCCGAGTCCTCGGTGGATCAATACCTGTTTATTTGCAGGAGAGGCACACAAAGGCTGTCAGAGAGGAAGATGGACGCCTTCACAGAATCGTCTGAAAATTTCTCCAGGGGCGACAGACAAATCAACCTTGGGACAGTTGTCCTGACCAGACTGCAGTTTCGGATGTGATTAATCACATCTCCTCTTGGTAACAGTTTAAAAGTTAGTATCTTTATTTTTTACTGTTAATAACCTCGCTAATAACCTAAGTGAGACCTTGTGCTGAAAAATGTGTATGTGTGACAAATCATAAATGCCTCCCTGAATTTTGAGTGATGGTCTGCTAGGTTATCCCTTGGGTCCCCTGCAGGAGTGTACGCCAGAACTTTTGCTGAAGGATGAAATGCTGTATAAACCAGTAACCATCCCACACCATCACATATGACATGGAGCCATCTGTTTATCTTCTCCTGCTGCAGTCCTGTGGGCCGAGTCCTGTAGTTCAGACTTAAGCCTCAAGGCTCAACTGTTCCTTGAGGAATTTGCGACCATGGGTTGTGAAGGAGCGCAAGACCACTGGCTGTTGAGGGACAACTTCTGAAACTCCTCCCATGGATGAGTGGGACCCTGTGGGTTGTAGGAATGTCTGCTCCCTTTGGGACACGTTCAGTATGTGGAACATTGAATGTAGACAGAGATAACAGGAAAAATAAGAAAATAACAAGAACAGAAGAAAACACTCCAAGATGATGACTGCTGCTGAAGCAAGGGGCCAAGCGGAGCCTTTAACTGGGTTACAAATCTCATGGTGCTCGATGACAATGTGACCTCCTCTCAAGCTCGCCGCCCATTTCCCTTCGCTTGCACACCTTGGCTCTCTTACAGCGATGCTCTGATTTGTTTAACAGCTGGGAATTAAGGCTAAACAGAAAAATCTAATTAGGTTTCACAATGTACAAAAAAAAAGACAAAAATGGCAGGGACATATGGCGCCAGCTAGGCAATTAGTATCTGTAAACATGGATTAGACATTAAAAAGACGCGCAAAGAGGAAACACAACCTGGATTTTGCTGTAGTAGCTTCTGTTGGTGAAGTCAAAAGGGGGTACTGAGGACAGACTTGGCATGAAAACAGACCAGCACTTTGAATAACCAGATAGGAAAAGCACGTCGCGAACCATAAAACTCGGTTTGCGTTTGTTGCCAGATACGTTAAGCTGAAAGAAAAAAAAGAATTTCAACAAACGCAGATGAGAGAATTAATTTTTTCGCTGCACGTCACATTCTGCACATTGCACTGTGACACAGATAAAACTAAGCGATTTTGATGGATAGAATATCACAGCTGCCTTCTCCTCTTATTGGGCACGGACTGATCACACACAGCTATTAGACAAAGAAAAGTGAGATGAATAGTGCCGGTCCTGAGCCAAATGAAATTTATGGAGTAAACATCTCTAAATCCCATTTTAATGGCTTTACCTGTCCAAAGCACCTTTTCTCTTCCCCCTTTTCCTTAAAGCTATTTGGACCGAGCCTTTCGGAGGAGATGATTAAAAATTAATATTAGCTTGAGATTGACAGCACACATCATTAGATGTATACCTTCAGGGGTTTGAGCATGCCTTTGCCATTCTTTTCTCATGCCGCACACTAGAGACCCAACTTCATACTGCTGCAGAAAATGAGAAGAGCTGGGAATATTTGTACATTACCCCAGGTGCATTTCTCCAGGCAGCAGATTCCTCTGGTCATTTTCTTAAAAAAAAAAAAAGAAAAAAAAACATAAAAAGTCTGTCATTCAGTGCTGAAGCCCAGGTTCGTACCGTGGTCTTGGCGCTGTCAGCCTCCAGCTCTGCTACTACTGTGGGCAGGTCCTTGGTCTGAGTCCTGATGTAGCATTTCTGGTGGCTCCCAAATCGGATTCCTGTCAATCCCTTGGAGAGGGAAAAAAAAAGGATATATACACACACACACACATTTTCTGAACCGCTTGTCCCATACGGGGTCGCGGTATATATATATATATATATATACACACACACACACACACACGTATATACATATATATATATATATATATATATATATAAATGAAAGCAAAGGATTTTTGTGTACTTATTTCAAGCAGACTAAAAGGCAAAAAATCCTCAATTCTCAAAGCTCTTCTAAACCAAAAGCCAGAACAGAAAGAAACAGATGAATGATTTATTTCTCTATTTTTTTTAACCTTTTTCAGGGTGTATCAAGTTCTACTTTTAATACCCCTTTTGAACAGGCTAAGTACACATGAAGAACAAAGTCAACTACAGATAGCACCTTGAAAAAGGAGTCCTATTGGAGTTTTTCTAACGCACCAACACTGGACCGTTTTTAGCCACGAAATTTTAAGGCTCTTGTGGCGCGGCTCGTCACTAGGCTCTCGGATGGCCTCAGACGGCCCGCCATTGCTGCTTAGCTATCGGTACAGTGCCCACCAATTCAAAGGTGTATGTGAAAAAAGACAAAAACGACACTTGAATAACATTACTTTAAATTCTAGCCACTGGGACACTTCAGTTTTGTGCGATTTATAAAGAGCCACGCGATGCCATGGGAATGGAGCGGCGCATGAATGCGGATTTCTTGGTAAACCCTGTAACCGCAGCGGACGAATGCACCTATCCATCGGTCTGCCGTCAGAGACCATAGTACCACATGGTTACGCTATCTTTAACCTGGTGTGGACATGCATGTCTCAGTGTCACTCTGTTTTTCCCTGGCAGGGAACCAGTCTTGCCCAGAAGGCCTCATCCACGAGGCGTCTTGACAAAGCTTCTTAAAATGCATCAATAGAACTGCTCCCATGTATCTACAAGACTTGATCAACCGCTACACCCCAACCAGACCGCTACGCTTTTCCACATCTGCCCGCTTGGTGCTCCCACGTACAAAAGGTAAAACACGAAGGTTCTCGGTTCCGGTTCCATTGTGGTGAAATGACCTCCCCTTCTCACTCAGAACTGCTGAATTTTTGTCCACATTTAAAAAAGGGTCTTAAAACGCATCTCTTCCGGACTCACTTTGCCCATCGTCTCTTAAGTTCATGTAAGGTGTAAATGCTCATGAACTCTCACTTTAAGATCACACCCGGAAAAACCTTTACACAGCTACTCCTGTAATGTAACGTAAATGCTTATATATACTGTATTTTAAAAAAAAAATTACTAGGAAGGTGATTTGGAATCGTGAATATTCGGGTGAAGTTTTATGCAGCTACTTGTGTGATGAACATTGGTTCATATGGTGGAAACAAACTAACTTTACTTAAGAATCACATGTCTGTATCTATGTCTCTCTTTCTGCTAATGTAATGAACACATTGTATTTTATGTGAGATGTACGTCGCTTTGGAGAAAAGCATCTGCTAAACGAATACATGTAAATGTAAATGTCATGCAACAATAATGGCACGTCCCCATGTCGCTGCTACCATTGTTCTTGGAACCCTGACTACATTTCATAAAAGTGAGATGAAATCTCATAAAATCTCATTTTACATACATTACAAAAAAACGTAACAGCAAGCTAATTGTCAGAGTTTTAAGAAAACCCTACAATGTTTATAGCTCGTGTTATTGTGATGAGCTGCGGCCCAATTAACCGTAATGATAAGCCTCTGTGAAATGGAAAGGACAATCTACTGATAAGATAAAAGGATTATGGAGCCTGGTCAACCAGAAAATGAAGGAAAAGGCCATTCATTACAAGGACAAGGAATCAGAAAAGAATGTAATCGTTGGGGGAGGATGAAAACCATGTCAAAATTACGCTGTTTGTTTTGAATGATTAGGTTGATCTCGCTGTATATTCTGCCCATTGAGTGATTTCTTTATTGAGGGCATTGTGGACGGAGTGGACTGTGGGTGGTGAGTGGACGGTCAGGCAGAGTCATGCCTCCTGACGTCCTTTAGTGGGCGCTGTCAAATTCCGCACAGGCCGAAGCGCAGCTGCTGTTGACTTTTCTCCAGCACGACAGCTAGGCGACCGGCACCGGTGACGTACCCCGGTACCGCACCTCATCTTAATGCAAAACGAACACGCAGCCGTACGTCTTGTAGCTTTTTACTTCTCGTTTAAGCGCTTGTTCACGGGCACAACAGCAGATCCCCTCCAGGAAGCCGAACCCGCAGCCTGTCGATCAACCCCGCGGCGCTTTGACGACTTCACTGCCCGCAGCCCGAGCGCGTTCGTTCTCTGGGGTGATCGAGAGCCTCGGCTGCGAGGCCTATTTTTTCCGAGGCGATGCTGGGGAACGCTTATCTGTGCTTCTCCCTCCCCCCACGCACACACTTCCACGGGATGTTCATGGCATTAGCCTGAAACAATAGAAGAGGGATTTTGCCCCTGGTCCTGATGACATTATCTCCCCATTTCCATTTCTCATACCGGGCCCTTGGGCTTGGCGGAGATTGTTTCTAAGGTGGCTTTAGAGTGTGTAATGACTTGCAACATCCTTTCTTTATAAAAATCAATTCCAAACTGTGCCTTCAGCTAACACTTAGTATAACTTATAATAAGGTTTGTGTTTTCTCTCCGCTCTTTCCTATTTAATCACAATGTGGTTTGAGTTATCCCGCTCCCTGCGCTCTGCCCTTTGTCTCCCTTAGCGGTGCCGGGAATCAAACAAAATCTCCTCGCTGGATTTGCTCCGCTGGTTGAAGTGGATAATTTGGGAACTGGCAAGAGTGTGTGTAGAGCAGCAACAGGCTACGGGAAATGAGAAAGTTTCCCTTTTGTGTATGTGCATGCTTGTGTGTGAGTGTGTGTGTGTGTTTTTTATTTTTTTTTTGGTTTCGGCTGATGACGGTTACCACCATAGCGGCACATGCTATTGGCAAAGTAGAGTTATAAGGGGGTTACATCATTTGCCACTTGCTCTTTGTATCATATAACAAAAAGGAGACACTTTATTCCTTTTGGGATATATTGTGGTTGACTGTCTGCTACCCATCAGCCACCAGGGCGGGAAAATAGTTGACAGGTGTAATTCCTTAGGCAGAAGGAACCACAGGACGGTTGTCCTCGGACTGCTTCACCAATATACATATTATAATGTACTACATATTAGTCCTCGCCTGGAAGAATACAAGGTTTACTCAGTCATGCGTGGAAATCGACAAAACTGGAACAATGTTAGCTCTGAAGTTCAAAGACAAACTTCATGACTGCCAAATTTATATTTTATAAATGTTACAGTTTTAAAATATGACGCATGGAGGATGTTTCCTTAGCTATGATGGGATATTTTACATTTTATTTTACTTTATTGATGGCAAATGCAGACTCACATTTTTAAAGTCGTGGACCTCGAGGACCTCATCGCTGCCGTTGCCCGTCTTGAAGATCTCGATGCGACGGGCCGAGTCGATGTGCATCACGCCGTCCGTCTCCGCGCCGTCCAGCAGCACTTTGTACTGATGGTCATAGACCTAGAGAGAGACGGTAAGTGTGACAAGTTGCAGCCCAACTGCAGCGGAGTGCCGATATCCGTCGCTACCTTGTTATGACTGACAGTGAGAACATCTAGTCGTAAACATATGCAAAAAAACGACCTTTCAGATCACACACGGCGTGTAAAACTACAACAGAAACAGTCAAACCCAGAGCGCAACCGAATTTGTTTGAATGTGGAACAATTGGTTAGTGGAGGTTTTTCTTTTTTTTTTTTTTTTGGCTTTCATTTCACCTTAAAGCACTGATGTTTATCAGAAGACCTTGCGTTGTGCGCTGTGGTTCGGTGCGCATGGGAACTTTTCAAATTCACTGTCTACAGAAATGATTCATGCCCACCAGCCAAAGGCATGCCGTGCATATTTATTTGGGAGGATTGTTATGATGAGGAATTTATTGCTGAGTTTATCTCCATCTGTCTCGGTAACACATCAGCGAAAGGCACCGCGTGAGCGAGCGAATCGACTTAGGATACAACACGATGCACGACCAAAGTGGTAATGAAGCAAATTGAGATCAGATATAGAAAGCAACACGAGGGTGTTTTTGGGCTCTGACAAGCTCAGTCGTCTCATTACGGTATGGCTACAATCTGGCTCGCATGCAGATGCACTGCTGTTACTATCATGTCTGTACTGGTACAAGACTCTGGGTCCTGGAAGGGATGTGGGGGATCTCAGGGTAAAGCATTTTGAAATAGCAGCCAGGTACTGCTGAGCTCGGTGAGGTGAAGTAAGAGAAAGAAACAGCTGTGTTTGATCATGAAGTCATCTACTCCTGGCCAACGAAACGACTACGTAAAGACTCAATACCAATTTCGAAGGATCACTACTCAGCTTAACAGGCACGCTTACATTTATTTACTCATTGAGCTGATTCTTTTCTCTAAAGCAGCTGACACTGGTAAGATACCTACAGTTACTTGTGCATTTATACTGTTGGGTAACTCTACAATAAGTACCTTGCTCAAGGACACTACAGTTGGAGGGGGGGATTTGAACCTGAGACATTTAAGTCCAAAGGCAGCAGCTCAAACCAATATGCTACCAGCTGTCCTCAAGACATTATGCTTATATAAAGAAGACCAACATGTACATTTGGCAGGCACACCTTGACCAGTTCATAAATTTTGTACTTATTTTATATTCATCATTTTTTTTTCTCTCTTAATTTTTACCCAGAATAACCTGGGTAGATCAATACTTCATTTTTACCAGTTTTATATATAGCTTAATATTCCTGCTGAAGTGTTTCGGGTTGTTGCAAGGCTTCTTCTGAGATTCAATGCAACAACCTTTGGTTTGAACTTCTGTATAGTGACTTAACTGTAAAATCGCTGTTAACGGTAATATCAAAAAAATGCGTTGCTTTGAAGACCTTGTCAGTGATACTAGTATAAATGCATCGGTGGCAAGAGAAGCAATTAGATGGCAAAGCGGTATTGATTTATAACTATGTAGAAAACCACATTAGCAACAGGCTACTACTTTGTGGAGCAGGAGTATGAGCCTCTCTCTGAGAATGCCAGCGAAGCACTATCTGTCCAAATGGGAGAATTCAAAGGGGAGCAAATCCAATCTTTCAAAAGACCCAATAATCATAACTGTTACAAAAACTCCTCCTGGGATTTGAGCCAACAACCTTTGGGTTCAATAAACTCTATGGCCTTGATTCCCATACTATCCTTCCTTCCGCGCTAAAGACATTCGATGTGTACAAGCTCGAAGAAACCAGACAATCAATTCTTGAGATAATACGGTGGGTGGTTCGTGTTTTCCGACTGAGATTTTTTTTTTTTCTTTTTAGTAGAGATTTTTATTTTTCCCATCACGAACTCACCCCAGTTTGACTGACACTTTGGTCTGCAGAGGATTAAGAGAGAATGCAGCAAAATGAAGCAAAAAAGGAAAAAAAAAAACCCTTCACTCTCCTTGTTTCAGGATTTTCAAAAGCTTGTTTGGCCTTTAAACGGATGGTTTTTTGTTTTTTTTTTTTTTTAATTTTGTTGCGTAGCCTTACCTCGCTGCTCTCATCCTCCTCCCATCTCCCAGGACCATCTACCCAGTGACAGAAGGCTGCCTTTGGAACTGAAGGCCTTCACATTGCACAGAAATAACGATAATGAGAGTTAATTAGCTTTCCTGTCATTTTGTTAGCTGCGTAGCAGTGGCCCTTAGAAGCACACGGGTTCAAGGCATAATGTGGGGACACAGAAAAAGGCCTTTTTTTCCTTCAGTGAAGGAGCCCACAACATTGGTGTATTCACAATAGTATGTATGATGAAGTGTCTGCTATTCAGATGGATTACTCAGCTCAAGGTTAATGGCGTCAGTGCTGTTCAGTGGCAAAATTTGGATGGCTTCAAGCCCCAGCGCATCTCGGTTCCTTAACCTGCATCACAGCTTTGCAGCAAAAGTACGGCGCCATTAGGATGTTTCCAAAGTGCTTGGAAACTCTGAAAAGTTCCATTAGTATCTAACAGTCCTTTAATCACCTACATATAGGCCTATATATCCACCCCTTTGAAAGACAAGATTGAGCTTTTTTCAAGCCTTGTTCTGTCACCTCTCTGTTTCTCGCCCATGCATAATAAATAGGCGGAAATTACTGTTCCCGTTACATTTTGAAAGCCGCTATGACAACAACACATTATTTCAAATTATGAATAACAACACTCTTCGCGGAGAAGGAAAACAAACAGAACGGGGCTCACTCTGTGAGACGGGTTTGGCTGTCGAGCTGCTGGGGACGGGCCTCTGCCTCTCGCTCAGCTGCCATGTAAAGCACGGAGATAAGCAAAATTAATTTAAATTAAACGGAAGCTACCACAGTCAAGCAACTTCAGAAAAAAAACAGGCCCTAACATCAGTGAAAACTACCAAAAGCATTGCGGCCACTTAAGACTGGTAGGTATCTTACTGTGCCGCAATTATTCTCAGGTGTCACTGAGATTTAAGAAAAAAAGCAGAACATTTAAAAATTAAAAGAAAAAAATCAGGTATGACACATTGCCATCTGAGCTTGAAGTAATGCTGAGCCACTTAAAATGCACGTAACCGTTAACACACTCTATCCACAGACATCAGATTCCGGAACCGCTGAGAAATCTAAAGCTCAACTGGGAGCTAAAATTCAAAGCTTCCTGTAGGTGTCTATATCAAGTTCCATCTTCCTGACCTGATCACTCATCATGAGGCTAAGCCCCGACCAGATTGCTATGCTCCTCCACCTTTGGAAACAAATATATATGTATATATAATATATATAAATTTAGCAATTGGAGATTTGGGCTCTGGTGAGGTCACTGGACACTGTCCACAGACATCTGCACATAGTAAGAGGTATCTCTCTGTCTTGAGAACCTACGCCAGTCTTTCACACTCTCACCCTCTGCTCACCCCGTTACACCACGTTTTATATACAAATATATATATATATATATATATATATATATATATATATATATACATATATATATATGTATATATATGGAGAAATTTGGAGAAAAGTGTCAGCCAAATGAATAAATGTTTGTATATAATATACATATAAATACACTATATATATATATAGCAGCTGGTAGCATAGGTCCTTTATATATATATGCGTAGTGGATGTGGACAGTGTCCGGCTTTGTCTCTTTATATATAGGGCCAGAGAGAGCATGTGGTTAAAGAACCAACAGAAGTCCCATGGCAGGACAAGTCCCTCCATTGAATCTACCATTGGTAGATAGCAGATGTGGCTGACATCCATAAATTTTACCAGTGGCTGGAAAGAACTGAACTGAAGGACAGCACTGAGGCACTAATCATAGCAGCACAATAGCAGGCTCCAAGCACCAGGCCAACAGAAGCAGGGGTCGGTCTACCATACAAGGCAGGAACCAAGGTACAAACAATCCAACACCTACTGGCAAGGTGCAAGATGGAGGCAAGAACAGCATCCACTGAACAGCACAAGCAAGTGGTTGGGATACACTGCCGGAACATCTGCACCGAGTATGGGTTGCAACTTCCCTGGTCCAAATGGGAGACACTACAGAAGGTGGTTGAGAACGTCAGGGTGAAGATCCTGTGGGACTTCACAAGCAAGTACTGGCGAACCAACCGGACATCGTGGTGGTGGATAAAGAACAGAAGATGGCAGTGGTGATAGATGTAGCAGTCCTCCAGCAACATAAATAAGAAGGAATATGAGAAGCTGGAGAAGTATCAAGACCTGAATGAGGAAATGGAATGAATGTGGAAGGTAAAAGCCAAAGTAATCCCAGTTGTAGTGAGTGCCCTCGGGGCAGTGATGTCCAAGCTGGAAGAGTGGCTCCAGCGGAACCCAGGAACAACACCAGAGCTCTCAGTCTAGAAAAGAGCAATATTAGGAACAGTGAAGATAGTGCGCAGAACCCTCAAACACCGAGGCCTGAGGTAGAGGACCTGACATTTGGGGGAGGGAACCACCTAGAGTGGTGAGGCAGAATTTGTTTTTTATGTATCTATTCAAGGTATATACAGTATGTACATGTACACACACACACACACACACACACTGTCTGAAGCCACTTGTTTTAAGCAGGGCTGTGGCAAACCGGAGCCTAACCCAGCAACACAGGGTGCAAGCCTGGAGGAGGAAGGGACACACCCAGGACGGGACACCAGTCCATCACAAGGCACCCCAAGCGGGACTTGAACTTCAGACCCACCAAAGAACAGGACCTGGTCATACCCACTGCGCCACTATGCCCCCTGGTATATATATATATATTCAAGGTATATATTGTTTCATTCCCTATCAATTCTATATACAGCTATTTCTTAAATGTATGCTGGCAGAAAAGGAGGTATTAGACTAATTCAATGAACTTTGTGAATTGCATCCATCTGTAAGTGAAATGCACTTTTGCTTAGTTGTGCGTTGTACGTTGCTTTGGAAAAACGTGTATGCCAAGTGAATAAATGGATGTGAAAATTGGCCTCATCGCCCTCTTGACACAAAACAATAACATTTCAGAAATGGCACTGCTCCTCTTAATTCCGTACTTTTAAACTCAGTAAAAGAGCAGACCTTCCGGTTAACAGTAAATTGGGTTTAAATGTGAAGCTTGAGGTGCACTGGATTTTGGCAGCAGAGGCTCCAAACTGCAGCACTGGCATGACCCAGAAAGGCAGCAGACGTTTGCAGGCTGCAGTCAGGCGTGGCACCAAACATACCTCGGTACCAGTGTGCCGGCGCCCCCCCCTTTAATCCACCTTCTCAGTCCTTCTGCCACTTCTCTAAATGAGGCCGCTGAGAGTTACCTTTCCGCCGTAATCTGGTTTGCGTTAACAGGTCGCACAACTGCCAGTAAGCAACGGGAGGAGGGCGACGGGCGTCACAGAGCCTGGCATCCGATCACACCTGACGGAAAACGTGTCACTGACACGATCTCCCATCGGAGTGTGTAACCGAATTCCTGAGGCAGCCATCCAAGTAGCAAGGAGGCCGTTCACCTTGAAAGGCTCCGGATGCCTCGGCTCTCATGTATGCGAGTCACACATTGCGAGAAATATGCGTAAGCTCCCTCTGAATTCGCAGCCCCCAATACCAGCCCCCTTCCCACTGGCCTACCACTGCCTCACACCTGTTTTTTTGCCTTTCTCAGAAAGCTTTTCCCCTCTCTCTCACATTCTCCGAGACGACTCCGCTATTTCCCGTTGCCACGGGAGAAAGCAGAGGAATGAAACACAACCAGGCAAAGGGAGCCTGAGGGTTGTTAGCAAGAATGAGCCTCTTGCCACAAGAAGACAAAGGCTGAGAGGATGCTGGTGTGGGATTGGAACAGAAAGGCGAGACCCCCCCCCCCCCGCCCCCGCCACCCCACCTTCCGCTTCTGCCCCTGAAGGAAGTAGAGAGCAGTGCCCCACTGATGCGTGACCTGACAACTGTCACTCATGCCAAGACATGCTGATAAAGAGCCGAGCGGGAAAGGGGGCTGGGGGTCACCTGGGAGCAGGAGACAGACCAGTGCTTGTGATTGATGGAGGTGAGCTCCCTCGTACCCAACCTCACCGGTCGCCAATTACATGGATGAGCTGGAGCCGCTGGCTGGAGGCTGCTCGCTCACTCCCGTGTGTTATTGTGCCACTTTGGCCGTCACAAGCGATGTCATCCTCAACCCGCCGCGAGTTCCATTTCTGTGTCACGCGGACAGTTAAAGTCACCAAAAGACAAAAACAATTTGCGTCCGCGGACTACGCCGAAGGGCGCCGTGTGCACCAATTCCTCGCCGACTCTTCTAGCGCCCTACAGGGTGGCATGAAGAAGGAACCGTTCCTGACAGCAAGTGCTTGAACAACCCGGGACGTCTCCAACGTACACAAACGCACCCAGGGACGTCGTTGAGAAGCTCTCCCTGTTATTGATGGTCAGACACGAGATCTGGGCTCGTGTACATGGAAACGTAGTGGAAGCAGCTGCACAGAATTAGGACAGATTACAGAAAAGGCTGTCCAACATCCGTCTGCCCGCTACTTCAGAGCCAGGCAGAAATGCAGAAACACAGCAAATACAGCTCTTCCCCTGCCTTCTGCTTTCCTAGACTATGCCTTCGCAGCTTTGAACTTGACTGCCTTGTGGATTCCAGAGCCAATTGTTCTGGCCTTGGGTGAATGCCAGCAGGCAGTGGAAAATGTTTCCCTCCACCGGGCCTGGCAGGCAGACTTACCTCCAGACCTTCCTTGCAGAAGCTCCGCCATAAGGTCCCTGGCCTCCAGCTCACTGCATTACAGAGATTTCACAACCCTGACGACAGTTCACGGGCAATCCGGTAGGGAACGAGCAGAATAACCTACAGAAATTTTCTGCCCTGAAGTTTTTATCCCTTTCTCCAGGGTTGATTTGCAGGATTTTCTAAAGCAGCATATGAGCACGAAACACTTCAGATACAGGTATAACAACCAGCCTACAGTAACACCGCAAAAGCAAAAGCTACCAGGGATTCCAAAATCATAGCTCCCAGCCATAGTAGGTTACACCTACCTTAACTACAGTCACAACTGCTGCTATATGTGCTGGAGCCACAATAGCAAATATTGCTTTCGCTGCTGTTTTTCTCCAATTCAACTTAGGAGGTTAACCTACTTACATTAGTTTACCCATTTATACAGCTGGGTTATTGCTCCTGGAAAATCATATCTTCAAAAAACAGATGATGCGAAGATAAGGGCTTGGGTGTATAGAACCCACTGGTATACATGAAAATTAAACAGTGCGAGAGCACGGACAAATTTTTCGAAATAGTTATATTTTTGAGACGTGGCGGAAGGACAGACGCTGAGGAAGGCATCCTGCCGAAACACATCAGGCACATCGCAAGAAATGTTACTATTTCATTAAGCTCTTCAATTCTTGCTTTAATTATTGCTGGAGCAACTTATCTACCTTTCTCAAGGGTATTACAGGGAGAGGTGGGATTTCACCCAGATCTTCAGGTGCAAGACAGCAGCCTTGCCAGCTACACTACGTTATACCACTAAACTACCTGCTGCCAGTACCAGTGTAACAGCGTTGGGTACGGCATCTACAACTACTACTGCTGCTCCTTTATTAAGCTGGAAGTGCTTATAGAGGAACGACGACTTTCCCTCCCATGGCGATGGCTGAGGAAGTGATCTCCAGCACATCCCTCTCATGAAGACTTATCCCTTATGTTAAGACAGACGGGCTCCAACTGAAGAATAGGCAGAGGACTAATGAAAAGGAAATAAAGAGAGGAGAAGCTCTGTGAAGGATGAGACATCAGACCCAGTTAAAAGTATAGCTCTAGACATATTGTCGAGAGCGGTGTAATCATAAGGGACATGGCGCTCCCCATTGTACATCACTGGGAGACAGCAGAGCAGATGGGTGCCTGCTTTTCGAATGTCAGAGTCCACGGAATGAACTTCTGTCGACTGCCACGCTGGAAGCCGCGTCTCCCGCCTGGGCTTTGAGGCGTTGCTGTGGCTGCCGTAAAACGTTGTGGCTACCGAAAAAAAAAGTTGCCCTACAATCGAGGGATCTCACCGGTTTGTCCCCAGGGCAAGGTACTTAACCTGAACTGCTTCAGTAAAATAAAATCTCAAGCTCAATAATTTGATAAAAACTCTTAGCTATGTAGGTTGCCTTGAGGGAGAACGGCAGCTAACTAATACAATGTAATAGTGTAATATAAAGCGCATGCTTCGTGTATTCAAACCCACACCTCTAGGGCAAGAGCAGGTAGCAATGTGAGATGTAACTTTGCTGTTAGGAAGGTGAGCACCGCCGGCAGAACACAACCATTCCGAGTAATACCACGAAAAAGAGGGTCACAAGAGAGCCTATGGCATTGCTTAAACATGTCTGATCCGCGACTCGTGGCTGGGCCTTCGTGATTGCAGAGCCTTTGGCAAGTGTGCCCGATTCATCTTAGCATTTTGGCCATCCGGACACTCCAGATCTGGCTCTTGGATTTTTTTTTTTTCATTTATGAGTTGGGAGCGCAAGAAGTTTTGGGGCTTGGCGAAATTCTGCGGGTAAATGGGGCGGAAACGGCTTATGGGTGCCTGTCTCTGTGAAGCCAGGTTTCGAAGACAGCACTCAGCTTTGGGCTTTCATTACGCAGGACAGCGATTGCAGGTTGCCTCGTCTTGCTTGATACTTGTAATGTTTAGCTAGTGATCGATGAACCGGTTTTCAGCTGCCGAAAAAAAGGCCGCAGGTTCAAATCTCAAGTGGGGAAGTTTTTGGGTACCTTATCTTACTGTTCCCTTGCTTAAACAGTCATGTAAATCACTCCATAAAAGCTTTTGAAGAATTTTTCTTATGATGAGATGTTTGAAGGTAAAAGACAAAGAGATATCAAAAATAATTTTAGTGATTATTTGTTGATAGGTATAAGAAAACAGTTAAAAATGGGATTAGTGTAATGGTAGATGCTCATCTGAGTAAAATTTTTCTCTCTTTTCTTTTAATGACCTATCACTTGCGGGGACGCGGTGGCACAGTGGGTTTGACCACGTCCTGCTTTTCGAGGGGTCTGGGGTTTGAGTCCTGCTTAGGGTTCCTTGCGACAGACTGGCATCACATCCTGGGTGTGTCCCCTCCCCCCCTCCAGCCTTATGCCCTGTGTTGCCAGGTGAGGCTCCAGCTCCCCGCGTGGGACAAACGGTTTAAGACAAAATGTATAAAGCAATGAAATACCCACAGATTAATAGTATGGTTCATACTGAAAATAAAAGATTTTTTTAGCCTCTATGAACATATGATACAAAAAAATTACGTTGTCCAAAGTTCTAAAAGCAAAACAACTACCACTGAACATAGTATTTAATGTCAGGCAAATCCTTTTAAAGATAGTTTTCTCGAATGAAATTTAAGCAGGAAATGTGGTGTAACAGTTAATTAATTAATATTTAAATAAAGCTTTCAATTATTTGTTACTAAATCAGTTAATTAATCACAACTATGTTTACATGTATGTGAATATAGAAACAGTAAAAGCATTGCACAAAATCTGCATTAACTGGAGAGTAACTGGTTACTCAAGAAAGGTTTAAAATTTATCCTCTTTGTTAATAAGGCCATTTATTTTTTATTTTCCCAAAGAAAGAAGATACTGCTCCAAGACTTCACCAAGAGTTGCTAAGTAAAAACATTGTTAATTAGATTTGTGGTTAGCTATATTTGAGAACATGACAAACAAATAATACAGATCCTACAGGGATTTATTATATAACCTTCGTACCGCGATTAACTTTTAAATAAGAACAGAACAGCAGAGACATATGGGAGCGAAGACTCTGAACTCCGTTGCAATAAATGATTTTTTAAAAGTCATTGCCACATTTAAAAGAAGCATTCTGAAACTACACAGAGTTTCTTGAAATCATATCTGCTGCAGCAAGTGATGTAGCACTTGGATCAGAAAGTTGTCGGTTTGAATCTCCGTCTTACTATAGTACCCTTTAACCAGGTACTTACTCTGAATCGATACAATGAGAATACTCTTACGTAAATTACTGCATAACTTAACGCGTAAAGTCACCTTGAACAAATGTGTCAGCTAAATGACGGATAGTAACGATAAGATACAGCACTTCATGGTTTTTAATGGAGTGGTAAATATTTTGTTTTAAAATAAGACGAGCGATTTTCAAAATAGTTCACGATAAATTCCCTTTCCGCAAGGCACACCAAAGCGCACAAAATTTACATTCTTAACGGGGATGCTCAAATGATCATTTTAAAGCAGACTCTATCCTCAAGATTTCTAAGGTTTTGATTTTTTTTTCCTTTTATTCATACAGCTGTACAGTATATCCCTGCAGATTTACTTTAGTCATTTCTTAAGATTACTTTATTGAAAGTATATATTACTGCTACCATCTTTCAAGGACAGTCACTCCACGGCGTGTTTTATATTTTTATATTTTTATATCCAGTGTAAGGCAACTGTAAAATAATAACCCGACTTTCAAGTCAGTGGTTTTACACTAACGATATTAATTTAATAACATTCACAACATAAAAACAATAGGGTATTCCTTATTTTTCCGACTCTAAAATACAACGTACCATCGCTGGATGTCTATTTCTCCTGCGTGAGATTGCGGTGAATATGTGCTTCGCTTTAACGTTGGCACATCCCATTGTTGTTGTTCCCGAACGGCGTCTTGCCGATTGCACGCACCCCCGCCCCCACCAATACCGCACGCACCATATTTGTCCCTCAGCACTCTTAAACTAGGCCACAGTCATCCATCTGCCACTTTCAACCGAGGGACACATCAGGGAGCACATTTCTAAATACACCGCAACCTCTGATCTGCGTTTCCAATGTTTACTTTAAACATAGACGCTGCCTTCGCCACCCTGTCGGCTGCTTATGTATATATGGCTTCTCATAAGTATGTGGAACATGCCTTTACTTTGCCTTTCTCATTATGCTGCTTTTGTTCCCTTCCAAGAACTTTATTTAGAAGTGCTGCCAGAGCTGGAAGAGCATGTCCCGTGCCACGGAGTCCGGTACCGCGGAAGATGGACGATGAAAGTAAGCGCGGGACCCGAGGCTGACCGCGAAGCATGCTGGGAAAAAATGCAGAGCATACATACTGTTTCGCTGGAACGTTGTACCCTTTCGACGGCAGGAAGCGCATCAAAAAACGCAAGGATCAAACGGGTGAAGCGACAGTACAAAGACTTGTTTACGAGGACAACGCCTGCTACTCGGTGACTGCGGGCGCAGGTCCGAAAGCGACAGTTTCGGGCACGGGGTAAAACAATTGTTCTTTAAAGACAACACGAATCAGCTTTGTTTCTCTAGCCGCGCTCCTCCGTCTTCTTCCTCCGTCTCTCTGAGACCACTTTAACAAGCCGCTTTTTCCTCCAGAACCCCTTCCGCATCCCCGCCGGGACTCCTTGGTTCGGCACGTTTGACCACCTAACCGCGATCGCCTAACGTTTGTGGCCCATTTTGATCTGCGGGGGCGTTGCGCTCCTCTTTTTCCCGCTCCGAAGCATACATGACTAATCACACCAGCCATTTTAAACAACTCGCGCTCTCCCCGGCCATAAATCACCTTCGCACCAGCCGCAGCACTGTTAATAGAGCCGTGTTCAATAGGGAGCGGAAACGTCGTTGTGGGGGGAGTGCTGTGATTTCCAGACGGTCAGCAGGCTGTTCTGAGCTCACCTCCGGGACTGAGACACATTGTTGTCTCAACCATTGTTTGTTTTTTTTTTTATGTCCTGAAAAAAAAAATCTAAAGGGCCGTTGCAACATTCTCCCCGTCACTGCGGGACTATTTTCTTTTTTGCGTGGTGCTCAATATTGCTTTTCGGCCTTTCTTTTGTTTCGGCAGAGGGGACGTCCTGTGAAAAGGTCTGTATTTCTCCAGGTGAAGGCTCTTAACCTGAACACAATGTCACGCTTAGCTTTAATTCAACCTCTCGATTAGATAGGGCGGTGACTGATGTCTGCGGTGCCTGAGGGATCTGCAGTCCCCGGGGCCAAGTGAGCCATTTGCTCAGCCTTCTCATGATCCCTCCTGTCCTCTTCCGTGGGGATTGACCATGCAGGCTATTATACAGCCATGACCGTGTTGCACTGACCGCTGTGACCCTGCCATTCCTGTCTAGACTTCGTAACTATATGTGTCTGCGGGGGTTGTGCCGACGTGGGACAAAGAGGCTTCTTCTTTGACTGCTTTGTGCCTCTGAGCTGGACGAGCCCTTTCCCGTGATCGATACTTGAGCAACGTCTCCAATGAAGGATGGAAAGGTGGGAAGATGACCTTGGTCACAAGCTTCGTGCTCGAGGCTCCGCGGTCAGCCGACCGGAGGAGAATGAGCAGGAAAAGAGAGCTGGTCCTGCAGCAGCTTGTTAATCTGAATTCATTCGGTGTGTTTGAATACAAGCAATCTTGTATAATAAAAGGGCGGTTGATGTAGCATGAAATATTCATCAAGGCCCTCCCTGCAGACACCGGCACTCTGCGATGCATCTTCATGAACACCGGCTTTGCAAGCCCAAACACTGAGGCAAATGTCCATTCGAGGCACTGAATTATAGGCCAGAAGGCCGCCGGGGAAGTGGGCTCTTTGGATGCTCGAAATGTCTGCCACTCCCGCTCGAGTTCGGCAATGCCCCCTCCCCCTTTTCATAATTCTTTTCACCGCGGTCTGCACTCCTGCGGATAAGCGGCATTTAGAGCCAGAGTGCGATAAATGCAAGTCTATATTTTGTGTAGTATTGAATGCATGGGCTAATTTGGCAAGATGAAAAGCATTAGCTGCTAATGAGGACTGAAATGTTTTTAAGCCAGTTGGATGAAAAAAAATGTTAATGCGAATATGTGGGTCTAATAGGGCAAATCAAAGTCGGCAAAGTCATAATTTCCGTTCTTAATGTGGAACAAGGGTGAGACTTCTGAAACAGAGCGTTCGTTTCTGTAAATACGCACTTATTGCTGTCGCATGATGACCCCACATCACTCTTGTATAAACAAATGACAAAGAGTCGGTGAGAGCTCGCAAACGTAGGTAACGCATGTAGTGCTGCTCTCGAGCGTTGATACGCTGGCTGCTGAGCGGAGAACATAACAAGGCATATCCTCAAGCCGTGCCGGACATGTGGAGCTTGGGATCTGCGGAGGGAGCGGCATCCCAGAAATCTCTTTCTGTTACCTATCTGAATGTGAGGCATGTTTCGAGTCCGATGTGGACCCGAATAATTAGGATTCGCTGAGCTCACTAGTGGAACAGCAGTAATGGGACACCGCACACCACTCCATCTGGAACACCCAAGGTGGAGATGTTTCTGCTCCTGGGAACCAGCGCAGAACGAACTCATCCACAATATTGCACTTTACCGTGTCTCATCGAGGACAAGAAACCCATAAACCCAGAGATGCAAGAGCTGCCAAAACCCAAACATTTCTTTTTTTTAGCATTCCCTCACAAGCGAACAAATTCAAGGGCGTGTCAGAGGCATTCCTTCTATTGCATAGGACACTAAAAAAAAAACGTCTGCCCACTACAGCAAATGGTTGTTTAAGTACCCCGTTGCTGAGAGGCTTTGGTCCAGCCTGAGAGGTGTACTATAAAAATATTTAGACTAGGTACTTCAGAAATAATAAAAAAAAAAAAGTTGGCTAAAATAATACAATATTAACAGGATCACTGGAATCATCTGTGTTTGCTGTGGGCATAAAAGAGTCATTCCATGGCATGGCACGCAGTTCTGCTGTGTAGGCGTTAAGTGCACAATTCTGTAAATAGCAGCTAATTCCATAAATAAAGATAACTTCATAATAGGTTTGGGATTTTTTTCCCCTCTAGTAATAACGTGTCCTGTGCACCATGTTGCACTTTAGTCACGATTCACCTTTATTACTGCAGTTTTCCGTTTTGTCATATTCCTTCTATTGCTTGATGTCGTCTTGGACTGTTATTGTCTCTTGTCCAACCCCCCCCAATTCCCTGCTCTCATGGAAATCCACCGCTGAGCTCACAGGTTACTTGCAGGTGCTTCGATGTGCCGCAAAAGACATTCTTTCCCAGTCCATCCTTTGTTCTTCACATTTACTCGTGCGCTCTTAGATGATAACTTCGCCACGGACGGTCCCAAGCCCGGCTGAGAAGGGACGAGGATTAGGCGTGGGGTTAGCTACCCGACACCGTAAAAACCTTGCCAGCTACAGAAACGCCAACAAGGAAACTTCAAGACATTTCAGCTTTCGGAGACAGGACAGAGGCACCTGGAGAGCCCTTGTTGGCGACCTATGGCCCAGGAGGGGTGGAAAGCGTTGGTGATGACTTAGATGACACACCCATGCTGACAAACTAAGGATAATCTCTAAAGGTTCTCTGAGTTCTCCTAAATTTGACTGTCACTTAATTCTCTATACTGAGATATAATGAGATGCACCAAGCAATGAGAGCAACTGGTCCAGGTAGCTGTAGACTAACCTCCAGTCCTTGCCTGATCAAAAACAACATGGCAATGGACGGTGATGCCAGCCAGTCAAAGTACAGCAGCATAGACATTTTTGAAAACTTTTTTTTTTGTATTTCTTTAAAACATAGCACACACACACACACACACACACACACTTTCGGAACCGCTTGTCCCATACAGGGTCACAGGGAACCAGAGCCTAACCCAGCAACTCAGGGCATAAGGCTGGAGGGGGAGGGGACACACCCAGGATGGGACACCAGTCCGTCGCAAAGCGCCCAAGTGGGACTCGAACCCCAGACCCACCCGGTCCAATCCATTGCGCCACCGCGCCCCCTAAAACATTTTTGCAGTGTTGATGCAGCATTGCTTTTACGTTATTTCTGTGATTTATTACCTGGCATGTTCTGATAAGTTTCCGTTCGCTTAACTGCGACGTTATTCGGATGTTTCTGGTTACCGCTGTACATCTCTGCAGAGCTGCCTAATGCACCTAGGAGGTGAGGGAGAGAGCGGAGTTATCTTCTCCTGTGGTTAAGTGTGTGCGTAAATGGCTCTGGGTGACTGGTGCAGTATGTCTGAGCTATATTTCTCAACGGCTAATAGTTGTAACTCCCTCCCTCGACCCATGTGCAAAGGCAGATGCAAACACACACATTTTCCTCCCTGCTGATCTTCATCTGCAGAGGACTTCAGCACCACGTGCCTAAAATTGATGGGGAAATGAATCCGGTACTGCAGCTTTGGTTCAGTGACTGTACTACAGTGCCTTCGACACCACTGTACTTACTAACGTTATGTAAACCAAATTCAGAGCAGTATGAAAGACATATTACATATACAGGCACATAAAGGGGCTTTTGTGTGACAGAGACACACAGACATCGTATAGTCCTGAGAGTCGTTTAGTCCGTGTCTGAATACGCAGCAAATAGCAATGCGGCCGAGACAGAAAAACGAAGGGGAGATTTTTCCAAACGTATGATATTAGAGCTTTGGAAGGTCACAATGCAGGTTACGTCTTTTGTTGCCGAACCTTTAGCATTCAACGTACAATACAGCGATCTCATAAGAGCCCTCTTACTGACAAGGACACTGAAGAATGCTGCCCAAGAAGCCCCTTTCACAAGGCGAATTTCTGCAAATCCTTTTATTAGATACTCAGCGTATGGACTAGTGGTTCGGCTGCTGTGTGTGTGAAAGCAGATATGAGTCACAGGCTGAGCCAAGGCCTCCCTTCTCCTTCCAGGCAATTCAACAAAATAAAAAGAGACTGAAGATGAACACGGTATCATCTCACGTCTCTCCTCAACGTCGATAGAAGCCCTTAATGGAAATTGGACATTTTTCTAGATGGTAAAGGTATACTGCATAAATATGTTCAAAGATGAGATGATTTGGAATTTGATTTCCCAACCCAACTTCATCTCGGATAGAGACACCATCTCTGAACTCAACTGTTGGGGGATCAGATGTGACACTTTAATTTTTTTTTCTGCTTCTCTTGTCTACTTCTTCGAGGTAGGAAGAAACAGAGGGAATGTTATCCAAGAGGACGAGGGTCCCTATTTCGCCACGTTGGTGGCAGGGGCAGGGGAGCTATAGCTTTGTAAACTGCAGGGACATGCTAAGATGAAACCCTCCTTCCTGCAGATGTAGAGATGTAAGAATGAGTGCAATATCTGAAAATGTGCTTGGAACACCAGTTGCCCTTCATTTGCGCTGGTGTGTTACATGACCAGACTCTTAAACAGAGTAATAAACAGCTGCAATATATGCAATGTAAGCTTAAGGACGATCGCTTTATTTATCGATCAGAAATAGCCAACACCTCTTCCAAGGCTGGGTCTAT
Organism: Scleropages formosus; assembly: GCF_900964775.1. Classification (NCBI taxonomy): domain Eukaryota; kingdom Metazoa; phylum Chordata; class Actinopteri; order Osteoglossiformes; family Osteoglossidae; genus Scleropages; species Scleropages formosus. The sequence continues at coordinate 23,373,444 of NC_041818.1, forward strand.
TTTTCGAGGTGCAATAAAAGGTGTTTTGTTTTGGGTCGTGAAGCAAATTAGATTCCGGAGCAGTGACTGTGTCTTTTAATTAAAAATTCCTCATTTTTTTTTTTCCCTTTTCCTTCGCTTTGCAAGAATTTGCAAGGAATGCGGCAGGTGTTGAAATCGGGGCTAACCCGATGCCCTGCTGCGGAATACGGTCGACAGTCGGGCCGCCTCTATGAGCTGGCCGTCAGCACGCGCCTGAACTCAGCGGGGGATGATGCCAGTTGTCCACGTTTGCTATTTTCGTGGACCTTTTAGGCGCACAGCATGACTTCGCTGCCCTGCTTCACGGGTGCTGGGCTAAGCAGGAGCTGAACATCTGGCTGGTGGAGTGGAAAACGGTAAGCCTTCCCTTAGATAAGTTCTCCCATATGACGAACAACAGGGAGACCCTGTCTAGTCACGACCCAGGGTCGAACCGCCGCAGCCGGGAGCAGGGTACAACACACATAATGCCAAATATTTGCAGAGGCTGGAGGATGTCCTTGTAGAGAGACTCCCTCCTAGTCTGGACCACCATCACGGACAACGCCGGGCAGGACGCTCAACTCGTCGCTGACGCTAATCCTGTAACCCAGCACCAATCACGCAGCCGAACTTATGGCGACACCGACCTCGCAGCTGAACCGCAAATTAAGTGCAACTTGCACTCATCTCGACGTCGACATCGATGCTGCAGCCGAACCCTAGTGACCCTCATCTTCTAAGCGACGGTGCTGAAATATCACAGGCGCCGACCTTACAAAATCACCTTGTTATTATCAGGCCGCTTATCACATCCTTATATCTAAAGCGATGCACGATTGCGAATATTTGCTCACTGAAACCATTCGGGTTAAGCGCTTTCAGGTGAGTACGTGTCAGAAACGGCACTCGAAAAAGCCTAAAACCTAATCGGTAAACTTGTGGTTCATCTACCCGCTAAAGTGGAAAAAATGTATGATCGTAAGAAGCACAATTGCTTCGTTTAGTGTAAAAATAAAAACAGCCACAAAGAAGAAAGATGCAAACGTTAATTTGCAGTTAATAAATGAATCGTTCACACGCGTCCTCTCTGGCTGTAGTGACCTACTGGAGTACAGTGAGCGGCTGCAGGAGCGCTGTGCTGAAGATGCATTGTGACAGGACCTGCAGACTGCGCCCCGTAAAGCCGGCAGAGCCAAACACGATGTGAAAGCTCAATCAGGCTGTACAGCGCGCGGTCGCCTGGAGAGGAACTGCAGCTGCGGGAGAAGAGATATTCAGCAGAGAGTCCGCTGCTGTTGGAATGGTACCGCGCATTCCGTACCGGGGACCAGAAGGCGAAGCGTCGGCTTCAGCGACACATCCAGCGTGCGTGTACGCTGACCGGACGGGGGGTGAGGAGGGCGGGGCCAGCTGACCCTTGTGAGATCGGGCATCGCAAGCAAACTCGCGATGGGGCAAAACAGCGCTCGAGATCCTGTAGGAACATCGTTAGCGGTGCTATTTCCAGCGCGTCGCTTAAAAGAGGTTCCGTGTAGGTGGATGTTTTTAAATTGGGATCGAGCTCCAATTAATATCTTTCCTGTTTGATTGAAAAGGGAGAAAACCACTTTCTGACCGCTGAGGGATGCTCAGCATTTTGGAACGGGGGCGGAATTCCAGTGGGGCAGCTGGAAAACCGCCCTCAGTCAGGAGGATGTGTCTTGGGAGCTGCCTTGGACACACACACACACACACACACACACACACACACACACACACACACACACGCACGCGCGCGCGCACACTGGCAGTAAAAATTATGGTGAACTCTCTCCCTCTCTCGCTTCCTCCGGCCACCGGTAAGAACATATGTTTGCAAGTAATTAAAAAAAAGTCCCCAAGTGGTTACAATGTCATATTGAAATACAATTCGCAGAACAAATTACCTTTCTGTGGCGGTTAATGCAAAGTCGGGCACGGGAGAGCAGTGCGTGGGGGTTGCCGTCGTGGGCGTGGCGCCAGGCAGCAGACTAAAGGCATATTGATATAAGCATCAGTGGAAATGAGCTCGCCGCGTGCTTTTGGGAGCTTTCCGGGAGGTGGCTCCGCTTTGGATAAGGGCCTGCGAAGTAACGTAAGGGTCAGAGCGAGAAGCACTTCACGCGTCTTCTGGAGTGTGGAAGGTACCGGACATGATCAGATGTCAGAAATGCAGTTTGGACATCCGCAGCGCCTCGGTGCCTGGTTGGCCACGTCAACGAGCTTCTCCAACTTATTTTCTTCTGCGAACATAAGGAGAAGGAAACGACCCGTTGCTTCCGCTGTGAATGGAGGAGACGCGGAGGAGGACTCGAGGGAGAGCGCGGACCCCATCCCTTGCCTTCAGCGACCGGGGTGCCGTGCCTCTACTCCAGTGACCCTATCAGCGGCTTACCGAGAACCCTGGGCCATCGTCCATAGCCCATCGACACAACGGGCCCCACGTGAGAGACGAGACCCTTTGTTAAAGTCGATGCGGTATCTCATCCAACCCTCCATCATGAAATATTAATCAAGGACAAAAAATGGACTGTCTGGGTAATTAATTCTGGTGAAGAGGCAGGAACAAACTCGCACGGTGCCTGTCCAGCTGTACACTGATTAACGTGGAAGAATCCAATCTTCTGGACTCGGGTTGTTAAAAGCAGCCGGGTGGTGGAGCGCAGAGTATCAGGATCCACTTTAACGTGCCTCGCTAGGGCGATCTGTGCCAGTAAGACACCACATTCTGCATTATACATAACATATTGTTATTATAAGGTGCCTATTTTGTTATGTGCAGTGTACTAGTCCAATATATAATACATGTCAGACTCATTGCAGGTATTTCTGGGATTGCGAGTGTAGAGGAAGAGCGCAGCATGAAGTGGAACTTGAAGGAATGCTATTTTATCAGTACACCTCACAGTAGTTCAGAGGCCTGTTTTCGGGGTGCAAATTAACCGCTGTGGACGCGGCGCGATTAACCGCTCGGAGCCGCGAGCGGCGGGAAAAAGCGGTAACTCGTCACACGAGTTGAGGATTGATCAATTTATTCATGCTCCGGCGTCGTAGCCTGCCTGAATATTTATTTCTGGAAGAAGATTGGAGGCGCGAGCTCAACCGGTTTTCATTAAAGGTGCTTTGCTGGGAGATGAGGGCTGCGTAACTGTGCCCTTTGTTTAAAAGCGCCAAGAAATTCTTCACTTGTACAGTTTGTGTACTTTTCCCACTGGAACTGGTGGCGGGAATTAAATGCGTAAGAAAAAAAAAAAAACACAAAACATTTCTGCATATTCTCATTTTACAATACGGATGGTCAGACAAAGGAGTTTTCTCCAATTACTGCAGGAGTGGGGATTAAACGCTGGTGCGGCTGATTGGTACGAACTGGCGCGAAATCCCGCCGCAATTACACGTTGGACGGATGTGGTAACTTCCAGAAGGGGTGTCAACAAATCAGCCGCTGTCCGCGTGAGTTGCGGTAACCGCGAAAGCAGCAGAGCTCGACGGCCGAACTGCCGCGCTCAATTTGCCACCGACTTAAACTGCCACCTGACCGAATTGATCCGGTGCTGCCGATCAGCCGATACATCAACGACTACGCTTCATAACACAGGGAGACCATTAATGTGGCAAAAAAGGAGCGCAAATTTTATTTTATTTTATTTTATTTTCAAAATGGTTCGTTCAGGTTTGTACACTAAGCTACTTAGAAATATTTGTCCATTTGTACGGCACTGTGATTTTTACCGCATCGATTCAGGGCAAATCCTTCGATCGAGGCTGCTGCGACAGGAGGGGGATTGATTGCGATGCGATGCTTCGGACTGCTTTCAGTACTGCATTAAATGAAGTTTATTAATTTCTGCCATTCCCACGAATGTATTTCCCTTCTAGGAACAGGGTGTATTTCACAAGGGACGTGGAGAACTAACGGAATAAGTTTTACAGCAGGAAAAGGTTTCCATTACACCGGAGAAGACACCGTCCCAGCAATGTATGTTTTTTCCCCTTCCGAGGAACCTCTCCAGCCGCTTTCATCCGGCCTGACAGCCTAATCACTTGCACATTCTCTCCAATATGTGCATAATGCATATTCCGAGCTTATTGTGGACACAGGCCGCACAGTATTGCGAAACACAGGGAAAGAGTCTGTTTCTTCGCTTTTTTAAAGTTTTCAGTCGCATTTTTTCTAGTGCCACGAAAGGATGTCTCACAACTTAATAAGTAGGCATCAGCATGTATGTGACGAGCCAAAAGCTGAGGTTTAATGATTGATAACTAGTCGTAACAAAACACAGACTAAATACAAAGAATTTTTAATACTTCTGCTGCCAGCACACAGTCTGCTTGCACAAGCAGGTTTCTGAATGCGATATTTTCGCCCCAGAAACTGAGAGGAATCAGAGCACAAATAATGTTATTTATTAATTTTTAACTGGTCATGCTATCTGGTGCTTTATGCAATTAAAGTTAATTTGGGAGTATCTATTTTTATGGGGAAAGTAATTATATCCTTCCATTTCATTTTGCTGCTATTACAGTATAGAATAATTGTGGTATATGAGCAGAGAGTACAAGATAAAAAGTAAATTTAATAACCCATGGATACTTTTAGTGTATGCTATTATTAATTAACACTCCTACTGAATATGCAATGGTAAGTTTCATTTCACAGGTAAAATTGTAGCTCCAGGGCAAACTGGAAAGGATGTTAAGCGAAATAAAATTTATTGAACATAGTGAATTTATTAATGACTTCAAAATATTTAATGTCTCTATACAAGGCAGGTATCTGGAAAATAGAGAAAAACAAGCGAAAACTACTATTATTTAGGTTGCACATACAGGGTAGGTATGAACAGTGTTATCATTTGGTCTGAAAATATTGCTTAGCAGTGTTTCTGTTGTTGAGCCTCAACTGTTTTGTCAATTATACTCGTGGATATTTACGCAAGCAATTTAAAAGACATGGTCAAATGTGCTTCTGTAAGTCCCAGCATACAAATATATAGTTTAAATTTTGTTATTATATGATGCACTAAAGAATTTTTTTAATGAAAATCATAAAATTTTGGACAAAACTGGACAATGAAAAGTGTGCATAATTCATGCACACACACACACATATATATATATACTTATTTATTTGTGAATTTTCCCAAGTGAGCTACACATGTATAGGAAGGAGAAAAAAATGAAAGTAGAGGCCTCATAAAAAATTGCTGCCGTGCATAATATTCGATGCCCAAGAATTTTAAATCACTTGAAAATGCACATTGACACAGAACCGCCACGAAGATGTGCTTAAAATTTTAAATTATGAAGAGTTTAATTTTCCATTTTTGCGCCGAAAAACGAGCCATATCACAGGTTTCATAATACCACTTTAGGAGCGATGTGACTCATTTCATTATGTCTCTTTAGTTTTAGAATGAGCATGTGATGAGTGTCAGGACACATTTATAAATAGGATTTGAAACAAGGCAGAGTGGGATGGTGGCACAGTCAGTAGTGCTACTGTCTCACAGTGTCTGGGTGGTATGATAGGATGTGGGTTTGAGCCCCACTCAGTCTGTGTGGAGTTTTCATGTTGTCTGGGTGGGTTACCTTTAGGTGCTCTGGTTTCCTCCCACACTCCAAAGACATGCTGTTCAGGTTCCCCCATAGTGTGTGAGTGACATAGAGAGAGTGTGTGTGTTCCACTGATGTATGGATGAGTGACCCATTGTAAGTAGTGTATCTAGCAGTGTAAGTCACCACGGTGAATAAGGTGTGTGGGCACATAATGCTACATAGAGTTTGTTGGAAGTCACTTTGGAGAAAAGCGTCTGCTAAATAAATTTAAATGTATTGGCCACGAACATGGTCAGTACAACACATGCAATATGGACTTTGGTAAACAACTATTTTTTTTTTTAAGGGAACAGAGATCGGTGCACGTAATACATTAGCAAATTAATTTATACCAATACAAAGAGGTGGGAAGTAAATTTAGTTCTTCCACAGATGCGCTTTCTTTCACGCATTCGAACCAACCTCGGGTCCGGTGTCTGACACTCCGCCAAACACAATCCCCTGCTATGTATTATTTGCTCAACTTCACTGTTCTTTTCATTCATACTTTTATTCAGATGGACATTATTACTGAAGCAGTTCAGGTTAAGGGTTCAAGGACTCCACATATATGCTATGCCACCTCCTGCCCCGTGAGGTTACGTACCTGCCGGCCTTCATCCAGGCTTCAGTGATGGACATCTGCAGGCTGTGATCCCCCATCCCCTACATCAGTGAAAAGGCAGGTAGAGCCCTGTTTTTACCTTGCCAGGGCTTGGGCTCCACATGTTCTTGAGGCAGAAGACAGAGATGCCCAGGGACAGGAAGAGCAGCCCGAGGGCTAAGGCGCCGAGCTGGTATCCACAGAGCCTTCGCTTGTTCTGCTCCTTGCCCTCCTCCACCTTAGAACACAGTAACCCCAGACACCATCAGAATGTGTGTGTGTGTGTGTGTGTGTGTGTGTGTGTGTGTGCATTTCTCTGCAAGTTCCCTGTGGCTGACTGGGTGTCATTTCAGGTGCTCCCATGTCCATAACACCCTCCACCTCCCGGAATCGGCTCCAAATCACCACAACCCCAGTGCGGCAAGCATTTGCAGAATACAGATGGATTGTTGGACACAGCAGTAGCAATTTGCACTGTTTCCCCAGTTAAAATAGTTCCTTAATGTTTTTCAACCAAATTTTATTTAATGCCAAGTTAAATGGAATATTCAGAATTCTAAATATACCCCAAAACATCCTATTAGTATCTAATTACCATTACTAGCTGTAAGTTTTGACAAGTACATTTTTCTAGTAATTGCAAATTAAAACACAATTTGCTTTACATGCACCTATTTATTTGTTTTTAAACTGTATTTTTACCCGACACAACAGCACCGCGAAGCCACAGCTGCCCTTGACAAGTGAGCTGGGCGTCAATAAATCATATTAATAATCCTCACCTGCACATCATTAAACCTGGGAGATGTGCTTGTAGGATTTCTTGGGCTGGAAATGACACACAGATGCGGCGGAACTTTCTAGAAGTGCAGGGCTCTTTTTGGGCCCCTCTGCACTGCCTGCGATGGAAAAATATAATAACCTCGAGGCAAGCTGAAGGAGCTCTAAACAAACAGGAATTTTGAAAAGGTTCCGTTTTTTATTCAGATTACATCTATTCCCCTCTGGAGATAATTGCCAAATATTTAAGCTACAAGTGAACAAAGGAGGTCTTTTCTTCCCCCACAAATGGGTAATGAAAGCAGTGATTGACAGAGGAGTGCCTTGGGGAGGTCTCCCAGGACAGTGACGGGGAGAAGTACAAAATGTGGATGGGAACAAACTTCAGTGAGGCTTGCGTTGTCGAACGAGCGCAGGCATCACGGCGCACTTTCCAAAGCAGGACAACTCGCAAATTTACCGCGCGGGCGGGAAGCTGTGAAGGCGGCAATATCCGAAACGCCTCCGCCGTCGACGCCTTCCGTTCGGATCTCGGCAGGCGGAACGGCTACACCCGCTAAATACGAATCCCCATCCGGGCGCAGCTCATTTCATCTCGGTGTGTGCCGACCCGACGGTGTCACGCTGTCACCTCCGGGGAGAGATTAAAGACAAATAACGGTGCATTTGATTTCACCGAGAGCAGAGCTGCATGAAGGGCGGATGTGCTAATGGTTCGCAAACCCGGAGTCGTTAAAAAAGGGGGCCGCAGAAGAGGTACGCGTGGCTTCGTTTTGTCGCGCTTTAATGAAGCGGTATCGTTCCTGAAGAGGTAACCCAACTGAGCCGAGCAGCCCGTCTCCAAGGAGTCGGCGCCGAAGCCTCAAAAGAAGACGATGCCATACAGCCAGTCAATGAGTCACACACACATACGCTCACGCACGCACAAATAACGCGGCTGCTTTAAATGCAATGCTGTTCGGGCCGAGGGAAGAAAGTGGTTCGGGAGGGGCCGAGGCTCACGGAAGCGTGTGTGATCGCTGCCCTCTGGGAATCTTCTATTCCCTCCAAAAACGAAAGATGGCCCTCCGCAAGAGGTGGACCTACGTAGTTCACCTAGCTTGCTTCTAAACGAAGCAAGAGGGGAAGCAGGGAAGTAGGAATCAACGTTCTGCAAAGGCCTGGAAAAACAAAGACCTTGGCTGTCATGGGACTCCTGTGGAAACTGGGGAAAGATGGCCAACTGGCTGCGATTTGAGCAGCTCACAGAAGCAAGGATGGCTGCCAGAGGAACATTAAAGGAAGATTTAAATCTGGCAGGTTCATTCCTCGTTCCTTGTGTGGTGAGGAGTGTGATTACGCCCCCTCCGCCCCACGTTAAAAACTTTTTTTATTACTGCGTCCCCTGCCCCGCGTGACCGTGGGTCTTTTCAATACACAGGGGGTGGTATTCGCTACCACATGATGCCACAGGTGTTTTCCACATCAGCGGCTTTCCCGCAGCTGGGATACGGAGAGGCTCAGCTCACGATATCGGACACATGACTCGAGGTACCCGAGGCCAGCAGCAGCAGCAGACCGCTCGACCCGGTGTAATTACCGTCGGACAAATAAACAAGTTATCCTTTTCCAGGCTAAACCTAGCGGGCTCAGTTTATTGGCTCTTCAGGGACGTTTAGGGGTTACCGAGTGCCGCTGCGCACTTGGAAAACACAACGCGTTGCAACTGAAGCAGAAAAACTGGCGGGATTTGTCATATTTCCTACGGGTATTACTATTAAAGACAAGCAAAGCTGAATTTTTACACCAGAAGAGCAAATCTGTCATCAAAGCAATTTCTTCCCCCCCCCCCTCCACCCCCCTCCCCCTCCAGAATGAAAATATTTTGGTCAAGCTGGTTTACTTTATTCCATCAAAGCGTGACACCTGAGGAAGCTTTATGAGCTGGAATTCTTTCAAATAGCCTGAAAGTATGAACACTGAGATCTGTAATACTACTAGGTGTAAAAAAGGTGTGTGTGTGTGTATACTGTATATATGTAAATATACACGTATAATAAATAAATATGTAAATATATTTCTTTATTATATATTATACATATTATATTTATATATAATATATACTGTATATATAAAGACAGACACATACAGAAAGGTAATAATGTAGCCTATAAAATCAAAAAATAAATAAATAAATTAAGCAAACCACATTCGAGTGCCTGAACTCGGATCAGCCCATCTTTGCAGCTTGGAAGAAGGAGTGCTTTGCTAAAGTCATTAAATAACATATTTCATCTCAGAGAGGACACATTCAAAAACCCATCTTAAGCGCCACAAAAAGCCTATCTGAAAGCCGAACTTTTAAAAATGTGCTTCTCTTTGCCACTGCTTGCAAGCGCTGGAGCAAAAGCCATCTTTTTAAAGGATGCTTTTAAGAGAAATTGAATCAAAATATCTAAAATACTTTGTTGACCAACTAATAATGATGCTCTTTCACTTAAAAATATTTTTATTATTCATCCCTTTTCATGCCTATTTATTCCTATTTTGGAACAGCCTTGAAGGGAATAATTTTCAGTAAGAAAATTGACCCACATCTATGATTGTTCCAAACAGTATTTACCATAATGCAGCATGAGGTCATGGCCTGAGTAACGTCATTCTTTTTGGCTATCGGTGTTTCTTTTATATTTCTCCCGGTAAAGTCCATTTAAAGGTTCGACTCACATCTTTGCAAAGGGCTTGTTGGCTGCTTGATGGGCAGTGAGTTTCCATCCCTTGTCCTTCTCAGAGGGAACTCTCGCCTCTCTTGCTTTCAGCCTCTCTGACGGAGACCCGGCCCCGCATCTCCGAAAGACATCCGAGTCCCGGGATCACTCCTCCTCCGGTGAGTTGGGTCAGCGCCCCAAAGGGGTGGGCACTTTCAGACGGTCGGTGAGGAGGAGAGAAGTCTGTGACATCTGTGGGGAGGGAAGGGGTAGCAGAGCCAGGGGATCTAAGGGTGACACTCCTAATAAACACCAGCAGTATTATTAGTACAGGAGTAATAGTGTATAATATCATACTATAACACTAGAAAATTAATACTATTATTAACATTATGCACACGCACGGTATTTACTTGAATAATGGCCTGTGACACGTGTGCTAAGCTTCTCTGCTGGGAAGATTCCAAGGTTGAAAAAAATTTTTCCTGGGCTTCCTACAGAAATAGCCGAGAGTCTGGAATTTTCTGCTCCATTCCTGGGATTGTCTGCATCAGTCACTTGAATTTCCACCACCGTATCAACTGCAGATCCATGTGCCAGAACACAGGAGTGCGAGTCCTTCTTCGAAGTCCTACAGCGTGCTAGGGGGTGGGGGGCAGACCGCTGTCCTGAAGCTCAGGTCCTGCGGTGCAGCTCCAAATCGACTGTTTCCACTTGCTCATCCTGAGCCACCTCCAGCCTGTCTTCCACTGCTCCGATGGCCCTGTGAATTAACATTTCACACCGAGATGCCAAACATCTGGAGATATCGACAATATCGTCGACACAAAGGAGAACCCCTTGAGGAGGGGTAAAAGTACCACAGCATGTGGCTCCAGGTGGTTTGTGCTCTATATTATACCTACCATTAATGCCCTGAGACGTGCCATCATCTTTAATTATGCATACCTGAACACCCGTGATCCCCCTGACACCACTGAAAGCTACTGCAGAGCCCTGGCATATTATCCATGAGCTCTGCAATTTCTACTCAAATGGAGGTTTAAATTTATATATTTAAGGGAATAAACATTAGCAAGCTGAACCTTGGCAGGAAAAGTGTTTTTAATTGATGATAGGGAGTAAAAACATTAGCTGTCGACCTTACGTTAAAAATGAAACGCATATAAACGATAAACTGCCAGCTGAGACCAACCGAGGTTGATTTTGAGTTGTCAAAGGAATAGCTGAGCGGTACAGAAATTACATAAAATGCACAAAAAAAAAAAAAAAAAAAGGATTATCATATCGATAGCACTTTTATTTATGCTGCTTCCATAGCCTGTTAATGAGCACGAAGTGAAGAGGTGGTAATTGGTAATTACTTTGCTGTCACACTTTAGTTAACTGGTAATTGTGACAAACCCGGTAATCAAAAACCTTCTCTGCAAGGCCAAAAAGAATACTTTTTCATATTTACGTTGTTTCTCAGAATAAGAGTATCACCTATTTAAACCCGACACATTTGTATGGGAGACGGCTTGCAAAGAAATTTGCAGCACACGAAGCGGCAAAGCAGCTACTGGTGGCCCTTTTCCGCGCAGTATCTGAAATAGAATAAAAGTAACTTTCCTGTAACTTGTGCTTTTGCCCGAGCCAACAAGCTAATTCTGGAGTAGTTTATGCATTTTTTAAAGTGATGCTTGCATGGTGCACCGTCTGAATTCGGGAAAAACTGACAGAGAGAAACATGCAACTTGTCTGGGCATGAACCGTTCCATAAATGTAGTGTGCAATGTGATAGGCTGGGTGGAGCAAAAGACCCACTTCTGTCTCCATGGTGATACGTTGACGAGTAGAATACAACAAAAATAATTTGGTGCAAGAGTCTGAATTAAATATATGTGCAACTATACGTACGCAGTTATGAATACGAAAAATGCCAGTAAAATCATATAAGAATGTGTGCCTGTGTATATAGAAATCTGTGGTCTCCGATTTACTATTAAAAACGTGGTTTTGAGTTTGAAAGTCAATTTTTCTTTAAAAAAAAAAAACCTATCTCATATCTTGTTTTCTTTTCTGACTGAGTAGCCTACATATTTAGCCTAAATGGATCAAGCATAAGTGGCATCTCTTCACAATGACACAGAATAAAAGTTTTCTTTGACAATGAAAGGTGAAAATAAATCCTTTCATTATCAAAGAAATGTGCTTATTCACTGATCAGCATAATATCTGCATTGTACGAGTATAATTATAACATAATTAAAAACAGTTAAAATTAAGGGACAATGAGTAGCCCCTGATTAATGTGAGCACAGGTGTTTTTTGAATATATTCAGCCGAGCACATCCATATGACAATTTATTGTTTTGGTTATTCGCTGTAACCATGGAAACAGGAAGGCTGGGGAAGGGTATAAGATTTAGAATTTAATGAGACATATTCGATGGGAAAAACAACAAGATTATCTGTATTCCTAAATTTCTTGTCATGCTGGAGGAGATTAGCAAGTCTATAATCACACGTATAATTACTATCTAAATCTAGCGGAATAAATTTTAAAAAATCATTTATTTCAAATCTGCTACAGTTTGTTTATGGAGTTCACTAATAAAGAAGAACAATAGCCCAATAATCAGGAAGGTGAAGAGCAACCTAAAGGTCAACAAGCATCTGAACTTGCTGGTGTCCGGCACAACTGAAAGCCCTATGTGCCTATTTTTTCCCCGTCCTTTCAAATCTCCACATACAGGCAGAAAAAAAGGAAAACACCCACAGGAGATCAATGGAGTGCATATGGTCCAAAGTATACCGAGAGGACCTCGCTGCAGAAGGCCTGTGAGAACTTGTATTAACCTGTAGAACATCTCACTATAGGAGCCAGAACCTCAGTGGTATAAAGATCCTTGATTATGAACCACATATGCAAAATCAATACGACCATCCCTTGACAGTCTTTCTTCTAACACTTTCCTTTAATACAGGATCCATGCTCTTACGACACAGGGCAAGTGATTCTCCACCATCTCATTGTCAGAGGGCTTTGTTCACTGCTGATCGTTGATCCATTGATCACGAGACCTCTTGTCTGAAATCATCATCACACTTTACAACATCTGTTGTCAGCTAGCAACTGAAGGATTTGGGCTTAAATGCCTATTCCTGTAGTACCCCTGAGTGAGATAGAATAAAAATTAGTCAGCTCCTTAAGTGGGGAAATCTTTTTCAGTAGCTTAGCACACAAACCAAATATTGTAAGTCACTTTAAGGGAAAGCGTCAGTTATGGTGATGGGTGAATGAATGGATGAATGAATGGATGAATGAATGAATGAATGAATGAATGAATGAAATCCATTTTAAATTTAAAGTTTGTCTTACAGTCTTCACATGGACACAATGATTCAAATTCCAGAAAGATCTCAATGTTTTGCTTTGATGCCACTTACATGGGGTGGCAAACTGTCATGTGCTCACGTACCCTCATATTTAGCCAAGGGTTCCCAAATGTTTGTCCACTTCCTGTAAATCAAGGGGTCCAGGGGTTGCGCGCAAAGTATTCTTCCCCATTGTCACAAGGACGGCGGTACTGCGAAGCATCGCCGGCCAGAGCGACAGGACCGTATTATGGAGAGGGGAACGTTCAAACACACATTAGGCCTGTCAGATCTGATAGCCAGGGGGCCTTAGTCAGCTGTTCCCCATTTATATAAATCTCAGCAATTACCAGAGCAGTTTGCCTGGGTAAATCAAGCGGGCCATTTCAAGAATAGCCCAGTGCGAGCAGTGGATTGGAGAGTGGGGAAGCCCAATCCCACAGCAGCAGCACGAGAGTAATAATAAACAGCAATTTGGGCTGAAGCGAACACTAGATACCGGCAGATTAGAGCAGAGCTGGCTGGAGCAGCCTGGGTAAACCTGGAGGAATTAGAGAATAAACATTTACCGTTTCCACTCTGGACTCCAGCGCTTGGCCCTCGGAGCCCCGATAAGAATTTGATTAAGTCTCAGACCTTATCGCTTGTTTTTGTTGGATTTTCACCCTTTAGTCGGGAGGCAGAGTGTGGCCTACATAAATAGCTTTTCCCAAGTCCCGGGCGAGGCAGTTGAGTTTGGGGTGACGAAGCTGCGAAAGCTATTATGTTTCAAAATCTTTGCAGCCAAGGCACCGTTCCGAATAAAACAAAGTGCGTTTGAAAAGAAATGCGCATGAAAAATACTTTTCCTGCTGTCACTGGTCGTGCTACTATTACATATTCATACCACTGGGGGCAGCAGGTGGTACAGCGGTTAGGGCTGCCGCCTTCATCTCGAAGGACCGCGATTCCAATCTTACCTCTTGCTGTGGTACCTAGGAGCACCGTACAAACCCTAAAATTACTTCAGTCAAAAAAAAAAAAAAGTTCAGCTGTATATACTGGCGCATCAGTGCAAGTGAAGTGAGTGAGTGAGCGAAGAAAAGCATCGGCTAAACGATAAATGTAAATATACAGTCAGTTTGAACAGCTGATGCTTCTGGTGAATTTTTGTAGCCATTTTCTCTGCCCCACTAAAGTTTTATCTTGCTTATTTTGCTGCCAAGGGTCGCTCTCTAGGCAGACGAGTAGCAGCTGGCACGCGGAGCGGTAACCACACCGAGGGCAAAGGGTCGCATTTTTCCGGTCAGTGTCCGTGACCGTGATCGACGGGGAAAGAGGCAGGTGGGGTCGACACCCTGCTGGATGGGAAAAAGCCCTGAGGTTGCTCATGAATCACGCAGGAGAACTCTGTGCATGATCGACATCTCCCCATCCCCTCAACTATCTTCCTACCGGCGAGCTCCACTTCTGCAGGAGCAGGTCATTATCCCCCAGGACGCCATTACCCACAAACCGCTCTGCATGGCACTGCCACGGCCCCACCAGAGCCCCATGATGGAGATGCCGGGAGACCAGCCACCCTCACAGCAGGAATGTTAACATGGGTAAAACAGCCAAGGCAAGCAGGCCCAGCTGAGCAGCAAAGAAAGCAGAGGACAAGTTCCACCTCACAGAGGATCCGAGCTTTAAAAAGCGACACTGAACCTTGCGACAGCACGCTGAGGAACTTCAGCTAAAAACACGTACTTATGTGCCCACACACCAGCTCATAGCCGGTCAAAGGCAAACTGCACTTCTGTGCTCCTCTGCGAAGAAGACGGATGCAGCGAGTGAAGTATCTAATTATACCTCATTAATATATATCTATATATATGTGTGTGTGTATGAGTCATTATCTACCAGGTTCGTTTCATTTAATAAAGCATCATTTTGGGGACACTAATGTCTAGAAGTGATTTATTTCTGTTGAAATTAGGAAAGAGTGGATGACTGGTCAAATGGAGTCTTAGGAAACAAGGAAAGGTTTTTCACGTGTTGGACTTAAGGGGAGGATAAAAGAGGGGGCAGCAGCAGTGCACACGGGTGCCCCGGTGGCCTCTCCCTTTTGATTCTTCTGAATGACGGGAGTAAATAGCCGTTCTAGTGATGACGCCGCATCATCTTTACGGGATCCCTCGGTGGCAAGGTTCAGAGTTGAGGAAGAATAGTGAGTCGAATTACCGTGGTGCAGATTGTGCAGAATGTTTCCCCATTCAGATTCCTAAATCCTACCCCGAGAGGGAAGCTTTTCGCTGCAGGCTTTTCTCAATTTCTTGCTTGGTGGGACAGGTCTATATACTTTAGGACTTTGCTGTTTGTATTCCTCATCCAGCTCATAAGGTGATTACGCATTAATACAATTCAGGAAAGCACATCAGAAAAATGATCAAGACAGCACTACAGCAAAATAGTTTTCTTCCCCCTCACTTTAAAAGAAGAAGACAAAAGCTGGAATGGAAACAGAAATCTCAAACATCAGGAAACTTGGTCTTTTCCAGCGATGCGCGTCTTGAGAAACCATCAGCCGAAGTTCAAAACAAAAGAGCAATCCTGATCCGCCTACATATTGTATATGTATACCCTCTGGGAGAACAGGATACAGCTAGGGCTGCATTTTAGAACCATCGTTATTTCCTCAAAGTGGTTGCATGTCACTGCCCGGACGAAAAAAGAGGGAAATTGCATATTGCACTCCCTTCCTACGAAGACAACGGAACCTGCTGTAGGCCATGATCCGACAGTATCCCAGACGCTGCTTCTGCAGGGGGAATTATGAGATGCTGTCGAAGGGCCCTAAAGAAGAGCAAAGCCTTGGAGGATGGGGGCAGAGCTGCGTGCAAAGAGGCCGTGACGGAACGACAGACCCCTCACTCGTTTTACAGCCTCCAGCCGCACCCGTGCTTTATAACCGCACTATAGCTGTGTCACCGTTTATTACTGTAATCGAGCCATTATTCAGAGCTCTAATTTATGGGGTGGCTGTTACAGGCACAGCAATGTCTAATAGTCAATAATTCTTCTGATTTGAAAAAAAAAAAGCCAGAGGTTATTTGGGGAATGTGAGAGGGAAAGTAAATAATTGTTTTGTTTTATGGGATGACCTACAAAGTTGAACTGCTCAAACTCAACTTATCACTGCACTGTCGCCGGAATGGCCACGAGTGGCCTAGTCAGGCCTGTGTTTCATGCTCAGAAGGGAACGCGCCCACTTCTTGCCCGCAAAACAAGCCAATATATACACATTTTAGCGGTAAATAAAAGCAAACTTTTGCTGGATCATCGCTGCAATTACTTTCCAAGTCGTACAATGCTGTGTTGTATAACTAGGTAGAAAAGTCAAGTTGAGTGCTGCACGCTTGAATTTGAAACAAGAGCTCAGTTTAGTTATCTTTCCCACTATTTACAGCTCATGCCTGGTGTTCCTGTGCTTTTGAAAAAATTCCTGAAATTTTGCTGGTCTGAAATAAGATGTGGAGCATTGTACGTGTTTAAGGGATGGATCAGTTGAAATCTGACACTGAAATAGTTTACGGAGGGAAGAAACTTTTTATTTTCAGTTATTTTAAATTAATTAAAATTTTAACATAGCTCAAAGTTAACAGAAAAACTAATGTAACAAGTCTTGACACCTATGTTTGTTTATTCTAGCTATATCTGAGACTTTTACAGGAACTACGCCTGGATTATTTTGAGGAAAGCCTGTATTATTAAGCTTTTATTAATAATTGTGTTTTAGTGGTAAATGTGACCTAAAAAGAGTTAAAAAAAGTTAAAAACAGAAAACCTGAGCTTCAGTACAACGGAACAACAAAACATATAAAAAAAAAGTTTATTCTTGATGTTTTTTTTGTGGAAGACTACGAGCATAATGAGTATCAGCACTGATGCTTCCTTGAGAGTTCGCACTTGACTTAGACCATAAAAAGAACTTATTGACAAGTTTTTTCTGTATGCTGAGGAATGCTTTCTAACACCTTGTTTTAGTTAACCTTGTTGTTTATTATTGAATAATCAAACTCTTAAATACCATCTGATTTTTCCTTTTATTAGGTAGCATTCATTCAAATCGATGCCCAAGATGCTTATTTGGGTATTCTGGGGAAAACGACTTTTGGTATTGATGGATTTTTTCCGCGACTTTTAAAGAAATTGATTGATTTAGTACCATGGCGGTAATTTGTCACGATTACGATTCAATCAAACTCTGCCAGCAGCTCCAAAGCAAGTTTGTCCTCTACAAAGTAATTTTCTCCTATACATAAACTTAGCTCTGCTGCAGCTTGCTGGGGCAAAACTACCCTGAAAAACGTATCCTCACGATTAGGCTTTTGATATTACAGTGTTTGTGTTTATTTTACACAGAAAGTATTCGCTTCGGATGCTCAGAAAGAGCACGTCTTTTTTCTTACCAGGTACACTTGCATACCCTCTCTGCCATTTAAGATGGATGTGGGCGTCTTTAATAATGTATTCCAACCGAATGGCTGTGTTATCATGGTTATCTACCAGTGTACATCCTTTAGGCTCTGTAAATATGAGTTCGCCACATAAACCTCAGGAGTAATATCCTCGGTTCCCTCTTGATTGCTTTGTTTTTTATTCTCTTCTCTTGCCAAGTCCCTACTTATTCGTCAGTTGGCCCGCTCGACCAAAAACGGCATCACCTTCTGAAATGCTACATCTTCTTTTCCTTGCATCTGGGTCCCGCAGACCTGGCATATTGTGGGTTAAACTGGTTTGCTGAAATATGTGGTTCCACACCTAGCTGGAGAAGAAACCTGCGCACACCAGGTGGCCTTGAGATGCACGCTACATCGATGATGTGAATAATGTTGGGCTTTCTAACTACTTTTCAAGTTTCTTCTTTAGTTATTTTAACAACTGGTGAGATGCCCAGAGTACACATGAATGATTAATAATCTATGCAGTTCTTAAAAAAAGAAAAAAGAAACATAATAGTGCTGTGTGCTGTGTGGGTCAAGTGGGTATGAACTTATGCAAAATCCATCCTGAAAGCAAACATATGTCATATTGTAATAATTATGATCCTCCTCCACGGTTTAAAAAGCACTATTCTAATAAATAACACTCCCATAGAGTCACTGGACCAATGCAGATTCATTAATTGGATTATAAATGTGGGATCATTTTTTACTCGAAATAGCAATCCCCTACAGAGAGCCCATCTGCTATTTCAACATCCAATGCAGACAGGTAAACAACTGTTTGCCGAATTAGGCTAATAAAGTTCCCTCAGAAAGTTATAAAACAGCGGGAGTCTAACTGCACGCTGGCCTATCCGAGGCCCTGAGAGCCTCGAAGCCGAGTAAATAAAATCTTATGACGAGCAGCCGCTCAAGCAGTGGGGGCGACAAGGAACCCGTTTCCAAGCAACTGTTGCCGAGACGTGGCGGGAGGCTGCAGGGAGCCCATTGAGACGTGTTCATTAGGATAGCTACCCCTTCGATCCGGGAGCTGCTTTCGTGCTCGTCGATATGAAATAAATAAATGTCTTGCGTTATGAGAAGCCCACACAGCGCTGGCCCAAGAAACATTTTTGGTGGGCACATTATTCCCTCCATTGTATGACCTCACTTTTATTCCAGCTTTCCTCACCCACCGCGATCCGTATAGGAGGACCGCTCCTCGAAGCTTTTAAAACACTGGTTTTCGAGGGTGGCAAGGAAATGCTAAAATGTCAGAAATTGTCATAATAACAGTAAAACAGTCGCTTTGAAATGTTATTGGTGTCGACTGCATGGAAAGCCAGGCCTTGAAATAAAGTTAGTGAAAGAGCAGCCTTGTCTAAATGGATAATCAATCAAATGATTTCACAGGAGAGAAACTTTGAGCTTATTTATGCTCTCCAAAGGGCATCTCAGAAAAACTTGTATTTATTGTCTAGAATGCATGTTTTTATTTACTGTCTACAGTAGAAGGCACATTTTTCACAGTCTTTCTGTAATAATAATAATAATAATAATAATAATAATAATAATTTAAACACTATTTAACTGAAGCCTTTGTCTAAGGCGACTTACAGAGCTATATATAGTACAAAGCTACCTAAATTCATTCATCTATTCATACATAAAATATTAACATGCCAGAAACTATTTTAGAATGATATAAATGTGTGTTTATAATATAAAGCAATTATTATAAGTGCATCATAAAATGATGATGTACTGTACTTTAATTTACCTGTGCCTCATCATACTTACTTCATATTGATATCTATAATCCAGTAAATCAAATCTTCAGCAGTTTACAACTGCTACCACGTAAAGTTTAAGAACGTCTGTAAAACGGTAACGTGCCAGTTGTTCCCAAGTATTTTCTTTCTAAATCCTATGACAGCATTCCACCTTAAACAGAATTTCCTTCATATTTATTTATTTACTTTCATTGGAACATCTTTGAATAGGATGCAAAAAGAAAGAAACAAAAAGCCCACATATCTTAAAACTGTGTCTTACTGTGGCAAACCACAAAATGTGGGACACAAAAACAAGAAGTGTTAATTTTCCCTCCACCCCTCCCTCCCTTAATTTTCTTACGGCAAAGGGAAAACAACCCTCTTCATTAGAAATTAAGATGATCTGAAACTGTATTTCAAAAACATGGCATTAAATGAAGACCCATTCTATTCAAATGGCCTCCATTCATCGCTCTGGCTTTTTATTGAAACATGATCCCTAAATTATTTTAATGCGGTCATATTTTTCAGCTCCTTTCATTGGAAGAGAATTAACAAGGGAACCTTAGACCGTACACGACTCTATTTTACTCTCCCATGTATCTGAAGAGACATAGATGTAATTTATCACTGTTTTAATTAGGTGCTCGGGTTCATAATTGAATAACGGCTTTTTTGGAGTTTTATTATCCTTGTTTCATTAATGCCCAAGGTGACCTTGTCAGTAAGTCAGATAATGACCTGGGACATAAAAGCAAACTTTCCATGCTTGCGCTCACCTCCATTGTCTACACATGACATGCAGTTTATTGTTATTCCCCAAATCCGCCCCCCCGCAGATCTATGAGAGTCTGCCTAATAACAGTTTTGTTTCTTTGTTGTCTTATGAGCTGTGCTGTAAAGTGACACACAATCTGTTATTTTTATAGTGCTTTTTAAAAGCAGTGGGCAGCTTATACAGATTCAGCATCTTCGCCAAAGCAGAACAGCGGCATTCTGTCGCAATTGTCAAATGAGCTCAAAAACGGAGAATAAAGGAGAAACTGGAAAATGCCGCTTCCTGCATTGCCGAGCAGTCTGGGAACGCGCTGGAAGATGTGGAATGTCACAAAAATTGGTGACATCCTTGCGCTGTTTGTAGTGCCTGATAAATTTCACACCCTTGAATATAAAAAAATATTCATCTTGTTTTGATACCCTTGGTTAACTGATTGACTGCCTCAATAATGCTTCAAATGTAAATTACCATTTATATATATCAGGATGCAACTTTTACACTGCTGCCTTATTTATTGCTTTGATATTGCCGAAATAACTCAGTCCCAATGATCTGACAGAGCCTGCATTAAACCGTGGTAAAAATAATAAAGGGTAACTGTAATTCAGGACGAGACCCAGTCAAAATGAGTCACATTAGCATTATCGGAATTTTGTGACATTTTAAAATGGCGAGGAGGTTGGCCGTTGCTTTAGAAGTCCGCGTCAGACCCGACAGCAGAAGTAACATCTCGGGATCTACACCCACCTTTGCTGTTGAACAGAAAAAGCAGGTCCTACGATTCCGTTATCAGCTCTTAAAGCTGAGGTTCAGACGCACATCTTCATTATTTATAACCGTTGCGGTATGTCTTTCTCTCCCATCTGGGGGTTTTACACTGCACTTCAGGCTAAGTACTTTGTTCGCAGGCACAAGCGCTCCTCTCAAGATTTGAACCAGCAACCTTCAGACTGCAAATGCGATGCAATAAACACGGGTCCAGACCGATGCCTATTAAGTGCATCTGGACTTCCTGGGATGTTGCCTCGGTTGTTGTTCACACATAAAGGCCCAAATGGAAGGATTGTAGTTGCAAACGCCGCACGTTTTTATCCCAGGAAGATGCTAATCCCATGAAAACCCTGAGAAAAGTTAATCATTTTAAACGGCACTGAAGTATTCTTGAGCCAACTAGTACTTTCTAGTATTTTTTTGATTAACCTGTGTCTTATGTCAATTTGACAAATGTTAAATGAAGCCAGTTTTTACTGTAACTGCACATTTACATCATTCAGGGCAGCACAGCAGCACCGTCACCTCACAGTGCCTTGGTTGGTCGGACAAAGGTTCGAATCCAACCCAGTTTGTGCGGAGTTTGCATGTTTTCCATGCGCGCAAAGACATGCAGTTCGGGTGAGCTGTAACTCTAAAAATTGCCCGTCGTGTGTCAACGTGTGCATATGTAGCTATTCTGGAATAGGCTGACATCCCGTCAAGGGCGCGTACCCACCTTCAGCCTTGTGTCGAGCGATTTTGGGACAGGCTCCAGACCAACGCGACCCTTCTCAGCACTAGTGGTGCATGAAAATGGATGGATTTACTGTATATCAGTCACAGAATTAAACGACTGAAAGGACCTTCGGCAAAGCACACCCCTCAAAAGCAGCTAAAATAATATAACGATAAAATGCGTGTATGTGACAGAACGAGAAAACAGAACAATTCCTCATAACTTTCTTTAACTAACATGGATATGGTCAGAAAGGCCTTTAAAAGTTACTCGGAGCAGAGGCTAAGGAAACATCGCGCTCCGAAGGCACGGAGGCAGCACTCTCAGTCAACGCACGTCAACGAAGCAAACCAATGAACTCACACCTACCTTCGGCGGAAGATTAATTAGCAACAGTACACGGCAATCACACTGATGGAAGCCTCCCCTTTGACCTGGAGCAATTAGAGGATTCCTCTATAATGAAGTGAACAAAGGAGAAATGTCTTTGGCCCTACAGGAGCTGCAGGGAGGAGGAGGAGAGACCGAGGTGATATGGAAGTTGCTTCAGCTTTAACAAACAACAGCTGGTGCTACTTTGAAGTTCGCTGCGCCTAAGACTGATCTTCTGGGCTGGAGACAGACCTCGTTTCATTGTTATTGAAAAAGTTTGTCTGTTTATATAAGTTCAATGTCAGAAGAAGGCAAAAAAGAGCTCGGTTCCTACATGTATATTTTAGAGGACCGGGTGGCTCAGATTGAGATGAACAGTAAAAAGAGGCAGCTGGTCAGAACACTGACGGTCTTCGAGGTAAATATATAGCACTGCATGGATTACTGGGGAAATTCTCGGGGTATGCATTTTATAATCCTTTCGGGTTAAAAGCATTTTCTTTATGAGCAACTATGCTGTTTTTTTCCTCTTTAATTAAGTGCTTCTTTTGGCAAACCGTGTGATCAATGGCATCTCCATTTTGCTGTTGTGGCCTTCATCCTACCCACTACGGGTCACAGCAAGTGACGACACACATGTTAATATCCTCATGAGTGTATGACAAATTGCAAGGCAATTCAGTGAAAAGGAAAAAGCTTAGCTAAAATCACTAAAATAAAAGCAATATTTTTTTTTTTTTTTTAATTTGTTCTGAAGAAACTGATACTAATAATTCTAAAGGTAGAGGGAACATCCAAAGAAAAATGGATGGATGAGACATCTCAGTGAGCAGCTCCCCTCAGCCTCACAAGAAACTTCACCGCTGTCTTATTGTTGTTGATGTGGTGATGCACAGAAATGCTGTCTGCGCTCTCTGGAAATGTGTGCGGTTTTGTCACGGAAAGTTTCACCTTTTGGAATGTCATCTACTATCTCTTCCCATATCGGAGACCTTATTGCATCAGCTATGTCACCATGTTTCTTCCAGCTCCGGAGCAGAGCTCCCGAGATCAAAATATTTCCAAATGCTTCGAGTCTCTAGTTGACTGCACCCGAGCCATAAAATCGGCTTCGCTCAAAATCTCAGGTTCACCCAAGGCCTATCTCTACATGCCTCTGTAATTTCTGTCTACGAAATATACGGGGACACGCTCCCTCCGTGGTGAAATTCTAGCTCCCTGAATGTAAAGATTGGATGGATGGAGAGCAAAAGTCAGGAGACACAGCACGCCCCAAGGAGAGCTCAAAGTCAAACCGTGTGCAGCACTAAATTGACAACGACCTGTTCCATACTTTCGAGTTTTTCCCAGTAGGACTGAAATACAAAACCGGTGTCCATGGCAACGCCATATTTATCTTAAATTGGAATATTTCCATTGGCATAGTTGACTGGTTGATTCTCCCCGAGCACTAAAGTGTGTACCTTATATTGATAAAGTTCAAATTCTGTAGTGTTCAGTGATTTGCCACTAAGAACTAAGGTTAGTGAGTGATGACAACAAAACGCATTTCTCATCACTGCGCTTTACCTTCAGAGGCGGAAAATTTTGCCAAGGCCACTTTTTTTTTTTCATGACCTCAGCTTGAAACGCGTAACTTCTAAATCAATTATCAGACACACAAAGCCGATCTGTCGGAAGATGAAAACCATCTATCCTCCCGTATGACACCGGAACAGCCAGTTGAAAGTTTTGAGAACGTTCTCGTAATAAAGCTGCGGAAAAAGGGCAAATTTCCATTTTCCGCAAACTTTTTCACCCCATTAAGGAGTGATCTTGATTAGCCGCATCCTTCAGAGCATGGCTTCATTTTGCCTTGTTGATCTTCCGTGCCGGTTCCAGACGCCATATAAATATTAACGCACTTAGCGCAAAATGAATAAAGATTGTTTTTATTACGAAGCCTTCAGAACAAGCCGTGACAATTTGGACTCGAGATCACACTGGCTGGTGAGCGAGCGCTCGGAGGAGATTGAGCTGGTTATGCATCATTTGCGCAGATGTGCTGGTAGCTCCGTTGGTCTCTGTGCAGAAAATCAGTGTCGTTTCCTGCTGAGAGAACATTGTCTTGGTACTTTAGAAGGAATCACGGCCGACTGGAACCCGCTGGGGCTCTGCCTGGCCCGGCTAAAAACAACAACGGCAACAGAAGCCCCGCTACCCGTCTTTTCATCGTTCGGGTGCTTCGTGGGATCAGGGCTGGAAATAGCAACCGAGCCTGGGAATACCACGCTGACCGCAGTTTTTCGGCTCATCGAAACGAGGCATACGTTGTTCAGAACACTGGCGTTAACTGTCTGTTTGCCGCCTGTTAAATAAAAATACTGATCCCTGTTCATGAGTACAATAAAAGTCTCCCTTGAGTGATCGGAAACTCGGCCCCACCTGTTCCCACAAAGAAACTAAAAGTAGGACTCCCTCTTTAGATATTTGCGTTCACTTTCATTCATTTTGCAGCTGCTTTTCTCCAAAGCGACTTAACTGTAAGTAGCTTAACAGTTTATCTACCCATTTATACAGCTGGGCAATTTTAATGGAGCAATTTAGGGCAAGTACCTTGTTCATGGCTACTGCAACTGGAAATCCAACAAGTGAATTGGTCTTTAAAATAGTCATTCCCTCTTTAGTCAGCTACATTGATTCATTTTAGCCAAAGTTTTTATATTTACATACTTAGCAGGCACTTTTCTCCAAAGCGACTTCCAATGGACTCTATGTAGTGTTATCAGCCCACACACCTCATTTACCAAGGTGACTTACACTGCTAGATACACTACTTACACTGGGTCACTCATCCATACATCAGTGGAACACACACACACTCTCTCTGTCACTCACACACTATGGGTAAACCTCAACAGCATGTCTTGGGAGTGTGGGAGGAAACCAGAGCACCTAGTGGAAACCCACGTAGACTTGGGGAGAACATGCAAACTCCACACAGACTGAGCAGGGATCAAACTCACATCCTCTTACACTACCCAGGTGTTGTGAGACAGCAGTGCTACTCACTGCACCACTGTGCCACCCTTTTCTCCAAAGGTACAACTCCAAGTAAGCTTTAGATTCATAGCCACAACGACAAATGAAATAAGATGATCCTAACAGTGAAGTGACGCGATACAAATTTCTTTGTTGAACATCAGGAGAGACATGGCCCAAAAAGAGACGCGTTTAGAAAACGTTCTTGAATTCGGGAAGGGATCGAGCAGTTCTGAGGGACTGGGGAACCTCCTCTGAGATTGAGAATTTCTTAATTTAAAATGGATAGATACTGCAGCGAGGAACTCTTCCAACGGGTGGCCCAATCTGATATGGAGCAACACATCTCATTGCGATATGACGCAGCGAGCAGAGCGCTATGCCAGCGCGTCCCCCCCCCAATGGGCTTCGGAGGGGTCAGGGAGGACCCGCCACTCGCCGACCGACGCGAGGTGTGATCAATCCGAAAGGACAGATGCGCCCCAGGCCGCATTAATGCGGGAGCAAAAGCAGTCTGCGTGAGGGGCTTTTGATGGGATCGCGGCAGGCGTTCTGCATATAAATGACACTGGGGAGGTGCTGTGGGGAGCGGGGGGTGTTGGGAAGAGCTGGAAATACCATTCTTGATTGGTTTTCACAGTTAATGAAAAGGCATATTAGGGAAAGAACGAGAACCTGGAACTAATTGAGTTTTTATTGAAATGAGTGAGACAACGGGCTAAATAAAGACAGACATCTGGAATCATTTAATACAAATTCAAATGTAATTTATTTGCTCAAAACACACTCACAAAAAAATAAATAAATAAAATTTAAAAAAAAAAAAAGCTGAAGCAGAAGAGAGGAGCGGAACACATGCAATCTGATCCAGTCTGATGAGTTGGACATAAAAAAGGAGGTGATTTGACATAAACCCTCTCCTGTAAGGTCAGGGTTCAATGAGCTGCTATCGCTCACTTCTATTCATTATCATCTGCTTCAGAAATAAATCACATTAATTATTTTCCGTCGCATTGTTTCCTTCCTTCTTTCAGTATTGCGAGCAGACCTTCACAGCGTGACTTTCCTTTAGAGCAGGGCTGCGGTGAGGAGCACCTGAATGCTGCGGGATGCAAAAGCACAGTTTGTGCAACTGTATGTTAAGATTCAAAGGTTGCAGGTTCGGGTCCCAAGAGGGGGGCCCCTGCTGTTTGACCTCTCTGAATAAACTGTGCGAATTCACGGATTAAACTGGGACATCCACTAAGTAACAGAACAATATTAATAACAATGACAGGAAAGGGCCACCTTACCGACGGAAGTCCCAGTTTGTTTCCCTCAAGAGCAGGTCCAATAGGAGACGCGGTCTCTGCTCCGTGCTGAGCGGAGCACCGGGCGTATGCGAGAGGAGGGGGCTGGGGCTGTGTCTGGGCCTCTGATCGCTCTCAGAGGAGCGTGTAGAGAAAGAGCAGAGAGACCGGCCGCCCCGCCGACTACGCCAGAAAATTTAATCACGCTGAATTAAACTGATTAAGATGTGCAGAGGAACAGCAGCTCGGGCCGCCTGGCCCGCTCTCTCCAGCGCTCCGCCATTCAGACGAACTCGTGTATAATTCTAATCAACCCATATGTACCCTTTTTTATGAATTTGCTCGATTCGCGCAGAATAGCGGGACGTAATTGCTGTGTAATTACTCTGTGATATAATTAGACTGTGATTAGTGGGACCTTCTGAGTTTTAATGAATTTTTTCCCTCATTTTTTTCCTTCAAGCCAACATATTCATCTTGTGCTATAGGAGAAGAAGCTGAGTGATAAGGTGCGGATGGCAAGGTGTATCCTGATTGCCACAATGACTTTTATAACACGATGCAGCTGTTTTTAATGTTACTGCTCGGTGTGATATTTTCTATCATGCTAAAACGTGCTAACACTTTAAAGCGCAGCTGTCTCACAACACCTGGGTGGTGCGAAAGGACGTGGGTTTTATCCCCACTCAGTCTGTGTGGAGTTTGCATGTTCTCCCTGTGTCTGCATGGGTTTCCTCTGGGTGCTCTGGTTTCCTCCCACACTCCCAAGACATGCTGCTGAGGTTTACCCATAGTGTGTGAGTGACAGAGAGAGTGTGTGTGTGTTCCACTGATGTATGGATGAGTGACCCGGTGTAAGTAGTGGATCTAGCAGTGTAAATCACCGCAGTGAATAAGGTGTGTGGGCTGATAACATTATATAGAGTTCATTGGAAGTTGCTTTGGAGAAAAGTGTCTGCTAAACAAATGTGTGTAAAATAAATGTAAGGGATCCAAAGGTCACAGGTGTGATCCCCACCTCCTGCTGTAGTACCCTTGTGCAAAATGTTTGCTCTGAATTGCTCCAGTAAAATTACCCAGCTGTATAAATAATTGTTACCTTAACATTGTAAGGCGCTTTGGAGAAAACACATCCAAACCCCTTGTCTCATATGGGGTCACGGGGAGCTGGAGCCTAACCCAGCAACGCAGGGCGTAAGGCCGGAGAGGGAGGGGACACACCCAGGACAGGACGCCAATCCATCGGAAAGCACCCCAAGCGGTACTTGAACCCTAGACCCGCCGTGGAGCAAAACCTGGTCCAACCCACTCCACCACCGCACTACCACACCCCCTGCTGTGGAGAAAAGCACCAACCAAATGAATAAATGCAAATTTTCAGAAATTATCAAATGTGAATAAATAGTGACAGGATAAGACACTGGGGAAAAAAAAAAACTGACACACTATCTCAGGAAATGGAAAAACTAAACTACCAGCTATAGCTTGGGCACCACTCATGTCACGTCTTCGCGTCGGTCCGACAACATCCCGGCCGCCTCTCATTAAAACCCGGTTCAGCGATACGAAAGAAACGGCCCAAAAGGAAGATACAGCAGGACCACCCGATATGACCTCCGACCCCGTTCCCGCCCATAAATACACCCTCCCTCGTCAAACGCGCCATTTCACATTTAACCTCCACAAGATGTGGTCACACCCTGACGATGCTTCCAGCAAGAGAAGCGAAACGTCGGCACCGATGTCCCATACGCGGTGCAATCCAGAAGAACAAAACCTCCAGTCAATAACCAGCTATAGCTTGGAAATTATAAATGAGTCAAACTATTACCTTGATATAAAAGTCAAACTATTGCCTGTCATCGCCAGAACCAAACAGAACTATTAGACTTGATTGGTGATGTGCAAAGCTTCATATACTGTCTAATTCATTAAATGACAGTGCAGGCGATTAGCATGCCATTCAATTTTACTGTCAATTTATCTTAATCTGAAATATTGTGAAAGGACAGAAAAAGCTTTTCATGAAATAAATTTAAATATCCATTTGACGGCTCGTGGAAGTTACAATTCAAGACAATTAAAAACATTTTAAAATATCTGTTTTACTCTCCGGAGGGGTGAAATTGCAGAGTTGTCATCCACCTAAAGTAAATTAATTCAGTTATTTATGCACTGAAGCACATCTGTTTTTTTCCTTTTGTTTAATTAGACTAAGCAGAGCATTTTGAAATGTAAAAGGAAGCCTGAAAAACACAATCGCAGCATCTGTGGGGAGTCAGTATGCAGTAAAAATGGGTCTTGACACAAGTCAAATAGGAGCCAGGTGTGGTGCATTATGGGCAGCGAGGGAATGAATGCAGTAAGTCCTCCTTTGCAGATTCCCTGTTGAGTCGTCTGAACCGCTGCGATGCCCACCTCGGTCTGTTCTATTTGTATTTTATCTGCTAAACGGCATTTTTTCCTGACGAAATCATTTGTCCACTTGTTGCACAAAACACCTCAAACAAGCTTGCTTAAATAAAATACCGTTTTGCCAAAACTGGGACCATTTTCATATTCACCTAAAACATTTCACGAGCAAAAGCAACACTCAAAGTCCTTTAAGTGCCATTAAGAACTTTTCGTAATTTTAAAATCTAACATATTAAATATTAATGATATCTTCCTTGCAAATAATTGCAATTTACAGTGATTGCTTTTTTACCAATAATTACCGCACATTACTGATAATTGCTTTCGCGACGTGAAAATGCAGTAAAAGTTAACTGTCATTCCAAAAGAGCATAAAAAGACTATGAGAACACATAAATTGTAATAGTATATAATAAATACCGTAGCATATAATGAGCATTTTATATGCATGATTCATAATTCTCCCCTTGCGCCACTGTGACTGTCAGCCCTTGCGGAGCGCTTTTTACGAGGGGCCCGGCGCACGGAGGTCATTGTTTGTGTCCGGGTCCAGCAAAGACAGTCTTTCCCGCTGAGCGCGGCTCATACAGGACACAATCCAAGCGCCCCCCCCCACCCCACCCTCGGCATCGGAGCCCCGCTCGTCTGCCCTCCCGCATCATTGCCGCCGACCCCCCCTTCCTTGGGTGAGCATCGACCAGATTTTTCATGTCAGCTGGTGTGCCCTTGCCACTCAGAAGTGTGTGTTTGACTTTCCCAAGTCTCTCACCCACCGAACCGATCCGCCCCCCCTCCCCACCCCCCACCTCCCTGCACGTTCGCGCACTCCGTCCCTGGCAAGGGCACCGTGCCCCCCTGCCCTGCGTTTGCACGCCGGCCGCAGGTTCGTCCCCTTTTTGCATGCAAAGCATCTCTCCTTCGGTGCCCTTCAAGCTCGGCGGAGATTTCCTGCGTCCTGTCACCTGCCTTATTGTCCCAGAGACAAGATTTGTGCGTCGGACAAGACAGGCTTGGCACAGCCATGATCCGTTTAATCTGTTTTTATTCCTCTCCGTGATACCACACATCTCCTCTTGACATCCGGAATGGGTGTAGCGAATGACATAACCGGAATGAATATTGACCATTTGGGCTGAAATACTGAACAGCCGGATTCGCGCGCAGCCAATTTTTCTTTATTAAAATGTCACCGGGGATAAGTATCGATAAAACCGGGGAGCCGCACGGGAGCGAAAAACCACGTTCTCGCTTTTATTGGCCATGTTACACGAGTGTCACCTTTTTCAAAAAAAAAGCTGTGTAATAATGGCGTCAGCTGCTCAAACAATGGCTGCTGCTGAAGCAAATGTAATCTGCAGTGTCTCATGTTTACACTGCAAACCTCCCCATGATTCACTTCCCTCTAAATCCACTGCTACTTTCTGATTAATGATCCCCCCCCACCCCGGTTTATAAACTGTGTTGAAAAGAGAGCGGCTGAAGTGCCAGGTGGCTTTCGTGCACCACGACTCGCGACGGCCGACGGCCTTCAGCATCGGTGAGGTATTTTCCAAGCGGATCTACAAAAGACCTCAAGGGAATAGACACGTGATGAAAGTATTTAACCCAAGTTACCGGCTGACAATCTTAAATCGGAGCTTTCAAACAAGGATGCTCTCGATTTAAAAGAAAAAAAGGCCAATTAAAAGCAGCCTTGTCCCCGTGGACCGGAACATCTCTCTTCTTTTACTTTCAACATGCACCATAGCCGCACTACCAGCTTCTTGGCCCTGACAGCCGGACCATTATATTCCGCCATCCATCACAGTGCAGACCGACTGTAACAGATCCACGCTAAAGTTCATTACTGCTAAGTGTCTCATCCACGGCGATGATGGTTCTCGATTGCGATGGCACTTCTAGCGAACAAAGACGAATCGGCGTTCACCTTGGAAGACGCTGGTGGAGAGTAGGGCGCAGCCTGTCAGAGGGGCTAGGGCTGGAGGCGGTGAGCCCCTTCGTCGGCTCACGCCGGACAAGCGGCAGGTGCGGAACTCGATCCAGCCAGACGAGGCACAGACACGCGAAAGGCCCTTGTGCGTTTTTTTTTATTTGTTCGAGCGCCACTTCCCTACAGATGAATCCGCTTCAAAGTTCCGCATGCCTTTGTGGAGCTCTTGTGGCGGCCCATAAAAGTCCAACGAACAGATTGACATTTTGGCACCGCACGCATTCCTCTTGTTCTCCTGCTTCTTCCCCCCCCCCTCTCTCTCCTCTGGAATTAAATCAAAATTCTGACCCAGTTGCACAAGGATTGAAATATGCCACAAACAAAGATTGGCTTTGTGTTTCTCTTTTGCATCAGAAAAGGCATAAAAGCCCGAAAACAATGAAATGTTTTGAAGTAGCGTCTACAGATGTGCACGCATTTAAGTCCAGCTCTGAAGTGGTGGTAAAATCTGACTTGCCAATCCAACACTTTGGTGACAGACTTATAACATGGATCAGTGTAATGTGTGGGTGTTTGGAATACATCCAGTAATGCAAGGCTGGAAGAGCAGTAACTGCCAGGGATGTGTATGGGGGGGGGGGGGGGGGGAATCATTATGACAATTTGCATTTAAGAAGTGCTGTTTGTAGAAAAAAAAAGTCAAATTCTTTCATATTGAGATTTTAAAGTGCCGTAGCGGGAAATGTCTGGCTTGTGCCCAAGGCCCTTGGATATTCTAAGGCCCCTGCCCTTCTCTACCAGGTGCTCTTGCGCACCTGTAACCCTTGGATCGATCCCGAGCTGACAAAGAGCTCCTCCGAGCACAGGCACATCCCACATATTGGTCCACAAACAGAGAAAAACCTTCACGAGCATTTTCATTTCCTGTATGTGCCATTCGCAGGGTAAATTTGAGGTTTTCAGTGTCGCACAGCTTTTCTCCTCTACCTCCCACCTTACCACACAATAGTGCAATCTGCACTCTCAAACAGCCTGAAAACGAGCTGTAAAAAGTATGAAAAAGAATTCCAAAACGCAACTTAAGGCTTAAAAAAATCCAATAAATTCAGACAACTTTATAGTTGTGGCAAACCCTCAAAGTAAAAGCAGAATTTAATCAAAAGCACTGCTTTAATCTTTAAATTGAAAATGGGAACAAGTATACAGGCAAACCATTTCACAGAAGACAAATGGTTTGGCAAAAAATAATGGCACACTGGAGAAGAGAAAAAAAAAAAAAAAAACTTTCCCAATTATCATAACTTGAAGGGAAAAACTTAAAAACTGAGACAAAAATCAAACAAAAGATTTGTCTTAAGTATTGTGAAACACTGAGGGGAAGAAGGAAATCAATGAAACAAGGGAAAACTTGGACTCATTACTCAATTCGGTATGCAAAATGTTAATATGGCGATGGTCCTCGTCAGAACATTCATTATCAATCATTTGAAAAATTAACATCTATGAAGAGGAAATCTGGGAAAGGGAAAAAAAACAGGATGAATTAGAGGCGCTGGACCTTGGCTTCAAGGTTCGTCTGACATCACTGCTGTCTCAAAGTTCTCCAATGCTTTCCAACATGATGCTCTGCTGGAGGCAGCGACGTCACACGAGCTCCATGTTAGCATCTTCTGGCATGTGTTAGGTGAAAAAGATGTGGGAAACAACCTTCTCCCCTCCCCCGCCCCCCACACGTCCTTAACCCACACCCCCACTCCCCTCCACGACGAGCCTGTGTGTTACGCTCAACCAGTCAAGCTCCCCGTCAACTGCCAGTCACGGCCGTCCCTCTGACAGTAGTGCCGCGGCAAACTTTACGACATAATAAACAAGAACAGTGCAAAGAAATGAATTCAGAGCCGCGCTCCTCACTGACGGGAGTGAGGTGCATCAGCGCCGTTGCCTGTTGATCTTTGACGTGTCTATAAATAATCGCCCCCCCCCCGTTCCCCATATTGGAGCGGTCTACAGCCTGTGATCTCACTCAACATTACAAGGAAACAGAATCCCTGGGTCAACAAAACAACTCAATGTGGGTGTCAACCCACCGATCAGCTGGGCGTGTCGCTGCCGGACACTGGCAGCAATCACAGAAACTGCTCTCTGGGCTCCGCTCCTCTAATTCCTGGTGCTCAGTGCAATATATCCCCTGCTAACAACAAGTAGCCTCAGGATAGCGAGGGCAATAAAGAGGGAAAACAAAGTAAACCACATTAAATGAAACCTGGAATGAACCTAAATAGAATATTGGGAGGCAGGAGCATGGAGGAAGGCACAACACATTTAAACGTTGCTAGCATCTCAGAGGGCGTTTAAGAGAACCTGACCATGGCGAGAAGCGAGGCGCCCACAAGCGGTCCTGGCAAATCGTGGGGCTCGAGTTCAGGCCGCTGTTGGGGACACAACCGTGGCCCACGTTTGTTCTGCAAATCAAGAAAGGGTCAAGCCATGGTCCTTTACCCTATTACATGCCGACAGACCTGCATCATACAGTCAGGGGAGTGAGCAGCTTCCTGTCCACAGTGTTGGGGACACCGGGTGAAAGAAGCTAACGGCTAAGGCTAATTGCATTCGGGTCAGACATTGCACTCTTCTCAACAGCCATTAAACTTCATCTGAACTCTTCTGTTGTATTATCAGAGGTGAACATATTTGACCATTATTAGAATAATTACAATATTCATTTTCTTCTTACCCATTACTCTTATCAAGGCTACTCTGGCTCGCCACAGGTCCACGTGTTCTGGCCCCTCTCCGACCACAGCCTCGTTAGTCACGCCACCTGAACGAGACTCCTGAATGAACACCTGACAAGGTAACTAATGCAGACGGTCCACAGACGCAGGCCCAGATGTGGCGAAGGCAGGGAAAGCGGGGAAACGGCCAGCAGTGCGCATACAAGCTGCGGGATTATTAGCGTGGATTGTTTTGTTTCTATACTCCTCCGTGATCCAGCAGCCGGGCTTCGTGCGGGGACCATTAAAAACTAATAACGACTCCCCCGATGATAACGAAGCCTGACATCACCCGTTCCATTCATCACGGCGGCGCTCTTTACACAGCCGCCGTAATGAGGGAGACAAAGGAATGACCTTTTCAAAGCTAAGGCCGCAAACCAGGTGAACAGCAAGGCAAATCAGTTAAGAGCTGTGATTTGTTTGAAACTCTTCCTTCGTAACAGCTAAAGTTATTTCCTTCTTCTTGATTCCCGTTTTGTTAGAGAAAGAAGCTGCTCTTTGGTTTATCCCCTGGCGTGCGTAATACAGACTGGGGCCAGGATGACAGGAGGTTGTAGGTTCATATTCCTGTTGCTCTGGCAAAATATCCAGTCTGAACAGGTGCAATTGTAAGTCACTTTGGTTAAAAGCACTGGCAAAGAGAGAATAATGATTGGGTTAGTAACATAATTAATATTCACCATATATTGTATTATAATTAATGGTTGCTAATGTAATTAACATTCACCTTCCATTGTATTAAAATTATTCTTCTGCACATTATTCATTACACAGCCGCATGTTAAAGCCATTATGCCCCCCCATCAGTTGACTGTGGACGACGTTTGTGAGTAGCTCCCCATCAGTCACTTTAAGTTGAAATAAAACCCTCGGCCAACATACCCCCTACTGGGCATTCCGCCACATGACCACACACGGAGAAGGCCGACAGGCTGGTTCTGTATTCTCAATATCGGCTTGTCACTTCCTGTAATTTGTAAGCCTCAGAGAGATGAACCCACAGAGCATTGTTTATCCCAAGGCACTTTCATAAAAATAAAATTAGGTGCTAATAATGTCTCTGGGAAAAGGAAGCACTCCTAAATTATTGTTCAGCCAGATACACTGTACCGTACCATCGCTCACTACCATCGCTCACTTCCACAGTTAATTAAAACTGCGGGAACAGCAAACCTGGGACATTGAACAGAATATTTCTCTTTCTTCTCTTTGTCTTCTTCTACCATTGGTTTTCCTGGTTTTTAATAAAGAACAACTGTATTTTGCAAAAAAAAAAGTTTTATAAAATTGCGACGATAAAATAATCAAACTAAATGCTATCTTTGAGGCCACGGTTGTTCCTTTGGTTGCTGTCTTTTGGTTTAATGTGACCCAGACAATACCAATTACTATGCCTCACGAACCAGGTTTTATTTTAAATCTATGACCAGCTAAGGTCTAAAGTCACATTCTGAGCTGGCTAACTTCAACACCATGCAACAGTCACTTGCTCAGAGGTTGGCCGTTTCACTTATTTAATGTGGCATCGGTATTAAGACAGAGACGACACTGGTCTGGGAAACCGTTTACATTAAGATCCCAGGATTTATCCAAATTCCAGATCTTATATGGTCAACAGGTTTAATATTGAGGGCTTGGCAGCCCTGCACTTCCATCAGAGCATTCAGCATGGAGAAAACACACACACACACACACACACACACACACACACACACACACACACTTTCAGAACCGCTTGTCCCTTACGGGGTCACGGGGAACCGGAGCCTACCCGGCAACACAGGGCGTAAGGCCAGAGGGGGAAGGGGACACACCCAGGACGGGACGCCAGTCCACCGCAAGGCACCCCAAGCAGGACTTGAACCCCAGACCCACCAGAGAGCAGGACTGCGGTCCAACCCACTGCGCCACCGCACCCCCTGAGCACATGGAGAACAACTCTCCTGAAATCATATTTTTGTTACACTTCTTTATTATTGGAAAGGGAGGAACAATCTATTCACTGGAACCCGAAGATACTTTCTTGAAACATAAATATGCTGCACACAAAACGTTGGTGCCTCACAGCTTCTGGACTATAGTTTTAGACATGGATCATTAAAAAAACTATCAATATAACATCTTCCCGAGGCAGAAACGGTTCACAAATTTTTAGACAAAATTTACAAAATTCCTGCCTGATCTTTTAAATCTCATTCAAAACAGCTATGGACATCTTTAAATCCAGGCTTAACACTCAAAATTGCTAACACACAGATAATGTATTTCGCACTCCTTCGATTCCCTCTCATCATTATTTACCTTTCTTATTTTGTCTTATCTTGTTGTTCTTAGGCAACAAGGTAGTGCAGCAGATGAACTGAGGATTTGATTCTGGCTCAGTATATTTAGATTCCGTGTCCCCCCCATGCGTTTGTGTGTATTTTCTCCAAGTGCTCTGGGTTCCTCCTGCAGTGCAAACACATGTACTTCAGGTGAACTGATGACTCTAAATGGCCTGTAGTGTGTGATTGCCCGGTGATGGATTGGCATGCCCTCCTGGGAGTACCCTGCCTCACACCCTTTGTTTTCCAGATCCCCATGACTCTCAACAAGATGATGTGGTTAATGAAACTAGATGGATGAATAAATACGCAGCAGAACAACTCAATATACAAATATAATTAAAAATAGCATACGATGAATACACCACCCGAAGAGCATCTCATGTCCAGTCCACATGTGACTGGCCTCTTCTCTGTTATGAACATACCTGATGGTGAGAGCTGCAGTATCGCATTATTGTGCCAAAGTCAATGACTGGAAAGTAAACCTGGTAAATCACACCGGTTTACTGACTGAATCACTGAATTTCATACATGAGCCTGAGAGATCTTTCATGTGCTCCAGTCGCATGCAGAAGCTCTCCCTCCCTCTCTTTAAGCTTGAGGTTCACTTGGTTGTTATTCCCTGGCCTTTAGATCCTCTGTAGCTGTGTGCACATTATTGAAAACACAGGTGGACAAATAATGCATTATTTCCCTTAGATACAGTTTTATTTCTTTCTCTGTGTAACAAAGTCACGTCCAGCACCTAGGAGATTATTGCCCGTGAAACCTAAAAAAAGAACAGCAGGAAGAAATCTGTTTCCATAATTGTGCATGCGTGACTAATGTCAAGTTGAACATGTCAGGACAAGGGCAGAGCATGTCCATAATGGTGCAGTATAAATACTACGGTACTTAGGTGCTTTCTTGTGCGGTCTTTTGCTCCAGTTGTCGGACCCCATTCTGTCAAGAGGTCTGATTGGTTTTTATGGGTGTTGACCTTGAATCTGATTGGCTGGAACACGGTCATCAGCGGGGGGCGAAAACGCCTCGATCTGCAGTAGTTGCTGTGATCCAAGTTTATCGGCAGTCAGCGTGACGCCGGAGCGTTTAGCACCATCCCCTGTGGATACAAGGCCCTTTTGTCCACCTGGTATCTTTTTTCATCATTTCCTGGTGTACAGATCCCCTCCTCACCCCCACTTCCCCCCTCCGCACCTGGTGACTCCAAGGGCATCTTTCACCTTGAAATAGCTGATGGTACGATGTAGATCAGCAGTGCAGCTCGAAGATTAGGGCCTTCCAAAGTCCGTGTCTGATCGCCGGGAAGATCGGGTCATAATGAAAATTCTGCGCCGGCGAGAATAGCACTTAAGACTTTCTCCAGAGGGTTAATGGACAGGTTAAATCCACAGGGCACGGAAAGAACTATTTGCGAAACGGTGGCCATGGAAACAGCACACTCCACGTGGCCGAGACGGGATCGGGGAGGGGCGCTCCCCGGACGGGAGCGGGGTCGAACGGAGTAGATTACTGCGGAACCCGAGGAGCGTCTGGTGACTGGCAGCTGTGATTCCTTCTGGGATGTTCTCGGACACTTCAGAAGTGGCTTAACCCCCGATCGGAACCAAATGCCTCCTTGGGAGTGACTCTGTAGTCACTCTGAGCACCTGGCAATACGGCAAACAGCCAGAGCTGCGAAACGGGGAAGGCTTCACCCGTTCTCGAGGTTTTAGCTGGAATATCCTGCTGGATGACTGGATGCAGGAGTGATCGCTGTGTACTGTCCCTCATCCTCTTTTGTACTCCCCCGGGGTGAATGTTATGTATTTACAGCTGAACAGCCACATCACTAAACTAGTTCAAACAAAGGTTCAGAACCCCTTTATTAACTTTGCAGTGGCGCCTGAAGTTTTTTTTTTTGCACATTTTCACACTGAAAGAAAAAAAAATATTGAAAATTCATCGCACTGCTTTCTGTCCAGAGAAAGATCACGTCCATACAGCAGCAGCACTTTTCTCCTATATTTATATTTATATTTATCCATTTGGCGGACTCTTTTCTCCAAAGCGATGTACATCTCACAGAAAAAAAAATTCATTTCATCAACAGACAGAGAGATACAGATGCAGAAGGCACGATTCACAAAGTACAGTGACTTAGTCCAATACCACCCTTTTTGTTGGCACAAATTAAACAAATAGCTGTGTATAGAATTTATAGGAAGTATTTTTTTTTTTTGCTATTTGAACAGATATTGTAGTGAAAGTTTATGGACTAGATAGGAGATCGAGAGAGAAGTGCGTCCGGAAGAGATATGTTTTCAGGCTCTTCTTGAATGTTGAGAGGATTCAGCAGCTCTGAAGGAAAAAGGGAGCTCATACCACCACACTGGAACCAGAACTCAGAACTTTCGGGCTACTAATTCCAGACCTCTTTTGTGTGGTATCATCAGTCAGCCAGAGAAGGAGGAGCATAGCAGTCTGTTAGGGGAGAAGCGAGTCAGCAGGTTGTGCAGGTATCGGAGAGTAGATCCGTCAATGGTCTTGGAGGACATAACCAGAGTTGCATTCACTTGCATGAGTTGCCTCAAACTCGAGGCACGAGGATGACCAGACAGAAACTCAGTTTGCCTCGTTTAGTAGAAGAAGGACGGAAGATCACTATTTTGGTCCCTCTATTTTGGCCCCACCATAATAAAGTTATGCTGCACATGGGAGATTTAAACCAAGGGAGGGACAAAAGGGAACAAACTGCAGAAAAGAACGGAGGTTTAAAACGAGAACGTGCACGTGGCTCAGGTCTGTCTCCGTGAAATGATTCCGTCTGAGTCGGTGAGGTTCTCCCGCCAACCCGCCACGAGGGCTAAAGAGCGGCAACATTTCTGCTTTCCAGTATAAGCCTGTCATGTCACGGTGATAATCAATTCTCTTCATTATGGCCCTTGTTAATTCAGAATGCAAAAACTGCATTTCCAAAATTAGCACTATTCTTTCCTCAAGCCTGAAACATTATTACCAGTGTGCGTGTGCGCGAGAGAGAGAGAGAGAGCAAGAGACTCGCCAAGCATGACAGCCGAATTAGTGGCACCGTTCAGTTTTCTTTAATCAAAATCTGAGCCAATCAGCAGTATTATTAACAAGTTCCACAAGCTCTGGTTGGAATGACAGGCAACTTGTCAGGAGATCAGTCAAATCAGTCAATCATATGTTGGAAATGTGAAACGTTTACAGCAGAGCTGTCAAAGTGTTATTAGGTACAACACATTTAGTATAGTGCACTGCCAAACCTGAAAAAAAAAAAACACATAATTGGAACCATATAACACATATAAACTTAACAAGATGTGCTCCTAAGTATGTATTGAAAAGCGCAATGCTGATTTGATCAATATGTGCTTTGGAGTGGGATACAGGATTTTGCATATCTAAAGATCTGTGCCTACACACAAAAACGCTCCGGCAAAAACAGTGTGCCGAGAGAGATTTAATCTGGTATGTACAGTACGTACATATGCAAGGTAACCGAAGTCTTACAACTACAAAAGTGGTAAAAACCTGTATTCAAGTCACATTGAAGGTAGGCAATGGTTAGACAGAAATTGGAGCATTTCAAAAAGCCAGTGATTGATTTTTTTAAAACCTTTTCTTTCTTAGATCAATGCAATTTTAGAGTGGCAGAAAAAAAAAAAATCAAAAAGCACAAGGGGGGAAGGGGGTGGGGGTAGAAACGCATGTTCTTTTAACAGCAAAGGAAATACAGCCATTCAACGAAAAAAAAAAAAAAAAAATCTGGTTAAAAAGATATTCATGACTTTTGCATCGCCCATACAAACCTACCATCACAGGAACAGGTCATCTTTTTAATACCACCTATAACGAATGACTGCCAGACTTACTGGATAATAGCAACAAAAAATAACCTTCATCAAACTGGAAGTGTGCATTGAATGGACATAAATTGTACTGCGGTGCACAGAGTGGCACAGCCGGGCCATTCATTTCGGAATATGTTACTGATAAAATGTCAGTGCTTTTCATGACCTGTGCCTATAGATTAAACGTCAATATGTTATGGAGGAGTTGCTTTTACAGCGCTTTGCAAATCAATCCCCTGTATAAACCGATCCATTCAGCGGTCATGAAAACCAACCAACAAAACTTTCTGCACTTATCAACAACCGGATATAAACAATGCAGATATGAGAACGATAAATTTATTTCTCGAATTCGGTGCACTCACCGAGGATTTTTTTTTTTTTTCCTTTCGAAAGGTACTAAATACTTTTCATGCTGATATGAAGGCCTGGAATAAGTGCGTTTTGCAGTGTTGTTTCCATACTGCTCCGGTCTCTGTGTGTGTGTGTGTGTGTGTGTGTGTGTGTGTGTGTGTGTGTGTGTGTGTGTGTGTGTGTGTGTGTGTGTGTGTGTGTGTGTGCGTGTGTTTCACCGTGCGCATGATCTGGTACACAAACAGAGAAGATGTGTGTCTGGATGTGAGAAGGGCAGCACGTACGGGGGCATTTTGGATCGCTGTGGAACTCCGCTAATGAGAATTACGGAAAAGGCAACGAAAGGAAAAAAAACAGTTGAATAAGTCAAGTGCTGCTCTGGACAGACCTTTCCTCCCAGAATGATCCCTTTGATTTAAGATGTGAGCAGCAAGTCTCTCTGGGGGGCCATTATTGTGGGCTGCTGCACGCCTCCCCCGCCCTCCGCTCACTTCTATATCTCATACATTAAAAAGAACGTATTTATTTAAATACAGGTATTCCGCATCCTCTCATAATTAGTCTCCAAGCAGCGCATCCTTACAGCACGTCTGAGAGAACGGATTGAGGGAGCGAAGGAGGGATGGAAAAATGGGCAAGGAAGAAGGAAAAACCCGCCCCGGCTTTGTTAAATTTAACGGGAAAGCTGGGGTAGATATACAGTACCTTATTCCCCCAGTCAGTGACATTTGCAGATTGCTTCTGAAGTGCGCTGAGGCACAGCTCCTCGGAAGCGGTTACACGCTATGCTTGAGCTGCCAGCGTTAGAGCTGTAAGTACAGGTTATTGCACCTTACAAGGGGTGATGATTGAGGTCAGGCTTTTCTGAAGCGCCGAGGACAGGGCAGGAAGACTCGGCAGGCGGGCTCCGCATTATGAAGCGCAGAGGACGGATGATGGTTATTGGAACGCCCGGCGGAGTCGGAGCTCGCACCCGGATCCTGGAGAACGACGAGTCAGTCCTTCGCTAAGAAAAGGTCACCCAAAATTGCTCAGTCCAGTTCCCTGCCGCTTTACCGGACTGTGCGATAACTCTGTGCCGATGAGTTCACCGTGATGGGAGGGAGGGGCGCGTGTCGCATTAATTCCACTCATCAGATTTGAGGAGGGCACCGTGACACACTCTATTCACCGCCGACTCGATTATGTACATTTTCACGTCCGAACTTTGTACACGGTGATGGATAGCTTCGCGGCGCAGGCCGTGACCGTGCTCGCCGACCCCGGAGATTGTCTGGCACCGAGGAAAGCTGCTGGGAACGGGCGTCCCTCATGGCACGCAGGGGGTCCGACCGCCCCAGTGTGGCTGCTTCCAGAAAGGCTCGCCTATGCACTTGCACTCCGTGGGTGCGAAGGATGGGGGAGTTTGAAGAGGAGGAAGTCGAGGCCATTGCTGTTGCAGGGGGTGGCGGGGGAAGGGGGGGTGTGGAGGGCTCAGGGAGCGCGAACAGATGGTGGGGCGACTGGTTCGCCTCGGGCGACGGGCGCGTTGATGAGGCTGCGGCTGCAGATGTGGCCGCGCCACCTGTTGAGGGCGCAGCATTATCTCCACCAAGCCTGGCAGTGTTTTTCCCCATCCACTCCAGCCTTTCTTTATTCTTAGCTTCAAAACGCCTTTGTTCAGCTGCATGAACCATGTTAATGTCTGGAGCAAAAGCGTTAAATATTTACAGGCTCTACAGAGCTATAGAGTACTGGAAGACCTTGACAACAAGTTTACTAAGTCGCAGAATGAACCAGGCGCCTAAAGCCTTGGCAGTTAGGGTTAGCGATAGAGTTAGGGTGAGAGTAAAGGTTAGGGTTATGGGTAGGGGTAGGGTTAGGGTTAGGGATAGGGATAGGGATAGGGTTAGGGTCAGGGTTAGGGTCAGGGTTAGAGCTAGGGAAAGGGATAAGGATAAAGTTAGAGTTAGGGTTAGGGTTAGGGATGTGATTAGAGATAGGGTTAAGACATTGGGTTAGGGTAAGAAGATTCCCAGGGGTTTACAGATGTTGAAAAGCAGAAGGAACAACCAATCAGGCGTCTGCTTCTTTCGCCTCATCTCCACCCGTCAAAATGGTCATTATCAGCAGGCGAAGTAGTGGTCCGAGGGTTTGCCTTGCAATCAAAAGATCTGGGTTTGAACCACACTCCTGCTGTAGCACCCTTGGTCAAAGCACCCATTGCCCAAGTAAACATTTTGCTGCTGAAAAAAAAGGTAAATCATTGTAATAACCTCAATACCATCCTTACATTGTAAGTTGCCTTGTGTAAAGTTCCAGTTAAATAGCAGTTAATAATGTGCAGCCATCCATACGGAGGTAAAAATAACATTTATATTCGCCGAGCTTTAGCAGTATTTGAAATACCATATGGATGTATGCATTATTCATAAAAAGGGAGAACGCTGACAACTTCCATAACTCAGACAAGTTAAAGAACAAGTTCTTTTAGAAACGGAACACAAACAGGCTACCGTCTACCCAGTGGAGAAGTTTTTAAATACGAAAACCTGGGGATGCATTAGATTATTGTACCGGGCTCTCTTGCATAATGAGCGTAATTCTTTCCTGAAAATTTGTTTGCCGAATTCATGTAAGAAACAACCTCTTACTTACCATCATCAGTAAAAATACGATGTTCCTGAGATGCAAAACGTTCACCCACTTTTTCACCAAACATGTAAAATTCCTGCCTTATCTTTTAAACACAGAGAAAATCTGACAAAGTCCTGGATATCAGAACGATTCTAGACACGTTTAAATCCAGACCTTTATAAAGCACTTTTATTATGGTTGCTATTGTGTTGCACATAATGAAAGATGAATAATTGTGTATTTCGTCATATTATAATGAATAGAGTGGTAAAGAGTACTTGCAAACACCTTGTCTCACATTTCAGGGGCGAGAGCTTAGAACCCCTTTCTGCTGAACTATTTGTGCAGTATGATTTATAAGAAAGAATATTAAATCGAATCATACAAAGTCGTTTGTAATGATGTTCCCTTACAAGAGAATTCTGTAAGGGAACATCATTACAAATAACTGTGTATGACTTTGTAACTTTGTCAGGTTTTAAACTGATAGGCAAGGCTTTTCTTAGAATTTTTGCCTTTCAGGGTTTTTAATACATACAGTAATACCTCGCCGTACATCGCTAATTGGTTCCAAAGGGTGCGACTTAAGTCGAGAAATGACGGAAAATGAAATAACACCTAAAAAACCGATTTAGACCCCCTATAAACCTCTAATAAGCATTCCCCTTAAGTGTACACACTTAAATGAATGCTAGTAAAGAAATACAAATAACGCAACAGAACTCGACGTTATCGGCATCGAACGGCAGGTAAATAAGACAATTTTTTTATTTTTAAGCTTTTAATTGATTTTATAGATTACAATATATTATTTTATATGTTTTAACGTTTATTTTTATTTGATTTTACACTTTTTCAGTTGTTTTTAAGTGATTTTTAAGTTTTTAACAACTTTTAATATTTTCGGCTCACTGACGTAAAGTCGTGTCAGCCGACTGAAGACGAATTGTATTTTTTCCATCTATATTTAACAAAAACCGACATAAAGTCGAAATCGACGCAACGCGAAATGACACAGGGTGAGATATTACTGTACTTTGCAACTTTTTTGCTTTATTGCTCATAATTTTGATAGATGACGGTTTAACACTATGGTAAAAAGTCACAAGATTTCAAAGAGATGTTTGCAAGCGGCCGTGCGGCTAAACATAACTGAGATTTGCAGGAGAGAGCTCTTGTAATACGGGAGTTTGTTACGTGAGAGAAGATTATTGGATTATTTCTACTACGGACTGATATCTGAATGTAATATAAAGTACCGGTCTACACACACCACCTCTAAGAAAGCCCCCCCAGTATTTATGCGTCACTCCGTTAAGTATCATTGCTAATATTTGTTGGTCTCCCCCAACATTTCACAAGATTTTACACAACCGTATGTGTCATGAATACTCAAGACCGGACTGATCAGGGAGAAAATAAAGCCGGTGGACCGTGATTAAATTCATCCCTTACTGCCGGTCAAGTAAGTGTGAAGAGGCCGAGAAAAACGCTGATGACCGAGACCACCGGAATCACTGCACTTTAGCGCCACTCTCTCTGCACCGCACCACTGGTAAAATGAACCACCACCGAGTAACTTGCATTATGTTTTCAAAATACGCACTGCGAATAAATCGCATTTCATTTCATTGTGAGAGCAAAGGGGGAATCTCTATTAAGGGCACTAATGAATCTTAACTGCAGGCTCTGTCCTATTCAGTTCATTTTTTCCCCCCCATCAGGCACCAGTACTGTCAGCAACAGTTTGGCCAAATGTTTTGGATTTTTAAGAGCAGCGTACGACTGATTCCCATACCTCACAGGCATCCGCAT
This sequence comes from Scleropages formosus, assembly GCF_900964775.1. Classification (NCBI taxonomy): domain Eukaryota; kingdom Metazoa; phylum Chordata; class Actinopteri; order Osteoglossiformes; family Osteoglossidae; genus Scleropages; species Scleropages formosus. Next base: position 23,417,754 of record NC_041818.1, read on the forward strand.
GGTAATTTTATCCCCTTTACATTCGGATTCCATATACTTTATTCATTCTCCAGTGGTGAATTACCCTAATCTTACCAAGTACTCCTTGAATGTAATATACACTCTCACAGTAATTAAATTTTCCTTTCTGGTAAACGCAGCCCTTATCCGGGAGTTATAATTAGCATTTTATTAATGTCCTTATTGGTTTTAGTCGGTTATTATCCATTTTCAACACATTTTTCACACTACAGCTATAGCGTATCTCTATAGGCACCGTCTCGTAATTAGAGCAGGATAAAGAAAGACATCGATAACACCTATTTCCGTAGGTCCTTTTGTTTCCTGGCTACTTTCTCCACATTTGCTTGCGATTCCCTCCTTCCCTGTGAATTATCTGCCATGGCCAGGTGATGGCAATGCTCTGATAGCCTGCGCGACCAACATCTGCAATTGAGCCGCTTAGGGACCGCAAATACGCGGCCCGTTCCAAAAGCGATAAATCCTGTCCAGTGCTGGTGTTTACAACGGGCTTAAGCTCCGACATATGTTTCCGGAATGAGCGACCGCCAGGGCGAGCTTATAATCCTATAGGCAAACCAGCTCCTCGGATGTGGCGTGTGTAATTTTTCCCCCACCTTCGAACTGTGATCTTGCTAACTGGTTTCCAGTAATATGCCCGATCCGTGCAGGACCTCTGAGCTCAGATGCACTAATGCTCTTTGCGTAAACCGGAATGTTAAGCAAGGACTTTTTTTGACCGAGAGTTCCCCACTTTGCCTCCGTCAGCTGTTGCTCATACATGATTGGTAAACCTTGAAGATTTGGGGCCTAGCTGCAGATCTCCACGAACAACCTTCCCCCCACACACACACACAGACACTCCGTGACAGAAATTTCTGGTTTAAAGACTTAATAGGGAGACATTCACATCAGTTGGTTGCAATCCTTTTAGCCCAGGACCACACAGCCAAACTGTTCTGCTGGGAGGTAATCTGACTCCGTTCCTCTAGCTTAACTGGGTCCAAATGAGCTTAAAGGGGTGCTGCTTGGGGAGCTCACGCTCAGAGGCCAACGTAAATAAGGAAACACAGAAAAGCTCAGAAGACCGAGTGACCCAGCTGTCCTGGAGCTCGAAATAATCAGGACATAGAACCTGGTCTGGTGGTCCAGTGGTCCAGCTTTGAAGATGGAGGGTGTCTGCCTTGAAATAATCGCCCTTGACGTCTCGTCATGTTACGAGACAATTTTTTGACAGCCCTGACGCTGAGCAAAATGGATAAAAAACATTTTCGGTCAATGACTCGGGACCAAATTGATGGTGGCAGGACGGTGACCCCGGTTTGAAGAACGAGGTCATCCCAACGGAGTCCGTTTGTGTCAAGTTGCCGCAAAGGCGCCGCTTCCGTTCTGAAACCCTGGGCCATCACCTGAGCGACCATGAACCCCACTGCTCTCCCATTCCCGGACAGGGGCTGTCAACGATGCCCACCTGGTTGATCGCTACGCAAGAAGAGCAAGCAGGGTTTCAAGACGCCCTCCTATTCAAACAGTCACGGTAGCTTCGGGTTTTCCACATGAGAACAGAAGAGAAGGGCGCAGGCCAAGAAAAACTGAGCTCCACGAGGTGCACCTCACTGCGGAGGTAACAAGGTGATTTCGGAGAAATAAGCACAATAAAAAAGCCAAATGACCCCTCTCGGCACCACAGCAGATATTGCAAGACGTCAAAAGTACAACTTTGTTTCAGCGCTTACCGTCCTTAATGGGTGAAAGCGAGCAATGTGTTCTTGTTTGTCTGATGGAAATCTAATGCGAGACAGTAGGCACTTTGGAGCGAGAGAGAGACAGAAGTCAAACAATTAAAGAAAGTTGATGGAAAAAACTAAACTTGTAACAAACGCAATAACCTCCTCCGGGTTTAAGTGGGCCAAGCAGGGGACCGCTGGGGTTTCAGTGCTACTCCTCTAAAAGGCACAGGACGAGGAAGAGGGAACAAAAAGACACCTCTCTACCGCTGCACACCTGGGCCAGCGGCTCAGCCACAATTTCTCACGACTTCCCATGTCTGTTTCGCCCTTCGAAAGGCACCCCAACCTCCCCCCGCCACATCATAGCGGCACAGTGCAGGCAGGAGAGCGATGCTTTATTATCAATTATGACATTTGAGCAATTACAAGCGAATCACGACATTAGCAAATTAATTGTCTCGGAAAAGATGGGTTTATTCGCAGCCTCTTTTTAGAGAAGTTGTGAGGTTATTTCAGAGGTTATTTAAATCTATTATTTTGGTTATTTTGGTTTCTACCAGAGGCTTAATTAACACTCAATTAAGAATTTGAGGGATGTTTCGGTCGATAAAGACGTCATAACGAACCGATTGGCAAAAAGTTGTTTTGCTAGTTCGGTTTTTTGCGGGTCTAATTACGGGGCTCCCTTTATTGGAGACCATGAAAACTTTAGAGCGCACAGCGAGTTGCGTACAGTCACGTTAGCGTTGAGAAATGAACTGTCATGGTCACGGAGGCAAATAAATAAAATAAGGACTGAGTTGCGTCTCATTGGGATTTTGTGGAATGGAGCTTTAGTACAGAGGGAAAAAATTCCTTTCATTTAAAAGGAAAAAAAAGATTTGAGAAGTTATTTATAATAATTATTCATGAGATGCTTTTCTCCAAGGAGACTTAAACGTTTTTTAGGTTTGTACTCTAAGCGTCTTATAGTTATTTTACAAATGTATACAGCTGGATAATTTTTACTGCGTCATTTCAGGGTGAGTATTAGAGCAGGAGCAGGGATTCAAACCCAGGTCCTACCGACTATAAGACCACATCTCTGACCACTACGCCACCTGCTGGAAGCTGGTAAATGTTACACAGTCAGTATTCTTTCCCCTCCTGAATGTGTCTGTGGCTTTAAGAGTTTTGTTTGACAGCCCTGGTTGTAGCAGCCTTTCCGAACCTTTTTGTAAGCTTTCTTTTTCACCCATGAGCACCTGCATTATTCCTAGCTGTCATTACAAATATGAGTAATATGATCAAATAGCTCGGCGCATCCAGACTGAAATTCCAAGGGTCTCTTTGTGTGTCCGGAAAGCACTGTGGCGTTCAGTCTAACAAAACGCCGGATTTCAGTCCAACAGAACCAGGAGCAGAGAACCGGTGAGTGAAACTGAAGAGATTGATCCGATAAGCTCGGGGTCTGGAGCAGAACAAGTGCATTTTCACAGCTAATTGGACCTCTTTCCATGTCTGGAAGCAACGACACAGTTAAAGCACAGGGGAAACGTTTTCATTTCATTTCCATTCATTGCACCCCACCCTGGATCCCTTGGCAAAATAATATTTTCTTTTCAAAAGCAACTAAATGCAAAGGAAAAGAAATTCTCCTTAAGGACAACAAAGGCTACACATGTACTTTGAAATGGAAAACAGAAAGTGCCAGTTGAAAAACAAGACCGCGTAGCGCAGCATTACCACCAAAGTAGTTTGCATCCGTTTGGCTCGCCATTCCAAATAGCCAAAGCGACGCTCGGGGATCAGAATGGATGCTCTTCCTCATCCAACTTTGGCTAATTAAACAGAACTGTGAAAAAAATGATTTGTTGCAGCTCCCAGGAAATAGATGGATAAATTTAAAATAAACAAATAAATAAATAAATAAATAAGAAAAAGAAACAACCATGAGCTTGGGGAGTGCGACAATGAACACCAATTTACCGCGCTGCCTCGAAAAAAAAGGCTCCTGATGTGACTGGCAGCATCATTTTGCAGGATTTTAACAGATTTATTATTCACGGAAAATAAAGACGGCAAGTCTGGTGCAGATTTACTGCTTGAAATTTAATACACACTGGCTCATCATAAATATATTGATACATACAAGCATGAAATCAGATTCCTTTTTTAAGGTCTAAATTATTATTTTGGTTCCTCGGAGCAAATCAGAACAGATTCTTGTGTTTTTTTTCTTTTTTTTTAATAAAGCCTACAAGTCAAGCAAGGCAGGGGAAAGATAATGTTATTAATCACAGCAGGCAGGCAGCTCAGCTGTTTCAGTCAGACTTCGGTGAACTTCCGTGAGAGTTGTAATTTACTTGTTTACACAAATGTATGAGAGCATGAGAGAGCACATTACATTTGGATGAATCAACCGTTATAATTAGTTTTCTTTTCAAAACCTACACCAGTGGGCTTGGAGACCTCCTCCATAAACACTGTTTATGAATTCCGCTATTAGGCCACTTATTTTTCTGGCAAGTCGACTCTGGCGCTGGATTGACGAGCCACCCGGGGGTGGGCTTCGGGGGTGTTTCGAGCAGATACGTCGGGCACGCGGCAGCCCACTGCGACGGAGAGCCTCCACAAAGGGAGATGGCTGCTGTGAGGAGCGCCGCTGAAAAGAGCGAGGAAGAGACGCACAGACGCATCACGGCTCCGTCGCCGAACGGCTCGGCGGCCCCGGCAAAACTTCCACCTCCGGGACGAGAAGCGACTAAAAATACCTGCTCCTCCAGGCCCTCCTCCAGTAAATATTAAAATAAACATCTGCAATCACTGCCTGGCTCACGTTTGACAAGAACCGTTTCTGAAAATAATATAAAACCAAAGAGCATGTGCTCTCACGATGGCTAATTAATGGCGGATTAATTAAACGTCCGTTATTCCTGGAACCCGCAAAGCACGCGTCCCGGGGAGGCCCTTACACCGGGCGGGGACAGTCTGGATTATGACGTCTTCCTTCCATCTTTAACCTCCGCTGTGCCCCGCTTGGTAGACATCATTGAAATAATCATGACGAAACCTAGAGATAAAACCCAGTGCAGCATCCTACAAAATATCCACATGATTCTATTGATTTTTAGTCTCTCTAGGCTGCAGGAGCTTGTAATAAGACAGGAAGAGATGAGAACATTTCACAATAAATTCTATCCTTGGGAAATACAAAAGACAAATGGAAATTGCTTAGGAGAATATCTCTACACTGGCTCACTTATTGCCATCCTGTATAATTCATTCAACAGGATTAGGGTGACTTCATTCATTTTCAAGACTTTTTTTTTTTTTTTTAACCAGACCAGAGACACAAGAATTTGCTGTAAGCTATCTTTTTTGATTTATTTCTAATAGATTTTTTTTTTTTTTTTTTAATTCCTTTTGGTTTTGGCTTCTTTGGCATAAAAAATAATTGTAATTATAAATTGGCCGCTGACGAAATATTGCAACGTAAAGCTGCGTCTCATGGCATTTTAAAGCCTCTTCAATGACAGCTTCTGGTCTGAAGCGAGTAGTTTGGGAAATGTGGCCGAGGGGGGGAACTGGGGTGGTTTGGTGGGTTTGATGGTTAATTTCTCAAGCAGAGCCGGGAAACATTTTTGAGAAATAGGATTCAGAAGAGAACGTGTTTTTCATGCCTCCTGACTGTCAATGTTCTCCCCACGGGGACCTTGAGACGGAACTGCAGTTACACCTGTAGTTTTGATATCTTTGCAGAGATGGAAATTCTTCTCAAGGAGCCTTCAATTAAAATCCAATGGCTCTCTATTTCAACTACAGGAACTATGTTAAAATAACTTGCGCTAGCATCATTCTGACAGCACATACAGTATATCCATATCTATCTACCCATGTGTCTGTATATTAAAATTGATGTGTAGGTGTGCAGCGCAAAATACAAGGGTTCTGCAGGATATGGTATATAACATGACTGAACCGCGTACATGGACATGTAGAGATACAAACCTATTTTTATGTGTCTACATATTTATTTGTGTGTGTGTGTGTGTGTGTGTGTGTGTATATACACACACACACACACACACACACACACACACACACACACACACACACACGGGGACATGGTGTCGTAGCAGGTTTGGCCGGTGCCTGCTGTGTGGTGGGTCTTGGGTTTGAGTCCTGCTTAGGGTGCCTTGCAATGGACTGGCGTCCCATCGTAAGTGTGTCTCCTCCCTCTTCGGCCTTGCGCCCTGTGTTGCCGGGTAGGCTGCGGTTCGTCACGACCCCACTTGGGACAAGGGGTTCTTGACGATGTATAGATATATACGCATCTTATATATAAGATGGAGAAGTACCAAGGGCTGAAGGAAGAATTGGAACTGATGAGGAAGCTGAAGTCCAGAGTGGTCCCAGTGGTAATAGGAACACTTGGGGTTGTGGCTCCAGCAGATTCTGGGATCAACATCTGAAGTCTCTGTCCAGAAGAGTGCAGTCCTCGGAACAGCTAAGATACTGCGCAGAACCCTCAAACTCCAAGGCCTGTGGTAGAGGACCCGAGCATGTGGAAGAGACACAAACAACCCCATGTGGGGGTGAGAGGGAGATTTTATATGCATATATGCATGTGTGCATGCATGCATAAATAAATAATTAAATAAATAAATAAATGCACACATATAAGCAATCTAAAATGGACAAATATACGAGTATCAGACAGTACGTGCAATAAACCTACACACACACACACACACACACACACACACACACACACACACACACACACACACACTGTCTGAACCGCTTGTCCCATACAAGGTCGTGGGGAGCCGGAGCCCAACCCAGCAACTCAGGGTGGAAGGCTGGAGGGGGAGGGGACACACCCAGGACGGGACGCCAGTCCATCGCAAGGTACCCCAAGCGAGACTCAAACCCCAGATCCACTAGAGAGCAGGACCCAGTCCAACCCACTGCGCCACCCCACCCCCCCTGCAATAAACCATTTTGATTAAAAAAAAATTCTTGCGGATGCTTTTTGACTATATACAAACACACACACGTATACTGTATATATACACACACACACATATATATCTGTTCCCACCACCTTTCAGTATCCTAAATGTTTCATTGCATTAAGCTCAGAACATAAGGTCCCAAAGCCTTAAGCCTAAGGATCTGTACTTCTTTACAAGTCTGCATCTGACAAAGTAACACACCGACAGGAGCCCACACGGGTACGGTGGCCTTTAGAGGGACAAAACAGCAGAAGTTTTAAAAAAAAAAAAAAAAAAACCCAACAGCACGTCTCCAGCGAGTGGCTCTGTATGAGGCAGCCTGCTGTTGCAACCAATCTAAGGGTGAGATGACTATCGGCGCAGCCACAGAGCTTTCCTCCGCGCCGGAGCTGCTTTGCAGCTATTCAATCACCGCTGTAGCACTCCGTGGCCAATCGGAGCTCGCCGATTGGTCGCCGCTCCTCCGCTGCGGCCATATGGCGGGAAGTGATATACCCACCTATTATCGCTCCCTGAGTGATGTTGCCTCAGGAAATTATTGCCTCATTTATCCGGGTATTATTTTTTAGAGGATGGCTCGGGTGTGGAAAGGTAATGCTTTATCAAACCGCCGTGCGGAGATGGATTGAGCTTCACACTCACCTTCAGAATGCCCAGTGCCCTGACCGGGAACGGATATCCGTAAACAAGTTAACGGCAGCTACGGGAATAGAAAACGCATGTGAGCCGGGCGCCTGGCGTTTGACGTTTGCGTTTGAGAGGCGGGCTTCCAACGCCGGCGGAATGTAAGGGTGAAATTAAATGGAAAATTTGCGTCCCAAAGCTCTTGTTTCCTCCTCCCCGATCACATAGTCTCGAAAACACAGCCGTGTCGGAGGTATGCATGGCCGACGATCGCCAAGGCGTGAATAAGACTCGTATTAGGCGACTGCGAGCCTTTCAAACAGGAAGCCTGCATCTCTCGGATATGGATGTTTCCTGCGTTGTATGTGGGTTTAATCAGCGCTTATTAAGCTGTTTTATTGTCCCCGCAGGCACCATCGTAGCTCGCCATTGTGCCTCTGAGCTCCAAAAACAATCCTGTGGGAATCCTCAGTGCCGCACTAATAAGCTTAATTGATAATTATTAACCAATTACATAATGAAGATGGCCTTGGCAATAATGCACCGTGAGCCTGTTGCTTTCCCTGACAATAAAAATAAGTTGTGTGCCCTCACTGTTTTCCGACTTACTTGACACCTCTTTTCTAATACAATTTATTATTCGTTTCACTGATGCTTCCTCCAAAGTGATTAACAAAGTTTCTCTACTATCCTAACTGGAATATTTTTTTTTTTCCACATGGGTAATTTTTACTGGAATGATTCAGGGAAATTATCTTACCCAGAGGTACTACAGCTGGAAATGGGATTCTCACCAGGTCCCTTGAATGCGGCGTGATGGCTCTAACCAATACTCCGCCTGTTGGCGCCGTAATAATGACTTTTGAAAACTGTCACCGGAAAAGTGACGTCTGCCATCTTTCCAGAGCTCACTGAAATGTCAGAGGAATCTTTTCTGGTGCCTCTTTAGTATGGTGGTATACTGGACACCTGTGGCACTCAGATGTGTTAGTGATACTCTATTATATTTGTTTTATTATATGTGCGTTTTTTCATAATGGCACAAGTAGTCTTTCTACTGAATGTATAATATACCTGGCCAGTGCATTATATCTTTAATCACTGATCATTCATTTATTATCAATGACTGCTTAACCAGTAAAAAAAGGGGGTGCGGTGGCACAGTGGGTTGGACCACAGTCCTGCTCTCCGGTGGGTCTGGGGTTCGAGTCCCGCTTGGGGTGCCTTGCGATGGACTGGCGTCCCGTCCTGGGTGTGTCCCCTCTCCTTCTGGCCCTACACCCTGTGTTACTGGGTAGGCTCCGGTTCCCCATGACCCCGTATGGGACAAGTGGTTCTGAAAATGTGTGTGTGTGTGTACTTAACCAGTCCTATCTTTTAAGCGCAGGGTGTGGAGCAGGGTACACACATACACACAATGCACATATTTACTGAAGCCAATATCTATTCGCCAGAGAAATGATTCCGGATGGTGGGAGGGACCCGAAACACCTGGATGAAGCTTATGTCAACACGTAGAGAACATGCAAACTCAGAGACTCAGCCAGATTCAGATCCACATCCCAGGAGCTGCGAGGCACCAGTTCTACCCACTGTGACGCTGTAATTACTGAATATTCATCCATTGTCAACAACTCCTTATCCCGAGCATGGTCGCGGCGAGTCAGGGCCTCGTGCAGCAATGCAGGGCCGAGGGGGGAGGGGACACACCCAGGACAGGACGCCAGTCCATCGCAAGGCAACCCAAGCAGGGTTCAAACCTCAGACCTGCCACACACTGGGCACCGGTTGAACCCGCCGCGGCACCGCACCACCGCGCCTCCCTCCGTAATTCCTGAATAGTTTGTAGAAAATATTAGTTCACTATTTTGTAACCCTTGGTGGAGATTCCACCTGCTGCCTCTAATTTTTCAAAATAATCCTCTTGAACTAAAAGGTCTCATTAAAAAAATAAATAAAATAAAGTACATAGAAACAAAAAAGTAAGGAAAAACACGCTCATGAAGGAACACTCCTCTGCATTGCTTAATTCTGTAATTACTGCCTAAGTAGTCCTTACACTTGCCCTTGCACAGCCTTGTCAGGGAGAAGCGGCTCTGTGATGATTAGTGGTATTTAAAAGGACATTTTGAATGGAGATGAGTGTGTTGGGTCGGTGCGTGACCAGGGCCGTCCACGTGGTTGGCATTTAGGCGACTGCCACCCAATGGGGAACAAAAAAAAAAACAACCTGCTGAGCCACTTCCCAAGGTCAGCCGTTTTGTTAGCCAACCGCTCGTGGCCTGTGGCAGTGATTAGTTATTGTTACCCAACCACATTACTTTCCGTTGCGTTTAAATGATGCTAATGCAGCCTGGCGCTTTCAAAACAGTTTTACAAATGCTTGTGTCCTGTGACAGTTTGACAGACTTTATCAGCGGCTAATTGGTTTGTCGACAGCGCAAATGCACTCCCGCAGTCGTTAGCCGGGCGCCGGTGGAGAGGGCCGGGTCGGCAGAGCGTTGCCAATGACCCGCCCTGCTGTGCCAGCCAGCGCAGAGCACGTGGCATCTTGAGCAGAGGACAGCGCGCCCATTATGGAGAGGAAGGTCACGGTTGGCACCCTGTCGGCGGACTTGTCTCCATGTGGCCTGATGAATCGCAAGAGATGACTATTGTCAGCCGGTGACAAAAACCTTCTGTCACTGGATACCACCTCTTATGAATTACAATGATTATTTTATTTGCTCTGCAGATTCTTAAAAAAGATTGTGCTCATGTTTTATATGGATGACCAAATATATGGGAATGTGACAACGAGACCAGTACCAGGTCAGCGCATGTGAACCCAAAGTGGGCCTGCTTGTCATATGCGAGGACCAGCTGCGGCAGTAACCGCTAAGGAACTGAACTGGTGATCAACAGGTAGCGGATTGTGAATCGCAGCATCCTAGTTCTTCTACGATTCATCCATGCGCCTTGGAACTTTGCTAAGTTCTCCCTGTTGGCACATCATCCAGGTTCATACAGATGGCAGCTGCTCACATTTAGTTTTTTATAGGTTACTCCTCAGTGGTCTGCAGATATTGACGGTCAACCAGAGCAAATTACAGCAACCTTCACTCCTCACCAGTCGCCTCATAGACGCCTGATGATCAAGAGTAGAAACCTTATAGATGCAAGCGTCTGTTGGGTTTGGCATCGTCGGATTGCTTGAAGACAAAGCAGCGTCCTTGACTCATGTCAGAAAGGATCAGGTATGATGCAACTCTGAAGACAAGGCTGGAGGCACAAGAATGTCATTTTTTTTGGAGAAAAACAAGCTTGTTTAAAAGGAAAAAAATGGTTGCCTCTTATAATATCTTAACTTTCTCATTAGAGGCAGCTGCTTATCATTATCTAGGTTAACTGACATGGGGCAGCCACTGGGAGTGGTCTATAAAGACAAGCTGTGTCCTGTGCCATGGTTGCACCACCCACCAACGCAGAACCCCTCATCAGTCAATGCTTGTATCTTATACTATGACAGCAACAAACCATCATATGTCCAAGTGACTTGATTCAGCTTTCTTCTCATCAAACGGGCAAGCTTGACCTTCAGTACAGCAGTCAAAACGAGATTCAGGGTTGAACATTGTGCCCAGATTGAGAAATTGAGGGAAAATGTTGAACTTCCATCATCTCCATAGGAAAGCTCCTTTGATCCTCATTGATCTGAGCAACCACTGAAGACCGTGACCACTTCATCCACTGGCTAAGAAGCCTAGGAAGCACCATGTGCCCATCACTACATCAAAGTTAGAAAGTAAAGGAAGCCATGTATCAATTCTGCGTTCTGGGGCCAGAACCGCGATGCAGAAACCCACACGGATTTAGATCAAATGAGCAAAGTTCATCAGACTAATGTGGAACTGCAGTTTCCCTACGAAATTGCCCTCTTGCAGTGTTTATTTGCAGAACGCCATATTCTCAAACAAACACAGGACTTGGCAATTCAAGGCACTAACAAAACACACACACACACACACACACACACACACACACACACACACACACACACACACACACAGCACACTTAATAGAGTAAAACTGCTGATCTCATGGAATAACATGAGAATTTTATGCACGCAACGCCATGTTTCAACAATCGCAGCCCATTTCCCCAGATTCACTCATCCATAAATCAGAAGGGCGGCCTGCTGCTGTGTAGCAGTCAATCACAGCAGGCTCGAACCTATGTACCTCCTAATAATACAAATATTGACCCGCCACTGAATAATGCGTTCCGCTGGCTCGTCCTCCACCCACGCCGATCAAAACAATCCAGACAAATGTTCACATGACCCAGAAACCTTGACCCTCTGATTTGAGCCTGGAAGACGGCAACTCGGCGCAGGAAGTGACATACACATAAAATGAGACGATTTTTCAAATACTGCACTGGACTTACACGTTAGGACTGGATGTTGGGAAGTAGAAACACACTGGAGAATGCCACAAAATATAGGAAAAATATTTAGATACATACCAACATACATAAATGATCAACTGGCTGCACCATCGGGGGCGTTAGCAGTAAAAAGGGCAGCCCTTCTGCACGTCTGAGCTTCAAGCAAACATACAGCACAACGTTGTCTCTGGCACGACCGCAACCAGTGTTTGCAATTCTCTGTTTGATCAATTCGTTTTAATTACTACCAGACTTCCGACCTGCTGAGAATGACCTGAACATGATCCATGCACACACTGACTGTTTTAAATCAACTTTCGCGTGATAATTAATGTCTTAATTAAGTTGTATTTGAGATCAATACATGTTGGTGACGCTCGACTTTCATTTCAGTTTATATAAAAATCAACAGAATTGTGCTGCATAAACTTGTTGATATTCAAAGTGACTTTCGGCTGGTTGCACTTTTAACCGAGCTGAATGCAGAGGGTAAAACCTTCTTCTGAGTTCAAATCACGGTCAGTCTCTGGCACGGTCATGGGCGCCCATTGCCTATGACTTTGCGTCCCATCTCTCACACATCTGCGTGTTCTCCAACCTCCCTGTAGTTTCCCACCCCATGCCTTCCTTGCTGTTTGTTTTCCCCTCCCGGTGTTTAATAAAGCCGACAACACAACGTCTGCTGCTCGAGATGGGGGACGAGCATCATCAGAGCGCCTCTCCTCTAATTGCAATGACACCGCTCGCGTCACGAAGCTTCGTCTGAACGTTCAAACCGAATGAGCAATTTGGGCTGATTCACCGACACGGTTTATCTCCCTCCGACTCTCTCCTCCCCTGCACCGGCGGGAAGCAAGGAGGGAGAGAGCGAGCAACACGGCAAACCCATCTGTCGGCCTGCCAGACCTCCTCTGCTCTCTGCCGGCGCACCTGCCTTTCCGACTGTCGGCAGACGAGAGGGCTGGAAGTGAACGATTTCGGTATCAGCTGGAGTAGCACAATCACGGAGCCGATAGAGAACATTGGTCACTGTGGCTTTTTTCCCCTCCTGGAAGCCTAGCTTGAATCCGAAGCTCGTCCAGCCGGCAAGCGGCCGGGCTCGAAAGGAGACAAGCGTTGCAGCACATCGATGCCATTGTTATTCTGATTACTGATTACTCTGGCACACGATTCTTTTGTGGGCGAACTTTCATTCGTGTTTGGCATTCATGCCACCGCGCAACTCAGTGAAGGGTACAAAAACGACGCTTTCCGCAGGACTTGAACCCACGGCCTTTTGGTTACCGACTCAGGTCCCAAACCCAAGTGCCAACACCACTGCCCGACTTTCAACCCGATAACAAAGAGAAGCAGAGAGAGTGTTCAGCTGTCCCTCTCCATCAACCAGCTGTTCGCTTCCATCTGGTGGCAGGGATCCTGTAACCCGCGAACCGCAATTCAGCCGCCGCCTCCCACTGAGCACGTGTTCCACACTCCACGGGCTAGAGTCGCTCTTCTCTCAAGAGAGAAAATGGTGATCGAGTCATGTGACGTGACCCCGAAGCATCTCGAGAGTCAAAAGAGACGACGCCGGCGCTCCACAGGTGCCCTTGCTGCCGAGCACACCCCCCGTACACTCCGCAACAGCACAGAGCACCACAGCGGACATATGGGAGCTCAAATATAATTAACATTAATTACCTGTTTCAGATCCCAGTAATGTGTGTAACTCAAGCGGCTCAAGGTAGAAGCAGGTTGTGATGACGATAAATACGCTTTTCAAGGATCCTTTTTTTTTTTTTTTTTGCTTGTTTCTTTCTTCTTTTTTTTTTTTTTCAATTACGGCATTTACTGGCCGTTATGTCGTAACACCTAAGAAACTCCTCACATTGCGGCGAGCGGTTTCTCTGCTCAAGTATAAAGAACGAGCATTATTGAAAAAAACCAGCCATGCGAATTATTATAATTGGCGCCCACTTGTGCAGCCTTAAGACGCAATATTGGTTCATGACTGAATTTTTTAATGCAAGACACGGTGTTGCGTAACATAACTGACACCACAAAAAACAACTGGAAAAAGAGATAAAACATGGAATTTCGAAGAGATTCTTTTTCTCCAGTTAATAAAAAATAGATTGTGTCCGAAGTTACATTTTTTACTTTCATAAGTGAATATTTGCGCTGATGCGGAGCATCTGTATCGGTAGGGATGCGTGTTAATACATATTCTATGTATGGTATATTCAGCGTAACCCACAGAAACTTCTGGACAAAGTGCATTTCTTGTTCACCAAATCAAATCTGGGTAAGAAGAGGATGTCTGTATATAAGTTCCCATTAAAAGCAACAAATCTGCAGTCCACCCAGGAGTGAATCACAGTTCTGTGCCACACACCTTACCTTTCATCTCTGTTTGATCATCCCTCTTGCTTCATCCCCATCCTCTACCCCGACTCTTTTCCCAGCTTTAATGATGGCCTTCGATGTTATTTCCCATGAGCCTTTGAACAGCCGAGGATTTGTCTTCGCCGCCTCCAAGGCGTTCGCTCTTTACGATTTTGGGAGAGGTGGGTTGTCAAAAATAACCTCTGCCTCGCCCTCAGTGCCCGCGCTATCGGGGACATAGAGGCGGCTGCCAGTCTTCCTCCCCTGCGTCACGAGGGGTCAGATGCTCATTTAAAAATTCATTCGGCATATGTTGAGCTGTCAGTCGCACTGCTTTGATCCAGGTTGGGCCCTGTCCTAGGAGGAACTGCTCTTTCTTAGTGCGGACTTGGCCTCTGCCTCTGTGTCCTGGCCAGAGCTCTCTATTCCCAGGGTAGAGCTGTCCATTCCCAGGGAGGAGCTGTGCATTGCCGGGGTACAGCTGTCCATTTTCGGGCTATAACTGTTGATTCTCATGGCTGAGCTGTTCATTCCCAGGGCAGAACTGTCCAATCTCAATGTATGTGAGTTATTTCTACATCTTGAAGCGGATCTGTCCATTCTCGGCACGGAACTGACCAATCTTGGGTTCTCTTTAGCTATGCTCATCGCTTGCGTTAGATTATTAGGTTAAAATCACCCTTTGACAACAAAGACAAAGATGGCTGGTCACATAAAAATTGTGCTGTTTGCCAAAAAAAAAAACCTAATCAAACCACCATAGGAATAAGACCATATAGATGAGATGGATTAAAGTGAGAACTGTAAGCAAATGAAAGTTGAAGTTATGTATATGATCATACGACTGGGTAATTGCTGGAATCGGAGCAATTCACATTTATTTTTAATTTGTTTTTAATTTATAAAATTAGATTTTTATTTTGCTGATAAGGCTCCTCTAATGACTTTTCCCGCTGTCATAATGCCTTGTTGCCCGTAACAAAAACAAATGCTACTTCTCTATTACTGTGGGGCAGAGGCTGTACCAGAATGGCAATAGACAAAGAAAAGGGATTTATAAAAATAAAACCGTGATTAAAAATGGACCGGAAAGCATAATGTTCTGTGAACAATGGTGCGTGTGACTGTGTTGAAGCAATAAATGGGGAGGGTGGTTGTTACAGATTTTTTTTTGGTCGAAAGGCAGACCTAATGATGGGGGTGGGGGTGCATTTCAACGGGAGAATGCACACACTCGCAAACGTCGGCGCAGGACTACATTCATTCCCGCAGCTAACAAAGAAAGCGCACACATATCAGGCCTCGTCCTTCGCTTCCCACCTCGCCGACTCCTCGCCCGGTTTGTCATTCGAGACTCGTCGCGGCATTAATGCAAACATAATGCACGTGAACAGAAGAAGGAAGGAGTGTTTGTATTTCCCACAAGATGGTTAAGGGCAGGCGGATAATAAAGTTATGTTGCCACGGCAACGGCATTCTCCAAAATGAGAGAGGGAAAAAGTTAAAATAAATAAATAAACAAAGTAAAGCAAAGTGGGAAGAGGAACTGTCATATCTGCTGTCTGTCTTCATAGGGCTGATGTTGTTATTCTGAGCGGGGGTTTAGGTCACTATGGAATCAAAGGAAGCCCTGTTGACTAAGAGTGGAGCCTGTGAGCTCTTTCAAACCGAACATGTCAAAATACTGAAATCGGTTACTGATGCCTGTTTTTTGTTGTTGTTGTTGATTTGATTTTTTTTTCCTTTTTTTTTTTTTTTTGTGCGTGTTTGAATCGCACTGAGAACACAGAGCGCTGAGCCGCCTGGCATCTCCTCAGACCCGTTTGCCGACAGCTCAGCTAGTTTGCCCCGAAAAATCTTGGAATTTCGCAATGCAATTCAGGAAGGTACAAGTTGTGAAGGGGAATAATAAAGAAGTGAGATTAATCTGCTCCGCACTGCAGTGGGTTGCTGCGTTTCAGCCGCCGGTTGCCTGCAGCGTGATGCAAGAAAGCTCTCGGTCCGGACCCGACCGACAGCAAACGTCCCGAGACGAGACGCTGCTCTCGAACCTCGCACCCCGAAAGCCCCGAACTCTGTCCTCGGACAACCCCGGTCCTCCGACGAGGAGGAAATGAGGCATCGAAGCAGCAGCTCGGCTCGGACCGGCACACCTGGCCGCTTTCCCTTTCAAGTGCAAGGATTGCTTTCACGGTCCGGAGCCGACGTGTAATTACCTGTTAAAACTATGCAGAAATAATAAATCTGTCCTTCCAAATACCGAGGCCGTTAAATGTCCCTATGGTCGGGCGTTGCGGCGGCGCCGGCTGGATCGAATCGAGAAGGTGGGCAATTCGGGCCGACTCAAAAGCTCCTTCCGCCGCGGACATTTCATCCCCGAATAAGCACAGGCGGCATGCTGCGTGGCGCCGTTTTTAAGAAGGAAAACAAACAGGAAAACAGCAAAAGTACGTCGCCCCCCCCCCGTCCTAATGATATTTCGCTGTCATCCGTACTCTAATTTGCTCTTCAGCTTTCGTGGATTAATTCATTGTCCCACTTCATTCTCAATCAAACTAACTATTCGCATCGGTGCTCGACAGCGCTTTGACTGATGGAAGCATTCCTCTAACGGTAATTTGGCTATCGAGAGCTTGCTGGCGAGAAGCGGCGATAAACAAAGGCCTGTTTGTGCCACAATAATGTTTGTCTTCTGAAGGCCAAATGAAAATGTAATAATGTTCTGTGCATAACTCAAAGCGTACAACGCTGGCCGGCGAAGACACACTGGGTCGCTGGCTGGAACTGTCCAAAGCCTTGAGCTCTGCTTGACCTCATTTTAACCAAAGTAGCTGCCCATCAGAGACAAATGGGAAGAAAACTAAATATAATATCTTCATGAAATATAAAAATGCCCCGAATAACAGCGATAAGCAAACTAATAACTCCAAAAAGAAAATTGATTCGTGAAATAGGCCATAAATTATTTACCACCCTCATCAATTACGCAACATTATTTATCCTTGACTTTTAATTATTAAGACGAAGGCTGATTTTTGTGTTAATTAATTGCCCGTTATTATAATTGGCAAATAAGAACGATCACTCTCCTGAAAAATTAAAATTGGGGATATGAGGATAGCATCTCAAGCAGAAGATGTCTGTCTGATGTTCCCCGTTGTTTTAAATTGCGGCTGCGGCGATAACATCCATCACACACGCAGCAAAAATGAGGGGAGTCTTTCAGAAGTGTTCGTCAGAATCTTATTCCTCCGTGTCAGCATGAATGCTAATTATCGATGCTTAACTGTGCCCGATAGTTTTCCAGAGGGCTCCGGCGCTGTGGTAGCGAGGCAGAAATAGAAAAGGCAGAGCCCGGGAGCCTGCGATGCTGCCAGGGTTTGCGCTCGGCGGTTCATCCAGACGGCCGTTGGGCCTGCTTCCAAAGGTCAGGGGTGCAGCTGGGAACTGGCTCATGGAAAAAGAGGGAGTTAATGAGTTAGGGGACTTTGTCCAGATGAACACTCTGCTTTATGGAGCGTGGTACCGCAAGGCACCAAAACTGGGAGGAAATTTATTTGGTTTTACTATTTTTTTTTCTTCATTTTTTTCAAGAAAATTTAATAAGCTGCTAATTAGTATCGATACGTATATTCGGTCATCGATCAGCCACGGCATTCGGCAAGGGAGAAGAATCGGAGAAAGCGCCGTCGAAGCCGTTTCCCTTCTAATAAACCGAGCTACTGCTTGTGCGAAGGTGGGAATGTGTTGTCGAGAAGTGGGGGGGGGGGGCACCGCATCCCTTCATAGGATCATTATTTTGCCAGATGTTTTCCATCAGACCAAACAGAGTTTCCCCACTTCACTCATCTATGTACACAAACACATTTTCTAAATGCGTGTGACGCTGATTATTTCAAAGTTGCAATTCTGCCTCTAATGCTAATTGTTTGCGAGCCTCTCGCTGCCTGTTGCTGCTTTCCGTTTCAAGTGCCCTGGGCATGCTGCGCTAAGAAGTCTGCCGCTCGAAAATAAACCGAACTGAACCGGATCGGCAGTCAGGGAAAAGGGTTGATGGCGCAGCGCTCGCTTCATAACGCCGCAGCTTTGATTTGGACAAGAAACCTTTGGGTCACCATTACAATTCTTCAAATGCCGTGCCCCCCTGCTGCTTCGGTAGCAAAAAAAAAAAAACGGTTCAGTTGACTCTCACACGACCGGAAGTTTTCGCCCACATTTCTTCCTCCCGATGATGTGCTTTGCACCCCCCGGAGGTGCGCTGAGGTGCCTGCGGATGTCTCCGAGAAAGCCCGGAGCCCCGGCAGAGACGGGGAGCGCTGGCGTGAGTCAGCCCATGCTGGCAATCTGCGTGTGTCTGTCTGGTGAGGAGTGCCTCCCTTCTCTTCATCTCCTCCTCGACACCAGCGATGGTCGACTCTTCACCCTGAGCCTAATAAGGACTAATTCCTCTCCCAGCAAACTAAGAGCACTTAGTGTCAACTCCGAAGGTACAAGCTCGCTTAAAAGCTGTCGACCCAACAAAACCAGCATGCGGGGCTGTCGGCCCAGGGGATGATGCCGACCGAGAAACGAGTGGTGTACGGCAAAGGGGTTTATCCACGCCGAGGCTCACGCCGGGGAAGTGCCAGACATTTACATGTTGCACATATAAAAAAATTCTTAGACCCTTTCGTACAGTTCAGAAGCAGAAGCTGAAGGAACTACACAGTCATGGGTACACACTGGTATACAAAAGTGTTGTACTGATGGCGGTACGGTGGCACAGTGAGTAGCGCTGCTGTCTCACAGTGCCTGGGTGGTGCGAGTGGATGTGGGTTCGGTCCCTGCTCAGCGTGTGTGGAATTCGCATGTTCTCCCTGTGTCTGTGTGGGTTTTCTCTGGGTGCTCTGGTTTCTTCCCACACTCCAAATACATGCTGTTCAGGTTCCCCATAGTGTGTGTGTGTGTTCCACTGATTATGGATGAGTGACCCAGTGTAAGTAGTGTATCTAGCAGTGTAAGTCACCATGGTGAATAAGGTGTGTGGGCTCATAACACTACATAGAGATCATTGGAAGTCACTTTGGAGACAAGTGTCTGCTAAATAAATAAATGTATATGTGATATACAGTACTTCATGTATGAGGAGTTTTTATAAATGTACAATGCTCATTTCTGCCATGTTTACTACGCTTATAGTTCTGATTAACCCTTTTTACCATGAATGACCTGTCCTGAAGATAAGTTCCTGCTTGTTGTCTCATCGGTGATTTTGATGCCAGGGTCTCTCTTGGCACGCAGTTTGGTGAATGTGATGTTCTATTTCCAGGAAAGATTAGAACGTAGAATAAGACATCACCCCCCACACTCCCAACCCAAATGAATAACAGACAAGGTATGTATTCCCTGATCCTTAGAATATTGAGTCACATCCCAGGTCACTGTCCCCATGGTTACCACCTCACCCCTAGAACTGGTAAAAATAAAATCAAATACCACACCTCAGCCTTCCAGTTCCCTTCAGACTTCCCCTACAGACACCTTTACTGACTCCTGTCATCTTCAAACCATTGTGTAACTGCTGGTGTACTTGAAAATAAAAGACATTCCTATACAGATCAACATGCACATACCAAGTGTTATGTATTTCAGAATTAGAACCTTGTCTTCATATTTAATATCTTAAATTCAAATTTATTTAGATTATGACATGATTATAACAATCTATATTAAATCTTAAAAGCAAAAGAAGTGATATGAAGCCTAATGTTGTTTGTGTAAATGTGAAAATAAGGTGCGGCGTTGAAATAGACCGTAGTGTGACACTCAGAGCACCTTCCAGAAACTCTACGAAAGTTCCAATTAAGAAACTGCTTGGCAATATCAAGAAGATAATCAACATTAAAATGTGACTTTGTCTATCAATTACCGCAATTTTTTTGAGTAATTGCCAAGATGTCCAATTTTCTACCGTACTCACGAAGATTCACTGCTTGTCAGAAGCAATTAAAAAGAACGAGAAGGTAAAACGGCTCTTAATCCTGGCGCAGAAATAAGAGGGGTGATCATTAGTGGCGAGAGAACAGGACCCAGAAGTGGATTTTGCATTCTCCGCACGTTTTCCCTACTGCTCGGCGGCCCGACGTTCTCTGGCACTCTTAGAGCAGGACACTGAAACCTGGCGAGGCAAGAACCGCTTCCAGACATTGAATAGCTATGTGATAAAAGAAGTAAATAACATGCTTAATCTACGAGAGCCTTTCAAAAGCTGAGAAATGAATGGGGATGAATGCCAAACAATTACATATGCAAAATGTTAAAGGAGTGAAATGTGTTTCCTTTACATGTCGCTTCTGTATTTCCCCGGTGTGGGAGCGAGCTTCGTATTACATATTTACTCACCCAAAAATGTACGGTTGACTTATACTTGACCGCTTAACCCCAAATTCCGTTCCAAAGCTGACTGGCAAAAGCATCAATAAAGAGTCAGTGGATGACACATCACTCATTCATAACTGCTTGAGCAATTCAGGGTTGTGGTGGTCCAGTGCCTATCTTGCAAGGATTTTCCATCCATCCATCATCAACAACCGCTTGTCCTGAGGGGGATCACAGAGAGCTGGAGCCTTACCTGGCAACACAAGGTGCAAGGCTGAGGAGGGCGAGGACACACCCAGGACAGGATGCCAATCTGTTGCAAGGCACCCCAAGCAGGGATTGAACCCAGACCCACCACCATGCCACCCCCAAAAGGATTTTATTTACATTTATTTAGCAGGCACCTTTCTCCAAAGTGCCTTCCAACAAACTCTACGTAGCGTTACCAGCCCACGCACCTTATTCACCGTGGTGACTTACACTGCAAGATACACTACTTACAATGGGTCACTCATCCATACATACTTCAGTATAACACACTCTTTCTGTCAATCACACACTATGGGTGAACCTGAACAGCATGTCTTTGGAGGGTAGGAGGAAACCAGAGCACTTGGAGGAAGCCCACACAGACATGGGGAGAACATGCAAACTCCACATACGCTGAGCAGGGATCGAACTCACGACCTCTCACACCACCCAGCCACTGTGAGAAAGCAGCGCTGCTCGCTGTGCCCCCATGCCACCCCACAAGGAGGGGGCTTAAAGCACAGTGCACGGTACACTTAGGATGCTAGCCGATTTCAACCGGGGTGACGTAACTATACTGGACAAAAGGTAACGACATGGAGTCATGTGACCTCCGCGGAACCAATCAAGTAACTGCACGGTGTTCGAAACACCAAAAGCCACATAGGAGACACTTTGGAGAAAAGTGTGGCGAACAAGTTTTCTTTCTTTTCCCTGCTTGCTAATACTCGGAGATTAACGTGGCAAATCCCGAGGGGCTCCGGCTGACACTGACATTGTTCTCCAGAGCTGCCCCGCGCAACCCACCCCCCATGCCCCCCTCCAACTTTTGAAATTTATTAGGGTATTAGGGGATTTGTATTTCTAATGACACCTGGCCACTGCAGTCGGAGTTATGTAAATAATCCCATCAGAGAGCCCGGCCTGCCGGCAGCTGGCTAATCCCTTGTTTAAGGCAGTTACGCCGGCTCCGCCCACTAATTCTCCCCGCGTTAAAAGCACAGCTTAGCATACTTAATGGGGTGATGATCTGGCGGGAAGTGTACTCTCCGACAGCCTTCGGGGTCTCCTGCTGTTTCAGGGAGAGTGTGACACCGCTTCCCGATGAAAGCACCCCACCCACCACCCTCCTTGTCTCACGTGTTGCCGCCTCCGCCGCCGTGGTTAAGGAGCACCGTCGTTTCAAGACTTCAAACGCCGACTCTGCTCCGGTGACACATTCCGGGATTGTGTTCGAGGACTTTTAGTGAAACGCTAATACTGGGCTTTGCCATGAGGGGAGGAGGGAGGGAGAGGACACGTATCCGCTTGGACTCCATGCAAGCCGCTTTTGAGGAGGACTTCACAGAGAGGTGTCCACAAACTTCTGGGCCCAGAGGATAATAATTGTGCCTCGCTCTATATACATATACACATATATATATATATATATATAGATATATATAGACACACACACACACACAAATGCAGATGCATATCATGTGTCATGATACATTTAGATAAGATTTTGTCTTTATTCAGCATTGCCGCTCTTGAATATTACTGTGTCGTCCTCCTGCTTGCACTGCTTTGTCTCTTTCCATTTTCAGCGGCGACATCTCTCTAATGCCTTATCATTTTGTTGTCTGTTCAAGATTGTTCAATCATCTGTTTTCATCTGTGGCAACACCTACTTACCTGTCATCTTGGGACATATGCAAGTGCAAAGGGGGGGGGGGGGGGGGGACTTGGGCATTACTTCTTGAGTAATGTTCTGCATCATTTCGACTGTGATGGATGCAGCACGAAATAAAACTGCTCATATTTCTTCTTTCTTCGAGTAACATTTTCATACCATTTTTCATGCCATTTTCCTGCCTCATCTCGCAAACTGCCCCTGACGCTGCCGTAAAACTAAGAAAAAAATCCCTGTCTTAAATTGAAACAGTAAAGTGAGCGCAATTAAACAAGAACATCCATTTCTCACGTTCCCTCAGAAACAATAAATGACTCGCCGAATGCCGGTGTTCTTCCCCTGTTCGAACCCCAGCCTCGCAGACGAAAGCTTAAAGGCTGTCACCCAAAGGAAACCTCTTTATAAAAGCTCAAGAGAGCCGCCTGGGAAAGAAAAAAAATCATATTGACTTCTTACATTTATTAGAAAATGACTCTTACCTTGCCCTGCCCCCCACCACCAATAATAAGAGATTAATATGAATTATGCATCCCTTTCAGTGGGCCTCTGTGGAGCATGGCCACAGCTATGTGAAGAGGAGCAGACATCCTGGAGGTCCAGGCTTTAATTAAGTGTCAGAGTGGGGCGGCGCGCGGCGGAGGAGATTTCATTATGTGTCGTGTATCATATCCCGGGTCCACTTTAACGAGGAGGTGCGCCTGCGGCGTGCACACACCTGTCTCCGGGCGACGGCGAGGCTCTGGGCTTGCGCTCCCGGGGAATGCGCCACGGACACTGCGGTTGACAGCGCACGGAGACGGCAGCAGGCGTCTTCTCAGATCACCCTACTTGGTCGAGTTCAGCAGCAGCACAGTAAGGTCCAGTATTTCCGCGAAGGAGCAGGCGGTCCTCACTGGGTTGGGAGAAAGATGAGCAGTATTCATAAAGAACCAACCTCCAAAATCACAGCTCTTTTTCTATACATGCGTGTTGCTTAACGACAGGGATACTTTCTGAGAAATGCATTAGGCGATTGCGTAAACATCATACTTACACAAACCTAGATGGTATAGCCTCGATGCAGTCAAGAGACGGTGGTAAACAGGAGATTTATGACGCTGCTGCCGGCGTAACACAGCAAACTGTTTTACAGTAAACTCTTTTTATAAGTAGAAAGAGTACACTCAAAAAAGAGTACACAAAAGAAAGAGTAGTAAATACATAAACCAGTGACATAGGTGTTTATTATCAAGTATTATGTACTGTACATAATTGTAGGTGCTATACTTTTACATTTGTTTATTTAGCAGACACTTTTCTCCAAAGAGACTTCCAATGAACTCTATGTAGCGTTATCAGGCCACACACCCTGACTTATACTGCTAGGTACGAGTAGCACTGCTGTCTCACAGCACCTGGGTGGTGCGAGAGGATGTGCGTTCGATCCCCACTCAGTCTGTGTGGAGTTTGCATGTTCTCCCCATGTCTGTGTGGGTTTTCTCCAGGTGCTCTGGTTTCCTCCCACCATCTGAAGACATGCTGTTCACCCACAGCGTGGGAGTGACAGAGAGAGTGTGTGTGTTCCACTGATGTATGGATGAGTGACCCAGTGTAAGTCGTGTATCTAGCAGTGTAAGTCACCAAATGAGCATGAGAGAGGAAAAAATGACACCATTATTGTTTTTAAGTCATTTCCTTGGGGTGGAAGATGATGAAATGTGCAATCACATGCGTGAGAAAGTATTTTTGCCTCCTAACTGTAATCAGCCTAATTAAGGAAGCAATTGGAGTCAGCTGAATGCAATCAGGTCTGGTTTGGGCCAGCTCTCTGTAATAAAATTTTCAGCTACTGAAAGCCCTTACCAGCAAAAGCCATGTTGGCAAAATAACATCCTGCCATCCTCAAACGAAATTTCTGAAGACCTTCAGAGAGAAGTTGCTGAAGTCTATCAGTCTGCACAGGGTTACACAGACATTTCGAAGGCTCTGAACCTCAGCTGAACCATGGGCAGAGCCACACTTTTCAAATTGGGAAAGTTTTGAACACTGGTGAAACTACCTAGGAGTGTCTGTCCTGCCAAAATCTCTGCACAAGCAAGCATAAAATCATTAACGAAGTCAAAAATAACCCCAGAACAAGATCCAGGGAATTGCAGACCTCTCTAGCGGCAGCTGAAGTCAGTGTCTGCGACTCCACAACAAGAACCACACTGCGCAAAAACTGGATTCATGTGAGAGTAGCATAGGAAAAAAAGTCATTGCTCACTTAAAAGAACATGAAAGCTTATCTACAGTTGACCAAAAAGCATCCAGATGTCTAAGACTTCTGCAAATGTTTAGTTCAAAAAGTTCAGAACTTTTTGGATGACACGGGCCTTGTTATGTGTAGCAAAAACCAAATACCGTATTTCGGAGTACTGCTGTAAGTAAATACGTTGTACTTACTTCAGAGGAAGAAGTTTCTAACAAAAGTCAAGCATGGTAGTGGCAGTGTGATGGTCTGGGGATATTTTTCTTTGCATCAGAATATTCTAAGGAAGAATGTCAGGCCATTAGTTCACAAGTCAAAGGTGAAGCACGGCTTGGTCATGCAGCAACGCAAAGATGGAAAATATTCAAGCAAGTCAACTTTGAAATGGCTGGGGAGAAAAAAAACAAAAAAAAAAAAAAAATCAAGACCTTAGTTATTCAATAGCCTAGTTAAAGTCCTGATCTGAATACAGTTATCCGAATACAGTTATGGATTAAGCCTTTAATCAGTCACTACTCCGGCATTGTATTTGCTTGCTTGTGTATCTTATAATATTTAAAAAAAAAAAAAAAAATTGGTAGGAGGGTATCAGGATTTGTCTGTCCTGTGATTTATGCACCTACTCGAAGAATGAACCTCGGTGCAGCAAGCGGTAGGTGACAAACTAGGTTTACTTGAGACTTTCATGTCTGCAGCTGTGTCTCTTTCTCTTAATGTAATGCATAAATTGTACTTCTGCTGAGATGTACGTCACTTTGGTCAAAAGCGCCTGCTAAAAGAATAAATGTAAATGTAAATGTAGTTATGGTATTGCCCAAAGACCTGAAAAGATGTACTGGAAAACCTGCAGATCTCAAGTCTGCAAGGATGAGTGGGCCAAAAATCCTCCACAGCTTCGTTACCCTGGTCAACAGCTGTAGGAAGTGTTTAGTTGCAGTCATTGCAGCTATAGGTGACACAACCAGTTATTCACTCTAATTAAAAGCAATTGCTTTTTCACAGCATATATACAGTATATACATATATATACGTATATACACACACACACACACACACACACACACACACCTGTGTTCTGGGATCACAGAGCATTCTAAATTTGTAATTTGAGGCATTTTTAGAAAAATGGCTCCGAAAATCCCTTGTTCGGAGAGGTCTGTAAAGACACGTTTATTTAAAGTCAGCTTTGCAGCGGTACAGATAAGCGCCAGAAGCCAAAACAACAATACTGTTTTTTATGACGCTCTCTTTCTTCCCATTCCCCCCCCCCCCCCCCCCCCCCATTTGTTTGTTTGTGTATGTGTGTGGTTGTGGAGGGGAGGGATTTTTTTTTTTTTTTTAAACCTCTCAGGAGTGATTCTACGAAGTTCAGCAGTTCAGTTATCTTTTTTTTTGTGTGTGTGACATTTGACCCCATGGAAACCTTCCGCCATTTACCTTTCTACTCCATTACAACCAAAAACATACAAATAAATATTTCCGAAGAGTTCCTTCAAACAACTTGGGCTTTGCTTTTTTTTTTGCATCTTCTCTCCTTGATCTGTTCGGGTTTTCCTGAATGAAAAACAGCTGTCACATTCCTTGTTTATTCATTACGGCTCCTTCCGTTGTCCTTGCGCCTTTATATGATAGACACGGTGCTGGGTATCTCGACACCTTATTCTTTACCCTGGGAACAGCATGTACACTGCTGTGGGATGCGAACAATTGTGACCGCCTGCACACACCTGCTTCTCAAATATGCCACTTGCAGATGACTTGGTGCACATCCCTCAGCGGAACTGGAGGGCAGCAGGTAGCATCGTGACGAAAGCCACGGATGTTTAGTCTGTCATTCCTGGGATTGGCCCTGCTCTAATACCCTTGAGCATGGTAAAATATTCAGTTCAGGGTGTTTAAATGGATGAAATTGTAAAATTCCAAGTCACTTTGGATAAAAGTGTCAGTGAAGCAACCATTTTATCCAAAGTGATCTGATATGTTTACCATTTGGGGATATTCGGATTATAGACGGTTTTCTTTGCCGTTTCCCCTGCATATTCAATGCAACATTGCACACACGCTGATGAGCAATGCCGCTGAAATATACTTCTTGGGTCTTGAGCTTAAACTCTTGAGTAAGACGCCCAATTTGAAAACACGGTGCTGCATTTTGACCCATGTCCTTCTTTGCTTATTTGCTTTTGGGCTCTTGAGCCAGAACCTGTATTACGATACTCCGTTCTCTCTCCTCTATAAAGTAAATCGTATGTAGTTGTTTATAATGTACTGTGTTTATATTTTATATATCATTTTTTACAAGCCTGAAAATATGACGTTCCCATTATTCCACTACATTGAAATCTCCAAAAAGTGTAAATACATTTAAAATCGCAGTAATTTATCAAAACAGCCCACAATAAATGCTTGGTTAATAGTGCTCAGCATCAACTCTTGTTTTTCTTCGCTCAGTATGAATGAAAAAAAAAAAAAAAAAACGAGCCTTGGCTGTTTTCTCTACAAACAAGAAAAAAAAAAACCTCTTGATGTCACGCTGCATGAAAAATTTAAATAAAAAGAGATATGCTTTCAGCTGCATTTTTGTTTTACAAATCATCGCAATTGACTGGATAATTATTTTGTACACATAAATTATTCAAGATCATTGCTTTGACTCAGGCTTTTGCTTTGCTGGCTCCGCAAAACAATGCAAGTGACATTAATATAGTGTTCTCAAATATCAGCCCAACTCAATTTTCCATTGAGGGAAAATTTTCCAAACAGAGCCAGTGATAAACCAAGGGAAATAATGTATTAGAGGCAGTTTTATCATACAGGTGTTGGTCTGCTGCACAGGTATGGGTCTGCAGCACAGGATTAAGTGTGTTGTGGAGGTGTGGTCCTGAGGCACACATGTGGGTCTGCTGAGATGCCTGCTGTGAAGGACCTTGCTACCGAGTGACCAACCCTTCCTCCACCTTTGAAGGATGACAAGCACACACTCCTGGGGAAATTATTTTATGGACCACACACCTATTGCAGTTAGAAAAGATTGAGCAGGGTGTGGCTGGGACAGCAGATTCATTAGGAGTGACAAGTGCCTAGGAGCGCTGGGAGTAGAGAATGGCCTCTATTCGATTACCGTCTCAGATATGCTGATCCACTGTCCTTCGTCTCGATCTCTCAAGTCTGGCTAACTCGATTTAATATGGAATCTGCCAAAATAAGTTGGCGTTAATGAAAGGCTTTTTGGAGGGCAAAGATATCAACCATGGGGGGATAGGGAGGTGTACTTTAGCGCAACCGCCCCGTAACGGCGGTCCCTAACTAAGGAAATGACTCTTCAAGACAATTTAACCTAATTTTATTTTGATACCAGGACATGGAACTTATCAAGACTAAACAGTGTCAAGATAGGTGGTGCAACAAAACAAGAGTTGTTTGGCCTACCTGAAGGTGATGGTGTCTGGACCAGTGTCCTTGTGTCCCTATGCTACATGAATCAAGACCAAAACCAGTTTGGTGACCTTCCCCATGTGAGCTTCTAGACTCAGTCACATCGACTTCATGCTGGTTCACATCACCTTGGGCATGCTAATCAACTTTCCAAAGTCTTTCCTTTGACTTTAATTCCCTGTAACAAATTCCACAAATTTATTGCTCCTCCACATACCTCCCCGCACTTCTGGGACCAAATGTCCTGGAAAAACATCTCATTCCGCTTCTGTGCGTGAACGGAGTGGGAAAACAAGGAGGCACGTGCTCACAAGATGAAAACTAATCGCCACCGAGCCTCAAACTGGCGTAGCGAGTCCAGAGAACACACTCCTTGCATTGCCAGCAAGAAACCGAAACAACAGGTGTTTTGTTTCCACCCTCTGTTCACAGAGGCACCTTGAACCAACTCGTTTGATTAATAATAAAAGGAAACATTTAGTCTTGTGTTATATTAATCTCCTTTCACTTGTTCATACAAATGAGCAAAATAAATTCATCATAAATAATTTCATCGTATAACATTGGTTGGAGCAGTGAATTTTTCTTGGTTCCACAGAATGTATTTTTCATCCCATCTTTTGGCCCATATTGGGTTAAATGATTTCAGTTGCTTCTCCACTTTGTAATAAGCACTTTTCCACCTGCACACCTGAAGTCACACTTCACGTGATGCTAACTCTCAGACGAGGGCAAGTCACACAGAGGGAAGATAGACAGATGGAGACACACAGTAGCCAGTAGTCAGGAGCATTGAGACGACTGCTGTCCTCAACAACTACAGCGAACTGAGTGGTGGGGCGTTGCACATCAAGCAAGCTTCCACCCCAGCCACCATCACAACAAAGTTGAGCAAGCCTCCAGAGCAAACTCAAAACTGGATGCTCAAATAAATCCAAACTGGAGTCTGTAATGCATGGATAGCCATCCCTGTCAACTCTGTACCCGCGAGCTCCAAGCAGAGGTGCACGGACTGCAGAAATGGGCTCTGGCATCTCCAGGTGCCTCTATAAAAGGGAGGCCGTGCTGCCGCTTCCATTGCTCATTCTGTTCAGGCCACAGTTAAACACCGGAGATGGCACGAAGCATGGACACTGCGTGCCGAGTTGCCCGCAGCACCTCCATTACAAGTTCACCACCCAGCCAAGGCAGCGCTCACACCCAAAAAATATAAAAACTGCAAAGTAGGGCATTTTCCTTCTTTGAGAGGTTTTCCCTGCCAAAGCCGGAGATATGCTGATGTGAAGAGATAGGCAAATGTTCTGCCTTCGAATCGGCTTTCGAAACACATCCGAGGCAGGTGGAATTCAGGGTTTCGCTTGCGAACTGGGTGTTCCAGACGGCCGTAAGCTGTGTGTGCATGCGGCTCAAAGAAAAACCTAGCGCAATCCATCCAAAATACCTCATGCAAACAACTTTTTGTACATTTAAGCGGTTAAAAAAACTCTATATATACTTTTATATATCACTGCACATCTGTAGCTCCAAACCTGTGGAATGCTGAGCTCACACAGATAATTAACATGTTTATTGAGATCCACGGGAGTTTCAGATAAGTGTCTAAGGGGGAAGCAAACACAAACAGCTGGCGGATTTCTTTCTTCCTCTCTCTGCTGCTCTGTGTCAACTGTTAGGAAAAAGTTTACTTTTAACAGAAACAGTACAATTACTCTGCTTCTTGATTGTTTTAAATCCATCACTTGTAAATCGTTGGTATTCTATTGGTTGGTATTTATCAGAGCAGGTCTGACATTAGGTGGGTGAGCAGTTGGCTGACTCAACAATCTCACTCACTACCACTGGAAAAGTTATTATCTCATCTGGATTATAGTTCCACTGAGTTTTGGAAGAACTGGTCACCTTTTGGAATCTTAGATTCCAGCTTTTATAAGAGGTTGCCCTATAGCAGTCTTTGGCGCCAGGCTTGTACTACTTGTATCTGTAAGCATTTGTATTTCCGGCAGTATCCTGATTCTGTGCGGCGTGTCCCTAAATTGAGCTAAATGTCAGCAGGAAAGTTCTTAATTCGACACCGTTTAACTTAGCAGGTCCACATACTTAGTTGACTATATTTTCATGTCATACGCTCACTCAGAACTGTTGAATCTCTGTCCGGATTTAAAAAGGGTCTGAAAACTCACCTTGCCCATCAACTCTTAAGTGTAAATGTTCATGCACTATAATTTCAAGCTCATGCCCAGATCAATCCTTTACACAGCTACTCCTGTAATGTAATGTAAATGTTTTAAAGTATCTCCAAAAAAAAAAACTAGGAAAGTGATCAGGAATTGTCAATATCCTGACAAAGTTTTATGCAACTACTTGTGTGATGTACACTGGTTCATATGGCGGTAAGAAACAAACTAACTGCACTTAAGAATCACACATCTGCATCTAAGTCTCTCTTTCTTCTAATGTAATGAACACACTGTATTTTTTATGAGATGTACGTCGCTTTGGACAAAAGCGTCTGATAAATGAATACATGTAAATGTAATGTAAATACATAAAAACACCCAACATTTATATTACTGTTATTACATATGTGTTAACCATAGTGTTTAATATTTGTCTTTACTCATCTTTTACTTACCCATTAGCATTCAGGCCTGACAAAGAACTAAAGTAACATTTTCAGCGGTATTAAATATAGGCCGGGTCAGTGCTGCACATGCTCAGTTCGAGGTACACGGGAAACCTCATCGCTGGGGAAGTTTGGAATGAATCAATTTTGAATTTTCATTGTAATTTATAATGGTGAAGTGTAACTTAAGAGGAAGTGACATTCATGCACAGACCTGTTGAAAGGTATTGATGTGTAACTTACATATTATATGTAGGTCAATGTTTTACTTGGTTCAGGTCTCTGCCATTGTGATTACCCCCCCCCCCACTCTTTTGTGTAAATGGTTCAGTCCTTCCTACAAGAATGCAGGGAGACTATTTAAAGGGTTCATTTGGAAACTTACAGGAAGTTGCTGTAGATGTATATGGTTTGTGTACATGAGAAGTGTAGTGGACTTTTGTAAAAATTGTACGTACTTCCCTCCCCCCCTTACTTTGGCACTCAAATAGTTATTGTAGCTTTCCAATTAATAAAGAAAAAACACACCAGGGTGTAAGGTGTAATACTCTATGTTGTTGTGACTGCAGTCTTCATAAATAAAAAAAAAAAAAGATCACTGACGGGGTTCACACAAGCTCTGGCGAGCATTCAGCATGGCTGACCTCATTGCTAATCTGCAATCACAGCAGAGGATGTAAAATTACTTTCTGCCACCATAATCAGCTCTTTTTCTGAAGGATCATTTCTGCCTCCTGCATACACGTCACCCCACCGGGTTCATAAATGATAATTGTTTTTCGGTCGGCTCCATTAACTTCAGAGTCCCTGTCTAACGAGGATGTCTGGATCTGGCCCCCCAACCCCCCTACACCTGGCCACCCCACCACCCCAGTCTAGAGTGAGCTGCTGGCCATCAGTGACCCTGCCACTATCTTCCTTGCTGCTGGACTTCGTGCAACTTTGCATTCGGCGATCAATAAAAGCCACTTTATTGTCGGAATGTGCCGCCCCAAGTCTGGCTGGAAAACTCAGGCCTGCGGGAGATGACATTTCCTGATATATTGGCATATTTTCATGGCCCAGTTCCATACATAATAATGCAAACAAGCATTTCAATAAACAGTGCACTTCAAATTTTATTTCCCTTCCAATTTTTGTCAGGCTTGACAGTCATGCTGACAGATTGCTCAGCTTGAATATGAAATGTATATTTAGACTTATATTAATCACAAATCAATTTTCAAACGATTTTTGTTTGTCACCAACTATCGGAGCGTTTTGTTTGAATTTGCTGCCTCAGTGGTTTCTCATATAGACACACACACTTCTGTTTTCTTTAATAAGAGACAAAGATGTGCACCTGCACAGGTGTGAGTACCTTTCCTGCCCAGCATTGCATCAAGACCAATGACAGACCGCGGTAACCGAAATGGGTTGCTCCATTGCCTTATGGAAAGCGAAGAATTTCCAGCAGAGTAAAGTGAAGGTAAAATGATCACATTACTAATAGATGGAGCCGTTACATTATTTACTCCCTCCACAGAGTTTTATTCAAAGTACCTTGTGCTGCATACCATTCCAAATGTGTGTGCATACGTACAGCTGAGTGTAGCCTTGGAACAATCCAAAGTTAAGTGTTTTTCTCAAGGATTAAATGGAGTTCCCCTGGTGGAATTTTAATATTCAAGCTAATGCTTTGTTGTTCTTAAATTACTATAACAGCTCGATCCAGTCCTGCAACCTGACGCTGGCAGCCAGTGCCTTATTGCGGGAATCCAGTCAAAAGTTTGACTCCGCTTGCTGGAAAATTGTTTTTTTTTTTTTTTTTTCCCTCGCAAGGCATTCAGTTACCAAGTCTGATGATGAAATGAGCCGCAGCATCTTCCCACCTCTTCAACAGCAGTTCCCAGAGATGCAGGACACTTGCGTGTCACTTTGCATTCAACTCTTCCAGTGTCCGGTTTGTTCCATTAGGGTGTTGACCAGGTTGCCCAGGTGAACTCATACTTTTCACTGGCACTGCGGGTCATCTGATCCACCCCAGCTCAGCTTTTGTTCTGTGTTGCTCTGCTGTGCAGCGATGCGACAGGGGTTTCTGCCCCCCCCTCCCCCCCTCACTTTGAAAGACACCTGCCCCTCCATCCAACACTTCCATAACAATTTCAAACACCAGAAGTCCAAATCTGGCAGTAGTTCCAGCCATAAATTACCGTGTCGCCACACTTCTTTCTGATGCCCTACCTTTGCCTTTTGGGTTTTCTTATGAAATTAAAAAAAAAATGTATGAGGAACACAGAACAGAAGTTTATATGCAGCAGATGTAACTCACTGCAATGCACTGAAGCATTTATAACTAACGCATCTGATGAGTAACATCATACTCACAGAAAGCGATCCTTAAATCTACGGAGAAGAGGGAATTCGGTATCTTTTGCTTCCCTTTTTCATCAGCTGACATTCTGAGTTGCTTTGACAACTAGAGATCTAAGCTGAGGGAATACAGTCGTACATGTTGGCTAAAGGACGGAATGGGGCACTTTCCCTCCAAAAATACTCTGGCGCTGTCATTTCTTCAGATTGTGATTTGGGATCACTCTGTACCCTATCATACCTATTTCAGGTAACATATATCCCAGTGGTCTCTCATCTTAGTAATACAATTCAATTTGAAATTATCACTTTTATATTATCACTTCCCATATTATCACCATGTAAGCCATAATTGCATGTGCATGTTAAGAGTGTGTGCTTAACTGCATGATTAAGGTTTAACGTGAAGGTGTAACTGGGGAGAGAAGTTAAAAATGTGTTTGTGAGATATTTTCCTAACTGGAACAATACGTCACAAACATATTTTTAACTCTCTGTATCCTGCCTGCATTCTAAAGGAATTGCAGGAAACACTGAAGTTCAATACATTTTAATAGAGCCCAACAGGATAATGTTGCACTATAATGAGTTCAACAGAGAGAATCAACAATGATTTCCTACTAGAACATATGAGAGAATTGTTGAACATTGCCAGGCTCGAGCAAAGATTAAAGAGCAGGTACAAGATCTGAGCATATATACAACTGATTAGTGGGACATAGGTGAGGTCAAACCTGAAGATACACACACATACACACACACACACACACACACACACACACACACACACACACACGTACACACACAGACTGAAGCCGCTTGCCCCGAGCGGGGTTGTAGCGAGCCAGAACCTAATCCGGCAACACAGGGCGCAAGGCTGGAAGGGGAGGGGACACACCCAGGATGGGACGCCAGTCCGTCGCAAGGCACCCCAAGCGGGACTCGACCCCAAGACCCACCAGCAAGCAGGCACAGCCCGCTGTGCCACTGTGCCCCCCAACCTGAAAATATACATAATTAAAGGCAAAACATTCGATTAATTGGGGATCAGTTTAGAAGAGGACAACTGAGTTTGGCAGGAGTTTGAAACAGATTTCATACATTTGTAATGGAGGAACGGTCTCCACATTTATTCCAACACCTGGGTACAAAAATTCTATGAAAAGTGAGCCGGAAAGACGCTGGCTGGGAAAACCAGCAGGCCACTCACAGACAGACCGCATGTTCATCGAGAGCGCAAACTTCGAGGCCGAGCAAGGAAAATCCAGTGGCTTGGATTTCTACAGCTTTTGCTTTGGATACTGCAGCAGTAGTCTAATACACCCAAACTGGGATTCTGATCACAGTTCATTGAAAAACTTTCCCATTATGTCTTTTTTAAGAGCCATTCTACCAGATAATTACTTACGCCTCTTAAAATTTTATTTTCCCTTCACGCACGAGGGTTCAAAATAAAAACACAAAAAATATTGTCCAATTACACTCTTGTGTATTTATAAAATCATATCTGAACCTATACCTCATTGGTAACAAACAGCTGTTCTCATTGGTTATTCGTGCACATTCTCCTGGCTGTAGCGAATTCCCGCGCATGAAGCATGTTCACTGTAATTGATAGGAGAGATTATTCACAAGCTTATAATTGCATTGTTGTAATACTCGAACAGGATTAAAACTCCCACATCGCAAGAAAAATATAACTTAAGAGGAGAAAAACACAAGACAGGCAGGGTAGCACCCGAAAATTATGCTGTAATATAAGTTAACTGTAATGTAAATTAATCTTAATTGATGGCAAATGTTGCACTTAAGTTGAGAAGCTCATCGTTTCTTTGGTGCTGGAGTCCAATTGAACTGAAACGCCCACACAACAATAACAAAAAATAAAAAAACAAAAAGAATTGCATTACCAGCGGCAGGGCATTCTGAATGCCGCGATGACAACGTGATGAATTATGCATGAGTCAGCACGCTGAGAGCGGGGCGAGAAGGAGACGTGCCATCGTGTGACATTCCGAGCAAGACGCCCGTTGCCCTTTGATCGTGAGATGACCATTTCTTGAGGACAATAGCATGGGGCTGCAAGCACAGAAAAGGGGTCGAATCTACAATCCAGGATGTGGCCTTGGATCCTTTCAAACCCAACAGCTAACTTTCATCAGCTACTCAGAACCAGTTAGACGTCCCTCAGAATGTGGTCTTAATTGGATGGAAAAAAAGATTTACAAGCATCAGTGGCCCGGTCTAAGGAAGGGATAAGAGAAGGGGCGGGGCCTGGGTAGCCATCATGCATCAGAAGGACAGGGAGGGGCTCAGGCAGCAGGGTGGAGGGGTTCGATTGCTCCCATTTATTAAACAGAGAAGGAGGGTCAGGTAGCCTTCACCTTCGTAACCGCTGGGAAAGCTGGCAGCTGCGGTTTAGAGGTGGTGGGGAGGGCACGACAGCCGAGGATTGTTAATTAAGACAGCCGGCAGTTGCTGGGAATCCGGGGCATGGTTGGGTTGACAGGTCTGCGTGCGCGTCGAACAGAAAATTTGTCATACAGCAGCTGTTTAGCGTTGGGGTGCTCTGAGAGGAGAAGAGGGAGAAGCAATCGGTACAAGTCTGGGGGGAGACAGCTAATCTCAGTTTAAAGGGCCCGCACAGCCATTTCTGAAATTATCATTTAGGGTAACAACAGAACAAGACGGCTGCATAAGGAAAAGGAAACACAGCACCAGTGTAACGCTATAATGAGGTTATGAGGTCAAAGGTTAGTTGATGCAAAGTTTCCAAAGTGGTGTTTGAAAGCTTTCCTAGCTTTTCTTTGAGGAGATGTATCCTTTCCATCTGTTTTTTCATCAGCAGTGAAGAGCGCACGTTTCCCTACTGTAAATGGACTCTATGTCCAGTTGGTTCGCGTAAAATACTAATCCCGTCTTAAGAGAGGGAAGAGGAGAAGGGGCCAAAATGGATGGTCAGTAGGTGATGTCTCCATCAAGCAAAAATCAGGAAGCACATTGTACGTGTGAAATCCTGAGCTGCATTCATCTAAGTTTTACAACCCGGAGGAGTTTTATTGACTCGATTTGGTGCCAAACACAGAGGTTTCACATGCCGAGGCGATGACAGAGAGGGCAAGAACCGGAGGGTCTACTGGCCAGAAGCAGGACGATAAACCACGTCCATTTGTGCTACACAGGTGTTGTACACCAGTACACACTCATGAAGAGGGAAGGGGTTGGGTTCCACACCCGAAAGGAGTTGCATCACTCCAAGAAGCCATGGGTTGAGCGGGACCACATCCACGATGCCCAAGTTACCTCAGGCAAGGGCAGTTGGCTGATGGACCGAAGAAGAGGCGGGAGGGTTCAGCTGGCTCCGCTGTCAATCTGAGCTTCCAGAGAAGCAGATGACAAAGCCTGGCTCCTGATCCCGATGCTCAACCAAGGCCTTCCACCAGGAACCACCGACGAACCCCACAAAACTGCGGGGACTTGACAACTTCACAATCAGGGAAGCTCACGGACCACACGAAGACTACGCTTTTTACCTGCCTAGCCTTTAAATCACAGCCTTGATGCCTCAGTGCACCACTCGGCACTGTTTTTTCTCCCTTCTTTTGTAGCTTCTAATAGGTATGTCACTGGGAAGCGACAAAGCTGACAGGTTTTCAGCGGTGAACGCACAGCGCTTGCGGGATAGAACTGCGAACGGGTTTTCGCACACAAAAGGAAGGCGAGGCGGCTGTGGCTGCCGTATCGGGGGGGGGGAGTTAATTTGAGCCGCGAAGGAGCGAATCTCGAGCGGCAACCCCCCCAAACCCCACCCCACCCCGTCCTGCTTTTTGTTCCGTGACCGAAGGAGGATTCCGAAGGTTACATTATGTTTCCGCATGCGAGAGCGATGGGCCCGGTTGGGGGGGCAAGACTGCGTCTCATCAATCTCGCAAATCCTCAGGTGAATATTGACTCTTTATTCCCCCATCCTATGTTCTCGCCACGTCGCCCGTGGAAAGGCAGCGGGACTGGGGGTGGCGGTGGAGGGGGGGAGGAGACTTGTTTTGGAAAATGCCGCAATTGTGTCTGGATTGATTAAGGGGGGTTGCAGCAGTGACTCCACCTGATGAAGCCCTCAAAGCTGTTAGAAAACAACTACCACTTCCAAATAACTAGCGCCACAAACTATGACCTGCATTTATTATTTATTTCTTCGACATCACGGCAGATGGATAAATAAACATCACGTGGCTGGGACATGTTTAGCGAACCCATTTTAAGGTAATAATACTTGAAGGCTGGTAGAATACAGCTTTGGGCTGTCACCTTACAATTGCAAGCCTTAGGTTTGAACCACTTGCCCTGCTGTAGCATCCTTGCTCAAGGTACTTGGGCTGAACTGATGCAGTAAAAAGCACGTAGCCGTATAAACGCGTAAATATTTCCAAGTAGCTTAACATACAAACCTGACACTGCAAATCACCTCGGACTAAGGTGTGATGTAAACGTAATTAATTTGTTTCTTAAAACTCAGTGTTTTCATTTTTCATTATTATTGTTCTGCAGATGCCCCGATTTAACACAGAGGGGAGTATTAAAGGGCCGTGATCAGCATTCCGGTGTTGCGCTCATCCGGTTGAAACGGTCGAGAACAAGCGCCTGAAAAAAAAAAAAGAAACAGGTGGTCGTTCCTCAAACTCCTGAACACTCGTAACGCGGCATGACATCACTCGGGTATCACTCGGGTGTCGCCTGCTTGAGACGATCAGAGGCGTTCGAGCCGGAAAAACCAACTTCTCAAAAACGCTCATGTGCAAAGAGCTGCAGTTTAATCGACTACAGCTTTTCGAAGAGAAAAGCCTTCCCTCATTTGTCCATTAAAGGTTCCGCTCTATTACTCCTTCAGTTCATCAGGAGATGCATTTCGGCGAAATGGATCGCGTAGCTGACAGCTTTTTGACACTTTTTACGTTCTCGCGGCGGTTCGGGGGACGAATCTCGCCCAGGGCTACGCCAGCCGATCGGCCCATCCAGCCCTTCATCCTTACGCCCTTTGATGAACATCTTGTACCCCCGGATTCTTCTCAGTCCCTCATTCAGGCACTGATCATCTGCAGACATGAAACCGAGAGCATTCACCTACGTCCTTTGTCGTCGGGGTTTTCGCGGCGCCGAGAGCGTGAGGAACGCAGCCTTGGATTCACAGCCAGGGCCCACGGCACCGCGGTTCATCTGGCGGAGTCAGACAGTCGGATCAGAAGGTGAGGGAGTTTGATTTCATTCCGCCGTTTCCTGTGGGAACAGCCTTCCCAGCTGGCGGAGTAAAACGTGAGAGGAGACTAAACGCACAGCGAGGTTAGATCAGCTCGGCTAAGTCACACACCTGTGTGTTCGCTGACAGGGTGAATGTCAAACCACGTTTTCAAGGACATCTGGTTAGATTCGGTGAAAACGTTAACAACGGCAGGTGCCGATGGTTCATACGCTGACGCGCGACTGGTTTCCGGAGGGAGTCCCCTGACGCAATCCCCATGACGAAGCTCGCTGAAGGAATCTGGAAACACTCTCCATCCAAGGCTGAAGATAAATGCCTGCCGAAGCACGCATCTGAGACGATATTAAACTTGGACAAAAGCGTGCCACCGTTTCTGGGTCACAGATGTGCCTGTAAACGCTAAGGCATGGATCAAAAGATTTTTTTTTTTAAAATTAATATAGACATCTATTAATAAACACGTGAGTAAATAATAGAAATGCCCTGCGTGAGCATTCACTTTAAATTATGTCAAATATGCCACGGTCCGGACAGTCGGGTGCATTTAGATGAGGTGATCGTCCGCTTTTTTAACTTTGTTTTATATGAATTCTGTTAGTCGAAGGAGTTTTATTGCAAAATAAATAAATAAAGATGAGCAATAACAACAATGAAACAAAAACAACTTATTATTATTATTGTAGCGAGTCTGGGTTGAGGTGAAGGAAGACACACAGAAGCTGTCCATCATGGATTGTTTACCGGAACGCCGACACACAGCAAGTGGTATCAGCAAGTACAGAAGGAAATATTACTCCGTCGGAAGAATCCGCTTTCCTCAAGGGTGTGAACTTACAGCCAGCCTCTCACACTCTCCAGCAGGTGCCCACCCTCTTGTAGCCCCAATATATTTTCCTCTGTTGCTGCACCACCATGTAAACTACCCAGCAACCCTTGTTCACATCAACTATTTACAGTGAAAATCTGTTTTGGCTCGAAGGAAGCAGCCTTCGGTAGTGCAGGTCGTTATTATTATTATTATCATTATTATTATCATCACCTACTCATGATGTCTTCCAAGACTGGTAGCTGTGGAACAGTGGGCAATGTGGACCTCTATCATAATACTAAATTAATAAATGTAAATATAAATGTAAATGTATTATTATTCCGAGGGGTGCGGTGGCGCACTGGGTTGGACTGGGTCCTGCTCTCCAGTGGGTCTGGGGTTCGAGTCCCGCTTGGGGTGCCTTTTGACAGACTGGCGTCCCATCCTGGGTGTGCCCCCTCCCCCCTCCAGCCTTACGTACTGTGTTGCCGGGTTAGGCTCCGGCTCCCCGCGACCACGTATGGGACAAGCGGGTCAGTAAGTGTGTGTGTGTGTGTGTATTATTGTTGTTGTTGTTGCTTTCTCTACAGATTATGACTGTTCATACTGACATGGGAGGTCTGTATCACACAATGTACATGATACAAGAACAAATTGTATTTCTTGCATACAAGTCAAGGTAATGAGAGAATCCAGGCACTGTTTGAAATTTTGGAGCCAAAGTCCATGAGGGGTGCTGAAAGTTTTGCTATTCGCTGATTTACTTGCACACCCACACAAACACATCAAAAGCAGTTTCTCGCTAATTAAAGATGAAAACAAGGTACAATAACAGTCTCCACCTGTAGGCCTATAGAATAAAAGTACCATTATGAAACAGGGCAATCACCATAGTACCAATTAAGTAGGCATATGATTTGCATGGTACGCTTAGTCGGAAAGAGAAAGGCTGCACAGACTGTGCCCAAACAGAATAAGTTTGGACATGAGGTGTTACCAAGAAATTATAGCTGAGTAACCACTTTAAATGAGATTTTTTTTTAACAGCTCAACACTTTTAAAGGCATCACTTCTTTAATATTTGATGGATTAGTGATGAAACAGCTTTAGTCATTAAGAGTAACTAATCAGTTAAGTTCCTTATGAAATAAAAAAAAAATTAATATAATCAATTTAATAATTAATGATAACGGATATTAATTGACCAACCGATTGGCACAAACGCAGCCTGAAAGTGATTACTAAAGAAAGCGGTAATTATAGTTGTGTAATAGTACTATTGGCTCAAAATTTTTCAAGACAAAAAAAAATCAGGAGAAAAAAAACTGTCAGCAGTGGATCATTTTTCTTACAAGATATCGTCTCGTGATCCCATAAATCACTCACGACGTTGAACACCTGTAGCTTTGCGGTTGAACAGCGGGCGATGTGGACCTCAACCATGTGAAAAGAAACACATGATTTGTCATCTTTCTAACCTTTGCAGCTTCGTTGACTATTAATTATAGCGGGTCTTTGGGTCGTCCCATGGAGAGAGGTGCCAATGAGCAGAAAAAAACAAACAGCGCAGCTGGATTCGAAACCTTTGCTAGACAATACAGTGTCTGGAACTTTGCGATTTTGACGGAGAGGGGAAAAAGCAAAAAGTGCGTAAACTCTGTTTCGCCAAGCAGCGCGTAAGCGACTGAAATCAAATGCACTTCACTTTTGACTGATGACTACTTGCGGTGCCTCCTGCTGGTTGGCTTGTAACACTGCAGTTGCTGTTTTGCTGCGGGTGCTTTCGCCACCCCGCCCGTGAAGAACTCCCAGCGCCGGTTTGGCACGACAAAACAGCACCAGCGAGATCCACCAGCGGTAAACCGCTGCCCCGTTGTGCTACGTCACCCCCAGTCTGCCGGAACGGCGCCATCCTCGTTTCGCTGACGGACAAGTCGGCGTAGCGCGGCGCACGCTCTTGGAGAGAACGGGCGAAAGGAGGTGAGCGATTTCAATTAGCTCACACAGTGACCGCCTACGAACCCCAGTACGCATGACAAAAAAACACGGAACGAACTGGTGTCGAGATAAGGATAATTGAAATGCCCTCTATGGGTAATTAAGTGTAGGCATGGGGTTCTTGTGAGCAGTGGTTACAGGTATTTAAACTAAGCTCAGGTAAGTGCTTCCCATTTTTAAGGATGCTGCACGAGCGAAAATAATCACGAGTCTAATCGGCGATTTGCCACATTCCTTTGCTCGAGGTGCTCCGCTGCTACGACTGTAGAAAGGAACCCGTGTGGGTGAGATGTGACGGACCTCTAAGGTCGAGTGGTGCAAGTGGGACCACCTGCGAGTTCATCTCGGTACATGTGACCATTAATTATGAAGCGACCGAGCAGAGTCTATACGATCGGGGCCGAAGATGGCGTATTTTTAGTTCTGATGTCGCTGTGTTGTGAGCGTGTGTCTGCAGTGGAGTATCTCCACACTGCAGGCGGCTCTACCGGCTGCCCCCTATTTCACATATGGCTGCTTCTCCCTCCCCCACAAAACCAGCAGCAGGAGGGGTCTGGGGTGGGGGTGCTGAAGGTGCTAGCTACACCCTGAAACGCTGACCTCATTAGTACCTCTTCATATTTGGAGCTGGTTAAAAAAATGGGTGCTTGAAATCCCAGGAGATGAGCGGCGAAAGGGGCGGGGAAACTGCTCAAGAAGCCGACTGCTTTCTCCGCTTGGTGCTCCGAGCGAGACCTGGAGAAGACGGGGCTGCCAGAGAGGACGTTTTACCGGAGTCATTCGGGGTAAGTACCTCTAGGTCAGGGGTACGACGGCGAGGCCTTGAGCAAGCAACCTTCTGATCAGAAGTGACGCTCATTTGACGGTGGCACGCACTGGCTGGCTACTCGGTGAATAACTCACAAAGACAGAGAGGTCAAATTAGCTCTGGCTTCACCTTCACCACACGCCCACCTATTGTTTTCGCAGGTGAGTGCTGCTTGCTGCTGGCCCTGTTTATCATGGATGCCACCTCCCTTCCTCTCGCTCTCTCTCTCGCTCTTTCTTGCAAGGTGGCCAGTGTGATTAACTTTGGCGGGATGCAGCCAAGGGGCGATCCGTTTGAAAGGCGGCTGCTGGGACTTGTTGCGGGCGGGAAGCGGGTCGGATGGCAGGCCGCCCGGGGACCTGGCTGAAGCCGACACCGCCACACTTGATTAGAAGTGACTGTTACACCTGGCTGCCTCGGCTGAGTCCCCGGAGGGGGTCGTGATGGCAGCCGTGGCATCGGCGGCGGGTGTCAGGGATGGGTGGGGGTGCTCGATAGCAGGAAGGCATAAAGTGACAAGCCTGAAGCAGTCTTCCATTAGGTCACCTGTCCATACAGACATCTCCTAACTCTGGGCTGAAATGGTTATAGTCTGTAGGCTTGGGCTGAACACATCATTGAGGATGGGGAAGTGGGGGTGGGGTGGGAGGGTGCAGCAGCAATACGCGTTGGTTGGGGGGGGGATGAAGACTACAATAAACATACTAAAAGGAGTTTTAGCACCGCTTTAAACATCGCGTCCTGAAAGAACGCATTGTGAAGCGCGATGGCTCGCTGCCACGTCAACGATTTGGCGCCTTCGCCCGGAAACTCATCAGCATCAAACTAACTGACAGAGGATGGCATCGCAGACAAGTTTACGAGTTCAAGAAATGAAAAAAAAACATCCCTCGCCAAACGGAACGCTTATCATCCCCCCCTTTTCAGGAAAACAACAGGGAAGCGGCTCAGGCGGAGCTTTAAAGGAGCTGGGGCGCGTGCGAGCCGAACGGGACGCTTCTGCAATGAGAATGTGGTCCTGTGACCACCGGTGGAATTGGAGTGCGAGACACCTTCCCGGGGCCCAACAATATGAGACGTCTTCAAAAGGAGCCTTTGAAGCGCACAGGTGTCAACACCTTCCCCCTGCCCACATTCTCAGCTCACTGCGGTGGTGCGAAGCAGATGTTAGTCAACCAGAGGCTGTCAGCTTGGATCCCCATTAACAATGAATGGCATCCAGGCCTCATTATACCCCCTCGCAATGTACCACACTGCATGGCAGGACACTATTTTATTCATTACCACATACATGATGTTTCCTCCGCACCTCCTGCGAGGGAGGAATATATTTTTAACATCCCACACTGCTCATGAAGTGTGTGTGTGTGTGTGTGTATTTGCGAGAGAGAGAAAGTAATGTGACATAACGCCATGCTGCTTCTCCACTGCATGAGAAACTTGCCAGTAAGAAGGGAGGGATTGGTTTGTTGATGTCCCCTTCCCCGCTCACCACTTGCCCCCATCGACAGCCCTATGCGATTGCCCCAGCAAGTTGAGATACAAATGTGTGCCAAACGCACCCTTTATCCAGCCCGCTGCGCTTGCACTCGCACTATGTAGGATATCCATTGGGAAAGTGGC
Source organism: Scleropages formosus (assembly GCF_900964775.1). NCBI lineage: Eukaryota > Metazoa > Chordata > Actinopteri > Osteoglossiformes > Osteoglossidae > Scleropages > Scleropages formosus. Next base: position 23,461,313 of record NC_041818.1, read on the forward strand.
CCTTTCACTCCCCCGAACCGCACAGCTGCACCCTGCAGCAAACACGAGGCAGAGTGGTGGCCACTAAGCTGTGCACCAAGCAGGATCCTGAAGAGCCCCTTCACGCCGAGCCCTAGGACTCGGGGGTTTCCATCTCCAGCTTGTTACACGCAGGGGGTCCATTTCCTGTGAAGGATCAGTGGAAGGGGCTTTAACAAGCCCAAATGGGATCGCCACCCCATAGCGTGACGCTGCTGAAGAGGTCTTGCGACAACTGTTAGAAAGGCCTAGAGGGATGTGCTGAGTCCGCATAACAAAGACATCACGTGGTCTGAAGGTTGACGCACAGGGGAGGGTGCCGGGCTACACAACACAAAGTCTCCTTGGGATGAAAGCGCCTACGGAGCTTTGGGATACGACAGATATTTTTGCCTGAGTAACAGCTGAGCGGATCGTATCACACGAGAGAGGGTGCCATCTAAGTTCGTAGCACATCAGGTACGGCGGCATCGCGACAGGCATGTGGTGCAGAGCTTCTTCCCCAGAACTTAAACTGGGCTCGGCTGAACCCTGAGGAACTCACTCAGCCCGCAGGTGGCACGGCTTTCCGGGACCGGTTCGGAAGAGCTCCGGCGTAGACCAGCCAGTTGGGGCCGTTGGAGATCCTGGACAAGGGCAGATTTCGAGCACCCAGGGGCAGGCTGCCCTGTTCGCCGGCTGTGTTAGCAGCGCCCAAAGGTGGGCATCGCCGCAAGATCACGGAACTGCAGATTAATGACCTGCAAACTCACTTCTTCCCGCTGTTTTATTTTATCTCCTTTTTTGCCTGCTGCTAAATTAACCCCAGGACCTTCTCACCATTATAGGGGCCGGTATCCTCTTGTTGTGGAGGGCTGAGAAGCTAATTAGAGTGCCATTCAGCTAGAGGTTGTCACCTTGTCCGAACCCGCACTAGAACCGTAGTCCACAGCAAACATTCCACCTCATTTAATTCAAGAGAAGTTGCCATGGGTACCACATTTAAATCAATTACGTGTCTGCCACCTGCAATTGTCCGCACAGAGACCCGTTGGAAATGAAATTATTGAACTGAATCGCATTTGTCCGCTCACCTTGGCCGGCCGACGAACACACGCACGCTGGACCCGATTGCACCGTTCCTGCCCTGACAGCACCAGCAGCCCTGACACCTCGCAGATAATTAAGTTTCCCTTCTCGTCTTTCCTCCGTGCACAAACAGAGGTGCGGCGCCACCGTGGAAAGGTTGAGCGGAGTGCTGGCGCTTCTGCGGAGAGTCACCTCTTTTTGACGCCGCGTCGTCGCTTTCGAGTTTTGCCCGGATCATACGGATCAACGCCGTCCCACCCTTCGCCCGGCGTCTTGGTGTCACAGGGTTGACTGACTGAGAACTGGCACGGATGCTGCAATGATGCAAGTGGGCCAGTAGAGGGCACTCTTCCATCCTGGACTGAGCAGAAACTGTACTGTCGCTTGGATTCCGTCTACTCATCGTGGCGTGCTTTGGACACCTTCTGGAAGGTTCCGCTCAGACCTGGACATGTTATGAACCACAGGGGTGTATCGAACTTGGTACGGAGGTGTAGGCAGTGCAGAGCACAGCGGTTATGAGTTTCTGGGTTTCTATCCAAGACCCTGCTGAACCCTGGTAAAAGGTGCTTAACGTTAAATACCTTTCTTGGTATGTTGCAAACTGTATTTTGTGATGGATCATCTGTGGCTGCAGAAAAACTGCTTAAGTAAAACCTAACCCCGGTGATTTTGGAAGCATGAGCTGGAAGTAATGAAATGTGCAACATATGGAGAGCCGGTGGATCTTTGACACATTGACCTCTACTCTGGCCTCCACACTGGGTCCATGTGGTTTTGCAGGGAGACACACCGGGTCCAAATCGGCCTCACGCTGGCCCTTTGAAGAGGGCCGTCGGTTTCCGGCGCTGACATTTTAAAAGCAAGCGCAAAGAGAAGCGAACCGAATGGGTCAAGAGAAAAAAAAAAAAAAGAAAACGCAGTGTTTTCTCGATTACAGTGTTCTTCGGCGGCTTACATAACTCCAAAGCAGCTCGCTTAGAGAATCGTGCCGAATCAGCAAAAGGAAATTATGTTACGCGCGGCGTTCACTGCGTGTTAGCAGCAAATCGGATATGGTAATTCTGTCCCAAACGGTCTACTAACTGGTAAAACAAGAAAACAAGCACTAAAAATCCCAGTGCCTACGTCTAAATGAAAAAAAAAAAAACAGTTAGTATCGAAATTAAAACGGAAAAAAAAAAAAAAACCCCTTGTTTTAAATGAAAACCATGATATAGCGATGGGGAGGAATTCAGCTTGCCCACTGTGAACCACGACTGACGTCACTGGCTTTTTCGTAGAGGTCTCCCCTTGGGAGACTCGGGCTCCGGTTTACCTGCAAGCACGGCCAGGTGTCGGTCTCCACACCGAGTCACAGGTAGAGGAGATCCGAGCATCTTTTATAAGTCGGCGCGAATCCTCACCAATCCCACGCACCTGAGCGCTATAAAAAAACGCAGCGTTAAAAGTGACCCGGTCGATAATGGACTCGACGCGCGCAGAGTCCTTTCAGTCCATTTTTATCGTGTGTTTCAACACTACGTGCCGGGCCGTTTCAGACAGAACCGCTCGCAGCCGCGTTATACAAATCACTGCTGCATTTGAATTTTTTTATAGTCCGCTGTTGGTTAAGAACACTGTGTTATTGTGAGATTTCCTCCGCAGTCCAATAGCTCGGCTTCAGCTGCAACCCAGCCCGTGTTCGGCCCTGTTCCGAACCGGCGGATCTCAGTACAGAAGAGAACAATGAAGCTCCTTCCATGGACAACGGTGGTCTCCTGTTATTGTCAGGAGATTGTCGTACTCATTGAGCCAAGCGCCTCCAGGAGACGATGGGGTTCAACAGCACGATCCGTCCCGCCGCAGGCCCCCGGGGCCACGCTGCTGCCGCCGGGCTTTCTGTGACCGAGACGAAGCAAGTCGCTAATTCTCAGCCAAGGCAACTCTCGCCTTGGGTGGCGGAGAGTTTTTCTGCTGCTTCCTGGCTCTAAAGAGGAGAAACGGGGGATCTTGCTGAAAACACAACATTTTGTGAATTCGACTTCTGAAACCATGTGACCTCATTAATTACAAACCAGCTGAGAGCAATTCCACATTTAAACTAAAGCATGACTCAAATAGCTCTGCAAGATAATGTGAGGCTGTTCGTTGTTTCAATCCGTTAAAAAGAAAGGGCTTCTTGCGGTAGGAAATTTCTGATCTCTCCGTTATGAAGAAATGCTTTTCAGGCCTATGAAGCTCTCGTGGATGAAGAAGTCTTGCTCGGGGTTACTGGTACCACGTCACCTGTGCACGGACTGGGAGAGCAGCTTTTAGGGAGACTGCGGCTGCTTTTTCTATGTCTCCAGCCTTGATGGCCATCGATGTTTAGCTTTCGGTGGAATCCATGGGGTCCGAGAGCCACGGGAAGATCCCCACAACCAAAATCACAGCTTTCTCAATGCGGGTTAGTCGGCTGGTGACCGCCCGGGCGCGGGCCGAGCTCCATCTGAAGAAGCTCTGATCACCTGCCCGACCCGCTACAGCTGAGGATGACCTCCACGCAGTGACGGCAGGAGGAAGTCACCTAAAGCGCCGCTTCCACGCTTGACACGACACATCTTCCTCCTAACTCACCGCCGGTCAGACTGAGTTTGTAACGCAGCTTTGTAACAAATCAAAATGGCAAAAATGCGAATGTAAATGAGCCGGTCTGACCCTTCGAAACTGTTAGTCAACAACGCCTGTTGCAATGTACACATTAAATGAGATGTACAGATGTGAGAAAAAAGTTTTTCATCTTTGCGTTTGCCGTTTCTTTGATCGCCTTCAGCTCTCGCTCGCGGTACAACAAGTATTTGTGTTGCACTTTAGTCTTTCAGAGCCGAAGAATGGTGTTTGGCTCGGTATTCGCTGCCTTTGTTTGGGTGGTTTTGAATGCCCTCAAGGTCTAGCAGCCTGGAGATGTTCCATCCATTGTATATGCTAATTTCTCCAGACCCAATTCCAAGAACATGATTTTTTTTCTGGCTCAAAGGAAAGGTGATGCCTTCGGGTTCACGCGCCTTGTGACGAAAATGCCCCGCTGAGCCCGTGTCCTTGTGCTTTTTAGGTCCTGCCTCGTACCGTGAAGACATTACCCACGAGTGACAGAGCCCTGGCGGTGGATGCGATTTTGAGCGCTTCCTACATTTACATGTATTCATTTAGCAGACGCTTTTCTTCAAAGCGACGTACATCTCATAGAAAATACAATGTGTTCATTACATTAGGAGAAAGAGACATAGCTGCGGTCGCGTGATTCTTAGGTGCAATTAGTTTCTTTCCACCATATGAACGAATATTCATCACACGAGTAACTGCATAAAACTCAGAATATCAGCTATTCCTGACCACCTTCCTACAATGTTTTTGTTTTTTTTTGGAGATACACAAACATTTACGTTACATTACAGGAGCAGCTGTGTAAAGGATTGATCTGGGCATCATCTTAAAGTTATAGTGCATAAACATTTATGCCTTACATGCGCTTAAGAGATGATGGGGGAAGTGAGTCTGGAAGAGGGGAATTTTCAGACCCTTAAATGTGGACAGAGATTCAGCAGTTCTGAGTGAGAGGGGGAGGTCGTTCCACCACAATGGAGCCAGAACCGAGAACGTCCGTGCTTTACCTTTCATGCGTGTGACAACCAAGTGGGCAGATGTGGAAGAGTGCAGTGGTCTGGTTGGGGTGTAGCGGTTGAGCAAGTCTTGTAGATAGATTCCTTCCTTGCTTCCTGATGTCAGATTTCCTCCATGGTTGTAGAGGCCTTCGCCTGAGTGACACGATGAAGGCGGGAACCTCAAAAAGCTTCTCAGTCAGCAACGACTGCAGTGCCAATGGCAACAGCAGCATGTGTTGACTGGTGTTGTTGCAGAAAGCAAAGGGAAAACCTTGGCTTCTCCTGGCCTCATTCCGTGGCATCTCAAAAGGAGCTGCAAAGTTGATTATCCAGGAAAACCGAACAAAATGACACGCAACAAAACGAAAAATTCGATCTCGGTCCAGGAGAACCAACAACCGCAGCGATTCGCCCAACACGCTCACTAAAACTATCGGCGAACCTGAGCGCGTGTTTCTTCTCTGTGTGCCTCATCCTCGATGTGCAACTGCAGGTGTCCGTGTGCAATTTCACGTCCTTCGGTGAGGTCGCCTTTTTTGTCCACCAAATCCAGACCTGGAAGTCCTGGCTTCTACAGCGAGCGCACGGCGAGTTTGTCCGCTGCGCGCACAGCTAAGGGAGTACGTACCGCTTTGCAGCCCTGCCGTTAGAGTTGCAGACACACATTTACATTTATTTATACAAATCACGGAGAGCTGGTAGTGTGGTGGTTGACGCTACTGCCTTCAGATCCAAAGGCTGCAGGTTTGATCCCCACCTCTGGCTGTAGTACTGTTGAGTAAGGTACTTACCCTAAATTGCTCCAGTAAAAAATTACCCAGCTGTAAAATTGGGTAAATAATTGCAAGTTGCTTGGAGGAAAGTGTCTGATAAATGTAAATTGATTTAGCAGGCGCTTCTCTCCAAAGTAACTTCCAATGAATTCTATGTGCTGTTATCAGCCCACACACCTTATTTACCATGGCGACTTCCACTGCTAGAAACACTGCTTACACCGGGTCACTCATCTATACATCACTGGAACACACACACTCTCTCTCTGTCACTCACACACTATGGGGGAACCTGAACAGCATGTCTTTGGAGTGTGGGAGGAAACCAGAGCACCCAGAGGAAACCCACACAGACACGGAGAGAACATGCAAACTCCACACAGACCGAGTTGGGATTAAACCCATGTCCTCTCGCACCACCCAGGTGCTGTGAGACAGCAGCGCTACTTGCTGTGCCACCCACACACACAAACGCACAGGTTGTGTACAGGTGCCCGAGGGGTCTTGCAATGAGCAAGACAGCAACAGGAACAGCCGTTGTACTGTTGAGAAGGCAAAACTCAGCTACCCCAAATAAATAGCTGTAGGAAGACATGGAAGCGTAAAGCTGTGAGTCGTGGACGGAGTGTTTGTCCGGTTGTATCCGAGTCGAGCTCAGTGAAGTGTCGTGTCACGGAGCCGGTGTCTCCGGCTCTGGGAACTGTAAACACCATCTGCTGACAGGGGGCTGTAAATGCAACATTTTTTTCCTCTCTTTCTTGCTGTCTGCTCCCAAAAGGTTGATTAAGCCCCGGTTAAACTAACAGGAGACCCAACCGGCTCCTCCTTATGGAAATGTGGAGATAATTAACAATTAACCGCCTTAATTAAGAGTAAAATTCCGGGGTTCTCTCAATGTTAAGATTATCACTTCAAAGACAAGCAGCTGACAGTCCGGGAATGGCAGGATCCTTAATGAATGAATCATGAGGTTTCTGCCTGGCCGGAGTGCCGTTGCCTGCTGCCGGTACCCTGGTGAGCCCAGCGTCCTGCGGGGAGGCCAATCCTTAGCCCTTGACACTGATACATACAGTGTGTGTGTGTGTGTGTGTGTGTGTGTGTGTGTGTGTGTGTGTGCATGCGTTCATGAAAGGAACGGACTGTTGAGGGCTGTGAATGATGAAAACCTCTAAACCATCTCTCTGTAAGGATACATATTACAGATTTTGTGTCTTAAATCTGTCTGGAGTAAGTTTCAGTATTCTCTTTTTTCCAGCTTTATGATATTAAATTTGATCAGACCTTTGGTCAGTTCTAGGAGCATAATCATATAAATGGAGGGTGGCGCAGTGAGTAGCGCTGCTGTCTCACAGTGCTTCGGTGGTGCGAGAGGATGTGGGTTTGCATGTTCTCCCCGTGTCTGTGTGGGTTCCCTTCGGGTGCTCTGGTTTCCTCCCACACTCCAAAGACATGCTGTTCAGGTTCACCCATAGTGTGTGAGTGACAGAGAGAGGGTGTTCCAGTGATGTATGGAGGAGTGACCCAGTGTAAGTAGTGTATCTAGCAGTGTAAATCACCTTGGTGAATAAGGTGTGTGGACTGATGACACTACATAGAGTTTGCTGGAAGTTGCTTTGGAGAAAAGCGTCTGATCAATGAATAAATGTAAATGGTGGAGAGTGACTACGGTGCGGTAAGAGCAGAAGAGGTCTTTTCAAACTGACCGAGGATGATCGTGAATAGGGACAAAGTTAGCGAACGGCAACAGCGCCGTGGACAGTGAGGCTTTACGGTGTCTCCATCCACAGCTCTTTCACAGTTCGCGGCCCTCATACGCCAAACAAGCAAGAAGGCGCAGCTTAATGAAAGCCCCCATCGATTGGCCATTATCGCCAGGAAGAGGACGAAAGTGACTGACGCCGCCTTGATGGGCTACTTTCTGCGTATGGCTCCAGACCAACAACTGACTGGGGAATTATCGCCTCCCGCAAACAGCCCGGCTGACATCCATTACATTACATTATTTATACGGCAAGCAGACGCCCTGATCCTGGGTGACTCGGGCTGCGTTTTACACTTCATCCATTTATGCAGCCGGACGGTTAGCGAGCCCGTCCGGGTTAAATACCTGCCTTGAAGCCGGGAGAGAACCATCCCCCCCCAGGGCTCTTAAAAAACTGCAAACCACCTTTTTGGCTTTGGGTCCAGCAGCACGGCAGGGGCAGCACCAGCTAGTGGCAGCTGTCAAACAGCCGGAGTCTAGCGAACGACCGAGGCCTGAGCGGAATACTTCTGATTTGTGAGGTAATCAAAAGTGGCCTCGCATCACGCCGATGGTTTAGTAAATAAACAACGCGATGCTGCAGGCTGAGACGGGGGAGCAGCAAGGAGAGATAAGAAATAAAGCGGTTCTGTGAGCCAAGAGTCCATTCCAAGGCACGAGTCTTAGATCGATATTCAGAGTTAGGGTAACAACACAGCCATCACCCTTGAGGTACCCTAATGGAAATCTTAAAAATGGGGAAGCGTGGCAAAAAATGTGTGTTTCGCAGGGGCCACAGGTGGCATAGTGGTGGATCGAGCCTCTGCCTTGAGCTCAAATCCATAGTCCTCCTGTAGCACCCTTGAGCCACATACTTACCCTGAACTGGTAGAGTAAACTACACCACTTCACACACACGCATTGTCTGAAACCGCTTGTCCCAAGCGGGGTCGTGGCGAACCGGAGCCTAACCCGGCAACACAGGGCGTAAGGCTGGAGGAGGAGGGAACGCACCCAGGACAGGAAGCCGGTCTGTCGCAAGGCACCTCAAGCGGGACTCGAACCCCGGACCCGCCGGAGAGCAGGACCCGGCCAACACGGTACGTCACGTTGGAGAAAAGCACTGGGTAAGTAATAGCATCGAGTCCTTTCTTCCATTATCGGGAACAGGTTGTCAAAGGCAGGGTCGTGGTGGTCAGGAGCCTATCCCTGAAGCGTGTTGCATGAGGCAAGCTGCACCGTGCATGGGACCCCAGTCCATCACAGGGCAATCACCCACACTCATTCGCTCGCACATGCACACCCTATGGGCGATTTAGAGACACCAGTTCATCAGCGACACGTCTTCGGATTGCGGGAGGATATCTGAAGTCGACCCACCTCCTTCACCCCCTACGTTAAATACTCCTGAAACACCACCGCTTGACACCCTCAAGATGTGGCCCCAGACCCCTAACCCCCAGCGATCTCCAGGCCAACCAACAAGTTAGGCTGCAACGAGCGTTAAACCGATCCAGAACCGAAAGGCTCTTATTTGCATCCTGCAACTAACAAGACGCCTCGTGAAAGAGGCGGGAAGGCGTGCGTGCAGAAATTATTTGAAAAAAAGATGCATTTGGACCGAGCTCAACCTCGCAGTCGGTATTTAATAGATAGAAAACCCCAAGGATCGATTCACAGCTGTCACTTAAAACTTGAAACAGACCTTCCCCTCCACGTCTCCTTCCGAGATGAAAAACCAACATATATAATGAGAGGTGGCCGGCGAAGACCTCATTATGGACCGTTTCATCCGCACGCGCCGAGGGCAGCGGCCGTCTAGCTCGCACAGTAGCGAGAGCGGAAAGGGCTTTTCTGGCAAGGATAAAACTTCAGCAAAATCATTTAAAAGTGAGATGACAAAAAAAGCCACTTAATTTTTAACACTTTCTGCTTATAAAATAAATTATTTTTTATTTGTGTATATAATTTCTAGGGAATTTGCTTGCTTTAAAATTGAAATGCAAAGAAGTTTTTCAATTTTTAACACCTTTTCCTTTTTTTTAAATTCATTTCTTTTCTATTTTTTTAAGAAATTTGTTTATTCTCTTTAACATTAAGGAAAAAAATCAGTTTTTACTAGGGTGGAAGCGTCCTCAGCGCTGTTCTGAGAGTTGGAGCTTTGAATAATTGTGATTTTTCTGTACCAGTACATATGCAAATATGACAACAAAAAAAAAAACCACACGCAAATTACCTTTTATTTTTCTGCAACATCTCAGCAGACAGTCTTTACACACACTGTAATATTGTGAGGAAATATTCTTTCTTTAATCTTTGCTTGCTTATTTTAAGCAGCTCTCTGATTCCAGTTCCAAAATTGGTTGCCGACAACGATCGCGAGGTGCGTCGCAGGATCGTCCGAAACGAGCGTTCTTGAAGTAGGGCGACCTTTCGGCCGGCGTGCCCGCTGCGGTCGGGGCGACCTCGCGTTAGGCCGTTGAGGAGGAGGGTCGCGGTGGGGCTCGGAAGGTCAGCGCGAGCGGCGAGCGGCTTGGCGCCGCATCCGAGCGCCGTCCCCACTGACCGCTGTGATCTCAGGCCAAGCGGCGACGCCGCCTCCCATCCTCTGGCCAACTGGCCGCCGTCCCCCCGGGCGCCCGTGCCAGCGCCCCTCCCGGCTTCCGTATGCTCCGCTCCTTTTTTTAGCCCTCGGATGGAGGCCCACCAACCGGGCGCCTGCGGGCCTCCGCCGAGGCCCAGGCAGAGATGGGGATTAAACAGATTTAGCGAGAGGGACGGGCCTGCTGCAGCGGCCTGTAATCTCGAATTCAGAGGCCCCTCGCTAATGAAGCCTGGCCGGAGCGGGCGACGACTCGCCGGCCGCTCAGGAGTCCGGCTGAAGGGGAGCTCGACAGCTGCGAAAACGCGTCCTCGTCAAGAGAAACTCCGCAGGCTGCTCCGTATTTGGGTCAGCGAAGTAAATAAAAAGCGGGCGGGAGAGATTCGAGCGCTCTCCCCGAACGCAGGTTCCGCAGAAATTCGGCGTCTTAGCCGATCGATGTTCTCCGAGCCCTTCCCGCACGCGGCCACCGGCACCCCCTGCCCCTGCAAATTGATCCTCTCTGGTTGTTGTCGCCGTGGATTGACGATAAACCCAAGTGAACCGCACGGACCAAAGTGTCCCCCACCAAGGAAGGATGGAGACGCGTGACTTGTCTTTCCGGGCCCCGTCCGATTCTTAAACGGTTTCGATTTCCACTGAACACCCCACCTAGAGATGGAGGAGTTTCGACTTTAGGGAAGAGCTCCTCTTCTCCCTGTTCCCATGCATCTGAGGACTCGGGTCAGGGACACGGGAGGGCCCGCTGGAGTTCGGACTGCTCCTTTTACATACGGTGGCCCGGTCGTACCACCGCCGCCGCTTGCTGGAAAGGAGCGCCACGAGGGGGAGGGGCCTGTTGAGGACGTCAGCCAATACGGAGCCCGATCTGTTCTTCCACCGGGGGGTCCCAGGTGGACACCTGCGACCTTCCGCCTTCGAAGGCCACCGGGTCGCGCTGTCGCTCACAGCAGCCGGATGGGAGAACAGAGCGTGAGGAGGTGGGACGCGATGAAAGAAGTCGCCGCATCGTGCGCAGAACAGCTGAAAGAAGCAGCACCAAGGTGGAGAGCGAGTGGGTGCGGAGGGGGGCCGTGCGGAGGCGGGTGTGTTCGGGAGGGGAAAAGAAAAAAAAATGCAGATTTGTATTTAAATGAAAAAATATATAATGTAGAAAGGGAAGAAGTGTGAAAATTAAATGTTGGTTCTTGACAGGAAGCACTGAGAATTAAGCTGGCACCGAAGTGTGACAGAGACTTGTTCGGTGACAAGGCAGAAGAAGAGGAGTGTCAACACTTCTCCCCTCACAACAAACGCTGGCACCGAGCGGGAGCCTGACGAGGGTGCGAATTTCATGGGATGCCAGTGTTGTTCCATTCCGTCTCTGCGCAAGAGAGACGGAGGTAGAGAGGATGAGGGACGGGGGAGGGAGACAGAGAGAGAGAGCGAGAGAGAGAGAGAGCCTTCAATCGAATGTCAAACACTCATCTCGGTCGGCGAGGTTCGATGACAGCGGAGGGAGGGGGGAGGACGAGCGAGCGGAAGATGGCCTACGGGACATAATGTATTCAGCGTTATTCAGGCAACAAATGGACAAATGAACATGCGAAGACGCTCGGCGGTGGACAACCTTCAAGAACAAAAAGAATTGTTAAGAAAAAAAACGAGAGACATGCAAAGACAGAAACCCGTTAATTCCCCTCCGCCGCTCTCCTATCATTAACAACGTTTATTAACGATAATAACAAACAACTTCTCGCACTAAATCATCTTTATGTTTCTATTTTTCTTTGTCCTTGTTGGCTTTGTGTGTGTCTTTGTAATTTATGTTTTCTGCTGTTTCATATTTCATAATCAGAGCTCCTTTGTCTCCTTCATACGGAGCGCTCTTTTCTGCATTTTTCCCAATTATGTAACGCTCTATAATTTCGCGCTGCGTTTTATTTTCCAGAATGCCTTATATTTCATGTCATAATTTATTTAATTTCTCACACTTTCCTTAATATGTGAAGGATGAAAAAGTGCATTGCGCTGATTGTACGACTGTTATAACACAGAAATAAATGTACACACCTCTCCTATTATTTACGGCAGTGATTTATGGCCGAACTGCAGGCTTGTTCGAGTGCAGCTTCAGGGAGTGGCCCGACCGCGGTAATGAACATTGCGTCTGATGCCACGCTGCATTTTCAAAGGCCCCGCTTTCAGGAGGACGCTGTAGGCCCTGGGATGAGAACCGCGACTCCCGCTGTCGCTCATCTTCCGCTCGCCTCCTCGGCACTGCTTCCGGAGATAAGAGGAGAACACGAGCGCGGGCGGTCCAATTGACCCGGTCTCTCCGCTGATCCTGAGTCTGGTTCGAGCGCGAAAAGGCAGTCAGAGGTTAATTAGGGAGCACAGCGCGTCCTTCTGAGTTGCTGCCAAAGCTTAGCGGATGAACCTAAATGCTCAACTCGCACTTGCGCTTTTGACACCTGGTTCCGGTGTGACCCAAAACTGGCAGGTCCATCCGGTCAGTGTTGAATTCCTCAGGTCTTTGTTTGGCTCTCCGCACCGGCGATCAAGAATGCTTTGCGGCGCCACCTATTCATGAACCGTGGGCACTGCTATTTGCTCTGGATGTGCTGGCATTGCGCCATTGACACTCATCCTCGCCGTCCGCCTTTCAGCTAATTATACGTTCGCTCAAAGGAAGGTTTTATCCAAAGTATCGTAGATAAATGCCTTACAATTCTACTCCTCCCCTGCTTAAACGGTGGGATTTTGAGAAAGGAAATCTCTCGCGAAAACATACTTATTCAGCAAATGTTTTTTTCGAAAGCGACTTCCAGTGAACACCATGTAGTGTTATGAGCCCACACACCTTATTCACCGTGGTGACTTACACTGCTAGATACACTACTTACACCGGGTCACTCATCCATACATCAGTGGAACACACACACACTCTCTGTCACTCACACAGTATGAGTGAACCAAAACAGAATGTCTTTGGACTGTGGGAGGAAACCAGAGCACCCAGAGGAAACCCATGCAGACACAGGGAAACGATGCAAACTCCACACAGCCTGAGCGGGGTTCAAACCCTTATCCTCTTCCACCACCAAGGTGCTGTGAGATAGCAGCACCGCTTGCTGTGCCACCCAAGACAATGACTCCTTTTCAAGAACTGGAACCAACAACCTACTGTATCAGCTATCTGGCTCCTGAACTGCTTTTCCTCTGATACTCTGAATAATGGCAGCCCATACAGTAAAAATGTTGTGATTTCATCCCTAATTCCTCCCTTATCTCAGCTTTTAACAGTTCTGGAGATGACAGCGGAACTGCTGTACAATCAGTCCTTATTATTTATTGCAATTTATTTATTTTATTGATGCATTTCTCCAAGTCAGCTTAAAAAGTGAGGTTTGTATACTCAGCTACTTAAATTGATTTACACATTTATGCTGCTGGCTAATTTTTACTGTCCCTATGTGGGATAAGTGCCTGGTCCAAGTGTACTACAGTGGAAATAGGGTTTGATACCCGTTCCTTTGATTGAAAGACAAACCCTCTAACTACTCTGCTGCCTGTTGTCCATAATCGCATGTTTTTCTTTTTTTTTGCGCATTTGCATACTTTCAGAACTGTTTCACAGCAATTCCTGCTTTGTTTTTAGTTAAAATTGTTCACACTGCCAGGCTGGAGAGGTTACTGTATGAACTGAGGTGCACAAGCTGGTATTCAACCCAACATGGGACTCAACCCCACAACCCTTGTCTTGGGAAGCCAGTGCTTTAGCCATTAGACCAGAAACCTGAGAAAGGTGTTGGTCCAGAGGCAGGGAGCATGCAGCGTGTAGAAACATCACTTACTGTGACAACTGTGAGATGCGTAGAGAACCTCTGCGTGTCCTTCTGCATATGTGTGTGTTTTCCTCTGTGTGTGTGTGTGTGTGTGTGTGTGTGTGTGTGTGTGGGTAGACAGATGGTCTGCCTCTTTGCTGGAGGAACATTCAAAGAAAGGTACAGCACACACTTCCTCTGTCTCGCTCGTTCTGTTACACCTCTCTCCTTCTCGCAGGCGTCTCTTGCGCCTCCCTCCCCACCACTCCAGCGTTGCTCTCAGCACAGCAGTTCATCGCTTCCCTTCCCTAACCTCCCCCCCCCCCCCGATCAAGGCGAAGACCATATCATAACAGAAATACATCATCTTTTGAAGAGCTAAACGGAGGATGACCTGACGAGCGGGGACGGGATGTGGCGGGAGGGGTTGCGGTAGCGCCGCCCTGCTGGTGGTGTCACAGCGGCGTCCGGCTACTCCGGCAGACACTGCTGTTCCGCCGCACTTTAATTTCTTCTCCTTGGGAGGGAAAAAAAGTGTAAAAAAAAAAAAAAATCTTCACCACAGGGCCGCTACGTCGCTGGAATTATGTAAATCCCACAGTAATGGAAGCTGGCGATAAACACTGTAATCTTACCGTTAGACGGTGCACGCTTCAATTTGGTTTCATTTAGTGGCTCCGTCGTCTGTTTGCGGGATCACGGTGACGCAGCGGGGAGCACAACAACACGGCGCCGCGTTCTGCGGAACAAGTCGTCCGCAGGAGGAGGAGAGGCAGCCTAGGAGGAGGTTTGGAGGACGGGGCTGCGGGGGGAGGAGGGACGAGGAGGCGGAAAGGAGGACAGACGCCACCGGCGAGATGCACCGAGACGCGGAGACAGCGGTCGGAATCGGCGTCCCAGAAGTCGGAAACACGTCCACTCGGGCCTCGCTTTCATCCTCGCACGCTACTTTGGACGAATAAAATTGATGAGTTCATCTCCTGCTCATTAATACAGTGATGGACCAGATAGCTGACTCTCCTCAAAGGCAGCCTAATGACTCGGTGACACAAATCAGAATTACTCCGGCTTCAGACTTGTCTGTTCATTAGCGTACCGCATGCAGCACTCTGATGTACTTTAACAAAGTTGATCATTACTAAGTGCCTTCATCATGTTAATAAATGGCATCGGCGATGGGCCATTCATATCGTGTTTTGTATGTTCGAGCTTGTCTTGGGTTTTTCACGCGCGGGCCGGGGAGGAAAGCGGTGGTCTTTAATTTCCATTTGTCATCTCGTTGCGGGAGAGCGCGATGTATTTTCATTACGCTTTTGAAAGACGGGGAAAAAATTTGGGGAAAAGAACAATAATAAAACCTCAGAGTGCGTAAGTGCGAAACAAGCAAAAGACTGGACGCCCCCAAGCGGGGATCAGAACGTGGATCCGCTCCCCTCTTGGCTCGACCGCGGCACGTTCTCAACGGCCACCCGGCTCCCCTCCTCTGCCCTTCGTGATGCCACCGGGGTCGTTACTGCTCGGCCTCTAATGGGGATGGCGTCTCTCCGAGTCCGCCTTAAAACTCCTGTCTGCCTCCGGCATCCCCTGCTTATTCAATAACCAGACCGCACGAGGCGGTGTGTCTATTCATAATGGAGCCAACGGAACAGTTTCAATCTGCGCACAAATCATGGGAGACAGCGGTAATGCAGCGGGGCGGCCCTAATTGGGAGATGATTTAGGCCTGACTGCTGATTGACTTAGGAACCCGTGTAACTTCATTTCTGTCAATATTGCCAGCGCGACAGAGTCTGCCCGAAGAGAGCGACTCGGCTACAGACGTCCCTGCGCCGAGGACTCATGCTGCAGGAGCGCCTTGGAGCACAAGCTAGTTGATGCTGATATCACCGAGACGAAATCTCTCATTATGCTCCTTTCCTACATCCCGCTCTTTTTTTGTCCTAGACGGGGGGTTTTTTTTTAAAGCCCCGTCTGCTCTCGGAAGCATGCCTTTTTTTGCTGGAGACACATTGAGTAATCTGGCCCCTTCCGCGGGACCTGTTTCCATGCGTTCAGCTGATTTGAGAGCCCTTTCGGGAGGCTGACTTTCGGCGAGGGTGCTACGTGTGAACGGGGAGCGTGATCGCACTGCAGAGCGGGCCTTCGCCGCGACGGGCAACGAGAAAAGCCCGGCAACACAATTGTTTTCGCACAGTCTTCCCGCCCCCAGCACTCCCTCTCAAAAAATATTTAGCACACACCCTTTACAAAGAGCGAAACCACAACAATGCATCCATTTCTTATACGGTAGCCGGCAGGAACGCATTCCGTACCCTGAGCGCTCCGGTCGGGTGTCGCTGTTTTTGACACGAGAGGCGCCTCTGTTTTGCAAAAACTGTATGGCATTAAAAAGCGATTCTTTGTTAAGGCCAAACTGCAGCATGACTTGTACCCAGAATGCATCTTCCAAAGAACAATTGACATAACAACATTGATTGGGGGAACAAAAAAAATGAACAACTGTATTCAGTGGAGTTCTACAGAAACACCGAGGGGACAGATTAGGCCTGTCTGAATATTGGTGGGCACGACCCCCTGAATCACTCCCTCGTTAGGCCTAAATTATAAACTCCCACAGGAAGGAGGATGAGACCAAAGATCTATAAGAAGGCATCATGTGAAGGGTTCCACTGAGACCGTTACATTTTCTCAGGATTACATTTCCATGGGGTTGTACTTAGGTCAGTCAAGACAACTGGGGTTTCAGGAGTCCATGACGTTCCGCTTCGGTTCATTGAATTCCCAGAATAGCCCACTTGGGTTTCATGGTGTTCCACTACAGCCTTCTGTGGTTCCATGGGTCACACCCGCTCCTGCTGAGGTTCTCTGGAGTACAGCTCATTCCTGGCGAGGCTCCACATGATTCCACTCATTCCTACTGAAGTTCCATTGGGTTCCACCCATTCCTATTGGAGTTCCGTTGGGTTCCATTCATTCCTACAGAAGTTCAGTTGGGTTCTACCTGTTTCTGCCAGAGTTCCGTTGGGTTCGACTGGTCCTTTTGTTTAGACGAGACAAACTGGATCTCAGTCCTGCGGACTCCTTTCATATTTGATTTGAAAATGAATACATGGCGGTCTGGGGTTATAAAGGAGTGCTGCTTTTAAGAACATGCAAAGACTCTGGCATCACTGTAAATGTTCTCTGTGAAAAAGAAGGGTCTGGGGGATGCATATGTGAAGGAGGGGCTTGGACAATCTGCTGCTTGACACACTTTCTAACTGACCTCCAGCTCAACCTCAGAGAGACAGAGAAGAGAGAAGGAACCCAGTAAAAAGGAGATCAATTAGGACTTTCTAATTGGGCGACCCACATAATGAGGCCCACGGATGCAGCGGCTCATGCCTCTGTCAGTCAGCGGCTCCCGCCAGGATGGTCTGGTCACAGCCCCTGGGTGGCGTACCAAAGCGCCCTCTCCGCAGCACCAGCAGAACGCACCGCCATTTAAAAAGACACGCGTTCCCTGTGGTCTATCTCCTTCGTGCAGACTTTCCCCCTGTCTGAGTCTTCATCCTCTAAACCGGAACGTGCCGGGGGTTTCAAAAACGACACCGCGTTATTTAAACTGTGTTGCAGCTGCAGTCTGTTGCTAGGCGAGGGGAGGTTCAACGGAACAGGGTGTCTTCCGACTGCAAGACGAGGCTCTTTGAATAAATACCCGATGAAGATTACGTATCTTCGGGCAATCTTCCCTACACATCACCGGCAAATTCGGCTTCCCGTTCAGTGATCAGCACCGAAATATGTCTTTCTCTTCGAGGAGTTTCAAAATGATGGCGATCTGCGATTCTCCCCTCTTCCACGCGGTTCCTTGGCCGAATTCAAAACGAAAATGCAAATTTGGCCTCCTGAATCATACTTAGACAGACTAATGTTTAATCATCACACTATCATTAATTCCAGGCTCCTGCAAAAGAGGTGCTGAGTGTGCTGTGTTCTCGTACGGCCGCTGCATGCAAACGGGATCTCCAACATCTGTATTGCCAGCGCAGGTTCTGGCAGCTGATTCGCAGATTAGACGCGTCATCTCCGAATATGGGGCACTTTCAGTTCCAAGTCCAACTCAGGCTTGTTGGGTTGCTAGATCCGCTTCACAATCATGTCTGGACTACCACCTCTTGCAGAACTTTGAAAAGAAACATGGGCTACTCTTCACTCCCCATGAATCAGTTCAGTGCATTCAGCACTTGCCTTCATTCTTGTTTAGAGCCGTGATTTTCCACCCTTTTTCAGTAAACTGCTCATTCCACTATTTTCGTGGTGATCCAGACCCATCCAAGTAAGCAAAGGCCACAGCCAGGCTACACCCTGAGCAGAATGCCAACCCATTGCAGGGCACCCATATGTACTGAGTAACACACCGAGGGCACTTGAGAGTCCTCCATGAATCGTAATTCCATGGGTTGGAGAAGGCGGAAGGAAACTGGGACACAGAGACAATCCGCGCAATCACACAGAGAACATGCAAACTGCACAAACAGATCCGAGGCCAGAGTTGAACCCACAACTCTTGCCAGAGCAGTCCTGGCCCACCCAGCAGGCCGACCCTATGTACGTTTCCAAGGCTTCGCTTCTACAAAGTTCAACGTTCTGAAAGTTAAACTCCAGAAGTGAGTTTAATGCCAGTGGGCTTTGTCGGTCCCCAGCACATCAGCCGAGAGTACATCGTCCACGTCTCTGTCAGAGGCTACTGGACGTAGACCAGGGTGCTTGCAAATTCGGCCCGAAGGAGAAGCGGCGCTGTGCATGTGGAACGAAGCGGAGAGAGTCGGAGAAGCACGGCAGAATCAGCGCACTTAACACCAGCCTTCAAACACTCCATCTAAACCTCGGTATAATGTACAGCTAGCGATACAACTAATCCCTTATTTATTTATGAATCGGCTCTGGTTAACGTGCCCTTCTGCCTAGTCTTTGTCTATTTATCTGTGATTCACATTGCCCGGATTCCCACAGTGCAGCACGCAGCCTTCTGCACACCCAGTTTTATGGTAGGTTTAACAGTAAAATCTAAAAAGGCTCATTAGATATCGTCTGACTGCTCTTGCCTGCTAAAGGGCATCTGCGATTCAGATTTGAAGTAGCATGCCCTGCCCCAATAAGACAAGGGCTATTAAGCTAGGAAGGCTCTTTAAAAAGCCTGCTCTGGAAAAGTTGGGAAAGACCCAGAGAACAGGAGTGAGATGCTGAATCTCTCACTGCTGGGATGCAAAGTCGGCTCCTCGAGTCTCTTACTGTCTCCGGCCCCGGGGCATGCTGGGATACGCCAGGTGGAAACGGGTAAGCGGAGGGGGCAGATTATTACCTTCCGCCACTCATGCCGTATGCACATGCGCACCTCATATTGCTCCATCTGCAGTTCAGATGCCCTGCTTTGCTGAGGGGTTTGGGGGAGGGGGTTTGTTGGGTGCCACCACATCTGTCGGTTTGGCCGCTAGCGTGCAAAAAGAGGAAGGATTTGAGTGACAGCGAAGCGAGCCAATTAAACAAGGGTTTGTCATGATCAAGGCACCAGTCCAAGTGGCTGGGAATATGGGCCACTGAACAAAGCCGTCAACATGGTGAGTGCAGCGAGGCCTGCAGAGGTTTGCCCGTCCCTGGAGGCCTTTAGTCTGTGTCTGCCGCTGCGAGGCCGCTTCAAACAGCAAGGCAGCAGATGCACACTTCACCTTCGACTGTCTGATTCAAGCCAGAAGACCATCCGGAACGGCTGCCTCCTTGCAGCTCATAAAGCGACTGAGAGCTGAGCATGTTAACAGCGCAGGACGTTAATTCCCAGAGATCCAAAACGGCAGCACACACACTAGTTCAACATGCAGATCTGTACATCAAGCAACGCTAAGGGTGTCCAGCTAAAGTAGGCGGCACAGCGGGTAGTGCTTCTGTCTCACAGTGCCACGGTTACGCCGTTCGACATGAGTTCAAGCTCTGCTCAGTCTCGGTGGAGTTCATATGTTCACGTGGGCTTCCTCCCGGTGCTCTGATTTCCTCATAAAATGTGTTTCTGATGAACTGGTGACTACATTACCCGAACTGTGTGTGTGTGTGTGCGTGGATGTGTTGCATTGCTCTGCTGTATAACCTGGTGAATGATCAATTAATGTAGTGTAGTCCATCTAGCACCGCAAGTCACCTTGTTTAAAGGCCTCAGCTAAATAATAACATAATATTCAGTGAAAATTGTTTTGGAGAAGAGTGTCCACTTAAATAATAAATGTAAAGCAAACTGTGGACTGATCTGGAGGTAGAGGTTCTGTTCGCCTCTCCTGCTTCCACTGCGTGCTGGTGATACTTCAACATACAGCATTTAGTCTCTTGAATCAGTCTGAAAATAATATCTCTTTAAAAACAAATGGCTTATAACTAACATGAGACCTGTGCCAACGCTGCGAAATGTGGTGAAGTTTAAGGTCTGGTTATTCTTATTCCTACAATAAAAAGATGACTCAACACCAAAAGCGATAAACTCGAGCGCTAGGAAATCAGAACTTGGCAAAACAGTGGTGCAGAAATCCTGGGAAGTGTTCTGGTGCCTTTAATTCAGAGAGGATATTAAAGCGCTTCTCTAATTCAATTTCATTACCGTGTCAAACGGAGAGAGACTTTGGAAGACCGTCTGTCACTGGCTGTCATTTCTGTGCCATTACCTTAATCCTCCCGAGCCAATGAAAGACGCTTAGCTGCAGAATCTCGATTGCTCTCCCGGGGTTAATCATTTCTTTGTTCCCTTGAAAAAAGTTGATTCATTCGATTTATTTATTGCAAAGGCACTAATGGCATCAGAGGCATTTTCAGCCCATCAAGGTGGTGAAATGGGGGAGGATGACAGATCCCCGCATCACCCTTATAGCAACAGGCAGGCGATCTGCAAAGGTCTTCCCTCCTGCCGGCATGCTGCATGTCAGCCGGCTCCAGCCGCCATCCGCGTTCATCTGCTCGTGCCTGAAAAGTGCAGCATTACATAACGGCTGAGAGAGAAGAAGGGAGGAAAAAAAAAAACGTGAAACAAAAATGGATTACAAAAGGTTTTCCGCGCTCTCAACAAACGCCGCTTCTCTCGTCAAGTGAGAACGGCAGAGCGAGCGAGATATTAACACTGCCCACATTCACCAAATGTTGAAAATGACACCATTTGGAGGAAGCGTGCTCCCAAATTACATCTGCGAGCGCGTGGCCACAGGCGCATGAAAGCAGCACACTTCGGTGTTTGCCGAAGCTTCGATGCGCCACACGTACGAGCCGTTGGCGTCAATTAGTGCTCCGCACAATGCAAGACCACCACCGGTAAAAAGAAGCTGAAATGTATTTAAAATCCATTCAAAAAATGTAGGACAAGAAAGGAGAATGAAAAAAAAGCATATAGATTAGTTTTAAATGCAGTCCACCATATGAGTTCCGTGCAAAGTTGGACTTAGGTGTTGGCAACTTCATAAAGAAAGTGAACGTGCAGCTAGAGTCCTGGGGGCGCCTGCCCCCGGGTAAAGCACTTAGGATGTTTCAACAAAGTGCACAACAGCCTCAGTAAATGGGTGCAAAGACTTGTTCACCATTTGTCCTCTTGATGATGAAGATGGATGGTTTACAGGTGCAACACTATGGCACCTCTTCTCCAGCACTGGTCCAAAGATCTTGAATTCTGTCTCTTATGTTTTGGTTTGAGGAAATGGGCCCTGCAGGCTTCCCTTGGGTCCAGGTTGTCTGTGATACATGAGCTTGTGTTCCCTGGCAAAGTGTAACAGCGAGTAAAATGTCAACGACATAACTGTAGAGCAGCCAATGTCGACATGTGATAGACCACAGTGAGAAGGTGTGCCAGGGCTCAGGGGTCGAAGGATGCTCACACTCTTGTGCCCCTATGTGTACACCTGGTTGGGGGGAGTCCCACCCAGGGCAACCAAGACACAGAAACTCAAGTTGGTGGCGACTATCTAGAAGCTGTCGGAGAGTTGATTTTGTTCTGAAGAAGTGGAAGAAAAAGCCTTAGAACGAGTCAGTTGTGCCAAGTGAGATCTGCCTTTCATCTCCAGCTCCATGCTCTCAGCCTCAGCTCCATACCTCCACGCCTTCGATGTTGACTTCTTCATCCTTGTGCTCTTTCATAAGAGCTCAGAGAAGTCCTTTGAAACACTGGACTCCTTGAAAATCTAAGAGGCTTTGCAGGGTCTCCCCTGGCGGCCCTTCTCACTGCTTCGAGACTGGGGCACGAGACCAACTTTCTGAAAGGAACTCTTTTCTCACACAGACAGAACAGCTTGGAACCTACTCGAGAAACATACAAAAGCAGCAAAATGATCTAAAAAAAGCTACTAGCTGATAGTTAGCCTAGCCAGGTCAATAGCTTTACCACTGAACTCCCAAACATCCTCTGTAAACAGCTTTTCTCAGAATAAGATATTCAGGCTTTCAGAATAATCTTAAAGGTGGCATCAGTGCAGCGATACCTGCTGAGCGAAATGTAGGTGGTGGTCACGAATCTTCTGATTAACAGGTTGTGGATTCCGCTGCACCTTTGTCTCCGCACTGCTTGCCCAGAAGCACGGTTCAGCCGAGCTTCCGAAGGACTCCCAGAGAAGACTGCGTGATATTTCTCATTCCACCCTTCCAATTAATTCCCCAGGCTGAAATGGCCTAATTACTTAATTAGGCGCATGCTCTCATATATTCATTAGACATATACGCTTATGCACATCCATCCTGGGATGTGGCATTAAAGTATTACATGAAAACTGTGCACAAATACAATTATGAGCTCCAATTTGACCTTGAGGCGATGTGGAGTGTCTACAGCGGAGGATTACTGAGATGATTTTGTGACTCAGGTGCAGAGGCTGGGCGAAAATCACGCAGATGCAGATGACTGAACAATTCAGGTTGATAGATTGGCAGGTGTTGAGAATCGTCCCGAAATTATTTACGATAAAACACCCACCTGGAGCTAAGGCAGGATGAGAGTGGTGCGCAGCTCCACCTGGTGGATGATCACATCCACTACCAAATTTGCCCCAGATAAATTAACGAAGGCGGGCTGTTGTGACCCAAGATTACTGGACATGATGTTGCATTCAGTCATCAGGGAGACTGTAAAGAATTCCACACCGTAGAGCCAGTGATAATAGAGCAAAGCCCAAGGCGCTCAGGTTGGAGCTGCTCTCCGTGGTGCTGAACCAGCATTTGTTCAGATCCGCTCATCAGCCAGCTATCATATGGGTACCTTCTTTCTTACAGGACCACTTTCCGAAGATACCGCTGCTCTTAAAGTTTCACTAAGTTGCCTCTATGGGCATTGATCCAAAAGCCTTTAAGACTCCAGTTGTACTGATAGCTACTCTTCATCTCCCTCCACTGGCTTCCAGCTGCTGCTCATATCAGCTCCAAGACTCTGGTTACAGGCAACAAGGCAGTCAATGGAACAGCACCGCGTTATCGCCGGGACCTGATTCGACCCCACAGCCCGTCACTTCTCAGCTCCGTCCCCACTGTGGTAAAGCAAACTGCTCCACACCCTTCGTGTTGCAGAATCCTTCGCAGCCTTCAAGAAAGGTCGCAGAATACATCGACTGCACCATAAAGTTACCCTTGCTGTTGGATTTTTAGATCCATTGCATTATTTTCAAACTTCATTATCAATGAGCACTGGAAGCATAGAGGCAGAAGATGGCATAGTGGTCAGAGCTTCCACCTTCCGAGTCAAAGGACCCACGTTCAGTGCTGCGGCACCCTTGAGAAATGCACTTAACCAGGATCATGTAGTAAAATTGCCCAGCTGTACGAATGGGTAAGCCGGTGTAAGTAACTTAACAGCGTGTGTCCAAATAAAAAGTGTCAGCTAAATAAATAAATAACTGTGAACACATTATCATATTATCATCATTTGTGCCTGTATCTGAACTTTGTCAGTTGCTTAATTAATTTCTTACATCGTATGAATTGCAAGTCATTTCAGAGACAAGTGTCTGCAAAGCGAACAAATGCAAAGAGCAGCAAACAAATCTGTCTCTGCAAATGCAGCAGGATCCTTGTATCAAACAGCAGAGGGGATACACAGTAGTAGCAGAAAATCAGTTGTTACCCCCAACAAAGAGAAGAGAGGAACTTTCCACCAAACAAGCTTCCCAAGCCATTTATTCCTCGTCATCTCTCCACTGGCCAATCACAATAAACATCGGGATTTAAAAGGCTCTGATTGGTCAACAGTCGGACAGGGCGGAGTTTCCTTGAGCAGTCAACCTCAGCGTGTCCCAGCTTACACCCTTCACTATGGTAACCTGGGGTCAGTACAGGAAAAGGTTAAATCGGAGATGGGACGAATCGCACGCTCTGCACACTCCACAAACACAGTCATTTATGTAGAAATGGAAGACGACCACTTTCCTCCTGTTTATCAGGTGACAACCTGCATTACCGAAGGAATGTAAGACATCTGAAGCAGAAAGAACTGAAATAGGGTTTTGAGCAGCCGTGGAAGTCGACGTCACCTGTCAAAATAATCTCCTGAATGTTTCATTACCGGTTATGCTGCTCAGTTGTAAAATCACCTAGACCCTGTTTTACAGCCCCCCTCTTTTCACCGTCAAATATCACATACGAAGGAGCATCGTGACTAAGCTGCTCAGAAAACATGCGGCGCAAACGGTGGCGGCTCGGTCCGGCCTGACGGGTACTCCAACGCGGTAACAAATAGCTACCATCACACAGAGGTAATCGCAGTTAGTGAAAGGAAAAAAAGGGGGGGATTCGGCGTGATTGATCACCTTGTTCTTAAGTAGAAATAAATAAATAAGCGTCAATAAATAAGTGGTTAAACGCGTAATCCATCAACGCGCGGCGTACGTACTGTATGGATCAGAATGCGCGGCTCTGTCTTTTGTCAAATTAATCCGGTGGCGCACGTGATTATAACAAGACGCTAAAGTAAGAGCGTTCCCCTGAAAGCGCCGCGACACGAAGCCTCCTTTACGAGAGTGGCGAACCATAGAAATGACAAATTATCAAGGAAAAAGTAACAGAGTAACACCTAAAATCATATAATTATATATTAAATATATACCGCCACCCGTTCCCCCCCACCCCGTGCTGCCTGATCTGCGATGACAGCGAACGCTTTTTAATCCACTACAGCACATTCCCTGCGATTCCCCGTCTCTGCTCCATCACACATGGGCGATTGGCATCTGGATTTGTAAATGACGACTGAGTTCTGGGCAGACGTGACAAAGGGGGGGAAGGAGGGGAAGCCTGTAAAGCCCCCGCCCCCTTACCCCACGGCCCACTTGGCTCACCAGATGGTGTTCCACCACAATTATTCACTGAAGGAGGCGTGCCGGAGGCGGGAGGCTCACCTTCACCTCCGTCTCTCCGAGCGCTGCAGAAGGACCCGCGGATAGGTCCGCCTGTGGAATGTCTGCCGCTCATCTTTCGTGGCTCACGTGTTAAAAAAGGCCTCCCCCTCCCCCATCCAGGTGGCAGGTCCAGGGAACACGCGACGGCGCAATTAATCTTTTGCTTCACAGACACCGGAGTGTTTAGCATAAAGCAGCGCGGTGGTGGAAATTCCTCAGGATATTAACCAGCTAATGTATGTGTCGCGTGGGATCCGAACCTGTCGCTGTCCCCAGGTCCGGAGTCCTCATCCATTCCGAGGTCTGCGCCGCTCGCCTTCTGAAACAAAACTCAACTCGATTAAATTCCCATCCACGGTTTTCCACGCTCGAAACTGGGTGTTTTTCGTACATTTCGCTTTATTTAATAACAAAAAAAAACTGAACTGGGTCAGAACAACACTGAAGCCAAATTAGTGCACGGCGTAAATACAAATATTTGCAGACATGGGTAAATACAGCAGAAGAGTGGAAGGTTACAGCGTTAAGCAGAAGTGATCGTGCAGCACTAAAAAGTTCCAAAACTTCCAGAAATAAGCCAACGTGGTGAAGTTCATTCGGTTTATGATGCAGAACATTCGTTCGTTTACAGCGATATATTTAGCCAAGGCTTTTCTCCAAAGTGGCTGCCAATGTTAAGCCCCTGTGCAGTCATTTATACAGGTGGGTAATTTTACTGGAGCAATTTAGGGTAAGCACAACAGTCAAGGCTACTACAGCAGTAGGTGGCATTCGAACCGACAACCTTCACGAAGGCAGCACTTCGATCAAGTGTCCCTGCAAATGTCAGCTTTTCCAGCAGAAGACAGTCAAACTCTTGTCAGCACCATATTAGTGGACGGAGCTTCTGGTGTAAAACAGAGCAATAAAAAACATTTTTGTGCCAGTTATTAAGTATTATTAGTGCATATTCATCAAAATCGTAATCCTGGTTGTGATTTAGCAGGTATATAGAGGAATATAGCATATCGAGATCAGAGCAGCCAGTAGAGTGCCGTTTAGTGCCGTCCCCTTTCAACTGAGAGACCCGGGTTTGAATCCCACTGCTGTAACACCCCCATGACCAAGGAATAGACTCTGAATTGCTACAGTAGAAATTTCCCCACCTGTGTAAACTGGTAAATTATAGTAAGATGCTTTTGAGAAAAGTATCAGCTAAACAAATGAAAGTAAAGATGAACTAAAGTTTCTTTTTTTTTTATTAAGGATCTCCTGCTTGGGGCTGCAGCGGCACAGTGGTGCAGTGGGTTTGACCGGGTCCTGCTCTCCGGTGGGTCCAAGGTTCGAGTCCCGCTTGGGTGCTTTGCGATGGACTGGCGTCCCGTCCTGGGTGTGTCCCCTCTCCCTCCAGCCTTATGCCCTGTGTTGCCGGGTTAGACTCCGGCTCCCCCCAACCCCATCTTGGACAAGCGGTTTCCGATGATGTGTGTGTGGATCTCTTGCATAACTGACTGTCCTTCCAATAAGCTTCACCTTCAACAACAGCACTGAACTCACTTTCCAAAAAAAGTTGCTCACGCTCCAGATCTACTTGTCCAAGGCAGACTCTTGCATATCGTAATTTGTTTATGTTAGATTTCGCCCGCGGTTCCAGCAATAGCCATGGGTTATTCATCAACATGCCCATGTTTTAACCATCAATATTCAACTGATTACTCACCGCACACGTACAGCCAGAGACAAATTTACAAACATGCGGGGGGAAAAAAATGCAACGCCCTTAAAAATGGTCTAACGGAGGATGGCTTTGACAACAAACGACTGACGGACCCTAAGTCCCAAGCAGCTCTCGCCAACTGCTAATCCTCAAAAGCAAACTCTCCATGTTCAAAGGCAGTTTGAGCCGCAGCATCGGTGCATTTAAAGCCACTTAGAGCCACGACAAGGCCGCGTTCAAGGCAGACCCTTCCACGCTAATGCCGGTCTTCGCAAGAAAAACGCTTCTCACGCGCTCCCCAGAAACTGTCCCCCCACGCGCACACCTGAGCCGACAACAGAGCGACACTTGCAGTT
This sequence comes from Scleropages formosus, assembly GCF_900964775.1. Lineage (NCBI taxonomy): Eukaryota > Metazoa > Chordata > Actinopteri > Osteoglossiformes > Osteoglossidae > Scleropages > Scleropages formosus. The sequence continues at coordinate 23,488,374 of NC_041818.1, forward strand.
CACCTGCTGCTTCGCCCGCAAATTAAATTATGGCTCCGCATTAGCGTTGGAGCAGCTGAGTAATGAAGTGCAACCATGCGCCATATGCACACACTCCCCCAGTCCAGACTGAGGCCTTTTGGTCAGGAGGGGTTCGTGGTCACTGCTGGTGCTTTTAACACACACTCTCCCCGGGGTCCCAAGCTCCACATAGATAAATGTAGTCCTGCTGGGGGGAAGAGGGCTGTAATGACAGGGGATTCCCATCTGAACCCTTTGCTTGGGGTAAAGCCGCCTGCTGAGAGGGGTCTAAAGCTACAGGAATGCTGAGCCTTTTGTCCCGATCTCCAGGACACCGTGGACTTAAGACAAGAGTTACCAAGAAAGAGTTTGCCCCGGGTGGGCTGTGCTTTACAAAGAGCTTCTGTCATAGATATGGCAGTAAATTATACTGTACGTTCAGATCCAAGTTGTACTCTAAGAGTTGTATTCTTTAATTTTACAGCTAAAAATAATTTTGGTGGCACATTGGAACAGCAGATAGTGGCTGGTGGGTTCAAATCTGGCTTAGTCTGTGTGGATATTGCATGCTCTCATGTATGTGTGGGTTCCCTCTGGGTGCCCTTGTTTCCACCCACAGTTTAAAGATGTGTTTCAAGTGAGCTGACTCTAAATCCCCTGTGTGTGCTTGTGTGTGCATGTGAGTGTGAGAAATTACCCTGTGATGGACTAGTGTCTCATCCAGAGCGTACCCTACATCATGCTCATTGTTTCCAGGATGGGCTCCAGGCCACTTCAACCCTCGGCTATTGATGACGAATGAATGAATAATGATGTCCCCGCTCGAACCTACGGCATTCAGACAAAAATAGGTCCTTAGCTACTAAATCCTCGACCTGTGAGACATCAGCTCCAAGGAAACAAGGATGGGGGAATGTTCGAGAGGCAACTCCCTCACCCTTCCGAGCGCCGCACAACAGCTGCCTCTGTCAAGCTGGAGGATTCAATTCCAGACGGACTCCAGTAATCCCCAACACGTTGCCGCTCTGCCAAGCAGCTGTGGCACATGGGCCTGGCAGACGCTCTAACAAGGAGGCCACCGTCAACGCTTTCATTAAAATTAAAAAAAAAAAAAAAAACGTGAACCATGCAGAGATGGTGCACAGATTGACAGATCAAACATCTAATGACATAAATAAGGAATAGCCACCACTGTTGTTCTGTTGTTCGAGGAGCAAAAAAGTTAACGGCTCAAAATAAGGCGCACCGGGCGGCCTTGCGTGAAACAAGAATTCACAGCAGCATTATAGTTTTTGATCGTCGCCAATCAGCATATTGCCTCCTGCTTGGAACCTGATTTGAGGGGCACGACTGGGGAATTGGGGAGGACGCTATTCTGGGAAGGTGTTTGTAGGTCAGTGAAACAGCCCGACTGTTGAAGTCAGGTGACGACCGATCGTAATTTTCCGATAAATCTAATTGAGACGGCGCGAGAGAACGAAAACAAGACTTTGCCGGATGTCTCGGCATCGCTCTCGTTGCTTCAGTCCCCCACCGGCATCCCGAATCAAAGAGTGTCTGACACCGAAGCGACGCACCGTGGTGTCCTTCCTCTGTCTGGCAGCGGCGTGAATCAAACCGGCGCTGAATGGCAGCCGTCGCTCCGTTCCGGCGCTCCTCGGCTCGAGAAAAAACACGCGGGCTCTTTAAAAACTCTTTGCCCTCCTTGAGATGATAATCAGCGGTTGCAATACTCTGACAGAAAGCTGTCAAGCCATGTGTAAAATCAGGACAGGGCTTAAATTATTCCACTTGTGCATATTTAAGGATAAACAGCAAATTAGCTGAAAATTTTTGCTCGGCGAGATTAAAAAGTGGGAGCACGGGATGCAATTTTCATACCTACCACGGGGCCTCTTTCCGGGCGTCGCTCCCCTCCGGATAGAGAGGGGCGCGAAGGGGGGGCTGGAGTCGTCACTGCAGGGGGGCGGGGGAGGGAGGTACAGGGAGGGGGTGGGTAGCCCCTCGACTCTGGCTTCTCACCCATTCTCTTTCAACCGGCAGCCAAGTCCCTGTGCCGGCGCTGGCCGGGTGCGAGGCGGGCAGGGCGCGTGTGGCAGAAGAGCAGAGCTTCCACTAGCGTGCCCATCCCCCCATCGCAGCCCCGTGCACCCGATTGGCCCTCACCCTGCCCCCACCCCCTCCGCACCTCTCAAACCCATCGACTCCACCGCTAATCTCAGAACTTCACTAAAATATCTAGCGCTGCTTCCATTAACCCACGTTCCCAGGTTACCCCGGCCCGTTAACCAGCCTATCCGTTCTCTAGGCTCGTACCCTTGCGGATCTCAAGCGCGTCGCGCCACGCTACAGCTCCTTTCACGCACCGCCGCTTAGCGCTCGCTTCCGCCCTTCGCCGCGCTCTCCGTCGCAAATGCTTTTGTTTACACCGCTCCCGAGGAACCTCCGCGCTGTTTACTGAAACAGGTAGTCGAGCGGGTTTCATTGATTTACCACCTATGCCACATATTACTGAGATGTAACTGCTCCGCTGCAGAAAATAAATAAATAAAAGGTTCGATTGCCGGAACCGAAAATCAATAGAACAGCTAAAAGTAAGAGCGAGCAAGTGCAGCCGAGTGCCAGTGGCCTGCTGCGTCCGCTCAGGGGGTGAATGATGGCGGAAGGCGCCGGAACATCGTCGCGCAGACAGGTCCACCGCTCGAACTGTGACAAACAAGGTATACTCAGCCCTGTATCCCCACCTAATACCTCTCCACCCCCACTCTTTGGAGTCGGCGGCTTCATATTTTACTCGATCCCTTCGACACGTTCCCATCGCTAACTTCTTCGCCTAATAAGCACCGCAGTCAAAATAAAATAAAATAGTGTTTCCTCATCAGAATTTCAATTTCCATGCAGAACAAGTCCTTCCCATCTCGATTTCCCTTTCATTTGTCCTGCAATGAATGCTTTTCCTAATGTCCTCCAACAGGGGCAGGAGAAATTCGTTTAGCGAATGACAGCCAGATATATTACGGCACGCCGCGCGTCGCCTTGCTCGTATTAATTAAATCTGAAACAGTGGAGGCAGCATTTTGACGTATTATGCTAATAATTTCCTCTGTCAAATTATTAGATTGTCGCCATCTTTTTCCACCAAATCATTCCTCGAAAACGGATGTCAGTTTTTCACGCTGTAACCTTCCCCAACTCCGCCACTCACCTCAAATTGTCCAACGTCTATATAATAATGTCTGTGGAAGTGTGGGCTCGATTTTTCCACCGCGGGAGGATGCTTTAATGCAATGTAAACAGCACGTCGCACGACGCACGACGCACCGGGGGCCATTAGCGCTGTTAGCAATAGCGATGCCATTCGTGACAACGCCGCCGTTAGCGAAAACCGAGCCATTAGCGTGAGCAACGCTGTTATCGCACCCGGTGCATTTTCCACACGCTAGCGCCCTGGTGTTTACGCCACACGGAAGGGCCACGCCACCATCATCGCCATAGCGCAAGGTTAGGGCGGGCATTAAGACGGCGCAGCATTTCCTTGGGGTTTTTCAGAGGAGGGACAGCTTTATTAGCACAAGTGCCTTTGAGGCAATTCTGACTCGTAGTGACTATCCTCATGGTAAGGGAGGGTAAATGTGGTTTACCAGTGCTTTCTTGCGTGCCTTTGCGGTGCAAATGGAGACAACATCCAAGCTGAGTCAAGACCCTGAGCTTGTGTCAAACCCTATGTGTAAACCAGCATCAGGACTTACATTTACTTAGTTATCAGATGCTTTTCTCCAAAGCGACTTCCAACAAGCTCTATGTAGTGTTATCAGCCCACACATCTTATTCACCGCAGTGACTTACACTGCTGGATACACTACTTACAATCAGTCACTCATTCATACATCAGTGGAACACACACACACACACACTCTCTCTGTCACTCGCACACTTTGGGGAACCTGAGCAGCATGTCTTTGGACTGTGGGAGGAAACCAGAGCACCTAGACGTAGACTCCGGGAGAACATGCAGACTCCACACAGACTGAACGGGGATCGAATCCACGTCCTCTCACACCACCCAGGCGCTGTGAGACAGCAGCGCTACTCGCTGTGCCACCGTGCCTCCCACTTACAAGTCAACGCCTCCACCCACCGCGCCACTGTGCCGATTTCCCGGAGCTACATTGCAAGTCCGTGGCCCTCGCTGGCTGCCCACGTTTAGGCCGTGGTGCAAATTGGGTCCGGCGCTTTCATAGCGGAGCGCTTTCTGTCTGGAATAAACGAGGGCGCGGTTCTGTCTGGAGGAGCAGGGATACCGGGAGCGCAACTGGCACTCTAAATCTGCAACACGCCACCCATGCGTGGGACAGAGCTCCTCCACGCAGCCAGTGGGCTGGGAGAAAGTCTCCATTACGGATCGCTACATTAGGTCCCCTCCGCCAAGGAATTTCAGAGCCTTGTGGGAAGGCTGGATCCCAGCCGCTTTGTCTCCTCCTCAGCCCAGCGCTCCCTTAATGCTCACAGACTTTTTTTACGTCTCCCGTCCCCTTTCAGAAGAGAAATGACTTTTTCCTCTTTCTTTCCTCTATCCTTTATGCATATCTAAGGCCGCTGAAAGGGGGGCCGTTGGAATTTAACGGGCCGGTTTTGTATTCGCTCAGGCCGGCTTATGTTCGCATGAATGCAGATCAGTGCCTTAAATTCACAATGTTTGATACATTTAAATTCTTAATAGAAATGATTATGAATTCCGGGAGAATCTGGGGCTGTCTGAATAGCCCGAGCGGTAGGCCGATTCCGGCGCTGAAAAGAACAGAGGAGATCAGGCGTCATTGTGAAGGCTGACAAGATTAAGCCGACTTGAAAAGCTGATCAAAACCCGGGAGGTTGAGCCGGCCCGGGGCCCATGTGGCGGATCAGACGTGTAAACAGCACCCTGACACTGACGCGGACGAATTGTCGAGGTTCCAATGCCACGCGTGCCTCGACCGCGGTGTGTCGCAGACTGCCGGTCACCCTCTCCTTCCCGAGGACACCGGCCACAGGCTCATGACAAGCAAGCTAAACAGAAAACAAAGAGGAAGAGATGATGAACTCTTCCAGCTGCCCGTGGCCTTCAGGGGCAGCAGGCCAGAGCCACCGGCTGGAGTGAACTTCGCGGAGCGAGACAGGTGTCTTCCAGCTCCTGCAGGCTTCTCACAGGCATCACTCTCCTCGCCCTTGCCGTCCCGCACTGAGCATGGCCAAAATCGTGGCAGTGGGGTTTCATGAAGAAGTACCAAGTCAGAACAGGGACGTGTGATAGAGCCACGCAATTAGATTGTTTGAAATGGTGTTCGGAGAGATCCTGTGGGGAACCAACAGTCATTCCTCATTCAGTCCAGCTTTTCTCCTTCTGGCTCTTCCATTACACACGTGTGAACAAAGTCTTCCGTTTCGGAGATGAAGTGTGCATTTGACCACGTCTGCAGTTTGAAGACAGAAGAGCAGCACTAGGATCAGCCAAACAGCCCTTTTTTTTCAGATGCTAGTGTCCAACGTAAAGACAAGCCAACCGATGACCAACACTTCAGCAGACCTTCACTGGACGCCACACTGGATCAGTGAAGATGAGTTAACCGGTGTCAGCGGCCCTTAATGAACTGCTTTGCTGGACACCACCGGAGGACAAAAAGATGAGTCATCTGGGATCCAACAACCCGTAATCGAGCCCCTTTGCAGGATGGCTTTGGGCAACCCAACGATAAGTCAACTGGTGTCCAGGAGCCATCCACCAGACCTTCGCCGGATGCCGCAGGATCAGACAACTCGTCTGGTGTCTTACAGGCCTTCCTCAGCGCTTCACTAGCTGCCACTGGATTACGTGAAGACAAATTAACTGGTGTCTTAGAGAGATGAATTACCCGTGATATAGACCCACATGGTATAGTCTCACTTTTTACCGCCACTTCACATTTTTTGCCTGCACATAAAGTCTGAGAAAAAGGATAAAGAACGCGACCTTGCTAAGCAAGGAGAGAAAAAAAAGGAACAGCCTAAGAATCGCTTAGCTAAGAAAGCTCCTTTAAGAATCCGCTATAAAAACAAGTACACACACCGGGCCGCTGGAGTCAGATAAACGCTGGCCAACAATAGCGGGAAATGAAGGCTACTTGCACTGCTAACCTCAAGATGGCCACGAGATCCAAAGGTGGGAGCTCGAGGCTTTCGGAAGTATCCCAAAGGTGCGAAAACAGCTGCTGAACATGCGACTGTGTTTTCGTTTTCTAGAAAAGAATCCATCTGCTTACCATTTTTATCGTTGTGTTCTCTGACACGCTTTTCACTCGCGACGCCCTTGAACCCACACGGATCACACGGCTGGATGAAAATCGAACAAACTACGCGGAGTGCTTATCGAGCCACTTATCCCAAATGTTTACACTTCATCGTTCACATTTGTGCACTCTTGAATGGTGTTTAAAAACACACGCGCGCGCACGCACGCACGCCCACACACACACACACACACAAATGTGAAAGAAGATGTGGAATCTCTGAGTCAAGACGTACATAAATGCACGATGACAGCTTTGGCAGTATGGCCTGAAATACACGCAGTATTATTTTATTCAGGCAGTATTATCAGTATTCACCAGACACATGCAATCACACTAGATCCGATGTGTCAGGACGTCAGTAGAGGAAGCTGGAGAACTGTGGAGTCAATGGCAATTATGCTTCTTTTTTATATATTTATCATTTTGGCAGATACCCCGAATCCAGAGTGACTCACAGAGCTTACGGCTACACACCTCACCTTCTAATGGAGCCAGATGTTTACTGAAACAATTCAGCCTGGACACGAGTACCTCTACTTGCAAACATTGAGTTACAATTACAATACCTTAACCGCTTTCACCGCCTGCTACCTATTTAATATTTCCGCCAACAGTGCACCAAATCAAATTAGTCACAAACGCAGCTCACTGTAGCCAATCTAAACTTTGGGATATTGATATCAGCCTCAGAAGACATGAGCGGAGAGACATGCCGCTTCCCAGCAGAGCCTTCGATACTGGAAAATTATTGTTATTATTATTATTAACTCCTTGCCTGGCGGACACTTTCATCCAAAATGACATGGTCCCTTATCCGTTTCTTCAGGCAGCTATTTTTAATCATACAGTTCAAGGGTATGACAACAATATCAGGTAGTGAGACTAGAACCAGCAACCCTTAGATTTGAAATCCCTTAACGGTGGCCTTGCTGTTTAAGCCGCTTGGCAAATATTGTCATAGACAATGATTTATTTATGTATCCGTTAGTTTCATTGATGCACAGGACAAATTTTTGTGCAGTTCAAAGTGAAAGCGTCATAGTTTGGTGGAGGTGGGCATGGTGGCGCAGCGGATTTGGACAGGGCTTCCTCTGGGGTGTGTCTGGGGTTCGAGTCGTGCTAGATTTGCCCTGCAACGGACTGGCGTTCCGCCCTGGGTGTGTCCCTCCCGCCCTGCACCCCGCCCTGCCGGGCTTGGCTCCGGCTTGCCGCGACCCCACTTGGGAAGGACGCTTTCAGTCAATGTGTGTGTGTGTGCGTAGTTTGGTGGTCCTTGCGGGACTCCCTGCTGTCCAGTGCTCCTACAGATTAAGTGACTATGAAATGGTCAGAAAAGTGTCTGTTGGTTTTGGAGAGCAATATAGCAGAAGGCCCTGAGACGTCGGCTCCTTGAGTGGCGGAGACGGAGACGGCAAATGGGAGTCCGACAGGCGGCTGAGGGCGGCACGCGGCCGTTTGAGCTTGCGAGATGCTACTAATCCAGTCCTCATGGGACTTGTAAGTGCAGCTGAAGTAAAGAAGTAATCAAGAATAACGACACATCTGGCCCGACAAAGAGAGAGAGCTCGAAAACAAGTGGCCGCTGCAACAGTAATCATTTCCCCACCCTCCAACAAAGCAGCGCATCTCGGAGAAAAAAAAAGCACAGCTTCAATTTATTTCCACAAGCAGTTATAAGTTGTCATTTTTTATAGAGCTAGAAGTTGACAGTCGTGGTCGTGGTAATACTGCCGATTTAGAGACGCAATGTACCAAAAATGATTTGGTTTTTAACTTGGGGGAAAAAAATGGGGACTTTTCTCGCAAGATTTTTCCCAGTGTGCATGGCACATCAAATCACTGTTCCAGTTGAGGTTGACTCATGTTCACCTGGGCAAGTAAGCAGCGCAAATCCACTGGAAGGTGTCAACCTGTCTCAGAAAGCATAGCCTCTGAAGGACACACAACATGTCCATCACAGTAAGAGAGGGCGTTCCATTATGGCTCAGCAGGTAGCGTAGCGGTTCAAGGTGTCACATTGAAGTCATAGAACCAGGATTAAATCCCACTCCTACTTGATCAAGGTTCTGGCCACAAATTACTCCAGCAAAAAGGAAATACCCAGCTTTATTAATGGGTAAATCACTGCCAGCAGCTTAGTGTGCAAACCTGACATTATAAGTCACCTTGGAAGAAAGTGTCGACAAAATGAGTAAATAATAACAATATGCCACTGAGATTGTCCCTGTCATGCGGGGCCGAGAGAACCGGGACAGCAGGACCCAAGTGCGGAGTCGTTTGTCTGGGTTCAGGGGATGAGGCAAGTTCTCAGAGTCGGGGACAGGCGAACGGTCGGTCGATCGGCGGTCGGAGTCGGAGCGAGGATTCATGTACGACGTCAGGGAATGAAGCGAAAGGTCGGTCGATCGGCGTTTGAACGAAGATGCGTGGACGTGGTCGGGAAACAATGCAAAGGGATGAAAACCGGAAGACGAGAACGAAGAACTAGCGTTGAGCGTGCGCTGGACGTCACGAGGGAGGGCGGTTGTCTCCGACGAGATTCCGCAAAGGTATGGGAGCTGAGGAGGGTCTTTTAAAGGGTGAGCAGTTAGTCGGGTGCTGGACCAGAGTCAGGTGCTGTCGGGTGAGTTGTGGGCATGGACGTGACAGTACAAACAGGAAAATGCAATGACTATTTTAAAATCCAAAGCGCACATACAAGCACAGAATTTCTTCACGTCCATGCTTTCCACGCCGAAGGTGGACCGCTAAACAATTTGCACCCGGAATGTTCTTGGTAACATTATCGAATTTACGGCCGTCCGAGAGCAGATCTGGACGGAAATCTGGGAGGCTGGCAAGCAAACTCATCAAAGGCAAAGTCTACCTCCCATGGACGTGTTACAGACTCACTGCAGTGGTTCTTCGCGAGCGTCACCGGCATAAATTTTTAACGACGGGAGAGATCCGCTCAAATAAACTGTGTTATTTATGTGGGTCTCGAGCAGGCCGCGCGCTCCGCGTGCCCATGACAAAGCACAATCTCCGAGCGGCACCAGACACGGGAGTAGTTCATTACGGTCGTGACCGAAAAACAGGGCGAAGAGTGGCACCCAACGCTGGGGAAATTAAACCTGCAAACCGCAGTGCTGGCTTAAGCAAAATTAGCAAATTAGTGCGCTAGCCTGTCATTGAAAAAAAAAAAACATTTTGCTAGCATACTCGATATTGTTATCTCGATGTCTCGTAGCTATTCATTCGGGTATACTTAATAACATATTAGAAGTCTTATATTAAACATAATTTCTCTCTCTAATTGATATTTATTACAGCGCTAGAGTTCGGACTCGCGGGAGCCAGTTTTAATGTTCCTTTAGTCATTATACTGTACACTTTTGTGAGGATTTTGCGTCTAATAAGCAGATATAACCGCGTTATTTCAGTCGTGAACTCTACTCGCAGGTTTTTCCGTTGTTTTTTATCCCCCAGTAATTGCACATTCTCCCGTTCTCCGGTAATAGTCGTGTCTTTCAGATCAATGTGGTTATAAAATAACAGCTGTACAGCACAAAATAAAATAAGCAGCTCGACTGAAATGCCGGCCCAATATAAAATAAATAAATAAAGAAGGCTAGCTCGTCAGAAATAACCTTACATGAGATAAAATTTGGAAAAAAAAAAAAAAAAACTCGAAATCTAATAAACGAACTGTAATAACAAAGGAAGGCCGTGCTTGACTTTTAAGCGCCGTCGCGCCCGTAGATTACAAAAGGAAGCGAATATCTGCTCGCATGTCGGCAAAATAAGGTCCCCCGCCGCACCGCCATGAATCTTCTTTTACATTTTCATCTCGGATGCAAATGCGGCGCAGGTGAGCGTGTGATCAATCATCGGAAAACGGTCTCGAAACAGTTACCCAGCCAGTTCTCCGCATTAATATTTAAGGGCGTTCGGGTGCGAATGTTTTTCATGTCGCTGTTTATCTCACTCACTGCCGAAATCATGTAAGGGGGAAGGGGGAAAAAAAACCTCCGCCGATTTAGTTTCTCGCACGGCATGTAAAAAGACTGTCTGTCCTTGCCTCCCACACTTATTTTAGAGCGATTTGACAACGCTGTCAGTTTCCACTGTCAGAACCTGCTGTCAGGTTCGGTTGTACGCTAAGTGAAAATGAACGGTGCTGAAGGACCGCGTTCTCGCCTAGCGAGAGGCTGCTTCTACCGGCCCGCTGAGGTTGTTGTCCCAGTGACCGGCGGTCCTGCGCGCTAATTACAAGGCCATCTCCCCGCATCATCTCCTGCCCGTCCCCCTGACGGCAGCGAAAACTGAGCTGAATCCGACTGTCACTGTAAACAAATGGCCATCGTGTTCATTTACGGTCCCTTATGTAGTGCACAGGTGCACGTCAAAGTAATTGGGGCGGAAATAAAGTGTGCGCGCGCCTCTCTGGGTGTGTGTTAAGGGGTTGCCGAGGGAGAGCGTTATCGAACAAATGAGAGGCAAATTCAATTTAACAACGGCGTTTCGGCACGAAAAAATGCCGTGCGAAATACGGCCAGGTAAGCGCTTCCTTGTTGAATACGCGACGGCATTTATTTGACCCCTGACCTCCGGAGGCCTCCTCCATTATCCCGCTGCTTTCGGAAAGGCTTAGCCGCGCTTCCCGCTGCAGCGCTGCCTATTTCATGCTGCTGCTCATAAAAGAGTCGCCGGCGCATCCCCTGCGGGTTGTCATCACACTTAACTGCGCTGCGCTCTGGCCCTTGTAGCCACACATTTTAAAATTGCCAGTGGTGCATTTTTTTTTCAGCAGGACCCCTCCGGGCTCATAATTCACTTTGCAAGCTGCTTGGCGATTTGTTACATGGTTAAACGCGGTCAAGTAAGCGACTGCGAACCGAGGATCGCGACGCCTTAATTCCCCGCCTCTCAGATCTCCGGACGCCGCGTGTCCACAGACGCCGCGTGTGCGCCGATGACCACACGCCGCCTCGCGAGAAGCACACGCGGCCGCACAAATGCGCAGGGAAAACTGGCGTCACGCACCGAATTAAAGAGCTTATTCACGCATACGTCATCCGTGACGGTCCGTGACAGACAGCTCCATTCAACTGCTCTCAGAATATACGGTCTAGAAAAATGAATTAAATTCATATCACGGTTCAAAAAAATTTTTTTTGAAGCTATAAGTCCTTAAAATAGATATAAAGACAAGGGATGTGTTTCATTTGCGACACGTGATTTGATGATGAAATTCCACTGGAGATGTTCTCACCACTGTTGGATTATGCATTTTTATCCAAGTTAAATAATTGAGTTCAATGACTTTGGGGCTTCAAGAAAAGCATGATCTGATTTATACGGCATTGACAGCGACAACACTTAGGAGGCATTCCTCCCATTAATATTCATGCTAAGATATTAGCCATGCATATACAGCACCTGCATATCAAAGCCGTGTACCTCAGCGGAGCTCAAACTTATTGTCACCACCAAAGAATGGGCAAATCACCCTTCTGTTCTATGGGCAAAAAGGGAAAAAAAAAAAAAGCAAATTACTTCTAAAAAAATAACAGGCTAAATGTGACACGGGGGAGGGAGTCTATTCCTCTTGGAGTGAAATAATTCATTAAGATGTCAGACGCTTCGAAGGTCTGCAGACTCATTTTTTCTGCCGAACAAGTGATTGATGTGAGGTTTTGTGCCACAGCAGGTAACACTTAGCAGAGACTGACACCTGCTGTTGATGGCTTGCTCGTGACCTGCGTGACCCCGTGACCCCGTGACCTCACAGCCCTGAGGATGGAAGACCTGCCATGTCCTTTGGGTATAGACACGGCAGCAGAGCACCTGTTCATGACGACCCCTCAACAACCGAAATCAGAGAGCCCATATCTTTAGTTGGCAGGGTTCCCACTTCCCACAGGCATCTCTTCATTTATAGTCCCTCTCTGCACTAATGGTGGGTCCTTCCAGTATGGCCTCCTTGCCCCCCGGCCTCCGATCGCCATCCAGCAGACGCAGGACTGCAGCCGTGACGTTAACGGTGATTTATGACCTGCTGCGGCATAGGGGGCAGACACACTAAGCCACTCTGTAGGTTAGATATGAGACTGTCAGTCCTAATGACAATCTCCCGGTCTGATAAGAGCACCACCAAGCCAGGGTCTTCGTCCAGGGGATGGACACTGTCACTGGGCAGCGACTTTAATCAAACCCTCGCACAGATTGCTCCATTATCGCCTTTCCTCCCAGACAGAGCAAAAAAGAAAGATCGACCCGAATTTGGTGTTAAAGGTGGAAAAAAAACGCACGGGTTTGGGCTTGTGACTGCAAGGGGTTAAATGTGACTGGATTAAGACCTCAGCGCACATCCGTTTCCATACTCTAATCCTCTTAGTGCCCACTCCTAATACGTTTTCATATCTTTTCTATCTCTCAGCAAGGTGAAATATCAGATTAATCGGCCAGCTTTCAGTGTATCATATTACAGTCTTATCTAACACCGAGGGACGCAGAGGAGTTGTACGTAAGGCTAGATGCTGTTCCCAGCTGAATAATGTGGAAAACAATACCTATTAACACTTAATACTGTATTACAGTATGTATATGATATAGAGCTAGATATTTTATTATAGTTAATGTGTAAAATTCATTATTTTAACCTATCTCAGTTATATAAATAGATTACAAGCATAGGCTTACAGTAGAATTACATTTTCAGGCATTCTCACTGACAGTGCGCTGACTGACATATCAGTATGTCCGACTGGTGAGGCCTCCATTACAAAGAAATGCCCCCCATCCATTTGGTGTTTATACATTGGCTTTCTCAGGGAACTTCCTGTTAGAGTTTCACTGGGTGCCTCAGGCGTTTCCTTCCCGCATTTCTTACTACTGGCCACATCCTTGTTATCCCTGCAAACTGTTGGATTCCCTACTATTGTGAGGTAGCATTTGCACTGGTGGCAGGAGTGGGATAACAAGAGACTCAAAGCTCACTCCTGCCAGGTACTTCCACTTCAAGGAGCCGGGCCACTGAGGATCCCAGTGTCCCCAAAACAGCCTCTTGTTTCTGCAGGACGACAGATCCGATGGCCCCTCCTACCATGAGAACATGGAGCAAGACGGTCTAGACTTCCTGCTCTCACACTTTCACCTCGACCAACAATCTGCTGTGTCGCCAGGCAGAGGAATTCAAGTTCACTTCTTGTCGAGACAGAAGCAATAAAAAATGATGCAGTCAGATGTATGGCTGAGCCACAGACTGGGAAAGGGGTATCCGATACGAACACAACATTCGAAGTTCATTTGGCAGCGACCTGCATCGGTTAGGCTGCGTCTCCTCTTTAATGCAAACCAGGAGACAGATGTTCGACGGCACTGATATCCTCGCATCCTGAAAACCAGTGTAATGCGTATTGATGTCGAAACCGAGGATCGAGGCTGGGGGAAAAGGCCAGGGGTGAGGAGTCCTTTCCTATGCCGTTAAATGGCCCATTGCTCAGCTTCAACAACATGGGGCGGAGGCAGGAGTAGGCAATTGCTCAGTGCTCGATCCCCAGGGTGTGCCGCATGTCCAGTGTGGCGCTTCGAGTCCCTCGCGAGACTAACAGGGAAACACATTTCCCACGGCGCATTTATACAGGGAAGGATAAACGTGCGATACACCTTTTTCAATATTCAGCTTGGTCAGAGTCAGATGTGAGGCTTATATATCACACCATGTTGCACAAAGCGCACAAGGGTCTGGTTACACATTTAGGTTCTCAGGCAGAAATGGTTCATCCATTTCCGATACGCAGCCGAAAAAAAAAGAAAAAAGAAAGTTTAAGGGGATACCGTGGCATTTTAAAAGAAAAATGAATGGATTTTGTTAAGCTACACTGGGAAATAAATCACCCAGACTCCCACCACATCTGAACTCATAACCAACTCTCCACGACCTCTCCGTAACTTTCAGCTATTTAGTGCGAGACCACTTTTTGAAACAACCTTTGGCTTGAGAAGAGCTACAATGCAATGTTTATGAGTCTGGGCGATACTTGATGCATCTCATCCATATTCACTAGTCAGTGAAACTGCAAGGGCGTGATCGACATATGCAGTGTTAGAAAACGTAGCTAAAGTAGAAATCAGGCTTGCGAAGGCAACTTGTCGAGTCATCAAAGGTGCTTCTGCACGGGGGGGAGTACCTTCGCTCCACAGCGTGGGTCTGGAGTTTCACCCCTGAAGCTACGGAGCAATTAGCCATGCAGCAACATGTTGACACAATGAGGATTGCCCTACACACCCTTCCACCCCAACCCACACAAAGGCAATTAGATTCATTGTGAATCTCTCTGATCTTCTAAAGCACCTCTGGGCACAGCAAACATTAGCTAACACAAGGCAATAAAAATCCCTCTCTCCGTCCTAAAAAATATCACCCACCCCGGACCAACAGACATGAAACGCAGCCTTCCACTTTGTACATGGGCGAAAAAAAAAAAAGGGCTGGTGGGACGTCCAGGGTAATTACTGGTGCGGGGGTAATTCTGGCCGGGGAAGTGCTGGAATCTGCATCCCCGGGCCTCCAAATGGTTTGTCACTGACAGGAAAAAAGAAGTCATCAACCTGAGCAAGTCCGTGGGGTCCTGACATATTCCTTTTTTTTTTTTTTTTTTAACTTCTTGACGGCATTTTTTTCCTCCTGGCATCTTGGACGTACTTTCAAAATCTAATTTTCCTATCTGGGCGAGACTTGTTCGGGTTTCCGAAATGCTAATCAGGTCAGCAATGCAAATGCGCTGCTCAGACAGATCAAAGCTGGCTGAAGATACGGGCTCGGACCGGGGAAAGGCAAAAAAATTAAAAAAATTAAATTAAAAAGCACGTCGCGAAGGAAAGAAAGCGTAAGAAACCCAATCTACTAGCCACATATTTCTCCGTAACGGGTGGTGCAATTAGCGCACGCTAAACAGCATGCTATGCCTTTCATGCACTATTTTCCTAATCCTATCATATTTCTAGCAGGGAGGAAAATGAGTCTCCAAAAGGCAAGCAATCTCCCTCTCTCCCTCAGTTTTATATACTCAGGTATCTGCAAAGAGTGATGCCACCTTCTTGCCTCTTCTTAAACCACCTTTAATCGCCAGGGGCTTTAAAAGGGTCTAATTTCCATACTGATGTCTTCCTCCTTACTCCGTCTTTTTACCCTTAATTCCAGCGCGGTGCACGGCAGGCACTTTCTGGCCGCTGTGTCCAGCAGGGGAGGGAGAACTGCGGCAGGGTGGTGGTTTGGAATTTCAAATGGTTTCACGGGGCCTGGTAGTTTGGACGGCACGGGTTCGAGAAAAGAGAGCACTGATAACCTTCCTGCAGGGAGAAGAAGGAAAATTGGACTTCTGCTCTCTCTGAAGGACTCTTCTGTCTCCCTTAACCGGCTGGGGACTGCAGGAAGCTGCCCTGAATAGCTGGGCACGCATCTGTGTAGGGGGTGTGGTGTGGGGCCAGGTAGCAGGAGTGTAACACAGCTGCCGGGCCCAGCGTGCCGAACCGCGCCAGTCGCCGTATAGCGGTGGCAAACCAGCGGCAACTAAGCCCACCCAGGACACTGCTGTCATCTTTTAAAGGGATTGAATTAATAGCGTGGGATTATTTTTTCTGAGCACTCAAACAAACACACAAATATCACACATACAACACCACCCCCCCATCCCGATCCACTGCCATCCCCACAGACACACGCACAAATACATCCCTCCAGTTCTGTGCATGCACTCAGAGCTCACTCCTCTATCATTACCCGAGGGAGGGGTGGTATTATTTATTAGAAGGCTGCCAGCATGCATTCAGGAAGCGAAAATGATATGTTGATGAACTGGTCTATAAACATACAACACGGCTGACAGCAGGCGCTCTTCTCAGCCTGTCAACCCGCCTGTTAGAGGTTGAGAAGTTTAGGCGTGGGGGGGGGGTGGGGGGTTGTGCTGGCGTACAACGCTCCGAAAAGCAGACGCGCAAAGTCAGGGGGACAATGGCTTACTGGGGTGGGGGGGCAACATAACACCCAGGCAGCAGGGGGTGTTATGAGATATATCCCATATGAATGGGCAGTGTGTCTACAGGCCACCAGGTCTTCCGGCAAAATTATGCGAATATGGAAAGGGGGAAAATACACTAGAAGACACAAATGGAGCTGAGGCGAACTGACTGAGCAACACGCGGTCGTCCATTTTCCTCTTAAAACCCAATAAATGTTTCAGTCCTGCCGTTTTCACGCCCCCGTAAATCCCCCCCCCCCCCCCCAACCTCCAGCTCGGCTCCAAAGCCTTCAGATAAATAGATTATCTCACATTAAGAGAGGGAAAAAGGAGAAAAAATGCAGAGTGCATGCTCGGTTCACCTGAGACGGGAAGGGAAGAAAGAGTGGGGGTGGGGGACTAGGAGGGTGGTTCCGCGAACGTGCGGGTGGCCTGGGAGTGACGGTGTGGACATCCACTGCTAAGGAGATGAAGGAGACGCAACGGTACAGAATTCGAGTTGCCTGTTGGACTCCGAAAAGCTATTTCGATGTCGGGTGAGAAGGGTGGATTTCGAGAAAGAGACGTGGCTGTAGGTCCTGTTACGAGCAGACGAATCCCACAAACACATATTAACACCATCTGAATCAAGCAGCGTTTGCTGTTGTTCTTCCATTTACATTTTTTTATTTATCTGACGCTTTCCTCCAAAGGGTCGTAGAGTGTTAAGTTACCTACAAGTACACAACCCAACAGAATTCTTCAAAGTGCTTATTTATATTGATTTTTGCATTGATTATGACGACTTAAAGTTTACCGATTACAAAAATGCCACTAGTTCTTCTAGAGTGTTGTTTTTAGTTTGGTGCCTTGCAACAGCCTGGCGTCCCGTCCGGGGTGTGTCCCCTCCCCCTTCGTCCTTGCGCCATGTCTTGCCAGGTAAGGCTCCGGCTCGCCATAACCCCCGCTTGAGACGAGCAATTGTTGACGATGGATTGATGGACTTTACATCTATTGGAAGATTCTTCAAGGCACCAGAACATTCTAAAGGTACTAGAGTTTTTCGTGCTTGAAACGGAGTGCCAAAATGTACCAAAATTTGCTAATTTCAAGAATGTGGAATTTTTTCTCAAAACTGGCATACAGTACAAACTAATGCCAGAAGTATGTTTTATCTGACACAAAAAAATCGACATTAAAAAAATTTTGTTACATTATTTACCCGTTTATACAGCTGGGAAATTTAACTGGAGCAACTTAGGATAAGTACCTTGCTCAAGGGTACTAGAGCTCTATGGCCCCGGGATTCAAACCTTCAACCTCTGGTAGCAACACTAACCACTGCACTACAAACTGTCCCTGGTATTTACCAGATTGGTCTACAATAAAACTGCAGCTTCACCATCTAGAGTATTTCTGGGCCCCGAGACCCAACCGGTGAGTCGGATCCTCGACCCCACCCCCTCCGACCAGCACCGCAACTTGTGATTACAGATCGACCGTGGCGCACGCACGCCACCAATCCCCCCTCCCAAACCTATGTCTGTACTCGCTGGAAACACTCAGTCACATGTTGATCGTTTGTCACGGCTGCAGAACAGCTGTAAACACACCCGAGGGGGCGACGGAGACAAGCTCTCCGTCTCGGAGATGCTATCAGGTGGCGCTTTGCCCTGCCGGCCCCGCCCACCCTCAGCATTCGCAGGTGTTTGGTTCAATAGGCGAGCCAATTCATCAAGAGGCGACACCGGGCAAACAGCGCCAGGTGAGGCTGCCGTCCAAGTACAGGTGTTTTCTTTTTCTTTTAGGCTTTCGCATAATCCTTCATCGCAGCGTGCGTTTTGTACCACCAGCGCGAAACCGACCTCACAAAGGCCACTGATTGGCTGTACGGGTCTAATCAGGTCTAATTGTGATCCCCAGCATGGTGCCGTACAAGACAATTCAGTTGGTGTGGGCGGGAAAGGTGGGGCGGGGGGGTCACCGTAGGCCTTCGGCAACACGCACGCACCAGCCGTTTCTCTAACAGCTTGCTACTCCTTGCTCGGGTTCCAGGAGCTGCGGGGAAATGTCCAGTCCGGCTCGAAAGAAAGCTGACGCGAACTAGCATTGACACGAAGCGTTGTTGGCTCCTCCTCTTTCCGTTTATTTAACTTCCTCATCATTCAGTTGCCGGGCGGACGCATTTATCCAAAGTGACTCGCGTGGCTTAAAGCATCGATCCGTTTACTCAGCCGGATATTTTTATCCAAGCACTTTGGATCCGGCTCGTCCCGAGACGCCCGACCGGCGCATTGTCGCCAGTTACAGGCGCGGGCTTCGAACCGCTGCGCCCGCCGCCCTCGCCACTTCTTCACGAAAAGACATCCCTCGCAGGGACGTCCTCGACCTGCCGTCAGGTGAACCCGCCGGGAGCAAGGATGTCAGCAAATCATACCTCGCGGGCCGGTTGTTTTTTATTATTCAAACCGCAAGAAATAAATAAGCCGTTTCGCACAGCTCCCCATTAGAGTTTGAGATTAATGACAGGGTTCCTAACTGCTCTCCGAAGAGCACGGGCAAACGGACCCATCTCCAGGCCCATCAATAAGTAATGGCGCTCTTCAAATTCGTTCGGCAAACTTTAAATTGCAGGTAATTGCACGGTAGCCTCGATGGCTCGTTCACTATTTTGGTGTGGGGGGGGGGGGCGGCGTTAATAGCAGCGAATTGCTAAAGCATCCGAAGGAACCCAAGTCGGCGGGAAGCGCACAGGAAGGCCTGCATATGCTAATGGCAATCTAAGTGCATAAATACGCCAATTAATCATGCACAAACAGAAAATATTTAGCTTAGATGTATTTTGCTTCCGAGGCAGATGGATCCTTTGGTTACAAAGTATTAATTGCAATGATATATCCAGAACCGGCATATATTAACATGTTTGTCGCCGCTCGAGTCCCGCGTCCTGTCGCCGTGCGCGTCCGCCGGCGCGCATCGAGGCCCCGGGCTTGGGGACGGACGCGCGCTTTCCCTGGCGCTTGCCGGCCGGCCGGCTGCCGCGTTTGTTTTCGTCGGTCCAGGAAACCGGAGCCTCGCTGTCAGCGAGGGATCGCATGAGAAATAATTTTAAAAAAGCTCCCAAATCGAAACGCGCGGAAAAACCGGCATGCAAATTCGACTCGGCAAGCGGCGGCGGCGCGGAGTGACAGCCACCATACAACACGGCACCCCCTCCTCCCCGCCGCCACCATGTCACTGCTAACACGCCAGGACAACACCCCAGGGAATAAGCAGTGTTTGGGTATTGCCTCTACATGTGTCACAGGCTCACAGAGACATCCCATTAGTCTCCCGGTATGGAGAGACACATGATGTTATTCACCTTATTTTAATATTTTATTGCGACATAACTTTTTAAAAGATTATTCTATTATTGTGTGCAGGTGTCAGGCAGCCGCTTGCCTCATTAGTGGTGTACGGGGGCTCCGAGCAGCTGTATCCAGGTCACCTGCGCTGGGCTTCCATGCCTTTGTCAGACTTCTTATAAAGACAAGAAGAAGAAGAACAACAACTACAACTAGAGGAAATGCCATCATGCAGGATAGAAGGAAGCAGGTCACACCGAGCGCCTGTCAGGTGGAGGTGGGGGGGGCGGGGCCTAATCGGTATACAGGTGCTGGCTGTGTGGGTGCCAGGCGAGGAGGGGCCGCACGACAGGAGTCCCGGTCGACCCCCGGTCCCGGTAGCTATCGTCTCGCAATCGGAGGACCCGGGTTCACATCTTTCGCTGCATTACTCTTCATCAAGGCACTCACCCTGAAATGCTCCGGTAAAACTCACCACGCTGCATGAACGGGTAAATCAGCGTAAAGAACGTGGTGCGCAAACCTCACGCTGAGCGTTGCTTTGCAGAGAAGTGCCAGATAATTGAGCAAACAATGAAAAAGGAGGAATGCTGCATGCATTTCAAGCCTGAAGAAATATTCATCAAACGCAGTAAATATGTTGCAAGGTAGCGCAGTATACACTGAGAACAACACATGATGGATAATGAATAAAACATGCAAGCAGCTTAATGTACAGCTTAACACTACGAGGTGCTTTGAAGAAAAGCATCACATAAATGAATGAGGAAATTATTATAACAACAGCAGTAACAATCTCACGCTTGCTGTTGTACCATGTTGTACCCTTGAACGTGGTACACGCCTCGAACAACCTGGAGCACAGAGCTGCTGCGTGAGACGGGTCTGACGGTAGCTTCTCTTCACAATGGCACCGGCTAGAAAGGAAGGAGTAATAAATAACAGCGGGTGAAGTTAAATTCGGCGGACATAGAGCGGACTGAGGTGCCGATGGGGCGGAGCCACCTCCGTCTCTTCCCAGAACGGCCTCGAGTGCCGGCTGCCCCCCCCACACAGCCGTCGTCCACCGCCATCAGCCAAGCGGGAGCTGCATCCGGGGAGCGGTAATAGAGGAAGGGTGTGAGGGAGGCGGCGGTGGCGGTGGCGGTGGCGGTGGCAGTGGCGGCGGTGGCGGCAGAGCACTCGCGCGGTACCATGGCTTGGCAGGCGCAATCAGTCATCCTGTGTGAATGGTGGGGGCCTGCGCAGCTCGGGGCTTCGCTGCAAAATGCCTTAAACATGTTTAAAAAAAAATTAAATTAAAGAACAGAGCGGGGGCCTCGAAACTTCCCCTGCAGGCGGCGACCGGCTCGGCGGCCGCGCCGACGGTAGGCTGGTTTTTTTCTGTCGTCGAACGCCGGCGAGAGAGGAAACGCTCGTGGCCACGGACAGCCGGACACGGGTGGACAAGCAAAACCCTCTAGCGTGGACGGCGATAAATTACAGCGGTGCGAGGAAAGTAACGCGTGGAAACACGACATGCCGAGCTTTCACGCCAACGGCCCTTTGGTAGTCCCGCCCATCCCAAACGGCCGATTTCCGCCGCGCGATTTCGACGAACTCTCTCATATGTTGTCCTTCCAACTCTGATTCTTCTTCACGGAGGGGGGCCGTGATAGGGAGGCGCCGGGAGTCCTTACACCTGCTCCACGGGGCCGATGCGACTCCCTTGTTGTCACGTGAGCCGGCAGCGGCGTCAAGAGCCTCTTCGGCGATCGTGTCCTGCTCCGCTGAAACGGTCGGCTCTGAAACAGATTAAAACCCTTTCCATATGCATCAATCTCGACAGCCAGATCAAAAGGCTCTCAGCTCCGCCTGGGGAGAACAAATGGCGGGCGCGCGGCCGGGGGGGAGCCCGCGCCAGGCCGATAGGTAATTACCGAGGCTTTTTACTGCACTTCGCCCAACTCAATTACGTTTATTTATGTTTCACATTTGGGCGTAGCGCGGACCCCACATGTCACCCGACGCCACGGGGAATGACTGGTTTGAGGTCCGGCGCTCAGCGTGGAAACAGAGGAAACACCTCCGCTCCGTCTCCACCGAGGGAACTTTTCACTCTGAACCAGGATTCAGGGAGGCAAACTAGTATTATTGGTTATTATTTATTCTTTTATTTCAGGGGTTCTTCACCTGGGATCCGATCCACAGACACCTTGGGGGGGTCCCTGCACAGATTTCAGGGGGTTCGTGAACTTGGATGAGGAAAAAAAATTCATCTTTATATTCGCTAACCTCTAAGTGAAATGTATAATTTCCTTCAGTTTTGAATGCAGGCACTATTAATAATTTGAAAACTGTATTTCAGTTTAATTGGTTTTCTTTGTAATCCTGAATGTTTTATTTAATGCATTTAGATACATTTTTCTACGAAGGGTCCATAGGCATCACCAGACTGTCCAAAGAAGTTCATGGCATAAAAAAAGTTAAGAAGCCCTGATTTTTTTGTTAGTGTTGCCCTGCCTCAAGTGACATGCAGTGGGAGTTTGAACACTAAGCGACTTGCGCTGATTTACCCATTTACACAGTTGGGTAATTTCTTACCGCAGCAGTTCACAGAAAGTACTTTAATCAAGGGTACGACAGCAGGAGGTGGGATTTGAACCTGGATCCTTTGATTGGGAGATGAAGGCACGACCCGTTGCCCCCCGCAGTCAGTGATTATTTCTTTAAAAGTTCGGAAAAGGGACGTTTTACCACGACGCCCCACACCAATTACTGTCCCCTTCACTTCCGCTGTGTCTTCCGAGGCAGTTTGCAGGAACATGACACGAGGGCACCCCCTCTTACGATCACGGCGCCGCATTTGCATGGGAATTGCATTAAAGTGTGAAGACACGGAGAGCATTTAAAGAAGATGTTTGTCTCCTGCAGAAACCAGCTGTCGGGAAAACGGGGCGAAAGCCATATTCCGCGCCTCTCGAAATGATCCCGACGCTCCGGCGACGTCACCGTATCTGTCGGAAGATGTTTCTCAACTGTCTGAACGCGTTACGCCCCGCATAAAAATTTACAGCAAAATGTAAGGAACGCAAATCGAAATAAACACGGGCGAAATAAAAGGAGGAACATTCATAAAATTTCACAAACAGCAGGGAACGGCACAAAGAAGGGAGAATGAATGTCCGCGTCGGCGGCGAGTGCGAGACGGACGCCTCTGTCTGGGGGCCTCTAATGAAGGGACCCCGCTTTTCAGAGGGTCTCGCTTACCGTCATTCATTCAGACAAAATTTATTTTCATTTATCCGTCATTGCGTTCGCGTCGAATTTCCGACAAAGGGCTCCGTTCGCAGACACAAGTGGGCCGCAGTAACGACTTGAAAGGGAAAGAAAGAGGAGAGGAATAAACACGCTGCCCCCGTTTCACCCCCGAGGAAATACATTTTCTGGAACAAATGACCATGCGCCTGATTGTTGCATTATAAATAAATGGCGAGCATTGAAGGAAGCGTACAGTTTCGCATCCTGCTGTTCCCAAGGACATAATGTAGCACTCGGAATGTTGAGGTATGGAAGCGAACGCGCGTAATGACTCTTGTGAGGATAATTTCCCATTCATCAGCTGCGAATTCAGCTCCCCGCCGCCGTCGCCCAATCAGGGCCGCGCAGAAATTAGCGCTCGGCCACTTGTGCCGGACGACGCGGGAAAGGACCGCCGCCCGGTGGCTCGTGTGTTCGTTCGGCTCCCCGGCGAATATTAGGATGACCCCCCCGAGCCCCGATTGGGGATTAGATGAAGGGAGGGAGGCAGGCGGAGAGGATGGACCGAAGGCCTCGCCCCGTTTCGTCATCAGGCTCCCCCGTCACAGTCGGCGGATGAGTGCGCGTACCCGGGGGAAAAGTGCGTGTGTTCCGGGTGAAAAAATAACGGAGCAAAAAAATCTAAAATTTGATTTCATATAAAATGTAATTTTCGATCGGACGTTTAATTATTTGTCGTTAAGGGAGAGCCATGCGTTGAGGTTGACCTTTGCACTTCTGCGGCGCTCGGGGCACTTGGGTGCTTCGAGCTGTGAGGACACCGCCCCAGGATGACTCGGCGGCCTGCGTTCAGAAACCGGTCAACATGGAGTGACCATCAATGCACGCCCCCCACACACACACACACACACACACCCTGCTCTTCAGGCGGACTGTGGAAAGGCTTTTGAAAACGCCACCGCTCGGCCGCTCGGCCTTCGGAGCATGCTGCAAGACCGTGCAACACCCCGACGAGACGTGCAAACTCTGCCCCGCCGCCATTTAATTCCTTCTTTTTGTGAACGTTCGCACCTACCGTAGAATGGGGGGGGCGGGGAGTAGGGGTGGGGCGGGCGTCTCGCGAATAGCCAGCCGAAACAAGGCCGGTCCACGGGGAGGAGGCGCCGCGGCCGCGGAACGGCCCTCGTTCCTCCTGGCTCCCCTGGAGCCGCTCTGACAGCTGCTCCCCACATCGAGCCCAACTGTTTGCCGCCTGCGACGGCACGCCACGGAACACACACCGTGACCTCGGGAAACGGGGAAGAAACAGCAGTCGACCGCATCAATGGTCGCAATAAAACCCGGACGCTTCTAGCTACCATTGCAGGGAGGGAAAAACGCAAGCGAGGCATCGTTGCGGGGTATCGCTGCGGTGAGCTTTTCTCATTAAAGCCCTTGAAAAGAAAAAAGAAATAAAGAATAAAACAGGTTTCCCACCCCTGCGAGCAGAATATGCTGACCTGTGATCCTGAGGAACCCCAGCAATGTCCATGTGGAAGCTACCTGCACATAAAAAGGGGCTGGTGAGCATCAACAAGGCTGTGCAGCATGCTGGCGACTTTGGAGAACACTGAGAACCCCCTACACACACACACACACACACACACACACACACACACACACACACACACACACACACACACACGCACAGAGCTGAACTCAAGTACACCGGATCTCTCACTCTTGATATCTAACATAGAAAACATTACTTTCTGCTGCAAGTGACAGTTGCAAAAAGATCCTTTCGGGTCATTATATCCTGACCAGCAGGTAGCGCAGTGATTAAGGATGAGGAATTAGCCTGTAGGGGAGCTTCTATTGTACCCTTAAAAAAGCAACATGAATTTCTCTTTAAAATAACCGACTATACTAACTATATATTATTATTAGTCAGATAATTCAGGAAAGATTATTATTATTATTATTATTATTATAGACTGTGTCCAACCATTCTGTCAATTTGACTTTTTTTTGCAGAAATAATAAAGCCTTTCATTATTTTTTCATCGCTTATGGAAAAATGCATATATGCATCCGTATAAAGCTCCGGGAAACTAAGCTGTGATATGAAGCGACTGAGTGGAAAGGAATTCCACATATCTATATAATCAACATGAGGAATCAGGAAGGATTTGTGGAGGAGAGCGAAGGAGTCGCCACAAGGTCAAGAAAAGGACTGTCTCGCCCCCACGGGGGGCCCTGCTGTCAGGTGGCTGATTGATGTCTTTAGCTTTTATCAGTTTGCGTCTGATCGCTCATTCAAGGCCTGACGCAGAAAACGTAGGTGGAGGCGGAGGATGTACGGGCGACGGGCGGTGGGGGCTACGCTGCCCACTCCTCTACGCTCCAAGTCCAGATGCAGCGCAACTGCAATGTTTCAAAAAATAAACAAAAAATAATCTTTGACTTGCATGACTCACTTGCATTTGATTAAGGGGCATTTTGAACAGGAATAAATCCCCAATAGCAAAAACACACACACACACACAGGGATAAAAATGTGCTGTGTTTTGAACGCTTTTACCTCCTTGCACCTCCGAATTCAACCTGGATGACCGTGATTTCCAAGTTTTGAGGCCTAGAAACACACTGGACCACAAATATAATGGGGCTGTACTGGTGCAGCTCTTTGCCCCAAAAGGTCACCAAATCCATCTTCATCTGAGTATTATAAGCTTGACAGGGGATTTTTATTTATTTATTTCTTTCCCTCCTCCACAACAGCGGAACCCCAAAGAGCAATAACCCACAGCAACGCACACTCCAACGAAGAAGGTGGCTCCAAAGGAGCGCATGGCATCACGAGGCTGCGGGGCTGCTTTTATCCTCAAGTACGCAGGATCTTGGGAATATGGCTGCGGATCCACGTGAAAATTACGAGGTCCATTTTCTGCTCTTTCGGACGTTCTTTGGGACAGGCCGGGCCGAGGCCCAGCGGTGCTGCGGTGCGACAGGAGCGGCGGAGGAGACAGTCGTGAACAGGACACTAGGTGTCACCCTTGTGACTTTCACAGCCCTTCGGAAAGCATCTCCACTCCAAGGCCTGCAATAGAATCATATTTATATAAGACCTGTTTATCATTTATATCGCAACTTATACCCACTGTAATCCCAAGCAGATAGATACTGACTGCGTTGCTAGTGTATTTTTGCGCTATATGTAAATTACCACCATTAGTGTCATTATTTATGGTAGTTTACCGTGAGACGGTGTAATGGAAATGTTTTCCACACAGTTCGGTGCGTACGTGCGTGAACAAACATGCATTAAAAGGGACCGGAAATAGATGCGTGCCTGTTGGAATTAATTGAATTGGACCTATTATTAATTATACCGGCGATCAATAATCAAGGATCTTGAGGAGCAGTTACTGTACGCAGGTTCTCTTTGGTCTGAGGGCAAAAACAGAGAATTGTGTTTCTGGCAGTAATATGTGGAGATGTGCTTACGATACTGTTTGGTACCAATAGCAATATATGCGATAGTAAAATACATATGGAGAATTCCTTTGAATAACTGTGCTGATTGTGTGTGTGTGTGTGTGTGTGTGTGTGTGAAAGAGAGAGAGAGAGAGAGAGAGAGAGAGAGAGAGAGAGAGAGAGAGAGAGAGAGAGAGAGAGAGAGAGAGAGCACAATGAGGGAGGGGGCTCCTGTCCATACTTTTGAAAACTTTGTTTTTGCCCCCACTCGCCCATCCGCCGCCCGTCCCTACGGTGGGGGCGGGGCTCTTACTGGGAGAATCATTTTCCAGCTAGATGTGATCTCGGTGGCGCCACGTTTCCCGTATTGATCAATACGATGTGCAGATGATGAACCACATGGATGCACCATCACCACACCGGAGTTATAAACAGAAGAGGAAACGGAAAGAAGACAGAGGGACAGACAGACTGAAGGGAAAGAAGAAGAAATATCTGTACAGTTATATGGAGACCATACACACACACAGACAGATATACATATATACAAATATGTGTGTTTATTTACAATGAATGAAATTGATAAAATGAATATGTAATACAATTAAATTAATATATATATTTTTTGGGGACTATTTGCATGTCTTTATAGGGAACTTAAAAGTACTAGCAGATTTATTTAATTTCTGTTCAAGGAAAATATTGAACAATATTAATAGGTAAGAACAAAAATAAAGGCTCTGGACTGCATTATGACAAGTAGGTATCAATAGTGAATGTTGAACGCGAGTGTGAGTGAGTTATACTTTAGAAGTGTTTGCCTCATGTCAAATGGAAATAACTAGTGGTCTTACTGGCCATAAGTTCAGGGAGATGTTCAGTTCAGATGCCTAAGGGAGGTGGCTAAGGGTCCTAAATGTGTCTGCTTTGCCTCCCCCCCATCTACCCCATGCGGCCCTGTCTTCATGTGCAGTGATAGGGGGATGTGTGTTTATGTGTGTGTATGTTTGTGTGCATGTGTTTCCCCTGGAAACTTGCAGGAGGTGCAGATGTACTGAAAGTGTCTTGTCAGGTGAAGATCATCCTTCACCTGCTGTAGGGTCAGACCATCCGGGGAGATACACCATAGCAGCAGATGAGGAATATTCCATCCCACAGCACACTTTAACCCTTGTATTCTTGCCCTTGGCCACGGGGAACACCTGTTTAACCTCATTGTCCTCAGGTAGTGCGTTGAGCTGAGGTCTTTAGAGGCCCCAATGTGTACGGTGCACCTGTTAGGAGAAATATGGGTAACTTTTCTAGTTAACATTAATTGTGAGAACAGCTCAATAACAACAGGCACTAAGGGAGTGTGTCTTGTTTGCACCATCTGTGCTGCCCGACAGCATTGTTTCACTTGTAAAAATAAAAACCGGTCAGGGGATTATCTTCTATTCATTCTCTGAATAACGATAAAAATATTTTTGTTAAATCTATATTTAGTAGCCTATATGGTATCTTTGAAATTCTAAACGATTTCACCCACAGATGATCAAGTTGTTCCGTTCCAATTTAGGAGGTTCGTGGGTTTATATTTATAATGAAGGGATTCGGACTGTGTATTTAGCGTGTTAAAGTACGGCCGTTGGGTCGGCTACCGCTGCGTGATTACTGAAAACACTAGAGGGTCTTCATTCATTCAGATGGAAGGGTTCATCTTGTCATTCCCTCAAGAGCATCGCTGATGAAGAGATGCATTTGAGCTGAAGAACAGACAGCAGGCGTTGGTGACTATATGAGCAGGGCTGCCTGGCACCAATTTTTGCTGAGATCAACCTTTAAAACTATCAGGAAGGTGTTGGTGTTGAAGGGGAGCATGCAAGCGGAATGGGACACCACATCTCATTCTACCCTCTACTGACATTCACCGCAATGGGTGTGTGGGCACCTCTCATGATGTCATGCAACAATTACATGGTAACTGTGCAAAAATAATAATAATAATAATAATAATAATAATAATAATAATAATAATAATAATAAATAAGGGAGACACTTAAGGAAATAAGATGATGAGGGTGATGAAGAGTGAGGAAATGATGGACATGAGGAGGAATATGGAGAGAGATAAAGGGGAAGATTAGGAAAACGAGGGCGGAGGTGATGAGGGAGATGGAGACAGATGAAGGGAGAGATGAAGGCGATGGTGGAGGAGATGATCGATGCACCGCAACCCTTTTCCGAAGAACGTCTTCATTTGCCTCCATCGGCTTCAATTTGCGTGATTCCCGCAATGACAGACAGGAGGACGGGTTGCAGTCTACGCGTCCACGGCGCGCGAGCCATTTGCCACATAATAAAAAAAGAGCGAGAGAAACAAATGCAAATAAAACAGCATCGCTTTTCTCTCGCGCGTCGCCGCGCGGGCGCGCGCGCGCGCGTTTTATCCGCGCACCGAAGAAGAATGACACTTGTGGATGTAATCGAAGCGAAAATCCAGCACATTGTCAACGTGTTTTTTAAGGAATTAATAACGTTTCGGACTCCTCATTCGTGCGGACCGCGGATTTCCAACGTGTATTCTCGCAGTTACGGGTTGCGATATTAAAACAGATACATGACATGTTTTATAGACTATTCTATTTTGAAATAGTAGCTGAAACGTGTAAAACCGCAGAGGTGTGAAAACAGGACGCGTAAGAAAACAGGAATGTTTCACACAATATATTTTTCTAACCACCGACTGTAAGATGTACGGAACATTATTTTAGACATACGACGTGTCCTCCTACCATTCCAAACTGAATCTCATCTGATCAGGCTCTTTTGACACCTTTCTTTGCCAGGTTTTATTTAGAAATCTGTCAAACGTCAAGCAACCCGCAAAAAAAAACGCAATAAAAAGACACGTCCAGAGATGCCCGTTTTCTGGAGAAAAAAGTACAGAACACATTTAAAAAAAAAAGCAAATATTCAGCAAATTCTGTTACTGTATTGTATTACTTAATCACACACTTCTGGATAAACGATTAAAATTCGCCGATGCTTTTTTAATAAAATCCCATGTAACCGCCTTCCGCTACAGTCACAGCAGTTGTTACTTGTTATTAGACACAAACAACGAGACCGAAGCCGCACTCCACGCATCCGAAGCGTCCGTCGCACAAGTGCGGCGAACTTCGGCTCAGTCTCAATGGCGCGGTCGACCCCGCCCACAAACCAATCAGAAGCCCATCTGCAGCCGAGCCACGCCTCCGGCGTGGCCTCTGATTGGCCAAGGGGCTGCGGGTTCGCGGACTGAGCGACAGGCGCCCGGCCGAACGGTCCACAGTGTGTTCGGGCAGCGCGAGCCGAGAGCATCCCGGAGTCCGAGAGGCTGCGCGCGGCGGACTTGGTGCGGAGCCTCCCTCACGTTTCCTTTATCACATTCTTCAACCGCGCAGCCAACCTATTTCCTACCCGGGCAGATATAATACCTTTTTTAATCCGGATTTTGATTTTTTTTTTTTTTTTAAATTAAAAATCGACAGCAAAAGCAGCAGTTTCAGTGCTGCGGGTTACAGCGGAGCTGGAGAGATAAATCAAACGCGCGCAAGACTTAGAGCGTGGAGATCTCCCTCACTGTGCGTTACTGGGAATACTGGGGACCGAGGACTGCGCTGGACTCGTGCCACTGAGGGTCTGTATGCAGCAGCAGCAGCAGCAGCAGCAGCGCTTCACACATCCATCCCCTGGCTCGTTTCTTGTGTCATTTTATTTATATTTTGTCTTAACGCATCAGGTTTTTTTTTGTTTGTTTGTTTAATCATTATTTTTTCGCTGTGGATTCTTTTTCATGCCAGAAGCGCATTTTGAAATAATTACAAATTTTGGCAAAAAGGAGAAAAAAAAAAACCTCGCTGAGACATCAGCGACCTACCTGATGGAGATGATGGTTATAATGTAATATTTCAGAGACATCTGGAGGCATCTGGAGCCGTGGGATGCTGAGAGGATCCACTCTGATGTGTGTGTCTGTGTTTTTTTTGGAATTTGATTTCGCTCTGCATGGGTATGTCTTTTTGCGGAATGCTCCGGTACTTTGAACCATTTTTCTGACAGCATGGGCCGTTTGTAGGGCCCTTTTTTCTTCTCTTCTACAAAATGGTCGGTACTCCACACCAGTCTTGGCTCCCAGTTTGTCACCCATCCACCGCATCCGAGCGCGTGGGGTGAAGCCGCTTTGCCGACTCCCTCCAGGATGCGTGATCACCGATGCCACCTCTGTGGTCCTTGCAATTCACCAATAATCTAAAAATTAACAGTTTTTAAAAACATGAAGTCGGTGGAACGTGGATCTCTACTACGGGAATAAATCAGATGCGGAGGGGAGGGGGGGACAGGCGCCGGCCACATCGAGAGCCGCATCAACTGGTTACATTTTGGCTAAATCTGACATTCACTTGACAACTTTTTTTTTTCTCTCTTTCCTTCGATGAGGATTTTGCACTTTTGGTTAATAATTACGAAATGCGCTCGTGCGGACGGAAGAGGCGCGTGACCACCGAAGGAGTTGCACTTTAGACGAAGAAGAAGCAATTTATCTGTTTGTTTGTTTTTTTTTTTTTTTTTTTTTTTTTTTTTTTTTGCGGCGACGGCGTGTGTGTGTGAGAGAGCGCGCGCGTGTATATGTGTGTGTGCGCGCGCCTGTGTGTGTGCGCGCGCGCGCCTGTGTGTGTGCGTGTGTGCGCGCGTGTGGAAATAGATCAACAAGTATAATGAGCTCTGCAGAGATGGATTTCGCGCAGATCGTGCTGGTGGCTCTGCTGTGCTGGAGTGGGGTCGACGCCGTGATCAACCTCAAGTACTCCGTGGACGAGGAGCAGAGAGCGGGCACGGTCATCGCGAACGTGGCCAAGGACGCCAAGGACGCTGGCTTCGTGGTGGACCCCAGACAGCCGTCCCTGCGGGTCATCTCCAACTCGGAGCCGCACTGGGTGGACATCAGCCCGGCGGGGCTGCTCATCACCAAGCAGAAGATCGACCGGGACGCCGCGTGCCGGCAGACCCCCAAGTGCGTCATATCGCTGGAGGTGATGTCCAACTCCATGGAGATCTGCGTGATCAAGATCGAGATCAAGGACCTGAACGACAACGCGCCCCGCTTCCCCACCGACCACATCGACGTGGAGATCTCGGAGAACGCGTCCCCGGGCACGCGCTTCCCCCTGGAGGCGGCCAGCGACCCGGATTCGGGCACCTTCGGCGTGCAGACCTACGAGATCACCCCGAACGACCTGTTCGGCCTGGAGATCAAGACGAGAGGCGACGGCTCCAAGATAGCGGAGCTGGTGGTGGAGAAGAGCCTGGACAGGGAGACGCAGTCGCACTACAGCTACGAGATCACGGCCGTGGACGGCGGAGACCCGCCCAAGTACGGCACCGTGCAGCTGAACGTGAAGGTGCTGGACTCGAACGACAACAACCCGGTGTTCGAGGAGCCCGTGTACACGGTGAACGTGATGGAGAACTCGCCCGTGAACACGCTGGTGATCGACCTGAACGCCACGGACCCGGACGAGGGCAGCAACGGCGAGGTGCTCTACTCCTTCAACAGCTACGTGAGCGAGAAGACCCGGGACGTGTTCAAGATCGACCCGCGCACCGGCCTCATCACCGTGAGCGGCCTCCTCGACTACGAGTCCACGCACATCTACGAGATCGACGTGCAAGCCAAGGACCTGGGACCCAACTCGATCCCGGCGCACTGCAAGGTGACGGTGAACGTGATGGACGCGAACGACAACGTGCCCGTGATCAGCCTGCTCTCGGTGCACAGCGAGATCGTGGAGGTGAGCGAGAGCGCGCCGCTCGGCTACGTGATCGCGCTCGTGCGCGTCTCGGACCGCGACGCGGGCGCCAACGGCAAGGTGCAGTGCAGGCTGCAGGGCAACGTGCCCTTCCGGCTGCAGGAGTACGAGAGCTTCTCCACCATCCTGGTGGACGGCCGCCTGGACAGGGAGCAGAGGGACACCTACAACCTGACGATCGAGGCGGAGGACGGCGGCACGCCCTCCCTGAAGACCACCAAGTCCTTCGTGGTGCGGGTGACGGACGAGAACGACAACCCGCCGCACTTCACGAAGCCGCACTACCAGGAGATGATCCTGGAGAACAACACGCCCGGCGCGTACCTGCTGTCGGTGTCGGCGCGCGACCCGGACCTGGGCCTCAACGGCACCGTCACCTACCAGATCGTGCCGTCGCAGGTGCGCGACATGCCCGTGTTCACGTACGTGTCCATCAACCCCAACTCGGGCGACATCTACGCGCTGAGGTCCTTCAACCACGAGCACACGCGCACCTTCGAGTTCAAGGTGCTGGCCAAGGACGGGGGCAACCCGTCGCTCTCCAGCAACGCCACGGTGCGCATCGTGGTGCTCGACGTGAACGACAACACGCCCGTGATGACCACCCCGCCGCTGGTCAACGGCACCGCCGAGGTGTCCATCCCCAGGAACGCAGGTGTGGGCTACCTGGTCACGCAGGTGAAGGCGGATGACTACGACGAGGGCGAGAACGGCAGGCTCACCTACTCCATCTCGGAGGGGGACCGCGCCTTCTTCGAGATCGACCAGGTGAACGGGGAGGTGCGCACCACCAGGATGTTCGGCGAGAACGCCAAGACCACGTACGAGATCACCGTGGTGGCCCACGACCACGGCAAGACCTCCCTGTCGGCCTCCGCCTTCATCGTGGTCTACCTGTCCCCGGACCTGAACGCGCAGGAGTCCATGGGACCCGTGAACCTGTCGCTCATCTTCATCATCGCCCTGGGCTCCATCGCCGCCATCCTCTTCGTCACCATGATCTTCGTGGCCGTCAAGTGCAAGAGGGACAACAAGGAGATCCGCACGTACAACTGCAGGTAACAACAACACACACAAACTTTGTCTGAAACTTTACATATGTGTGTTTTTATGCAGCGTATTATTATAGTTGTGCGCAGACATTTCGATAAGTCATTTATATTTGATCATCATTGATTGCGCGTGGAAGCATTTCTGAACTTCTGCATGGTCGTAGCCGCTGTAACTTGTGCCTGTGTGTGTGCGTGTGCGTGTGCGTGTGTGTGTGTGTGCGTGTTTGTGTGCACGCGCCCGGGTGTGCATGTGCATGCACGCGCCGGCGGGAGCGCGCGTTTCCCTTGTTGCCCGAGCGCGCCGTTTTCGCCACACCTGCGGTCGCTTTGCGTAAAGAAGAAGGAAAAAAAAAAAAGCTCCAATCTGTAAATCCCAGTAAACCCGCGCGCGGGTCCGCTGTTGTTCCGCTTCTTTCATGATCATTTCATGTCCATCAGAAATCCCAACAATTACACATCATTTTACCCTGAATTCACATTGCCTGCGTTAAATTCCGACAATATCATTCTTGTGCCACTTTTTGCTACAATTGTAAGTGCTGATATATTTTGTAACAATAAGTGTAATGACATTTTTTTTTTCAATAGGATGCATTTAATATACCGAAATGGCACACGGATCAACCATATTTTCCTAGATATTTCAGATGAGATTTTTAAGACTGTTTCTTGTTAACAGATGCAGTGTGTGTCTCACTGTGTTTCACGGATGCCCAGCTGTTAGCCTGCTCCCTGTGCTGGACCTCACACTAGCCTGGGCTGTCCCTGCACACATCAGACCCTTAAACCTGACCGTTTATCATACAAATCAACCTTTTACCCGATTCATACACAAACGAACACACCAGCTTTAGATGTGTTCCACAAGGCACTGAAAATTCCCATCCTCAACATTATGTAATAAAATGATCATTTTTTTCCTGCCAGTCAGTTCTTCGGTTCTTCCCAAAAACATTCATACCCTTTCTGGTTCCGAAGAAATTATTACCAACTGCCTTGCTACACGACATAAGTCATGTCAACAAAAAATGCAGATCAGAGATACTAAAAGAACAGATACATCAGCAGAGAGAATAAAAGTCATAAATCAAAAAATCTGAGGGAATTTGAAGAGTCAAAGTGACTGGAAAGGAGACAAAACATCAGGGACAGTGGCACAAATACATTTGTTTTACTGATATGTTGTTCCCCTCCACGGGTGTTCGGTTTTTGGCTGTTTACAATCTATTTATATTTACAGCACCCCATTATCTGCGAAGCACTGCGCACAGATTATCGTCACGCACTGTAAGAATAACGCAGCTGTCTCCATCAGTCACCTGACGCACCTTTCATACTCACACAGCCCTAAGTTTAAGTCTGACGCGCCGCTGTGTCGCCGTGTAGAATTAACAACATCGCAATAACGTCGACAGCGAAATACAAGGCCCAGATTGTCAGAATGTGATTTCCACTGAAAAATATGAGAATAATTGCCTTTATGTGCGGACTGTGCGCTGCTGCATTCCCATATTTCAGCCTCATAACTACCCAACATTTCCATATAAATTGCATTTGTAGGTTTAAACTTAAAGCATCTCCATACGCCATACCGTGGATGCTGTTGAGGGTGTTATTGAGCGATTAAGCCGTCCGGGGAGTGTGTATTTTACCGCTGTCCACCAGTTCGCACAGCTGCGGGGGGTATGCAATGTGATCGTTGTTCGAATGCGGTCGATTGGACATTGACGCAATAGAGTAATCGCTCTCTTTATGGCTACCGAGTGGCCGGCGCAGAAGTGCGGACTGGGGGTTCTGCTTCACCTGTGTGTTTCGTGGCCTCTGGACGAATAGGGTGGGAATACAGCGCTCTGTGTGCTGCAGTGAGGAAATGGCATTTTGGCCTTGATGCCCATCGTTGCTCATTTGCATGCACCCAAGGCCTCGCTGGGTTGTTTTCACAACAATGCTCTGTATAGTGGGCTCTGGACTAGTGTGACCCCGCACCGAACAAGCGGTTATTAATAACCGAAGCATGGGCTTTGTACACGCTGTCAAAGTTCACAGTCTGACGCAAGTCACTACAGAAATCCACTCGGACGTCCTCATAGTAAACAAATAGCTGCCAAAATCTCAAGCGCATTTACATTTACATTTATTCATTTGGCAGCCGCTTTTTTTCCGAAGCGACGAGGAACTCGGAGTAAACAAAAGTGCATTTCACCGACAGACGGAGAGACAGAGCTACAGACAGGCGATTGACAGCGTACGGTCACGTGGTCCGACACCACCATTTCTGCCAGCATACGCGACACAAACAGCTGCGTATAGAACTTATAGGGAGCTTTTTTAACAGATAAGTATTGAAGGTTTATTGAGCAGATAGAGCAGGGGAGAAGTGGGTCCAAGAGAGGTGTGTTTCGAGATTCTTCCAGAGGGATTCAGCAGCTCTGAGGGGCAGAGGGAGATCATTCCGCCACATTGAATCCAGAAGGGAAAGCATTTTAGCGCTTTTGATTTTGAACTCCTTGAGTGTGGGACCACCGGGCGGCCACAGGTGGACGGTTGCTGAGGTCCAGCTGAGGTGTAGCTACTGTTCACATTGGTATTTGTACAGAACGACACAAGCTGGTCGGAGGAGGCGGCCTCTGGCGATGTTAAGTGCTGTGCGTCAGCTTGTTTTCAATAAACTGGCCTTGGGTGCTCAACGTAACACCCGGGGTGGCTGTAGCCATGCATGTCCCCCACCTCCGCCCCCCGCCCAGGATTCGGCGACACCGCCGCCGCCGCCAAAGAAGCAAGCCCATCTTTGCGCCAGATTCCCGATTAGTCGTCGCGGCGTGAAAGCCACCCAAGTGTCAGACAGCGGCGCACGCAAAGGTGTAATCTTCCTCTTAATTATTTTCATTAAGGAAGCTGCTCTGTTACGGAAATAGCTTAAGTAAAAAAAAAAAAAAAAAAAAAATCCACTAAGACAAGATGGCTCGGCACACACAAAAAAGGGAAGAAAAAACGCAGAAGTAGGTCCTTTAAACACCCCCTAATCCTTTTTCAAACAAATACAGGTTTTTGTTCGGGCCCGAAAAGCTGTACCTGCTGAGGTCTTTAATCTATATTGATGTATGGTGCTTTCAGCGCAACCTTCCTTACAAACGCGCATCTCTCTTATTTGCAAATTAGTGTTCGCTGTCGGCTTCGCTGAGGACCCTCCCCGTCCACGTCTCCATTCAGCCACCAAAGCGCGGAGAACAAGGACGGAACGCGGCGCTTTCATTGCCGTTATTAAGACAGACCCCGAGTCGCACGCCCACCCCTCCCCCCGCCCGTCTCTTTCTAAATCCCGAGGCGAGCGGTTTTTGCGATGCTGTCGCGACGATAAGGTGCAGCTCTGTTTCCTTTCTTCCTCCTCCTCCTCTTCTTCTTTTAATTCTTCGAAGAACAAGAAGGGAGGATCGTTCGGACGCAGGTGGCGTCACGATGAAAAATGGATTCGGGAGAGCGAGGCTGGAACCTTCCAGATTTATGGGTGTTGTTTATGCAGAAAATCTTTTTTTGTCCTCTAGATACATTCATTCAGAAAAGAACATAGGAATAAATGGCCGCTCTTTCCGGTGGAGGCCGGAATAAAGCAGCCGGGCCGTGAGCGTGTGCTGCGTATGGCTATTCACATAGGTGAGGCTCGGAGAACTTTGCGGGGCCTGAGACGTCCCAGTGAAATGAGAGCGGAAGGCAGGCGCTGCAGCTCTGCACCAAAACGGTGCGTGGGGAAATTCTCCAACGGAGGCAGTCTTCCATGAAAAAGCAAAATGTTTATTTAATTGAATTTATTTATTTATTTTCCATTTTGGACCGGAGCGAATCAGATTCAGCGAATTTTAATTCTCAGCCCTTTTCGCGGTACTTGGCATCCTCTTGCCGGCATCCTCTTGCCGTGACGCGAAAGGGCGCCGGGTCGGGCTCCGAAACCTCGCCGTGTCCCCCCTCGGTGGCTCTCTCTGTTTGTGCACGTTGTGCGTTTTGTGACTGGGCATGTTTGCATCGTGATTGCTTGTCCGAGGCGCAGCATGGGACCGCGGCGGCGCCTCGCCGCATGGCGCTGCTGCAGGCCTGGACTGTCGCGGAGAGCCGCCGAGGCAGAGCACTGCTTTATTGAGTCTGTTCAGTTTCTTCTACCTGCACAGGGTGGCGGAGTACTCCTACGGCAACCAGAAGAAGTCGAGCAAGAAGAAGAAGCTCAGCAAGAACGACATCCGGCTGGTGCCGCGCGACGTCGAGGAGACGGACAAGATGAACGTGGTGAGTTGCTCGTCTCTCACCTCCTCGCTCAACTACTTCGACTACCACCAGCAGACCTTGCCTCTGGGCTGCCGGCGCTCGGAAAGCACCTTCCTCAACGTGGAGAGCCAGAACTCACGCAATGCTGCCCCCAACCACGGCTATCACCACACCTTCACCGGGCAGGGTCCACAGCAGCCTGACCTCATCATCAACGGCATGCCACTGCCAGAGGTGAGACCCGCTCTGTCCTACAGAGGGGAGGGGCTGGGGTGGGACTGGATGTGGAGGGGAGGGGGGGCACCGTTTCCAAGCCTGCCACTTTTCACCAGCGCACTGTCATGAATGTTTGACACCATGCATGTCGCACCGCATTCCAACACACACCGAGCGTGAGGTTCGAGCATGTGTTCCAGCAGCTTGGCGCCGCAGACAGGTGCGCGGTTACTCAGCCGCTGGTGGAATTCCACCCCCGCCGATGGCGAACGTGGTGCTCGTCTTGCTCTTTTCCCGCTCCCTGAACCTTCGCGGGGTGCCACCTGAGCTCGCGAAGACACAGGTCGCGTGACTTCTGCAACCGTGTCGCCGAAGCGTCTTTGTGAGCTCGGATGAGGGAGATCCTCTCGTTACGGCGAGCGCGCCAGGCGGCTCTTGGAGGCCTGACAAAATGGACCGTCTGGCTCGCGTCTCCGCTTTGTGTCGAGCAATCAGGACCGGACAGGAGCTTGAAGACGTGCCAGTGGTGCCGACTTCGCCAGTCAGCTGCACCAAGTCGTTTCTGGTGTCATTTCATTCCAGAATAAATGCTTGAAACCAGCAGATGAGCCAGCACATACTAATTATTTTTATTATCTCCAAAACAACATAAATTAGACCAAAAAAAAAAAAAGAAAAACGACAAATGGACTCATGCGCGGCAGTGGTTTGCTGTTGTGTTTTGTCAGATGTGGATAAGAGTGCTACTGGATGAAAAAAAAAAAACAGTCATTGCAGAGGCTATCAAAGCAGACAGGCTGTACACCAGCACTCCTGATCTTTATGTTATGGATTTTTGGCTTTGTGAGCCGGTCTATTGGATCCCTTGGACAGCCTTCTTTTTCCGCCCATGCTTTGTCTACTGAGTGGGTTGGGGGGGGTGGGCCAGCATATCCTGTTCCAAAGGGTGGCGAAAACCACATGTAATTGACAGAATGACTCAAATCAAAGAGTGTATGAAGGAACCAAAGAAAAGAAAAAATAAGAAACCAATAACAACAAATGACGAGTGAAGAAAAGCGGCGTAAGAAACGCACCTGTGAGTAGAGTGGTTGGTGAAACGTGCGCTGTGGTCGCGGGGATCAATAAGGCGCTCGCCGCAGCAGCGCCGGGTGGCCGGGCCTTCCGAGAGGCGGCGGGAGCGCCGTGGGGGTCTGCTGGCGCCACACCGCTTTATTGACACCCAGGTAGCGTTGGGGTCATGCTCCCCGCAACCACGTGTCTGCAAGGATGAACTGTGGGAGGGAGGAAACAAAGGAATTAC
The DNA here is from genome assembly GCF_900964775.1 of Scleropages formosus. Lineage (NCBI taxonomy): Eukaryota > Metazoa > Chordata > Actinopteri > Osteoglossiformes > Osteoglossidae > Scleropages > Scleropages formosus. The sequence goes on from NC_041818.1 coordinate 23,527,364, forward strand.
GAGGCGCTGGAAGAAATCGGAGAGCGGTCACCAGGCGCGGCGGCTTAGACGTCAAATAAAGGGACCTTTGTGGCTGGATTAGGGGTTCTTTATTTGTCACGCTTAATGAAAAAAAAGGGGGGGGGGACAAAACAAATAAGGTAGCAGATTGATTTTTATTATCTCATATGCAAAGCTTACGTGTCTCGTTGGCCGACGAGCGAGGAGCGAGTGTGTGTGTGTGCGTGCGTGCCTTAATGCCAGGTGTCCGAGACCCGGCTTACTATGTCACTTTCACATCTCTAATCATCCGGCTCATAAAAGGCGGCGCTGCTTAGCATGCAAATGCCGTCGTGGCCCGCGGACCGCGCGACGTTGACAAACATCCCTTTGACCACAGGCTCCTTGCGCTGGCTGCGGGCAGAGACGGGGCGCCCGTGGGTACCGCGTAGATACACTGCGAGGTGCTTAGAAGGGGAGGAGGGGAAGGGAAGAGAGGGAGACGTGCGGAGACTGTCCGATTGAGGGTACACCGCTGCGTTTTACTTGCATTTATGGAAATTGGTACAAAACGGTCCTCCCACTATCGATATCGAAAGAAAACGCCGACGCTGGCACTCAGACTAAAGACTCGGTGTCGTTCAGTGGGATCTGGACCTGAAGGCATGCGATGTCGGGCGGTCATGAACTCCTCGTCCCCGTCCGCTGAAAAAGGTTCCCGGTTCCGGGGGAGCATCACATCACCATGCCTAGAGTTCTTTAACCCTTTAACCCTTGGGCTGAGTTCATGACACTTTCATCAAAGTCAACTTTATTGTCATTTCCACAATATGCTTAGGACATACATTGGAGTGAAAGAGCATTTCTTCTTGACCAGAGTGTGAACATAGAGGACGACGTGTACTGCCGCTACTACAATAATTTACAGCGACAAGCTATAAAACTAAAAACACTCCGCGATAAATTATAATGATATGTTTGGTTCAATAAATAGAAATGTGAACAGATTTTACAGGGGATAGTGCAAAAAAGTGAGGGGTTTTTTTTGTGCGATAATTGTTTGTAGGTCGATATAGAATGAATTTAAGAAATACAGCAGCTGCACTTGGTATGGACACCAATTTAAGTTTTTCAGCAGAAACTGTCAGTGGCATGAAAAAAAGACATTCTGCGGAGTCCGTATTAAAGTGGCTGGTGTCGTTCTGGATGGGGGGTGTGAGTGTGGGGGTTGGAGTTTAAAAGTCAGATATTTTTGGTGTTCCTTCCCAGAATATTTCAGCCCAGTATAATTCTTCATAAAGCAATTATAAAACATAGATGATCACCCAATGTGGTGTTACACATTTTAATTAACTTCATTCCTGGTCATTATCACAAGTTCTTACTCTTACTTTTGGAATTTATGGTCTATAGACTTCATCTACCTCTAATTATACTACTCGTGTGTGTGTGAACTCCTGGACTTGGCATTTGATACTCTTTGGACCTTACCGAACACTCGGCCAATCATTTCCTATGGCCAGCCAGATGTGACCGGACACATCAAAGATTCATAAAATTTCAGTAAAACACACAAAATTCAATTAAAACTGGTGACCATGAATTTTATGTGTCCATATGCTTAGTGGAGGGTTGCATGAAGCCTTGCGAATACCAGATTAAAGGAACCATATGTATGACAGAGAAAAGCTGTAAATGGCTCAAATTTGAGCGGAACAAAACCCAAGGGTTAAGTAGAAGTCGAGGCTCCATGGTGTTATGCTATTGCCCTCAAAGGTGGTTGCGCAAAGTTAGGATCTGGAAATGGTACTTGACAAGCCCTCTTTGGAGTCTCCACGCTAACACGAGCCTGACATTCGTAACTGGTAAGAAAAATCCTGATCTTCTGGATGTTGATAAGATAGAAGGACAGGTAAACACGGACAGTTTGTTACCGTAATGCTCTGAACTTCTCTTTGTCCATCTCTCTTGGGCGTGGAATAGCTGGGGGCTGCATGTCAATTCATTTTCAGTTCTCTGTTGGGGGGGCCTGATGTTTGATGGATCACCTTAACCTCTAGGAGTTACTGTGGGGTCCAGCTGGGTGAAGATCACGTTGGCCCCTTGCCAAGCCTGCGGGTCACACTCTGGCCTATATCGGACACGTTACCGTCGGGTAGCGGCTAACGATGACGAATGTCCCGGTGGCTTGGTGCCAGCAACCGTAAAGCCCCTGCAGGGCTCTTGGGGGGATCCATAAAAGTCCCCGAAGGATTTCTACCTGGTTTTGCAGTAGTTCTCAAGAAGCCTCCAAGGAGGGTTGTGTGGTACACGTGGTTTTTCAGAGAGAGAGACTCTGTGGCGGCCGGCACTTGGCTCGCCATTATTACGGCTCTGTTAAGTCATCATTTCGGGGAGACAGACAATTATATGGTGCCTTAGGCTTTGTGTTTCTGAATCATAATAGGTACCGAAAACACATGTGACATAAATAATTCATCCGGCGAAACAAAACGTTCTTATGAATATCGACTGATTTTAGCATTAGCATTGCTTGGGAGATGGAGCTGCCTGGTATTGCTTTGACTGGATGCTGTGATTTCGCCATTGCCCTTCGGCCAGGTGCGCCGTACCGGGTGTCGCTCGGTGGAAACGCTGCGAGATGCCGTCCTCCGTTCCCTCCAGCAATTTGCTAAGTTTCGCTCGGCGCTAATTGAAGAGCTCTTCCAGATGCTTCCGTGCCGTCGCTAGAAAGATCACTACTTAAACCCTATTGTGAGTGTATGGGCCTCCGATGTTGTTTAATTTGCAGGTGTCTGGGTGACGTGCCCAGGGTGGGAGAGGAGATACGATCTGCGGCTGAAAGCACAACTCGGTCGGCGCTTGGATCGCTGCTTACGATAGGCGGGCTTCGAGCACGTCTGTTTTGTAAACAGAACGCAACGGCCAAATTTGCATAACTTCCAGTTTGAGCTCGCTCCCCCGCTGTGTGCCAGATATCAGTGTGCTTAAACACAATTAGCCAAAAAATATCTCAGCCTTCAATCTGACGGATAAACGGCACGGCGATACTGACGACAGTGTTTCTCACAGACTCTCGTTGCTGTCGGACTCCAGGGTACTTCCCCCCCGCGTTGTTCTGTCCTCCTTGACCCCCTTTGTTGTGCTTGTGAATAGGGGTATTGTCTGTTGAACCAGTGGTTGGCCATAATGTACCGGTTGGGTCGGGTCGGGGGGGTTAACAATGCTCGTCCGTTGACAGAGTCGACCTGGGTGCCCCTCTTCGACCAAGGGCCGCGTTTCTGCATTTTTTGCTTGGGGGTACGGTTACAGTAAACCCAGGTCCTTCTCCACATGCTAGAGTTTACCATGGTACAGTAAACCATGGTCTTTTTCTACATGACAGAGTAAACCGTACCATAGTATATCACATTTCTTTTCAACATGCTAGAGTATACCATACTCATTTTTCACATGTTGGAATAAACCATAGTACAGCAAACATCCAGAATCTCTCACACACACACACACACACACACACACACACACACACACACACACACACACACACACTGACTGAAACCGCTTATCCCAAGCAGGGTCACGGCGAGCTGGAGCCTAATCTGGCAACACAGGGCATAAGGGGGAGGGGACACATCCAGGACAGGACACCAGTCCATCACAAGGCACCCCAAGCAGGACTCGAACCCCAGATCCACCAGAGAGCAGGACCCGGCCAAGCCTGCTGCGCCACTGTGCCCCCAGGCATCCACAATCATTTGAATTTATTACTTCTTGTGATCTATGTGCCTGTTCTCTATGGTATGTTATGGTGAGGTTTTTCTTAATCTGGGACCTGTAGACCTGTGGGCCCCTTGGGCCATCCAGGGGGGCCGGGGAATCGTAGGCTTGCTTAGAAAATAACTGTAAATAAATAAAAGGTAAATATAGAATAAAATATCACTACGCGCTTCTTATTTACGGCATAATAATATGGAAAGTAGTCAAATTTCTGTGAAATAAATTGAGTGCAATATCTTCTCTGAATTTATTAAGCGATGTTTTTCAAGGAGAGGTCCTTAGCGTTCCTCAGATTCTTAGAGGGGTTTGTGGTCGAGGAGAGTTAAAGGAAGAGGAGGAGGCAATAAGGAAAGCTTGTGTTTACCGCTAGCTGGTCATGCTGTGGGCCCGTGACACGGAACACATGGAGAAGTGGCAAAAAAAAAAAAACATTTCTTACTTGATCTAATATGCAGGGTTTTGTCTTTTTCCAGATTTAATCAGCGTAATCCAATTAATCAGCCTAAATCCCGCAGACGACAAAGTAAAGGTCACAGTTCGCCGTCTCTCTGGAAGGCTTTGCGCAAAGTCCTCGTTGAGCTCACGCTCTCGGAAGAGATGGGCAGATTTACACCGTTTCCCCGAGAGGAGCGTCTCGAGCACTAGGAGGCGGAGGGACAAAAAAAAAGATGTCAGAAAAACAAACTGCAGAGAAAGCCAAAGCCGCGCTGCTCGAATTCCAAGATATTTGTTTAATTTCAAATCTCTTTCAGCGGACGGGCCGCGTGAAAAGGGCAGTTTATTACGCCGAGAAGCAGGGTTTGCTCTGCTTTTTAAAAGCAAGAGGAAATCAGAAAGAAATGTGAATGGGTGGCCGGAGCCAGGAAACACTGCAACCTTTTATCAAGTGCGGCGCTAATGCTCCCGAGGAATGTTAATTACTGTTTGAGAAATGTCACATGTCCTTATTCACCGGAATACCTTTCCGTTTTCTAAAAAGAAAAACTACATACAAGATATTTCATTTTGTTGTGGGAGGATTAGGGTGGGTGGGGGTGGGGGTTGCTGGAACCGGAGGTGCACGATGGGAAGCCCGCGTCTGGGTCTCAGTCTGTGGTGCGGATAAGTGTGTGTGCAGGCCTCCGGCCAAGTGCCGTGGCAGGCCGGACTGATAAAGGCTGGGCTTTGGTGGATACGGGATGACACAGATAGACACAGGCTAATAGAGGTGGACAACGGCTGACACAGGTGGACACAGGATGGCACAGGTAGACACAGACTAATACAGACGGCCAAAGGCTGACACAGGTGGACACAGACGGGCACAGGTAGATACAGGATGACACAAGTGGACGCAGACTAATACAGACGGACAAAGGCTGACGCAGGTGGACACTCGCTAATACAGGTGGACACAGACTTACACAGGTGTACACAGGATGACACAGGTAGATACAGGTTAATACAAGTGAACAAAGGTTGACACAGGTAGATACAGGATGGCACAGGTAGACACAGACTAATACAGACGGTCAAAGGCCGACACAGGTGGACACTGGCTAGTACAGGTGGACAAGGGCTGACACAGGTGGGCACATGTTGACACTTGTAAAGATCGAGCGATAGAGAAGGACGCAGGCTGATACATGTGAACACAGGTAGACTCAGGTAGACAAGGGCTGATGCGGGTAGAAACCAGAGAATACAGGTGGACACAGGAGTAGCTGTACAGGATAATACCAGTGTACACAAGCTGATACAGGTACACTGAGGCTAAAATACGTGGACACGGGCACTGACACAGAAAGACGCAGGCTGATGCGGATGGACACAGATGTAACCACGCAGGCTAATACATTTGTACACAGGCTGACACAGGCAAACGCATGCTGACACAGTCGGACACTGGTAGGCACACATCAGGGGTCTGCTGGCACACTGTCACCACCAAGCTGAGTTTAGGATATCGAGAAGCCTTGTATTTAATACGTGTTACACGAAACCGCTGCAAAAAATCAATAATTCATTTTGTCATACGAGTGCATTATATTAAATGCCGGAGATCTGTGTACGTGTTAAGTATTATATATGTTTTTTCGTTATAAATTAATTAAACCAAGAATTGCTATTAACACCGTGGAAATATTTCACGCGCGCGGTTTCAGTCGCTTTTATCCGCAAAAGAAAAAAGAGGGCTAAAATGCAGTTCGTTTCAAAATTACGGTATTTTCGAGAACTTCACTCGCACACATGGAAAAGCGAAAGCCCTATAAGACGTGACGCAAGGTGCTCGATTTAATTTCCGGCGAAGTTTTCCATACGTTGTCTTTAATCGTAATATCTTTATTCATAGGCTGCTTTTCAAGGAAAATGCAGAAAGCGGCTCAGGTCAAGTGAAGGTGGCAGAGGTCAAATAACTCGCGCAACACACAATAAACTGGAAACGAAACGCGCGCTTATATATTCAGCTGAGCTTCAGACCCTGGCGAGAGACGGAATTAAAGCCGAAGGAACGCGTGAGAAGATTATCATAAAGAAGAAACAATGAATAGAGAACGAAGAGTAACATATAGTGTTGTACAGCATAAGGTACAGAGATGATGAAAGTTTAAACAGCATAACGCCGGCCCTCCAAGGTTTAACATTATTTTTCCGCCGCGGCATCAAAGGGGCGCATTCCGTTCTGCAGGCCTATTTGTGCGGCCCTAAAAGCGGAGATCACGGGGCCGCGCCGTAGGCGCAGTAACAGTAATGTGGACAAAAACTCGAATCTTACTGAATCCTCAGCATGCATAAAATGAATAATTTATTGACTGTGCGGTCAATATTTTCTCAAGGTTAAAGAAAGAAAGAAAGGGAAAAAAGTGGGCCCCGCGTTCACGTGCACGCTGTGCGCCATTCAAAGTGTATCCTGGTAACAGCGATAAGCTCGAGGCTCCTGCCTGCTCGAAACACTTGGAGACTTTGGGGTGGTGGGGGGGGGGGGGGTCTCAGAAATGGGACACGGAGCCTCAAGTCAAAACAGCACTTCTTTATGCAGAGATGTTTTTTAAAGGCACTGTAAATACGAAATACAATCAAAAATACATGGAAAGATCAAGAATAGCTGTATGCGAAGGACGCGAAGCGGACGACCCCTTGAGCGAAGCCGTCTTGTTAAATAACGACGGCGACAGTAAAAATAACAAAACAGCGATTTAATCTAGGTTATATTATTCAAGTGCGAGTTCATGTATTACGCGAACGATGCGTAATGATGCCATAATGATGCGCCGATTTTAACGGGATGACGCTGAACTCTGTGACGGATTCGAGACGTCACTTCGGGAGGGAAAAAAAAAAAAATCGACACAAGACGCTGACCTTGAGCGCTCGCATTCACGGTTTTGATATTTCGAGCACGCATTTCATAAAATACCGGTCCAGCCTTTTTTAAAAGTTAGAAATCGAAACCACTTTTTAAGTCTCGATCATCAGATGTTGTCGAGATGTTTCGCGGGGCCGGCCTCCGCTTACCGTCCTCGCACGCGCTACTCGTGTTTAATATTTACAAAGGCGAGAATTAGCTCTTCGTAGCGCGCGACTTTTTCGTTTCTTAGCCTCTCGTAACTTCGGTGACACTAACGTAGGCCTGAAGGACTGAAAATAAATAAACATAACCCCATGCAAATGAACGAAACCCCAGGCGGCAGGAAAGTGCTTTTGGAGACGCGGGAAATATCATTAAGCGCATTTCCTAAGAAGACGCGAACCGGTATTTCAGAGCCGATGGGCTCCAGTGTGTTAATTGATCAGCACTAAGGAATCGGTTCAATGGCCGTCGATACAGGCGTATTTCCTAAATTAACAGCAGATCTTAAAATTCTTCCTTTTTGGTTCCGCGGTAAACAAACCTGCTGTTAGCCGTAGTAAAAAGCACAAAGTTGATCCGCCCTTTGTTTATTGCTCATTAAAAAGAAGGATCCTGACACCAGCAGACGCGTTAAGAATGTATTTGTCCCCCGCGTTCGTGCCCGGACTTCTGAGGGCCCCGCGTCTTCCAGGGGCCGATCCGACGGCTCGCGCCAAGACGAATCAAACCGACGCCGCTCTCTGGCAGTTTCGCAACAGGAGAGCGAGCGAAAATAACTTCATTAACTGATTTTTTTTTTGTCCTCTCATTAGCACAGATTTTGCTGCCAGCTCGAAATGCCCGCAGTTAAATTAACAGGATATGAAAGGTCAGCCCACAATTTTTTCTTTTTCTTTTTTTTTAAACGCAAACTGGACTAGTTGCAGTTGCCAAGGGGTGCGAGGGAAAGCTCCGGTCCCACCCATCAATATTTAAGAAAGCGCAGCTTGCCGGGAGCAGGGTGCGGCACTAGCATCGTGCCTCCGCGCGGTTCCCTGGGCTGCACTTGTACCCCTGGAGCGGCAGAAAAATCAAAGCCAAAATAAATAAATAAATAAATAAATAAATGAATAAATAAATAAAAAATCCATCTTTCGCTGACGTTAAACAAGGCGATGGCCGGGGCGACCGCCACACGCCGGCCTGTCATGGCAACGGGGGCGGACGCGCCGAAGGCGGACGGCGTTCGCCTCGTGCCAATTAAGACTGGCAGGAGAGGTGAGGTCAGCGGCAGCTCTTTGGGGAAATTAAAAATAGAAGTCGTTTTACATGCCACGGCACTTGGAGGAAAACCTGGCCGGCCTCTGTTTGGGAGGCGCTGGCGGAGGGAAGTAATTATAGATTTAGTGCCCTTAGTGATAAAAACACTGCAAATGAATTTTGCCCTATTGCACGAGTGGGCAAAACGGTATTAATTAAAATGAGCAAATAAAGATGAATACGTGGACTTATTCCAGGCGTAAGTGGAAAGAAGATGTCTTCTTTACAGTGTCGGTGCTCCATCCGCGATCCATTACTGACCGCCCGGACTTCCTCCAAGGAGGCCTCGTATTACGGAGGCTGAGAGTTCCAGGTGCGGCCGAGGTGTTGCGTTGTAAGACAAAAGCGGGATTTTTTGGATGCGGTAAACAGACGCGAGCAGAAGAACCTTTTAAACCGTCTGCTTTTTTTTTGTTTTTTTTTTTGCTCCCCGTAGACGTAACGGGAGGAGGAAGATGTTTGCTAGGATTTTCCGGACCTCATTAAATGTCAGCCTCTGCATGCATTACTGTTGGGAGGGAAAAGAAAAAAGGGAGGTTTTGCGGCTGGAGAGAAAAAGAAATGTCTTTTTATCCCCGTTTCCATTTCGTTTTAGCAGCCAGTGTGCGGGGCGCAGGACTTTTGGGGGACGAGGAGGATGAGGAGGATGAGAAGGATGAGGAGAATGAGGATCCCACAAGATGAACAGAATCTATAGCAGCTGCAAAATGAACCTCGCGCACAGCCAGGTCTTTCAACATTCCCTGAGACAAATAAGCCACAAATGAGAAATAATAGACCCAGTGATGCGTATCAAATATTAACGGGTGTCTAAGATGAAAACTCTAGTGGAGTTATTAGTGTGAGGAGACCACAGGGCTCAGGGGCTTGAAAGCGAGGTTTTGCATGTGTTTTACATGTGTTTTACATGGGCACAGCTGTCAAATTTCTCAGACGTATTTACTTGGATGGATGGATGGATGGATGGATGGATGGATGGATGGATGGGAACGTTGTTTGTCCCAAAGGAAATTGCAATCCATGTTAGCAGTTTCGTCAGTTCTTATGATTTTTGCAGTAGATCAACGGGAGTACCGTGGCCCAGTGGCCATTAGCGGATGTGCTGAGTGTTGGGCGTATAGAGCAGGAGGCGGAGCCAAGGACGGAGCTCACGGCGGGATGGAGCTCTCACGACAGCTTCATGGCCCTTAGGCACCCGTGTGACTCGGAGACACACGTCTCGTGCGTCATCACCATAAACCCGCTCTCTCCAGATGCCAAAATTCAAGCAGCGGTTGCATTCTGTTTATAAAACTTTTCATTTGTGCTTCCTTTCAAGTTTACATTTACATTTAAAAATTTGCAGCAAGCGAAATCGCGAGCGTTCTGCTGGCGCGGAAAAGAACAGGCAGAAGACAATAGATTTCGAAATGAAAGTGAAAATAATACTTTGCAAGAAAATACTGTCCTGAATTTAGGTTATTATTCTACAACAGTATTATTTTAACAGGAATAATGTGTGAAATCACTGAGAAATATAAGCAAATCTAATCATACAGTGTAGCATTCAGGCATGGGAATTGATGTGTATATATATGTATTCAAGCAGTTCATTAACATTTATTCATTTATCAGATGCTTTTCTCCAAAGCGACATACATCTCATAGAAAATACAAGGTGTTCATTACATTAGCAGAAAGAGACAATTAGATGCAGAGGTGTGATTCTTAAGTACAGTTTGTTTGTTTGTTTTTTGACAAAAAGTCTGGAAGAGGTGAGTTTTAGGACCCTTTTTAAATGTGGACAGAGATTCAGCAGTTCTGAGTGAGAGGGGGAGGTCATCCCAGTTCGTAATATAATGACCTATAATATTATGGGATTTTCACTTAAGAGAAAGTCAACTAACAATGGGGTGTCCAGAACAGAACCCTGTCTCAAGTTCAGGAAAACCAGTATAAAAATGTCAACACACCTTTCAGAAGGAATGAAAATCAGCGGAGTGAGCACAGATGGTCTGAGGGGGTCCGTAATGGCTGTAAATAATAATAATAATAATAATAATAATAATAATAATAATAAGTGAACATTTAATGAAATAATAAAATATTATATATTTCTATAATATATTTATTCTATAATAATAGTAGTAGTAGTAGTAAAGCTCTCTCTCACACACACACACACACACACACACACACATAGAGGCTCAGACAAAAACAAAGGAAACAAACAAAAGTGAAATCAGGAGAAAAAAAAAAGTGCTGATGTTAGTCGTGGGATTTGTGGTGGCAGCTTGGCTTTGCGCTGCTGTTTTAATCCTGTTTTGCATTTTGATTACTCCCGCGTCCCGAAAGCCACTCAGGTGGGCCTGGTTTGCCCCCAACATGTTTTCCCGAGATTATCAGCGTGTGGAAGGAGGTGTCTGACGGTCCGAGCGCATCTCCTGCCTCCCGAAGTTATAACACACCATCGGGGTCATGTGAAATGTCCTTGCTGGCACGTTGGGTGCAAAATGGCTTTAGAAAAAGCGTCACACTGAGTCTGCATCCAATAGAACAACACAGTAATAACACAATAGTAACACAGTAATCATAAATTAAGACTCATTTCAAATACTGTTTTCGCTTTTCTCGGTCCACAGTCAGAAATCGGTTCTAGGACCTATCAGGGTGTCATTTCGACTTGGGGTTTTGGCTTCCGTTCAGTGTTTTACACCCCAGAGTGAAAGTAGCGGAGTGAGGAGATTAGAGCGGATTTGCTGTGGGGCGTCGGCGGGTGGCTCTGGGCTACGGCTCCTCACCGGGGGGTCCCGCGGTCCGGGATGGGCCGAGGGGAGGCCGCGCAGACTGCAACTTGTATCTCTCCTGTAATGATGAGAATTTAATGTGCCCCCTGGAGGGAGGGGGAGCGGGGGGGGGGGGGGTGCTAGGGGAATGGGTCACCATGGAGTCTCTCGCAGCGCCTCGGCTCCTCGGAAGTGCTGAGGGATCATTATCCAGAACGCAGCTGACACGGCCATTAATAGCAAGCAAACGCACGCAAAAGCATACGAACACACACAACGCATACACGCACCCAGATCCAGATACTTTACTATATTGCTCGGGTACAGGTGACCAGCGCTGGCCCCGGTAACGTATCCACGGTAATGCGTTGTGCTAAGGAGCCGGTCGCCTGAGTGGCTGAGTCACCGCTCCGGTTCGTTTAGTGTTGTCTGTGTGTCGGGATGTAGGGTTGCAGACGGGGGGTGTTCCGTGGGTTAAGGCCTATGTCATATTTTTGCTGAGTCCCACTTGGCTTATTTTGAAGTGTCTTGGATGGGAGGATAAAAAAAACGTAGCACTCAGCAATATTCCGTTAGGGCCTTTTTCTTGGAACTGTATCATATACACACACACAGAGACACACAGACACACACACACACACACACACACGCACCGGGAAAAACAAACCGTGTTGTTTGCGTTTGCGTGCCGAGAGGTAGTCAGAGCGGCGCTGAAGCCGACCCCACGTGTGAGCCAGCTGCCACGGGCAGCAGGGGGATGGGGACCGGGTACCGGGGACAAATGTCCCGGGATGCCCCTTGGCCAATCACAGCAGGCGGCGGGCGGGCCTTAGCCCCTGCCCGTTACCTGTGTGCCCCGGCCCAGGAGGAAGACAGAGCTTTTCTAATTATAGCCCCTCCGGCGCCTCTCTGCGGCGGCGTGGCGCCAGGCTCCGGTTTGCATGAGCAGCTACGAAAAGCTGACTTTTGCTTTAATTTGAAGGACTAGCAATAATCCAGACTAAGGCTCTTAAAGCTGCAGCTTCCTCTTTGCCGGATTAGGGGGACGTCTTTAAAGGGATCACTCTTGCTAACCAGGGGATTCCTCGACACGGCCCTGCGGTGTTTACAGTGGGGGGACATGTTGTCTTCCAGCCGTCCAGCACCCCACGCTGTCAGTCTATTATATAAGAGAATAACAAATTACTGAGCTATAAATAGCTGTCCTTATATAAATCACAGTATTTTATAAATACTTGTGTAGGATGCATGATTCTAAAAAATGAAGCCCAGTGTATTGCAATACTGGCTGGTGACACTGATGTTAATTTTTTCATACTTTGCTTTCCTATAACGAGATGCCCTTTTATGAGGTATTTCTCACATTAATCGATGGCGTATAAAAGGTGGGGTACGCATTTATTGCTCTCCGAAGGCCGTCACAAATATACTCCTTTTAAAATTAAGTTGGCCAGTGTCCTCATCCTTTGTACCAAGAGCCCAGGGGGAGAACACCCAAAGGGGGGCTCCTCCGGGGCACCGGTGTACTCCTGCTCATTTATTCGCGCCTAAGTCCTGGGAGCTGGAGTAAAGCATACATGATGACTGTAAATAGCCGAGTAAATAAATACTCGCCGTCGGCATCAAGGCTCCAGCTGTTTACATAAGCCTGACCATTCTCGTTTTTATAAGCGCCTCTTAACACGTTTTCCTCGGACCGGTCGGGATTTTTTGTGTTCCAGGAAAAAAAAAATGGGACCATGCAAAGAGCGAAATGATTAAAGCCTGCTCTTAAATTAGTGCATTAAAGCATTTATTTAATTTTTTTCTTTCTTCGGCTTGCATTAAAAGACAGCAGCGAAATGCAGCCGAGGTAAACGGCTTTCTTTATTTTCCTGAAATGCAGTTTTTTGACCTAGAATAAATAACATTTTGAAATAAAGCGTTTTGATATTTCCCCGTCCTTCTGCGTTGAATCACCGTCGTACCTCTTACGGAGGTCTCAGGGTGCGTTGCAGACCTACCGGATGCGGAAGTAGTATGGAATCGGTGAACGGGGTCAGTACGTCTTGGAGGAGGATAGAAGTAAAGCTGGAGGAGAGATGGAGAAGATCAGGAGGAGAGGTGGGGAAGACAAGGGCAGATTTTGGTATAATGGTTAGAGTCATTACCTTGCAGTGAGAAACCAGGGTTTGAATCCCCACACCGTCTGTACCCTTGGTCAAAGTACATACCCTGAATGGACATGGTAAAAGTTACACTGCTGTATTAATGGGTATTTCAGTCTAAGTAGCTTAGGGTACCAGCTTAATAGTGTGAGTCGCCTTCCAAAGTGTCGGATGAGTGAATGAATAAATAAACAGCTGCTAGCATAGTGGTTAGGGATGCAGCCGTTGGACCCAAAGGTTGCAGGTTTTATTCCCACCTTGGACTGTTATACCCTTGAGCAAGAAACTTACTTACCCTGAGTTGCTCCAGTAACATTACCGAGCTGTATAAATGGATAAATGATTGGAAATACCTTAACGGTGTAACTTGCTTTGGAGAAAAGCATCAGCTACGTGAGTAAATGTAAACACGGAGGCGATCAGGAGAACTTCCACTGTAGGCCTGCTTGTCTCAGTCGCTGCTAATGAAGTGTTCTTCTTTATTTTTTTTTTTTGCGGCTGACTGCCTGTCAGAGGTGCACAGGGAACGGAGTCTCATGTCACACTTTCGGAGCAAAGCTTTGGCACAAAATAGCAGCCGGTCGCTCCTCTCGTGGGGTCGGTGTCGGGGGAGGGGGGTCACAAGGGGGGCAATACCCTCCGGAGAGCAAACAAAGGGCCTGCGAATCTCCTGAGGGTGGGAAAGCCTGGCGCAGAGGGAGCACACAGTAAAAAATAGGGGCACTGCGAACGCTTGTTTACAAAGCAAGGCCGTTTTAGTCCCGCCTCACCTGTGGGTGCGAGAGGGACGGGGAGGGGGGGAATCCCACGGCACGGCACAAAACGCACCGGGGCCGGGCAAACACACACACGTAGCCTTCCTTTCACGTTTTAACCCAGGTGTATGATTCACATGTAAATATACAGAAGGGAGAGCAATAACTCTGCCTCCACTTGATCTCGTGTGTGGGATCAGCTGAATCAGCTGGAAAACAGAGCGTCCCAAACTGCTCAATGTGTCGCTCTTGTGTCGATTCCACTGTGCTTAATATTTCATCTTATCCAACTAACCAACCAATGTCAACAACCGCTTGTCCCGAGCGGGGTCACGGCGAGCCAGAGCCTATCCTGGAAACCCAGGGCACAAGGCCGAAGGGGTAGGGGACACACCCTGGACAGGACGCCAGTCCGTCGCAAGACACCCCAAGCAGGGCTCGAACCCCAGACCCGCTGCGCCACTACGCCCCCTTTCTTCTTATCCTCTTGTAATAATAATAATATATATATACACACACACACACACACACACACACACATTTTCAGAACCGCTTGTCCCATACAGGGTCACGGAGCCTACCCAGTAACACAGGGCATAAGGCCGGAGAGGGAGGGGACACACCCAGGACAGGACGCCAGTCCGTCGCAAGGCACCCCAAGCAGGACTGGAACCCCAGACCCACCGGGGAGCAGGACTGTGGTTCAACCCACTGCGCCACCGCACCCCCAGTATAATAATAATAATGATAATAAAAACAAAGGACATTTGCACCGTCCCTCTCGGAGCGATGTTTGGCCCTCCTCCCGTCTCTCCCGCCCCGTCACTTGGCATGCAGCCTGCTTCCTCACTAAATTGTTTAGCATGACCTTTGGCACGGCACTGCTAATTATTACCATCACCGAGACCCTGTTAACCAGGCCTGTAATTACATGGGATTTATTTGAAGGGACGGTTGCGCTATTCTTGGCAGGTAAGTCCCAGCGAGCGGAACCCAGCTCAGTTGGGGGAAGGGGGTCGGTCGCGACGGCTCCGGATACCCCCAGTGGACCCGTGCCACCTGTATAAATGGTGCACTGATCTGCCTGTGTGTTGCATTATGGGACAGCCCCGGATGGCAGCTTTTCCATGCTCTACAGGTAATCTGTGAAGGTCACGGCTCAAGAGGAACAACCTCCAGACCTTTTTTATGACAAATAATCATGTTGACAGGTGAATCCTCAGTCCTTAGGGTGGTGTACTGGTTAGAGCTGTTGCCTTGCGCTCTGAAGGTCCTGGGTTTGAATCCCTACTCCTGTTGTAGTACCCTTGATCGAGGTACTTACCCGGGATCAATACAGAAGAAATTACCCTGCTGTATAAATGGGTCAATCAATGTAAGTAGCTTAGTGTACAAACTGAACAGTGCAAGCTGCTTTGGAGAAGGATGTGAGATAAATAATGGTTAATTATAACCCAGCGGGTGCGGTAGGAGTGCCAAGCCCATCCTGGCATCGCAGAGAAACCAAGAAGGCAGATAGAACTCCAGGAAAGGAGTTTTTGCATGGGTAAACACCTCACTGGAGAGTAGGGTCATTGTGATTCCCATCTCACTATAACACATGCCCGCTGAACAATTATGGATGAAAGGTGGATCATTTCTCAGAGATTTTTTTTATTTTTTTTAAAAATTGCCTATTAGACCGAGGTCTAGCACCTCGGGCGTCTGATCGCTTACGTTTTGCAAAAAAAAGCAGTTATCACAGAGGCAAAATCTTTCAAAGCCCAAACATGAATGAACGGCGGAGAGTTGGAGCATTCTTTCAGATGGCTGCCATTACTGGGAAATGTGTCAGAGAGCTGCTCCCCGTTACTCCAGCCCACAATTAGTGAGTAAGAAGGTTCGAACCCTTTTAATGGTCTCGAACTTCCCTCAGAACAAGGGAGGTACAAAAGGTCAGGGGCCCTTTGAAGTCGGAGCCAAAAAAATTGGCTGGCAATTTTTGCGACTGCGTCTAAGTGCCATTATGTATATGCTTCTGCATGAACGCTAACGAACGGTGGTCAAGTGTCATTATGCAGCCTTATTATGAACACGAGCGCGAGACGTCGGTATTTATCTCGAATGTAAGGTGCGCCGGAGGGGTTACTTCAGTTTTTGTGTGCTGCGTTACTATCTGTGGCTTTTTACTAAAAAAATTGATGCGGGTTCAATTGCTTTCAGGTGCCAGAGGGGGCTTATCGACGGCACTGATTTTATTACTATTATTTATTCATTCGGCTGATCGTTTTCTTCAAGACAACTAACATCAGGCTTGTTTACTAAGCTGCTCAGAGTTATTCTGCCATTTATACAGCCAGCTAAGTTGCAGTGTACCAGTCTGCATTTTAGTACTGCACGAGGAGCAGGGTCTCGAACCCTGGCCACGCCACCGGAATTTTTTAAAGTTGTCCCGTATCGACCACGGTAGGGAGATGGGGCGAAAGTGAATGGCCTTAGGTTTGGATAAATGGGTCAGGTTGAAACGGAGAGCGTATTGGAGGCAAATGAAAGCGATCCACCCCGGTTGGGTGTCAGAGTGCATCTGGCAGTGAGGAGCAGAATTAAAGAGGCATGAAAAAACACGTAAAACACACGTCTGGCACACAGATGCGAAGGCCGACCTACACGATGCGCATCAGGACCGATAAACATCGAGCCCCGAGACACGTTCTCAGCGCGGGACTGTTCCCTGCGTGAAAAAGGCCCGGATCGCAGAAAGCAACAGTCGCCGCTTGTTGTGTTTTCCAGCAGCACGGCCGAGCGGTCTGAGGTTAATCTAAAGGGAATCCGTGTTTCGGATGCGCGGCGGGGCCGTGCTTTTCCACACCGGAGGAAGCGGGGACTTTGTCAGCTGCAGGTACGTGAACTCGAAGTGACACGCTCGGTCTGTATCGGGAAACAGATGGGAAAGGAACGCATCCCCGCCATTCCCCTGCGAATGAGCGGGCCGCGTTGCGAGGAGCGCCGTCCCGCCCGCCGTCGTTTAAATGACCCCGTGATTTCCTGGTTGAAAAACCCGGTCGCTCCCAAAGACGGCCTAATACAAATTAAATTAAATGAAGGCTGTGCGGCTAATCCCTGTGTGTTTCAGCTGCTGGAATCCCTGCTGAACCGAGGGGTCAAGCCTGCTGCATCTGGCCCCGCTCGGCCCAGCGAGCTCGCAAGCTGTTCTCACGTTCCCCGAGTGGCGGACCAGAAGGCTGGCCGGCCCTGCCGTAGTCCTGCACCGTGCCTTTGGGACCATGTGTGTCTGTGTGCTGTTTTTCTTTCTTATCGCAGCGTGTTTGTGTTTGTTTTCGTGCGTGTGTTTGTGCGCTTAATGGTGGGTCTGCGTGTGTTTTCCGTGGGTGTTTAGTGGGACTTTGCTTGTGTTTTCGTATGAGCTTCAGAATATGTATGGACAAGTGTGTGTGTGTGTGTGTGTGTGTGTCTCACTGTGACTAGGCCTGTGTGTGCCTGGTTTTAGTATCTCTTAACATGTGCTCGTCTGCTTGATTTTTAAAATTATTTTGTCTGTGTGTGTGTGGGGTGGAGTGGGGTCGGGAGGCTCTTTGTGGGTGTAAGTCCAAGTCTGTCTGTCTCTGTGTATTTTCCCGTGTTTGCGCGTGTGTCCGTGTGTGTGTGTGTGTGTGAGCCTCTTAACGGGTGTAAGCCTGACTTTTGCTACCCGTGTACGAACGCGTGTGTGCGTTTGTGCGTCTCTGTACGATTGCACGAGTGTATAGCCCTCCGTGGGCGTAAACCTGCCTGCCGGTGTGTGTTTGCGTATCTGAGCGTACGAATGTTTGCGCGTGCCTGGCCGACTGTGCGCGAATGGGTGCGCGTTCCTGTTTGTTGGTGTATCCGCGCGCCGGTTTGTGTGTGCCTGTGCGCGCGCAGTCTGCCCACGCAGCCCCATATGGAACATCACCCTGAGCGGTCTCACTGTGCTGGCGTCTACGACGCAGCCACACACAGGAAAAGACAATTAAGATTTGATAAATGCAGTGTAATTTACCAAAGCTATTTAGCGCAGACAAAATGGCATGATTAACATTTTCTCCGAGAAGCGGCTAAGGAGCACTTACAAACGCGGGCGTTTATTCGAAAGGTAGCAGACACGGTTCGGCTCTCCGGACAGCGGGCACTTGTAATTACGAGCTCCTCGTGTTTCCACCCGCCTGCAGATGCGCGGATGACGCGCGCCACGGTAATGCGCTCCGGTCAATCCCGATTTTGACAGCTGCTTAAAAACACCAGTCTGAAAAAAATATTAGCGACAGATGTGCGTCATGCATTTAGACCTGGGCCAGGCCCAGAGCTGTACGCCCGCTGGCCGGCTGGCGCACCCGCATCTCCGTCGCGTTGCCACCTGGCTGCGGCACCGCGAAAGGAGCTCGCGGTAAAGGCGGCCGTGGCCCCGCCCGGTCTGCGCCGCAGCGCTCCGGCCAGGTCCAGGGTAAATATTGTCTGTTTGAGCGAGCCGCCCGGGTGCCGCCATTAATGAAAGATGATGAAGTTCCACCTGTATCCTCCCTCCCCGCGATGCCGTTTGCCGGAGCGCCGTCGCAGCTCCTGGAGGCTGCGACTCATTCGTTAGCGGCCGTTAGATTAGTCGATGTCAATAACGAGGCCGACTCAATCCATCTCGGAGCGCGACTGTCCACTCGGCTGGTGGGAGCCCGCGTGATGTCTCTAATGAGGTGCTGGGAATATCCGTCGAAGAAAAAAACAAGACGGAGCCGAGGGGGGTACCGTGACGAACAAACAAAAAAAATCTCCCGGATTTATGCTGCAGTTTGGCGAACAGAACATCGCCGCGGTCTTTGGACAGTAGCGGCCGCGTAACCTGAGCTGAGGGTCCGTCACACTCCTGCGCACCAAATTTGCCTCTTTTTTTTTTCTTTTACACACTTCGATGCGGGCCGCGCGTGTGTAAAGTTTACGGCCGTGCTAGCACGGTAAGAGGCCGCAAAGTGGCGTACCAGCTTGGAGAACTTAGCGGAGAGTTCCGGCACACTGGAACTGGATAACAAACGCTGGCGTAAATGGGATCAGCCCACAAGGATGCTGGCAGGGGCTTCGCTCCGCAGGCACAGGACCCGCGGGTAGCATCTGAAGGTTGTCACGCTTCTTCTCGGGAGTCAACACAGTTTATGTGGACCAAATCGTCTCTACACGCCATCTCTGACAGCGAGGTCTGCTTCTCCCCTGACATTAACATTAAGGCATATCTTTTAAGGCCGCCCCGGGGGGGGGGGGGGCTAAGCTCTTTTTTAGAGTTTGATTAGGTTCCACAGGCTTAAAGGAAAGTAAGCCGATTTATCCGGTGGAGGGAAAAAAAAGGCAACATGATAGTCGTGCTTTTTTCTCTTTCCTGCCGCACTCTTTAAGTACGAAAACTCCAAAATCTTAATCTCGTAATAATTTTTGGGGTCATTGCAGAGACGGGTGCGCGGCTGCGGCGTGACGTCTCCCGGATCGCGCCCGAGGTTGCCCGCGCGGCCCGGCTGAAGGATATTCCGAGCTCCGCGAAGGAGGCGTCAGGCGTCTCCCGTTACCTTCCTGTCTGACGCCAGCGAAAACACGGGTGACGACCAACGATGAGAGAGTAGATACTAGGATCTGGCCATCTGACACAAGCCCTATTACTTAAAATCTTTCAATCATTATGAAAGGAGGAGAGATACCTTGATGTTGATGACTTCATGACTTATTAATGCGGCTGCTATCAGTGTATGTATAATTAATCACATCTTAACTGACTGTACGCAAATGGACCCTATAGTCCCGTGCTTCCATGTGGCTGCGTGCCGGAAATCGAAATTACAGGATATATTACAGGATAAAACAGCAGGACACCGTCTCTCTGTCTCCCTATTTATAATACATATAAATAATAAATACAAATACAGGAAAAGGGTCATGGCTGCTTCCTTACTTTACGTTTGGGCGAAAAAAGAAAAAAGAACACCTGATGCAGGACAATAATGTGCAGTTCACACGGGAAGGCTGGCCCAATTGCTGAAAGAATGAGCAGGAAAAGCACGGATGCCTGTTCTTGTTGTTCTGCGACCCTGAAGCCGTACAATACTGAAGATATAAATATATATGTATAGAGAAAGAGAGAGAGAGAAACAGAGAAATAGCGCAAGATTACACAAGAATCTTGAATTATCACAGTGGGAAAGGAAAAAGGATGTGTTTGGAGGGTGTCCGTTCAGACGTTGGTACCGCTCAGTCGCTCGTCCTGTGGTTTTTTTTATTATTTTTTTAAAGCCAGACAATTACAGTCACTGTTCAAATTAACTTTCCATCCTCATGAGACTAATTCCCATTTGTGCAAATTGAGTTCTGTAGGGTCTGACAGGTGATGCAGCGAAAGCAGGGCAGCTCTGTGACAGGCTATTTGTAGCCAAGGCCCCGTTTCCAAGTGGTGGTGGTGGATGATTTGTGTTTATTAGATGCCACTTGATGCAGAAGTGTATTAACAAGTCCCACGCCTTGGGCCTTCGTGCAGGCTGGAGCAGAAGATGTAATCGCACCGCGAGCCATGGGCCAGCCTCGGGCTCATGCACGCCCCTCGCACCGGCAAGCTTCCTCTGGAATGGAGTGGAATGGAATAGAATGGAATGGAATGGAAATCTGTAATCTAGCGTATGGCAAAGGATCAATGGGAAATTCTACAATTGGCGGTTTGGCAGGATGACAGCGGTAGGAGCGGCGCTCCCGCCTGCCGCCGAGCCGCACGACTGCGGCAAATCCACGCTCGATTAGCGGGCCAACCCCCGGGTGGTCCCGATCGGCTGCCACGGTAACAGGGTGTCGCCAACGTGGGAGGCGTTTGGGGATGTGGAGACGGGGCAAACAGACTCCTCTCTGCAGGAGCCGACAAGCCACGCCAAATGAGGGAGGAATACAAAATGGCGGTAAACTACGGCCTTCGGTCTCAACGTGGAACGATATTAGCTTGGAATCTGCTCCTTGTTCACCTCCTAGTGAAGACAAACTGGCCCCACCTCAACCGGCCGGTCTGGGCGAGCCAAGAGGAGCGAGTTTGGGCATCTCGGCTCGCTGTTCCCCATTCCTCGTACCCCGAACCTCATGGACTACGCTTTCGCTATAGCATAAACAACAGGCCTCATTATGTACGACTGTTCCTTCCTGTTCCCGGGGGAGTCCGTCGATAAGGTCTAGCGATATGCGGCATCAGCCGAGAAATTGTGCAGCCAAGAAATCCGAGACATTAAATCGAACAAATTTTCCTTTTTTCCACAGCGTTGCGTTTGGCCTTATGAACTCAAATTCTCGACTTGCGAGTTCAGATTCCGGCTCGCTCCACCTATTCTCCACCTACTCCCCCGCAATCCACACGTGTACCGTTAAGGACTGCTTCTCCTAAGTGGCTTAGCGCTTCTGCCGAAGGAGGCAGCGTAGCGGCTTCGAGTGTTTTAATTCCCGTGCACGTTTTTATCTGGCATTCCGTATTCCTGCCACATTTGCGCAAGGTTTTGTCATCACATTAAGTGTTTGGCTCTCGGAAATAAATTAAAACGAATATTAGGAGGCATTTTATCTATTGTGCGGAAAATAGGGATACAGCCTGATAATTAATAATTTGCTGTTATAGCATGCTGCTTCAATTAGTGCTTAATTTTATGCACGCTATCATGTGGAAATGGGAGTGTAATTGTATTGGTGGACGTATCGGCCTTGGCAGGCATGGCACAGGAGCGGCAGTGTCGGTGTGCCTGGCTTCTCGGGGACGGTTGCGGCCGGGGGGGTGTCTGCGGCCCTCGCTCTGGCCCTCTGCCCGCATTGCGCGCGCAGTGAATGCACTCGCATCGGAACTATGGAACCAATTGCCACGCCGGGAGGAAGGCAAATCAAATCACACAGCGCCAACTAAGCGAGGAGATTGCTTTTTCCTCTCCGAGTGTCTCTGCGGTGCTGAGCGCCTTCACCCCGCTTTGCCCGACGCGCGGCCGGGGACCAGGATGGGGGTTGGGTGGTGGTGGCGCTCCCAGACCTTCACTCACAGGGCTGGGTGGGTGACATAGTCTGCCCAGGCTCTGCTTCTGTCCACTCCAGATAAAACGGCAACAATATTCGGCAGGGATTGAATGACACCGGCCGCCAAACTGGGGCCATTTGGATCACAACCACACACCGTAGGGTCTGATTAAGTAGCCATTTGCGGTGGCCTTGCACTAGTTACGCGGCTCTCATCCTCGGGCCCGAAACTCGACCTCTGCGCGCGAGATATCGGTTCACGCTTCGATTTGACGCCGGTGGGAGGCGGGGGTCGCGCCCGACATTTCTTTACAGGAAGCCGCCGCTAATGCAGCAGGTTCCCTTTCAGAACGTGCAGCTCCGAGTGCCTTATAAATGCACACGCTCCTACCCTTTTATGTTTACCATTTTGCTTGTTTCTATTAAGCGAGCAAAATCAAATTCTGGATGTCAAGCCTCATGCCTGGTGTGTTTTTCTTTTAATGAAAATGGCACGTACCTGGTTGAATGCCCCCCCCCCACCCACCCACAAGCAGCGTTTCCTGCAAAAGAGTGTCAGTGTGACATTTTGCCATCTCCGTATCAATTATGTGCCGGGATAAGCGTTGGGGCTCGGCGCGGATTTCTGCAGTCTCTTTAATAAAGTTCTCCTGCCTTCCGTACTCATTAAGCTCTCACTGGGTACCGGTGTAAAAAGAGTCGTTATAATGAGTCCTCGGAGGGACAAAAGTAGAACACAGGTGGCACGTTGCACTCAAAATAACAAAAATTATACATTATTTCCATGTAAATTGAGGATCTCCAGTACAACGGCAGCAATAATCGCTAACTACGGCGCTAATGGAGTCGAGGTGGATGGGAGCTAAGCGTTTGAGTCCGCAACTCATGTACACCGTCGCCGAGAACAAACGGTGCGCTCTCCAAACTACGGGCACGAACACAGCGTTAATTAAAACGCTCTTTACAAATGATCTCCCAGATAACAATGATCTAAGGTTTAATTAGCGGCAAACAAAACGCTCCGTGTTAACCTCCGTTGCGTCCAGATTGCACGGCTGTCTCGCAAATTTCAATCTGTGGTCTGCCCCACCGCCGCCGTTAAGTAATTAAAAATATTATCTTGCTGGGGTTATAATTAAGAGTTTTAGAGGTAAATTAAAAGAAAGAAATGATGCTGTATTTGCCATTGATGGAGGATGTTTGGGCCATGCGGACAGGGTTGTTAGAAGAGAAGTGTGTTTGAGCCGGTTGTGTGTTCCTGGGATGTGGTGAAGAGCATCTGGGCCTTCATTCCTAAATCAGCATCAGCTCCGTGTGTGTAGGTTATGGAGAGGTCTGGAGAGCATTGCTATCTTTAAAGTTCGGAGAAAGCAGCAGGGTTATTCCATACCTGCTGATGTGTACCGTGTGGGTCATGGGGAGGCGTTACCAGTATTACCTGCATTAAGGTGTAAACAGTTTACCCTCTACTCGTTATGCTTCTGAAAGGAGTCATCTACAAACGGGGCCGTTCTCGCCCCACGCCAGGTGTGCGAGGTAAAACATTCGGACCTAATTTCGTTCGGATTGCTTCAGAAGCAGGTCCTTCGCGGAACGTTTCGCTAACCAGAAAACACAATTGCGGCTTTCTTTGAGGCCTCAGATGCGCTTTGTTATCTCGCCCGGCACCTCATAATGGAATGACATGAGTTGCAAGGTTTCAGAGGAGCGGGACGGTGCTCAGGGGAAGGACCGGACCCTCATTATCAACCTTTTTCCCTCCAACGCAGGCATCTGCCTTTCTTATCTTTGCCGAGCCGTTTGTTATGGGTGTGAGGTGTAGCCTTTCCTCCGGAGGGGGGGTCGCGGACTCCTTCCTAATCGCAGCGTGACATCAAGTGCGCTAGTTGACAAGCACAGCAGCCTGTTCTTCTTTTTTGTTTCCAAGGTAAACACCTGCCCCTTGCCAGAATACCAACTGTAAGGGCATTTTCTTGTGGGCTCTTTGCTGAAATCACTGCGTGAGACTTTGACCGTGGGTTTCTGTAACAGCCGGTCACTAAGAACATCCAAACCGCATCCAAACACCATGCACCATTTTTCTCGCACCATTCTAATTCTTTTTTTTTTTTTTTTCCTTTTCTACCGCCCGCATTCTCCACCCTCGCGCTCCCGGCAGAGGCGACGGATGTTGACTGCGGGACGCCTTTGAGCTCGGTCTGTTCCATGTGGGTCAGAGATCCCATCGTACGCCGACTGCCCGGCTTTTTCCACGTCTGCGCTTGCCAAGTTTAAAAATCCCCCGACATGCGTTTTAATTTCTCAGCCTTGCACGCTGAAATATTTATATATTAACGTATCTTCAGAAAAATTTAAATTGAGCAATGATGATCGGAAAAAAAAGAGAGATTTTTAAGAGATAGAAGGGAGAAGCTCCCCCTTCCCGTGCTGTGTGATGTACAGCGCTCCCTAATGACTCCATTTGGAGAACTTAGACCCGGCTGAGTGGCTAATGCACGGGAAGGGGGGAGCCGGGCCGCCGCTGCGCTCTCGGCTCCACTCTCCTCCGTACGGCGCACGGCTCTCGGAAAGAGAACGCGCTCTGCCTTTGAAAGCCAAGGCAGCTCGCCGGGACCCTTTGTGTAAAATAACATTTCTATTGAAAGGCAATTACCGGCAACATTATTTTGGTCCCTTCATAATTAAATGCATCTCTGTTTTCCCTCTACCCCCCCTCCCCCCTCTCTCTCTTTCAGACGGAGAATTATTCCATGGACTCCAGTTATGTAAACAGCAGAGCACACCTTATTAAAAGGTATGTCTTGATTAGAAAATAAGCATAATTTCCTCTCACCCATTGTGATGTGTAATTTTTCTTTTGTAATTTCAGCGTGTGCAAACAGGTGAGCCCATACATTATGCACAAGTGGAGGTATTGAAAGCAGCCGGGGAAAATGGCTGCTGCATTGCTTAATATTTGCGAGGCTTTATTATTATTAATCATTTGCACTTAATCACTTGCAAGATTTTATAACGGTATAATGTAGCACCGAAACGGGGCCAATTCCTTATTCAGCAGGCACCAAAACGGTTATTCTCTTTCATTTCTTGCATTTACCGACGGCTCATCTTTAATCTTAAACGTTGCAGAGCGTGGATTTTCACAAGTAATGAATAATTCTACAAATTCCATATATTCACGTCGTAATTCTGCATTCCCTGCGCTCGGCTCCTCGTACGTACGCGAAGGGAAGCGAAGAGAAAAGCAAAAAAATTGCTCTCTCGCAGGGCCAAAATGTGGCCGGTCCCAGCGAGGTCTCTCTTAAACCGGAGCCTTTGCGAAGACAGGCAGTCGTTGCATTAAAGTCATTTTCTCGCTGTGGACCCAAATCCCAGCGAACAAGGGTTTCCTTTGAGAGCCGCCGGGGCCGGGGAGATATGGACGAAACCCCTGGGTTCGCGCAGGGCGAGCTGGCGAACAGATACATAATGAACAGAGCCCCCGCGCTCCGGCGCCTGTGGCAAGATCCTCAACGGGTCTCTAATTGGTGTTTTTACCTGAAGCTGTGGCGCACCCCAGCCTACCCAACCGCGAGGCAACCATGAATTTTCTTCCTTTTCTTTAGAAACAATTATGGCGATTCCCCTGCAGAAAAAGATTCCCTTTGCATTCATGTAAACAAGGGGCACTGTTGTGCAGACGCTGCTCTTTGGTACATAGTAGTGGGGGGGGGGGGGGGGGGGTAGTGGCCTGAGGTCTGGCGAAGGTACAATTACAATGATAACATCAGAGGATCTCCACGGCGGTCGCCGCAGTCGGAAAAAAAGGTTTTATAAAACCTGCAGACATGCATGCAAATGTACACACGTACAGTCCGCTGTAAATTCGTTCATCGCACAATAAAAATGGGTTGCAGTGCACGGCGGGGTGTGAGGCGGGGAGTCGGTCGAATTAAAACGGACCCGCGGTTCTTCTCCAAAGCTGTTGATCTCCGGAAGAAAGCCGACGTGAAGCCACGCTCTCGCCCCTCTGCTCCCGTGGCGCCAGTTCCATTGCCCCTGCTATCTCTGGCACGGACTCCTAACAGCAGCATCTCTCGGCGGGAGGGCTCGAACCCGGCCTGCTCACGTTACCACCCTCAAAGGGGATAGATCGGTGCCGTGCCCATTAGAATCGCAGAAGAAAAAGGCTCCGCTTTCACCGCACTGTTAAAAAAATGAAACAAATGAAGGCGAAACATCTGATCCTTGCTTCAGATATACGGTTAGCCTCTTAGCTGCGCTAGGGAATGGCGAGTACTGTTCCCATCTTGAACTTAAAAATACACACTCACAAACGCTGAATTTTATACATATATATGTACAAAAGCCAGTGTTGCTACGTGCCGTCGTGTGTGGGAGATGAGCTCTTTGCTCTGTGGGTCTCTGGGCTGTGATCATCACACACCTCCAGGCCCTTAGCTGCACACCGAGGACTTAGATCTGCCCCCTGGGGAGGGGGCATGGGTCAAAGCCAGCGAGGGTGTCGTAGGGCAGGGAGCATCATCTGAGAGCAACCCTACGGGACAGTCAGTGAACGTTTTCCCCCTTCGTCCACCTCTCGTCCACCTCCTACCCCCGCTCCCCATGCCATCCCATCGCAGCACATCCACCTTCAAGGACATGGAAGGCAACAGTCTGAAGGACAGCGGTCATGAGGAGAGCGACCAGACGGACAGCGAACACGACGTCCAGAGAGGCCTGTACGCGGACACGGCCGTGAACGACGTGCTGAACATGAGCGCTCCACCCAGCGGCTGCCAGCTGCCGGATCAAGGTAGGAGCAGGGTCTCCATCCTCGGGCGCTGTGACATGAACGACGGGTGGAGCTAGTCTGACATCAACACTCGGCGTGTACATTTGGTACATCTTCCTCGAGGCGGTGTGCAGAGGGATCTCTAAACAGGTCCTGCGTTCAGGTGAAAAATCCCTTGAAGAAAACGCCTGTGCTTGTTAGCGTAGCTTAGCAGAGCGGCACCCGTGTCAGAGTTCTGCCGCCGTCGCCTGGCGAAGCTCTGCCCTGGAGCGACCAGGAGCTCTGGCAAAGAGAAGCACCTCCTCAGGTGCACGGAGAATCAGAACCAGGCCAATGTCTGGGTCGACCTGAGGGCGACAGTCTCTGGATTGCGGAAAGCTAGCGACAGAGGCGCCGCTTAGGAATGAAATTGCCGCCGGGACACTTCTCCCCCCCCCCCCCCCCCCGGCTGGTGATGAGATGAACGGCAACGTGGAGGGAGAAGGAACCTCCGCTTTGTTTTTCACCCGCAAATAGGCCTTTTTACCCCAGTAATTTTGAAACAATGGAAAGTCTCGAGCAGCAAATAAGGAGGCGCGCGTTTGTGTGGGAGGCGTACAACCTGCTTAGCCGAGTTCCTTCCCCATCCACATTGTTTACTTGTTTTCCTTAATGCCGACGCTTGACATGGAGCGGGACGACGCCGCAGATGAAAAGAAAATAGATTCGCAACAAGCACTTAAATTCTGGGGGAGCAGACAAGACGAACGGAGAGCTGTGTTGACATCTGATAGCATCCTTTTTTTAGCTTCAACAATCCACTTTGTTGGCCCCCGCTGAAATCCACCCCCTCGTTCCCCGGCGCACCGCACACAGCCGGATCTTGGGCCCGGCAAAGCTGTGCCACAGCCCTCCCCGTGTGCAGCCCTCCCTCCAGACTCTCGCGAACAGAAAGTGTAATGAGTGAAAAAGGTTAGGAAAAAGAAATGGCGCTTAGATGTGCTAATGGCCGCAAAAATTATTTATACGAGAAGCGTTCCTCTGGCATGTGCTGTAACGGTAGTAAATTGTTAGAAGAACCAATGGTGCACACGCTGGCACCAGATCGCACGCCCCACCGGTTGCTTCTGCACGGATATTAACTGGCACTTTCCGATCTTGCAGGAACTCGTAACGGAAGGGCGGGTGCCGTCGTTATGCCTCAAGTGTGACCCCGTTGGTCACCAGTCTTAGGATGATGTTGGGATGACGCATTTGGATGATGTTATCCAAATGAGACAGTATTGGGAGAGATCGGCAAGTTCGCTGCACCTCGGTTTTACAGAAATCGCTTTTTCACCGCTGGAGAAGTGCTGGTACATGAAGAAAAAAAAGCACATGGGTGTGATCTTCAGCCAGGGGATCTCATTAATAGGAGTGGTCAGCAAAAAATCATACAGAGGGAACAAGGGTCCCTTGTAGATTTTCAAGGGCACGTCATTGTGATGATCCTTCAAAGAACTTACTAGGGTGCGCCAAAATTAAATAAAAACGTGTGTGTGACGCAAATCAGCTACCGCGGTACAAAACGTCCCCCGTACTGTGGTGCCAAGAGCTGTTGTGAAAACTCGCTCGGCCGCTTGTGCGGAGCGATCGTATCTCAGTCGCTTTGTTTTGTCAACTCGAGACCAAGGTGTGCGTCGGGTAGGATTCCTTTCTGCTGTTCCCACTGAACGAGGAGCACAACGGTGGGATTTTCCAGTCCTGCCTCTCGTCGTCTCGGAGAATAATTCACAGCCACGCACACTCGCGCCCGAGATGTAATGAGAACCGTTAATAATTATTAAATGAATTGACCAAAGGGCCTTACACATGCAGAAATGTAATAACATCACAAATGGAATTGTCGTTCCATTACCAGCTCAATGGTCTAATTACAAAGTTAAAGAGTACTGTTGGCCTGTTAAGCCGTCCCGGACCCGGACACAATTCGATCGGCCTCGCTGCAGTGGACGCGCCCGCCTTAACCTTTACAGCGGGATGTTTTCGAGGATGGATTAAAGCCATATTTTCAGCTGAAATCCTTTCAGTGTGAAATGTGCGTATGAAGTTCTGCGTCCAGCAGAGCGGAACAGCGGGTAGCATTGGTGCCTCGTAGCACCTGGGCTGCAGTGTTTGGAAGGCTTTCTTCCGGGTGCTCTGGTTTCCTCGCACAGCCAAAAGAGATGTTTCAGGTGGACTGGTGACAAAATGACCTGTAATGTGTGTGACTGAGTGTGTGTTACAATCCTCTGCTATATGAATGAGAATACAGAGTCCAGTGTAGTGTATCAAGCATTGTAATTTACCTTAGATAAAGGCATCAGCTAAATACTACATAATGGTAATCATATGTTGCTCTGGAGAAAAGTGGCTGCTAAATAAGTAAACATAATAATCACAATGATGTTCGAGGTGGGGGGGGTAGCTCTAGTTAATATTTCTTGGACGTTTTGGTACGGTAAGCGTGTCTCCTGTCGCTGGTTAACGTTAAAGCATGAGACAAGGTGTGGCGTTAAATAAACAAACATGTATGCAGAATGCACGGCGTTGCCCCCCAGGGCCACTACAGAGGCTCGGCCTGCCTCTCTGGGCGCAACGTTGAGTGTTTCGACGAAGCAATTGCCAAAGGACACAAATACGAGCTTCTGTTACAAAGCCTTCCCTTTGTTTTTTTTATTATTTTATTTCATGTTTTAACAAACATAAGCAGGAAGAAGCGGGGCAGTAAAAAATCCCTTCCCTTGTTCCCAGAGCCCCTTTACAGTTTAAATGTTTGCGATTCTCACAGTGGCACACAAAGGTGGTGTGTGCACAGGGGATGTGCTGCAAGGCCCCCTCCCCACGCCCACATCCTCAGAGCGCTGAAGGTGGGAATCCATACAGAACCCAAAACACATCCATGGTGGCTCTTGTTTCTGTACACAATGGTGCCCCTCCCCCAACGTGCTGCGCTCAACTCTGCTTCCTGTTACTGCCGTGCCTCTGTTACCGGGGCCGTTTCCTCTCTGTTTTTCTTTTTTATACCACCATCCACTCAGTATTGTGCCACGCTGCAGCGCCTCTTCACACCTGCCGGCCCTGCGCTTTATGTTCAGGCCCGGGTCACTGAGTCGCAAAGTGCCCCTGCTGACATCGAACCCGTGACCTCGTGACCCCGCTTGGCGCACCTCAAACACCTTCGGACAAACAAATCGCATTTTCTCAGGCTACAGGAGTTTTGCTCACTTCAGAGCATCCACCTCGCACACCAAACCAACTGGCGCATCGATTCTCCACAGCTGCCATTTAAATTCGATGTCCTTTGCAGTCACACCAGGTGGCGCGACCCAACGGGAGCGCGGAACACGACCGTTCACGTGCATCCCAGATCGGGCGATTACCTGCAAGGCTGTCGAGCTCGGCCGTAATACCGCGTTACACCTCACGCGGCGTCGGATTTCCCATTACGCCCTGTAGGCACACCGCCTAGGGCCTATGGAATTTTTAGGGCCTGCGAAGGAGGGGGAAAAAAAAAAACAGTAGAAAAATAAGGGAAAAGGTTGAGACAGAAATTGAATGCGACAAACGCTTCAACATCACAGGAAAAAATTAATTCTGCAATTTATAGGCATTTCCTAAGAAAGTTTCTTTCTTCGGCCTCTCCCTCAATCACGTGCTTTAGCTTTATAATGGTTGCATCATGTCAGTCGAGTGAATTCGGTTGGCACCGATCCCTTTTTGGACATTCCGGAGCGAAAATGCCTAGGGCCTACGGACACCAAAATCCGGCCCTGAACCTAATGGCGTGTTTGTTGGAGCTCTCATGAACTCATTAGTACCACTGGAGTCTGGGTGACAGAAACAGTTTGTTTTTTTTTTTGCCGTTTGACTATTGCTACCTTCAGATTCTTTTTTTTTTCCCCCAGCTCATGTCTGGCTGCGAGCTGCGACCGCAGGTTTCCGAATTCAAGTCAATTTAGTGGCCTCCTCGAACCTTTGAGCTCTGCGCTCAACCTGAACGGCTTCAATAAAACATCCAGTTGTATGAATCATTAAATAATGGAACTGGAGAGTACAAGGGGGAAGGAGGGGTGTGGTGAGAAGCACCTTGTAAGCAATGAACATCCTTCATCCTTAAATACAACATAGGACACATGAAATAGACTATAATGACACGGTGAGTTTTATTTGCTGAGAAAAAAAGAGCACGGAAAGCCAGCGCTATGAGGAGAATGGATTGTATCCCTCTCCCGGCAGTGATCCGTCCGCGAGGCCGTCTGCATCGCGTGCGTGTCGCGAGAGCGGCGGAAGCGCACAGGGCAACTTCGTGAGCAGTAGCCGGAAGCGCCGAGGCACAGTCAGCCTATGGGTGTACGAACCTGCAGCGCCCTAACCCCAAAAATGGCGGTTTTCTCTCTCTCTCTCCCCCCCCCCCTTTCATATGCAGAATACATTTTAAAAAAACAACACGAACACAAACCCGTGCTTGACGCGGGGCGCACAGATGCGAAATTAAGGAAAGGGCGCGCGCGCGCGGATGGCGCGTTTGCGCTGTGCAGGCGTCCCAGATTCGGCTCGTGGGAACCTGGGCGCGCGCGCGGCACTGCAGCGATCCGCCAATGAAAACGCCGACAGGTGTCCAGCTCGCGATGGCCGCGCGAGCCGCGCTCCACTGATGACCTGACCGCGGAGCGGGTAGCTCGGAGCCGACTAATAGTGCTGAGGATATTCAGTAAAAAGGCGTCGAAAGAGTGTGTGTGTATATGCGAGGGAGGGAGAGGACAGTGTACCTGACACGTACGAGGGTTTTTAACCCCCCCACCCACTAAGCCATCCCGGGGGGCGAATCACACGATCCGACTTGTGTCTCAAATAAACACACAGCACGACCATGTTGTTGAATTAAACATCAAACTCCCGTTTCAGCGTTTTCTACTTAAATAAACCCCCCCTCCCCAACGCCTCCCCTCTTCCTGCTGTCTTCTCAT
Organism: Scleropages formosus; assembly: GCF_900964775.1. Classification (NCBI taxonomy): domain Eukaryota; kingdom Metazoa; phylum Chordata; class Actinopteri; order Osteoglossiformes; family Osteoglossidae; genus Scleropages; species Scleropages formosus. The sequence continues at coordinate 23,559,174 of NC_041818.1, forward strand.
CTTTTTAATTAAAAAACCAGACATCGGGATCATCTATTTTTTAGGTTTATTTGCTTAGTCAGACGCGAAAGCTGCTCCGGCGGCGGAGCGCGAGCTAAAGTGGCTGCGGAACAATGGGCTGGCGCGCGCGGCGCTGCGGCGCGAGGAGGGGAGCGGCGTCGCCGCTGCAGGAAATTAACTGATGCGCGGAAAGCAAGATAACCGCGCAAAAAGTCGCCTAATTAAGTTGTACCCTTCTTGAATTTTTACTATATCTCACCGGCGCAACTCGAGAACGCAGCGGGATCAAAGTGTTTTGCTTTCAAATATATATATTTAACAAAAACTAAATTGGCTCACTTTCAAGCCACCCACCCTCGCCTCGTAGAAATTGTCAAACGTTCCGCTTCCCCACATTCGGCACCGGTTGTAAGGGCAGGGGAAAGGTATTATAATAATAATATCACAACGCCTGCACTTCTTTAGTACTCTCCATTTAATTATTTTTATCATTGCTGTGCACTTTGCTGTTTTCTTTGTCCGAGGCGACTTACAGCGTTCGCTATGTATATTATTGGACGCATTGGCTATTTTTTGCCATTTTGAGCGATTCACACATCTCGCCTGGCTCTGTCAATATCCCTTGGGTTTTAAGACATTCTGCCGTCAACTCTCATTATTTTTTTCCCTGTTTCTTCTCAGTTGAAGAGAGAGAGAGAGAGAGAGAGAGAGAGAGAGAGAAAAAAAAAAAATCCTACCCTGTGGCAACTTCCCTCCCTTGTTTATTTTCCCCTTCTCTTGCCTGGAGGTGTCCCCAGGTGATTATGGGTTTATTCTTTCTGTAAAAGGTGTAGATGGGAGAATGAGGGTACCTGGCATCCTCCGCTGTCTCCTGGGGGCTGGCTCACCTCGCAGGTCTCACGTGACCCACAGAGGGAAGCATGTTCTCGAGCGTTCGTCCCGGTCACGCGGGGTGCGTGCGGTTCCGCTGCGGTGCTGCCCCTGGACAGCCGGTGGGACGCAGGTTCTGATCCGCATCTCCGGACGAAGGACCTTCCAGAGACGAGGTCTGTTCCCGGGCCTTGCTGTACGCACAGTACCATTCCTTATTCATGAATCAATTACATCAAGGTGCGCTAATAATTCCCTCGGAAACTCGCGGAACCAAAATTGTTTGTAGAACACGAATGCCTGTATAATTCATGGCAGTGGGGAATACTGCAGGATCAGGCCCATCCTGAACATAATAACAGGGGCTTAATGCTGATAACAGGGCTGGGACTGAATGTGACTGAGAGAGAAAAGGAAAAAAAGAAAAGATTTTTTTTAAAAATAAATAAGTAAAAACAAAGAGGGAAGGATCAGGAATTCCCCGCGGTCGTCCACTTCTGGATGTGAGCTGCCTGCGAGGGGATCACGGTGCGTGTGTTTAAAGCTTAATGAGTAAGACAGAGCTGGGAGTTGGAGGGAGCGGAAGGTCTGCAACCCGAGTGGTGGGGCCTCACTCCCTCCTAGCAGGGGGTTGTGGATCCTGGTTGCTCTGCATCAAAGAGTGGAAACACAATGAGCGATCAGAGGGGGGTCATCAGAGATTGCCCCGCCCCCTTATCGGCACCCCACCGCCTCTTGATGAGTTATTTGGGGGGGATCAGTATCACCTGACAACCATCACACCGCTTAAGTCACCCGGTTCAGGGGACAAAGTCACTTGTGGTGTCTGTCAGGAGGCCTGGAGGTTTGGGCTAACCACGGCTTGGCGCCCGACCCTCCCTGCGCTTTAATGGCGCTGTAAATTATCGGTCAGCGAAGTCCGTGGCCCGCTCCCAAGAGGAGGCCTGGCGTCGGCCCATGTTCGGCCGCTCCTCTGCAAAGCTTTCTCCCGGAGGTCGGCTCACGGCTGCGGCCCAGTTGGGCGGGTGTGATCGGATGGGAGAGAGCCAGCTTTTAAAAGTCGCAGAGTGCGGCGCCTCGCGGGCTCTCTCTCTCCGGCTGTTGAGATTGCATCTCGCAAAGACAAAACCGGGTCGATAATAGGGCCCGCACCACGGGGGGGACTCCTGCACCACACAGCCCCTGGACCACCCTTGTGCGGAGCGGGCCGGCCCGGTTGCACCCGAGCCCGGCTCCTATTACTCGGATCCCCGGGTAACTGACACGAGGCAGATATCCCCGCGGGCTCGTCGGCCCTGGCCGCGTTCCCACAGCCAGCCTCAGCGAAACTCCATTAACTGCAGGCGGCTCTCCCCTCGCACAGCGAATTGACTCCCATAATCACGGCCTGCCCATGTAAAACGCCGCTAAAAGCCAAAAATAAAAAAATAGCACCACTTAGGCCAAACTGTTGTTTTGTAATCACTTGACTTTAATATAATGTGAGTGGTGTGTGTGCGTGCGGATATGTGTGTGTGTGCGCGCACACACCCAAGTCAGTGAGGGCTGGAGAGGGCACAGCGGCGCCAAATAAGATGGATCTTGGCAGTCCGCTGCGGCGTTCCTCTGAAGGGGATCGTTAAGGGTGTACGGCACGGCGGGCTGTTTAAGTCGAATCAGCCGACAAGCGCAGCTCAGCCTGCACTTTCTCCCTCTGCTATACGAAGAGATATTTATCACTGCAGCTGAGCGGCAGGACCATCCCGCTCCGCTGCAGTGAGTCCACACAGCGCACGCATGCACACGCGTGCATGCGTGCGCACACGGGCACACGCTCGCCCAGGCTGTTACTTTGGGCCATGCTGAGTTGGCATTGTTGCACCGTGACCACCCAGGGTTAGTGACTTTGCATCGTCCGCTGTCCCCTTAACCACGGTACAAGCCACTGAAGTGCGTCGCGGGGAAACCGGCCGTGCCACCTCTCTCTTGTAATTAAGGCCGCGACAAAAAGGTTACCAACATGGGCAGTTGGCATTTCCACTTCCTGCTGCGCTCATGTATATTCAGGCTGGATGATTAATGCCCTTAACATTAAGCCATCCTGAGCATAGAGCTCCCCTTATGAATAGAGTGCGCACACACACAGAGACACACACGTGCGCTCATGGTGTGCAGGACTAGCTGACATCATACCCCACACATTGGCTGAACGACCTAAGATTTTTATTTTATCGTGTTTTCTCCTCCCTGCATCCCCCTCCTCTAGCTCTGGAATGGCCAGCATGGTGACACGCTCACTCCTCCCATCCATTCCACACGTTTTGTGATCGCCGCTCGCCGCAGTAGTTCAAAATCACGTTCGCTCATCAAGAAGATGACTTTCATTCCCTTCCGCAAGGTGAACAAAGGAGGGGCAGATTGTGCCGTACTGATTGAAAGAAAGTGGGAAAAAAAAAAATAAGGAGAATCGGAAAGACGAGCAAAACTCCTGTTGACCTAACGGAGAACCTGCTGCCTATCATGTCCAAGGAAGCCTTCACATATCCCCCCACGCTGCAGCGCACACAGACACACACGCACCCGTTCCCGTTCAAACGCTCCCGTGCCTCGGCTCTGACGCACCGTTTTCTTCTGCATCGACTCGGTGTTTGCAGTCGCAGAGATGCTTCCCCCAGAACCGTGCACGTCGTGCGTGTCGATTCAGGGCTCCCCATCCCCTCCCCCGGTGGTGCTCCTCAGCCTTCTCTCTGTTCTCTCCTATTTGTTATGGAAAGGATGGAATTCAGTTGCTTCATCCTCTGGGCAGCCAATTAACCTTTATGATTCCAGGCCCTCCCCCACAGCCCGATGGAGAAGAAGAATAAAAAGTAATGGAAGAGGTTGGCAGTTAACTTTAATGGCGGACAGGAAAACGCTCTGAGTGTTTATATATATATATATATATATATATATATATTGCTAGAAAAACATTCAGAGCATATATATATATATATATATATATACTGTATATGTATGTATGTATGTATGTATATAACGATGCGACAGTTTGCATGTGGTTCCCATTAAAGCCAAGGCAGCGCTGCAGAGAGGGAGAAGACAGGGACTCGAAGGGTCAACAGGGAGAGAGAGAGGGAAAAAACAGCCCTAAACCCACCAGGGATGCTGTGGGGAGTTGCCTTCCCCTTGTTTTATCAGGGCTATAAATAATACAGAAAGGCACTGTGCAAATTCTGCTGCGTTTTAATATTACACTTGCACTTACATGACAAAAGACAACAAAAAAAGCTGCGCAGCGTTGAGCAGTCTCAGTAGGTGGGAGTTACACAACTCTTAGCGGGGTAACAATTTCTCTATATGTGTGTTATGTGTGTGATATATACAGTACAGTACAGTATCGTGCCCTGATGCGGTTGACGTATGGACCCCACCTCCCTGCCACTTTGTCCCGTGGAGCTGCTTCCTGGGCCGTGTTACAAATTGGCAGGCTGTCACAGGGCCAAGAAATGCCCTCTCTCCAGCCCGTACAGAAATTGGCACAGGAGGGGCCCCTGCCGCTACTGTTCCTCACATTTATCGCTCCCCACCGACCACGGCTAAGGGCATTTAATGTCATAGCCCAGCATGCAGCCTGAGGGTGGGCACGGTGCTGTACGGGGGAGATGGGGGCAATTAGAGCAATGCACACCACCGACATTACTTCCGCATGACCCCGGCAGCCACTGTCACATTGTATGTAGGGTACAAGATAAGTGTGTTGTACTCGGTATAGATGCTGACTGCTGTACTCGGTGTAGGTGCTGACTCCTGTACTCGGTGTAGGGCCTGACCGCTGTACTCGGTGTAGGTACTGACCGCTGTACTCGGTGTAGATGCTGACTGCTGTACTCAGTGTAGGTGCTCATTGCTGTACTTGGTGTAGATGCTGATTGTTGTACTTGATGTAGATGCTGACCGCTGTACTCGGTGTAGGTACTGACTGCTGTACTCAGTGTAGGTACTGACTGCTGTACTCGGTGTAGGTGCTGACTCCTGTACTCGGTGTAGCTGCTGAGTGTACTGTACTCAGTGTTGACTGTTTTATACTCAGTGTTGATGTAGAGCGTGTTGTACTCGGTTTGACGTTGGCAGATGTACTCACTTTGTTACTCAAGCTGTGCAGCTAGAGTGCCTGAAATCCCGCAGTTGTCGTTCACATATTTTTCTTCGTACGTATCATGATCACCAAGCTCAGGTGTATGTGTATATTTAATAACTAAGGGCTGTGGAAGTGACACCAGTCTCTCCTTTTCTCATCGCTCTGCTGTGTCCATTGTTACGGTGCTTTGAAAAGGCGTCTAGGGGGATGAAAAAACAGGATTCTGCGGGGGGGGGGGGGGGATCACTTTGAATGGTTTCTGCGTACATTTCATCTGAGGACAGCTCCCTTTCCAGTGGAACGAGAAGGACCTACGCCTCTTTCAGAAATTATGCTTGAAATTTCACGCAGCCAAGAGTTGACTAGGAGCCTTTGTTCCGTCCGCTTTTCGAAATTTATTGCTCTGAATGGCCAGCCTTTGATCTGCAATGAATAATTACAAGGATGACTTTATATTTAGGGTTTTACTAACAGAAAGCAAAATAGCCAAAATCGTGCGCATGAAGATATGATGATCTTATAGGACTTTGGATGCAACATGTCTCCAACAGTCAGCTGTAAAACCTCCCTCAGCGAGTAAGAATAAGAATAAAATAGGACTTGTTCCGCTTGCTCCAGCTGCGAGCTAGTGTAACAAGTCCTGTTTTATTCTTATTTTTAGGGTAAGTACGCGGATAAGAGCCGTCACCTTGCAAACCGAAAACCCGAGTTTGCATCTCTCTTCCCGCTGTAGCACCCTTGATCCACATACTTACCTTAAATTTACACAGTAAAAATTACCCCGCTGTATAAATGCATAAATCAGTGTAAGTAGCGTAATGTACACATTAAGCTTAGCTCTGTAAGTTGCTTTGGGGAAAAGTGTCAAATGAATAAATGAATAAATAAGTATCTCACAATTCCTGCTGATCAGGACAGGTAGATTGATTAAATAATGAGGCGACGGATACACGGTGCACATGCACGGCCCCGGGGCCCTCGGTAAATGACCTCCGGGGCTAAAATTAGATTCTATCCACTCCTTTTTACGCTCGCAGGCATTTTCCCAGAAATATTCACACACTCTAGGTTCACTGTCAGCCTTAAGGACTACAAATAAATCCTCAGTGGAACAAACATATCGCAGGCCTTCCCTAACTAATACCACAACTTGAGAGAGTCTGAAAGGGAACAAGCTGCTCTAAGAGGCAGCTCATCCTCTGTATGCCCCCAACCCAAAGGGATAAACCCCCTCCCATCTCCTTCACTCACAGATGCAATTTACTGTCTGCTCAGCCCCCTTTGCTCATCACAGACTCGAGGGTCTAGCGGCAAATTAGTCCACTGACTCAGTGAGGCTCCAGCGCGGGAGCCAGCATCCTTCACCAATTTCCTAGAGGAAGGGCTACCGGACAGCTCGTACCCGTGACCGTTGCTTCGGCCACCTGCGTGAACTCCAAACGGTTTGCATGCGTGCAACCTAGGAGGTGTTGTCTTTCCTCCCCAACCCCTCTTTGGTGGATTCGGCTGTACCGGCACAGCCTCGGCGACAGGGATCTATTTCCCTAAGGTCTTATTTTCCTGGCGACGTTATGCTGGAGAAATGGTCTTTTTCGGTGAGCCCGTGCCCAAAGTCTCCGAGCACGTCTCTTACCCAGGGCCAGTTTTATTAATTGGATAACCTGGGTAATTGCCTAGAGGTGACAGAATTTGGGGCTGCCAAATTTTTCTATTAAAATTGAAAAATTAATTGTAATCATGGAGAAAATATTCCTTAACCTTGGTTAATAATGTAGAAACTCAAGTAGACTGAGGAAGAGCTGTGGCATTAGATATTACTGTATATTAAATACACACACACACACATTTTCAGAACCGCTTGTCCCATACGGGGTCACGGGGGGGAACCGGAGCCTAACCCGGCAACTCAGGGCGTAAGGCCGGAGGGGGAGGGGACACACCCAGGACAGGACGCCAGTCCATCGCAAGGCACCCCAAGCGGGACTCGAACCCCAGACCCACTGAAGAGCAGGACCGTGGTCCAACCCACTGCGCCACCGCGCCCCCCGGTATATTAAATAATTACATAAAAATATCTTATTTCTAAATTCAGTATATATAATAATGTGTGTGTGTGCGCGTGCCTTTATTAATTTAGCGATAAAGAGGTGCACGGCCAAAAAAACCCTTGCATTGGCTCTGCTCGCACCACCGTTCTGCACTCCGCAGCTGCCCTCATTCACAGTAAAATTTTTATTTCTGGTCCCATGTCTATGGCTGCCTTTGAATGAAATATCGCCCGAGCCTTCCATGTGCTATATCGTGTGACCAGAATGCAGACATCCCCTCGGTCTGTGTAATTTCTGCTGGATTAAAACCTCTTACAATCGCAATGGAATTTTTTTAGATAATACAGCAAATTTTCGTCTGGTCTTGCTTTGCTGTTTTGAGTTGCACAGCTGCTAAACTGCATTGTTTGTCAAACACCACTTTGGAAAGTCATCGCTTAATGGGGACCTGCTACGTAGCGGTGGCGTCAGTGGATGGGGTGCGGTGGGGTGGGGGGGGGGGTATAGTAAATTCGGCGTGATTTATGTAGGCTTTTACATTAATTAATGAACTCGTTCTTGTAAAGAAAGGGTGTTCCGGTGCTGACCGGCGATACGAGCTCCCCTGTCGTTTCGGATTACGTTCAAAGTAACTGTGGCGTGACTTCATCGAAGTGACTTGCTGTCAGACGCACTCACCGCCGCTCAAGAGCCTGGATCGTGAATCATTTCCTGATAAATTGACTGGTACTAATGCCGAGGAGCGGAAGCAGCCCAGCAAGAACAGTTGATTTACCATCCGTAAGGCATCCTCCTTCACGTGGCCTGCTGGGTTACCGAGACTTTTTCTATAATTAATGTCCGAAGAAGGAGGCGAGGAAGTCGTTCGGGTCGGCAGGGAAAGGGAAGGTTCTTCGGGGGAATGATCTCGGGGTGGAGCGGCCAAACCGGCGACGGGGAGACAGCCAGATGGACAGTTGGGGGGGCAGACGTGTGGCGCACACCATGCAAGGATTGATGGCTTCTCCCCCTTCGGTGGGGGGGTGGTTCCTTGCCTGTTTGTAAAAACAAGACCATCACACTCCATCTTGGGGCTCCCGCAGGACCTCACGCTCCAGGCTGATTTATGCCGGGGAAGCAGAATGGCCGGACAGGGCTGATAGTTGCATTTCTGACCTCCCTGGCGGTTTCCGCGGCGGCGGCGGCAGCGGCGACGGCGGCTTCGGTCGGGAACGGGGACCGCAGACCCTGGCCCCTGCCCCCCACCAAGCCTCCGAAGCTTGGACTCAGCCGTTTCTGCTGAGAGTCGCTGTAGCTTTGCAGTGAGTCGTTTCGTTGTTGTTGTTGTTGTTGTTGTTGTTGCTGCAGGTACGTTGGGCAGTCAGCTGATCAGGCAATATGCATCTGGCAGAATGAAAGCAATCAATACCGGGCACAATCGGTGAACAACTATCTGAGTAGCGGGGCGCTTAATGGAACAGCCAGGGAGGCTTGCACACAAAAAAAAAAAAAAAAAAACCACAAACGCAGCACAACATGCTGCTGTTTTAATGCACCGAACACATTGTTCTTGAATGTGACGATAGAAACTCTTACTGTGTCCAGCGTGGATGTGCCACCGCCGCGCGCGCTCGTCCCGACCCATTCCGAGGGAGCCCGAGGAATTAGTCCTGCATCCATCGAGCAGTCGCTCCGCTCTCGATCCCGACTCCCCACGCGCGGCGCTGCGAAAGACACTAAATCAAACCGTCATCTGCGATGTCTGTTCGCTTCAGCTTTGCAAGCAATTATTTGTCTTTTCAGACAGGCCAAGTCGAAACGCATTCTTACATCCGCTGGACGCCGTATCAAGGGACCACGGCAACAAGGCAACAAACAAACAAACCGAAAAGACCGCTCTTAAAAGTGGCACATTTGTAACTTACCAAAAATATTTTAAAAAGTTTCAAAAACTTCCCATTTATAGAACAATAGTTGCCCTCCTCAGGGACGTGTGTCATAAACAGAAAGGGAAATTTTAGATGTCTTTCAAAGATGCGGTCTGCTGCCCCCTCCCACATATACAGTACGTGTATTAGAAAACGAAATTTAAGCAACTGTAAGTAAAGTCATTTGAGTAATAGTAAAAAAAATTGTCTGGACATCTTAATCCAGGCCGAAAAACGTTGCAGCAGTTGGGTGTTTACCGAGTCACTTTGGGTACCGTGTCCATGGGTTCAGCAGTGGTCTCTCTTGATGTTTATTGGTAAGAACTCAGCCATCTTTCTCCCAGGGTAAATTCACTCTCCCTGTCCTTGTCTCCTTTATCTCTCTAACACACATTTAGACGGGCACTTCCACCTGCCGGAAAAACGTATCCGCGCGTCCTTGGTGGGCGCCCGCAGGTGTCTCGGTATTCCCGGGGCCTCGATCGATTACTGCGAGACCGAAGACGCCAACGTGGGCGCTCGACTCATGCGACGGTAGAACCGAGCGGTTTGCCTTAATAGCGGGTCAAGGCCCGCGCCGCTCCGGGGGTCCCTGCTGGTCTGCGGCTCCACCGAGAACGGAGCGGGGTTGCTGAAAGCGGGGGCTCGGTGTCCGCATTCCGACTCGTCCAGAAGAGCACGGAGTAGCGAGGGCAGCCCTGATCAATGTTTTGACATGCATGATTATCCTCTGGTTCCCACCTTTCATTAACCGCTGAGAGGAGGGGGTGAAGACATCTTACCGCGGGGCGAGCACGGATTGCGGCGATGCCCTCGTCGCGGGAGCCTATAATTAAGCACAGATGTTTGTCCATTAGCGCACTTCTGTCGCTCAAGTTCTCAGGGGCGCCCTGCTGTCGGACGGGGCATTACAACCGCTATAGACAAAGTACTTTTGATGACATGAATATGGCATTAGAGCTATCAGTGGGCCACTACTACTATCGTACCGTACCCTGTATACTCAAACAGTGTAGGATCCGCTCAATACGTGGGAAGAAGCTGTCTGTAGCTGTGCAAGATTTCATCTGTAATAATGACTACAACAAATGTAGCTTCAAATGTGATTTGAAGCCGCATTTGTTGTAATCATTATCATAGATGTGACGGCAATTAACTGGTAACTGCAATCATAGACGTAACTGCAAATGCAACTGCAATTACTGTTGTTTCATTAATATTATTATTATTATTTGATGGTAAATAAGGACTCCACTGTTTTGCAGATACGCCCCTCCTTATCGGGAATACCCTTTAACTCACTAGACTCGAGAGGTGCATTTTTGCTCAATGTCATATATTATATATATATATATATGTATGTATGTATGTATGTATGTATGTATGTAATGATTGTTTTTCATGGCAAAATGTCTTTTTAAAGAAAATAGTGCACAGGCACACGTCTTTTAAACTACAGCACTTAATGCATTTTCTGCGGTAGTGAGAAAATGTTTGCTGTGGGCGCCTGCTGCTAATGTTTGAATTAATGCGCTGCCATAATGTACACACAGCATCCAAAATATACATTTCCAATGCAAAAATCAACCAAAATTTTTTTAAAATATATTTGGTATTCGAGGGGTGCGGTGGCGCTGTGAGCTTGGCCGGATTCTACTCTCCGGTGAGTCTGGGCTTCAAGTCCTGCTTGGGGTGCCTTGTAATGGACTGGCGTCCCGTCCTGGGTGTGTCCCCTCCCCCTCCAGCCCTGCGCCCTGGGAAGATGCAGCTTCCTGCCTTGTCTGGTTACGCCGACTTGCTCTTAATGTATTTCAGGTGTTTTGCGTAAAATTAAAGCACTATCCGTAAGTAATGCGTATGTCGGGAATTTTTTACGTAAATCCGGATTTGCATACTGTAAATCGAATTTACAGAAGTAGAGGGGTTTCTGTACATTATTTTGCTATTAGACACACTTCCTCTGTCCATATTATTATTGTGCGGCGGACACACCCTATACTGTGCCTGTATTATTAGAATCCAATTATTCTTAATGGGCCCATGCCATGTCCTCTATGAAACTAATATGTCAGCTGTAGAGCACATTAATGAATGACATGAGTTACGTGAATTACATTAATACTGTGTCCCATCTAGGCAGCTGGTGCTGAGTCAACCCGTCTGCGAAGTCAAAGCATAATTTTGGCTTTACACGTTGCCGTGACCGCGGACAATTTTAATAGCAATCCATCCACAGCTTGAACCTGCTTGTTTTGCAGCTTTGCTGGAAACAGGACTGGGCCTGTTTTACAGTCCTGACAAACACTGCTCGCCAAAGAGCGCAAACAGTCTGGCAAACGCACAGAGAATTTGGGAATCTTTTCTTCAAATAAGCAGTTATCCCTGTTGTGCCCGGGGATTCCAAATGAGGTCTTTCATCCTGCTGACTTACTGCGCTGCATCACTAGCAACAAATAGAAGCAACAAATAAAACGATAGAGGGACTGTGCAAGATGACATGTGATGGAAAATATGGGGGCTGAATGCATCAAACATTAAGCCAGGCTTGTTACAAGACAAGATGGCTTATAGGATGGAAACTATAACTTGGCATTTTACTTCTGTCATGTCACAAAACCGGAAGTGACAATATTAAGTGTATTTGGGAGGTGAAATTATGACCGAATAGCCTGTAGCGTGAGTGATTATTGCCTTGTGATGGACTGGCATCCCATGCAGAGAGTACCATGGAATACCAGGATAGACTCTCAACCACCATGACCCTGCGCTGGACATGTTATGGATGGACGGACGGATGGATGGTTGTTATGTGAAGACAAATAAGGTTTAACCTTTTGCAACAGTGCGAACAAACCTGCAACACTTGAAAGTTTCTGTTTAAAGGACCTGGAGGCACCCTGCTGCTTTACCTTGTAGAGTCATGTCTAACCAGATATATCTCTCTGATCCAGAACAGTATCCAGCTGTATAAATGACTGAAATTATATGTCCCTTTGTAGAAAAAAGGCAGTGGTCACATGTGATTTTATCAAGAGGTGTACATTTTTGCATTTGAAACAAGGACATCACCACATGTATTTGTGCAAGCACTATTAAAGTGCCCCCCCCCCCCTCCCCCCCCGTACTCTTGCTTTCTTTGAACCCCAAATCTGATAAAGAAAAAAAACTGATTAAAAAGAAAAAAAAAACATTTCTAATGCATCAGCTGTGTTGAGGGACTTGGATCTCCATGAATTATTTTTTTATCCCTTTCAACCCGTTATTTAATTTCAAATTCAAAAAACAGTGAGTTTCCGCTTCCCAACGGAGGCGAATCGGTAATTAGCTATTAAATTGTAGATAGGAAACGTTCCCACAGATATAGTGTTCGGAACTGCGTTTTATGTGTGTTCTACAGACTGATTGGCTAGCGCTCTTCCCAATGACTTTCAATGGGCCGTCTCAGTAGGGTGCGGTTTCCCTACTATACTCTACTCCGGTTGGCCCATTTCATGCGAGAGCATTTAATTGCTTCATTTGTTAGCATTAAGTTCCTGCCTTTTCGGAAAAAAAGATTGGGAATAGATTTTTTTTTTTTTTTTTGGCGGGGGGGGTTTGCAGCCTGTCATTTATTATTTCACTTTCTTATGTAGTTACTGGGGACCTTTGTGAGCAACATCTGTGTGCTGTGAGCAGTGTGCGGAGGCAAGGCGGTGAGAGCAGAGCGTTACTGACGTTTTGCTTTCAGAGCGGTGTCATTTAGAGCTGAATTGCTCCCCAGGAGACCCCCGCGTGGGGGACCGGGGTGGGAGGATATTCATGAAGTCCTTGTTGCCTTACCAGAGTGGTGTGTTGAAAGTGCGGCTTTTGCTGCGTGCTTGCAAAGCCTTTCGTCTTCACAGGACGAAGAGATGCGACAGGAATCTATTAAAAGCAGGCGTGCACTTTGACGATTGGATTCTGATTAATTTGTGTTCCTTGAAAAGCGGACTATCTCCATTTGGCTGAACGAGTATAGGGAGGGGAAAAAAAAGAGCGATGGCAGGTGTACAAGCCAGTGCCTGTGCAAGTTTGTGTATGTGTGTGGGCAATGTGACTTAGCCTTGTTGCTATGGCAATAACATTGACTACGGGTGATGAAAAGCCATTTCAGGATGTGGACTTGTGTGTTCAGGAGGGCTGGTAATTACAGACTAAAATTGAGCCACTTGAGCCTCTGTGGTCATTTTCTTTCCCTTTTTTGTATTGTCCTTGCCTCTCTAGCATGCTTCAAGTGTGTGAACGTGCGGGTGTGTCCACCATGTGGTGGACCCTTGCTTCGGCCTGCACCTTGGACAAAACTGTGCGGCAAGCCGTTAGCCACCCAGCCCCTGAGTTTGTGAAATATTAGCGAGGGATGCGATCGGGGCCTCCTTCCTGCCGATGGGTGCCCCCCCAGCCCACGTGCCACACTCAGAGCCATGCAGTGACAAGGGCAATGGTCTCATTGGTAAGCCAAAACCATGTGGCCTAGCACCTATCTTCATCGGAGTGTGGATTAAAGGAGGAAGCACGGGGCAGAAGCCCACACAGTCCTGATGCGCATCCCACATGGATGCGTAAAGGTGCTGGGGAACTCATTATTTTAATTCGGTCCACTGTTGAGATGGACAGAACAAACGTCAAAGCCGATATTAAGGTCGACACGCCCTTCAATTCCCTACCATTGGACCCCCACATCAAAGCCGTAGTATCATGGTGGTGGGAGTACCTTGAGGAAGGATGGTATTATGGGAATTGACGCATATAACGGGAAGGGATGGAATCACGTTGAAAGAATATATTGTGAAGAAGCATTATACCACGAGATACCACAGCGAGGAACGGTATGATGAGGAGGCATAGTATTTTGAGGAGTAAAAAAACATAATGTGGGATGGAATTGTGAGGAGAGTTGTATCGTGATGAGGAATGGCATCATAAGGAAGGGACGGCATCATTATGAGGGTGTGTGTCGTGAAGAGGGATGGATGGACTCAAGATTAGGGTGAGTATTGTGCAGAGGGCCATTATCACGATGACGGCTGGTATCATGAGAACTACCCCAGACAACCCAGCTATGTCAACGCTTGTACATCCTGCTTAGAGATGATCTGATGCTATGAAACAGACATCCGTTTATCTAGTGGATCCATGTTTAGTTCTTTATTTTGCTTCGCTCACGACAGCCTGCCTCTCTGTACTGGTACGTGTTGGAATGGTCCGGCGCAATGTGTCACCGAAATATGTTTAGCACTGCGTGCCGAGCTTCACGCCGTCCGGGTCTGGGTTAAGTGTGCACATGCTGCATGAAAACATACGAGCGTATTAGGTTTGAGTTCTTTAAGAGGTTATCTGACCAGATGGCCAGCAAGACATGTTTTGAATAAAACGGAAACTCGGCTTGTCTCCGCGCCAGACTCCTGCGGAACGGGAGCCGAGTCGAGCCTCACGAAGCGCTCCTCTGTGAAGTAATGGGGACGAGGAGGAGGGCGACGGGCCTTCAAGCCGATCCGGCGCACGCGGCTCCGTGTTCTTCTAATGATGCAGAAGTTACCTAGAAAGTCCTCCCCCCCACGCAGCAAACAAAAAGCGGCATGACTGCGCATCATGAAAAACAGACTCAGACAAATCTTTTTTTCTCACCGCAGCGTTAAAACATCATTACATATTTATAACCGTTGCCAGACGTCACAGGGACGAAGCGGTAGGCAGCGCCGCAGCTTCTCCTCGCATCTTCCGCACTAAAATATCTGATTTCCACTTGTTTAAGTCTTGCCTTTTATCGCACGCTGCTGCCAAAAACCAATTATGCTTCAGCTGGAAACAGACTTTTGATTTAACAATATACCCTTAAATTGGTTTATTAAAAGTGCCTCAAACTTCTTTCTTCCCCGTAGTGCTCTGTCATGTGGAAGTTGCGCAGAGGCAGCAGAGGAGGAAGGAGATGCGGTTCTACGCATTAAAGACGGAAAGCAAATGACTTAGGGAACGAGGCCGAGCCGCTCAAATCGCTGCCGACCCCCCATCCTCATCCCACCCCCACCCTATCACGTTTCAGCAGCGTGCGTGTTTAATGAAGCAACCCGGAATGAGTCTTGCTCAGGCTCCCGAAAGGAAGAGCGGATGACTCTTCTGGGAAGGGTGTGGGTCACGACAGAAGGCAATTATTTAACGGATTAACTCAACACCACCCTCTCGAATGTGTCTGTTTCCCCAGAACCTGCTGAGAGTTTCCACTGCCAGGACGAGTGTCGCATCCTGGGCCACTCGGATCGCTGCTGGATGCCCCGGGTGCCCATGCCGGCCCGAGCCAAGTCCCCGGAGCACGGTCGCAACGTCATTGCTCTGTCCATCGAGGCCACCACGGTGGACGTGCCGCACTACGAGGACTCCGGCGCCAAAAGGACTTTTGCCACCTTTGGCAAGGACGGGTCAGAGGAGCCGGAGCGGACCGAGCCCAGGGCCAAGCGGACAGCCGAGCCGCCTGCGTGCAGCCCCAAGGCCAACGGCGCTGTCCGAGAGGCCGGCAATGGGCGGGAAGCCGCCAGCCCCATCACCTCCCCCGTGCACCTAAAGAGCCCCCTGTCGAAGGCGCCCGCCACCTATGGTACCCTGAAATGCCGCGACGCCGAACGCATCGCCAACCACAGCCTGCTGCGGCAGCCGGAGGGGAAGGACAGCGAGCCGGCCGTGCGGGAGGTGGGCCAGCTGCTGCAGGACGCCCGCGACAAGGACTCCCCCGGTGGCAAGCGGCTCAAGGACATCGTGCTTTAACTGGCCAGACGGGAGCCGGAGCGCGGGAGCGCACGCATCCACAGACGTGCCTCTGAGTGTGTGCGAGAGAACAAGCGCTTGAGTGTGTGTGCGCGCGCGAGTGTGTGCAAGAGCAGGAAAACAACAGAGGAAGTGGAAAGGAGGAGGAGCTGTGGCGGGGAAGCGGGGAAGCGGGGAAGCGGGGAAGCGACCCCGAGAGCGACGAGGAACAGGGCGGATGCTGCCATGTTGGGTCTGCTGGCCAGCAGACCGCTTCGCTCTGGCTTTATCTTTCTTGCAGTCATTTCTCGCTTTTTCGTCCACCACCCCGCGGACCGGGGGGGGCCCGGCGTTTCCGTTTACTGTGTAACATGCCAAATTGTACCCTTCTTTTGTGGGAGCCGCAGCGGCATTGAGCTGGATGTTCTTGGACACCTGCAATCTTGGATACAAGTAGAATCATGCCTTTTAAGAACTATTTCTATTATTTTATGAGATTGCCTTTTTTTGTTCGCAGAGAGGTTCTCAGCCGCCAGATTGTTCGACGTTGCTTATAAACTGACCCCTTTTTTTAGTGCAAGACCCCCAGACGCAACCATGACAATATGACCCATTTCTTTTGCAGGAAACAATTGGCTTATTTGGTCTTCATGCCGTGTAAAGCAAAAGGACGGAGACACAAAGAAACTCCTCTTTCTCCCGTCCTAATTTTTCCGGCTTCCATTTGTTCGATAAGAGATTCCGTGCGTCCCGGAGGACATTCCAGTGTCACGGAAAGGAAAAAAAACGCTGAGGTCGTTACGGTATTTATTTTTTATCTCTGATGGAGCTAAATGAACGCTGAGTATTGGCCGAGGCCCTCCGAACACTGGAAGGAGGACAAGACGGATCCTCCCAAGCGAGATAAAGCAGAGGGAGACTCATTTTCTTTAGTATCTCCTGTGCCCTTTCTTGATTGTAGCCAGTGGGGCGCAGTTTGCTAGAACTTCGTGCTCCAGTCTTGTACCTTTTTTTGGGGGGAAACTCTTGACTTCGGACTGTGGGGCTAGGGTAGAAGGGATCGTCACTCACATGTGTTGCTACGTGAAACTCTTCATAGGGTTTACTATTATTATCATTTTTAATAACCTGTTGTTATGTGACAATCCCTTTAAATGTTTCGTTTCGAGAGGAAAAAATAAACCTTGGTGTTCAACTGAAGCTAAAGTAGCGTTTGTTACACAAACACAAAAAAGAAAAAAACATATATGCCAAAATATATTTTATAAATAATTTAAAATGTATAATGAGAATATTTAATGCTGTGTAGTTATTTTATTAGTAAGTTATACTTGAAATTAACAGGCTTTTTGTTCCCCTCTTTTCGAATTCTTTTATTTTCAAATTGAACATGGACTTTTTGTTTACTGTGTTACCCCTGGCAACTGTTGAATTGCAGTCTACCTTGTTGTAAAAGAGTTTCTTATTGGTCAGTTCTTGTGCCATCAAGTTTCTGTGTGGGCAAATAGAAAAAGAAAAAAAAGACAAAAAAAAAAGCAATTTCAGCACCAACAGTAGTGTCAGTTCAATGAGCTTAGAGTGACATAGCAAAAGTAAACCAAAAATACGATGCAAACGTAAAAGAGCCAAGACTACAGGTGGTAATTTGTACATGAAAAGGAGAGTTTGAACTAGATCTGTCAGTTGGCTGGAGACTCTGCGTTCCGGAATATTCTGAATAATAATCTGAATGATGAGTGTCTGTTGGAAGTTGGCTTTACAGCAAGGCCTCGGTCCAACCAGACTGCCACAAAGGACCGTCCTGAGAGTAACATCTCGCGATCTCTTCAAGAAAACACAATCTGCTCCTCTCAACGACCGCGCCATCCCGCCTTTTCTCGAACCGATATTCCGGAAGGTGACGGAGTATCGGCTGGTATGCAAAACCGTAGATAGTTGCAAAATGCGGGTGGTGCAGCTGTAGGCGTAAACCTAAAAGTTCGAGAAAAAAAAAAAAGGTCATATCGCAAATCTGTTGTTGTTGACGAGTTTCTGAGTCGCTTCGCCGAATACAACACTTTGGAGAAACACCAATGACTAAAAAGGACAAACATGCATACGGTGAAATAGAGGTTGTAGCTGAATGTTTTACAGGTCTCACCAATAGCTTCTGGCAACATGAAAATCGGAGAATAATCACTGAATGTATACAACAGCTTATTATTAAACTATTAAATGTTCTCACTCTGCTTCGTTGTCATGACTGTGTGCTCGTTGTGTTGCTCGGGGAAGTGCTGAGTCAGCGGCTTTGGAACGGGTCCTGACACGCGATGGCGAACTAGCTCGACTAACACGACGCTGAATGCGACCATCTGAAAATGATCGCGTGCCTGTGGGCAGTACATTAAAATATATAGCGGGATGTGATCATTTAAGGAACACGGAGTCTCTCTCAGGGACGCTGAGAATAAGGGCAGTGGCTGGCGAACGTGTCTCACCGATGGGGAGATTTTATTCGCTCTGGGTGTGAACTGACAATTAAAACGATGTTTTAACCCAGGGGTTACAACCAATATCACCGCACAAGTTGTGCAACATTATGTTTCAGGTGTCCCCAAACACACACACACACACATTTTCAGAACCGCTTGTCCCATATGGGGTCACGGGGAACTGGAGCCAACCCGGTAACACAGGGCATAAGGGACACACCCAGGACGGGACGCCAGTCCGTCGCAAGGCACCCCAAGCGGGACTCGAACCGCAGACCCACGGAAGAGCAGGACCCGGTCCAACCCACTGCGCCACCGCGCCCCCTTTGTCCCCAAATAACAGATTAAAAAAAAATGAAACAAAGATGATCTCCTTGCAAGGAGATGCAGGTTCGAATCTGGCTCGATCTATGTGGAGTTTACGTGTTCTCCCTCTGGTGTCTGAGACATGTTTCAGGGAGAACCGGTGGCTCTAAATTCCCCTTAGTGAGTGAACGAGTGTGTGATTGGCCTGCGATGGACTGGCATCCCATCTTCACACCCTCTCTTTCCAGGATTGACTCTGGACCAGAGCGACCCTGCATTGGACATGCACTTATTGATAACATAAACGGATGAATGGTCACCATGTCTGCTAATATCGAGAGGGTGAGTAATATTAATGAACTATATAGGTGTATTGGTGGTATTCTGCTTAAGGTCTCGCCTTCTAACCTGGAGGTTCCTGCTTCAAATCACTGCTCTTGCTGTAGTGCCATTGAACAAGGTACTTACCTTCAACTGGAAAAGTGAAAACTACCCATCTTTCTAAATAGATACATAAGTGTAAAGTTGATCGTCTAATATTGGAAGTCACACTGGAAAAAGGCGTCAGTTAATTAGTAATAAAAATGGAAATGTGGAAAGAGGTAACTGGAAGAGCTTCAGCCAATGACATTTTATTAAAAATGTCTGGGCTGTATTTTTTATCAGAAGAGGGCCACACTCGCCGTTGTCACCGGAATAAATTATTCCCGGGGTCCTCACCTCACGGAATTTGACGCAACAGAGCCCTCACAACAAAAATAAAAATAGGCGCTGACGCTCGTCACAAGAGGCCTGGTAGCCGCTGGTGTCGCGCTGACAGGCGAGGAGGAAATTTACTTAATGCCACTGAAGCACGGATTTAATTAATATCTTCCTATTTGAACATATTATGCATTCCTCATTACAAAAGCCACAGTGTATAAATTACGAGCGAGGCTTGAATTTCTATATGGATTTTATTAGAAATAATAAAATAAACTGCCATTTTATTATTGAAATTAAAGTGCCCCCTCCCTCGGCGGAAAGAAAGGTTGCTCATATTGGACACGCACCAGCGAGTGGGGACGGTTAAAGATCCCTGGTCTCCATTCCTGGAAGGGGGACACACTCGTGAAAGGGGCCCGATTGTCGTCTCGGGAATTAGGGTGCGACAAGTTCCATGTTGATGGGAAAATGTGTCTTGGAGGTAACATGACTGGGTTATAGCTGAAGAAACACTCACACACACACACACACACACACACACACACACACTCAAGGCAGATAAGCTGCTGCCACACAGCTGCCCTTTTCGATAAGCAAAGGGGGCTCTTTTTTTTCCTCCAAATTAATTTTCTGTCGCCTCTGCCCCCCAGTCCTGCAAACATGAAAGTTTTCGTAATGTACATGCGCGCACACACCTCCTTCAATCTACAAGAAGGATCTTTTTTCTTCCAGCCAGGGGTCCAGATAATCTATAGTACCCTGACTCCTGCTAATGTCGGGAGGGTGAGTAATATTCCTATAATGGTGTTTGGACCCTAGGGTTCTCATAACACTCCCTTCTCGACCCGAGGGGCCCAGATTCTTTAAGGTCAAAACATGAACTTCAAAGAGATTCATCGTCTTATCTAAAATATTGGAAAACCCCTGGGACGCGAGGCCCTTCGCGAGACCCTTCCCGGCTCAGCCGGAGCGGAATTTCAAGACGTCCCCAAAATTTGCCGTCGTCTGCTCGCCTGCAATCGCGTCCCAATCCCATCGTTCGGCAAGAAGCCCCCTGAAACCCCTCCATCCAAGCGTGGCTACGGAGAGATTTATATCAAAGGTCTCCAGGACACGCGTCCTATTAGCATCCTATTAGCGTTTCAATTATCATTTCAAGAATTGTGAAACGAGAATCGGTGGACAATTAAAGTGATTTGTTTCGAACGCAGAGGCTCGGAGCAGGCAGGGAACGAGGGCGAGGCGTTCGTTGCCGAAAAACAAAAACAGTTCCCCGAGTCCTTTTTCCGTTATCCTCCCCGCGCCCGATCGGTGCAAACGATCTTCATTCTCGGGCCGACCTCATTCCATCATTAGCCGTGACAGCCGCATTCCCAACTGTTTTACAATTCCTGCCCAGTAAGCCAAATAATAACCCAGTCACTTAGAAAAACTCGCAGCGTACCCGTAATTCACAACTGATTACCGCGCGCCGAGAGTGTTTGCGTTGATCGACTGTTTTACTTTATGCCCTTACTGTATTTGCATGCCATTAATCGGCGACTTCCTTTGGAGAAAAGGATCCGCGAAATAAATAGATGCAAATTTACAGCTCGCATGAATATCTCCTGCATAGGTTTTCGGCAGCAATTGCAGAACACAGAGGGGCCGCATTAAACAGTGTCAGGGGCGCAGTGCTCGCGATGACAGAGCGTTGCGTCAAATATGTAATTAGGTAACGAAACCGGAGCTAAAGGGATAATTAAAGCATTGTTTTAATGGTGCTACACTCCTACCGCTGCTCTTTCTTACCTATGAATAGTAAACCAAGACGGCAATAATGAGAGTTAAAAATAACTGGTTCTTATGAAGAAAAAACAAAAAAAATGACGACGAAAAGCACAGTGAAAACATTAAGAGTATCAATGGAGCGAGCGGTAATATTTATTAATATAAACTCAAGGCCTGTAGTGTTGGTGAAGACAAAAATAAAAACTCTCTCCCCAATGGGTAAACAACAGGATAAAATCCATATTTGTTTAAAAAAAAATACCTACAGCCAAGGTAGGCTTTCAGAGCACCTTTTTCCGTTCGACCCCTGATGCCCTCTTTCCTTGCGGACCCCCTGCGGACCCCCTGCGGACCGAGAGCCCCTGAGCTGCCCCGCACTGCCCGCACACCCCCGTATTCATTTCATTTTTTTTTCCACGGCAACAATTAAAGGGTATCGCACAGCCCTGCTCCGCGAAGGCTTTGTGTGCGCGAGTCCTTCCATTTGCATCCTTCAGTTGTTTGCGCCTTCCAAAATTCCCAAAATTACTTCTTCTATTGTTTTCCCTTGTTTGTTTTCATTTCAGGTTCTATATATCCAAAGCTAATTCTCCCCCCCCCCCCCCCCCCCCCCCCCCCCCCCGACACAGCCTCTTTTTTCCTACATATGCAAAATAGGGGCCGGGCTCTGTTTTCCGTGCCTCTTTAATTCTCCCGACGCGGCGAGATCTCGGCCGGAATCCAGAAAGAAGAAAAGGCGCGGAGAGAAACGGCAAACCATCTTAAAAATAAAGAGAGAGAAAAGATGTGCGCAATTGCCAAGCATGAAGAATAGCAGTATCCCCTTTCCTGTGGCAGCCGGAGCATTATGGGATAAAGGCGCAGCCTTCTGCTGGCGCTTGGGGAGGGAGGGCCACTGGACGGCCCCGTAGCTTTAGGCGAGGCCATTATCTTCACCGCGGGAGAGTAATCAGACGGAAAGCTGCTCTCCGCAGCACGGCCGCCCGCGTGAACCCTTTCGAGGCCCGCATTCGGGCCGCAGATACAAGGCAGGACACCGGTATCAAAAACCCCCATAATCCTCCCTGTTCGACTGACTTCTTCATGGCCGCAACGGGGGCACCGCCGGCTAATGCAGCCAAGCATAGTTTCATCTTCACATTCACATTCATTCATCTGGCCAATGTTTTTCTCCAAAGCAATTTACAACGCTAAGAGTGAATTACTATGATTTACCTTTTTATACAGCTGGGTATTTTTTCCTGGAGACGTTCAAGTTAAGTACCTCGGTGAAGGGTACTACAGCAGGAGGTGGAATTTTAATCCCTGACCTCCAAGTCCAATGGCAGCAGCTCCTTAACCACTATGCCACCTGCTGGACAATCGGTGCATAGCAAATGTAAACAGTAGTGAGCTAAATTGCTCCTTTGTATGTGTGTGTGTGTGAGTGCGAGTACAGCACCTGTCACTGGACTCTTTAGTGTGGTTCGGTCGTTATTGCTAAAGCTGCCCACAGTCCATCCTGTGGCACAGCAGGTAGCACTGGTGCCTCACAGCTTCTAGCTCTGGTTTCGACTCTGGCTCAGTCTGTAGAGAGTTTGCATTTTCTGCCTCTTTGTCCAGGTTTCCTCCTACAGTCCAAATACATGTTTTAGGTGAACTGCTGACTCTGTACTACCTGCTGTGAATCTGTGTGTAACTGGACAGGTATTGTGTTCAGTCTATACCCTCCCTCAAGCACTATGCTTTATACCACATTTCTGCACTGGACAAATGATTATGAATAATGAATATACAGTATGTCCCTTTTGTTTATTTACAGCTATTTATTTTCTCCATTGCGATGTATAACTCGGTTAACAAAAGTGAATTTCATAACAGACAAAGAGTTACATATGCAGATGTAACGGTCATGAGTAGCTGCAAATGGAACTGACTCTGATCGAGAAGGATGGCCTGATGTAAGTTTGTGTTGCTGTTGGGAGATCAGTAAAGAAGTGAGGAAGAGATCCGAGATCTATTCGTCTGCGTTCTGAGACCCTTCCTTAATTACAAAAGGGCTTCAGCAACCCTGAGGGGCAGTGGGAGATGGTTCCACCACACTGGGGCCAAAACTGAGAACCAGCGCCCTGAACCCTAGTCCACCCTACGCCATTCACTTCAGGTGATTAAGAGGTTCTTCTAGTCGGACATGGTTGATAAGCCTCTGGGTGTTCTTTTAACCAAACCCCGAGTCAGATTTTATCAGTTAACCAGCTTGCTATGCAGATACGGTTACCCTTTTCTCAAAGGCCACTGGTTAATCTCATACATAAAACATGCATGTGGGTGTGGCTAATCCAGCAGTCTAGGGGGGGGGGGGCACCACAATGACCCCTTTGACCCAGACGTGAAAGAGAAAGGGAACGTTAACAACGACCTTAGGATAAGCCGGGCGTCCAGCTGATGCGTCATGTGGGCTGTCTGCGAGGGCGTCTGAGAGCTCACCCTGCGGTTGGCAGACGTGGTAAATTCCCTCGGCTCTCGGCGCAGTTTGGTGGGGATCCGGGTGCAATCAAGATAATAGCGCTCTCCTCTTAGATGGTGTGTCGCCCCATGACGCCGGCAGCCTGTGGAGTGAAAAGTAGGGAA
Source organism: Scleropages formosus (assembly GCF_900964775.1). NCBI lineage: Eukaryota > Metazoa > Chordata > Actinopteri > Osteoglossiformes > Osteoglossidae > Scleropages > Scleropages formosus. The sequence goes on from NC_041818.1 coordinate 23,582,728, forward strand.
TGGACCAGTGCGCCAGTGTTCCCCTTCCCCCGGTCGGCAAGGGTGTCGTTGGGCGAAAGACGTGAGAAGCAGCTAATTGGCAATGACTAAACTGGGAGATAAAAGGGGATAAAGGCACAAAAAAGCAGAAATAGAGTGATCCTCTGAGGATGTCCCACAGCACGCCGACAGCCAATATCAAGGTCATTACACTCTGCCGACATCAAGAACCAAGTGGCGCTTCTCGGCGAGGGTTTCCAGGCGCTTCGAGGACGCTAGCGCCTCCACGGGGCTCGACCGTCTCACTGCAGGTGAGTTTGCGGTGGCCGGTGCTGGAGAGATCAGAGGGACGATGCGCAGAAATGGAGCTGAAGACTCTAAGAGTCTCCCTTCATCTCTGTCATCGGAGCAACAGGTGGTTTAGTGGTTAAAGCACCTGCCTCCCAGACCCACGTGCGAAGCCCGCCTCCTGCTGTAGTACCCTCGATTGAGGTAATTACCCTCAACTGCTATAGTAAAAATTCCTCAGCTGTATAAGTAAGCAAACAACAGTAGGTTACTTTAGAGAAGTGCATCAGATAGTTAATAAATGGAATAAAGCAGTGAGCTCCCTTTTGGTCAGCAAAAGGCAGAAGGGTGTTGGTGGGCGGAGTCAATTCAGAGACAAATCTGATTTCGGTGTTTTGATCATCGCATGGAGAACGCAACCCCTCTCTGATACTCTTTCCCAGGAGGAGACGCAAGCAGATGACGGTGAGGAGCGGGCAGGGAACACGGAAGATGTGTGCTGACCGAAGTCCAGCGGCGCCGCAAGCCCAATGGCTTCATCTTGGCAAGGAGAACCCTCCTCCCCCCATTCCGGTGGCCGGTAACCTTTCCACGACGCGGCGAAGGCGATTTCTAGAGAGATGACCAGAAGCAATCTTCTCCCCGAGTTAGAGTAATTCAAAAGGATGGCTTGTGGTGCACGGTGCGATCGCGAATGTGCAAGGAATAGCCGAAATTACAGGAGCATGTCAGTTCAAATGCCATTTCATATTGCAGGCCAAGCATATTGAAGGGGGGGTGGGGGGGGGGGGGTCAGTTGCTGCACGCCGTGTGTTTCATCCACAAGTGTTTTTCTGTTTTTTTGGACAAAGATGAGTAATGGACCTGCCGCCTTCTATTTCACTTCAACAAAGAGCTTTAGTCCGGGGTTCCTGTTCTATATCGGTGACTAGATCTTGTTTCAGTGCTACCACAGTACCACTAAACACCAGGGAGACTTTATTAAATATTACACAGAGGAATATATATATATATGTGTGTGTGTGTGTAATTGTATTGGATTGTATTGTATAGAGTATACTATATACTTTATACAAATGTTGTGGGTATATGTATTTATATATACATATAGAGTACTGCTCGGAAATATGTGAACCCCTTGTGTCCCTACTTTTACCATGGGATGGTCATTTAATCAGAACCAGTCTTTCTCGTGTGATATAATATGTGCGTATTGAGCAATTCTATAAGTTGCTTTAGAGGAAATCACGTGTGTAGCAGAAACATGGAAGTAGTGCTGGTGCAAATCGCATTGGTTAAAGCAAATAGGTGTGTGAATCATAATAATTTATTCATTTTTTAAGTTTATTTTCAGATTTAGATTTTTTTAAAAATATTTTAGATAAGAATTTTTACCATTCATATACAGTTCACATACTTCTAAGCAGCGCTGTACAATATATGCATAAGGTGTCGACTATTTATATATACAAATATGTAGAGTACAGTATATATATCAGGGGGACGGGGGGGGTGTCAGGGCAGTGGCACAGAAAAAATACCTGGACCGTTCAGGTTCAAATCCACCTCCGTACATGCAGAGTTTGTGTTCCCCCCATCTGCATGGGTTTCCACCAGTTGCTCTGGTTTCCTTGCTCTGGTTTCCTCCCTCAATCCAAACACATGAAGTTCAGGTGAACTGGTGACACTAAATAATAAACCCCTCAGCGGGTTTATGGGTGAGTGTATGTGAGTTTGTGCGCATGTATGGCTACCCTCTGACTCACCGTTATCCCATCCAGGGTGTAACCCCAATCTTTGCACCCGGTGACTCCAAGATAGTGCCGCAACTCTAACTGGATGAATGGTTTGCGAAACTGAGTGAGTCTATATATATAATGACAGCTGTAAATTAAAACATATACAGCATCTTAAAATGTACAAACACACATAATAATAATAATAACGTCATTCCCGACAACAACTTATCCCACAGGGTGCAAGGCCGAAGGGACACACCCAGGACGAGACACCATTCCATTGCAAGGCACCCCAAGCAGTGCTCGAACTCCAGACCCACCACCCAGCGTGCACCAGCCAAACCCGCTGTACTACCATGCCCACCTAATAATAATAATAATAATAATAATAATAATAATAATGTCCTTTAGATATACATGAGAACAGCACTGGGAGTATATGAGCCTGCTGCTTTTATGTATTCCATAGGAGTCTTTCATTTTTTTTATCGCTGGGCTCTGCAGGCGTGTGTTCCAGCTGACGCAACATGGTCCACGCTAATTTACAAAGCCAAGCAGTGCTCCTCGTTAATTACCACACTCATTACTTGGGTCTGGTGGGCGTCTCAAGGTTGAGAGAGGGGGGGAGCGAGCGAGCAAGAGAGAGAGAGAGAGAGAGAGAGAGAGAGAGAGAGAGAGAGAGAGAGGGAGAGGCAGTGTTTGTTAGAGAAATTGGAGGGAAGGCCTCTCAGGTTGTGTGATGTTTCCATGGCCACCCAGTTCACAGACCCCATGTGCAGAACTGACAGATGTAAACACACACACACACACACACACACCACATGTGTTAGAATTTCAGCACATCAGCTCAGCACATCACACAGCCTAATCCAGTCCTTTTCATAGCCACGTGTCCCGGAGCAGAGACGCGCGAGGGAGTCGCATGAGTCACGAGAAACGAAGGCCTCGCGAGGAGCGAGAGCGCGCCTGCAGGAGAGCGCCTCCGTTCAGCATCTGCTGCGCGTGACGCCTTCCGCGAGCGCGCTAATTCACCGCTGTGTGGTCGCCTTAAACGCTTTGCGCAGGAAGGCAACAAAAGCGCTGCTGCTTTTTTTCTTCCGACGAAAAAGGAAACGCGAGCGGTGGGAGCAAGCGCTTCTTGTGTCACATTTCATTTTGTTCCCTGAATAAAAAAATCAACAAGCTGCCGATGTAACTGGTGTGTTTTTGGCCTTTCACACACACACACACACACACACACACACACACACACACACACACGTAAATGTTTAAATGCCTCCCACAGCCCCACTAAATCACAGCAAGTTTTCAGCTCCTAAAATGACTAACCCTCTTAATGTACAGATAAGTATATTTACATTTACTTATTTATGGGGGAAGCTGGTAGCTTGAGATCTGGAGGTGACAAGTTCGAATCCCTCCTACTACTGTAGTACCCTTGAGCGAGATACTTACCCTAAATTGCTCAAGCAAAAGCTACCCAGCTGTATAAATGGGTAAATCACTGTAAGTAACTTTACACTGTAAGTTGCTTTGGAGAAAAGTGTCAGCTAAATGAATTTATGTGAGACTTTCTACTAAGACAACTTTTACCGTGATATTTTTTACTCTACGTGGTTTCCAGTCATTTAGCCATTTATACAACCGGATCATTTTTACTGTGTCAAATCAGTGTAAGCACCTTGATCAAGACTTTTACAGTGCGAGTGGGATTCAAACCCAGGTCCTTCAGTTGGAAGGTGACAGTTCCAGCTTCTGTGCCACCTAGGAACGCGATGGAAAAATACACACGGTGACACACACACACACACACGAGCGTAGACACAAACAGTGGGATGATGACAACTTTGTATGCAAACACAAGGTCACTTAGGCTGAAAAAGCGCAGCCACTTGGATGCCCAGAAATAGACTCAGTGTGTCAATAACCATCTGCGTGGCGCAGTGTCGGTCTTCATGGCCCTGCTCCTCTTCCCCGCAGCTCTTAAATGACAAATACAACGGATAACTGATCTGTGGGTTAAATGCATCACTTGTTCAAAAGAACCACACACACACAACACACACACAGTTGGGTTGTGAGAATTTGTCAAAAACAGTGCCGCTAAATACTAGGTATAAAAATCAGTTTTTCATTCATTCTTCATAATTACAAATCCTCCGAAAACGGGAGAAAAAATAATTTTATGACGACGCAGTATTAACACAATTTACTAAAACCGCAGCCTTACACTTTATGTACTTTTTTGCCATCATCACAGAGGTGGAATTCCACTTGCTTTGTCGCTACCTGATGATTAACTCACAGGACTGGCAGAACAAAGGTGAGTTGGTTGTGCTTTCGTTCTTTCTTTTTTTTTTGAATGCACAGGAAGGAAGCTGCTGAGATTCGGGGGCGTTCTTCTGTCCGCATGTGTGTTTGTGTGTGTGAGAGCGTGCGCGTTGTGTGTGCGTGTTGTGTGTTGCCAGGAGCCTGTGATCCGTGCGGCGCGGAGATGAAACCCTGGCGAGCAGAAGAGAAGTCTCTCGCGCTTTATCTTGTTTGTTTCCTAATTAATTTGCTGCCGCCGCCATGGCTCTGTGGCTGCGGAGGCGCTTTGAGCCGCCACGCGGCCGTGTGCATCGGTTTCGGAGGAGGGAAGGGGGCCCCGCGTCGCAGAGCGCCACAAAGAAGGCCTTATTAACAAAGAAACGTTGTTTCCCGTTTAGTGCGACAAAACGGATCGGCCAGGTAACATAGCCAGAAACAAGGGCCTGATAACGTAGCATCAGAGCGAGAGGCTCTAGAGATCCGCCCAAGACGACAACGGGAAGAGCTGCAAAGGACATTCTGGGCAAGATCCTCACCAACGTGAGCCACAAGAACGAGTATTCGAGTTGTGGGGTTTTCTCTACCAGTGCACAGATGTGAAATCTGAAAATCGTGGAAAATGAAAAATCGTGATGGAGAAACTCGAGCTCCTATCGAGCCGAAGGAGAGCTTTGAGGACGCGATGGACGGACAGGAATACAAGCATATGGACGCCGGATCAAACTCTCACTGGAAGCACAAATGATAAGACTGAGGTGAGGTTATACTTTGGACAAGTCTGGATTCTCTTGAAAGGAAGATATTGATTCTTAGGGAACATTGAAGAAGAGTACGAGCACCAACCAGATGGATGGACTCAATCACAGAGACTATGGACACACCCCTCTCAAGACTAAGAACAAAAGTGGAGGACAGAACATTCCGGAGGAACTCTATGTACATGGCTGCCAAGAGTCAACGTTGACTGAATGACACTTAACATCGAGGCTACATACGTGTGAATGTTGGAATGATGGGGCAGCAGAGGGACAAAAACCGAACACAACACCAAAAGTACTTATGAAAAGCATGCTTTAATTTTGCTGTGAGTGGCAGCTGGCCGTTTTTATTGTCATTTTCCACCGTTCCACCACCGAACACTTCGACAGTGAGGACGACCGCCTGTTTCCAGGGCAACTTACAATGCCTCCCTGCACCTTCACATGGGGCCTCCCATTCAGTGGCAGGTCGCTGCTTCAGCAGCTGAGGTTAAGCACATTACAGAACGATACACAAGCGGTGTCATGTGAAGAATGCGAGCGTCCGAGCTTGGAGAGCAATATTACCTTACAGTAAGGTGAAAAAAGCACCGCTTAGGTGTCTCCGTAAGTACAGATTTTCCATTAACGCTAAAGACAGCAGACGACAACAGCTTCTCCACTTGTTCTTTCTCTTTTTTTCGCTTTGACAGTTGGGCATCTACTGCACTTGAAGGTTTCAAATGTAATTACTGGATAATAACCATCGAACCGCGCTATTGTAATTTCTTCTCGGTACTGTAGAACAGTGCTGTCTTCACGAGGCGTGACGCCTTTGTGCCCCAACCGATTCTGTTCAGATCCTGATCAGACTGCAGCATTGACCTTTCAAGTGACCTTTTTGCAAGCTTTGTGGTTTGCTGAGGTCCTCAGCGAAAAGTATGACCATTAGGCTATGTCTACTTTTCCGGGCAGGGAAGAAATCTCTCTGTAGCACAGATAAAAAGAAGATTTGGGATGAGCACAAGCAGAACCACGAAAAGGTCAAAAGTTAAGATTAATTGTGAACGAGCCGACCGCAATCAAGAAGCACTGAGAGTTACTTCGTAACAAGGAACAGCTGGTAGCATTGTGGTTGGCGCTGCTGCCTTTGGACCCAACGGTTGCAGGTTCAAGTTCCCCCTCTAGCTGCAATACTCTTGAGCAAGGTACTTACCTTACTTTACCCAGTGAAATGAGTAAATAAGTGTAAGTCATGTTGGAGAAATGAGGTAAATGTAAGCTAAATTCACTTTGCCGTTTATTTAGCTGACGCTTTTCTCCAAGGTGACTTATGGTGTTAGTTGTCGACACAACATTACTTGCAATGATTTACAAATTTGTACAGCCGGGTAATTTTGGCTACGTCATTTCAGGGCAGGAACCTCGATCAAGGCTATTAGAGTGCGATTAAAACCCAGAAGTTTCTTTCTGAAGGATACTAGAGCAGAAGTGAATATTCGAGCCCAGGTATCTCAATTGTTACGCGATGGCTCGAACCACAATGTCATCTGCTCACCCCAACTACACTATATATACAAACTCCTTCTTCCAACTCCCCTAAACTTTCTATATGCTAACAATGTGACCTCAAATTGGTAACAAAACACTTTGACCCGAACTGCCAAGCGTGGTGATCAGCCGAATACGAATGAATGACCGAATGAAAGAATGAAAACCCGATTAATCCCCAGAAGGAAATGGCACTAGGATTCCGCAACGCACAGTATACGTCAACCATCTCCACATCATTACAAAAGTAGAGGAACTCATGCATGACAAGCAAAATCAAGCTCAAGTAGCAAACCTCAGTTTGTGCAGGGGAGCTGATTTCCCCTTCTGTACCTGCTGGATTTTCATGCAATGGTTCTGTTTCAAACGAAAGAATGTGCTAAGTGAATAAATGTCTTTTTAATATCCTCCTTCTGTTTTTTGTCCGACGAAGGCCTGCGCAGAGCTCATTCATTCATCCTTTAAAAGAAAAATGTAAGCAGTAAGGATTTCCATTGACAGTCAAAAGTAGACTTTAATTACATGACCGTTTTTTTGAATACGTGCTGTACGGCGTGTTAAATGGGACATGAGCTTTCTACTTGAGGCATTGCAAAGATATTTCTTTGATTGCATGTTTCACCAACAGATTAAAAACATTAAGTAGTGAAAGGTGACTGAGTCATGGAAATATGTGGATTGCAGCTCTATCATTGTGCCTGCAATGAACAGCAAGGTTGCGGTTACATCCTGCTACACTCCATCCATGACTTGTGGAAACACCAGTTGTCCTTCTCTGATGACACTTTGCTCATCACTCTCAGCCCAATAACGGCGGAAATGCAAGTATATTTCTAATGCTATTATGACTTAGAGCTTTAGTGCCCAGCGATGCAATTATTCTGTGTACTTTTGCCCAATTGACTGGTATTAATGCAACCTTCTAAGCGTCAGGGGCAAAAAAGCCAAGTCATTCCTCCGCTTTTTGTTGAAATTATATTGGCCGTCTACCTGTTTCCGACGTCTCATTATACTTATTGGCCCTTGCTGTCCTTCCAAACAAACACATTTTGCCTTCAATTTTTCCCTGGTACCGCTATATACAGTAATTGGCTTGAACTCCACAAGATAATCATCAGTCTTTTCTTTAGCTTTAACCATAGGAGCCATTTTGTGCATCTAAAAAGAAAATAATTGGTTGCACACGAAAATATCCGGTGGCAACAACAACCAAATCAGCTTTCCTATCATCGTGATACGTAACACAAGACTGAGGTGGTGGGGGAATGAAGAATATTTAATAAAATTCTTTGCCCGGAGACAAACACCTGGGGAGAAAAACAAGGAAGTGAGTAAGGATGCAACATTCTCCAGATAAATAGCAAAACAGTACATGGGCAATACATCACTACATATTGTGGCAGAGCGGGATAGCATTCCAGAATGTTCCTGGTGTTTGAAGATACGTACTGCACTGCAGCGCGGCTGAATTATTTATACGCAGAGGTATAGGAATGGAGCGCGCAGCGCAGGCTTGCGGATTCCCGCCTCGGTGCGGGCCTTGCTTGGAAGCCGAGATGGTGATTTATCCGATCGCTAATCAAAACCCAATCAAACGGCAGCGTCTCGCGGTTCGCCCTCAGGCGGGCAATCACAGATTCCCAATCAATTAGCAGGCCGCCAAAGAGGGGCGCAGCTGCGGCATGCCGGAGCGATAGCTCCTGTCAAATGGCGAGACCCTTATTTGGAGGAGGGTTTTATTTTGTACGGTGAAGGACCACCCAGCTGAGCCATCCCATGGGAGGCACCACCTGGGCCCAAGCCCGTTTCGCTACTGCCGGCCCTTTAATGACAACTCTTCCTTCTCCCTCCTAGTGCCCGCTGCTCCGGGGACAAACCGTGTTGCGAAAAAAGAAAGACCCAGCATGCATTGCTAATGACAAGACGGGTTGAAAGGGATACATGTCACCTGTACTTCTGTGACACGTCCTCACCATGTGGGAAAGGTAGAAAAAAATCAGACTACGCCGCTGCCACCCACGGACTGCTATGACAGGATCAGCGGCAGCTAACCGTGCCGGCGGAGCAACGCGTCGTCTCGGAGCTCAACGGGCCTTGAGCGCCACGGACCATGGGGCTCTGACATTTCGACCGCTCCCGTGCCCTTTGGTACCCCGGCCTGGCAGTAATTAATTCTTCAAACAAAGGCCAGTCGCTTGCCAGCTGGTTTGACGACAGGTGTACACAACTTTCGGCGCAGCAGGTGGAATCCATTAAATGTACCTTCTCCCTTGCCTCCCGTCTCCCGCTCCGGCCGTGCGACGGATGAGGAGTGCACCAGAAACGAGAGAATAAAAACCAGGTCTCCTTGAGGTGATGCGAAGGCAGCGGTTCATCACGATGTCTTGAGCGTTCTAATATCTGGAAAAAAATGTGAGTCACAGGCAAAGTACAGTACGAGCAGAGTAAGAGATGCAGCGATTGAGTAAGAACCCAAAGACAATGACCTAAGGGGGTATTAAAGGCAGAAAAACCAAGTCCAAGGGGCCGGTGCCTACGAGCAGGATAATCTTTTTAATCTCCCGATTTTTCTTGCTTTAAAACAGATTAGCTTAATAAACTTTCCCATTAACGATACCACACCAGCCACGAGTGTCTTCACACCAACGGGTAAGGGAGGCATAATTACTGCTCGACGCACAGAGCTGGCGGGACACACAAAGCTGGCGGGACACACAAAGGCCTCGCAACGCGGTGGGCCCGCTTTGTGATCTCTCCGATTCAGAGCCTCTGCCACATCAAGGAGGTGGGGACGACGTGCAGAAGGGCCCGTCCAACCAACAAAACAAAGCGGCATGTTTGTTCGCTCCGCCAAGGGCTGCAGGTAGGAGTGAATGCAGTAAGCAAATTAGCGGAAAATAGAGTTTGGTCTTTTCGACGAGCGAGGAGGTGGGGATGGCACGGAAAGCAGGGCGTCGCTGCTTATGGCCGCAGTCCGAGGGAGTTCTGGCTCGGACCAAACTCGGGCCACCGGTGAGTCCTCCCAGAGTTCTACGGTCACGGCCAGCGACTGTGACGAGCCTTAATCTGCAGCATCTGGACAACGGCACAGGTGGATCACCGCTCCCCTGACCGCCGGCCAAACAAACGAGCGCAGCTCCTCTCGGCGAGATGCTGGCAATAAGCTGTCCGTTCAACATGCGCATGCAAAAAATAGGTGTTGAACCCTCATACGCAACCTACACTTCCGTGTGGCGACTTTAAAGCCACTTCAAAGTTCCCCTGGAGGCTCATGGGTTGATTATGAACACTTGGAAAGTCACGGTTGTGCAGACAAATGCAAATTTCCATAGTCTCGGCCGATGCTGTCCGACCGCAGAGGCCTGGCTGGTTTCTGGGGAGAGTATGCACAGCACGAGCGCGCACACACACGCGCGATCACACGCCCCGGTACGCAGCTCCAGCCTTCGTCCCACTGGGGAGCGAGATCCAAATTCAACAGGAATTCCGCTAATGAACCCGGACTTCAATTCGAAAGCAAACTTGGCTTTTTTTTAATGGAACAGTGTGCTGCTATTAGAAAGGGTCCTTGAGGGATTTCCTGGTGCAATTCTGCAGTGGGGCAGTTTGCTCAAACATAAGACCATTAGGAAAATACATTGCGAAGGGGCACAAAAGGGAAGGAAAGAAAGAAATTATTAGGAAGACCGGACTTTTCTGTGCTTGACTGGAGAGGCTGAGGGGGGATGTCCAGGCGCCCGCTCCTCCCCCCTACCGCCGAGCCATATCCGCGAAAGGCCTACTAAGCACGCACATAAAAAAAAAGAATAAATCAACATCAAGATGTGATCCCAGATTGCGATGCATTATAAATCAGCACATGATAAAGCAACGCGTGTGTCAGAGTCGACAGATGTTTGCCTTCTGAACGACACATTGCCAACCGTAAGTATTAGGAATCATTATCCGTCGCGTATAATTACAGCACACAAAACGCTAAAGCCCTGTCTGGAAAGCGACACAGTTCAATGAGTTTACTCGTTTATTTCTTTTTCACAAATAAACTCCATTTGCTTTCTGTTTGCTTCTCCACGATTTTTCTACTTTTTTTTTGGCGAAATCATCAAAGATGATCTTAGTTGTCTGAAGTTGCTGCAGAAAAGAACATATTACCATACGAACTGAAGAAGATATATATTTCTTTTCATAATTTTAAGAGGAGAAAAATCCATACCCTATAGTTGCCAACGCTGTCTCTATAGTACATACGATATGCATTCGGTGCCGATGCAACGCAGAACGCTTTTCGGGAAACGTACTTTGAAGTGAATGGAATAAAAGAGAGGTGGAAATGAGGAAAGAGGAGAAGGAAAATTTAATATAATATTTAATGTATTTTTATTTATATGTTGCATATTATAATTGTAAAAATATAGCGCAAAGAATTTTAACTCATCACAGTGTGAATAAGTAACTTCTGTGTGATCAATGCAAAATATAGATTTACTATATAAACTATATCGATAATGTACTTGATACATTATACACAGTATATATATGTATATATATATATATATATACCATATATAAAATTTTGTTAGAATATGTATGTATACAGATGCAGATTATATACATATATATATATACACAAATGATTAAGACTTTATTATTAATATTATATGTTTAAAATAAAGGCAGGATGCAGACCAGTTAAAATAGTACTGATGGAAAAAGATGTCAACAATGAAGTAAAGCAGGCAAAGATACTGGATAAAAGACTGACACAAAAAAGAAAAACGGAAGGCCACCAGGGTGGCGGTTAGGGCAGCACACTTCTCACTGAAAGCCTGGGGGTTTAGAGTTGCCGCGGCACATGACCCTTGTTTGTTCAGGGAAATATAAAGCTGAATAAATGGGAAAATGTGTAAATGGGAAGCTATATAAGTCACTTCAGATAAAAGGATCGGTGAATATTAAAAAAAATAAACTGCTGAAAATGTTTTCTCTAGCCGGGGAGGAAAGGGGGGGGTGAATAAAAAAAAAAAAAAAAAATAAATAAATAAATAAAAAAATACATTCGAAAACAGCCAGCACTAAAAGCAAAAAGGTCGAGGATGATGTAAATGGATGTTTTCAGTAAAGGAAATTAGTCCAGAGAAATATTCACCTGCACATGTGCATTTAACAAAAAACAATGTGTCTGCTAAAGTAATGTTTCAGGGTCATGCGTGCGGATGACTGGCGCCGCGGTTCAGGGCAGCGGAGCAACACGTAGGAAGGATCAAGGACCGCGGCGGTATAGATCACACGACCCGTTCAGCAGAGACCTTGGAGACGCAGATTAATTGTGTGCTATTAGACCAACCTAGTAGGCCGTCGGTACCCTGGTGTTCGCAGGATATACTCATTAGTAACCATGCCGCTCCGCACCCCGGTATTGAGCCGCGGTAAAGCGACCCGAAGGTCGCGCTGATTCCACCTGCAATGTCTCATCACAGGGCCTTCGCTCACGCTTTTCATCCCGGCGTTTGTTTTCCGCTTCCCGTAAGGAAGTTGTCCGCCTTCTCGAGCTCCAGCTGGATGAGTGGAACCAGCAGATTCGCTCGCTGTGAGGAGGCCTGTGGGATGATGGAGGCGATGGTACTGCTAATCGAGCCTTTGCCCACATCAGAACAGTGTCACACGCCTCCGGAGACCACTTGGCTAAGCCGCGGCGCGATCCCACAATGCATCGCCCGCCCGCTAGCGGGGGGCGATCAACTCCGCAGCTTTTATCTATCACCAAAGACAGACAAGCAATGGGTGGAGGGAGCGAGAGAGAGCGAGACGGAGAGACATACAAGAGCGGACAAAGTTACCATAGCAATCCGCTCGCCTTAGCGCTCGCGGAACGGTCCGGAAGCCTGTTTCGAAAAACCGGCCATCGCGGCTACGGTCGAGGCCCGCGTAGGTGAGGCCGAGAGGCAGGGGCGCGGCCCACACGCACCGTCCGTATTTGTGTTTGTTCCAAGAAATTTAATTCAGCTTAATTGCATTGACCTAAAAGAGCCCAAGCAAAAAACCTGTCATCACAATAATGACAACAATAATAATTGCTATTATTATGCAGACATCAATCCCCGAAATTACACTTCTGCCTTTCCTCAGAGCTGTGTACTTTGTTTAGAAAACAAAGGGAGCTTTGCGACTCCGATGACGGCCGCCATCATAATTGGTGTTTGGTATGATTAATGGATACCTGCGGCTCGCGTGCGCCTGTCTCTCTCTGTGTGTGTGTGTGTGTGTGTGTTGAATTTATTCCCGTCCAGGGTGCGGGTGGTCCTCGCGCTCCCCGTCAAACCGGACGCGTGCTGTCACGTTGCCGCGAGCGACCGTCGTCCTCCCCTTTGTCGCCTATTTATTTATTTTGTCAAATCTTCTCTTTTTTCAAATTTTTTTCTTTTTTTTTTTCGCTTGATCATTACTTCCTCATTCAGGAGCCATTTCATCAGAGACAATTTCTGTCTGCCCACAGTAATGAAGCAATAATGCCGCCGTAATTGCTCTAATCCCGGAGCAATGCAAATTTGCTTAACGACGGTCATTTTGCACAGCGTTGCGGGGGACCGGGAGTCCCGGGCCCTCTGTGACAAGGAGCCGCGGTTCCACAGGAGGGCGGGCACCTCATTGACCCAGTCCTGGTATGAGTGCCCACTTCGGGTAAATAAATCCACCCCCCGTCGTTCTCCCAGACCTGGGAGGACTTTGCGTTTAGCGCCTCCGGTTGTAAATCCGAGGCCTTTGCGACGTCTCCTTTCCGCAAGGCGGCTCCTCGACGGGAGATTAACGGTTCCTCTTGGAGCGGGCCCGTCCTCACGACCCCACGACTTCGGTCAACTTCTGGCTGGCAGCTCGCTCGCCGTCCGCACGAGCGTGTCCGATCTCTCCGCGGTCGGGCGTCTCTCACCCGCAGCTCCAGGCAACGTTCTCCGCGAACGAGAACGCGCAAGCGGCACTGAGCCGCCCGGCGACTTTAACTCCATCGCCGACACGCTCCGGAGATGGGCCAGCGCCCACAAAATGCCTTCTTTCAGGGGAAAACAGTCAGACGGCTTCTGTCGAGCGACTTATAAATTGCATCATGCGCTCTGGAATTCTAAAAGGGGGAGAAAAGCGCTGTTTCGGAGCCTGACGGTTCTCGGTATCGAAAAAAAAAACAATCCACACAACAATGCGGCAGCGAGGAGGCGCCGTTAAGGAGCCGAGCCGCAGGGTCACAGTTTGAATTATGGTTCGGGTGCTGAGGGACATCTGAACCTGCAGGACATGCGAACCCCTATTAAACCTGAACTCCTCCGGTTCAAATCTCTCCGTTAAAATGTCTGTGCGTAGCGCAGGTGACGCAGTTAATCTGGAAAAGAATGTTAAAGGCAATAAATAATTGCAGTGGAATAAATGCCAGCTGTGCTACGCACTGAACTTGGCTCTCGTGTGTGTGTGTGTGTGTGTGTGTGTGTGTGTGTGTGTTAGAGATAATGTTGTTCTCCATTTAACTTTTTAAAGAACGGCCCCACCAAGTCCACATTCGCCATGACTGCAAAGCAGCTACTACTACTCAGGCAGCAGGTGGCGAAGTGGTTAGAGCCATCGTGCCGTTGCTCAGCGTACTAACCCTGAAACAATAACCCAGCTCTTCTATGGGAAAATAACTGTGAGCAACATAAATACTAATCTAACTGTATAAGCCGACCAGGACAAGGATCTCAGATAAACGAACAAATATAAAACCGAATACAGATGGTCCCAAATTTACCATGGTTCGACTTACGATTTTTCGACTTTACGATGGCGAGCTGGCGAAAGACACACACACACACACACATTTTCAGAACCGCTTGTCCCATACGGGGTCACGGGGAACCGGAGCCTACCCGGCAACACAGGGCGCAAGGCCGGAGGGGGAGGGGACACACCCAGGACGGGACGCCAGTCCGTCGCAAGGCACCCCAAGCGGGACTCGAACCCCAGACCCACCGGACAGCAGGACCGTGGTCCAACCCACTGCGCCACCGCACCCCGCTGCTGGCGAAAGACATTCAGTAGAAACTGTACTTCGAATTTTGAATTTTGATTTTTTTTTTCCCAGGTAAGCGATTTGCTGAGCGAAACTCTCTCGCGATGCTGGACAGCAGCAGGGATGCGCATCTCCCAGTCTGTCACACAGCTGTGTTTTGTCCCTCCATAATGTCACAGAAACGCACATCTGTGTCTCCTGCTACTGGTGGGAAGAAGAAGAGGAGGAGGGCGATTACTCTTGAGGAGAAACTCAACATAATTGCCCGGCATGAAGGCGGCAAGCCCGTAATGCAATCACACGTATGCTAAGCTGTGATCGGTAGGGTTAGGTGTATTAAATGCATTTTTGACTTACGGTGGGTTTCGCAGAACGTAACCCCATAGTAAGTCGGCGACCGCCTGTATTAGTGTAAATGTAAATGCAGAAAAATTTGAGAAAGTGTCTTAAAGTCAAAAAAAAGGTTAGGTAACACCTGGGATTCCATGACTGATGAAAATATTTGTTTTTGCTTTACCTTCCATTGCTTTACCTTGTGTGCGCGTGTGTGTGTGTAAACCTTAGCATCATGCATTACCAAAAGATGCACCGGCATGAATTGCAGCTGATACGCATCCAGTTTGCACACAAACTAAATATTCCGCACGCTAATGGCAAAACAATTACGACCCCATTCGGCAGATTATTTTTTTTCTCGCTCTCTCCAAGGAAATGAGAAAAGAAGGGGGATATTCAACTTCAGCATCCTCCTTTCAGTTAGCTTGATATTATTGCTTTGGTAAAAACAGTATCCATAGAAACTGAGCCAACAACGGCGCAAGCGGAGTGGTTTCTAAAGAATGGCAGTTATGTTATTACCGACACACCAAGGAGCAGAAAAATGCCACTGAGCTAATTGTTATTCTTCCCAGTTGGTCTTTGCAGAAAAAAAACGTCAACCCTAATGGGGAAAAGGATCAAGTTTCTCCAAAAAAACATGCCAAGTCTTGCCCAGGAGAGAAAACAAAACTGATCTCACGGCGGCCGAAAGCGCCGGGATCGATACGGTGCCGGGCAGAAAGTCGTCTCACGTGTTGCTATCGGGTCGCCTTGCTGGAAGCAACCTGACAGCCGGAGCGATTCTCCACGGAGAGGGAACCTGCGCATCCAGCTTAATGAAGCGAGATTTGGGCCCCGTTTAAGAGCGGCGTGAAGACTAAATGTTTTGACTTAGAGCGAGGGGCCGGGTTACGAGTTGGCCGTCCAAGTGGCGACGAAGTGAGAAAACAATTTTGAGAACTTTGCTGCAGTTAACGGTGATTGGGAGAGACGGGCGCCGCCGGGCGTCCGAGGACTCTCGGCTGTTAGCTGTTAGCGGGCCGGAGAGGTTCCGCCACAGCTCGCCATGAGGGGCTCGCTCTCCGTACATGTGCGGGATGAGAGCGAGCGACAGAGATGATGATGATTGTGTAGGAAGAACGGACGCGTGAGCGGCAGGCCGACCTCGGCGAGGCATGCGTCGTTGCTCCCGGAATGCGGCGCCCTTTCCTAGCTGGGCTCATCGGTGGCGGGGGGAGCTTCTGAAGCGAATCTACTAATGCTACAAAAAGGAACGTGACAAGTGCGAAAAGGCATGTCAGTCAGGAAACCAGCAGCCAAGGAAAAGAGCCATCAAACCGCTGTTATTGTTGTTAAGTGCAGTCGAATCAATATCAACTCATGGTGACCTCATGACATGCTTCCAGAATGTTCTCTCCTCCACTTATGTCCTTGGGGTGGAGAGGGGAGCATTCATTTTATTTTTATATTCGTGCATCTAGCCGATGCTTCTCTGCTTCTTTACATTCATGCAATGTGTTTCTCCAAAGCAACTTACAATGTTAAGCCGCTTACGATGATTTACCCATTTCTACAGCAGAGTAATTTTTACTGCGTCAATTCTGGGTAAGTATCTTGATCAAGGCTACCGCAGCAGGAGGTGGGATACAGAGCTGGTTCTTTGAGTGTAAAAGTGGTAAATCCAGACCACTGCACCTGCTGCCCACCCACTGCTGCTGTGAATGAATCATACTTTTAAGCAGCTTAAAATAAAACATATTTTGAATTGAGCGAAGACATGAATGATATTGGCCTAAGAAGCGCAAAGGACGAGCCAACCTTAACGCCCGAGGCACAGAGCTGTGGAGGACACAAACACAAACAAGCAGGTTGTTGCCCCATTGCCCCACTGGGACCCACAGCCGTCCCCTTCTCTGTGCCAAATCCCTCTCGCTTTTGGGTTTTCCTGGCAAGAAAGACACTGGTTGGGTTTCTTTTGAATAAAAGGGGCTGAATAATTTAAATGTGTGGGACCAGGTCCTGTTACTGGGGACGGGGGGGGGTGACATCACAGCTGAAGTTGAGAGCCCCTTCCACGCATCAAAATCAACCATTGCCGCATTTGACCGTCATTCAGAAGAATTGCATTCAGGATGCAGAGCCTGGTTTGCGGGGTTGGGGAGGGTCAAAGGTTATGCAGATTAGACATGCTAATGAGGAGTCCGTACAATTTTTCAGCTGCGTGGCGGAGGCGGAGGTGGGGGGGAGGGGGGGGGGGACATGTCTCTGGAGAATGGAGGGGGAAAGGGAGATAAGGGCCTGTTTTGCGTGACATGGGTAAACAGCTCAAAGAACATCTGAAGGAAAAAAGAACACTTAAAAAGCCGATCGCTCAGAACCACGGATGAGAGCAAATACAGAGAGGAGGCACGGAGGAATACCGAGCTCTCCTCTTCTGTTTAATGTTTCTGTACGGGCTCATAAACCACAAAACGAATCATGGAGCACTGATTCTTCACAAATTAATAAATAAATAAATACATAAATAAATAAAATACACACGAAAAATTTACACCGGTTAAGAGGCAAACATTGTGTGTGGTTAATTGATGCTTTCTAGCACGGCTTGATGGTAAAGTCGCTCAGCGTGTTTGTAGTTGAGGAAAGGAAGTTCTCCGCATCCCTCCTTTGGGCCTGAAAAGGTGCTGCGAAGCATTCCGTGCCGCACTGCAGCCGGGCGAGCTCGAACCTCCTCACGTCTAAAGAACAGTAGGGTGAAATTCGGACCCCTCATGATTAATTGAAGAGTTATTAACTTTGCTCAAAGACGACTGCAGAAAATGTTAATTTGGCTGTAGGGCCTGTACGGGTCCTTTACATTTAGACATTTTAAACCAATTATAGCTCATTTTCATTCTTCTTCATCATTAAATAGTTTGTGTGGAAACCTATTTAATTTGACCTTCGCATTCCCTTAGCAATTCTGCTCTGAGGATCTGGCATGTTCCACTAGAGAGTTTTTTTATGTATTTTTTTTAATGAATAATTCATTGTTAACCACAGGATTTTGATGAGTTAACTTTAATGGAAGCACATTCGTCTAAGTTTGAGGACTTATATCCTTTAATGACATTTTGTGTTTCCTAAGGGTTGTGGTTTCCTAAAAACACTTTGCAGACTATACAGAGATTTTGTTGATTCCATTTACAGGTCTTGTCCTCCCCTATTGTTTCTGACACACTACATATGAATACAGGTACCGTCAACGTTATTTTTCGACCTTACCAACAGTGTCGCTCAAATATTTTAATATACCCATTTGAAACCAGATTTCCCTGGGCTCAAAAAAAAAAAAACTGAGAAACTGGATGTTTGAAGAGCTGAAGTTAATTTTATGCACTGACATATTTGGGTCCAACCAGTGAGTATTCATAATACACAGAGAAGGAGAGTGCAGGTTTGTGCCTGTTTAGTTCCCCCAGTCCAGCATGGGGGTGGCAGTATCATGGCACGGGGTAGCATTTTTAGTCACAGAACTGGTAATCTTTATCAAACCCATGAGACAAGACAAGATAAGATTAGATTAGATTGGCAAAATAAGATATGGTTGGACTGATAACATACTATTAAAGTATCAAAGCTTGAAGCGGTTATTTGGAGGTATGTGTAACAACCTCAACCAGCATAGATATAATGGCATATTTCAGAGGCATATCATTCCATCAGGGATATGGCTAGTTGGCCAGTCCTTCATTCTTTATCAAAGCAACAAGTCAAAATACGCCCCAAAGATCTGGCCAAAAAAGGCAACAAAGGACAACTCAGACTAATGACATGGTTGTGAAACCTTGTCAATTATGAAAAAGAGCTACTATCCAGCAAGTGCAGTTAAATTATCGTATACTTGCAGTTAAGTTTTTAGAGGATGACCAGATTTTGTTCCCCTACTGGAAAATAGAAAGTCCACATCGATGATTGTATAAAGTGAGGCCATAACTTCACACAGGTACTTCATAACAACCAACTTCCGAGACGATGCACACACACAAGAACCGTTTAAGGATCTCCCAGCATGGATTGCTAACTAACTGATAGTCGCTTGCCGTTCCATCCTGTCTAGATCCGACCTCTTATCCCACAGCAGGTCACTATGAAAGACATGTGGCTGAAACTGATAAGGTAAACTGGGCATCATCTTATCAGATATCTTAGTGTAACTTTGTGTTACACGCAGTGATGTCACAGTTGGCGGTCCAACTGGAGGATGGAAACCGAAGATATGTTTGGGAAATTTAAAAACTTTTCCCTATGCTCTAAAAAGAGTTATATTGCTTGTATGTTTTTCTAAAGATTTTTGCCTAAAGAAAAAGCATTCTTGCGATGGACTATGGTCAACAAATGATCGCTAACGAACCTTGTTGGGTTTAATCAGTTGAGTTGACGATCACAGGGTTTCAGGTTCAAGTCCGTCCCATGTCACTGCTCATGTTTCATCCAGACTGATTCACATATGTCCGACCGTTTGATCGCTCATGGTGAGAAAACCGTGGAAGGTGACACCTCCTCACTCAAATTCCTAACCAAGTATTGAGCATGAACTCTACTGAACCCTCTGCCACCCAAATCCCCGAAACCTCTTGTCTTGGTGAGTCTAAGCAGTTGTGTCGGTAATTAAGGACTTTTCAACAGTTTCTACTGAATCAACATTTCATGTGTGCCGCACCTTCAGCGCCCGTCAAGCACCGTGTTTTTACGCCGACTCCGTTCAACATAGAATGCAGAAAAACAGACTCAACTAAAACTCAACACATCCAGTTAAGTAAATCGACAGCTTTTATTTCCCCCACTTAAAGCACTCGACACAACAGAGGACACAGATTGTAATGGGTTTGCATCGATTAGGATTCCTTTCAAATTAAAGGGGAGTCTAATTACAAATGTAAACACTCCAAATAGGTGATTGAGAAGAGGGGCTCCACCGTCACTGTCTTTCACACTCCAGTCATGCCAACATTTTTTTTAAACCTGTTGAAGATAAAGCAAGCCAGTCGAGTCAAAGCGCTGCTACTCCACTCAATCCTTTGGACTCACAGAGCACGCGACGTCGTCACGTTCTCTTTCACGGGGCCTCAGAGGTGCTGTGTCACGCAAAGTCAACTAGACGAAATCCTCGGCTCTGTCCGGCGTGCTGACAAAGCAGAGTTTCCGAGAGCAAGACGTGACCCCGGCAACCAGACCCCTCTAAGCACGGTCGAGAGGAGGGGGGCTGGGGCCCGTCCATCCCGCCTCCTGTTCAAACTCCACCACACAGCATTAATATTCATTTCCTCTTTTCTAACGAAGCTCACAACAGGCTGCGGGGCCGGTGGGGGCACCGTGCGCTTAGCATCGACGGAGACACAGCTGAACAGTCAAACACAGGGGGAAGAAGCTGGCTGTCTCCTTCCCCTGGGCTCCATATTAATGAGGCAGCGCCACGCCGCAACCAATTACAGCCACTCCCAGACAGATGCCTTCAGTCCACGATGAGCCCCCATCCCTCCTGCACCTCCTCGCCATGATCTCTCCTTGGAAACATCCATACATCATTTCCTTGTGACAAAATGTTCATTTTTATTTATAGCACTTCAATGGGGGTCCGACACGATGGAGATGAATTGAGCGTGTGCGGGCAGCCGGGCAAGCGGGGGATCGGCAAGTGTGGTGTGCATGCTAGCTGGCATGGCCCCCGGCACCACCCCGAGCATGTCTCTTAGCCACCGACTCTTCTGTCCCTTCCCTCTCGCTTCTATGGCTGCTTTCAAAGAGTACGGCAGTCCGTTCCATAACATTTCTCATGAAAGATCCACCGGAGCAGAAGCACAAATGGCCTCGTGCACAACGGGAAGGTCTGGAGCGGGCCGACGCCAGCCACAAGAGCTCCGGCAGACCCACACGAGCAGCCGGAGTGGAGAGAGGGTAGCCCGGCGCTCCAGCAGCCTACCTCCAGAGACCCAACTTGTCATAACAAACATCAGATGCTTTGAAACAACAACAGCAGAGCGAGAGTCGATAGACGGGGTGGTAGCAGATGCCTGTGGTTCCCAAAACCGTGCGGCGGTGCGTTGATCGCTCCCACATGTATGTGATGTGGGGGGGGTGCGCGATGGCTCGGAAGTGACTTGCCCTGAACTACCTGGTCGTCCAATCATCATTCATCTCCACCGTTCACCGATTCCACAGCTCCTGCCTTAAATGAAGTTCTCGCCTCATCATCGTGCTGCCTGGGTTGTTCAGCAGAGCTGCATGTAAAGAGATTGAAGGGGGTGGGAAAACAGCAGGCGGGGGGTGGGGGTGGAACACGTAAACTGTTGGGAAAAAACACAGTTTATGACTGACTGCTTTATGGATCCGTCAGAGGTGTTACGACACGTAACCTTGGTACGAGCGGCTGATTAAAACCAGGGTGAATGGGTTGGGGGGGGTAAAAGCAAAGCGGCGTTTGTTTCGGGGTCACGGGTCAGACGTGACATCGTGAAACGTGTCCTTCACAGCGAGCGAGGCTACGTAAGCCTGAATTTTTCTCCGTTCCCAGCTCGCAAGTGGAGAATGGAATCGCGGCACGGTGCCAACACCATTTGCTTGGCGAATGCTGATGAGATGTTTAGAGATGCCTCATTGACACCTACTTTTTAAAATAACTCCTCATTCATCAGACCATCATAAAAGCGTCTTTTCAACATTTTTATTTTTACATCGTCTTTTATTACTTAAAGGGAAAAAAAAGTCTAAACTCTCATCTTATTAGGGGGAACTGGGATAATGAGAGGAAGGAAGTCGTGGATGCGGATCCTTCTTTTTTTTACGCTCGCGTGGTCATTATGCTGGAGGACAGCGCTCGTCTGAGTGGGACCCCAGTGGATTCGTGTCGGGGGCATCGCGGCGCTGTCGGGACGAGTCTCCTCGCGCCGTGTCCTCGGCTCAGTGGCAGCTACCGGGAATCAAAGCAAACACTTTATCAGAGGGTCCGGTTGAGGTGACCACTGCTGTCAGGCGCCTGAGAGCTGAATGGAATGGACAAAGGGTGTGGGCGGGGAGGGCAGGATGGGGAGAGGGTACATTTCGAGTCTCTCTCTCTCCCACACACACAGATACAAATGGGGGGGAAACAAAGTACTCTCCAGTGTGTGTGGCAGAGGGCAGTAGGTGGCGAAGCAAGGGGTGAGGAGGAGGGGGTATGCGGAGCTGCGGCCCATTTTCGGGAGAAGCGGCACGCTGCGCCCGCCGGCGTCTAGGGGGTTGGACGTTTGCTCCAGCCTGGCTGGTATTCCGTGTGCGTCTGGAAGGTAGGCAACCGGACTCGGCGCAGCCCGGGCCGTGACTGGAATGTAAAGCTCGCGGCGCAGCCCATCGCCAAGGTTACCGGCAAGCATCAAATGCTGGAATGCGACTGGAAGCATTTGTTCAGTGTGCTCTTGCTGGTCCCTTCCCTGCCATGTGAATACCGTGGTCAGTATTACCGCACCGTGCTTACCGGGGGACCGGCTGGGAGAGCGGGCTGCCGAGGGGGCGTGGGCAATTAGGGGCTCTTTCTCCTCCAGCCTCGCCCCCTATATGTGATCAGGGCCGCTGCAGTAGAACAGTGGGAACAAGCAAAGGTTTGGACTCAACACAGCGCCCCTGCAGGTTCCAGGCTGCCTCTCACACACATCACACCCTGGTCAGAGGACTACCGCACGCTACTAAACGAAAATAAGTACGCCGCTCCTTTAAGGGTCCTTTAAGACAAGGTGGCGCTGTGCTGCGGATGCTGACAGCTCCTCGTCAACTCGCCAATGAAACCCAACAGCACCAGCTGCTAGCCCTAGCACTCTTCTGCGGCGTTTGAGTAATTAAGTTTTATTTCCGCCATGCTGAAGTCGCATACTGATGCTCTTGACAAAGCCGGGCGGACACACACACTCACGCACACAAACAGTAAACACCTCTCACCGACCGAAGTTAATCATCATTCAAGCTGCAGCGCCCATGTAATACAATGAACTGAATGGTGAACATGTCGTGCCTCCACAGCAGGGGGCGCAATGGTTAGAGCCGCTGCCTCCCAGGGCAAAGACCTGGGTTTGAATACCACCTCCTCCATAGCACCGTTGGCCAAGGAATTTACCAGGAACAAATACAGTAAAAATGCTGTATAAATGGGTATTTTGAAAATTAAAATGCTATCTGCTACCGGAGGGGGGCGTGGTAGTGCAGCGGGTTGGACCGAGTCCTGCTCTCCAGTGGGTCTGGGGTTCGAGTCCCGCTTGGGGTGCCTTGCGATGGACTGGCGTCCTGTCCTGGGTGCGTCCCCTCCCCCTCCAGCCTTACGCCGTGTGTTGCCGGGTTAGGCTCCAATTCCCCACGACAAGCGGCTCAGACAATGTGTGTGTGTGTGTGTATCTGTTACTGGAGAAGCTCCGGCCTCAGGTTCGAGACAGGATTAAAGAGGGGTATTTCAGAGCGGTGCTATTATGGCACTTTGAGGGCTGAATGTTCCTGCAGGGCGGTTCGACCCGCTGACAAATAACAATAACAGCTTTAACCCAACACTGGGGTCCGTCTCCGGCCCGCAGAAAACAAATAAACGCTCTCCCGCCCGGCCCTTGGACACACTCGCTCGCTCTGTAAAACACACACAAACACACACACTCCATACGCTCAGGCCGGGAGACTAAAAGTCTCACATATTTAAAGAGACAGGTGATTCACTGGGGCGTCCAGCTCTGTTCTGCCGCTCCTCGACGGAAGTGTTTACTGAGCCTCTGGTAATGAAACCTCTCCAGTACCCAGCATGCTCAGTGACTGCACTGCCTGACAAGTGAGTGTGTCGGCTCCGGCAGCCCGCTGACGCAGGAAGCCTCTCTCAAAATCAAACTCCCGGCACCGATCGGGCCGCAAACACGCCGCCGCGACTCCCAGCGCGCAAACAAAACCGTACGAACAATTAAACAATAATAACGCCGGCAAGGATAATAATGCAAATAAAGCAACGGAAGACATGTGACCAATAAAACAAAACGCAAACCTAATTCAATTTGAATTAATACATTTCACTTTAATATGGTTACTCAGAATTAATAATTAGGCATGGAAATAATTATCTTAGACGTGTGACTACAGGCCATATATTCCAAACCGCACGGCGCTCTATTTATACAGTATGGATATACATAAGCTGGTGCTGATTTAATTACATAGAAATAAGATTAAAACTATGATTATTTCCAAGCTGGAGATTCCGAGGAGGGTAGCGGCGCTTTATTAGTTTACAAATGTGGGGAAAAGTCCCGGAAACGTTGCACGCAACCCTGACTGGCAGAGGCGGCCGTGCTAATTGAATCGGGGGGAACACGCGGAGGAGAGACGTTATCGCGAGAGCCGCTTGTCCCCCCCCAACCCCCCCCGCCACCCCCGTCCCATCCCGTCCCGTCCCGGCCACTAAGCAGATGCTAATGTTGCCGTATCAAAAAAACGAGCGCCCACGCAGAGACGCCGGCGGGTCACGGGGCTGATAGACGGCCTCCTCGCATCGACCCCTGGCAAGCGCACGTCTCGTATAATCATACATGTCTTAACCAAGTAGTTGACATTAAAGTGGCTAAATTAACTCGCTTTCTAATGCTACCTTTTAACAAGCACAACCCTTTTATCTCTGAGTGGGGCTCTGGGCAATACACTCAGGTGGAATATAAATATCGTCGAAGGTTGCATGAATTACAAAGCACTTTTCGGCGGACCGCGGGCCCAGACGCTCTCGCCAACTCGGCCTGCTTCGCAATTAAACCGCAATGGTTTCCGTAACGACAGCGGCACGTCGCGCTATAATTACATAGTAACTACCGCCGTGCGGAAAACTGCCTGGTGACGAGAGTTTTCCTACCGCGGTATCAGATCGAGGGCAAATTCCAGTCCGTCCGATCAAAGGCAGAGGACGAACCGTTGACGGGGTACGAAGAGAAAAGGAAAAACGGCCCAAATCCATCGATCTCAAGGTCTGTCCGAAAAGATGAAAAACAAACGGGAGCTCGTGGATGCATTCGTTTGTTTGGCTTTGTTTGATAATCTCTTAGATATTGCTTTTCCCCTCTCAATTTGCCATGAAAAAAGGGAACAATTATCTGTGAAGTGAAATATCTTCTATTATAAATATGCAAGCATGAGAGTTTGATGGTGTTGATTAGGGGAACCTTCCCAGGTCAGCTGTAATAGGAAGGAAACCGCAACCCTGCATTCGAGCAACTCAAATATCATTAGAGGCGGAGGAATTCACAAAGAGAATTTAACAATAGTTATTGTTCCCTCTGACTCACAGTAAAAAAAAAATAAAAGAAAATCTTTTTTTATTGCTTTTCAAGACAACCAGACATCAGAAGGATTTAATGGAGGATAGAGGCATTATTCCCAAAGCAGTGAGTTGTACAATAAAAAGTAAGACGTTGTGTGTACCTGGAGACCTCCGTCTAACCAGCATCTAACCTACCAGAAAAACAGATCACCGAAAAAATAAGTCAAACAAGATAATGAGATTAAATCTAATTATTATTATTATTCCCTCAGTAGCCTGTCTCACACCAGGTTCTTCTGGAACAATCTGTAAATCCCCATAATCCTGCACTGATAGATAGATAGATAGATAGATAGATAACCATGTAAAAATCATAATTTTTTAATCATTCACACAGATTTTGGAGGAACACGTGAACCACTGCTCAGCTTGTTAAAAACACCATTTCTTCTCCACCCGAGGCCTTGACGCACCCCACCTCCGATCACAAAAGAGCCAAAGTGCCACGCTGGAGGGCTTCATTCAGACGTACAGCGGTCAATTGGAGAGCTGGGGATGCTGCTGTCAAGACATTATGTGTGCGAGAAACACATCACTGTGCGGAGGAGAAAGGCGCAGTAGGACCCGTGCAAAAACACACAGCGAAAGAAGGCAGCTTTGAGCCCCGGTGCACTTAGAGCAGCAGACGTGGTTTGCGATCGAGTGTTTCCCCGAAGAACCACTATAGATCGTTAAAAATTACTAACGTTAACTAAATGCAATTAACTACGTTAACCGGCATGCTTTTCATGTGCTGAAAAGCCGCAACCATCCAAGTTTGCAGAAAAGAGATGATGCGCAACCCAAGAAAGAAGTTACCTGGCACTCAGGTAGTATGGAGTAGACGTAGAGTCACCTTTAAAAGGTAAAAGTTAGAAGACCCGATTTCCTAAATGTATTTAAAGTAAAGAGCAGGGGGCACGGTGGTGCAGCGGGTTTGGCCGGGTCCTGCTCTCTGGCACATCGGGGGTTCGAGTCCCATTTGTGGTGCCTTTCGATAGACTGCTGTCCCATCCAGGGTGTGTCCCCTTCCCCTTCAGGTTTGCTGCGACCCTGCTCGGAACAAGTGGCTTCAGACAATGTGTGTGTGTGTATTTCAAGTACATGTTTTAGGAGGGTACACACACACACACACACACATACATTTTCAGAACTGCTCGTTCCATACGGGGTCACGGAGCCAACCCAGCAACACAGGGCGTAAGGCCAGAGGGAGAGGGGACACACCCAGGACAAGATGCCAGTCTGTCGCAAGGCACCCCAAGCGGGACTCGAACCCCAGACCCACCAGAGAGCAGGACTGCGGTCCAACCCACTGCGCCACCACAGTTTTAGGAGGGTAAAATTCTTCCATTCCTTGTAAAGTGCATTTTCCCCACATCAGGAATATACAGTATTCATATTTACACACACACACACACACACACACACAGTGGTTATGTCCACATATCTCTTAGTTTACCTTTGACATGGCACTACAAGATCGACAAATAATAACCACTCCTCCACAAGTGTTTGCGTATTCGCTGCCCGGCTACATCTGTGTGAAAATCTATTCCAAGGATGTTTCGAAGAAGCCGTGTTGTAAACCGCTTTCCTCATATTGTAAGGACAACAAAGAAATGCGAGGTAGCTTGTCGGCACTGTTTTCTGCCGCTCAACGTTCCACTCAGCGCCTCCTCGTATTGAGTGGAAGACATCCGCACGTGCACACTCACACACGCACACACACACGCGTGCGCGCGCGCCAATGTATATGCTGTCGATACAATCATCGTTCAAATGAGAAAGGTGGCGAGATTATTGGTCTCGGTGACACTTAAGTCTAAGACGTTGAGCAGCTGGCAGCATAATTGAATGCGGAGACCCCCGTCACGACGCATTTGTGCAATGCAAATCACATAATAAACACTGATATTTGCCATAATTTATTCAATTTGCGGGTGACCTTTGAAGATAAGTGCTATTAATAATTCTTTGTCGTCTTCTCAGCTAGAGGCGCAGGTGTCAACTCCGGCCCATCGGAGCCACGAGAAAATAAGGAAATAACGCTCGCTTCCGATGACGGCGCAAAGGTCCGTTTATCTCCGAGGTCGAGCTCACCGCTCATAATTTACTGATTTTTTTTTCTTTTTTTTTTTTTTTTTTTGCAATAATCCCGATTCAAGGTTAGAATTTCCGGTTTATAATCACGGACGCATTCGTAAGACAGAAATAAAATTCCAGAGCCTCGGGAGGCCTTCGCAGCAGTGCTTATTGGGAGGCCCTACATTTTTCTGCCAAATAGAATTCATGATTTCCTCCCCGAGCCGCTTGTTCTCAACATGATGTGCTCCGTGCCTCGCGCGCACACCAGCCTATATAGATTTACAGTGTCAGAGCGGGATATGGCCAAACTGATGGCGCTGAAAATCAATTTCATCATTTAAAAAAAAAAAATTCCCTTCCAGGCCTTTTTATTTATTTTGTGCGGAAAATGGAACCTCTCGGTTTTGCTGTGTCTCAAGGGGATGTGGAATAATTTCGTCCTGCGGAGGACCCGACACGGACCCGGCGCCCCCCGGCGCTGTTCGGTTCAGTTCCGTAACGCGCCGTCCACACCTCGGAATGACAATCCGCGCCGGTTCTGGAAGGTTCTCCTCCGGAGGCTCGCCTCCCGCCTCTCGGGTCGCTCCCGGAGCCGTCCCGAACCGCGGACCCTCACGGGCGGCCGTCGCGCGGTGACAGTTGGCAGCAAGGCGCGATGCTGGGAACCTGGACGGGCTGACCCTGTGTGTGACCGCTGACCATCACCTGTGAGGCAGGGGGTGGGGGGGTCTCCACCTGCACATCTTCTGGACCTCACCAGGGGCTTCGCTCTTCTTACTGACTCTGCTCCCCGAGACGGTTTCGCTCCTCTCTCATCTTCATCCATACACACATATTCACGAGGGGCAACATTAGCACCGTCATGCAGACCTTCCCCAGCGCCGCACTTCCAACGACAGGCTGTAAAACAGGCGGGATGCCGTGCCGTGTTTACACCAGTCATCGCCGCTTTACACTCGGGCGATTTGACGAGCGCGTCGGGGTCGCCCGACCTCGGACAGCTGGCAAGGCAGAGCGGCGCTGATCCCCCGCCGGCCCCCTGTCGTCCCGTCGCCGACTTCCTTCCCATCTCCTTCTCGCCATCCCTTCCCTTCAAGCTGCGTCCGACGATGCTCGAGCGCTGTCGACCCGGGAGGGGGGGACCCGCCAAAGCCCGGATGATTCCGTCAAGGCCACGAGTGGCGTCTCGCGGGGCGGCTCTTCGATCGAAGTGGCGGCGCGGCTCAGATGAAGAACGGCATGCTGCGCGGGGAAGGATACAGCGAGACCGTAGTCCACCGCAACGCTCCGGGCGCCGAGCCTTCAAGGGCAAGCGGCTCATAACTTCCCCAAAGCCATTCTTCCGAGAAAACAGGACTGGATGCTTTCCTCTAAATCCTTTACTAGGCCTGGACAGACGGCTACGACTGAACATTTACGTTTTTTGTCCTGCCGTTATTGACCATACATCAATGGCACAGCAAGGCGCGGTTTCATCTCAGCTGTGCTTTGCACCGCATGACTCTCCAGCGTCACCACGGAAATGTGTTTTCTAGCTATCAGTCAATATCCAAGGTGGATACAAACACATTAATCTTATTATTTTTCTTTTTAGCTGACACCTTTGTCAAAGGCAACTTATAATGTGAGATAATCAACTTTACAATGATTTGAAAAGCTGGGTAATTTTTACCGTATTGATTCAGGGTAAGTACCTTGTTTAAGGGTACTACAGAAAGAGGTGGATTTGAACTGGGTTCCTTAAGATAGAAAGGCCTCGGCTCGAACCGCCACGCCACCTGCTGCCCCGCTGCTCAAAATGGTATTTCCTGAGGGGCTTTTTTTTTTAACTTCTCAAACGCAAAACACTCCAACTAGTTACTGTACAGAGGGGGGCGCGGTGGAGCAGTGGGTTTGACTGGGTCTTGCTCTCCGGTGGGTCTGGAGTTCCAGTCCCGCTTGGGGCACCTTGCGATGGACTGGCGTCCCGTCCTGGGTGTGTCCCCTCCCCCTCCGGCCTTCCGCCCTGTGTTACCCGGTTAGGCTCCGGCTCCCCGCGACCCCGTACGGGACAAGCGGTTCTGACGATGTGATGTGTGATGTAATTACTGTCCATCTAGGGCGATGAAGTGGAAATTAGAAGAAATTCTTGCATTCAGTTTCACACAATGACAAATGTGTTCAGCGCAGTAAGTCCGGCGATTGTAACGTTAAGGTGGTCGCTCTGATCTGAACAAGCGAAAGAAAGAAATGAGATGTCTTCTTAAAAACCCTTTCTGCCCACTGCAGTTTGTGGTGCAATACAATGTGGACGGAACGCTTCCGAGAGCCGAAAGGTCTTTGTCCCGATTTCAGGCCGACCCCCTCGTCCCCCCCGGGGACAACCCTTCTCCTGCCACCGCTCCGCCGGAGTCATATTTCTGGCTGGGAAAAGGTAATCTGATGATTATTTTCATAGGTGTCTCGAGTGCCAAAGGAACCCGTGAGATGAAAACATGGGAATGAAGCTGTGCTGTACTGTGAATCGTGGTGAACGGCGTTACTGAGCTTCCCGCTCATTTAAAGGAGCTTCGAGAAGAGGCGGCATGTGTGTAGATGAGTGAAGAAGAGCACAGCTCTGGCATTTTCAGACCTTCGCTCCTAATTATGGGCACGTATTCAGCCCAGGCGCCTCGAACCTCTGTCTCCCCATTATATGGAAACCCAGGGAAGGGACCCTTTATGTTCCCGTCATCCCACACCTCACAAGAATGTTGATGCGTCTGAAAACATCACACATGGAGTGGAAAGACGCATCACGCAAACCGCTTTACGCTTCACATGGAGTCCAGCTCATTCCCATTCATTTTTGAGACACAAAATAATCCTCCAGCGTTAAGCAATTACCGCTGTAGCGGTGTGTGTGATGGTGTGTCTCTCGCCTGGTGTTGCTCCCAAAACGATAGTCAGGCAGTTAAGCATGTGCTCCACTGTCAACTCAAAGGCACTAGTTTTATTTTCTTATTGTTATTGTTTTCCGTTTTTAACAACCTCTTGTCCAGTGTGGGGGTTGCAGTGGTCTGGAGCCTATCCTGGAAGCATAGCGTGTGAGGCAGGTAACACCGTGGAGGGGACACCAGTCCATCACAGTGTAATCGGCACGGCGGCACAGCGAGAGGACACGGGTTCGATCCCCGCTCGGTCTGTGTGGAATTTGCATGTTCTCCCCGTGTCTGTGGGTTTCCACCAGGTGCTCCTGTTTCCTCCCCCAGTCCAAAGACATGCTATTCAGGTTCCCCTTTAGTGTGCGAGTGACACAGAGAGAGTGCGTTTCACTGATGTATGGTTGAGTGATCCAGTGTAAGTAGTGTATCTAGCGGTGTAAGGCACCGCGGTGAATAAGGTGTGTGGGATCATAACACTACACAGAGTTCATTGGAAGTTGCTTTGGAGAAAAGCATCTGCTAAATAAATAATTGTAACTACTCACTTAACGCACTAAGGGCAGGTTAGAGTCACCAATGCAACTGAAATATGTCTTTGAACTGTGGGAGGAAACCAGAGCACATATAGGAAATCCATTTGAACACAGGGAGAATGTGCAGACTGAGCTGGAGCAAAACATCCAAACCGGCAACTGCATTATTATCATCCAACCATCTATCGGCAACAACTGCTTGTCTCGAGCGGGGTCGAGGCGACCGAGAGCCTTACCCGGTAGCACGGGCCGAAGCGGGGGGACACGTCCAGGATGGGACACCAGTCTGTCGCAAGGCACCCCAAGCAGGGCTCGAACCCCAGACCCGCCACACAGCGGGCACCGGCTCAACCTGCCGCGCCCCCCTTATTATTATTATTATTATGTCAGACTCTCTTCTTGCAGGTGTCTCTGGGCCCCTTCTAATCGATCAATCGATCGATCTGGAGGCGAGACGTTCACCAGGCGACCACGCGAACGTCGTGGCAGCTACCCAAGACACACAAAGAGACCTTCAAAGCCGAGCGCTATTTTTAAACCGCCAAGCTGCCGTTCAGTCGTCAATATGGCGCCGCATGAGCACAGAAACATTTGCGCAGACACATCAACACGAACCCAAAGATGTTTTGTGCCTCAACAGCACGTTCCCCTTATTTATTTAATTAGCGTTTACTCCGAAGCCACATGGCGAGTTCCTCCCGGGCGCGTGCGACAAAGGAACATGCGTGTGGGCCGTCGAGCTGCTTCGAAACAGGCGTTTCGACACGCGAGCTGGAACGACGCGGGAAGCGGTGGTGCGAGGACCTGTGTTCAAAAATTGATCTTCAATATTCCTGTGTGAGAACGAATCGCAAGTCGCTCGCTGTTCTCTGCAAAAGCTCAGTTTTTCTTATTAAAAAATAATAAAAATAGCTGAAGATAAGATACGGGGAAGCGATGAATGATGAGCGCGATGACTGAGTGAACTGTCGGTGCCGACCAGTGACGCAGTCTATCATTCCGGCTCCCAGCCCCCCGCCTTGTCCCGCTCAGCACTTGGGAATGTGCTAACGGCCGATCCGGGTGGGGGCCGGGGGGTAGGGGGATGGGGTGGGGTTAGCCGGCTGGCTGCCGGAGTCCTTGCTGCCCTGGGGTGGGGGCAAGGGGTCAGACCGGCCCCTCCGGGGATTAGAAAGAGAAAACAGAGCATCGGATTCGTTTTGTTTGCCTGCACCAGCCCAACCCCCTCCCAAGACTTCTCGTTCATTGTTTCAGGGGTCCCAGAGGGTCAGGTGGGAGGCAGTCGCTGGTGTGTGTGTGTGTGTCGAGCTGGGGTTTGGCCTGTGGGGAAGTCATACACCCCCATAAAGCCTTGCGCCTCTGTCTGCCACCACCCTGGCAGGCGAGCAAAGACAACTGTTGCTATTGTGAGCACAATGAAGTGATATTAAAGCAATTTATCGCACCCCCCCACTCCAACAAGGCTTGAAGGGGGTCGAGATGCTCAATACACTAATCGCACTCCCACTGCCTAGTAACCAGCCCCGCTCCCTCCACCTCCACACTATTTTCGGGAGTTGGTTGTGGGGACTCAGGATGGGGGAGGGTGCAGGGTCATGTCATGGAGGCACTTGTTTGTTTTCAAACTGAAACAGTTACCCATGAGTCTCAGCTGCTCATCTCATGGCCGTCACCATAACAATCCTTCTGTCTGTCCATGCGGTGTCCCTTCAAGGAGGCCTGGTTGAAGGTTTAACCGAGATCACAGACTCAACCCACTTCGAACCCGAGTTCGGCTGCACCTGCCTGGGGGGGGTTAGTTGGTGGCATGGTGGTTGGAGCCACTTAGTTTGGTCTCAAAGGGCCCAGGTTCAAATCTCTCTCCTGCTGTAGCACCCTTGCTGAAGGTACTTACCCCAAACTGGTGGAGTAAAAATTACCCAGCTGTATAAATGGGTAAATCGGTGTAAGTAACTTAGAAAGTAAGTAGCTCTGGAGAAAAGCATCAGGTAAATGAGTAAGTGTAATAAGCGGGAATGACGGAACTGAAAAGCACTTTAAATCGAAATTCAGTTATGTTCCTTCTTCCACAGCCACAGGAGGCAATGCTTAGATAAACACCTTCCTTACGCGTTCTTTGGAGAATGATCTAGAAAGGAAGCAATTAAACGTGTTACGCCTTTCAAAAGAGTGCCGGTACATGGCAGGATTAAGCAAATATGTGGACAGAAACTCAGGAGATTAAACTCAATAAAACAAAAAGTTTGACACAAGTCTGGGAGAAATTAAAAGCTTTCCATAATGGAGATTAATTCAGAACCAATATCATGGAGTTTTACTCTTTAATTGTTCTATGTGGATTGTGTGTGTAACTGTCAAATTTGAATTATCAGCCATATCCAAAAGCTGACAGACTAACAGAAATTTCTTATTGGCATAAAACACGTGTCATTAAAGATGTACTTTAATTTGAATACAGAAACCTCACAGGCCTACAGTGTTCATTTCCAGTATTTAAGTTTATTACTCCTCAGTCTGAGTATCATGTGACTCTGGTTCAATTAAGAGGTATAATGTGATATATCATAGTACGTTTTTTATAGTGATTTGTCATCAAGCAGTTTTTCCATGTTGAATATGAATTCAGGCATAGTGGTTAGAGCTGCTGCCTTTGGACCCAAAGGTTGCTGGTTCAAATCCCACCTCTGACTGTAGTAGCCTTGAAGAAGGTACTTACCCTAAATTGCTCCTGTAAAATTACCCAGCAGTGTAAATTGGTAAATAATTGTAGTAAACTTAATACTGTAAGATTCTTTAGAGAAAAGTTTCAGATATATGAATGAAGATGTGGGGAAAAAACTGAACAAGAGTGTGGGATGAGTTATTCACAATGATGCTGTGGGTCCCCCTCTCCAGTGAGTGGCTCACTGATCAGGACAGCAGCTCCCACGTGGCCCCAAGGATCAAGTGATGGCAACGGTCACACCTCTGTGTGCCGCCGCACCATGCGGGGCCTAGGGCCTTCTCTGCCAAACCCCGTTAGTGGAACGGGTCAAGGTGACCGAGTTTCCAGCCTCAACCGCTCAGAACGCTCCAACGGCCGCAGAGCTCGTGGTCCTAAACCAGCCTCCGCTCAGCGAGTGTAAGTGTTCGTGCGTCCTACGTGAAATTACGGCATCTCGCACAGGGAATGCCACGGCGAAGCGGTTTGACCTCGACCACAACAGGATGGATCTTAGAAGGAACGTGCGTATTGGAGGTGAAAACCAGGCATCCGTACACACCCTGGAGTCCATTTTACCCGTTCCCCAATGATCCTGAATAGCAGCCGCTACAGAGGAAAATCTCTCAGCGAGGGCAGTTTTTCATCTCCTTTTGTGGCGGAAAAAAAATGCATTCAGAGTCCAAGAAGTGCAGGCAGAAACACAATTTCATACACTCCGATAACTGGCTGCCTTCATGTGTGACTCCGGTTCTCGAGATATCGCCGCTGCCGCCTTTCAAATGTCTCTGCATTTTGTGACATCAAAATGAATGACACTCATTTGTAATGGCTGCACTTAATCTTGCAGACAGCCAGATTGGAGCGAATGAAACTGGGCTCAGCGAAATATCGGCAAACCTTTGATCGCCGGACGACACCGTGCGCCCTGCTTACAATACGGTGCGCGCGTTAGCGTGTGAGCCGCGAGACAAAGGAGAGCGATGCCTCACGCTGCGTCGTCCCTCTGAAGACGTCTTTGTATTTGAAAGGGAAGGAAAGGGTTTGGGGGCGGGGGTGTGCTTTTTGGCGTTTGCGGCAATAACCCACACAGGTAAAGGTGTGAAAGCGTAAGCCCCCGTTGGACATGAGCCATAATACACATCAGAGGGGTTCATCCAAGTTTGTATCTGTCTTTACTAATACACTGTGTCCATCAATGCAGTAGTTAATTTAGGTCTTTACTGTTTCACTCTATTCATCAATGAGGTAGTTAGTGTGTTTACTGGTTCGCTGTATCCATCAATGAGGTAGTTAGTGTGTTTACTGGTTTGCTCTATCCATCAATGAGGTAGTTAGTGTGTTTACTGGTTTGCTGTATCCATTCATGAGGTAGTTAGTGTGTTTACTGGTTCGCTCTATCCATCAATGAGGTAGTTAGTGTGTTTACTGGTTCGCTCTATCCATCAATGAGGTAGTTAGTGTGTTTACTGGTTCGCTCTATCCATCAATGAGGTAGTTAGTGTGTTTACTGGTTTGCTCTATCCATCAATGAGGTAGTTAGTGTGTTTACTGGTTCGCTCTATCCACTAATGAGGTAGTTAGTGTGTTTACTGGTTCGCTCTATCCATCAATGAGGTAGTTAGTGTGTTTACTGGTTCACTCTATCCATCAATGAGGTAGTTAGTGTGTTTACTGGTTCGCTGTATCCATCAATGAGGTAGTTAGTGTGTTTACTGGTTCGCTCTATCCACTAATGAGGTAGTTAGTGTGTTTACTGGTTCGCTGTATCCATTCATGAGGTAGTTAGTGTGTTTACTGGTTCGCTCTATCCATCAATGAGGTAGTTAGTGTGTTTACTGGTTCACTGCATCCATTAATGAAGTAGTTAGCGTCTTCACTGGTTCACTGTATCCATCAATGAGGTAGTTAGTGTCTTTACTTGTAAACTGTCCCTATCACTGAAGCATTTTCTCATACACTCTGAGCTGTCAGTGCAGGAAAGTTATTTCTCCTCGGCCCGCAGACACACATTTTCAAAGCCCAAAAGACACCGGCAGTGTGCAAGTAGAGGAAGCGGAAGAGGAGGAGCCCTTCTCACAATAAGCCCCATGTGCCTGTACAGCACAGCACAGCACAGCACAGCACAGCACAGCACAGCACGGTGCATGGTGGAAGGACACTCCAGCTGTGCTTATTTTCTCTGCACTGTGACGTGTCCCGATTTTATCGGCTTCTGTGAGGGAGGATTTCGAGGCGCCACTGGATGATGAACAGAGCAAACGAAGCGTTCGTAAAGAGTTCGGCACAACTGTGCAGCCATAAAAGTGCCATTTCCGAAAGAGGGCCTATTAGGTGTCGTCGAGCACATCTGAACGGTTCGTCTCGTGTTCACGACTGAGATTGCAGCGAGACGGAGCACACACCGCACCACAGTGCAGCACAGCACAGCGTAGCACAGCGTACCACAGCACACCACACCTCACCTCACCTCCAGAGTCTCGACAATTTCTCAAAGCCCGAAACACATTCTTCTGCTCATTTCTCAGGCGCTCGGCTGCACACGCGCCATTAAAGCGCAAACACGCTGACAATGAGCCTATACTTGGATGCTGCGGTCTGGGAATATATTGGGGCGGTCACAGCAACGGTCAACTGTTTTCGCATGCATGAGCGCGCACCGATTAATTATTGACGCACCTCGGGAGCGCCGTGCCGTTCTCTCGCGGCGGCACAGTTCTGCAGCAGACAGCGGCGGCGAAATCGATATGGTGAGACAGGCGATACAAAGGGAGTGAAACACTAGTGCAAATTAAATCATTATCAGGGTGGATAACGCAGGAAAGGGGAGCGGTCAGCGGTGAGGTCAGGGAATTACACCGCACTACCGCCTATGGCTGCATCTCTAATGTGCACCAAAAGAGCTCTTCGGAGGCGAAAAGCATGTTCCCTCTTACATTACGGCGTATCGGGTGACGGCATAAATACTTAAAGACCCAGGCATATGAAGTCCGATATGGGTGTGGTTGAACCGTAAAAGACAGGTGTTCACTTAATTATAGCGTCGACTCCAAAGGGAGAGCAGAGAGAGCTGTGCGCCAACCCTAAAGCACCCCACCGCACCTCTCCAAATGGCTTTTCGCCTTCTCAGCACAGCCATCACGCTCTGAACCGCTGCCCTACATATCCAGGACCCGGTTAAAAAGAAGACCGGGTGCTACCTTCCGCTTTGGTCACATCGACCGGCATCCTGCTGGCTGGTCCTTTGTGGTTAACAGAGAGAGCGTGAGATGATGTTGTTAAATACAAAGTGGAACCTGGTGCAAATTCCAGGTTGACTTAAAAAATGGACGGTTTCTCGAGGTCAACGGTCACTCAGCAGCAGTGAAGAAGTGTGTTTAAGCTGCCCATCCAGGTAACTACTCTCCATCGTTAATAATACCGTTTATTTGACGCTTCTCTCTACAGCGACTTAAAATGATGTATCAGCAGCTTCCAGTTATTGTCCGTTTACAAAGCCGTGTAATTTTTACTGCATGAATTCAGGGTAAGGACCTTGCTCGAAGGTACTACAGCAGGTGGTGGGATTCAAACCCACAACTTTCTGGTGCAAGGCAGCACTAAAGCAGCAATAAACACTATGGTGAATTTTTAGCTGTGGATTGGTTCCACTAAACAGCTGAAACTCTTTTGTTCCATTTTCCTTAATGTGGGGAATGATCTGGACGAGCGTGGTGAAATACCATACCCAGCGTGCTGTGCAAAAGCTCACAATTACCTTTAAATACATGCTCATCACTGGTGCCCATGCGAAGTGGTAAAGCCCCTCCTCGGGTCTCTTTGACTATTTGACCAGCGCACGCCTACAGAAGCTCATTAGTCTATCCAAACTTCTAAACCCCCCGACAGTCCGGGGAAATTATTTATGAGATATCTGCCCCCCATCCTCAAAACCAAAGGAACAAAACGAACTCAACCGACAATCTGTTGACATGCTGGCGCTTACTGCAATTAATCAAAGCGCGAAACACTTCGGGGGCAGCTGGTAGCATCATGGTTAGAGCTGCTGTCTGCTACTCCAAATGTTGCAGGTTCAAATCCTCCCCCCAGCACTAGTATGCTGGAGAAATTTACTTACCCTAAATATTAAAGTAAAACTGTCCACCTGTTTAAATGGGCAAACAGTTGCTTTGGAGAGAAGTGTCAGATAAATGCACATACTCAATTGCATTATTATTATTATTATGACAGGGGGTTTGCCTGGGGCCTGCTCTCTGGCGGGTCTGGGGTTCGAGTCCCACTAGAAGTGCCATGCGATGGACTGGCGTGTGTCCCCTCCAGCCTTATGCCCCGGGTTAGGCTCTGGTTTGCTGCGGCCCCGCTCGGGACAAGCGGTTTCAGTCAGTGTGTGTGTGTGTGTGTGTGTGTGTGCTATTATGATGAACTCAGAGAGCACCGTGGTGAGAAACAGACTTCTATTAGTGAGCCACCAGCCTGACACAAACAAACGTCTTTCCAACGTAAACAGTCCCCCATCGAGGGCGGTGCAGCGAGCGTCTTACCAGCGGCGCCCTTAATGGCGTGTCACCGTGCACCGGGAGCCGAGACAGTTGGGAGCGGCTGAGTGACACTTGCACACCACCTGGGAAGATCGAGACCCTCCGTCCTGTTTTTTTGTTGTTGTTTTTGTTTTAATACCACACCTGGGGTTTCTTCCCTTTCAGGCCAACAGCACAGGAGGAGAGCATGCGTGAATTTTTAAGTACGGGGGTGGGTGGGTGGAGGAAGATGCTTATTACCGCCCTCAACAAGGGGTTAAAAGTGCGACGTAGCCCTGGGGGCCATTCCCAGAGGGAAGGACCGAGAGCCGAAGCACCGCTCTCCGACACCCCTCGAACGGAAACGGAGCCAAGTGCAGAACTCCCCGGAGTAAACGCCCGTCCATCTGGTTCGCCCAACGGCCCGCAAACGAAATCTTCAACGACCGCAGGGCGAATCATCAAAAGGGAAGCGGGCGCACGCCTCGCGTTGTAAACAGACGTTGTAAACAGGACCACAGAGCGCGTGAGCAACGAGCGAAACAAGCCGCCGCGCCGCGATTCTCCCTTCTAAAAGGGTCGCCATCATTCACGCCTCCAAATGAATATTCCGCCGCTCCCTTATTAATTCCGTCCCACTACTTAAGAGTAACGATCGCGCCATCATCAGACGATGCTGATGGTTCTTAATTTATTGATGAGTAAAAATCTGAATACAATTCTGCACGGCAATTACGGCGTCTCCCCCGTACAAATGCCTCAATTTACGGCGGTCGATTGCCGAAGAAACAAAAATCGTCTCCCCTTGCTCCTTAAAAGATCGTTTAAGTTAATTCCGCGACGGCGCGAGAAGAACAATGAAGACAAAATGTTTGCCGCATTTATTTTTCTTTTTTTTTCTCCAGCTGCAACAGTGGCACAAAAGGAACTTTAGAGCGACTGTGATTTCCAAGCACAGGCGGATCAGGCCTATTGTGAGATCGACACGCCACGCTGTTCTTTTCATCCGCGGCGCCTGCCGTCCCGGACGCCTTTATTCCCAGGTACTCCTCGTACCTTTCCGTAAGGGAAGTATCAAAAAACGCTGCTATTTAAAGGCTTAATGTTCTTTTTTTTATTATGCACTTATGCATTGTGTTTAATTCATTTATGGGACGCTTGCCTCCAGAACGAATTCTAACGTTTACCTGCCTACGGTGATTGACCCTTTTTCACAGCTGAGAATTTCCACGGGAGAAAACTTGCTCAAGGGTACAAGACCAAGAGAAAGGGCTCAAACCTATGATGGTCACATACGAAGACAGGAGCTTAAACCACTATTTTACATTATATTTACCCGAATGCTTTGCTCCAAAGTAACTTTCAATGTTAAGGTTACAATTATTCACCCATTTATACAGCTGGGTAATTTTAATGGAGCAATTTAGGGTAAGTACCTTGCTCAAGGGTACTGCGGCAGGAGGGTGGGATTCAAACCTGTAACCTTCAGATCTAAAGTCAGCAGTGCTTTGCACTATGGTATCAGCTGCACCCCAGGAATTTATTGATCGATCTTCATGTTTTTGCCAAAGCACTGAACTGAAGGACAGAGGGAGAACCAAGGTCCAACAGCAGGACACTTCCGGCGATTTTTGACCCACAGCTGCCGTTTCTTAACCGCCGGGCTACTGGTCTCTGCACATTCCATCACTGAGCTTCTAGAACATGCAGCAGCAGGTAGTGGTAAGAAATTGAATCTGTTACCAGAATGTTCCAAGAGAGGATTTTCTGTGGTTCCCTTGTGTCGGATAGTTACCCCAAATTGGCTCGATAAATAGCCCACTTTAT
This sequence comes from Scleropages formosus, assembly GCF_900964775.1. Lineage (NCBI taxonomy): Eukaryota > Metazoa > Chordata > Actinopteri > Osteoglossiformes > Osteoglossidae > Scleropages > Scleropages formosus. Next base: position 23,622,575 of record NC_041818.1, read on the forward strand.
AAACGGAAGAGAGTTAAATAGCTGCAGACGAAGGTGTGAGAAACACAGAAAAGAAAAATATAGGAGAAACCCACGAAGAGTAAATCTAAACTACGTTACGAATAGAGACAATGGTCCATAGCGAACACGTACCCGTGGAGATGAGGAAGGGCTTTCACAGAGTGGCTGTTCAACTCTCAGCTTTTTCAGCGGGCGCACACACACACACACACACACAGAATGAAAATATGCTGCATAATAAGAATATCAATATAATAACTCCTAACACAGATACAGAACTGGAGTAAGACGTGAGCTTAAACCCAGCCCTTTCCGGCCGTTCTTTGCAGACTATAATGAGCGCCCCCTTCCTGCTCGGTGTATTTCTGGACAGAGCGGCTGTCAAATAAACACCCATCTTATGCCCGAGGTCCCAAAAAAGAGAACAACGCGGTGACGTTAACCCGCGGGGAGGTGACATTTTCACGGAGCGACCTTTGACCTTTCCGCACTTCAGAGGCAGCAGTCGGCGGGGGGTACGTGACAATTTACATGTATTTATAAACCTTTTTTATCATGCGAGTAAATTATGTATGCCTCTAAAAATGAAATATTAAAATCCGGGGCTAGCGCCGCAGCCGCCACCGAACGTGCTCTAATTCCATGTATTAAAGTACGTCACTCGGACCAAAGCGCGCCGCTGCCTGGCTTCCCCAGCCGGCGCCCCTATTCCCTCGCTGCGCTCCCCGACCTCACACATGAAACCAGCTAAATGAGACCCTTTTTTTTTAGTCTTCCAGCCGTCTGATGGGTTTCCTTTCATTGGCGGTCACGCGGCGGCCGCGCGAACGCGGCCCGCGGCCCGCGGCTCCGGCACCACATGTCCGGTCTCATGTGCCGAGCGCGGCTTCAATCGGCCGACGCTCCAAGTGTGATATTTAAAGGTCACATATTGTTGGAGTCGCAAGGATGCACGCGTTCAACGGCGTTAATTAAAGCCGCTGTTGTCAGTGAGGATCCTGGAGTAAACAAGGTTAAAATTGGCTTATTTCAGTCTCGTTTCGGAAGAAAAGTCGCCCAAATAAACTCTTGCTTCACACGGAAACAATTAAAATTCCGAAGTCACGCGAGTTTTAATCCTAATGCGAGAGCTCGTGTTACTTCGGTCGACTGATAAGATGTTCCGGGGCGGGATTCGCAAACGCCAAAGCCTATCGCGGAGCCGTGGCGTCGCGAGCGTGGCTCCGGGTCCGGCAAGCCAACGTCTAATTAACTTATTATTACGCATTTCCTTGCTGGCGATCAAATCCTTGCCCGAGGCGGCCTTGCATCCATCTGACCCCATTTGACCGCCGGTCACATAACGAACCACTTAGTGCCCCACGTACAGCCGAACCTCGTACCGCAGCCGGGGCCGGAGGGGGGTCTCGCCGAGACCGCGAGAGTCGGACCTCGGGAAAACGACGAGAGGAGTGCATCCAGAAAAAATTTGCGAGCTCACGAGAGCCGCGGCGGAGGAAAAACAGGCGGGGCCCCTCACTCTCGCTGATATTTAAAGGTTAATTTGTTTTCATGAATAATTAAAGGGATGCCTGTTAACTTAATACTGCCCCTACATGTTTAGAAAATGCTAATTAAATGGCCCATTTAAAATCCTGTCAGGTTACGGAGAAGGACGGGGAAGAGTCAGGAGAGGGGGTGGGGGTGGGGTTCATTCGAGACCGATAATTAGGTCTCCTGCCACCCCCGCGAGCAGTCAGCATTGTGACTGACACCCGGCGCCCCCAGCAGGGCTAGAAGATTTTGTCCTACAGACCCCCCCCCCCCCCCAAAAAACAAGGGCTCTGCTTATCAAGCGGTGTGTGTGTGTGTGTGTGTGTGAGTTTGTGTGTCCGTGTGCTCGCACGTGTTTGCAGCTGTTGTCCGCCTCGCAGCTCACCACACAGCAGCAGGAGGGATAAAAATAAAAGACATGAGGAAGAAAAAGGGAAAAAAGACACAATGAGCACCTACAGGACGCCGGTGGGGTGGGGTGGGGGTGGGGGAGGGGGAGGGGCTTTCTGGAGACACGCACCCTGATCCGGGGCACCACGTTAACCGCGCTCCCAGGAAAGCCGCGTTTTGACTCGGGATGCCGGGCACAGTAGCTTCGAGGGGAATGAGAGCTCCCAGGTGCCCTCTCCTCCGGACATGACCTCAGTACCCGCCCCCCATCTAGTGACACCGTGTCACATTATCAGCACCCCCTCCCCCCCTCCCACAGCAATCTACTGGCTTCGCACCTGCCCTTTCCAGCAGGTACCCCACAGCGAGAACAATGTGATTTTAACCGCGGTCTCTCGGGGCGTCGCCCGCGTTCGGATGGATCCGAGCGGAAGCGAAATGTCGACGGGCATCTCGAAACACGTGCCCCTCCGCACCGTCTCTTCCCCACGTCGCCGCCAAACCCGGGGTGCACGATTTTGTCTTGTGGCCATTATCGTAATATTCTACAGCTCGAAACGTGACACGGGTGTGGTTCTCGGCATGAATCGGGGCGCGCGGGAACCGCCCAGCGGCGCTCCTTGGATCCGAGCAGAACGCGCATATTTTTTGCGGACAATCGCAGGTCAACGAGGTTAAAGGCAACGCGAGGAACGCATAGAGAAGAACGATTTCCTCGGGAGCAGCGGATGACGCCGCGCTTTGAGCTTCCGCGTTCCGTTCCGAGAACCCCGACTTGGATCCCCCGAGCCTAAGTACTTACCCTGAACCGATACAGTAAACTTTACCCTGCTGCATCAATGGCTTAATCGCTAAGTAGTTCAACACCGTAAGTCTCTTTGGAGAAAAGCGTCCGCCGAACGAGCGAAAAAACGAAACGGCCGAAGGGCCCCGGCAGCCATTTCCTCCATCTGTATGTATGTGAGAACGCTCAGGGAATCCAAAGGACGAAAAAGCTATTATTCTCCGGTGTGTTGTCACCATTTTAGAAAAAATGCTGTTCGGCTTTCAGGTGGCTTCGTGAGCAAATGAGCAACAACCGTTGCACCGGAACGAGGGGCCAAAGGGCTCGGGACGCGGCGCTTGGCCGGACTGCAAATGAAGGCCTCGAAGCAGGAGGAAGGCCGAGGGGGCGGTGAGGACAACGAGGTGGCTTGGGAGCCCATTAGGATTCGGACGACGCCGTCCTCCGGTGTGAGAGCGGCGCCCAGGCCGCCGCCCAGCCCAGCCCGCAGCCAAGTCGATGTCGATTCTCTGGCTCCGATCACCATCCCGGTGCTTCAAAGTAACGGGGCCAGTTAGTGTGAGTGGACATGACTGCTGGAAGGGGGCGGGGGGAGTCAAGGGTACTTTGCTTCCACTGCACCTCACGCCCCTCATATCACTTACATAGAGTTTGCTGGAAAATTCTACTAGGACGACTCAATCATCCCCTTCAAAGGTGTCAGTTCATCAAAGGTTCATAAACGCTCAGATCAGGTCCTTGATCCGTAATTGATCGCGCCTGATTTTGGTGTCTGCGTTCACCCTGAAATGAGCGAAAAGGAAGTAAATGCCAAGTGAGTTACATCGCCTGATGTGAGGCACATTAAAATACTTTAATGGGCGGCACGGTGGCACAGCGACTAGCGCTACTGTCGCACAGCACCTGTGTGGTTAGGGTTGGAGTTCGATCCCCGCTCAGTCTGTGTGGAGTTTGCAAGTTCTCCCAGCGTCTGGGTGGGTTTCCTCCGGGTGCTCTGGTTTCCTCCCACAGTCTGAAAACATGCCGTTCACCCATAGTGTGTGAGTGACAGAGAGAGTGTGTGCCTTCCACTGATGTATGGATGAGTGACCCACTGTAAGTAGTGTATCTAGCAGTGTAAGTCACCAGGGTGAATAAGGTGTGTGGGCTGATAACACTACATAGAGTTCATTGGAAGTTGCTTTGGAGAAAAGCATCTGCTAAATAAATAAATGTAAATGCTAAACCATGTGACTGAGGGAGAAGCTGAAGAAAGAAACGAAAGGAATCTTAGAAAATGCTCAGAAATTCTGTAATGATGTTTCTGAAATGTCATTTTTAAGTTTTAATTGCACTAAATTTGATTGATTGTATTAAATTTCTGTGTCTCGATCCTTTTTCCTAATTTTTTTTTGTCACTTTTTGATATTTTTTCTCTCTTTTGCAGGTGCCAAAAATTTTGCAGGTCCTGGGCACCGTGTCTACCGGGGTAAATGGAGAAATCCAACCCTGAGCTGGATGTTATTGTTGAGCTGCTTGTGTTTTCCCTCCTACTCCCACCTTCCCTCCTTCTAGCTCAACTGTGACCTTCACCACTGGTCCTCTGTCCAACGAATGGGCCCATGGATCAGGACAACCGACACCACACGAGTTTCGCTGGAGTCATTTCGTAATAATTTAATCTTCACTGCAATTGAGCCTTTCTGCCCGAATTCGATTTGTGGAATAAAAAAATTCCGTCACTTGATTGACTGTCACTATTGGAGGGACGCAGCGAGACCCATTCGTCCCTGACCGTGACGACTCAATTCAGCGGCTTCTCTCCGTGAGTCACGCCGCGCCGTGCCCGGTCCTTTCCAGCCAAACGCCTTTCCTAAAAACACGGTGAACGCTAGGTCTGAACAAAGGTCTCTGTTTTGACCCCTCCCCCAGTTTTTTGGGAAATGGTAAAGGTAAACAGCTAATTCTGCTGACCTTTTACAGGAAATTTTGTCTTCTGGTGCTCTCACCTATAATTTTTGAATGAAGATGTTGTCTATGCAAATTCTGGTATTTTTGCTGGGGAATCGACATAAATACTTGATTTTGTGAGCAGCAACAAAAGGCCCGAAAGAGCACGGTGTCAAGGTGTCCTCGGCGAGCGAAATGCGCTTCGGCAGAAAAGGCTCGGTGGAAAAGTGAAGAGAGGCGAGAGTCGAATGGAAGACCAAGGCCAGGGTGTCAGCGCACGCGTCGACTCGCCGATCGTACCGCACACTTCAGCCTCGAGAGTGACGTGTTCGTCGCGATGGGCAACATTGTGCGTCTGCTGCGCTCGATCCTGAATATCAAGGACTGAACATTAAGCGGTGACTTCAAAAATGACCGTGTCAAAATTTTAACTGTTTGGGGCACACTTTGACACGTTTTCAACGTCTGCATATAATGTGGGAAGCAATGAGCGAAGCCACAAAAGAACTGTCATACTCACCTCCCGCAGAAGTGAGTTCGGCTCCCTAGAGGACCTGCTCGCTCCTCACATTTCCTCTAAAACTGCCGGGCTCTTCCACTTCTGACTCCTCTGTGGCCCCATTCATGAGATGTCCAAAACTGAAAATCTGTAGCTTCTTGCTTCTGGTGGAACGATCTCCCCTTCTCCCTCAGAGCTGCTGAATGCCTTCGAACATTCAAGAAGGGTCTCGAGATGCATCCCCTTCAGACCCGCTTCTTTCCCGATCTCCTGACTGCTTTATAAATTTGCATCATACCATCTGTCACAGTCACTTTAGTATTGTTTTATCAGACTCAATTCTGTGTCCATCTACTCATTTAATGTGCACTGGGAAAAAATGGTTGGAATTGGACAAACTTGTGCTTTGACGGTCGTGTATCTGCAGCTAAAGCTTTGCCAGCCATGAAATGAACTTCAGTTTACCCTGAGTTGGATGTCACTTTGGAGAAAAGTGTCCACGGAGTGAATGAATGTAAATGTATGTGTCCTCCCATAATGAAAACTCAATTAGGCGGGACACAAAAATAGGTGCCCTTTGGCTCGATTCACTGGGATTTTTTGCAAAATATATAGGCCAGTTCGACTGCTACGCCGAACTTGGCTCACACTACATTTTGGACTCGCGGTACGGGTGTTTTTGGTGCAAATCAAGTTCCAGCCGTTTTGATGTAGCAACACACAAATGTGTCTACAAGCCAAAATGTTTTGTCAAACGTAGTGCTGCCAATGTGGCTTCTTCCGTGATTAAATAAATGCAGAAATAAAATATTTTAAAATAAATAAATAAAGTATGCTGATATGATAATGTTATTGTTGGAAACATCTTTGTTTTGGTGTTTTAGTGATTTTTAGGTGTTAGGTGTTGTGGGGAACATAGATGCATAATTTATTTTTCTTCCCATAAGAAATAATTTGTGATTTGAGCCACCTAACGATGTGGTTTCACAAAACAAACCCTGCCAGTCAAGAGAGGGTAAAACCATGTTTTTATATTCTTGCTTAGCTGGGGCTTTTATCCAAAGTGACCGTTTACAACATTGCAGGCAACTGGGTAGAAAAATACAGGTTAAAATCTCAACAGGTATTTTAACAGGGCCCCACTTTGGCCTTGAACCGGCAAAATTATGTTACAATTCCTGTCCTTAAACACTGTGCTACTTGTCACCCTTTAAGTGTAACTAAAAGCTTTGGTAAAACCTGCATCGCGGGAGGGAGAGGGAAAAACGCAGAAATGGCTGATTTGCAGCCTTTTACAACACCTGAGAAGTTGGGTCACTTAACACAACGGATTATTGGCTCCCTGCCACGTTTGGCACTTTTACCAACTTCCCGGCAACACCTTGAACGCGACGCCTGCGTCCCCCTTCTCCGATCGCCTCCGAGTCGGACGCTCCTTCTCGCGCCCTTCTGGAACTCCACTTGGCTGCCACTGGATATAGGCAAGCCGTCTCAATCGATGGCTAACTGTAAAGCAGCATTTACAGCAATCTTGAAGGGACATCGCGGGGCCCGTATTTTCGAGCTGACATTTCAAACTTTTTTATGGGTTATTGACTCCGGCGTGTTATTTCGTAAACTGTGAAGTAATCTTTCTACTCGGTCCTCTGCGGCAACCTTGCGGTATGAGCGAAAAAAAAACACAGGCGCACATTTAATCGTTTCCCCTGCCATTTCCATAGGAAACGATAACGTGTGGGTGGCCTCATACTGGCGACAAAACAGGTTCCTCATCGGCAGCCTGCATAGGCAACACACCACGGCGGCGGAATGGAAAAGAAAAGCAATGGCAGTAAGCCTCTTTACCGACCTTCGAATTCGTAAGATTACCGACGAGGTAGTTGCCTAGTTATCTGGAAGTGCTCTCTATCGCTATGAGACGAAGGTTTTCATTGGATCAGGTTATCTCCCCCGTGTTCTGGAGCCTGGCATACCGAAACAGAAAAACAAAAGGTCTCTCCAGGCGTCCAACTCATTTTAGAAATGGCGGGTGCCGAAGAATCGCTAATCCAGCGTACAAAGAGCCCGAGATGGTGAACGACAACAGGGCACTTGATGATGACTGAAGTGTCCCTGGCACCCGTGTCACATGCGTCTCGAGCACCATTGATTCAGACACCGGTACCGGTGTGTGTGTGTAGAGCCTTTTGATTGAAGTTCATCAACGGAACCTGAAGTCGCAGCAGGGAAGAGAGAATCACGGAGAAGCTCCGTTACAAGCGAAGGACGGACTGAACATTTTTATTACTCTCTGACTTTGTATTTGTTCACATCTGACCTTGCATCAAAGCCCGAACGTACACCAGCAGATTTGTTTTTTACAAAAAAAAAAAAGTGACGTATGAAGAATCTGAAGTGAATGGGCTGTTTTGATCCCGGTGAAGACACAGGGGAACTTCGCCATGATGAGGAGACATATCGACGGCCTCGAGTCATAAATCAGGGCCTCCCAGGGCACATTATATGCACATTACATTGCTTCTCATGGTTCAGGGCATTTTTACTGTTTACAAAGTGAGTGACCGTTGGGTTTCCTGGGATGACGTACAACTGCCATGGTTATGGATGAATGTTTTTCAACCGGACGCCATGGGGAACACGGGTCAAGGATTGAGGTGGAGCAAACCTGAAAGCAAGTCTCTGGCCATGTGATCTGAAGAGCCGGCCGTCCATTAATCACTGTGAAACAGGTGATTTTTTTTTTTTCTCGTCCATCATTCCATACAAACAATGAAGCGGACTCCTGCTACGCTCTGATGTTGGGCCTCAGCACACGTATCAAGTTCCCTCGGGGTTGTGATCTCAACCGTGTCACGATGAGGTCGTAACCCTGGATTCGGTTGCACAGTTTTGTGATCTGCGGAGGAGACATCTCGTCAGACGTCCACCCGGCCGTCACCGCGCCGTATCGCCTTCCCCCGCACCCGTCTCCCCTGTCCTTGCACAAACACCGGGGCCCCGATTACTCATCCCTGGACACCATGTTCCTCCTCACATTACTTTTACCTGGCCCACACCTGTCCCGGCACGTTACCATCTGCTTTCCACACAAGGCCACTAATACACGCACACACACAAAAACAAACACCCCCACCTTAGGTGTTTACATCACACACACAGGAAAACCACATTTTAACTGCCTGGGATTTTAGGGCGGCACGGTCTAAGACGTGAAGAAGCGCGCAACCTGCCATCGAGCAGCACTCAGATTTCAGGACAAGATTTTTATTTGCTTCATAACTGTGCACCCTTATAAATTCAAGAGCTGTAATTACAATTAAAATCAATGCAAGGCTTCTCGTGACAGCAACGCGAGGAAGGTATGCGGCTGTATTTTGGCAGCATCTGGTCTTATCAGGAATATACAAAACACTTCAAATTTATGTTTGAAAAATGCCTTAAAGACAGCAAGTTTGCTCAATAACAGATAGATGCCGTTGCTTAGCAACTGCCATGTGCCACAGCTAATGCTGGTATCCGGTCCTTGGGGCAGGCTGCATCCTTCACATTTCCCCTGGTCCTAATTGGTCGGGAGGACAAAGAGCACTGCTGTGTTTGTACATCCACCTTCCTCGTGGCATCTGGGGTCCTCGGATGACAGGCGGCCGGGCCTTCGCGGCTCCATATGCCGTCTGAAGGAATGCACACAAGCGCGCTGTAACTAGCGCGAGCAGAAATGACAGCATGAAATATGGAACGCATTCATCTCCCAGCAGTGCAGCCCATAAATTCACTGCCAAAAAAGTGTATGGCAGGCCGAAAAAAGAGAGGGGGGAAAAAAAAACACATTGAAACTGAGATGGCCATCAGTCCCAGCAAATTAAAAATGATTTGCCAAATAAAATTCCAGCAGAGGAGTGGCGCTCCTCCGGTTGACAGGGGAAAGGATCTCGGAGTATGCGTGCGTATTTGTGCGTGTGCGCCCACGCGGGGGACGCGCTCGACCCTCGGACCACCTTCGTCGGGGTTTGATTTGTCACCGTTTGTCACCAGACAGCTGGCGACAGCCACGTCCCGCTTTTCAAAGATTTACAGCCCAAGGGGTAATGACGTGACAGCGGTGGGGAAATGTACGCTTTATTGAGACAGATTGGAGCTTATTTCATACAATATTTCCTTTTAATAATTTAATTTCTAAAACTCTGCAGCGGCTCATGTATTTCTTATTAGGAGGAGAGATGCTTTGTTTTATGCATTAGTTGTTCCACCCTCCGGTCACCCTACATTGTGAAAGTAAGGTTTGTATTAATATCATTCCTGGTGACAGCGTAACTCCCGCTTTTCTCTCTTCTTGTTCTCCTCCCAGGGGTCATTTGCCTGCCTCTGTACAACACCTCATTGACACGGTCGCAGGAGAAGCTTCTTTAGAGAAACATTTTTTAGAAAACCGAATACCAAATTGCTGTAAGGACACGCAATGAGACCGTCTTTGTTTGGGTTTTCAGCTCAGTTACACAAATCAGTTCACCGGTGTGTCTTCTGGAAGAAAAGTGGGGCAGACAGCACAGAGCTTCCCGAACTCAACACAAACACCCACCTTCTTAAACATTTCAGAGAGTAAAACTGAAGACCTGTAGCCACAATGTGTGCTGCTGGCCTAAAATTACTAAGTTACGCAAACATAACAAGGTGTTCTGGAATGGACGTGTCGTGGAACCAGGGCCGCTTAGAGCAACGTTCTCACGCCGTGGAACCGCTGAAATACATTACATTTTTGAGTTGTGAAGTGCACACCTTTCGGCCGTGCTCTTAAAGGAAGCTGTCGCACATCAGCATATATATAAATAAAACGGGATGTTTAACATTTAATTGTATTTTAGCTGATCTGCGCCTGTTTCGTGAGGGTGCTGCCCTGTACTCTCGAGAGCGCAAACATGTTTAAGGGTCCTCACACTGTAAGCCGATTTGGAAAAAGGCGTCAACTAAATATTAATTCCCAGACTGTGACTGGAAGGCCCGGCGGCGGAACAAATTGGCTTCGATCCACTGGAGGGAGGGTGAGAAAATCAGTGGGGTCCACCCCTCGGCTGCTCATAGACTCAGTAAAATTGTCAGGAGCTTGCAGGCCGCTGGTGGCCCAGCTCATCCAATCGGTGCTTGGGTGCAAGCTGATTCGCTGCGTGGAAAAGGAGGCGGAGCTATGATGCAAAGGGAGGGGCACAGGTCAGTTTTTTTAGGTAGCTGCACAAATAAATATTAAAGAATTTTAATCAATCCAAACCAAAGAAATTTGCACAATTGCTTCATAATTAAATATTATCTTTAAATATAATTTGGATTTTTAGTCAACCCCTTTGTCCAAGATTAGTTATGATGCTACATATGTACAGTACATTAAGCTGCATACAATTATTTATGCATTAAGCTCATCTTACTGGACTAGTCAAGGATAATATCTTCGTGAAGGGTACTGCACAACAATTAACACATCATCAGGATGTTCCGTGTAAAAGAATCTGTCCATACAATTAAGTCTAGACTGTGTGTGCGGCGAGCAGCCGCCATCCTGAGAGAATCACTTTACAGACACGTTGGAATGATAAAGACGTTTCTCCTTCATGCAAAATGTAATAAGAGGAGAAATGGCATAGAAACAGAGATGTTACTGACACATTTGTCCTGCGGCAAACACGAAGAACATTGTGATTACAGGAGGCAAAGGGGCAGCTGGCGGACTCGTTTTTCTGCCCCCGTGGGGGGCTTTGCGCCGTCGTGCGTTCCCCTGTCAGCCGCCCCGTGAGACGACGCCCCGGGGGTCTCGCTCGGTGCACCTTGACCCGAGAGCGAAAAACAGGACCTGATAAAAACCTCGCCATTCAGCGCCAAACGGTTCGAAGCTAATCGGCAGAACCAGCCGATCCTGGGGGCCGAGCGAAGGGGAGATAGAGGATTTCTTTGCTCTCACTAATGGTAGTTCTTTATTTATTTCCTCTTGACACATCTTAAAAGAGATTAAGATCCAATTCAATTAACTTTTATCGGAGTGGAAAAAGGCAAAAAAAAAAAAACTTGGAGAAGCAAACGACGGTGAGAAGGCGACAGGGGTGGCTCTCAGCACAGTGCCGAGGAAAGATGGATTCTGCTCCTGCTCACTGCCAGTTGTTTACACAAATGCGGCTCGCTGCCCCCCCCAACGCTCTCAACACTACACCGTTCCGTGTGGAAGCTATCCTCTTTTCTGTTAGCTATTTGTTTTTGGCTATTTGCAGCGTTAATACGGTGTTTGGCATACCACACCTCGTAACCGCACCGCTCCAAATTTCCCCCGGGTCCCCCAGGCACCCTATCCTTCCTCCAACATCCTGGGCTCCTACCAATCCCACAAAGCGCCGATGTCCTCATCAGCGTTTCTTCGGTAAAAGCGAAAGGCTACAAAAATCGTGAGATTCCAATAAACAAGTAGATTCTTGACAGGTTGCACTCTGCTCCGAGAGTAATTTGTCGTCTGTTCATAATTTTCTCGGGCGTGCGTGAGCGCGTGCGTTTGTGTAAATGTCAAAGTGTTTTCTGTCACGAGGAATTCTCGAGAATTGTCTTATGGACAAAGTCCAAGAGAAAAATTCAGTTTGAAAATAACTACATGCGGGAGATCGCTGTGGAAACATAGATGAAATAATCAATGGCCTTCAAAGGTTTGAGCTGATCAATACGTCCCCAGCAGGTGCTCATTGTAACCGAGCGAGCGCACAGAAGTACTCATAAACATGTGAAGAAATTGGTAATCAACTTGCCCTTTGAATCAATACCGATCACTAGGGGGATTCGAATCTGCTGCGTTACTTAACAGGAGGTGGTCGGATTCTCGAACGGTGGCGTGTGTGTGTGTGCGTGTGCTTGCGTGTGTGTGAATGGAGAGGGGTTTCAAGGGGCCATGGAAATAATTTCCAAACTGAGTTCAGTTTGTGGCTGAAAATCCAAATGCAAGTTTGCATCGCATCTGACGCTGAGAAAGTGTGCGTCTCAGCTTGTCTTTATTTTCATTGCCCATATTTCTCCCAATTTAGTTATGGCCAATTTCAAGATACGTTCATCACCCTTCCAAGTACGCAACCCGGACCAACTCGCGAGTGACGAGCTGCCCACTTATTTCACTGGGCAGGTTGCAGGCTTCACGGCGCGATGTGGCATCGTCGGCGTACTCCGGATTCCGCCTTGAGCCATGCAGTTCCTTTGCTGACCACAGGTGGCGCTAGTGAGAATCAAGGGAGAACCATCGATCCAGCCATAATCCCTACCTACAGAAACACACACCAGTCTGTTTCCTGGTGTTCCTTGCCACAGATGGCTAGTGTACCAAAAGATTTAAACTTGGTGAACGGTAAATTACCTATGAGCCACTAGGGAGGCTGCTGAGCTGCTATTTTGAAGTGAATGTACCAACCAGAAGGGCGGCTGGTGGCATCACGATTGGAGCAGCTGCCTTTGGCTCCGAGGGTTGCCGTTTCGATCCCCGCCTCCAGCTGTGGTAGCTTTAAGCAAAGCGCTTGCCCTGCACTTGCTCCAGTACCTTCGCTCGGCTGTGCCTGGGTACCTAGTCGTGGCCCTGTGATGGACTGGCGTCCCGTCCAGGGTGTGCCCCTTGTGCCCAGTGTCTCCAGGACAGGCTCCTGCTTGCCGTGATCCCGCTCGGGAGAAGCGGTTATGAAATTGGTTGGTTTATTTTGCCAATCAGTTCCATTTTACTCCCAGTTCCAGTTCCCAAGAAGGGGAAAAAAACTCTAAATTTAATAGGACGTCTTTTAAAACATTAACAAACAGATAGAGGCTCTAAAGAACTCATTTCATTGTTCCTGGTGGCTCTTTGAAATGTATTAGTGCTCCTCTCACCCATGTCGGATTTACCGTCGGGGTTCTTCAGGGTGGCTGTAAACCTAATGCTAAATAAATTTGCCCCCCATGTGCCTGATTTAAAAAAAAAAAAAAAAAGTGGGCCCAGCAACTGTATTTAACACCCATCCCTACACTCAGGGGCACGTTTAGAGTAAGCACTTTTCTCACTTGCAGTTTTCTTTCTTTTTCAACACAAAAGATTAATTATGACAATCACATATGGCACGCGGTGCAGGTTCGAAACTGCTGGATCCTGCGCTTCGCAGGTGAGCGCGGCAGGTGGCCAAGGTTGGCGTGGAGCCACGGCAGCGAGGCGGGGCCTGCACGGCCGCCTGCGTGCCCGTCGTTAGACTGCGCCTCCCTCAGCCCCCCCGCCGTCCGCTCCCATGAAGCTAAATTAGCCGTTGAAGCGGCCGGCGGCGCGTGTCCCCCGTGTGGTCGCCAGATGATGACAATCAAAGGCAGAAGGACACGGCATCCGCCGGGGCAAACTGAATAACCTCCCTCATCCCCAGCCCCCAACACACATAAACCACAACGGTCTCCTGTTCTTCCGCCTCAGCAGCAATGACAACGTGAGTGAACGTTACTGTTCAGAAAAAAGTGAAGCAACAACAAGAACAACAACAACAGAAATAATAATAATAATAAGAAGAAGAAGAAGAATAATAAACGATGAAGAATCTGAAACCCTTGTCCAAGGTGATTTACAATGTTATGTTTGTACAGTTCGCTACTTACAACGATTTCTCAGAGTTTTTTTTTTTTCTTTTTTCTACTGCATTTATATTGTAGAACTGATGTAGTAGGAAGTAGGATTGAAACCTGGGACTTCGAATTGCAAGGCGGTCACTCTAACATCGATATAACTCACAGCGTCACAGCAGGTGCACAGTTAGTAGTGATATCGTTGCACATATTTATGCACATTATTATTATCATTGTTATTATTATTATTGCTGTTGTTGTCGTGACACACACTAATGTCACGGCGCAGGAGAAAATTTGAACGATGTGTACGGAACTGATTTCATCCCAGCGCAATTTCAGCCGTACTCTTGAGAAACCTGCAGACGCGTCCAACTTCAATCCCCGAAAACAAGAGCAGTGGGCTTTTTGCACTCCGGTGGAAAATCGTTTGAGATTTTTGATATCTCAGGAGGAGCCACTCTAAGAGCAGAAGGGAAAAGCGATCATCTAAGAGCGACGCGGCACAGTCAGCTGCGGGGGAGCGTGAGGGAGCAGAGCCTGCGGTGGGTGTTTCATACGCCGAGAGTGACACGCAGGATGGAATACAACATGCTGACTGCGTCTCGCATTCTTCTCGCTTTCTTCTCGCTGACAGTTAACTTCAGAAACTGTGTCAATGGAGAAGGACGTTAATTGCACGCGTACCAGAGAGGCGTCCTCGGCCTTGGAGCGCTCAGGAAAAGCGAAACAAAGATGCACAAAACTGCTTTACCGCAGCAGGTGGTACAGGGGTTAGAGCTGTACTGTCCCTGACCACGGTACTTACGCTGAATTCATACGGTAAAATTACCCAGCTGCACAAATGGGAAAATAATTTCATGCGGCTTAGGATACGAACCTAACATTGAAAGTCTGTTAGGACGAAGGACGCAGGCGAACGATGGTAATTATTAACAAAATATTAATTTAACACATCAACCCTGGAAGAGAAATTGTCCCCGAAGAAGTAAAAGTGAAGTCTTCCGGAGGATTCCTCGGCTACCGTACGGTGTCAGCGTTTTGGGAAAATAATCAACGATGGAACTGCGGCGCGATATACGCGTATACCAGCAGGACAACATCGTCCGCTCCGGTTCGGTCCCCCTCCGAGGCCTGCGGACGGACGGGACGGCCGCGGGAAACACAAAGCCACGAGCGGGAGCGAGCGAAGAGGACCCTCTTAGAACAGAACCTCTTCGGAATCACAGAAGAGCTCGGAAGGCCTGCAAACATCTCCGCGAAGTGCTGATGTGGTCAAATTTACGGCGGGGTGCAGGGAGGGAAGGACCGCATCGCCGGACCCCGCCCGTCCCGCACCATCGGCCGCGTCTCAGGGGTCACATCGGGGTTTAAATGAAGGGAAATAAAAAACTGAAAGTGTGTCCATTGTGACAGGTGCCTCTGCTTTAATAACATCCCGCAGTCGATCGAGAGGACCTCCTGTGGGGCGACACCGAACCGTCCGCCGTCTTCCCGAATAGGGAAAACGTTCTGCAAACGGGCAGCGTTAACCGCGGCGGGGGGCCCGAGGAGTCTGATCGACCCCTGAGCAAAAGTGCCGGACATCAGGAGGCGCTCATAAACGCGTGAAGGCCTCTGCGCGGAAATGTTTTATGTTTGCAACGTATGAATGCGAGACGCACTTAGAGCAAGTGGGGGCTGAGAGGGGAGGAGAAGCAGCATCGCTCGGAGGATCCCTCTGGACGCAGCGTCCGCCGCTGCTGCGGATCCGGGAGGCGCGGCCGACCGACGTGTTTTTAATTAGCCGCTCAGTGTGAAGTGAAATTTTTAATTTAGCATCGGCTCTCAAATGCCTCCTTCCGGGGGCCGGATCGGCCGGGGCCCCGATTTGAACCGCCCGTGGCCGTGTGGAGAGGGGCGGAACCCGTGGCGGTCATCCCGGGCGAGGCCTCCCGTCGCAGGGCCGTTTTCCTCCGCGACGGCCCGCCGGAAATTTTAAAAGCACAACGCAGCGAGGCAGAGCTGGTGTTTTCTCCCAGGTCCCTCTCCAGGCATTCATTACCCGCTCCCGGAGCGCCCGCACGATGACAGCCTGTCAATTAAATTTAGGATCATGGCTCCCTGGACGGCCGCTGCCAGCCTCCATTAGATCCCTTGCCAGACCACGGTGCTTCTTTACATTTTTAATCACGCTGCTCATTTTAACGGCCCCTTCTAATTCTTTCAGCGACGCGTGTTTCTTTCAGATAGCGTGTACGACACGCCGGTCCGCTCTTTGTGTGCCCCGTGCCCCTGAGCTTGCAGTCTGGCTCAGTCTTCCAGCCCCGAGGGCATCGGTAAACCGCAGATGTGCCCGTATGATCAAAGACCCTTGTGCTCACACGAGTCCTCGCTGTCAAAGGCTGAGCGGAGCGGAGACCCGCAGAAGGGCCGAGCTACCGGCACGACTCGCGGGCTGTCAAAACTCACGTCAGGTAGCGCAGGAGTGACAGAATTTGCAACCAGATAGGTTCCAGGTTCACGTCCTTCCTTGATGCCCTTGCCGGTGCAGCTCTCGAGCAAGTTCCCTAACTGATGAAATATACCCTCAACATGAGGCTTTAATTGGAAAACGAAGGGTTAACCAAACACGTTCTCTCTCTTAAGCACGCTCACACACACACAGCAAGAAAGTTGAGGGGCTGTTAATGCTGAGAAGAAGGGGCCGAGCCAAAGTCGAAGCAGCATGGGGGAACACTGGTACTATGCCCTTTACATCTCTGGCACGGTGGTGCGCGCACTGCGCCGCTCCGGCCGTAGACACCCCAAGGGGCGAAATCTGGATGGGCGTGACCCAATTTGAGGAACAGGAAACACTGTCAAACCAGGCTGTGCGCTGAGTGACAAGGCGGCGACTTCCGTCAGGGAAAACATGGCAGGATTGGCGGAGCAGCAATGTGATGGACAACCGGGACACGATGATTTGCTCCCCATTCTTGCTGCAGCACGGAGCCCTTGAAACCCACACTGATGGCACATCATGAATCTCTGACGACGGCGGCTCCTCGACGTTCATCACCGGTATCGATTTTCCATACTCGGGCTGTAAGGCTAAATGGCTGTATATGTGCCAAATGCTCACAAGGAATTAGGGCAAACTGCTTTTTATTCCAGTGACATGTGGTGCACTTGCAGCGAAGACACCCTGGCTGGACAAGAAGTGTCTTCCCGAAATCACTCGCCCGGCCTGCGTCCTGCGTTTCGCACCGCAGCAAATACCATGAGGGATGTTCGTCTGAAATGCGTTGCAAGTAATGGGACCAAACTGGTTTTTGTGTCATCGTTCTGGAACCAATAATTAGTACAATTAAACCATTTAAATCACTGACAATAAGTGATTCTGCTCATGCTTTTCTCCAAAGGGACCTACAGTGTTAAGCAGCCTATGATTATTTACCCATTTATACAGTTGGGTAAATCTAACGAGCAATTCTAGAGTAAGTACCTCGCTCAAGGGTACTACAGCAGCAGGTGAATGTCGAACCAGTGACCTTTAGACCTGAAGGCAGTGGCTCTGAGCACTCCACTCCCAGCTGCCCTTGACTACTGTCCCCCAAGTGGAGTGCAATTGGCCTCTTCCACACTTCCTCTTGCAACCAGCGCTACTCATCCAGTATTTTGGGTTCTCTTCCTTCAAGGATTTTTCGCTCGAGACATGAGCCTCTCAGACGACGTGAACTCGGCCACAAGCCGAAACACGGCACTCGAAGAAGTCAAGTCGACAGGGACAGAAGAAGCGCCCGGCGCACTGGACCCTCGGGGTCCATAAACAAAAGCCCACCATTCCCAGCAGGCGGACAGCGGCACCGTTGTAACATTGATCTGACACTTTCCTCCAAAGCAACTTGCATTCATACAGCGAGGTAATTTCACTGAAATAATTTAGAGTAAGTACCTTGCTCAAGGGTACTATGCCTGGGATTCAAACCTGCGACCTTTGGATCCAAAGGCAGAAGTGCTAAGCGTTACACCACCAGCCACCCCTAAGCCACCCTATAAGAGGAACCATCCACTCGCTGACCCTCCCCACCCACCCGCCCGCCCTCTCCTATTGGCCGTCCTTGGCGAGTGTCCACACAGGGCTGGTGAAGGGCCTCTCCTGCATCCCCCGCGTCTCCCTCTCCACTCCGGTTGTGGCCTCATCGGGCCCCTCATTAGCATTCTCTCTCTGGCACCTGTTCTGTGATGGAGCACAGAGCTGTTAATTCACAGGGAGGACCCCCGCTGTGCGCCCCTCCCCCTCCCTTCGCCGGACAGATCGTGCTTTGCGCTTTCTTCTCTCCGGTGCTTTTGGCCCAACGTCCGTGTATTTATTCATAGTATTTAGTGGCACGGTGGAGCCATTTGTCTGTGCCGCTGACTTAGAGAGTCAACTGGTTTTTTCTTTTTATTCCTCCTCACCTCAGCCAATCTGCACAAATGAAGAGTTTTACACGAGCAATTCCGGTTAAGCACCTCGCTCAAGGGTGCAGCAGTAGGACCTCTTCTTTTTCTGCAGTACGTGCTCTGTTACCTGCTGTCCACTTGGCTCCTCGTTGACTGGCCTCACATGGACACACACGTATAGCCTCGAATGACCCAAGCGCAGGACGACCCGGCGACTGTTTGAGGTTCAGTTTTTAATCAGGAGGACCATGTGTTTTAGCAGGCCGTTGAGGCGGAGCGCGGGTTATGTCGACGGCAACGATGCCAAGATGTCCTTTCGAAAATCCACTGTGAATTCAGTCACACGCAGGGAAAGCACTAATATGCGGCCACGCATGACATGCTTTGGCAAGATTACATTGATTCCCTCGTAACATTTTTCACAAAAAGCACTTGGCTCCTTGCTTAGGAAACGATGGGGAATAAGTTGTAGCTTTTCATACATTGACACGTGTTTTTATCGCCCTGACTCCTGATGGAAAAATCGTGTGTGCTGTGTCGCCGGCTATAAGAAAATGCGCTACAATAAATCCTTCCAAGGGCAGCATGGTGGCACAGCAAGTAGCCTGCTGTTTCACAGAGCCTGGGGGGTGCGGGAGAACGTGGACTCGATCTCCTCTCAGTCTGTGTGGAGTTTTGTGGGTTTCATCTGGGTGCTCTTGTTTCCTCCCACAGTCCAAGGACATGCTGTTCAGGTTCCCCCGTAGTGTGTGAGTGACAGAGAGAGAGTGTGTGTGTTCCACTGATGTATGGATGAGTGACCCAGTGTAAGTAGTATATCTAGCAGTGTGAGTCACCACGGTGAATAAGGGGTGTGGGCTCATAACACTACATAAGAGTTCATTGGGAGTCACTTTGGAGGAAAGTGTCTGGTAAATAAATCTAAATCAGATTTACTTGTTTCAATGATCAGAATGGGTTTCTGGTTCACCTCATTGTAATGATTAGGCATAGGCTGGGGTAGCATGTGCTCCTCCCCGTAGCAACACCGTTAGGCTGCTTTCATTCGCACAACGCACATCCTCCCAAGGCCTGCCTTGGCGTTGACCGACATCTACTTCTTACAACTCACGGCTCTCAACTTAACTAGATTGACCTTCCCTTGGCCCCTTTTATTGACTCATTTTCTGAAAGACAGACAGCGAAAAAAGGCCACAAATGTTTCAAGTATAATTCCATTTCAGACTCGGAGCCTCTCGGAGGCCGACCGATCAATCTATATTTGCTGTAATTTGATACGAACTCTCCTATGGTAGAGTAAACAATCTTTTAAAAAATGTATGCTATTTGTAACGCCGCAAAGCCGAAATGGAAGAATTTATATCCGCGTTTTTGTCCGAAGACACAGGAAGCCTGCTCACGGATATGCGTGCGCTCATGCAGACGCGCACACAATCACACACCCACACTCCCGTATCTGCGAGTTCACACTGGAATTCCTCGGTAAGCATGATGAACTCGCTAATCCGATTTAATAATTTCGTGCGAGAGGAGAACCGGCCTCAGAGGCAATCAGCACACGGGCTCGCTTTCTAGCAAGCGTCGCCGCGATAGCTTCTCCGTTGCAGACGGCACGCAAAGACGCGTGGGCCGGCGATTCAATCTGCGCAGTCAATATCCAAAACCCTGCACTCCTTCATCTCCCTCAGCACACCTGCCTCCTAAGACCTTTCCCTCCAATTCCCCCTTCCGGATTGTGGCTGCAGCCAGCACCAAGAGCATCTGAGTTCCCTTTCTACCGAAAAGAGATGAGCACATCTAAGAATGCTGCACCGAGCTGCTCTTTTTTGCCCTTATTGAGGCCAAGGAGTGTGGCGGCGGTTTGAAGCTCAGGTGGTTGCTGGACTTTTCCACATGGAGGAAGGTGTCTAAATTGGATGCTGGGGCGACCGGTTGATACTTTGAATTTCCAGTGCTCATTCAAAACAAACGTATTATCTTCACGGGTGCTGGGCTCTGGGACTGCTTGAATTAATAAGTAAAAAACGAGGCTGGACTACAAGCGATGGGTCGGTGTATAGAGGGAGATGATGCTTGACCAGAAATTAAGAACCCAAACAGCCGACCTGAGGAGTTTCTTTTTAAAAATTAACTATTTTCTATGTGTTGGCAAAATCGTGGATGACCATCATGTCCCATTTAGTGAGCAGAGGTATAATCTTCATCGTCATTATCACCATCATCATCCAGTTAATTTAGACACATCTTTACGGAAGCTAACATAGCTGGGTTCGGACATGGGTTCAAATCTAGCGGTCTTATTTTGTAGAGTTTGCATGTCTTCCCCATGTTCATGTAGGGTTCATCCAGTAGTCTAAGGCCAGAGTAAAGCACTTCCGTACCCTCCCCTACCATAAAATCCACTCAAGTGGCCCTCAAAAGCCCACTTTAACTTCATGGCACTTACCTGACTTTACGTACATAGAGCAGCTTACAGATTCTTTGTCCATGGGCTGAATATGGGTTCAACAGCAGGACCCTGGGTGGGGTTTGAGCCAGCATCCTTGACAAGGGTCTTACAACCACAGTGCTTACTGAACAACCAACGGGAGGAAACTCTGGAGCCGGGCCATTGTCGGGACTTTTTCTTTCCTGTGTGCGCGCCACCCTCATCACACTCGCAAACAGCCAGATAATAGGAGGCATCGAATTCATTGTGATTTCACAGTTTTTAATTAAAATTTACAGATGAAACAAATTATCTCACTTTATGAGGTTCTGTCGATATCTCTGGGCACAGGGCGTCCGATATGATCGTGATGTATTTTTCTCATCCTTCAGTTTCCATTACCATGCCCTTAATCTCAAGAGTCCCTCATGCCATTCAAGGCAACGGTAAACCACACGCTCTTCATCTGAACGAGCTGGGGGAAGGAGATGTTTGAGAGCGCTGCGGCTCTCCTGCCTCGCTTACGGAGCCGAGATTAAATGAGGCAGGACGCCATCGCACACAATAAATCCCTGGAATAAGATGGATGCCCCATAAATAGCAATGCACTGGATCCACCGTTGCCAAAAAACCCCCTAAGGCCAAAAGGGTGGAGGGGGTTCAAAATCTGCAGGCTGCTTCTTTCCAGCCGTGGAAGAAGCGTGGCGCTGCTCCCCAAACAGCAGACCCGAGGAGCTGCTTTACAAACTAATTATTTTCTGTGTGATGGCAACATTGCGGACGGCCGTCATGTCCCATTTAGCGAGCATAAGGTCGCTCGGGCTCCCGAATTTCACAGCTCTGGACTTTTCATTCTGTTAATTTGTAGAAAAATCTTTAGATGGCCCCGGCCCAAGACTCGGAATGAATTCCTCTGAAAGGGCCTATCGATCTCGCCCCCCCCTTCTCTTTCAATAGCGCTTCCTTTCACTGTCTCTGCCCATGTCTGGGCATTGGGGTGCTTGGACTGGGGTTGGCGGGGGGTGTGCTGTTGGTGCTATGACCAGGATGAGAGCGGATGAACGGAGAGGCAAAGTGAGCCAAAGGATAGATGTAGAAGGAGTGCGTGTGTGACGGAACGGGGTGGGGGGGAGGGGCTACACCTGAAGGCTAGTCTTGGGAAACGCAGGCCTCTCCGGAACAATCCGGTAATCGCCTGATGAGAAGAATGTGACAGGCAGGTGAACGGCAGGCGGGGGAGTGTTGGGCGGCTCTGTAGAGAGAGGCGGGCGGGTAGGCGTGGGACGGCATGAAAAAGCGGCCAAGGGTGAGGGGGCCACCGTTAGAGCGGTGGGGGTGACGTGAGAAAAAGGCACCAGCCACAAAGGGGCCTTTGTTTCGAAAAGCCCAGAGAAGAGCTCTCATTGGGAGTGCGGGACAGCCATGGGCAACAACGGGGTCTCGGGCTCCATCCTCCGCTCCCATACAGCTAGAAACACGGACGATTCTTCCTATAGGTTATTAATCACTCGGAAACACACTTTTCATCCTAGAAAGACACTGGTGGTATTCACAAAACAGTTTTTTGAAATGAATTGAGCTGCATGGCAGTAACATTTGAAGGTCGCACGGTCCACAGCAATGGTGCTCTCATAATAGGTGACACAGCAGGTCCTCGTCAACAGAAACGCTGAGATTTATTATAATAAACCCATCGGCGCTGTGAGTCTCAGCCGCCTGCGTGTTCCTCACCGACTGCTCAAAGTCTGCGAACACAAAGTACATTTTATAAAAATGATTAACAAACGGTGTGATTGAGAAGGTGAATTCCCCCCCATGGGTGTGTGTCACGTCTTGCGTGTCACAAGAAATAGTGAACAGTACAGCGTGTTTTTCGCTCACTGGCTGAGTCACGGCACTGAAAAATTAGCCTAAACAATAATATATATTTTTTTTGGTTTGTGACAGTCTGCCGTGATCGATTGAAACAATAACTGAGTCAGATGCATAAGAAGAGCGCAAAAAGAGGAATAAAAGAACGGAACAGCGCGGCAAACTCCGCCGCACGCTTTCAACAAAAAAGAAATTAATAAATAAACAAAAGCATTCTTGCCAAACATTGCAATTGACTCATAAGCGCTCAGCTCATTGCTTCATAATGCAACTGCTCAAACAATTAAAACAACAAAATAATGCAAACTAGCAGCAGAACGGCACCTAAAGCTAAGCGTGAAAAATAAACCTCCCATTTGCGTTTTAAAAGCCTTCACTACGTCCGCCTCGATAAACCACTACAATATTGCACAAAGTTAAACGTATTTTTCCATCACCAGCACCCAAGTGGAGAGAGCGCAGCAGGGACAGCTGGTAGCGTAGTGGTTCGAGCTGCTGCCTGCGCACCCACAGGTCATAGGTTTGAATCCCATCTCCAGCATCAGTACCCCTGAGCAAGGTCCCCACCCTAAAATGCTTCAGTAAAATTACTTAGCTGTATAAAAGAGCAAATAATTGTTGGGAGACTAACACGGTGATGAGATTGATTTTTTTTTCTACAAATTAACAGAAGTCCAGAGTCGCTTTGGAGGGAAGTATCAGTGAAACGAAACAAATAAATGTAACCCACCGCATGTAGATGGAGGAAGAGTTTTTATGCAGAAAAGAGCTGAACGTCTGAAAAAATTTCAAGACCACATAAGCCGTGTAAATACTCTATTATAATATGTGCCACAGCAGCGTTGAGCAGCTTCCAAGGACGTTTTTGGTGTGTATCAATACAAACAGCAGCGACACGGACCCCGCGGCCTCCGAAACGCTCCGAAAGCTCTTCTGAAACACCGAAATAAATTAAGGCTCGAGAAAAAGGGCTTTTCTTCCCCGTCTAATTAGCAGGTGTGTAAACTAACACAGTTGCGGTTAATTATGTATCGCGGCATTAAAACAACCCCTGAACAGGTAAAAGTGCGCGAGTGGAACATAAGCTCTCTATAACAGTAATTGGAATTATAATACGATCTTTTTGGCTGGAAGAAGAACACGCGCGTTGCAACATTAATTAGAAAATATATCATTCGCACAGATTTTCAATTTGAATAACATTCCAAATAATGCGGTATCTTTTCCCTATGCTAAAAATCCTACTGAAGACAACTAAATATTACGTTTAATAAACTCCCTGCCGCCAAACAAAGTAGATTTCACGTCGCAGGCTGTACGGTTTTAATTTCCGCGTCCCTCTGTGCGCAATTTTTTTTTTTTTTTTTTTTTTTTTTTTGCACAAAATGTGAATTTTTAAGCAACGCGGCCGCATCATGCGCTATACCATTATATTTCGTCATGATGTGCAATCAATCTTCATTAATCACAAATCCCCCAGATTTTCGACACCCTCCATATGCGCTGGAAGCATATTTAAGCTGATTGTGTAGATCTGAACATGAATCTTTAAAGCTTAATTGTAGAAATAATTATGGAGACTTGTGCGCAACACAAAACACGGCAGTTTTAGCAGAGCTCCACTTTCACAGGCTGCTCAGTTCTTTGACACAAGGTTCAGTTCTCTTAAGCAAAATCAAAAGTCGTTTGAACGACACGAATCCAACATACAAGCACATTTAAGGAACACGTTATTAAAAACATAATTAACAATATGATTGATGAAAGCACTAACAAGTGTGTAGGGGCCACAGGATGGCGTAACGAGTAACACTGTTGTTCCACGGTGCCAGAGGAGGTGGGTTTGATCCCCACCCTGTGCGTGTGTGGAGTTTGAATGTTCTCCCTGTGTTTGTGCGGATTGTCTCCAGGTGCTCTGGTTTCCTCCCACAGTCCAAACACATGTTTTCAAGTGAATCAGTGACTCTGAAATTGCCCCTAGAGTGAGAGGGATTGTGTGCGTGTTTCACTGGTGTATGGATGAGTGTTACTCTAAGTAACGTATCCAGCAGTGTAAGTCACCTTGGTGAATAAGGTGTGTGAGTTGATAGTAACAGTACACAGAGTTCATTGGAAGTCGCTTTGGAGAAAAGCGTCTGCTAAACAAATAAATGTGACGTGTTCACATCAGTGACTAGCGTCCCGTCATGGGTGCGTCCCCTCCAGCCTTGAGCCCTGTGTTGCCGGGTTGGGCTCCAGTTTGCCGCGACCCTGCTCAGGACAAGTGCTTTCGGACTGTGCGTGCGTGCGTGCGTGCGTATGTGTGTGATCATATGATGTCTTTATGGAGAAAGCAGAGCTGTTGCCTTACAGTTCAAAAGTCATTGGTTCAAATCCCATTCCTGTTGTAGTACCTTGACTAAGGCACTTAGTTTAAATGAATGCAGTAAGAATACCCTGCTATATCAATGGGTAAATCATTATGTAGTAGACTATTAAACATTTTCAAGCTGCTTTCGACAATTTAATCTAAAGTTCATTATTAATATTATAGCGTGTTTATAATACTGTATGTGTTATATGTGACTGTGACTTTGAACACCCATCTAAAAGCCACGCAGCCATGTAGCTGTAAGCAGTACGGTGGAAGGGACATGAGCCCCATGACTCACTATGACACCAATGATGAGTCACACAAGGGTTCCAGGGGGAGGCCTCCACGAACCCCTCAGTTAGATGTATCACCGAGATGAGCAGTCGAACCCAGGTGCGTTGATTAATGCTTACTATTTCAGTGTCCGGGCAGTGTCCACGGCATCCTGTGGGACTGGAAGGCGAGCATCTGAAAGGGCGATTAATGTGTGTGAGCTGTGACACTACTAGCAGGAGGAGGATGAAGGCGGCGGTCCACCCCAACCGGACCGCAGGGGTCCATTTCCGTTCGCACAAATTGACATGGGTCGGGGGGCCGAACTCCCACCTGGACAAGTGACATACTTAGACGCTCTTGGTAACGGGTCACGTCTGTGTTTGGACTGCGGGGACCACGGCAACACCCAGACCTGAAAACAAGACTCGCGTGGACACAGCGGCCTTCTGAGAAAGACAAAAACACAAACTTCTTTACTCCTGGGCTGTGTTCTGGAGAGCTTTCTATTTCTGTTAAGGGTTAGGGTTAGAGTTACACCATAGACGAACACCTCATGTTGCGTTTTACCTTTCAACCAGCTTCACTCCTACTCATGATCACAAGTCCTACACTTCTTTCTGGAATTCGTGGTCTGTAGGCTTCATTTATCCGATGAAAGAGACCATATTTGTGATACGTAAAAGCCGTAAACGGATGAAATTCGGACCGGATCGCAATCGGAAGGTTAAGACACAGAAGTGGAGCTAGTCTGAAATTTAAGAGTCATTACCCCACCGTGTTTCCAAGGGCGGATCCACTTTATACTCCCAACTAACTGAGATTACTCGGGCCCAGATTATCTTGCAGCAGCGTACGCCTCCATCCCACGAGTTTGAGAAACTAAAGACTGTCATCTGTCGATAAGGAAACGTTAATTACATTATGGAAGAGGTTATTTTACAGGCTTAGTTAGAACTGGATCAGAAGTACCGACTTCAGAGGCCACTTCCTGGAGGGATGTTAAAAGGTGGAACTGCTACGCAGCAACAAATTACTCACACAACTCCAGATAAACCTTGAGCAAAGCATTCGAACCCGATGCCGCTGTGAAGAATATGTTATGTGCGTACTGTGTAAACTGCACTTATTGCTTGCTGTTGCTTATCACCGTAGAGGGTGCTCATCTCTTACAGGTTCAGTAGGTTTCCGGAATGTTCCTCAGTAGTCATAACACCATCACAGTGCATATTAGATATTATTATTATGGTTACTTTACAGTAAAAGTTATTATTAGTGTTTGTTTAATGAGGGGTCCTATTTTGAAAAAATTATTCTTTCCGAATACCTATTAGTCAGTCTGCCAGCTTGTTCCGTGGACCATTTAGCACCAGGGCAACAAGAAGAATGTGCTGGAAAAGACATGTGTTGCGACTAATGTTTTTGTTAAAGAAAAAAGAAAAAGGAAAATAAAAAGAAATAAAACCAGCGTTGGTTCCTGGCAAATTTCAATCTTCTCGTTTATTTAAAAATAAAAAATATATATAAATAAAAATCTGCGTTACTTCAACAATGCGGTACTGGAGCAGCTGTCCATTGAAGGTGTTTAAGACGAATTTGACCCGTTTTTCAATTCCTTGCGAAGCCTTGAAGTGGTTTCAGAAGCAGGGCCCTTCTGCTGTACCCTTGAGCAAAGTATTCAGACTTAATTGCGTCGATAAAAATATCCATTCCGCGCAAATGCGCAGAAACGAGGAATTGTCGCTTCGGATAAAAAAGCATCTGCCAAACAACTAAAAATAAAGCAGATGAAAAGGCAACAATGCACAAAGGATGCAAACGTACTTTTGTGCACGGAAAGATGAGATATAATAAGCAGCTGACAGCACTGCATCAAGGAGGAATTTGTGCTCTTTCATATTTACGTGCACTTTTACGTTGACGCGCACCCCGATACGTAGTTACGGCTCCACGTTATTTCCGCTGCGCCGCTGAACTCGCGTTTCCCCCGGAGCGCCTTCCAAGGTCATGCGGAAGGGCACGTGTCACCGAGCCTGACCGGCCGAGGTCGCGCGGAGGGCCGTCGCACCACGTTGCGTAGAGCGGCTCGGTTTAATGGGCCCGGATCTCATGTTCCGCACGCACCTGGTGGACAGGCTTTGCCGAACCTGCGTCGGTCCCCCTTCATCAACGTTAAATCATTTCTATTGGGTCTTAAATTCCATCGACTCTAATGACTTATTCTGCTGTCTGAGTCGGAGCAGCGCAAGACCATGGTGGCGCGGGGTTGCCGAAGCAAAGACGAGGGATCCGTCATCTTGAAAGCAACGGCGGGATTCTTCACCGCGTGCGGAAGACGGGCTCTTCTACATTCGTCGCCTTTCCGAAGCCTTTCTCTTCGGCGGCCCCGGCGTGGCCGCTCCCTGCCAGCGGTCGTGTTTTTTAAGCTCCGATGGGATCTGTGTTTCTCCTGCTGAAGCGGCGATAAACCAGGTTAGGGATCGACTCCCGTGCTCTCCACTCAATAAAAATGTCAGGTGATTTCTTTAAGGCGAGAGCCGCTCGCGCCGCAATGACAGCGCGAGCGCTCGGCTCCTCGACAATTACAGCCGGGGGACTGGAAGGAGATAAGACAGCGGGAGAGAGGCGGGGGCCTGAATTTCCATGGCGGGACTAGACATAGCTGGGCAAATAAGTGTCTGCTTCACCCTGGGCTCATTACACGTGTTCAGTGCAGAGAGCAGACTGGCGTGTGTGGAAATCAAAACCACGGTCACCATGTTCCGGCACATTCCACGCACAGGTGGTCACAGAAATGCGATCATGAGTCTGGGCGACTTCTTAGTATGCATCTTCTGCTGGGGGCCTCGAACCTGGAGCCGAGTGAAGTCGCTGAGCCTCCCGTTGGGACATTTTTGGACAAAAATAGAGGTGGCGGTGGGTTTTGGAGAAAGGAGCACGTGGAGGACCATCAGTGTTACTGGGAATCTTTCAACATTGTACGTGATTGACAGCTGGGCGTAGCCAGGGGTATCGGCCAAACCCCCGTCTCAAAGGATGCGTTGCAACTCCACAAAGCAGCTTTTTGGCCATCAGGACAGCAGCTCCTGTGGCTCCTGGTTTGCAAGTACACGCCAGGTTATTATCTGTCAAACACGATCAAGAAAAAAAATAAATCTGTTACTTTCTAATCTCAATGATCTCAAAAGACATCTTGCCAGCGGTGCAGTTTGCTGACTGAAAATGAAAGGTAGTCATGGTGTTAAAAATAAAGTAAAACCAAACAGACATTCAGAATGTAAATGTGAAGAAACACGAAAGAGGAGGTGCGTGAGGGATTCGGAGTGATGAGCGCTTGTGTGGGTTGCGGGGCTGCAGCCGACGGCGCCATTCGCTCCGGCTACGCTGCCGATGGATGGGTCTCGTTAACGCACATCTGCATCTATTTCATGGGGCGTTTATACTCCGAATGCTGGACAGAGCAGAGGCGAACCACGCTGCCGCCGCCTCGCTGCTGCCGTGAAAAGCGCCGGCGGGTCCGGGGCCGAGCCGGGCCGAGCCGGGCCGCACAATGCGGCGGCCTCCCACGACTCAGAAAGCGAGACTCGAACCCAGATGCAGATCACAGGGCCCATCAGAAGTGCGCAGTAGAGATAACAGCGCTTTTCTGCGGCTTTGATTAAGCGGCCGCCCCCTCCCCTCCACACTCGACCCCCCTCCGCTCCCGGAGAATTCTGCTCGCCGAGACTTTTGAAGTTTCATTTGGCCACATAGTTAAATTAATGGATCTGAAGGGGGCGGCATCCGATGTCATGTTCTCTGTGGGCGGGGAGGGCAATCTAGTGCATTAAGAGGACTGTTCAAACCTCAGCAGCACCTGGGGTTTCGCTGAAAACAGGTCTGTTGAACCTCTCATCAATATTTAACACAGCACATCTACAGAAAAACTTCAAGTATGACCACATAATACGATCACAACTCTCGTGTAGTTAAAGAACAGTACGAGCGTGGTGCACGGTACACGTGGCGAACCATCACATCGAATCCACACCTCTTCATATCACGTAACGAAAACGGGAACGCGTACAAATTAAGGCCTGATCGTGAAATGGGGGACATTTTTAGCCAGACGACTAGACGCGCAAGTCGAGGCCTTCAGAAGGCAGGATGATAATTGCATAGCAGTTTCAATCCAGCACTTTCCGCAGAGTTCTGCTGAGCCACGGTCACTTTACCGGCATTAACTCTATAAATTCTCGAAAGCTACAAGAGAGAAGAGATGGTTTTCCGGTGGCGGAAATCGCATCATCGTAAATGTTTCGAAACAAACACGACCGCACGCTTATGCGCCAGAATGTCACCTTGAATTATAACTGTAATAAAAAGCAATTGTGTGTGACACAGTGGTGTAAATAAGACAATAAACATACTAATATAAACGTTTCATAATTCAGAAGGTGCACGTTTCTTTATATATTTATTTACCTGACTCTTTTCTCCAAAGCAACTTATAATATCAGGCTCGTACAGTAAGCTATTTAGAAATTATATGCCCGCCTGCAGAGCTGGGTCATTTTTACTGTAGTATTTAATGGTAAGTACTTTGCTCGAAGGAACTACTGTTACATTTAATCGTTTAGCTCGTGCTTTTCTCCGTAGAGGCTGACAAACTTAGCCCAGGAGCAGGAGGTGGGATTTGACCCCGGATCTTTCGAGGACATGGCACCAACTACTGCGCCACCTTCATCTCTATGCAGGTATTACAGTATATATCACAAATACAAGCAGTACTGTGTGCAGCTTCAGTGATGATACAAAAAAATCTGTGCAAAAAAGTGTGTTAACATTTAGGGATCTTTCTTTTTACCTGTAAATGCGGTCTTTGCTTATCATCAGTCGGGCCGCAGCTTCTAAGATGCAAGCAGATCTTCAAATGTTGTTGGTCGCTT
This sequence comes from Scleropages formosus, assembly GCF_900964775.1. Lineage (NCBI taxonomy): Eukaryota > Metazoa > Chordata > Actinopteri > Osteoglossiformes > Osteoglossidae > Scleropages > Scleropages formosus. The sequence continues at coordinate 23,652,548 of NC_041818.1, forward strand.
CACATTAAGGAGCCCATCTGCCGGGGAAATGACAGGTTGTTGATTCTGATATCAGCACCTTTGCTTGCGATTCAAAATAATTTGCACTTTGGCAAGAAGCTTGACTTTAAATTTGATTATGAACGCTTTTTCACAGAGGCAGAACACACATCTCTTTCTGTCCTTCCTGAGAAAAAAAACTGCTGCTTTCAGCACATCTCTGCATGCCGAGGGCACGGGGTGCTGGAGGAAAAACTCGCCGCCAAAACTTGCCGATTTTACACCGGTTTCCAGGCTTTCGAGAATCAGATAAACGGCCTGAAGGACCTTTGGCGAGGTCAAGAAACTCGATACGTTCATAGAAAAATCCCCGGTTCACCTTCGTAGCTCTTGTTTCCATTCATTTGAAAAGTGATTTTTGAAGTCCTCAGACAGGTGACGCACGCCTGCTCCGCATGGCCACAGACCACGTCCGCCGCAACCTTCGACAGCCACCCCCCCCCCGGTTCCCAGGAAGCCTGGCCCATTATTGACAACATGCTAAAATACAGTGAAATAAGCACTTATGCCATGGTTGCCTAGCAACATAAGCGACTTGGTTATTTGTTGAATAAAAGAAAGACTGCGGTGGGGGGGTGGAATTTAAGATACAAAAAAGCCTATTATTTATGCAAATGACTGTAATTTCACCAGCTTTGGCAAGCCTTTGTCCCTCATGACTTCTAAAATGCCACATCTTTGGGCCTTCCTCTGCAGTGCTGAACACCAGAGTGAAAGGTTCAAGAGCTCTTCACCCAAATACAGGGGAAGAGGGGGTAGGGGCACTGAGGACGTTAGCAAGTGTGATTGGCGTGGGAGGAGGAGGTTATTTATTTGTTGATTTGCTTGTTACATGTAATATTTTTTGATGTTGCTCTCGCCGCCTCCCTTTGACCCCCATCAACATTCATGCCGTAATTTGACCGGCGTCCTGTTGTAATTGCATTTTCTGTCATCGACCCCGACTGGGACGAAAGCGAGCCCTTGAGGTGTCCCATGGAGAGCCGGCTCTGTGGACTCTGCAACTTTGCCGCAGATCTGTGAAGACGCTCGGCACAAAAAAGCGGCGCCACGTCTTTTATAAACTTCTGTGATGCACAAAGGCAAATGTAGCAGAACGAACCTTTATTTGTCTTTGTGGACGGTAAAGGACACGCGTGGAAGGGGAGCGGCTCCCTTTCAGAGGCCTCTCATCTCGAGAAACATTAAAGGGGACTCGTGGAAAGAGGGGCTCGGCTTGCGCTCGGCTGCATGATAGGCGACAGCCATGTTCTCACATGAAACGATCCAGAGTGCATCAGTGTTCTAAACCCCCACGCAACCTGGCTGCCGGGGGAACGTAGGCCGCGACGCGCAGCCTGTGCCTCACATGAGAAAGAAAACCTTTGCATCAGGGCTTCGCCTCAGGGGAGGAGAGCAAAGGCTGGGCTCGAATCGGCTCTCAGAGAACATACCGAAAATCATCCCGGTTGCAGACTTCTAAGGAACCCTTTGAATACTCTGGGGTGAGGTGGCTGTCACCTTGGGCCCCGCTGGTTTTACTGCAGAATAGAGAGCAACACTCCAGATACTTGGAGTTCTGCTACGGCGACTAAAGTAAAGCACTTACGAAGGCTTGGAGCCCCAAGGTCAGAGGTCAAGTTTCCACGAAAGCAGGTTGAGACCCTTCCAAGACAGCTAGGGCAAGTTCAGAGGTCTCTCTCGGAAAGGCCCGAGGGGGATTATGGAGGGACGAGACGGACGGAGAGGCTAGGGGGGAGAAGGGATTGCAGGGATTTTGCAGAGTCACAAGCAAAGGATTCATGTTACGAGCCTCATGTTACATACCTTACCTCTTCCACTCAAAGCAGGAACAAAAGAGCTCCTCCAAGTACAAAGTATCATACCAGTGATGATTCTTCCAGAAATACCATATAATGACAGCCTTTAAACTGTAGCAACAGTAATGACCTTTCAGCTGGGCAAGAGTTTGCTCTTTAATGAGTGGCTGGGGGGGTATAAAACATCCATGACATCCTACACTTAGAGAAAAATCCTGTGACCCTACACTTACAATATCGATGAGGTTGAAGACTTACAACATCCTACACTTACAGCATCCAAGTGATCCTACTCAAATCATCCAAGAGACCCCACACAAAACATCCGTGTGATCCTACACTTACAACATCCTTGAGATCCTTTTACAGCATCCAAGTGATCCTACTCAAATCATCCATGAGATCCTACACTTACAGCATCCATGTGAACCTACACGAAACATCTATAAAATCCTACACTTACAGCATCCATGTGAACCTACACGAAACATCTATAAAATCCTACACTTACAGCATCCATGAGATCCTATACTTTTCACAAGCATGGGATCCTGCCCTTACGTGCTGGAGAAAGTAAATCCCTAAAAGTACTCTAACCCGAGTTCACCAGCCACCCTCCCCCACATTCCCACAGCGAGCAGGCACTGCACACGCCCACGTCCCCAGAGACGGCTGTCGAATTTATTAGTGCTATAAAGCTCTGTTTTTCCTTCTTTTTCCTCTTTTCTTGGGGGGTGCAGTCTGTAACACTGACACCATTTATATTCAGCCGTGCTCTTACTGTCCCTTGTTTCCCCGCCCGCGTTCCAGAGGATCCTTCCATAACAGAGCTCTAGACTGAATAAAGGGGAACAAGAGCAAGAGGAGAGCGGTATCTGTGCGACGGGAATTAAGCCGGTCTAATAACAGCCCCAAATCAACCTCAACGGCGCAGGCCCTCGATCGATAGTAGTCGGAGCGGTGGAAAATGGGTCAGAACGTGTTGAGGGGAACGTGGCGCTCCGGGATGAGAGCTTTGGCATGCGTCTCATCGGGTACGCGAGCGTCCGCGTCATCGCTGCGCGGCCAGACAGAGCACCGCGAGATGACTCCCGTCGGCTAACCACATCCTCATCCGTTCTCGGGAGTGAGGAGTCCCAGCTGGCGTGAAGTTTCTGTCAAATGTGCATGAACACAGGAAGGAATGCACGTGTACATAAACAAAAACAGGCAAGAATAAACATGTGCGCAAACACCAGGCATATACACACATGCAAATGCATGTACGAATACACATATGGACACATATTCGTATTTTCAGTTGACTTCCATTTAAAGTCGAGTACATTCACATGTATTTACTTAGCAGACACTTTTCTCCAAGCAGCTTCCAACGAACTCAATGTAGTGTTATCAGCCCACACACACCTTATTCACCGCGGTGACTTACGCTGGGTCACTCATCCATACATCAGCGGAACACGCTCTCTCTGTGTCACTCACACACTATGTCGAACCTGAACAGCATGTCTTTGGACTGTGGGAGGAAACCAGAGCACCTGGAGGAAACCTACTCAGACACAGGGAGAACACGCAAACTCCACAGACCTCAAACCCACGTCCTCTCACACACAGCAGCGCTACTCGCCGTTCCATCGTGCCGCCCCTCGACCCATACACATCTTGGAGGACCAAAAAATATTTTAGACTTACATGAACACGGGGGGGGAAAACATCCCACCATCACCCCTTGCTATAGGTATTACAACTTTAATAAAATAAATGATTCCTAACTCAACTCAAAAGGGACTTGAAAACAAATAAGAGTGTGTAACAGGGAAATGAAAATGAACAGCCGCACACAAACACGCGCACACACACGAGCAAGGAGAAACACCAATCCTTCCCGAATTCCAGTGGCGTGAGCTGGCAGGATGATCTCAGCCCACATCCCGTTACATTCGTGTCCAAGTCCTGGTGAGCTGAGCACTCACATGCGCGCAGCTGCTGCTGGGGTCGGGATGTGGTCGTGCAGCCCGTACGAATACCGATGACGCCGAGCCCTGGTTTCAAGACCAAATGCACATTCGTTCTGGAATTATTTCTTCGCTGAAATGAAAAGACGAGCCGTGGTGTGAGTCCTGAGGACAGTAAAAGGGAGCCTGTGTGGGTGTACCTCACAGCAGGAAAAACATTGTGTTGTTCTTTTTGTCATTACAATGGATAATGAGTTTACTAACACAGCTGTTACCGTTACATGTTCAATTCAGCAGTGTAAACCCAGGGAGGGATGCGGTAAAAACCTTCCAAGAACAGATCCTGTCCGCGGTGCCCATGTGCCGCTATAATCATTGCCATCCTAGTCAAGAGAACCACGGCCGGGGATCGAAGAAGGTCCGGCTTGGCTCTTCCCATGCGCTCAGTCCTTGAAAGTACGACAGCAGCTCCCCTCCAGGGATTTCAACCCAATCAGCTGCTCCCAGTAAAACAAAGGGGTGACCAGTATTATCGAACCAGCGTTGGCGAGAACTCTAAAGTGCCTTTTCAAGTGACTTTAAAGCCCTATCGCTCATTTACGCATTCGGTTCTGTAAAAATCTATTTAGTGTTAATAAAACAAAAACGCGTTGTGTGAATTTTTTAACTCTGAGCTGCATTAAAAACCAAACTGATTTAAGATGACTGAAAATGTATATTTATCTGATCCTTCTCTTTAAACGCCCTAATAATGTTAAGCTGTACAGTTATTCACCCATTTACACAGCTGGATAACTTTATTGGCGCAATCTGGGGTGAGCTACTCGAAGGCGAGGATTCAGATCTGCAACGACTGGATTCAAAGGTAGCAGCTTTAACCGCTACACCACCGGACTTCCCGAAAAATAAGAGCATGCTGCCTCCGCGATGTCCTGATCAACGCAGATCGTCGCGCAATTCACTCCATAAACACGTACGGCATTCCGCATCCTGTTATTCATCACCAGGACCAAGAAACAGTAAACATGAACTGTAAACACTGTGGGAGGGAGTTGAATCTCCCACATTTACTCTGTTTTGCTGCTCTTCACTGAGACCTGTTGGCAGCACATGTAAATGCAACGTCATAATTTTCCGCGGCAAAAGGAAATTTTAAAACATAGATAAGCAAAGAAGACAGTTCGGTTCAAAATAAAGAGTAGAGAGTGTGTGTGAGTGTGTTTGCATCTTCAACAATTTGTAACTCAACCGTTCACAACACAAGGAGCCAGTATAATAATTACAGTATATATAATACAGTAATTCAAGATGAGCCCTCCAGGCTGTCATGCCTCCTGTTTTTTTTTGGCCCAGAACGAACACGGTTCTTCTCCCTGACCCACATAGACGGTATTCGTAGGGCGAGGGATCGTAGCACAGCTCTGATGAACATCAGTAGGACTTTAATGCCTGGCCAAGAAGACAAATCTTAGGACCCAAAATAGGAGGCTGGCAGAACAGTAGCTTTCAGCTGGAGGGGGGGGAGATGTGAGTTATGTCTTGGGTTAGAGAGACATCGCTGTGCAGGTTGGCACCAGCATGGCACCGCTCCGCAGATGCATCACGCCTCTGATTTGGGAAGGAGGCACAAGGACGAAGGAAGTTCACGAGCAGCCCCAGCTCAAGAGATGGGTGCTCCAAAAGACCATGCTCTCCCAGCATGCTTTTCTGTCCCCCGAAGTCAGCGTCGGCGACCTCCAGAGTGACCCTTCGCAGAGACCCACAGACCCTGTTTACTTTCGGCACGCCTGAATCGGTCCAGAAGAACCGGGGAAACATTCATTATTTCAGGTGCTGTGTAAATTTTCATATGCACTCTTGCTGCATATTTGATGCATATATTTCAAACACCGTCCATGTTTATCCTTTGATAATGCCTTCTGGGTTTCTCCGATAATGTATTCATGCGCTTCTTAAATTATGAATTCTCATCATTAAAACGGTAAACCTGATCGCGGAATGGCACAGGACCGACACACATATTTCACAATCAGATCATCTTCATAATAATTAATTTCGATCAGCTCGCGAGATGCTTAAATCCTCGTACACGGAAATCGACCTCTCGCCGACATGCCGAGGGGAAGTTAATGTCATCTCGAGCCGCGGATCCGTCCAAGAGGATGGCTGCGTGATTAAAGGAGGCTTTCCAGTCAATCTCGTGGTGACATTCACCTGTATTGAGGACTAATGCTGTGTTTATTGCCTTCTGACTGACTGGCGCCGTCTCAATGGGTAAATCGCTCTCCGATGAATTGCGCCGAGAGCCCGATTCAATATCCGTACAGCAGGGGACACGCCTGGGCCGCCGCTGGGGCTGATTACTCGGGGCGCAACCAAATCATACACTTTTGGCTACTGGAATTAGTCCTCTAATGACTCCAGGAGCCAGTTTGCATTTCAATTACGTTGACGTGGAGCCCCAGAATTTGCAGCACGTTAAATTTGTATTACATGCCAAAGGAGCATGAAAAGCAACAAGATAGTACATCTGGGCTGATTATCAGAGCAATTATCACAGTTAATGAGTACTTTATCAAATGAAAATAGTGTCTGCCTTCCACACGCGGGGAGTCTCCAGCATTTCGGATGACATTTGAGGGGGCGACAAGGGCACTTGATGCGAGCGAGCCGACGGCACGACACGAGGAAACATTTCTGTACACGTGCAAAGCACCTGAAATCCAGCTCACGTGAAAGTCTCGAGACTTCTTCGGCAAAAAGGAGACCAGACCAGGGTTCGCGGGATGGGACCGCAGCGAAAAGCGTCGAGATGCTTTGAGAATCACCCAAGCCGGAGAGGATCCAACAGTCGCAGCGTTTTCGCACCAGCACTAAAGGCACTTAGTGGAAAAAATAAAGTAGAGAGCGCAAGCACAGGAGGGAATGGGTCTATTCCCTCCAGTAACAGGCCCAATTAAAGACCGGGTGTCGGCTGTCACGGTAACGGCCTGGTGGGTGTCCAAAGCCCGGAATGAGAAAGCCCAAGTGCCATGAGGACGGCACACCTGTCCCGTTTGATTACTGACCCCAAGGCGGCGATGTGAGAGGGAATCCATTATCGTCAGCTACGTGTCACACCGACTCCCTGTATATCGTCTACTGCGGTCCTCACTACTGTTTTTTCTAATCTTGCGAAGGGGGGGGCAGGTACAGAGGGTCTTTTCACGCATGGACCAATCGTATCGTGTTTCTCTGTTCAGCTACTGGCCTGTGACAGACCTCCAACAGAGGATCATTATTACCGCTTCATGGCCTCTAAGTTCCCCCCACACGGCAATTATCTCATATTGTTCACAGGTGGTCCGACATGACTTTCATTATGTGCAAGGTGACGCGGAGCTGCGGTGAGCTGTGCGGGGCATCGCTGTTAGCCGGCACCTCCGGGCGAGGCCCTGAACCGTGGTGGTACGGAGACAGTATTTGTCGATGCCACGGATTTTGTCGGCGAGCTGAGCCCGTGCGATCGGAAGCAATAGGGTACAGCACGTCCAACCTGTAGAACCAAACACGGTAACATCGTGTGAAAAATACCAACAAGTGACCCGTGGATACGTGACCTGTCCAGATCCTCTTGTTCCCTAATATCTGAGTGACGTCAGGATTTCAATCAACCTCAACTGCATGTGCTTCAAATTCCTAACACCCTTTGGGGGGGGGGTGCATATTGGCACAAGTGTATATGAAGCAGCTTCTAGTTATGACTCTTGATCTCATTTTGCTAGTTGTCGTGAAACTCTCTTGTGACCTATTATGAGTTGATGGATTTTAAATACTTCTGTTAGGTGGGGGCTTCCTTCCTCCACCTCTTGGGCTTCCTTTCAGCAAAGCGACAGGATTCTCTGCTGTTCAGCATATAACTACCTGTCTGGAAAGGCAATATTAGGCCATTTAGGCAAATTGCCATGTACCGAGGATTCGTCAGAGAACAGAATATTGATGTGGCCCTTGGACCACACACGCACATTGCCTGAAACCACTTATCCCGAGCGGGGTCGCGGCGAACCGGAGCCTAACCTGGCAACACAGGGCGCAAGGCTGGAGGGGGAGAGGACACACACAGGACGGGATGCCGGTCCGCCGCAAGGCACCCCAAAGCAGGACTCGAACCCCAGACCCACCAGAGAGCAGAACTCGACCAAGCCCGCTGCGTCCCCCCATGGACCAACATGTGTATTTTAATCAGCATCAAAAACATTTACATTATCATGTTCATTCCTCTGTAGTCAGTTTTTATTTCGTTTCAAGTCTTCTACCCCGTCATTTATAACAGCCTTTACATTAAAGGAAATTTGCTCAACCGCACAACTGGAGATTCTCTCGAAGACTTAAGCCGAAAAGTGTCAAGTCTCGATTCTGAGCCCTTGAACGTGATAGTATGCAGCTATGCAGCCTGGCAGCACTGCACACTGTTAATCTGGGCAAAATGACCGTGTATCACCCCTGGGGGGGGACTACCCCGCTCCAGTAACCCAGATCATGGACTTTGAAATGCATTTCAGCAGACAACGCGCTTCCGTGATTCGCTGTCAAACTTTAAATCAATGGCCTGGCGGAACTCATACGGGGTCTCTGAAGGGAGGCAATTCACATTTTTGTCAGGCTGTCGCAACGCCTGAACGGCGTCCTAAACACGCCCCCTCTGACCTTGCGAGCAGCCATAAAACACCTGGGGGAACGTTTAATTACATCTCCCGTCATCCCACTCAATCTCACGGCGGGCCTTTTCTCAACGGGAAAATAGCAGTTTTTAAAAAACGCTCTGGGAGGGAAAAAAAATGCTTCCATCAGCAGCAGCCTTTAATTTCTCGTCCTCTCGTTTTGATTTTACCCGGTTCCAACACAATGCCCCGTGTTGCTTCTAATCACAGAGGGAGTGACATTGGCTTGAAATACGTAACACTTTGCTCTGTAATTGCCTATGGAAATTAGTGTGCACCAAGGGTTAAGTGAGAGTAAGAGGAAAATGGGCCTGTGGGGATGAAGGTTGAGGTATGTCAATCCTCAAAATGCTCCTCTCCCACTGACACCAAACCCATGTTTGAGAGCTGCAGAACTGCAGCTTGCAAGATGTGGATCCCACATGAGATCAAAATAGGCCAGCAGATTCCGGAGGGGATCGTAGGCGGGACACGTCCAGCAGAGCAGAACCAGGACCTCGACTCTGAGATTAAGAACGAGCGGGATTGGCAGCTCTTCCAGGACTTCACGCACCATACGGGGTCTCGCTGTGGCTCCCTTCCGATCCATTCCAGGGTGTCTCTTCCTAGTAGGCACCACAAGGAATAAAGCACAAAAGACCATTGCTATTACTGTCAGGCATAAGATAACAATGACAATTCAGAGCCTGGAGCCATTCCATCTCCACAGCGAATGCAGTTTAACCTTTGTACGTTACGTCATTTACATTGGAGACAAGCTATTGAAGAGACCAACAATGGGAGAGGAGCGGCAGGACAGCACAAATTCATTTTGTCTCCAAAAAGTCTCTTCTGAAAACCACAAAGTCCACTGCGATCGAAATTCAAATACCGAAAATGGACAAACAACATAATAAGATAGTTAATTGCTACGTCTGGACATTCATTCGGAGGTTAAAGAGGATGAAGGACTCTGTTTTGCGTTCATTAATCACAGGTTTCTCTCAGCCACGCGGCGATGTGGAGCTATGTCCACCCTGGCTGGAGATGATGAAAATGCTGTAATGAGGCCAGCGGACGGGCACTGTGTCACCGTCCTCAGGAAACAGCTGACCGGAAATGAGCATCAAGCATCATTCCAGTGAGATGTTGATGAAAAATGACATTTATCCCACAGGCATTCCCTAGCTGCACGTGGAAATGAGGCCCAGTAGAGGGAGAACAGGACGACTCACCATGGACCATTTTCCAAGAGACCGCCTCCCCTTACCATGCCCGCGCAGCCCACCGCTCGACCTCGATCAATCCCTCTTCTCGACCCATTCTACCCTCCTCACTCTCTGGCTTTCATCTCCTGCTCTTTTTTCACTCATTTCCCAATCCACTCCACTTCTCAGGAAAGAAAAAAAAAAAAAAAAAAAAAAAAAACAATATGGTTGTGAAGAGATGCTTTTGTAATGGTCGATTATGAACTGCCAAGACTCAAGCGGTTACCTCTCGATGGAGCGCGCTGTAGGGTCTTGTTCGGTTTTTCTCCTGCTGACCTTGGGCCGCCTTCCTAAAAGATTGGCGGTGTGCATTTCAGTGACCTCCCATCAATGCGGCACAATGATTCAGAGCACACAACCGGTGAGCGAGTCCAGGGAAAGAGCAGAGAAACAAGACAAAAAGGAAAAACGAAATCAGCCATGGAGACTGATGGGCTGGATATTAAAGAAGTTGACTCCGGGTGCAAGAGCGCATCTGGACTCCCTGATGGCACATCCAGGTGACCAGGGGCAGCTGCTGCACAACTGGTGTCAGAGAGAGGACAAACCAATAAAAGACCCCGAGCTGATGATGTTGACCCCTGTCTCTCCGGGACACAGCTGTACAACACGTGGGCACCCGGGGCGTGGCAGCAGTTGTGGGTCACCGAATGCTAGCTAATCTTTTTTATGACTGACCTCTGGGCATCAGCTGAGCAACCAACCCCCCAGCCGGACGTATTCGATCGGGGAGGGATTTCGGGAAAGGAGGAAGGGAGGCAGTAAAGCTCCTTCCTGCAGTAATGGCCTCCACACAGACCACCGACCTTCCACAATGGCTCGGAGCTGACTTCCTGACCCCGCACTATTGCCAACGGCGCTACTTCCTCATTGTTATCCTTCATTGTGCAGCCCTTTACGAGCGCGGCCGCCACCTGGCTCCCATAATGCCGAGCAAGTTCACCCCTGAACTGTGAATGACGGCACACCATTGTGGAGCGAGTTTTATTGTGTTTACTTCTTTATTTGTCCGCTCTGTGTGGGTGAGAATACTGCGCGGCTTCCTGGTAGCGCCTCTCAAAGGCGCCGTAATTCAGTCTAATTGATGTCAAACAGACAGAAATACGTGTTTGCCAGAGAAGTAAGTTCCTCCGTGCAGCCGTAAACCGGCAATATGTCACAGCGGAAAGATAATTTTGCATCTTCAAAACTCCTTTGGTTTACACACTTCAATCCGCAAACTTTCAAATAAAGTCGAAAGGTGTGCCATTTTAAATATAAAAATAGTGTTTTAAAAAAAAAACGGCGCATATACAAACCGATTTTTGAACGTCTTCTAGCAACCTGGTTTTGTTGTACAGTGGACTTTGCAAAGGCGTTTCAAAGCTTTTAAGTTCTCAAAGAAAACTGATAAACAAAATGAAATACCGACAGAGGCTTCGGCTATCCAGCAAATACACTAACAACCACTTGCAGATTTGCCCCGCTGTTATCGATTCGACGCAGAAAACGGTATCGACGTCCTCGCTGTGTATATATGCATATTAATAGGAGAGTCGAAACCATGAATGTACAGGAGTAGGCCAGGCATGCTTATTAATGAATAATTGACACCAAAATTGGTTTTGTATTGAACATGATACGGTCCCTGTTCGATAGAACCAGTGCCTGTGATTAAAATCTCTTATCTACTGTAAGCAACACCACAGAGTTTGAAAAAGAATGCATATTGTCTTTCTTTTCATATTTACAGGTCGATAGCGAGGTGGTGGCAAGAAGGCGCCGGATCTGGGGAGTACGTTACATTAAGAGCGAGAGCGCTTGCTGTTAGCATGGCATCCTTGGAAGTGACATGTTTGTTCCTTTTTTGTGCGTGTGTGTCTTTTGCTTACTATTCAGAGGAGCTTTATAGATACAGGTGGCATGATGTCACAGCAGGTAGCCCTGGTGCCTCACGGGCATTTTTGCAGTGGACGGGAGTCTATTCTGAAGGCAGGGCTGTGAGGCAGGGTGCACCCTGGACAGGAGACCGTGCATCACATGGCCACCATACACACTTATTTACTTTTTCACATACACACACACACATACAACTGGGGATTTAGAGTAATTCACTTCAGACACACGGATTTGGACTGTGGGTGGAAACCAGAGCACCTGGAAAAACTCGCAAATGCTGCATGCAAACTCTACATAGACCGACCCGGATCCAAACTCACGTCCAAACCCTCAGCCTGGTAGCTAAGGCAGCAGTGTTACTGTGTTACCAGATGTGCCACTGTGGTACCCTCAGCTTAATAATGATTATTGTTATTATTATTTTTATTATTATTATTATTAGAAGGGAATGTGGGTGTGTTTTGTTTAAAGGGGGATTAAAAAAAGTTAAGGATCATTTGTGAAGATTCCAATTTACTAGATGAAGACACACAGTCAAACACATACAATACAGTCCTGCTCTCTGACTACATCTTGAAGCTGTTGTACGATGACCTCATTCTGTTGAGCCTCCTTTGGCTACTCTTGGGTACTGTTTTCTCCTGGTAAGCAACTCCATGCTTGAAGAAGCCTGGCTGCTTTGAGCAAAATACTCCCGATGCCCTTGAACTGCCATTTCCACGGGACGCTGTAAGAAAACAGAGTATGATTCACTGTGTTCCTGACCCAGACAGCTTCTGTTGGAATTTGCCGCTGCAAGCTGAGGATGCTGCGTCAGAGCTGCTGTAAACAGCGCTTTCTTCTCAAACGGCTGCCCGCGGTGCCGTGACGACAGGTGTTCATCGCAAAAAGTGTAAACCATCCAAGAACACAACAAACGCAGAAGATTATTTCGTAAAAGTTCTCGCAAAGCAGATGGGCTAAGAGAATCTGATTCACAATGCTGGGAAATCCTGCTTGGAGACACACTATTTTCCAAGTAAGGTTATGGTGGAACGAAAGAGGGGGCGGGAGGGTGGGGGTGTGTCATCCCTAGGCGTGCACACACACACACACACACACACACACACACACACACATATACACTTTTCATGAGTTACTCAAATCAGAAATAAAATGCATTAATGTGGAACACATGGTGGGGATCACATGAGGGGGTGCAGTTTGGTCCAGCTCCCACTGTGTCATCAGAAACATGAGGACCAAATTAACCGCACACGCATTACGGTGGCCTTGTTCCTCTCCGCGACTGTGGAAGCTCCTGTTGTTTCTCATTCATCTGACAACCTGCTAGATTGAAGATCTCGTGACGATGTCACAGACCTGTCCGAGCTGCCCGAACTGTTTAATATCAGCGGGCGCGTCACCTCACGACACATTTCTGCCATTACAGACGCTGTGATTTCAGCTGACGTACATATTTTCTGTTAAGGTCCACTCAGACGGATCAATTTTTATCTCTTCTGCCTTTATTACTCAGTGTTTCTGTCATACTACATTTCTCCCTCAACTTTCAAATCCACTGACATAAATACAATCTGCATAATAAGTTAAAGGTTAGAAGCTGCACAAGCTGTTGTGACAATAATGGCATTAATATCAACAGTCAAAAGGAAAAAAAGAAGAAAAAACAAATAAAATGATGGGTAAATGCATTTGCAGCATGCATTAAAATGACACCAGAGCATCTCTGTCTGCCGTTAGCGTTTCACAGTGACCTCGCTGACCTTTTCCCACAAAGCAATTACTTCCTACAAGCATTTCGCCTGCATGGCTAGAGTGTATCGGCGAACCCCTAACCTGATTAGGGCCGCCCTCCGCCTCACGTCTGACAGAGCGGGAAAGCCTGCACTTAGCAGGAAGGCGGTCTCCCTTACCTCCTCGTCCTCTAGCCATCGCTCGGCTCATTCAGGCTCTTTTACTTCCGTAATTTAGTTTACTGTGATTTGTGATGGATTAGGTCTCTGGTCTCGGACTGCCGTCTATTATGTAGCGAGAATTAGTCAGCGTCGCTTACTCCACGACTGAAGGACTTAGTGTGCAGGATTCCAAACGGGCGCTTGTCCCTTGTAGGGTAATTCTGCTGAGAAGGGAGTCCTCACCGTACCTCCTTACACAGCACTTTAAGGCCCTGATGGATGGCGAGTGCTCTATACGGGATTGGATCACATTGTTATAAGCTCACTCCTCTCTCACAGTCTTGTATTGTTGCTATTATTCATTCATTCTGCGCTTGCTTTCCTCCAAACACACTATGTTAGGTTGATACGGTAGGCTATTTACAATGATTTACCCTTTTATACAGCGCATACTGTCTCAATTCATGATGGGTGCCCTGATCAAGGCAACTGTCGCAGGAGGTGGGATTCAAACCACTTCAGCTGCAGGTAGCGGCACTAATCGCTACGTTACCTGCGTTTACGAGAGTGCCGTAACCTGGAGAACATCAGACTGCGTGCATCAGTAATGCATAGGTAACATCAAAACTGGAGAAAATACCTGAGAACAGGTAACTACCAACCCCGGCTGCACGTTTCCTCGTCACCTGGCACAAATGTGACAAAGTCCTGCATTCGGTTCTCTAAGGCAATCAAGCTGAAAAGGGCACAATGTAAAAATGAACCGCACTGCTCTTACAGCAAATTATAAAACAAAAGCATATATAATACATTTTAAAACAGGCATCTTAACGCTTTCCCGTAATGTTTTTTTTATTAGGTTGCAGAGCAGTAATTTAGCTAACGGGCCATTTGGTTCTTGCTCAGAGCACCAAGCTCATTACGGAAGTTTAGCGTGAGCTTGGGAGGCAACGGGACGGCTGTCGCTAGGTTAACCCTCGCATCAAAGCCCCCGTCTTTCGGTGTTCGGGTTCCAGGAAAGCGTACCGTGGCTTTGTATGCGAACACCTCGGCTTGGATGCCATCAGGGACCGCGGGCTCATCCACATCTCAAACAACGGAGGCGTCCCGTCAATTCTTATCAAGGGCTATCAGGGGGGTTTTAATTATTGCTAATTGCTTCTTTAAACAGGCTGTGATCCAGTGTTAAGTCCTTCTCAGTGGTATCCTATTTAAAAAGGATATGAAAGTATATGTTCTCCCCCCGTTTCAATTGGCTATTTTTAGTGGTTTTTGTGGTATTTAAATTCTGTAAATCCCATAACCACGGTTGTGGATGATTGATTTGTCATTCATGGATTTGGAAATCAGGGATTTGCAGTTGGTCGTGTTTCTCATAAATGTCCTTTCAGTGTATTTATTTTTATTATCAAAAGCCTGAAATATAATTTACTTATTATACTGGTCTCATTCACTCAGCCTCCGCTCTCTCTCACATTACACTGCCTATTCTACATAAGATTCATATGTCCTATCAGTGGTCAGGAAATTTTGTCCTGATGCACGCTCGACTTTTTTTTATCAGCATTCCAGTCATGACATGTACCGGGCAACACGGTGGCAACAA
Organism: Scleropages formosus; assembly: GCF_900964775.1. Taxonomy (NCBI): domain Eukaryota; kingdom Metazoa; phylum Chordata; class Actinopteri; order Osteoglossiformes; family Osteoglossidae; genus Scleropages; species Scleropages formosus. The sequence continues at coordinate 23,667,670 of NC_041818.1, forward strand.
CAGAAACGCTATTTCAGAGGACAGCCATCGTCGGTTGTCTTGTTGGGTGGCAGTTTTTCCTCTCCATCTCAAGGTCTCACTCCTTGACTGCTCTGCGGGACCGTAACCTTGCCGAGATGGACGTCGGTACATTCGAGCCCGTGCTATAGATGACGAAAATCACCACTCAGTTTCTTATTGATATAATCTCTGGCATGAAACACCTTGTATTGAGGCAAGGAATGTCTTCGACAATGGTGTGTCATTGGAGGATGAATTAGCTGGCATATCAGCTTTGCTCTGCTGAGCTCTTTTACTAGTGGTGGCCACCTTCGCCACTTGTGAGATCTTGGTGAGACACAGTAAAGCCCGAGTTGTTTACACTGACGGTGATGTCATTTCCATAGGTGTAATAACAATGACTATGAGTGAAATGCATTCAACAGCAATAGAAGAATCTAGAAATATGAAAAAGAACATTCTGGCATATCAACAAAGGAAAATCGACAACAAAACTAAGGAGGGACCACCAAAATTCATTTAACACGAGAGGAAAGTCATTTGCCATCTTTGTACTCCTAGAGATGTGATTGATTATTACAAAACAGTTTCTGTATATTAAAACTGTTTTTGTAATTAAAGTTTAGATTGTACAGCCCAACTCCTTGTTATCTTTCTTAGTTTAACTAATTCTTTATTAGAATTAATTGCTGCAAACAAAAATTCACTCGACAGAGTTCTTTGCTTCTAATCTTTGCTTGTGCTTAACAGGAGTGTTTTAATGACACGTACGATGTGATTAGATTAGCTTGGCACATAAAAATAAAATCCTGAAAATGAAACTAAAAAGCAATTAAGGGAGCATTCGAGATAACGTGTCCAGTATCACTTTAATAACATATGCTCCCCGGTATAGGATTAATGTGCAATGAAATGAATCGTCCAATTAAATTTTATTTCAGTAAATCACAATTCCTTAAAGTATCTGGTAATGTAAGTTGACCGCTATCAGCATTATTTCAGCCATACATGTAAGATATAGAGGATCACAGGGCAGAAATGAACGAACTAATGATGATGTCTTGGTTTGTCTTTATGGCCAACAGAGAAGGTCCATTTCTGTTCCTGCATCTCATTGGCTCTGAGAGAAATCGATGCCCTCCTCTTCCTTTACATCACTCCCTCCTTTTAATCAGGAGTCTGGCACGGCATGTGGCATAGCATCAGAGTCTAGTCTTGGGGTTCAAATGTTGCTGAGATCCCCTGTCTGAACCACCTCCCATTCCTTGGTTACTCTTTGGCTACTAAACCAGCTTTCAATGACCTACCGGTCCAAGCGTCACATCCCCAAGCATCTGATCCCATCGTTTCATTCGTCACAACGCAATGGCAAAATTACCCCAGTGACCAGCTATATTCATTATTGCACCATCCCTTCACCCTATTGGTCCAACACTCCACGTCGGTGTCCTCCTATTGGTCGCTGCCCTGTTAGCCGCATCCCACCCCACTGCTCTGGAACTGAAAGCTGGTCGCATTTTGTTGCGTTTCACAGAAATGGCACTTAATCGGCTCATAAGAAGTACCCAGTACTTCGTTTAGCATCTCAAGAGTCACTTCTGCTTCAATGGAGACGACTCACTTCGGTTCCATACGTAGTACAGGGCAATGACAGAGCAGCAAAGGAAGGACATATGATTTCTCCCCTGCGTGTGGGCTGTGTTAATGTTGCGTATCAGCGGCCAACCCTCCCTTCGTTGATCGATTGGCATGCACAGCCACGCAAGTCCAATTATAAGCAAAGCACATAAAGGAACTCCTCAACCTGCTCACAAACGGGGCCAGGGGAGGGAAAACAACATATCAAACATCATCTTATTCTTACAGAATAAAGAACTAATTCAGGCTGCCACCCTGTTGTTGGCAGTGCACACAGATAATCTGATTTACCCTAGAGGGAGAGAAACAAAACCAAAAAAAAAACAAAAGACGCCATGTGTTTGGGGGCTGGCCACAGTGTTAGATTACATCTTGCTTAACTTACACAGAGAGATGCTGTGCTTCATTTATTTATTTTCTTACCGGTTCATTGTTTCTGAACCTAGCGGGAAGTATTCTCGACAGGGACGCGCCGCGTAGAAGACCCTGGCAGCACGCATCACGAGACGGACCAACCCCCGACAAACCCCTACTGACCGCATTTCCATTAAAATCCAACACAAGAGTTTGATACCATTTTGTGCTTCTGCTGAGTTGTTACATTTCAGTGGATTTTGTAAATGAAATGCTGGCCAGCTCTTTTTTCTTTATCTTGTTCATAGCTCCAATCCCTTGTGAACCCCTGGTTTCCTCATCTGAACCGGGTTCAGATAAGGGCACGGATGCTGGGCCAGAAAACGTCAGAAACATTCAGAGACATTCCCACACGGAGCTTCTCTCTGTCTCTTTCCCCTTGCTCACCTACACATACTCTCTCTCTGACACACGCGCACACACACACACACACACACACACACACACAACCTTCAATAAACAATACATACACGCACGTACACGGGCGCGGTCCTTGCTCAGGTCTCTCGTACCCGAGCCGTATCATTCATTTTGCCTTGGCTAATTAACACGGGGACGTTTGTTTGCATTAGCATCACAGAGCCGAACAGCCCATTGCTTGGCAATTCCTAATTAAACAGAAAAAGGGCACTGACTGCACACACGCTAAAGTGATGTAAACAGTTTAATGTTGCGGAAGACAGTTAATAGCAATTTGATCAGGCTGTCATTACACCTTTAATTGTTATATCAGCAGTTTGGAAACGGGTGACTTGATCGGGGTGGATGGAGGCAGCTATGCCCACGGTAGTGATTATACCCTCTTCAGGAAGAGCGCGTATGCAGATTCAGATTCTACACAAACAGTCCCATACGGCTGTCTAAAAACAACAACAACAACAACAGCAGCAGCAACAAAAACAGAAACTCCAGAGAGAAGGCCTCCCAACTGCAGATATGTTGTTCTTCAGTAGGGCTCCTTAAGAGATGCAAATGAGGGAGAGGGAAAAGGAGGCTTGGTGACGAGTGACTCCAGTGTACATTTCATATTCTGTTCCCCTGAAAGCAACGGAGAGCGAGCGAGACGGCGGAGGGAGGGAATGCGGAGGGGGAAAGAGCGAGAGAGCAGCTAAGACCGAGCCAGAAAGGAGAGTGAAGAGAGCGAGGAGGCGATAGGAGAGGAGGCCGGAGGAAAGTGAGGCGGGCCGGAGAAAGAGTTCGCGGAGGGATGGAGGGCGAGAGAGACCAGAGAGCAGCATTAAGGCAAAGAGCACGTCGGGAGTGAGAGGGAAAGCAAAAGAAGCAGAGAGAAGCAGTGGGAGCACGGAGGAGCGAGGGGCGAGCAAACGAGAGAGAGGGGAGAACCTCCAGGGGGGACGGCCGGTTTTGATTGGCACAATAAGGCGAGCAGAGACACAGGTGGCGCCCCAAACGAAGGCAGACGGCTTTCCCCGAAGACCACATAAAAGGCGCGACAGACACCTAGCAACCAGCTCGCGGTCTGATCTGCATGCCATTAAAATTTCAGCATGGACACGGCGGCCCGTGTACGCCAAATTACCAGGGTACGCAGATGCTTCATTCCCCCAGTGTTGTGCCTGGGTCCAGCCCCCTCCAACAAGGCTGTTTGCCCCATCCCTCCCTCCCTCCCTCCTTTTCCACAGGTCCCGAACGCAGCTGGCACTTCGAAGGGAAGGTGGTGGGGGGATTTTATATGTTTATTTTCCAAGTTCAAAGGCGCGGCACAATCTTTGCACATCGAAACGTCGCGGGAATAAAGCGTTTCAACGCATTTTGATGTACAGACGAACCTCTTCCCCAGATAAGAAACAATGCTTGTAATGGAGAGAAGGGCGGATGTTGCTGGGAAACGAAATACGCCGGAGCAATCTGTGAAGAGAAGCTTCTTGTAAAACACTCATAAAATGCTCTTTGATAAATCTCCCTTGAGCCGGTTCACAATTTACATTTTTGCAATAAAACGTTTCGATGACGGCGACGGGGTGGGGAAGGAAGGAAAGAGGAATTAACCTTACGGTGTTCATTGACCTTGTACCTTCTGCAGTGCCACTCGAGAGGACACGTCTCACCGTAGCCTGGAGATGGTGAATCAGTACTCAGCTGAGAATTGTCAAGAAAGACCCCAGAACCGCTCGATTAACACACCACTGATTTCAGCAAACTAACCATACAGGTAGTCCTCAACTTGCATGTGCAACATACATCATCCCAGACTTACAATGGCTACCCCGTTGACCTTATATCTTTTTTTTTTGTGCCTACATTTGCCCATGACGTCCATTGATGACCATTCCATATGCTGAACAACATGGGTTGGCAATATTGTTGCACAGCACCCATATTTGTTATTGCTTGGGTCTCATTCAGTGTTCGGGTGTCTAGCAGCCATTGCATTTCTTTACACTTTGTTTTTCATTTTAATTTCTTTCCAGTTAGTTTTTATTCTATTTAAAATGGTTAGCAAGCAAAAAAAGTTAGTGTTCTGATGATGCTGAAAGAAAAAGCAGAAGACAATAGATTTAGAAATTAAACTGGAAATAACAGTGCGGAATGAAAATATAATATAATGATAATACTGTAATGTATTTACATTATAATTATATTAGTATTAACATGAATAATGTGTGAAATTAGTGAAAAAATATAACAAAGCTTTATTATACAAGATTCATGCATGTTAATCGTTTATTTATCCTTATGGTTCTTTTAAGGGGATTTTAAATGTCTGCTCGTATCAGGGATGTTGGAACAAAACCCCCTTTGTAAATCAAGGACAACTACTGTTTGGAACCAAATGAATGTTTGCGGCTGGCGCCATCAGACAGTTCCCGAACAAGTTGCTGATATAGCGGTAGCCTCGCGTAATGGTTAGAGCCACCCACTCCGGTCTTAGAGGTCCCAGGTTCAAATCCCACGACTGTTGTACCGTCCCTGAAAAAGACACTCACCGTAATTACTCCAGTAAAAAATATATGTCCAGTTGTACAATAGTACAAATAACTGTAAGCCACTTCAGAAAAAAGTGTCACCTAAATGAATAACTATAAAAGGGTTGGCAGCCATATCTGTCATTCAGTTTGTCACCGAAGTTGGAGTTTGCTTTGTAACCTGGCCCAGCTGCATCTCCAAACAGCTGAGAGGAGCCTCCGTTTGAAGCCATAATTTGTTTTTAATTACCCTAGTAAATAATTCAAGATGATCTAAAAACAAATCAATATGCTATAAGGGAGCACAGTCTGCTGCACAAGGCCTAGCAGTAAAAGCACATGACTGGCTAACTCTACATACCAAGCACGTTGCAGGACTTGCAATTACCTCGATCGCTCATCAGGTTCGAAGCAAATTCGAGATCTCGTTAAAGGCCCAGCTGACAGAACCCAGGATTCAAGCTTCGTTTTTTCCCCCTAAGGTATTTTCCCAGTAACCCAGCATGTCTTCAGTGCTGCGATATAGTGGGGTTTTCAGACGTCTTCCCCCAGGAGGGACAAACCTGGAGTTAAATCAATACTGAGTGAGCTAAGATCCACAGAGCCCACCCTGGGTCTAATTACACGTTTGTGGGCAAAGGGAGTTTTTTGTTTAATTGTTCTCATATTTCCAATGTGACCAGCAACAAAAATTTACAGAATAGTTTCCAGCCTCTTGTTTATATTTAGTGACGGTAACAGTAAAACTGAGCAGGGCTGAAAGCAGCATTAACCCCAGGAAACACAAAATGGTTCACGTAGTTTAAAACAGATTCATTTCAAAACTGCTCGGTTTAATACTTCATTTCTGACATTTCTTGTCTCTAGGACACATCCCACTACCACTGATGGACATCGTTTACCCTTCGAAAGAATGACTTGAGTTCAAAGTACACAGTTTTCCTCTTAACTGAGATTTAAAAATCATTAAATCTAAAACAAACACTGATATTCTTACACATTTTTACACGTTGCACAATTTGCTTGCGACGTGTTTGTCCTGGTGCAGTAGTAAAATGTCATGACATAATTTGCACAAGGTGGATGGATATAAGTGGGTACAAGGTACAAAAACGGAACGTGAAGCATTATTTCTAATGGGGAAATATTACAGTGTTCCCCCCACCATTAACTTACTTTATTTCTGCTAGTGGAGAAATATTGGTTTCCTCTGCCAGGAGCCCAGCTTATAACATCTAGCGGAGAAACATTACAGGATTTCAACCCCCGTTAGCTTAGCTTGCTTTATCTAGTGGAGACTTTACAAGGTTTCAGCTGCAATTAACAACTTATTTCTGTTAGTGGAGAAATATGACGGTTTCTCCTGCTGTTAGCTTAGTTTGTTACAGCTAGTAAAGAATATTATAGGGTCACAAGTACCATTAGCTTAGCTAACTTCAGCTAGTAGAGAAATGCTAAGAGTTTCAACTGCCATTAGCCTAGCTTATTTCTTTTAGTGGAGAAATAGTACGGGGCTTCAGCTATCATTAGTCTGACGTACTTCAGCTGGAGAAGAAACATTACAGGGATTCAAGATCCATTAGCTTGGCTCATTTCAGCCAGTGGTTTCGATTACCACTAGCTTAGCTGAATTCAGCTAGTGGAGAAAAGTTACGAGATTTCCTCCGGCAGGGTACTGAAAATTCACCGCAGTAACTATTGGTTCAGCCAGCAATAAGGCAGTGTCCTCAACTCGGCGATCCTGTTGTCACCATTGGGCCTGTTGCAAGCGTTTGAAAATGTTGTCGAAGATATTAAAACAGCTTAGTACATTTTGAAGAATGAGTTGCAATCCAGAATTGCTGTGAGGGACAGGGAAGGTCAAAAAGTCCAGTGGTCAAAGGTGTGCTATTACAGTACAGCTGTTAACCAGAGGCGTACCAAGTGAACCAGGATCTTACTATCCTCTGTTTCTCCAAAACCATTTTAGATGCCTGAGAAAGAATAATGGTAGCAGAAAGGTCTTCCGTGAAGGACCCAGAAGCACCAATGGGCACAAATAAAACCTCAGAAAATGAGTCTGAAGAAATTGCCAGCTCGTTACACAACCTTCCTCGTACCACTGCCAACACAGGAAAAACTCAATATTCATATTCACAGTTCTTCGAAGGTGGTGATTTCACCTGAACTTTTTTTTTTTTCGCATCCCTTAAAATCCATTAGGACTAATATCCTACAGTTCTGGTCCCAAAAGGTGAACGCAGCGTTTTTATACATGACAAGGGTGACAGGTGCTGACTTTGACAGACAGGAGAGTGACTAGTTCTTACTTTTAAGGAGGTTCTGCTGGATATGCAGAAAGCACATGCTAGTTTCCCTGCACTACCTGACAGGTGAAGACAGACCTCCACAACAGATTGCAGGCAGACAGTCTTGCTGCGTGCATGAAAATAAGCATTAATGGGCCTGCTAGAGCACCTGGAGACCTCAGCTGCATTCTTTCCAGAGAAGAAAAGGAGCAGCGTGATCAAGCCTATGCCACATGGAAGGGACCTGTTCAGTTCATGTTTTAGCCCAGCCTGCGCGGTACGTTTTTAAATAAATCACCAGCAAAGTTCAGTTCAGACTTAATTTGTAGGCTTTAAGATGCAGCCACTTTTTAGCACTCATTCCTGAAAACTACATTGAAGGGGACTACATACCTGGCAAGTCTAAGCTGCTGATCAATGAATCCTCAGACAACTGTTTGTTTTTGCTTCTAGCCAAGACCCAAAACTCAACGCAGCATATGGGTTCGGTACTTTTTCATGGCTTACCCCATGACAGAGTAGGCTTGTGGGGCAAACAGCGCATCCTCATCGTTTGATTGCTTCTGTAGTAGAATTCAGGATAAGTGCCGAACTACAAGCAGGGAAAGTGTAAGTCGGGCCGGTTCCAAGCCTCAAGCCAACAACCTTCCCACTATAGTTGTGTGCCTTTATCCTCTGTACAGCCTGCTGCTATGTAAGATAACTGCAACATCTTTGGCCGCGGTCATCTTCCAGTTTTCAGTATCCGAGTAATTTGTAGCTCAGTACTCCGCCGTGATGAATGTGCTACACCTGTCCATAAAGTGATACCGTTACATGAGGCACTTGCCTCAAATGCAGTGGTATGCGTTTTTGGGGTTCAGTTACACCAGATCTATACTCCATTTTTAGAAACACTTTAAGTGAAATTCCCTTTAAAAGGCCTAGCTAATCATTTATTAGTAACAATTACTACTGAGGTGCCACGGGGAGCTGCATTAAAAAGTCGCAATCGTTAATTTTAATTTAATATACCTTCATTTACTTGCAGCCACTTTGTGTGGATTTTCTTCTCGTTACCAAAGACTGCAAACAATGAGATCGTTCATCTACATCAGTGGTCTGTATTTAAAGTCCTCATCGGCATGTGCTGTGGTCCTTTGTTCTATTCTACGCACGAAATCCTGAAACACTTGTTTTAATGGACCTGCCTTGGTTTCAAAGTTGAGAAAATTAGTTTAATCGGGCGGTGTTGTGAAAGGCTGAAGGATGGCAAAGAAAGGCCACTGTTCTGTGGTGCGAGGCTAAAGGTCTGACGTAGCCTTGAACTCCGGGGAGCAGACAATGATCACTTTTTAATGAGTGCCCAAGGAGATGAATCCATGGGTCACCTCTAAAGTGGAGGTCACAGATGAGGCCATAAACTATGCCTTCGCAGGACTGTGTGGGGAGCACAACCACAGCACAGGAATCGTTTGCAAGAATTCAAAGAAGGGGAGCACAACTGACAGGAGCCTGACGAATAAACAGATATCGTGGCTTACATGGATTTTAGTTAAACACCCACCATCTTACTCAGCTTTCGATCGAGGACTCGGAGCAGCCCCGCGGTCGCCAGGATGTCTTTCACCCTCGAGCTCACGGTTCAAGCTGATGTTATTGCTTTTCCAAAGCTTTTATCCTTTTACACTTTATCCATTTATACCACTGGATATTTTTACTGAAGCAATTCAGAGGACATCAATAGGGTGCCTCCTGGGACTTAAACTGGCAACTGTTAAATCACAAGACCAACTCCTTAACCACTGCACTGCTATGCTCCTTCAGTCTCGGTGACACACCTCTACCCAGCAATGTTCTTTGAGCCCCCATACTAATGTGCTTCTTCAACCTTCACTCCACGGTGCTACCCTAACCACTACACTACCACATGCAGTTAACCATGATGCTGCTGTGCTACCTTAAACACTGAGTTGCTGTGCTTCCTTAACCCTGATCCCAATGCGCTACCTTAACTGCTATGCTAATACTCTTCTTCAACCGCCGTGCTATAAGGAAGAGCATCCCTTTTCCGCCTTCTCGGAAGCACCCGATGAAGCAGCACTCTGTGACCTTGCATTGGCCTGGTGGCATAATGAGAATTCTGCTGATAAATCACAGCTCCCTGTACAGGGGTGAAAGGTGACACTAACGGGAAATTTATGCAGCTGGGCCCAAGATGATATAGATCTAATAAGAGCTCACTTTTAATGAAAAAATGGCCCTGCGCACCCATCGCTCTCCCTGAAAACTGTGCACAGGAAAACAATACCCTAATAAAAGAACTTTGTGCTGTGGAGGTGAGTTGACTCGGATGATATTCGCAACCAGTGACCCCAAAATCGGAGATGTTACGTGAGCTCTAATCTGCGGATTTGCCCCCTTCATCTTTATTCCCCGTGAATCGTCTTCTTCTGGATAAGAAAACGATCGCAAAAACAGACACGGTCAAATTATGCCTCTCTACATGTTTTAGGCAGATATGTGTACATTACAGTCTTTGTAGACTTAGTCAGAGGCTCGAGACCATGCAGTCGCAGTCACAACCGTCATCACTGGTTCCTGCCTCCACTTGGAAAAGAGGGATGGCATTTCCCATGGAGCCCATTGTGTTGGATAAGCTCATGTGAAACTGGCGTGCATGATTGCAGGGAGAAACATTCATTACGGTCGTAAAAAAAAAAGTGCTCGAATTGAATAAGGCGATTGGCAGGCCACAAGGGACCGTGGTCCTGCATCTCTGAGATGCTGAATTTTAAACCTGTGAGCTGAAATAAGAAGAAATAATAATAATAATAATAATAATAATAAAACTGAACCAGGAGTTTTGCCGATCGTAGTGTTGCTATCCCTTCCACAGCAGATGCACCATTAATCCAATCTGCATTGTTGTCTGTTTTGATTGCTAAAGGCCCAGAAAAATTGCAGCATAATTTTCTCCAAAAAGAAACCGCAATAAGGTAGTGAAGGACTAAATACAAAGGGTCCTAGTGTGATATGATGTTTTATGGAAAAAATTATTTGCGCTTAGCTCTTTGACAGCCACCTGTTCATTGAAGCGTTATAATCGTATTTTTTTCCTTTATAATTGTATACAGGCACACGGGCAAACGCGTGCAAACACACACACGCACGCGCACACACACAAACCCAAACACACAATGTTAAACTGCCATAAAAGAGCCACATGGAAAGCAACGAGTGACAAGACCCAGGCCGTGAGCCCATCACAGCCACAAAGCTGGGCTGTCAGGAGTTGTCAGCACCATGCCAGTGAAAACACCATGACAAAAAGGTCCGGCCTTTTCACATCACAATGTCGACCGCGCATCGGGTGCGGAATTTACAGCCAAATTCACTACGCGGCCTTGCGATGCATTTACTGGGCACCATAAATCAAAAGGTGAAACCAATAATCCACATACACATTTTTTATTGATTAAGCATAATAAAATCACTTCGACGAAGAACATTTTCAAAATGTATTCCTTTACTGGAATAGTTTTGTCTCTAATAGATCAGAGCAATAATTCAGCCATTAGTTTTGGAATAAAAATATTTTCCTTGCTGTCCGTACAAGGAAGGGCAAACGCATTACCGCCCCGTACCCAAGGTGAACGCAAAGAACATTTGTCAGGGCCGGGCGGCCGTCACTTCCGAGGGCGGGTGGGGCTTAAATACACACAGACCTGATTTCCATGAGGACTCGTAATGACAAGTGACAAATGTTCCAGCTGACCAATCAATGAAGCGGCGCATTGGCTGTTCTCGAGGGGTCGCTCAACCTTCAGCATCAATCTGCGCAACACAATGAGTCAACAGGTGGCTCGGCCAGCGTTACAGAAGCAAACCTGGCGTCCGACACGAAGGCAAGCCGGGCGGCAGCCAGCACACCTCACTTGCAGACGAAAGCGATTGAATAGCTACCATTGTACCGCAGAGCAAAGCGGAGAACCACAATTTCTGCATTAATTATGTGATTACAGGGATGGATGTGCACAACTTAAAAAGTAGAGAACTGAAAATTGTGAATATGCTTTTAAAAGATTACGCATGTAAAGCATTTCATCCGGCGGAGTGAAGAAATCACTTCAAATCTGTGGCCGCCTTTCTGCATTATGCACACTTTCTTGTACCGTGGGGAGGATCGAGAAATAGACAATTAGACGGATACTAAAGTATAATTTAGAGAAAAAGAAAAGTGAAACAGAAAAATGAACATGGCAAATGGCAAACTTCAAGCCTCATTAATTTCTGTCAAGGCCCCCATGAATGACCCCTCAAGTGGTTCCCATTACTCGTATTTTTTCCTCCAAAACCACACTGCCTTTATTGACCAGAAATGAAATTCAAGGTGTGTGAATGAGGCTCAGCCTCTCAAGGACATTTGCACAAATATCATTGAATTTATGTCCATCGTAATAAGCATTTCTTTAAAAATCCGAGTTACTGGAAACAAGACAAAAAAAAACAATAGAAATATGAAAATTTTGGCAACAATAACCCGCAAGGTCCTTTTCTGATCACAATTCTTCATTGTGGTTACAGCACGTGTCTGTCAGTACGATGTGCAGTAATTGATTAATCTTCAGCAAATTTGCATTCGGCGGTGGATAAATTGGAATGACATCGGTGATGCAGAGCACCGCAGAATTAGACTCAGCATGCTACATGATGCAACAGGACAATTTGTCAAAACATGAGAGTTAAATGATTTATTGATTCTCATTAAGGTCCCGGGCTTCGCAGTGCTCGCAAGGCGACGTTTGTGCTCTTCATTATCCACCATAACCAGTTAAATGACAGTCACTTAACGGCAAAGGTTACATCCTGCGCCAACTGAACGTCATCTGCGGCAACGGCTCCTAAACACATGCGCATGTATTTGGAGCATCATGTTTCCATTTTCAATCCATAGTGACATATGATGAACGGCGTGGCGCCCGCTGACTCCCGTTGACAAGAGCCTGACACGTCGGCCGCTTCCAGACTAAATCTCCATCGCGCGCAGATCGGCGCCAACGACTAATTTGAGGGACGGTTATTTTTGACTTCTTCTTTTTAAGCATCGGTGTCGCCCAGGTCTCCTGTCAAAAGCCTGCTTCCTGCATGCAATATTGTTTTTGCTGTTAAATCCAGAGAACAACCTGCGAACAACATCCCTGGGAGGTGTGAATTTAATCAGAATTAATGAGGTCATAAAAGGGATTTCTCCTGATAAATTGCATTTGAAGTGATTAGGGCGAAACTTGCACCATGCTGATCATTAAGGTAACATATTTTGACAATCAGCAGCCATTATTTTTGGTGGATCTTAATGAAGTCTGATGCCAAAGCAATTTTGAAATGCAGCAGAACCCGGGGAAGCTCTGTGCGTGACAGTTGCAGAGGTTTGCGAAACAGACAAAGTCCCTCTTAATTCAATAGAACGTGACAGAATTACGTTGATTACTTTTTGCGTTCAACATCCCGCGTGACGGCGGGCTCCACGTTAATGAAAGGAGTAAGGAATGATGTCGTGAACCTGTGCTTTTAATTTACTTCTTCCCGTAGTTAATGCATATATGTAAATGCTGATGTGCAGGTATACAATTCCCACCAATGTGCTTTGCTCCAATTTCATTAGAAAAAGGAAGCAGGACTTGGAGCAAAACTTGACCCAATTGGTTTCCATCCCTTTTTTTTTCCTTCGTTCCAGTCATTTCCATCTACCTCAAGGCATTCTCTGGTGGGAAGATAATTTGGGCCTTTTTATGTATGTTTTTAATGTCACTGACGACAGGAGTCCTCTGCGATAGGGACGACGCGCATCTCATCTGACATCGTGACATTGTTTCAACTGCTGTTTTCCCTCGCTGGCCAATTAAGGAAAACATGTGGAAGAAAGTTTTATTTATATATTTATTTATTTTTGGCCTTTCCCCATTTATTTGCCCCAGTTTAGGGCCCTTTACATGTATCCTGCACATGGGTGTCCGCAGGGTTCGCCAGTGCGTGCCAGACGGGAGCCCTGCCGCCAACACTGTGGGGTGCGCGAAGGGCCACCGGACCCACCGGAGGATCCGCGTATCTCCTTGGCAACGAGCATACACCCCATTCTTCCCTATGAGGTTGGTATGCAGCCTTTTTGTAGAAACCTGATAAACTTGTTAGCTCGACTTGCTCTGCGGAAAGGTGCCAGTTATGTTCCGCTGCCGTCGACCTCCTGGGCTCCATTATTAGGAAATTTAGCAGCTGTGACTGCACAAGAACGTGGATGCTGCTGGATGAGGAAGTGGGTTTTGGCTTCACTTTACAAAATACATGGAAAAGCTAAGGAAAATTCAATCATAAATCACATCCACCTAAATAAACCAAAAATAAGTGCACCCAGCCGTTGAGAGGAGGCTCCATGTCACACCTCGGGCGGCAGGTGGTGAAGTGAATAGAGCCTCCGCCTTGCAATAAAAAAGATGCAGACATAAATCCCACCTCCTGCAGTAGTACCCTTGAGCAAGGTACTTAACCTGAACTGATACGGTAAAAAAAATTACCCAGGAGCTTTATTAAACAGGTAAATCAAATCGCTTTGAAGAAAAGTACAAACTAAGTTAATTAATGGATAATAATAATAATAATAATAACAACAATGTGAAACCATTTACAAAGGGTAACTGTTGCATGCTGACCACAAATAAAGATTGCTCAATGCAAAAGAGGACGAGGAGGTTTGCCGCGCAGCTACAATTAGCCGGACAGGTGAGAACCTCACACATACGTCACAATCAAAGGTGAGTGAAGGAAAGAGGACGAAGAAAACATCACCCGATCGTTAGTATTCGGAAGTGAGAATGCCAATTATCGATCTTTATGCATGTGGTTATGAAGCCGTAATTCATCATGCGCCATAAACCCTCGGGTAATTAAGCCAAAGTGCGATGCTTGTGAAGGCTATCATCAGTTTCTTTGGTGGAGCGGTCAATCATTCTATTACGGGCTTGCGGGAACCTCGCGCATTCGCCGGGGCCCAGTGGTCCCCCATCGCCCCCAGGCTGCGAGACCTAATTAAAAGGTAGCCCAGCGGAATTCTCCCGACCCGAGCCAATTTCTCGCGCTTTCACACAATTTTAGAGTAATTCCCCACATACGGCTCGTCTGCATTTCCTTTCATTTCCCCGTCTCTCGCTGCCTCGCTCTCTCCCGCTCTGCCCCTCTCTCCGGGCGCCGCTGCTGCAGCTCAGGCTGATGGATATTTAGGCCCCACTGTGTGCTGCTGGGTCCTCGTTCCCGTATTCCGTGAAATCCTCTAACGCCAAGATAAGGGGGAGGGAATAAAAGAAAAACATTTCATTTTTTGGTTAATTGCGAAGAGTTCTTTGTTTTCGCACAGAAATCTCCAACTGCTCTGCTCATTTAGTCCTTTTTAAGGGATTTCTTTTCTTACATTACCCGAGAGTGCAGCCTTTTCGTCTGCTGCTACACAAATCCAGAATTTAACAACACAGTCCAAAAGCCGCCAGGGTCCTTCGTAACGTATCATAACACTCCAAACGAAGCATGAAAAAACAGAAGAGCATCTGGATCACTTGTACGTAGTGGACGGACTGGCTTTTCCTATAAATGAATCAGGGAGCAGTTGGCTTCGGGAATTCAGGTGGAAGAGCCCTTAAATATGCGATGATATAAACTACTATTTATTTTAACACTTTATAGAGCAACATTTTTTTCTACTATGCATAGTGGTATTTCAAACACTAAGTCACATTTAGCTAATGTAAAGAGGGATTTATAGATTCATACAGAGACCGACAGACAGACAGACAGACGGACACAATTATTACAGAAATACAACATTTTAATAGTTGGAAGGTCAAAATTGTGAACCACCAGGCATCAAGGAGAAAATCTGAGACATCGTAACAATCTCAGCTCCATTCTTCACCTGCGATCCTGGAGATGACACCTGAAAGAGCGCTCTGTGGGATTACAACCATCTGGTTACTCGAGGGCACGGGGGTGCCGGCACGGTACGCTGCAAGCCCCCCCCACTCACCCCAAACAATCAAATCTCATCTCTTTTTTTAAACACGGTTTCGGCGTGCCGTTCCACCTCGGTGCACGCAACACCTTGACGGCACAGCGGCAGAGAAGCACAGCTCCCGTGGAAAAGCGCAGAGCCCAGAGACGGGTCGAGTGACGCTACGGTCATCTGCAGCACCGGGAAACTCGCAGCAAGACACATCTGCGCGAGGCAGACCGCACAGCCCGGCCCATGAAATATTGAAGCCCCTTCCTGCGACTTCAATTATAAAGAAGCACAACTGTGCCATTTTTTATGAAACCGCCAGATGTTGGCTCCCCGTTCCAGAAGAAACGCAGTGCTGCCCCCGTGGGACACATCCAGCTCTCACCCTCCCCTCCCCTCACACCCAAAAGGCCGTCTCCCAGGTGCGGTCCGCCTTGACCGGCGGAGCTCTTCTGTGGCGCCACGAGGATGCTGGTTCCGCCCCAACGATTCTTGCTCGTTGGCTCCTTGATCGATGCCCCCCAGCCCCCCTGCCAGTGCAAAAACACAACACAGCAGGAGGGAGCTGAATGAGGCCTCCAGCAGTCAGCTAGGGCTATGAATTATAACTACAACAACAACAACAACAAAGAGATAACTTATTTCTTCCCTCCACAAGCGCATTATAGGTTCCTCTAAGCTCTACCAAAGTTCTCCGAATGAACATGTAACGCCGAGCGTTTAATATTTTTCCCCTCATTCTTGTCCCCTCGTTCATTGTACAGTAATAATGTGATATCGCCGGGGCTCTCGCTTCAATGGGCTCGGAAGCACAAGGCGAAATTAGCACGGATGCACGATGATACGGTTATTATTACGAGGTTATCGCTCGCTCTCGCCGCGCTTCAAACGGTCGTGGCCTCGGTGGGCACCACCGTTGTGCTTGGGCCAGAAATGATAAAGTGAATCTTATGGAAACGATACAGCAGAAGCGTCAAATCATGACCGAGGAGCTCGGGGTGGTGGGCGGCGCCGAAGGCAGTCGGGGGGCAAATCGGCTGGTGCCACGTCTCCCTGTCAGCTGACTTTCTTTCATGGCTTTCATCCCATGTTGTTTTTTAAACTGCTGTACCCACCCCTTCCAACCTGCCCCCTGCTCATAATTCCTGCGGGGGGGAAGAGACAGAAAAACAGGTCTATATTTGGAGCGGATGACATGAGTGGTTTCTTTTCCGTTCGTGTCAGGAGTAAAGGTGTCCCAGGGGCTCTGCGATGACTTCCTCTGCAGCGAAAGACGGATAATTGGTTATTTTGAGTAATTTTATGAACGCAGTTCGACTGCCGCTGCTCAGCTTCCAGTAAATGACACACTTTGGGAATAGCGCGCTGTTGCCATCCTCAGATGTTGAGCAGGCAGGGGTCTGCCAGGGGTGAGAGAGACACGCCGTCGGCACATGTGTCTGGCGCTCTCCATCACTAGCCCCTGTGGCCAGCAGGTGGAGAAGCGGTTAAGAACATAAGGAGGCAGGTTTAAACCCCTAAACCCGAAAACATGTGTCCAACCCCTCGGAAAAAAGATAAATAAATAGGAACGGCTGCAACGAATACCCAAACCCTCAGCTGTAATTTTAACCTGTAAAAGTCACGTTGGATAAAAGTGTGTAATGATGTATGGACAGATAATGTTTGTTGACAGCAGTGGGCAGGGCTTAGCTCCAGTGTGCCGCGCCGGTGACTAAGGCGTTGGCGGTGACTGGCATATGTTGCAAGGGCATCACTCCCTTAAAAAAATCTGGAGGAGAATCAGCCGATTTAGGTTAGATGTGTTGGCCTTTTCCTTTTGGATATCCGTGTAATCACCCAAATTCCAGATATCAAAAGGGTAAAAAAATAAATAAATAAATGAAAAATAAAAAAGGGCTGACATTTAAATAATGCACCTTTAACCTTTTTTTGAGGTCTGAGTAATAGGGGAAAAAAAAAAACACAGGAAGATGATTACACCAAACACGATACGTAATTAGCCGGAACAACATTTTTCCGTAACGTGACATTTCGCTGGAAATGTGCATACTTGTATTTTTTGTGGAAAAACAGAATAATTCCTTGCGAATGCGACAGAAACATCAACACTAAGAGCTGCGTTGCGATGCAACACACAATTAACGGAGAACGGGGGGGGGTAAAAATAAAACAGCAGTTCGGTATTCAAAGGACCGAGTTGGAAAATACAGATATGCTGATGCTTACAAACGGCTGAAAGGCTTTGTCACGAGTGGAAATAAAACACATAAAAGCACCACTTCACAAAAGCACTAAGTCATGGCTTAAGAGTCAAAGCTAAATTTGTACCTTCGCACGTAACATGACACATTTTAATTCTACATTTAGCTCATTTCAGAGCCTGAGACAGCCATGAGCACTGCTAACGCGCTAAGCGCTAGCTGTCCGTGCCGAGTCATTTGGAGGGAAACAGCTGCTGCTCATCTGTTATGCCGCCTTGGCTCCACGCTGCCAGGATGTACAGCTACGGTGCGTCCCTGTACCGCAAATAAGGAAATAAGCAACCTCTTTAAAGCGCAGATGAGTCATTAGAATCCCCCCATTCTTTCGAACCCTCCGATGAGTTGGATAGCGGGCGTAAAAGGCCCCACGTCGCATCACGGAGGCTAATTGTGTCAAAAGGAAAATAAAAAAAGAAGTAAATAAATAAATCTACCACCACCCGACCTAACACAGCATCTGGACGTGTGTCAAGTGACATTCCTCAAGGGTGCTTTTGTGCTATGCTATTTATATTTGCTCATTTAGCTCAAGCAGTGAGGAAGTAGTGAAGTTTAGTACCAGAATGTGCACCTCAAACTTTGTGTCGCCGTTCTCCCTTGTTCATTTAACCGAGACGTCGTTCATGGTTAGAAACTTTCCATTTAGATTATGTGCTGTTAATTAAGCCTATACACTTCACTGAGCCTATATACTTTTCATTTAGCCTATACGTTGTTCATTGTGCCGATCATCAAGCCTATAAACTCTTCCTTTAGCCTATACACTGATCATCGAGTCTATACACTGCATAATTAGGCTATGCATTGTCAATTTAGTGTGATTTTACCCTAGTCCATGTATATTTGGACTGTGGAAAGTGAATGTGTGGTTTGAGTTAAAGTCCTGCTCTGTTTGTTTAATCTACACACCCTTCATATATCATACACAATCATTCATTTAGCCCATGATATCTTTATTTAGCCTGTGCTTTTTTCCACAGCAACGTGGGCTGCATAGAAGATGCTGTTAACCAAACTGACCTACATAACATTTATTTTTTCATTCATCCTGCTGGTTATTTACTGGGAAAAAAAAAATCAAATTAAGCGCCTATTTCAGGGGTACAATGGAAAGGCCTTTCTCGGGTCTGAGATCTGCGGCCGTTTGGTTGCGTTACTGCTTCTTTGGGTTTGGAGCCTCTGCGCTTGAGACTCTTACATTACAGCATGCATGCGTGTCTCTCTCTTTATCAGTCATTACGATTTCAAATCTACATTCACCTGTGAAGCTCACGGTCACAGGGAGCATGAAAAGAAGCCTTGTAAGTGGGTAGGGAATCCAAGACAAAACCAAGATGTGCACAGTTTCCTTTGTCAGAGAGACAGGACATTTAAGCACTCAGCTCCTAATGGGCACTGGTGCTCTTTAAGTGACTATCATTGTCGGAGAAACCCCCAAATGTACAACCCTGCGATCAGCCATTTGATCTTGTTCCTAATGATGTATTCATCTCCTAAGCTCGGAAATGTCATTATGGCTTCACATAATTCAGGAATGTTCCTGCAGAGAGTGTATAATATGCGGATCTCCTGGACGCAGATGTTAGGCCATCTTGGGTGTACAGCACGGATATTACATCTATAACACACAATTCATGAAAGCAAATTAACCTTTATTATTCATATCCGATCCCGGGGTCAGATGTCGCCTCCAAAAGGCAGGGAAAAGATTAACATTTAATGAGAGTCCTCACTTCGTTGCTGTTAACCCCACTGCACCGACACAGATTGTCCCTCCAGCCCCACGTCTCAGAAGCCTTCGGTCTTTCATCTGGAGCTTCTCTTCTGCTGCCGTGGTGCCAGACTCATTAAGAGCGCTAACGGAACAGACTCCTCTAAATACTGATCATAACAATTATTGCGTTATTCTCCAGAAGAGCCTGACAAGTCGGAAAAACACGTCTGACACAGCTCGAAGATTAATAATCTATTTTATAAGCACACTTTCACAGACATTCCTGCCAGGTGTTAAAAAAATGCTGGTAAAAGGCAACTTGAGCATAAGGAGTATTTTTAGCTGCGTGCACATTAAAAAGCTACATACGTGGGCTCATAAGTGTCTGCCAAGTAAAGTCAGTCCTAAAAACACAAGGCTGGGGTCTTTGTCTGAGAGAAGAGAAGGAGTAGGAGCTGGTTTTGGAGTTCTACAGCAACACAGTCAATCTCATGAACCATCATAAATGACATCTGTGATCATTTCATTTGCATTATTTCGGAAAACCATGTTATTTATACGATGACCCCTCATATTTTAGAGGTAAACATTAACGGTCGAAAGACGTGTTTCAAGAGAACTGGTGACTGTAAATGGCCCATAGTTTGAGTGTCTGAAAGGGTGTTGCTCAGGTGTACAGATTAGTGACAGACTCTAGGTAGTGTGTTCAGTGTTAGCGTTGTGTGTCCAGCACCGTAAGTCAGCCCAGGTGTCAGGTGGGTTAGGTGTCACCTGAATAGTGCTTTTTCGTGATCCGCTTTGGAGAAAAGCATCTGCTAAATGAATAAATGTAAATTAAATTTTCAAATATACACTATCTACATGCCATCTATGCTACATATAATGAAGAAAAGGTACAGTTAAAAAACCAGTCAAGTATAAACAATATTAAAATAAATATTTTATGTAAAATTATGCTGTCCAGACATTAATTTCTCACTACCGTTACATTTGTGCTGGTAACAGTTGTAGAAAAGCTTTGAATAAAGTTTGATTCTTCCTTGATGTCTTAGGTAGAAGTTAAGATAAAAGATGAAGACAAGAAGAGCTGATCTTTTGTTTTTCAGACTTTAAAAATGTCATTGCTCTCTCTGTAACCCCTATAACACCATGGTTTCTCATTACTGTAACAGGACCTTGGTGAAAATCTTAAGTGATTTCAAATGAAATGATTAGTCATTGAGAAAGACAGTAAAGGGCCAAGATAATATTAACGACATTTTGTTCAATTATCATGGCTGCCACTCTTGATGGAGAAGTCGAAGAAAGAAACTTTCTTCTGTTTCTGAAACGTAATTTTGAAGTTTTACTCGCATTAAATTTCCATCGCAATCTTTTTTTTTCCTTATTTTTCCTTTATTTTTTCTTCTTTTAAAATTTTTCCCCCCTTCCTATGTTCTAACACTTTCGTAGTCCCTAGGCGTTGTGCCTGCAGTGACTAATGGGAAATCTGGTACTGAATCTGTAAAGAAAGCTATCAGCTTGGCAAGGAACGTTCACCCTCTCTTCGTGGCACCAGGGCAGTCGGGGGGGGGGGCATCACAGAGTCTGATTTGAAGTGGGAAATTTCTGCACAACTAAATAGTGCTGACATTTTCAAGAAAGGCATTTAAAGAGTACAGTTTCTCTCTTGACAGTCAATGTGTCTTGGACATGGAAGCTCTCCCTCAAATAACCAGTGCGGCAGGAGTGACGATGGACTTTAATTTCGACGTTTCAGTGCTGAGGAGATCAGCGTACGGTAACATGTCAACATGTGTGATTCTAAGCGGATAGTTATTGTCAATCAGCTGAACCCAAATATGAAATCAATTTCTTTTCTTGCGGTTACCTTATTCACCCAGGATTTGAGTAGGATTCATCCTTTCAGCAGTGTTCGGAAGCATTCAAAAACTTCACTCACGTTGTTGATTTGCAGAGCAGTCACTTTGATTCAAAGCAACAGATGTAACTTGCAATTCCCGTTTCATGGTTGCCTGCCTGAAATTAAACTCTTTTTTTCAAAGGTACAACTGCAGTTTCAAGTTCCAAGCTCTTACCACATGCCATGTCCCACAATGGCTTCAGTTAAAAAATGCAATAAGCATGCAAGCATGCTATTCTTTTATTCCCAGAGAGCATATCTTGATGCATAAATGACAGCTTACAGAATAGCCTTTTGTAAGCACAGAGGCATTGCCTTCAGTGTGGGTTTCGCAAGCCGGCATTGGCACAGGAGCAAAGGGAGCCTGGGATTGCTGCTCATGTAATGCTGCTGATAGATAGGGTTTACTTGGAAACCCACAGGACGGGACACACTCGCCATTGTGCTGATATCAGAACTTAAAGAGGGCATTAGGCATACTTATCTCTATGTAACATGTTTGAGTTTTTTGTTTTTTTCTTAGATTATTGTTTTATTATACAATACAAAAATGGTGATTAGAAAAGCTAAGGGGGTTCTCTCATTATATGTAATAGTAATAATATAAAAGCAAACATTTCCTTTTTGGATCTCATTAGCTTGCATATTGATCAAAAAATTAGTAGCAAAAGGAAGTGTTGAAAAGGAGGGCAAACATTCATTTTTCAACATGTGTTGCAAATTAATATGGTTTGCTTGTTAATTTACAGAAAAAAATGCAATTACTTTCAGACTACTTCCACATACATCTTCATTTAATCGTTTCGCTGACAGATGGATTGCTGGTTGAGATTAAGCTTACTTAACAAGGAATGAGCTGCACTGCAAAGTGGGCCTACAAGGCACGCGGAAGGAAAAAATAAATGTCAGGAGCTACACAGGTGAATGGACGTGTTAAGAGGATCGCGTGTCATAAAAGTATTAACAAGTTGATTTGCTTGGTAGCTGGAGACACACAAGGGTATCAAGAAGTATACGTTAGATGGTTGGAGTTACACTGGAGAATGAAAAAGTGGGATTACTTGATGTTTGGACCCACACTAGGATGTGAACAAGCGTTTAGATGTTGGAGCTACACGGAAGTATGGAAAATTGGGTTTGCTTGATGGCTGGACCAACACTAGGATATGGACAAGTGTTAGAGGTTGGATCTACACAGAAGAATTGAAAAGAGGGTTTTCTTGGTGGTTGGAGCCACATCAGAATATGGAGATGTGTTTGATGGTTGGAACAACACGGAGGTTTGCTTGATGGTTGGAGAAAGACAGGGATGTGGACAGGTGTTTGTTAGGTGAGTGGGGCTACACAGGAGTTTGAATGGGTGTTTGATGGTTGGAACTACACTGGAGTTTGGAAAAGTGGGTTTTGTTTAACGGTTGAAGCCACACCAGGATATGGACAAGTGTTTGAAAATTGGAGCCAGCTATGGGTATGGACAAGATTTAGATGGGTGGAGTTCCACAGAAGTTGTGTCATGAACTCTAGGAGACGTCCCTCATGAAAATCCCTGTTCCACTTTCTCAGTCCACCTCCCGGCACCATCTCTATGAAAAGAGAAGAAATTGCTTGCAGAGTCTTGCTCAGTGTTCATGTATTTGAAGATCTGTTTCCCAAGTTCCAGCGTGTAGTTCAAGTTTTTTCGTGTTTTCTAGCTTCCTTGTCTGCATTCATTCACTGGTATTCACTGTAAATAAACTTCACACCTGGGTTCTTCACCATTCAACGCCTCCGCGTTTGTTATAATTAGGGGTAAGTGTTTGATGGCAGGAGTTACATGGTGCTATGGGCAAGTGTTTTTTTTTTTTTTTGCATGGTTCATCTCAAATTAGACCAATTAATCATTCCGAAAGTTGGACTTAGCACAACACAAGCTAACGTTATTTAAACTTAATAACAATATACCACGTAGGAACCTGCACAATGGCAACTGTCTTCATTTGAGTGGGAAATGGAAACTGTTTTGCGTGCAATGAAAAGAAAAACAAAAACTGAAAAGAATGTTTCTTTGGCTTTCTTACCAGGCAAAACTTGTGAGAGACCATGCAGCCGTCATTCCGGCATCTCAGCATGCTGCTGACACGGCACTGATGGAAGGCAGAAGCGCAGACAGACAATGAGCCCGACGTGCTGAAGAGCATCGCTCCACTCGAGGCTGGCAGGCTCCGAGGACACGTGGAGGAACAGAGCTCTCTCATCTGGATGGAGGTACAAGTGCTTGTGTGAGCCAGTTTTTTATTTTTATATACCTCCTCCCCACGCCTCCACTGAATGTCACATCCACCCACAAAATGTGCTCAGCTTTTAAAAACATTGCAGCCCAAATATTTAACCAGGAGATAAACCCACATCCTTCATCTCAGTTCATCCGAAGATGGGTGCTGCAGGGTGGAAGATCTACGAGGGCCGGGTGCACACGGTTAGCCTGGAACACGGAGGACGTCTCGGCTCTGCTGAGCTCGCTCTCTTATTTTTTTTACTGCCACATTTCGCCGGAGAACCCTTCAAACCAGGTGTATAATTCTGAATAACAACTATTTGACATGCAGTTTAACATTTACCAAAATATATGCTTTTAACATTAAAAAAGTTTGGTCACTTGCAAGAACAAAAACATAACCCAAGACGTGTATAACACACTGTCTAAATATATTTCCTTGCACAGGTTTTCTTTTCCCTGACAAGCCTTTAAAATATAAAAATGCCATGCTTTCACCTGTGTGACAGCAGCTCCATCATTTTGCCCTGCTGAATGGAGGACGTCTGGGAAAAGGCGGAGAGATGCTCGTCGAGGGAATCCAACTCAGCTGCGGATTGACATGAAGTCTCTCGCTCGTTATCACGCGTGCCCTCTTCTAGAAGCGTAGAGAAAGAGAATCGGCTCTCTCGCCTTAACCTTTACACGTCCACATGTCCGTTTGTCCAAACCGAGCGCAGTTATGCTACACTAAAGCACCTGCACAAGGGGTCCAGCTCCAGCATCACGTCTTCATCTTCATTCACGTGTATCATTGTCCGTCGTCCGGCTGAGTCTTCCTTGTCCGTCACCCAGGCTTTAGGTCCGGAAGGGTGACTCAAACCATGGCTGTTGCTCAAGTGTTTTAACCGCTCTCACAAGAATTCCTCCTGAAAGAGGCAGCACTATAAACCCAACCAACAATCTTAAATTACATTAACATTTATTTGTTTAGCAGACGCTTCTGAAGTTCTGACCCTTCAGGAACTCGAGCAAAAAATTATTATTGTATATTCATGTTCCGCTAACACTTTTCTCCAAGGTTGTCTGCAGTTTTGGGCTTCTACTACAAGTACTGGCCCAAATAACTGCAGCAATTTCAACAGGTCCTCTGGAAGGCCCTCCTCCCCACTCCTGACACAAGGTAAATGCAGAAATATGTACTTTCCCTTGGTTCTGGGCATTGCGCTTTGTTGCAGACATCCGTGCGGCTGGTCCGGCTCTCGAGCTGCCGAACCCTCCAAATGTCAGTGATACTAAAATGCCACTCTGCATAAGTCCATGTCTTCAATTTGTCACGGAGGTATTTATCCGGCCAACTAAGCACTTTATCTAATCGGTGGCATTTCCAGGAGCTTTCCCTGATGTATATTACTATGGCTTTTTTCCGCCTCTCCATCCATCGTCTATCGTCTCTCGACAGCCTCAAGAGTTTATGAGCATCCAGCCCGTGCAGCTACGCTGGAATATTGCGTGTGCGCGTCTCTTTTGTTTTCGACAGATCGGCAGCATTAAAATTCAGTGTTTATTAACCTCAGATAGGAGCGCTTCTCTTTCAGCATCGCACCTCACACCTTATGGTTGGGGGGATCGCACACCTCATTTTCTTATTCCACCCACCTCCATCTCCAAGCTTCTTATGCTACTGACAACGTGTACCCCATTTGTACTGCGGTGCCAGACATACACAGCTGTGCACAGGTGTGCTTCCATAACCTTCCTCAACAAGGGAAGAATAAAGGCAAATGGTTCACCGTACACACACACACACACACACACACACACACACACACACACACACACACACACACACACACATCGTCTGAACCGCTTGTCCCATACGGGGTTGCGGGGAGCCGGAGCCTAACCCGGCAACACAAGGCAGAAGGCCGGAGGGGGAGGGGACACACCCAGGAAGGGATGCCAGTCCATCGCAAGGCACCCCAAGCGGGACTCGAACCCCAGACCCACTGGAGAGCAGGACCTGGTCCAACCCACTGCGCCACCACGTCCCCCAGCTCACAGTAGTTAACTGTCCAATTTCAGGGGCAGCACAACGGTTCAAGACCTGGACGTGCCAAAGTAAGTCTGCTGGTTCAGATCCCAGGGGGGCAGTGTCATGACTCCCTGGGATCTGAACCAGCAGACTGAATGTCAGTTTTGCAAGTCTTTCAAAGAAAGAGATTTGACAGATACAGGCGAAACTAAATATTTGAAACGATTTATTGAAATGTGCTTTGCCGTGTTTTAGGAACAGTATCTATTTAAGCGTTCCCCTACGACTGAAGGCAAATAATCAAAGGTTAAATCTAAAGCCAGTTCGGCAGTCTGCGCTTGCCTCCTCCCTCTTCGGAGGCGCGTGACTGGAGCCTGCTGTGCATCATGGGAGATTCAGAGAAATCCCATAGGTCACCGGGGCTCCATTAAAGAAGGAAAGCAACCCCACAGGCTGGGGCTGGAAGACGGTGGAAGAGATTCAAGCAATATCCCCCCCCCCGCCTCTCTTGGACTGTTAGAGGTCTCCACTCACCACAGAGCCACCACATGGGGTCCTGCACCAGAGATGTAGATTAGCATTCACGTGCTCCACTGTATCATGGGGATAAATCAGGGGGTTAAACCTGGGGGGATAACCTGCGTGCCCCCCCAACGAAGGCGAATCGAGTGAATCGGATTGGCAGAATTTGCTCCGAAGCACACATTACATCTAGCGGTGCGTTCCTTCGAAGGCGGTGCTCAGATTAACCCAAGACGCTGCTGCCGGCCTCCCTGCTGCAGTCGGGCCTTTTCATGTTCGCACGTCCATATGCTGAGCTGACGATGGTCGAGACCCCCGCTTCGGGCAGGCCGACCTTCCGTTGAAGCGAACGTCTTACCATGTAAAATAGTAAAGCACGTTCCTCTGTCACAAAAAACGGAAAAGAGGCAAAGACAATCGCTGTAAAAGATCAATTCTTAACAAAGTATTATTCTTTGTTATCATATTATGTATGTTTTTTCAGGTTGTGCAATTTGTCAGAAATACGGCAGAGACAACTACAGGCGAAGAAATGTCATAACTGGCAATATCACTTCTGAATCTGTTTAAATTTCCCTGTCCAGGGAATCAAATTCTCGAGCTTAATTAGAGAGCAAGTAAACTCCCCATGATAGAACCCGGGCCCTGCCTGCCTGCCTCACTGTAAACGCCATTTGGGGGATAATTGCTATCTGGGTTGTTATCTGTAATTCGTGTCGCCTGACACCGGCGCCGTGTCGGCCCAGCAGCACGAGACCCCCTGCATCATAAGACGCCGGAACTTTCATTAAACCAGACGGCAGCACCTACTTCCCATCCCCCGCAGGGCCTCCGTCTCTGCGGGACGTGGTTCACGTGGTAAAAAAATAAATAAAAATAATAAAACAAAAACAAAAGTACATTGTGTAACTGTGAAAAATCTAGTCAGCGATGCGCAGACAGCAAAACCTCCCACCCATTACTATAGTTCCAGAAAATTAAGTACAGTCCGCCCACAGAGAGTCGGATTTAGCACCAGAGCGAAGCTGTCCGCGATATCCAACCCCCGGCCCCCACCTCAATTTCATGTAGAGATAAATGCTAATGGAGTCTAACAGGAGTTCTGTTCGTGCGGTTCAGCCAATCGGGAAGACGTGCTTTTTCGGTTCTCTGACAGAAAGGGCAGACGAAGCAAGCAAAAGCAGCAATTAGCTTTCGCACAGCAGCCTGGACAAGGGTTCGACTCCCTTGGAACACCGTGCTTCAGGATTCCAGCAGGAACCGTCTGCTTGGAAATGACTCCGCCTTTTTGGAGACTCCGCCCATCAAGCGCATCTGTATCACACCCTTAAGCGAAGGCCACAGAGCATTTTCATTTCGTGACGACATTTTTAGAGATTAACTTGTGCGCGGCAGGTCTCGGCGAAGGGCGCGAGATCAGGAGCAGTGCCGGGACTTGATCCAGAAGCCTTCAGTTCAACGTTCAGACAGCAGACAACCCTTTTCAGCACGTGGGAGAGGTGGGGTCACACTGGTAAAAACAGAAGACCGTTAAAAGCAAAGTGATCTGTTTAGGCCAGCGGCACGGGGTCCCACGCAGCCTAACATCCCCGGTATTTCCATCATCTCGGCGCAGCATCCAGAAAAAAAAACATTAGCATCCATTTCGACTGATACAACAAAACCCGTGCGGAAACCTTTGTGCTCTGCCTGGTACATAATCGCTCCCTCTGCCCACTTTCCAAATGTTCAGAGGCCACCGGTTAACTGTGCTTCCATCAACAATGAACGGAGAAAGAACATTCTGGGCTGCGCGCTGCACTATTTACATCACAGTACATTACCCTGTTGCTCGACACTATTCTCTACCCATAGCGACTTGCATAGTGACGATTTTTACGCTTGACCTGCTGATGCTGCCGGATGATTTCCAGGAGTACCTTTCCAACGGGTCCAAAAGAAGAGTCCCCCCACTCTTGTCCGCACGACCCGCCAGTTCATCGCCACGATGCCGAGCCGCCTGCGATTGCACCCGTCCCTCCGCGGCGCACACCTGGAACTCCTGCACCGTTTCGATCGGGCCTCAGGTCGGGCGGTGACATTAAGGGTATGTGGCACCATGAAAACTGCCACGGGGCGTAGTACACGGGGTCAAACTGCGCACAGCCTCGAGCTCGTGCACGTCGAGAGACAGTCAGGGGAAGGAGACTCATTCGGCTCCACGAAACGTCTCGAGGCCTCGCGACGACACAGGCTGACTGTATAAACGCTACTCCTCGTTAATGAATATTTTGATGCCAGTACAAATCAGGATCACTGCCATCCTCTGCAGTCCTGCCCTCAACATTACATTATTTTACATTATTCATATTCTACTAAAAGCAACGTGCGCACAGCTCATCGAGCTTTACAGCAGGCATTCGGCACTATGTTTTTAACAAATCAGTTCACCTTCTCAAGGGCACAACAGACAGACCCTTCTGGGGTGTTTGAGTCAGCGGCATTCCTTAATACCCACGCTAATTGCCGGCCGACTGTCTCACAATCGTTCTACACGTGTAGAATAATTTACATTTCTTCATTTAGCTGCTTTCCTCCAAAGCAACTTACAGCGTTAAGGTGTTCACAATTATTTACCCATTTATACAGCTGGGAAATTTTACTGGAGCAATTCAGGGTAAGTACCTTGCTCCGGGGCACTACAGCAGGAGGTGGGATTTAAACCTGTTCCCTTCAGGTGCAAATGAAGCAGCTCCAACCACTAGCCTAACTGATGCCCTCATAAGAATGATATATGCTATATATGCTTGTCATGACACGGCCCCATAATAACGATATGAATAAAGATATAAATATGAAATATTGTGTTCTGGAACGAAGCATCGACCGATTCCAGGCCTGAGCTCAAGGCTGATGCAGCCAAGCTTCCAGAGGTCACGCTCTCCACCCCGGAGCTGGCTGGTCCTGGCACTTGAATCAGGAGGGCGCAGGTGGGGGGTGGGCTGTGGCGACCGTGCCATTTCCTGCCTCCAGCCCCCCGGGACCACCGCTTCGCAGCTGAGCTGTCGGTGGCACGGGGACAAGGGGACGGGACCGTCTAATTGACGCGGGGAGCCAAAGCAAAGAGCGCCTAGCGGCTTACTGGATGCGGCCCCGTGGCGAGAGTCTCCGGGTGACCGAGAGAGCGAGGGGGCCGCCGTGTTATTTCTCACTGCGCGTGGGCTGCGCTGAGGAATACCGCGAGCATTGTGACGGATGTAGCGCCCGCCGCCCGCAGCACATCATCCTCGTAATTATGGGGAACAACATCTCGGTAGCACTACATCAAATTCCACCCTAGTCCTGCACCGTGCCATCTTTTTGCTGGAGCAAACAAAAACATAGAATTGTTTCCGCAGAAAAAGAATCGCTTCTGCTCATTTATACAAAGGTGCCCTTTTGTGTATTACACCAAAACCGCGCGGCATCGGAAAGGGGACGTTTTTCTTTCCTTTCACAATTGAAAAGTCAGCAGGAAACGAGGAGTCTTCGCTGTTTACCGACCGCGAACGTGCCGCTGCGGTGGCCCTGCATTCACGGCCAGGCCTCGTTCCCAAAAAGGCTGCGGGTTCGAGGTGTCGCCGGCTTCTGCTGCTGCGCCCGGAGAAAAGCCCTCGGACGCGAACGGTTTCGGTAAAACACACAGTTCAGGTCCCTTCCTCAAGGGTACACTATAAACGTGTCGTAAAGTAGATGGATGCAAACGGCAAGCTGTGTAAATCACTTTGGATATAACTTGCCGTTAAGCAGCTAAACAAATATATACGGTCGTGCGGAGGAAAAAGGCAAAGAAAGCAGAGTGCCACCGAGATTGAATACGCGCTACAAATTATAAATCAATTATTAGGACAAGAAACAAGCAAACAATAGAGACACTCATACATATCTTCAGTCTGCTTCTCTCCACTCTTCCGCTCTCTCATTTCTCACCCTTATGGAAGGGTCAATATATTTTCGGAGTCGATTAAACATTAAAGGTCAAGTCCCCCCACCTCCCTTCTCTGAAATGAAGGCGAGGCAATTAACATATAATATATGCACAAAGCGAGAGAAGGCAGTTCTAAGCCACACTTTCAGACATCATTACAGAGGCCCTGAAGGAAGAGGAAACTATAATTAATCACAACAGGAAAAACCGAGCAAAGAGCAACAACACACACGTTACGCGCACGTATGTGTACGTGCCTCGTCTTACGGCAGCCGGTCAGACGATCAACGCAAATGACGGGGTTCAAACGAAGAAAGTGCAGCTAAAGGTTTTAATAAATGTTCAGCGTGCAGTTATTTTTGCAGCTTGCAATTACGTGCGTGGAGAACGTTTCTCCGGGGAGTCCTGGGCGTGATGTGTTACGACATGCAGCAACTGCCGAGACAGACCGTGTTCAGTTTTACCCTGCTTAACCGTAGTGTTCCGATCGCCCTGCCACGCGGGGGGGGCCTCGCACGAACGTGGCTCCCGCTCTGATCCGCACTAATATTCCCTCCAACGTGGAATGCGCGATTTGTCCTTTAAAGAAAACGTCTGCGAAATTATCTCTGAGGGAAAAGTGAAAGCATTTTATTCTTATAACAAATTGTGTCCTGAAACCTTTTAATAAGGTCTTTATAAATATTGCAACTGGAGGAACAATAATCTATTAATGAACTATCAGGGATGTTATTAAATGTTAATAGCGAAGCCATTCAACTGCATGAAAGATAGAACAAAGTTCAATCGCACATCTTGTTATGCAAATAGCAGTTTATTAAGCAGCGCGGCGCTCATTCGTGGAAGTGCAATCGAGGGAGGCCCTTTTGGGAGTGCCCATGCGAGGCAACATGGAGATATTCTAATAAAACCTTAATCTTAACGAACACGCGCACCAATTTGCAGCGACATATCGCCCCGTCTCTGTTGAACGTTAGCGCTCCCGCCGTCCGTCTATGACGAATTTGCGCCTCTAACCGGGTCCCTGTACGGTGCGACCGTCCATCCGACCCCCTGTGAAGAAAAACACACCAGCTGCGCTTCCCATCTCTGCATCCTATTTGCGTTAGAGAGAATAGACTGCTCTCTTTCTTTCAGGCCTTGCCACCCGCTCCCTCCTCGGGCCGTGATACCGGCCTTCCTGGCTGCGGCCCAGCCTTAAAGGTCCAGCAGAAGCCCCCTGCTAAGATGTCGACAAGCCGTCCACAACCTGCGTGACCTTGGCTGACCTATCACCGCCTGCGTTAACTGGATAACTTGTCGTAAGGCTCTTTCGTTGTCTGCAGACGTAGCATGTGTTTGCATAAATACAGTGAACAGTGGATGTATAAATATGCACATAAGGTGAACATAAACTAAAGGAAGAGGTAAGAATGGGTGTATGATTGTTAGCCAGACATATTTGAAATAACACCCGTGCAGAGCCTGGGAGAAAGACGTGGAGCATCTAATTTCTGAAAAACAAAACACACACGCTCAAAGGCGTCACACTGTGAGGAAAAGAGGAAGGCCGTAAACGGCCGCAGCATCACCGACCTGAGGAGGCTATTAGGAATGGGGTTTCTCCTTAGCAGGAAGGACAGGACATGAATTACCAAGTAGATCCCCGTAATAAATATCTAATAAGGCAGAGGCTGAATGTGCAGCGTTTCCTCTTAAACTACCGAGCCATGCGCACGCGCACACACACACACACACACACACACACACAGCAAACATCTGCATGGCCTTATGAGATCAAACCATCTCACAATTATGAAAGAAACCGGCACTCACCCTGCAGAGAGTGAGGGTTTAACTGCGGTTAAACCCTCAACACTGATCAAAAAGTCAGTGATGGATTTCCAGGTGACAAGTGCCCCATGAGAAGAATGTTGTGATGTTTTAATTAAAAGACACTGTGTCCCTTTTGCTTTCGAAACTGGGAAACTCGCAGAAGAGAAGCCAGCGGCACTTCCGTCGATCCATCATTTCACAGAGCCCTGTACGATGCATCATTATCACAATACGAGGTTTCGTTGAGGACGCTTTGATTTAGAAGGACTTGCACAACCAGCATGTCTACATTTTTATCCACTTGTGTTGGAATGGTTAAAGAAGAAATCTAGCTTCGGTACTCGTGGTGCTTCAGGACTTTTGTAGAAGGTACAACAGAAGGTCCAAACCCTGAGATTTTAATCACATTGATTTGAAAACCTCCCTTAAGCACTAATTCCAGGTCCCGATCCACTGTCCAGGACCGCAGCATAAAGACCTACATGGGGTTCTTGATCTTTGAGACCCACCCCAGTCCCAACATTCCCATCGCATCGCTTCACTCCAGCAAGCCACAGCGAGGCCGATCCAGTGACACACCTCGTCTGTGAATCATTTCCTCCCAAATCCCTCTGATCGTTCTGCCTTCGGGAAAGAAAAAAGGAAAAGAGTTCACTGAAGCCCGATTCCAAAGCATGTACTTGTGGACAATTACCAGCATAGGGCGGACCTGGACGTGACTCGGAAAGTTGTGCCACTAAGCCAATAACACCATGTTTACTATCGGAGTCCTTGCTGCGGACGTTACGGCCGATGAACAGCGGCCAAAGGCAGCGCCTTTAAAGAATGCTAATTGCGTTGGTGTGGGGACAGGATTTCCGCTGAATCACAGACACGACTTGGTTTTGCATCGTTCCCAGTTTGTAATGACTTCCAGGAGCCAAACACTCCTCACAGTGCTTGCGCTAATGAGTAATAAACTCCAGCTTCCGCCAGTCGAAACGGTACAAAAGAGGCTAACGGTGGCTAATTCACAGCACACAGTCGCAGGAAATGGAGGCCTTCTTAGCAGTGTTGGATTTTTTTTTCTGGTGATGAAATGCTACACTTTCTATCTCTCGCTCTCTCTCAAACACACACACACACACACACACACACACACACACACACAAGCACACGCCATTCCTCCAAATGGAACCATCATTAGCTGGAAATGAGCGGCGGCAATTAACCTTGAAAAATCCGGGGTCTTTGCATTTGGAAGCTCGGGTCTTCTGGGCTATGTTGATTCCACGGGGGCTACCTCACGACTGGGCAGGAGAACTGGTCCACGGTGGAGACATGAACTGGGGTAATGGGGAGGACAAAAAACACACTCTGTCTTTCTGACACGCAGCTCTTTCGGCATTTTCATTAGGAGCAATTAGTGGCACCACAAGACATGCCAGCGGTCCCATGTCCATGAGCTCTGGCGGCCGTGCACCTTGCGAAATATAAAGGTCATCCACTTACTAATTATACATCCGCTTGATTATCGAAGCCATTCAGGCTGATACGGCCTGGCCTTTCTCCTGGCCAGCGACTCTAATCAGGACACAAATGAGGCAGAAGGAATAGGGGCGATCCTGCTAATAGACGGTGACTTTTCTGTCCCCCGTCAAGCTCCCAAACAGACGCCACCCCACCACATCTGCAGGCCATCATCGTTCCTTCACCCCAAACAGCTCCAGAGAAGAAATCTAATTATCCGTGCAGAGCCATGGAGCGAGCGTTTGGGGTATCGTTAAATGGCATCACGTCTGAGGATTGTCTTTTCATCTCTTATTAAACAGAGCTAACAAGCAAATGTTACGAGCGGTGAAACGGTAAAAAGGCAAATCTGAAATTATGGAAAATGAAATACACACACCCACAAAAGATGTCGAAAGGGGACTCGGGGAGGGTGGGGGGGGGGGGGGGTGAGCAAAAAGTGGGTCAGCTGGAAAATATCTTGTATTTTCAACGGCTAAAGAGGGAGAGTTTGAGTGACCAAATGAGTCGACCCAGTCAGACACAAAACATCGACTGCCTTCTGCAGGGTTTCTGGTCAAGGAAATTTCTGCAGGGAACCAATTGTGCTGAACCCCTGCGCCATGTGACGGGCATCACTCGCAGCACCGTCCGCCCTCTATTTGCATGCGACATCCTGCTAATTGTAAGCCTCGCTCCGCTCCAGCCAAGAACACGGCTACCGGAAGGACAAGCATTTAGTCTATCACCAAATGGCTCCCGACTTCAAGATTGCTCTTGACTTCCTTGATTAAGTACCAACATGGTTATCCACCCACCGCTGCTTAGACACATCGGAGCTGCTCCCCACAGTTCACGCGAAGGACATCTCGTGCATCGCACATCATGCCGACATGCGGCTTTCCATTACCATCAGATCCGCGTTTGCACATGTGTGTTTGTGCCTCTTAGCGTGTACGTACGAGCATGCCCCCTGTGCCACGTGGGAAGAGGGCAAACTCCAGTCCAAGAACCACCCTCTCGCTGCGACTCTTGCTTCATGCAGACAGGAAGACAGGCAGTTACGTAATCCCCGCACAGTCCTATTTTGACAACTAATTCCAAGGGTGATGACAAATTTATTGTTCTGCGGTGTCAAGCTTCCAGCCTGATGAAAAATTGAGGGAGGAGAGGAAGTTAATGTTCCCATTAAGATGTTCGGGTCCATTCCCTGCACTTCGTTCATTCCCTTGCAGGAGACGAAGGAGCTTCGCAAAATCTCCCACGGTGCATCTGAGAGCTCCCCAAGGCCATTATGCTGCATCCATACTCGGAGGCTATGCCTGACATCCTCAGTTCCCCGTGATCATATACCTGCCGCATCCGTGCTGCCTCAGCAATCAAAGTCTCTACGGAAACGTGCAAAGCAGTGTTTGACAGTCTCAAAGCACGCTAAGGCCTCGCCCCATCCGCCGCCGTCTCGTCAGCGTGGGCGTCTGCGGGACGTGGGGTCTGTTTGCACCTCGCCGACACGCCGTGGACGTACGAGTGTTCTCAACGCTCACGCCAACGTGTTCGATTCTGCCGGCGAAATTCCACTGAGGCTGGATGAGACCCAAAGGCAAGCGGCGAGGAAATGTCGACAAGTGCCAAACCACCAGCTTGCATTCATTTGATCTGCTTACTCGTTCTTAGGAAAACTATACATGGTCATATTTAAAATACTCTCTGGTTTTCCATTAACAACAATCAATTATTTTTTTAAATAACTGTAACACAAACATGACTGAACACATTAAAACTAAATTCTTTCGGACCGATAAGCACAGTCCGTAACTTGAACTCTATTAGGAAAGATTATATGTGTCAAAAAGCCTTGCCCTCCAGTATCGTTTGCTTTCAGACATATGACCATCGTTAGTGTTATAGTGAGCTATAGTGACCTGAATTTACCCAGGGAGACAAAGCAGATTGATTGGTCTTCCAGGATGCGGTTTTAGGGGGTCTTGCTTCACAAAAGGACCTTCTGCGTGACCAGCTGAGCTCTAGTGTACCGCTGCCGTCACCTAGTGAAACTTACCCTCGAAAATGCGTGTTGAGTTCTTAGGCCAGCATGTGGAAGTGCTGAGACCTTCCGCGCTTTGCAAAACATCGTGTTACAGAAGCTCTCTCACATCCCCCAACACTGAATACATATTCATAAAAAGAGCATGCAGTCATTTAAATTCCAGTTTGTGAAATGTTATGGGGGTCTGGAAATTATTCAGTGATGATTTCACACACTAGATTGCTGTCATTGTCCCACGCAAAGGAGACTTTAACTCCGGGACCAGTCCATCTGAAATCACAGTGGTACACTACAGTCCCCCACGCCATCTGTATTCTGCGCGCTTCTGTGCGTGACCCTCCATATTTAATTAGCGAGGTTCTGTCATGGTAGAGAGAAGGAAGGGGGAAAAACGGTGATTAAACCTGTAATTACCATTTGCTGAGGTTCGCAAGTGTCTACGAACAGATTTAAAAACACATGGCTGATGGAATCACGTCATCTGTATTTCTCAGCGATGATCAGCAATGAGATGGCAGCGTCCACATGTGAGGAATCCAGAGCTGTTTGGACTGGTTTGGCCAAAAGCCATACGCATCCTGAGATCTGGACATCCTTGTCCTTCAGGCCTGCAATTTAAGAGCTGTAATGAAGTCTGCTGCTTAATGCCTCCCTTTTTTCTCTCACCGATTGCATTTTTGCTTCGAAGTCCTTCTGAACAACTGTTTCAGTCACATGGATATATGTAAACATATTTAAAACCAGCAGCACATGCCAATTTCTCCTGCTCGGTCCCATTATGCAATTCTTCTGATGCCTCTCTCTTTTCAAACAGTATTCTTATTGTCATGGGTCTGAGATCCTTATTTATGGTTTTGAATGATGATAGGAGGTTCAATTAATACCCCTTTGCAATTTCACTCATAACAATCTCCAAAAACACATTTGTATGATTTTTTACCTCCTCGCATGCAATAAAAACGTAATTACACAAATCAGTGTGCGATCAGGCCATGCGGCGAAGTTAATGTGCCGTTTTACGGCCATCGTACGCATGCACAGCCACGTGTTAATGTTTGACTGGGGTGCGTCGTGCTGTTGAGGAGCTTAGGGGCGGGGTCACGATCAGCCGGCGAGAATCCAGCCGGGGAACTTCGCGAAAGGCTCTTTCACAGACATTCACCTGAGTCTGACCTTGCCATCCCCGCCATCTCATTGTTATCCTGAGCACTGGGATAAATCAGGAAGTTGGGGTAGGGCCTGCAAACCAGTCCTGCCTCTGCTTAGTGATGGACGTGTCAACATAAGACAAGTTATGGAATAGGTCTAAGTGGGAACATGTCCCCCAGTGTTCAAGGACTTCCAGTGCATCCCCTAGCATTTATATACAACTCCATGGAGTAATATTGCTAATATTTTTGGTTTCCCAAAACCCAGCAGTTTGTTACACCACTGGGTTACAGGAGGGAAGGAGCCAACGAGCGACATTCTCCTCCCTGCCTGACAACGTCCGCTGACTCAACAACCTCCCCAAAGCACACATCTCTCAGTCACTTCCATTTGACCATCACAAAGGCTAGGGATAAAATAGTCTTAATATATGGTCACATGGTTCTTTAAGATCCAAATCTAGGTTATTGACAATAAGCCTTTTTAGCTCCGTGGTTAAAGTCTATCAAATTGTTCAAATCAAAAACGACTCCTGAATGTATCCTTCCTAACCATGACATCTAACTTCAATAACCACAGTTTTCAAGGCCACAGTAAAAAGCCAAACCCCACAGTGGTTTATGCTTAGAATTTAGTGGCTGGCAAGTTTCAAAGGTCTAGTGGTCCAACCTGTTGCTATGGAGACAAGGGACACATGTGGAAGAGAGACGCTGACAAAGAAAAAAGGAAATTTCAGTGGGGAGAGAAACGTGTCTGAAAAAGTACGTTTGACCGGATTCGGCGCTCCCATCTCAGGGACCAAACACAATAGCTGCTTAAAAAAAAACTGACGTTTTTCCTTTTTTTTCCGTTATGTTTTACTAAAAAAAACCATATCATCTATGACATTTAGAGATCAAAAAAAGGGAACTTTCAAAGTCAGATTTATGATATTTAAGAGGAAATATACAATGTGTGTCTTTAAAAAGCACTCGCTGTCATTGTTTTAAAAAAAAAAAACTCAACACCATTTATCTATTCTAAGGATAAAAGAGGGAAGAGAAAGAAAAAGAAGGAATTGAAGACAGGCCAATCGTTACATTAGAGAGGTATGTGAGTTAAAGTATGTCAGCGAACGCTCTGTTGTAGGAAGGAGCTTTTTGAACGGCATAATTTGTAACCCAGCAGTTTGTCAAAGTCAACACACTGTCTGTAGTAGTTTTTGGATGCTGGATGTAACACGGTCGTCAGGCCGTTTTTTTTCCCCCTTTTTCTTTTTTTTTGTACAACTAATAAAACAAAATTAAAAAGGGCTTGTGTGGAGATGAAGAAACGTTTTTTTTTTTTTTTTCTCCACAGCATGCAGTCAAAAAACGACTCTTGGGATTTATTTGTTTACTGTCAAAAAGAAAAAAAAAAACAACCCAAGACAGGGCCTTGTCAACACGAGGCACATCCAAACTAAATACATTTTGTGTTTACTTCATGAATGTGACACAAAATATCTCTGAGCTCGAGTCAAACTTGTCCAAGATTTATATAATCTCATCACAGACGTATTGATTATAACATCCTGAATTATTGTTTGTATCAATTTTAACAGGGCTGTCAAGTAAAAATTGAGCTCCTGCGCTTAAATCTTGCGAACCAATATGAAATATAACATTAGCCCGGGGTTATGAGCACAAAAAAACTACAGCTAAGGAAAAATATTTTTCTTTTAGTTTACTGCTTTGATGTAAAACAGCGAGCGAAACAGCGGTTAATGCTATCTGGATGACTTATACTTATCGCACAGAAAAAAAATACATTGTCTTGGGCTTTCATAAATCATTATCTACATCCAGCTTGTCCCATCACACATTTTCCTTGTGGAATGCGGTTTTCTCTGTACTGTGACAGTCCAGTGAACACTAGCAAAACAATGATGTCCCACGAGACTCAGGACTATAGGTTATATTTACAATCTCGCCAAAACATATTTCCGACGGTGCTTTTTTTCCTCAGCATGACAAGCGGAGACCATCCCTGTTGAGCCGGCAAGACTCGAGGATGCAAGTCCGAGAAAACAAGAGTCAAACACGGATACTGGTATAGCTAGTTAAAGCCATTGCTCCAAAGCAAGGCACCGTAGGACGCCACGATGCCCAGGGGCGCAATGAAGGAGACCAATTAACACCTGTCTGGGACACGGACTCCGCCTTGTCAGGT
Source organism: Scleropages formosus (assembly GCF_900964775.1). Lineage (NCBI taxonomy): Eukaryota > Metazoa > Chordata > Actinopteri > Osteoglossiformes > Osteoglossidae > Scleropages > Scleropages formosus. The sequence continues at coordinate 23,706,266 of NC_041818.1, forward strand.
ACCCTTCGGAGACTCATTCTTGCTTCTAATTGTCATTAATAGCAATGGAGGGGAAAGATGATGGACAGTGCAGCGTTGAATATTCCTCTTGGGCCATCGAGAGTTTCAGTAGCTCCAGTCTAGAGCCAACAGCAGTTCCAGTACCTCCCACCTTGGGTCAAAAGTTGTACCAGTATCTTCCATCTTGGGTCATCAAGCGGTTCCAGTGTCTCCAGCCTTGGTCCAACGGTGTCTGCAACAGATCCCTGTGAAGCCAACAGGAACTCTTTTGCGGGGCTAAACGCAGTAAGTGTGTTCATATTTCCCCTTCTTTGTTTTAGACACAATGTCTTTTGTGCAGTTTACTCAGCCTGTGGCTTCTCCTCCATTGATTTTCACATGCAGCTGGGCTCTCTTGGAGACGTGATTCCAAATGAGCTCTGGCTTCCAGTAAAATCAACAGGCAGGAACTGGAGTAGAAAAGGGAACATTTTGTCCTCTGGTACTTACGGGCATCACCTTCAGAGCGTAATGTTGCATGGAGGTAAACCGGCTCGGGAGGAGATAAAACACCCGGCGGAAGGCCTGCTGGGGGCTCATAAAGACGCTGTGGCTTTCATCAGACCATTTGCAACACTGGCAGAAAAGCACAGGTCTCTAAAATGTTCTTTGGCACGCAGGAAGGACCGTAGTTCTTCAGAGTCTATCAGGATGCCGCGTTCGCATCCCCTTGGTGGTGTTTCTCAATGTCCGATGATGATTTTTAGCCCCACCGCATCCTGCAGCCTGTGGAGCTCAACCGCACGCAACAGAGGATCTCACGGCCCTCTTTGTGCTGGAAACTGTCATCCTCTTCGGTTCTTCAAAAGCAAAACGACGTTTTTGTGCCGTTTGTTGCCAAAATGAGATAATGGGCGATTTTTTTTTTCTTTCTTTATTTTGTTGTTGTGCGTTAGCCAGCGCGGTTAATCCATGCTGCACATTTCCCTCGGTTCTGTTTTATATCGCAGCCGTCTTCAGACGAGAAGCGTTTGTCGGTCGGACGTCTCTGGTTTCGAAACGTCCACAGTCAAACAGTTTCATTGAAGAATCGTTTTCTTTCTCGAACCCGAAAAGTTTTTAAACACAAAAAAAAAAGGGCCGCGCTGTACCGTCTTCCTCTATCATAAACACAAGTGGGATAAATGGCTCGCACATTTAACAGGAAATAAAGCAAAAGGCGTAAAGGGAGGACAAAGGGTTATTAGGGAGAAATTACCTGGTTCAGGTCTCATTTTATTTCTCCTTGTTTTCGCCGAGGGATTATGACTGATGTATTATAGTACAGCTTTCTTACGCTTTCTTACAGATTAAACCCCCCTTTTCATTAGGTGTCCCGTGTAGGTATATGAGGGAATATTTATCAGTGGATATAGAGCCGGAGCGAGTCACAAAATTGAAATCCGTGAGCTAAGCTCATTAAAACAGCACTCTTATAAGAACTGTAATAACTCAGTCCACTCAGATCTGCACAAGAGCAGCTTAATCTCCAGCATACATTAGGAGCTCGCTGCCATCGCTAAACCCTCCCGTTTCCTCTCCTTCTCTTTTTTCTTCTTTTACTTTTACTGCAGGCTTCCAGCACATCCCATTGACACCGGGGTGGGGTTGTGTAAGAGTCCCCTCCCCTCCCCCATCACGAAAAATAATAATAATTAATAGAGTCTGGAAGTTAATTTCCTAATATGAATGGTGTGATGCAACGGTTTAAGGATTTCGCATTTCCCAATTTTCGTTTGCCGGGATGTTGCTCAAAGTTGCAACACTCCAGCTGCAGCAGAGGAGAGATTCACCCCTTCCTCCTTCAAGTCTTGCATCACGACCATGTTTTCTCCCTCCACCCCCCACCCAAACAGGAGTCATTGGGCGAAATGCAAATTAAAACAATCGAGAGGCTCAGGCAGTCCTACCCATTAAAACAAAAGGGCAAAAAAATATATAATAAAAGCTCAAAATGTGTGAACGTTGTAGTATCGGGTTGTCCTCTGGGAAGGCGATGCTTACACAACTTCGGCGGGCAAGGAAGGCTTGGAAACTTCTGAAGCAGTTGGGTGCGTTACACCACTTCCATGTGGCCGATTGGAGACGGTGAAGATTTTAATAATTATCATAATGACCTTGAGCTCAGAATCCTATTAAAATGAAGGAAGCCTTAAGTCTGATGAAAAAAAAGTGTATCCTGGGAGAAACGGGGTACTCGCCCGCTCCTAATGACCCCGTTTAACCCGAGGAGGCGTTCTGACAAACACAGGCTTGCAGCGGCTGGAGGAATTCCACATTTGTTGAAATTAGGGATGATTTTTTTTTTTTTTTTTTTTTTTTCCTGGATTGTAGCTTCTCGCCCCAGGAGTGTTGTAATCGCCAGCTGTTCCGGCCGCAATCATTCACCCCGTAGGGGCTGCGGAGGCGGTTTACGGAAAAACCCGCCATGCTGAGCGCGGTAAACAGCAGCAGACACGAGCGCGCATGTCCGCTGCAGTTTGTTAATGCCCATAACCCTCGAGTCGCGTTTGCTCGCCGTGAACCACGGTGCCAGGGAAAGTCCGGCTGAACGTCCGTGGCCGCAAACAAGAACGAGCAGCAGATCAGGAACAGTCAGTCTTGCGGTGGGTTGGCTGCTGGTGCGTGCCCCGCTTGAGACGCTGCCAAAGTACCTATGAGAACGGCGAGAAGGTAGTAATAATAATATCTGTGCTACTAAGTTTCACACACACACTTTCTGAACCGCTTGTCCCATACGGGGTCGCGGAGTCTACCCGGCAACACAGGGCATAAGGCCGGAGGGGACACACCCAGGACGGGACTCGAACCCCAGACCCAGCGGAGAGCAGGACCCGATCCAATCCACTGCGCCACCGCGCCCCCACTACTAAGTTTCAGACATATTTTAGTGAGACCACATGGTGTAGCCTATACTGTCACACTTTACGCATCTGGCAAGTAGAGGTTTTCACTGGATCGGAGCAGGGAGCTACCCGGACACAGGTCCTAGTACAGGTGTGAGTTTTGAGTCCAGTTGCTGGAAACTGGATTTTTGCATTTGGTTAACAATTTTGATCAAATAATGAGCCCACGTGTGTTGCCAGCGATGTAGGACACTTGTGGGTTGCTTTGCTGTCCATCAGTCCCATAAAGGTGTTGCCCAGGCTGCCCAGGTGGACTCGCACTTTCCACCGGTGCTCTGTGACAGCGGGGCCCTTTGAAGGATATGAACCAGTAACCTTTCGGTCACGCATTCCAGCCGCTCCCCGTGCTACGTGAGAAAGCGTGATTTTAACCCAGAAGAGGGACGTTCCCGCTCGTCAGCGAACACTTTCTCCAGCTCTGTGCGATTACTTACAGCCAAACGCAGCAACATTTATAAATGATGTTTGCCCTACGGTGGCGTTGCGTGCGCAACAAACATTTTCGCAGAGCGCATTCCGACCCGACAGCTCCACTCGCTCACGCGCTTGAAGGCACTAAACTTACACACCAGCCAGAAGTGACTTATTATATTAATTTCTCCATTGAAATTATGCCATTATATTTTTTTTAAATTGATTTAAGGACTGTTGGCTCCAGCTCCCGTGTCAGTGCGAAAGCAAGCCTCCACGACGATGCGAGAGTTCCCATCGCCGGCTTGTGGGGAAGGAGCTCTCGTGCAAAAGTGCCCTCGGGGCGGTCCGTGAGGCTCTGCGCCTCAACAACGGGATCCGGGGCCTGGCTCGGTGGTGCGGGCAACGCGTTACCGAGGGGTTCGCGCCATCCTCCGAGACATTCTGGCGACGTGGGGTTAACCCATCACAGAGAACACGCACAAGGGAACGACCGGTGCATTATGGGCTCCGAGCGACGGCTGGCAGGGGCGGGTGGCATTAATGACAAGTCGCGGCGAATTGTTCTCGACGAGGAATTATGTCGTTCGCAGCGACGAAGCGACAGCATTCTGGTCCAAGGTACCATCCCCGGACCAGGGACCAGGCCCCCTCCGTCCAGCGCACCCATCCATCCTGCCCGGGGAAGGGAGATCGCAGGTTGCACCTGCAGGCGGCAAGAATTAGCTTGGCGTGACCCAGAACAGATGGCGCTCTCGCCCTGTTTGTTTTGGTGCTCGTGGCGGCGCAGCCCCCTCCTCCCCTCGAACGAGCGCCGCCGAGGACGGCTTTCGGGCCGGACGCGGGGCCAGAACGGCGGATCGGGGAAGAGCGCTCTTGGCGGAGTTGGCTCGGCTCGGATTCCCCCAACGTCCGGGACTCTGTGTTCTTCCAGAGAAGCGCAGCTTTGAGTTTGGATTCAGCACTTTGATGCCGCACTTCTGATTTATACAAGGGAATAACTGATTTATACAAGAGAATAACTGATTCATATGAGGGAATAACTGATTTATATGAGGGAATAAATGATTTTCAGACGGGACTGACACAGATGCTCAAAACGCTCGCTCGCATCTGCATGGTGCCTGGTAAAGGCACTTGAAACCTTCTTTCTAGAGCCTTATGCAGCGACGCCGTGTTACAGTAAAGTGATTTAATGCCAGTGTGATTAATATGTTTAATGTTCCCGTCGGTTCAAGAACCGCACAGAAATAATACTTGCAGACGTCAAACGGTCTCGCTGCCACACGGAGAGCGAAGGAGGCCGAAGGGAGCGTTTCTCTGCAACTCGCGGCGCGACTGGGCAACGCAAATAAAATAATGCGACGGGACAGACGTGGCTCCGGGAAAAAGGAAGACCAGAGGACCGCGTTCAGCTTGATGCCTTTGACTGTTAATCAAAGACTGCAGAACAAACCCAGGGCGCCCGTCCAGATGCAGAGGGTGTGAAATAGAGGGGAATCCAAAGCGCGGTCGCGGGCCGGCGCCGGCGCAGGACGGAACAGGCGGGACAAGCTGTCCGCCGGCAGGGAGGAGGAGGAGCGCAGGAACGCAGGAGCGCAGGAGCGGTGCGGGATGAAAAGGCGCTTTGAAAGAGAACGCAGCACACAGACACGTCTGAAGAGCAGGCCGGATCGAAGAGAGGCGCGCACCCACAAATGTCACTAAATGGCAGACGTGTAAGATCTGCCTCTGCTTGAACGTGTTACTTATTTATGTGCCGGTGCTTTTCACGCGAGGCGCCTTGAGCGTGTCGTGGTTTGGCCGCTTCCCTCCGAGACGGCGCCGGACACTTGAACGCCGAAGAAAAGAAGAAATTCAGGTGAGCGACTGCAGGTGTAACTCTCAAGGGTCCAACGGAAGAGACCTTCCCGAGACTCTAACCTGATACCACAATAGGGACAGGTGGTGCCGAAAGACGAGAATTTACGATGGTCTGCTTTACACTCTTCCACACACACTTCTTCATCGGGCAGCTGTCGTGCGGGTAAAAGCAGGACCGACCGTTGTTTCACCAACTACCGCCTCCTCCTTGACAGATGACAATAAATAATTTATTAAACTTAACGCTCAGGCAGCTTGCAGGGAGGTGGGGGGTGGAGCCGTGCTGAGCGTGGAACACGGGGAAAAACGGGGATCGTGCCACCGCCCCCCGGTGATCCGGGAAATCCGGCGTTTATCCGCTGACCCCTTTCCCCGCAGAGAGAGAAAATTGTCAAAATAAAATACAAATAAAAAAAAAAACGCCGATGCGGCAGGAGGACGCGATCGCCCTCAGAAGTTAATTAAAACAGCTTCTTTTTTTGTTGCATTTCGCCAGCTTTCTGGTATCTTTAATTAAAGATTCCGTATGTACTGATGTGACCAAGGGGATTTAGTGAAGAACCTCTAATCCCTTTCGATAAATCCCCAAATTATCTTTATCTGGCAAAGAAGCGTCCCTTAAATGTCACGTCTTTTTTGTTTCCTGCTCTCTTACAATAGGCCTTGCGTCACCCCAGCACCACCACCACCCTCTGCACCCCCCACCCACTTTTTGGCATCAAATACCAGAGGTGGAGGCTCATCCATCATGATCAATGTCTCCATGAGGCTGGGGCATCAGCGGAGACCGGGGGTATCTGCGCCGCACGCGGAGACCGATGGAGCAGAAAATGGAGAGAGATCGGAGGAGGCTTTGCACATCATCACCCACTACAAAGCATCACCCACGTTGTCATGGAAAACATATAGGAAACAAAGTCGTGCTCTGGGTTCTCCTATGGGAGGTTAATACAGAAGAGCCTCAAATGATGGCGCACATGGCAGACTCCTCTCGGTGGGATCCAACTTTAACGTGAGCCTCTGAAAACAGGAAAAAAAAAGACAGGGTATCTCAGACTCCTCAGTTTTGTTCCTGTCGTAGAGATTATTTATGTATATTTAATTGCAGGTTAAGGGCCTTGGTCGTCAGTAAAACATCACGGTTCCTGTCCTTAACCGTTTTGCCACCAGGCACCATCCTTGCAGCCCTTGGCCCCGCTGAGAAGTCAGTCTCCAGCCGAAGGTGGGTCCCGTCCCTCGGCTGGACGTCACACGACCATCACATTGTTTGACGCGTCTGTCGTTCAGAAAGTGCGTCACTCCCCCACAGGTGGAGGGTAGAGGAGCAGGGACCGCAGCGGACTGCATCGCTTCAGAGGGACAATCATTCCACCGCAGTACTGAGACGCGGTACTGTACCGCGCTGCCTGTACACGGAGAGGCACAATGAGGGACCGAATGAGTACCGTCCATAAAAAGCACAAAAATAACAGAAAAAAAATGAGCACCGCCGTTGCGTCCGCAGCCTCAACAAGTTCCTAAGGCGGCTGCTCGTCCAGGAAGAGGAGCACTAAGATGGTCAGCGACAACTTGTCAGTACCGGTTTCTCCTCGGTTACTCGGTTAAATGGGAACCGCACGGGGCCACGGGCAGAGAACGGATCCATACGCACCGGGGGGGCATCAATGTATTGGAACCCGGAGCACAGCTGACATGAAGAGCTCTTCAAATGGCAGCAGAAACTCACCGAGGGCTAACTGGATTGCACCGAAAAGAGCGGATGTTAACGAATGTCCGTAAAAAGAACATAAATACAGATGAAGCCAATCTCAGTGGGGAAAAGAAAACAACAGCGACATAATCTGCGATAAATCCAGGAATGCGGGATATTGTCAAACTCAGTGGATTATTGTAAATCAAGCGACTGATTTGCTCAGCTGTTGGCGGGAGAAACTTAAGCTTCGGCAAACGTTTGCTTTCGGACGCACCGTGTTTGGACAGTAATGGCGGCGAACGGTCCGCGGGTCCCCCGGCCGCAGCCGCCTCGCTTGAGGCTCCATCCCCAGAACCAAATCGCTGGAAACCGACGGAGAAGGCGATCGCTGATCCGCGGAGCGTCGGCGGTCTCGGGAAAAGGCCCCGTGGGAGTCACGCTGGGGTCACGCTGCATTACCCGTCCGGATGCTGGCCGGGTCACGGAGGTCAACTGAATTTCAAAAAAAATATCGGAAAGAACCAGATCGCACGCCCTCTGAGCTCCGGAGGCACCCGGGAAGATTGAATTCCGCATTGCTGCTCATATCCCATCATCCCTCGGGAGCACCCTGTCCTTTATGCTCGGAACACGTTTTATCACAGTTTTAAGAGCACCGCAAGTATCGCAGTTATTTAGAGCCTGGTTGTTGGAAACAAGCCGGCACACGGGCCCGCGACAGGAGCGCGGCGCCCGCCCTTCGGTCCGCGTGCCAGACGCTAACCGTCATCCAAGAAGGCAGTGCGGTGGGCGGGGCCCGGAGAGGCTAACAGCGCAGCATGTCACGAAGTTTTGCTTGAAGGAATTTCTCCATATTACGTGAACTGGCTTACGACAGCCGTACAAGTTAGAAAAAAGAAAAATCCCATTTTTTAATATAGATTTTAATGTCTGAGAGGCTTCGCAAGGTTGTTTCGCATTGAATTGTACCTTCACACAAAATTGTAATCAAAGGTAATTGTTCAAAATTACCATGGTTTGAATGTGATAGGCAGCTTTCATTATCTGTAATTGAAACAGGGAGGCAAATGAAAGGATACGTTTCTATTGCGGCGAACAGGGACAATGACGGCAATTAAAAGACGGGGGGGGTCGACACGCCACGCGGCGTCCTCACGTCCTCATCCCGCCAATCAGGTGGTGTTTGTGAAGCGGAGGGCGCACGCAACGCCGGCGACGGCCTCTTTCGCACAGACTGTCTAAAAGCAACAAACAAAAATATCAAATATGACTAATTCATACTTCTCCTTTTCTTGTGCAAACCGCTTCAGGATAAATATTTACGTAACTTTCAACAGTTTTGCTGCTTTTCCCCTTTGTTGCTCTAAATTTTTTATGTGCTTTCGCACGTCTGTCATTGTAAGCAGCTTTTATTCGTGAAAACAAGATGCATGTTTCCCACTTTAAGTTCTTCTGCCCACCCATAAAAATGAAAAATAATATATACCTGTTTTTTTTTTTTTTTTTATTTTAAATGTTGCCTAGTATCTTTTCCTTGTTTACCCGGGTTTGGAATTTAAACACTTCTTGCCTTTTTATATCAAACATATTTACTTTTATCTTTTATTTTACTTTTCATTTCAAATTTTAAAAGAGTGGAGACATCCCCACAGACGAAGTAAATAGTGAGTCAAAGTAATTCCAAAATATTTCTGAAGAGTCGCTTATGTGCGCTGCCCTGGATAACTGTCAAATCACATCTTTCCAGGAACGCTGGGCAGCTGCTGGCGCTCTGACCTCCAAGGTCTACGTTTGCCCCACTTCCTGAGTCTGGGAGCTTTTTGTTTTCCTCTCCTCACCTGCTGGACAGATTATTTCAGGCTGAGTTTTATGTTTGCGATCCCCCGCGAAGAACACCGCACAATGTCGTTGAAAACGCTGTTCGAATGTCACACTGACCCCAAACAGCGACTCGCAGACACTTCACCCACCGAGGGTTGTTTGCACCCAGCCGAACATGGTATTACACCGCTGAATTTACAGAACGCAACAGCAGTAATCAAACTTAACAACGCAGCAACGCAATCTTTGTGCTCGCAGACTATAACAAATGAGCTCCCAGGCAGTGGAGGAAAGCTTAATAAATACTTGAGGGCGAGAAAGTATTACCTTAACATCCGCAGCGCATGTACGTGTCTGGGCTCCTAACGCCGCGTGCCAGAGAAGAGCACAGCGCGAGCGTGTAGCGTGGCACGCACCTGCAGAAAGCGGTCTGCCGACCGCGGCGCCCTACCCTCGAACCCGCGGCAAACATACGGCACTCGGGAAGCCGACCGAAGGGGACGCGGAGGAGCAGAGCGCCACCGGCCTGGTCTCAATCTGCCGAGTTCTTAACCCTGGGCTCGAACGCGTACACGCCCACACATACCCACACATCTCGCATGAAGTCACTCACTCTAATACATGCATGAGAAATACACAGCAAACGCAAAGAAAGGAAAGAACAAAAAATAACAAACGGTCCAGAATAAACTCTCTCACACACACACACACACGCGCATAGACACAGAGGCTGCTGGACACAGATCACCCCGAGCTCCTGCCCCTGCAGCCTGCTGGCCCCGGCACCCCAGCAACCCTCCAAGAGCCCATCTGCTGCAAGCGGGACGAGCGGCAGCGCCAGCGTGACAAAGCCCCTCGTGCTGGCCTGGACCTGGACGTATCGTGCTGGGGGCCGGCGTCCTGGCGCCTCCTCGTTCCCTCTCGGTAATCACCTGCAACGGGATTAGCCGTGGGGCCAAGGGCCTGCTGTGGGGAGCCAGACGCGATTCCAAGTCCCCTCCTGTCCCCAGGCTGGTAGCCGCCACCAGCGTGGCACTCCACCTGATTCGCTGCAGAGGGAAAGTGGGGCATGTGTCAGGCCACGCCTGCATCCTGTCACACTGGGCCCCCTCCCCAGCGAACCCTTTCACCCTCTCTAGCAGGTGGGGATCGAGCTGTAGGGCGCCGCCCTGCTGGCCCACTCTCTGCTGCTCTCACACGGATGAGCGCAAGGTCTCTCCTAGGGATGGAGACAGATGGACCAATCGCAGATGGAGCAACTGCAACGGAGCCAATCGCTGATGAGAACCGCAGACGGGCAAAGTGAGCACTTCTCCCTCCCTTTCGCCAATGCGGTAAACGCCTTGCTAATAAATTACTCTAACGACTATGATGCACGGCATCTACAGCATTTAAAACTGCTAAAAACCCAGTTCTGCTAAGAGGAAAGAAGTCCGCAACCGTTCGGGCCAGAGAGAGAGGAGGTGATGAGCCGGCCTTGCAAAAGCATCACGGGACGGCTCGAGGAACTGGACTTGGGAGGTTTATTACTCCTTGAACCCCGGGACAAGCGTGCCATCTAAATCAAGAGCACTTTCCGGATACCTGCGTTTATTTACACTTAAATTTGTGCACGAAATCTGTATCTCATAAGAATCAAAGAGCTTTTTCTCGACCTTCAGCACATTTGTCCTTTGGGCACTTCCGCGGACAACGTGAGCGTAATAAACAAAAAAATAACAACAGAGAATAAAAAAACATACAAACAATGATGGAGAACACATACAGCCTCTTTTAACCTCATTGAACCATTAAACTGTTCAACTCTGGCACCCTTACGAGACACTTTCACGGAGGCGGTCCAGCCTGAGGAGCCGGTCAAGGGTGAGAGAGGGGAGCCTTTCGGGGCCGTTCGAGTTCGGTGTCCGACCCACCGTGCCAGCCGCTGCCCCCGCAGCCTGGGCCCTGCTGGAAAAGAAGCACATAATGAAAAACAACAGTTTTTATTAAACATGTGAGCAGTCCCTTAGTTAGGTGCCTCGGAGGGGCATGCTGGGAGCAGCCGGCACACGTTGGCTTCATTATCCCCCACAGCATGCAGGACGCGGCCCATTGGCCGGCCGGGGACCTGGCCGGAGTCCGGGGCCCAGAGTCACCGCCGACCGCCGGGGGAGTCAGCCACGAGTCACGACAGCCAGCCTGGCCTCGACGGCAGGGAGGGATTTAGCAGCACCGCAAACGCTTGCCAAGCCCCTCCCCTCACAACCACCACCACGACCCCCCCCATCTCCGCAGAAGGCCTTCTTTTCTTTTCTGCGAATCTCCTGCTGTAGGGCCGCTGGCAGGTGAGGGCCAAAGGAGCGGTCAGGGAGGGAGCCCCAGGCGGAGTTCACACCTGAGCGGTGCGAAAGGACATGGGCTTCGAGATGAGCGTCAGCATCCCCGAAGGCGAACGCGCGGCGGCCCTCGCGCGCACAATCTGCCGAAACGATCCCGGTCCGAGTCACGTACGAATCACGGCATCAAAAATTGATGCCTTCCTCAGCGCTGCGAGCGCCGCGGCAGAGCCGGAGCCCTCGATCAGCAGCCACCAGGGTTGTTATTTACCTGCTCACTTTGCTTCCGCTCGCTGAAGGACACGAGCTGCTCCGGCCCTAACGAAAGGCTGCGCGGGATTTCTTTATATTTCTTTGCAATATTTATCCATATTTTCACTTAGAGCCAATTAACCAAGAGTAAAATGGAGCCCCGTTTCATGAAATACATTCCTAATTACATTCACTTAATCTTTATGCCCATCTTGGAATGATTTCTAGCCATTCATCAAAGGCGAACAGAGGATCGCATATTTAAACACATTATTTTACGCCTTTAATAGGCCCAATTCTGCTGTTAAGTATCATCTAAAATTAAAGCGCTTTGTGCAATCAATCATTCATTATTGAGATGTAAAAGGCACGGCAGCCCATTAATTGTCTTTTTCTTCATGAGGCTGAAGGAGGGATCATTTGCACAACTTGAGTGTTTACGTTGAGGACCTTAAAAAGTTACCGCAGCGGAGCCCAGAGCGAAGCACCGTGCACCACACTGTAGGTCTCACATGTTCATTTCATCAAGATAAGTAAAAGTGTTTCTATATAGGAGGCGGCGCGGCGGCTTTGGCCGGGTCCTGCTCTCCGGTGGGCCTGCGGTTCGAGTCCCGCTTGGGGTGCCTTGCGACGGACTGGCGTCCCGTCCCGGGTGCGTCCCCTCCCCCTCCGGCCTTACGCCCTGTGTTGCCGGGTTAGGCTCCGGCTCCCCGCGACCCCGTATGGGACAAGCGGTTTCAGATAGTGTGTGTGTGGTGTGTGTCTCTCCATATAGGTTTCAAATATAGTGCAACAGGGACATGGGTAATACACTTGTTAAAGTGGTCACCTTTCAATCAAAGGTCCTGGGTTCCAATCCCACCTCCTACCATTCTACCCCAGAGTAAGGGTCTAACACCGAAGTGATACAGTGAAAATTACCCAGGTGAGTAAATAATAGTAAGTAGCTTACTATACAAACCAAACACTGTAAGGTACTTGAGAGAAAGACAAGTGATATAGTGGGTAAAGCTGCTGCCTTTAGATACAGGAGTTGCAGGTTTGAATCCCACTTCCTGCTGAAGTACTTTCATACAAGGTACTTACGTTGCTTGCCCCAGTAAAAATAACCTAGCTTTCTAAGCGGGGAAAATAACTAAGTATCTTTATATTGTAAGTTGCTCTGGATGTTGTATGAACCTGTCTCTGTTGTCACGATGAACACAGGCGTAACAGGACACCGCACCCCCCAAACCCCCGCTCCATTCCAGTGTCACCCTTTTTCACAGTAGACAAGGCCTGAGTCGTGGCTTTGTATCTGCTGCTTTTCAGGTAATATGACAGGCGACACACACACACACACTCCGATGAACAGCGTTTCAGCACCTATTCCTTCAGATACTCGCATTACATCCGCTGCAAATTTCCTGACGGAGAAGCCGAAGAGCCGACCGTAAAACCCTCCTGGACGAGAGGTCGGTCTGTGTCGCGGACGAGACGCGATCGGTCTGCGGAGGCGCGGCGGCCGAAAACGTGCGGCGCGCGTCGGTGCCGGAGAGAGGAACGCGCAGATGGCGCGCTGCAGATCGTGACGCCGTCGATTCGGGCCGCTTTCCTTCGATTAGTCCTCAAGAGCCGATGGCGAAGGAGAGCAGGTTCCCACCGGGAGCGAATGTCGGCCCTGGGCGTCGAGTCCGTTCTCCTCCGATCCCGGCAGCCCTGGCGCAGCGATTCCTTAGGCGCGTGTCATTTTGCACGCGCGGAGCCCAAACGGGCAAACGCGGGCCGCGATCGCAGCGACGGAAGATGCTAATTGCTAATGAGCCGCCGTGCGTCGCGGGAAGACGCGTCGCTCGGCACGTCGAGCGCCGGGCGGGAGGAAAAGTGCTGAAACTAATTAGGGTCGACCGAAAGTACGGCAGCCCGGGCCCTGGAGAGCCGAGCGGCCAAGTCACCGCTACCGAACATCATCAGGTATAATCACACAGCTTTGATTGTATCCTCCAGATAGTCCACAGTTCATTAGCCTATAACAAAATGTCCCCCAGACATTTAATGGAATAGCGAGGACATGCGAGTTTATCCCTGTTACTCCATTAACGAAAGAATAAAAATAATTAGAGTCAAGCCAGGACAGATGCACATTCGCTAAGTACTCCGCAGTTGCGCTATAATTTATTCTCCCTGGATGTCGCGTTCGTTCGAGTCGCAGGCCCGGCGTCCTCTGGGTCACGGAGTTACACTCATCCGTACCTTGTTTTCCCCGCTAAGCGCGGGGCAATTACCTCGGCGTACCAGTGGAAGTGATGTGACATTTTCTATTGACGGATTGGTTCGGTCCTGTGTGACTGGCATGGCAGTAAATGCTATTTGAATGTTCTGTTGCCCTGCAGAATCAAAGCTATGTGCGCACACAAGCACGCACACAAGCACGCACGCGCGCGCGCGCGCACACACACACACACACACACACACACACACACACACACACACACACCTACACGCACAGTGCATTTGAACTATAATCCCGGTTGACTACGATTCCGCTCCATTAACGGATGCCTGTGTCACGACTTGGCCATTTTTCTATTTGAAAACCTTCCATCTTTCTTACGTGGGAGAGGATGACAGCAGTAGAAGTGCATCATGGGGGGTGGATGGGGGTAAAGAAGGAAGTTTGGACACATCAGCGGTGCTTCCTTCTCAGAACTCCAAACAGGAGAGTTGATTTGAGCTGTACGTCCCGTTCTCTATTTGGAGCAGAACATGAGAGACGGTGCCAGCAACACCGCAGACCGGAGGGAATTAGCGTCCGTCGACCACCAGCTGGTGCCGAAAAAATCACCGCACCAGCTCTGTGTGATCCCACAGTCTCCCGTGTGTAAATACCCTCAGGTTGGGTTCAAGATTTATTGCCCTGCTGCACATTAATGTGCCGAGATGAAGACGGATTTGTTCATTAATTCTCAAAGAGAAAAAAAGAGAAAAAAAAAGTGCACTTGGGTTGGACTGCAAAACATTGTCTGTCGGTCAGTGCCTCCAATGTACGGAGACGAGTTACGTGAAAGCAAAGTCGAGCGCGCTCACTTTTTACGTACCTGGTATGTCTGTGGAAGATTTCCGCATTGAGGCTCTTGGGATATAAACTCAGATACGGCCTCTAGGCGTTGAACGCTGACTTTTGAACTCTTCCTCGTGGACCTCAGATGGTTCCTTGTGGTGGGAGGAGGAGGAGAAGAAGAGGGACAAGAACAACAACAAGAACCAGGGTCCTTCAGCCTTGACTCCATCAAGTGAGTGAAGGCAGAAGGCAACCCAACGGAGGCTCAGAGTCACAATGAGGAGGAAGAAGCCATCGACCCTCGCACACAACACGCCAACCATCATTTAACTTCGAAGACCTTCTCACTTTTTCTATTTACCAAAGTAAGTGGATTGTGGTGATGCTGAAGAACTTAAGAGACACACCCCAGGTGCGCGCGCACACGCACACACACACACACACACACACACACACACACACACACACACACACACACACACACACACAGCAACGCATGGCAACGTCTACAAATCGATCCGATGGCCAGTAGCTAGCAAATGAATGACAGTAACCTGGGACATCGAAATCTAAACTAATGGGGAACAAAATGAAATTTGTACCCACCATATGCCAGCAGCAACTGAATTAAAGTGCAGCTCGTGATGGCTAACCCATTAAAACATACTTGTGCAGATATACCCTCTACAAGAGGGCTCACAAACTCGGTCATTACCGGTAATTACACCTCCCTGGTCCATCATTCATGCGGGACTGAGAGTAGGAGCGTGGTAAACGGGTCAAAGCCAACTCTGAAGAGGGAAAATATCCAATAATTAGGGCAGAGAACCGACAGGGTAGAAATATGTGTTCATCATCATTAATTAGAGAGAGGGCACCCTCAGAACACGGCAAGGAGAGAAAAGTTTCTTAAGCAAAGACAGACACGCTGCAAAATAAATGCTATATATGTATAAAGCACATAAAGATATTTAATGACGCATTTATTTGGCCTTTCAGTCAAAGCTGTCAACCTGTTCCACATCGCACTTATTTACCCTGATTTGGAACGCTCAGAAACGAGATATTTCCATCGGTTTCTTCAGCTCATGTTTTTAATTATTATTTTATTTTCCGTAATGAAACGGAATATACATAAAAGCAACCGTGTGGAACATCAGAGTTCGAGCGCGCGATTTGGGTTCGGT
Organism: Scleropages formosus; assembly: GCF_900964775.1. Classification (NCBI taxonomy): domain Eukaryota; kingdom Metazoa; phylum Chordata; class Actinopteri; order Osteoglossiformes; family Osteoglossidae; genus Scleropages; species Scleropages formosus. Next base: position 23,721,772 of record NC_041818.1, read on the forward strand.
CCGCGCGGAGAGGGCCGGCGCATGCTAAGCAGACTCATCCACGGGCGGTTTGGCAAGCGGAAGACTTGGGCGCACACCACGGGCGGTCCACGGGAAGGTAGTCGCGGTGAGCGAGAGCGGGAGCGGGAGCGAGGAGTCGGCGAAGTGCAGGAACCAGCAGAGAGGAGCTCTGATCAGCAGTGGGGGGCTTCACAACACAGCCTGTAAAATCGAGAGCATGGCTACGGCACCGGTTAGCAGTACCAACACCCTGATATGCAACTTAACTCGACAGGAGCCCTGCTGCAGAAATCTTCAGTAGAGAACTTACCCTGAACGCCTCCATCTTCCGGAACTTACCGAAACGGTGAAACGGTCACCATCGCTTCCGATTAGAGATTAACAACAGCAACAGTTTGTTAAACTGTTATGCGCAATGCTTATCGCTGACCACACCCAAAATTTGCTCACGGAAATGACATGTGAATGATGGGTGGAACCGAGCTGGAGGACAGGCTTTGCGACAAATTAAATTAATGCGTTAAGGGGAGGAAACTAAGGGCATCGGTTCACAGAGCGGTAGAAACGTCTTGAGACACACAAGCGGGTACAAGTTCCTCCAGACTCCATGTAAGCGTTGGGCTCTACACTGAAGCTTATTCATTTAGCTGACGGCTTTCTCCCAAGGTGACTTACATTTTTTATATCTTTTTACACTAATTTACTGAAAATAAGTCACCCGTTTATACAGATGGATGATTTTCACTGTAGTATTTCAGGGTAAGTACCTCGCAACAGTGGGACAGTCGGGTTTCCGCTGCAAGGCAACAGTTCTAAGCATGACTCCACCCACAGGCTCTAGTTGGGCAAGGTCAATAAAGTCAGGTGAACTTCGGGAATTTTACTGCAAACTGCGGATATTTGACACCAACACCACAGCCAACAATCGACGTGCCAGGGACCCCCGGCGGGTGGCACTGAACAGACTTTGGTACAACAGTACCACTTTCATACTGTCCTTCCAAGGCACTTAAGGAACATTCTGGAAGCGCACAGAGAGAGTGACCAAGGTTATCCAAGCCGGCTGGTGCCGCTGCGTTCCAAACTCGAACTCTGCGCAACCGCAGCCAAGGCGCTCCCCTGAGCGCACAGATGTAGAGCGGCCGCGCCGAATCGAGGGGGAGTCGAGCCGCAAGACCGGAGGTCCGGCCTCGGGGATTCGGGGACGATGGAGTGCCCCTCGGGTGGAGCCGGCCACCGCGGCCCCCGAGCAGATGTTCAACCAGGACGGATAATTACGTTGGCCAACGAAGGAGACCTTTCTTCACTACTTCAATTCCCTTTTCTGCAAAACACGGCTGATGAAGAACATTCCGGCATCCAGGACTGCATCCGGAGGAGGGTCTGTTTAAGAAATGTGGGGGAAAGAGCGCAGTCCCCTCGTGTTCACGTTGAGCACACTCTTTGCTGAGCTCAAGTTCCTTCGAGGAACATTAATGGTAAAAAGTGAGCAAGGGAAAGCAGCGCAGCAAGGCGAGCACATTATTTTTTAATAAATAAATAAATAAAAGTTTGTTTTTCTCAGATAAGTGAGAAAGACAAGATGCAGCATTTTTCAAAGACATTCTTCCTTGGCCTTTACGTTCTTGGACCTGCAGACATTTTTATTATTTTCCAAAATGTTCCAAGTACCCTTGAGACCAGTGGGCCCATATGCTACTGTTATTGTTGTTATTTGTTTAGTGGTTTCATTGTTTCGTTTTTATTAGTTTATTCTTTTTTTATTTATTTAGTGTTTTCTTGCCACCTACACAGTCGCGTGCTGCACGCCGCTTCCTCCACGGACTCTGACTTGTCGCCGTTTGTTTAGTGCTCCTTCGGTTCCTGGGCCTGAGAAACACACGGGATACACAGCAGTCTCCAGAATGCATTCTGTCGCTCAGTGCCTGAAGGGGTACTAATTACCCCAATGCCTCCCAGGGGTACCATGTTTCTTGGGTTTGTTAGAACCCCCCGCCTTCTCCTCTCCGCCGCCACCCCATCCCGCCAGCTCCATCCTACCGCGAAAGGGATGGGCGCCATTCGACTGAGGCGCGGAACTGCGGCGCGTTTCGGCCACCGTGCCAAATGCTTCTTCATTAACGTCTATCTGGAGGACGGTAAGTGGGTTACGGCGGACCGGGCCGATTCATCAGTCCCTCTCAGCTGCAGATTAGCGACCTGGATCCAGAATGTCAGAGTTGAGCTGCAGGACAGTGCTCTTCTTCTCCGCCCAAAGCCCCATAAATCTCGCCTCAAATTAAGTTAACATGTCCTGCAACGTTGCAGAACGAGGTGGAGCTGGTAAATCGTGCGCGGGTCCTCTCCGTGATTTATGGACGGGGAGGGGGTGGGGGGGGGGGGGGGCGGGAGCGTGCCGAGGTCATCTCAATGCAGCAGAAAGGTCCACCGGCACCGGGGCAAAGTTAGGGGGCTGTAAACACCATGAGGAGAGGACTCAAAGAGGCTCGTTTGGCTCCGAGGGTTACAACCCCACCGTGTGAACCTCACAAGAGACGTGGGACTGATTACATCACATCACTTCATTTCACTCATGAACACTCACTTTGGTCCTGCGAAGGGGTTAGTTTCCAGCTTCTACTCTTCATACAGCTGGACAGTTTCGTTGGGATGATTCTTGTTGAGGGTTTCCTAGTCGGCCCAACGATAGAACACCTCCTGGGACTCAGATACGGCCCTGGTTGTACCCCCATCCACCGAAACCCACCCAAAACATTTCATGAAGGAATAGAGGAAAAAAGCGAGGATTAATCGGCTTTAACATGTAGAAATAATACTTCCACAATATTCCTCAGGTCATTCGGTCTATTTCTTTGCCCGGCAGTCCGGCGGTCCAGGATGTGCCGGTCAGATCGATTCATTCATCATATTCACTGAAAGAAAAAAACATGAATGACATTGACAAGATGACCCTCCCGGCTCCCCGGTGCTCTCACCGGTCTTTCGCACGTAAACGTTCCCAGTAAATTTAATCCTCCTCCCTAACTCTTACTTAACCTGTGGATTTGAAGCAAATCCTGCAAAAGTGCTCGGGAAATGGGTTGTAATGAGAGTCCAGGCCCCTTCGCTGTTTATTCAGCACGTGAGGCGAGAGCCGAGTCCGACTCGACTCCTCTTATCGATTCTGACGTGAACTCGGCCTCGTGTCCTTGGGAAGCAGCGCTACTGATCTATGAAGTTATTAATAAGCAAAGCGTTGAGGAATTCCACCGCGAACACCACATCCCTACAGATCCTTTTTCGGCTTTCCTGTCCTTCACACCTCATCGGGGCCTCTACCCTCACCTGTCTGGATGCATTGGGGCTCTAACAATCGACCGAGCCGCTCTGCCTTGACCTTCCACGCCGTGGTGTTTAACCCCAGACGCGGTGCAGGTGGAGCAGGAGCTCTGTGTCCAGTGGTCATGTGAATTTAGTCGGTTTCGGGAAAATGTCTCTCGACACGGTCCTGCACCCAGAGGGGCAGCTGTAGGGGTCATTCTGAGCCACTTGGACCTTTGGTACAGTTTCCTTGCTGCTGGTCGGAAAGTCCTCAAACACTCTCTTCTAACACGATGGTTCTATTAGTTCTCAAACTGCCGTAAGTTATTCCGTTGGAATGCAACCGTGGACACTGCGGAGCTCCTTCCAGCACAAAAAAGACAGAAGTGTTTTTTTTTTTTTTTTTTTCCTTGGGTCCCACAGCAGCAGAGGAGCCTAATGGTCACCCACTGGGACGGTCGACAGGACCGCTACTCATCGGAAAGCAGCAGAAGCAGTCTTCATCCCGATGAGGACTCCATTAGGGAAGATCTAAGAGATCAGGCTGGCAGGACGGTTGAGGGGGTGCCGGGAGTTGCTCGGAGGAGCAGATTGCGCCGCGATTCCCTACGGGTCAGGAGCCGTGTTCTCGTGCATCTCCCTGCGCGTTCCCTGGGGAACTCCCATCTGTAGCAACTGCTCCGCGATGCCCGCCTGTGCTTCCCCCGCAGCCCGCAAACACAAGTCCAGCGCGCGCGTCGACGCGGGAACGAGAGCGCAAGAAGATCCGACCTGATGGGAGACATCCCTCGGCTGCACAAGCTCATTAATAAAGAACAAGCGGCGAAACGTTAAGAGCTTTTCATAAACAGCCTGCTTTCGGGTGCCATGTTCACCACACGGACCTACAAGCTCTTCCAGCATCCCAGCCTCTCCGATACGCTGGCGGAGAGGGGAGAGAAGGATGTTCGTGTCATGTTAGGTACAGCATGAACATCATCACACGTGCAACTCCGACACTTCAAGAGAAACAGGAGACTAAGCACCAAATGCAGCGCAGATAAAGACGCACGAGGAAGAGCAGAAACAGGAGGAAGTTAAACGAGGGACAGGCCTTCTCCCAAACCTCGGCGGCGGAGCGATAACCACGGGAGAGGGCGTCTCGCTTTGTCACGGAACACCTGTCAAAGGCGGCGCGCGCGACCGCCACGACGGGCGTCGAAATGCCACCGGATGAGCCGCCGTGCGGCCCCGGAGTCCAACGCGCATCCGCTGTCACCGTCGTCACGGGGACGGGGCGTTATCACAAGGCCCGCAGCAACGCCAAGGACGGTGCCTTTGAGTACCCATGGCAACAGCAGATGGTCACTGGCCTTTTCGTGGCATAAAAATAAATGAATCATAAATAAATAAGTAAACAAGTCTCTTGGCCCACAGGGGCTCCCTTTCATGTGAAAAGAAGCTTGTCAATCACATCGCAAAGCAACACAAACAAGTCGACGCAAACGCCCGTCCGCGCACGTGCGCCAAACCCGAACAGGAATTGTCCTTAATCATATTATTTTTAAATCTGCTTGTGGAATTTGCACTTCAAAAAAAAACAAACAAAAAAAAAAAAGCGTGGAAGTTTGGAGCCGAACGGGAGAAGGGGATCTGTCGCGTGTCGGACGCGCTCGGAGCGCGGAACGTTAGCGAACGCGGCGGCGTCATCGGCAGCGGCGTCCTCGTGTGTCGTCGCCAGGCAGAAACTTCAAGCAAAAGCGGCGCAAATTTTTACTCGCTGCTGCTTGCATTTGTACTGCGGGAGTTCAGGTCGAAATGCTTTTTACGATAGTGCAGCAGTAAGGATCATCTTGGGATTTAAGGTGAACTCTTCAGGATGCAATATCCAAGGGCCTTACCCAGCATGCCCCGATGCACCGTGCCCTTACCCAGCATGCCCCGATGAACCGTGCCCTTACCCAGCATGCCCCGATGCACCGTGCCCTTACCCAGCATGCCCCGATGCACCGTGCCCTTGCACACAATACTACCAGCTGTCCCCTGTAATGTGTCTTTATAAGAACCACTTATTTACTCTGGTGCTCTGGCTTTCTCTCATTCTCCACCATCATGAGCTCCTCGTCTGCCCAGACCGCAGCAGCCGACCTCCTTACAATCCTCATTCATTAGATTACTTACAATTACAGTCAATTACTGCCTGAGCAGTGCGCGTGGCCCGTCTCGACAAGAACATACCCCCGGTGCGCCGTGGAGTCGACTGTCTCGCCTAGGGAAGGGAAACTGTTTGATGAAGCCCAGGTGATCCGGCATCCTTCTGGGAACGTTTGGGTACCAACGGAGGGCTTGCCGAGGCAAAATCTGGTGACCGGTTGAGGTAAAACACCACTGCATGACGGCCTTTTCTCAGTTTAATGCGTGGCATTTGCCAGAGGGAGTTTGGTGGAGATGGCAGTGCTACTCTACTACCTCTACTGGTTCAATGCACCATAAAATCTTTACTCATTTTTACCCCTTTGCAGCAACGACTGTTTTATCATTTAGCACAGTATGACCTGCATTACCTCAGGTCACTCACGCTGGAGGTCATTTCTGCCCTTGGACCCCGGAGGAGGGGATGAGCTTCACCCATCCTCTCTTTGATCGCCACAAATCCACTTTGGGGACGTCAGCTTCCCAGTGAGCTTCTTCTCGCCATTTGCCAGCTTCTCGTTGCTGAGCTGTCACACCTTCCGGACGTGTTTAGTTTTCTCTGCAGTGCGATCTCTTGCATTCGACTGCCCCGGGATTTTGGCGCGAGCATCGCGGCGTCTCGGCGAGATGCTTCTCTGCTCGCTAATCCCTACGAAGAAGGTAATGTGTCCGGCAACACCCGGCTCGCCACGCGCCCATTCCAGGACCCCGACGACACCTGTCATGTCCGATGGCTGACCCTCCTCGCCGCCCTCCTCTAGCTGCCCGTTCCAGCATCTTCGCGAGAGGTTCTACGCCATGGTTCATGTGAGCCACCTGCCTCATCGCCAGCTCTGGCAAAAGCTATGGATGGAGGTCTGCTCCAAGCCTGAGGGGGAGCGGCTGGGCGGCACGCAGATTCACAGCTTTGCGGCAAAGATCAACGCGAGAGGGAACGGGAGCCCCAAAGTCACACACCTACAGGGGACAGCAGGCGGGGGAGGGTCCGAAAGAGAGGCCTTGAGAGACAGAGGGAGGCCGAAGGAGAGGAAGCAGATAGGAGGGAAAGAGGGGGAACTATGGGGCAGAAGATAGGGGGAAGCTAATGGAGGAAAATTGGTGAAAGAGACTGGAAGTCACAGGGTGATAGCAAGGGAGATGGAGGGAAGGGGAATGCCAGGGCGAGCAAGCGAACAAGAGGGAGGGATGGAGGGATGGAGGGAAGAGGGTGTACAGTGACCTGGCCTTGTGCAGAGAGAGGGTCTTTGCAGGCTGGGTCGGACCACTGGAGCGAGCCCTCCTTGCGGAAGGAAGGAAAGAAGGAAGGTGCCCTAGCTACTGCTGGCACGGTGCGCGTCAGTCCAGCGTCGGAGCAGATGGGGCTGGAATTCTAGCCCACCCACCAGGGAGGAGTAGCGCTCCCTCATCAGTCATCCCGGGTGGGGTGGGTGCAGCCAGGTGTGGTGGTGCGGGTCGCTGGGGTGGGGGTGGAGCTGTGAGGACTCCTGCAGCACGGCTGGGCTACAGACAACTCCCGGTCCCTGCTGAAGCGTCTCCCCCTCCGCTCGCAGAGCGTACTGTGGAACGAAGCACCGGTGCAGCACTCGTGAACCAGGAGACGCAAAGTTCTCGGAGTCAAACGAAGGAGGTATTTTCTCCTCTTATTCTCGAGGTTAGGAAAATATTAGTGCTACTCCTAACGTCACGTGGAGGACATACCTCGAAAGCTTTTTCGAAATGAGACGCACCGATTCTAGGCAGAAGTTCGGCTCCGTTTTCGGAAAACAAAGAGAGCTGCGCGGAGCAGGAATAAGGGGAAGGGCGATCAGAATGCCCGGAACAAGGGCTCGACAGACGCAGCCGAGAGACGGGCCTCCGACGGGGTGTTTGTGGGTCGGCGACGGCACTTAACATCTTTTCACTTGAAAAGGATTTCGGTGGAGGGGCCTGCCTTCATTTCCCGGACGACCGCGGAAGGAGACCTTCCGGAGGAGAGGTTGCTGGGGTCGCGGCCCGGGAACGGCCGAACCGGACGTACCGCTGACGGAATCGGAGACGAGAGAACAGGAAGACAGGCCCTCCTCCAGGTGAGCGGAGCGACGGCACCCTGTCGTGTCACACCGGTAACAAGATGCCCCCCGCGAGGCCACCTTAACAGAGCTGAGCTCCATGTCATCGCCACATTGTCCAGCGTGTCAGGACAAACCTGATGGACATTTAAAGCAATTTTATGATCGATAATATGAGATATTCATCAGTAGCAATTAGTAGAAATGCTCTTTTTTGTGAGCAACAAGGGTGTGAAAGGGTTGTTGAAATGGTGCTGCTGAACCAACATGTGCTCCTGCATTTCCTAAAATGGTGTAAATTGATTTTTTTTTAACATCACTTACCCTTTTTACTAATATGGGCAGTTTATCACACACTGGAATTCAACGTTTGCACTCCCTCCAAAATCATTTTTTAAACAAAGTACACGGCACATCTTTTGAAATGTAAGGGCCGGTTTGCACTGTGTTTTCCCATTTTCTTTTCCATTAGCAATGTGTTTATTAGGCTCGGTGCCTCATCCACCCCACATCTTAATAGGCGGAATTGGGAGGGCGCGCTTCAGCGAGCAACCGTGAGCTGACTTTCCGTTACCTTGAGCAAGGTGGGCGAGTCCACGGGGAGAGGGGGGGACGCGGTTCATTTGCCTGCCGCTCCGGTCCGCGCAGCAGGACCGCCGTTTCCCGGTCAAGGGAACGTGGGACGGCGGGGGCCACGGAGGAGGGGTCCGGTGTGAATTACTCCTAATTACAGCGCTTGCAAGCGGGGCTGCGGCGCTCGCCTGTTGTCGGAGAACCCGGAGGGCTTCAGAACGGAGGGCCGCGGGGCGCGGCGGTCGCGACCCGGCCCGCCCCCAACCGAACCCAACTCCCGCCGAGTGCAGCGGATCTATCGTTACAAGATGGATTCATGTCATAATTAATATTCCGGGATGTGTCAGTCACACTGATGTCACGAGAAGGGAATCTTTCCATTGCATTCGATGTCACGTTAATTACTCTTTGACGCAATTGTTAACGCTGCATTGTAAATTAAATTGAGCCAATGAACAGCTGGACTCGAGAAAAGGAAGAAGGATCGCTGTGATTTTTAATTATGATTAATCCAGGTCTAATGTGCGTTAGCGCCTCGGTGTCAGACATTAGCCTCGTATCAAAGGGGACTCTGTGTTCGGGGGATTAAAGGGAAATTTCAGACTGCGGGTAGAGGACGGAAAATTGAAAACAGGGCCCTTCTCTCTCATCAGAGACAAGAGGTTGATTGCGGCGATGGGGCTTCGCAGCTCCACAATGCAAATGTCACGCAGGGAGACGCCAAACGGAAGATAAGAGAACGGCGGAGATTAGAGATAACGACACCATTACGCTTGTATCAAAAACGACAACGGAAAAAAACAAAGGCTGTGCATTGTTAAGTCACTCGAAATAAACCACAAGTCACGTTCATTAGGCACACGGTAAATGAGTGTCGGAAAATGCCGGTAAAAACCCCTTACATGTGGTACGCCCTTCGTCTTAGCTACCGCTGAAAGAGTAACGGCCGATCGATGCCCGGAACAAAGCAAGACGAGGACCCCACGTGGGGTATAAAACCCATCGCATCTCCATAGTTTTTCCCTCCAGAAGCGGAGCGCCGCTTCAGCCCAAAGCCCCCGGTGCGAACAAACGCGTGCAAACGCACAAGAGCGCACCAAAGGCCTCCGCGGGCTGCCGAGGGGCGGCGGGCCAAGAGGTGTTTCCACGCGGCCGGCTGCGAGGACGGTCACGGCCCGCAGACACACGCGGAGATCAGAGGCGTGGCGAGTGCGCTACCGGTATAACGGACCGGCCTGCGGGAGGCGCTGCCGAGCACACGGATCACAGCCGCGTATCGAAGGCCACCCGAGAGGCCCCGCATGTGAGGATGCGAGAAGGAACTGAACCGAACCGAAATGAACGGAGCCAGGAGGAAGAGGCCGAGAACGGCCTCCCGGGGAGCTCACCCCCGTGAACGTGAACGCCCGGTGCCCTACAGATCTGCGAAAGTCCCTTAGTGGCTTTCTCCCGTCGTGGAAGGACAGCGGGGGGAAGGCCAGGATGGGAGACAGCAGCCATGCGGTGCCAAGTGGAAGTGGGCAGCGGGCCAGGCTGGGTCATTACAAGGCCTCAGTAAGTACTGGTCTGGGGTGGGAAGAGGGTAATTATCCCATTTCCTCCACTTGCCCGGAACGCCGTGCAGCACATCGAGACTCGCGCAATAAGCGTCCCGAGCCCCCGTCGTGATGCTGAAGTGGCCATTGTTGCTTTTCACCCTCCATCGTTCTTACCCAAAGCGTCGACTGGACATCGCGTATCAAGCTGCGATCCAGACGTTTCCGGTACAAATATCAAACAAACACTCGGCACCGAGGATGGAGCTCTTGAGCGTGCGGAGTGCGGGACAAGAGGGGCCATTATTCCGCTTTCAGCTGCCATGACTCCACCTGGCAGAGGGCAGGAGCGCCAATAGAAAGCGATCGCATGACAGCACAAAATGTCACGGCACTCGAGGGCGGCCCGGGGATCCTTTTCTCAGTCTCGCCACCACGCGCCTTTGTCTAACCGCGCAGGTTCCACGAAAACAATGCAGCGCTGGCACCGGCCGCGGCTCTTCCCGAGCTGCCTTTTTGTTTGCGGCGCTGGAGCGCGCGGGAGATCCGCTGCAGAGCACGAGTTTTCCCTCTCCGGAAGCGGGGCTGAGGATGTGCGGTGGGCTGACGGGTCATGGTTTCGCCCAAACGAAACCGTGTCGTACTGGCGGCGCGCTGCCGTGCGCGCGTGAGCCTGACCGTGGCACACGAGGAATGCCGGGTTCTGAGATTGACCAGGCCTTAGCGGATTTACGGAGCGTTTTTATTAAAAATGAAACATCATCAAATACAAACAAGAAGAACCTTTGTCTGCAAGAGCTTCAATGAGCTAGGCTTAGAGGCTATGCTTAGAAGTTATGGTTAGAGAGAGTCTATGGCCTAAGACTAGTTTTAGGGTGACAGTTATGGTTAGGGTTCGGCGAAGGTTTAGGGTCAGAGGTTATGGTTAGAGAGAGATTACGGTTTTGGTTGGATTTTTTTTTTTGTTTTTTTTTTTGTTTCACGGATCAGAATGGATCACCAGCCCACGAAAGGTGTCTGGCTCCACACACTGTCCAACTCGACAGGTACAATTTATCCATTCATCATTTCCGCCATTTAAAATCTCTATTCAGTAAATACATAAATCCTACAAAGCATCATGCAAATGCTAAAATCAAAAATAAAACAAAGAAAACCAATAAAGCCAACTAATATAAAGACTGCACGATGGGATCTTTAAGACAATAAAACAAACCCCAAGGCTAAAAACCATAAATAATTAAAAGGAACCTGTCGGGTAACTCCGCCGCTCAAGAGGGGCTGTCTGTCCTCTGGCCTGTTCCCAGGGTGTTACCATACACCTTACCTACCGCTCTTGGGTGTTTCCTTTTCACAGCACATCTCCCCTCCTGACATTTTAGTGGAGCACGTGAACGATACGAATACAAGTACATTCAACCAAACACACAAACGCACTTAAGAAAACGAATAAACACCCACACGCACAGTAAAGTAACATACACTAAACTAAACCGAACCATAAGATAAATTAAATAAGAAATGAGGATAAATTTCTTAATACAGACACATCACGAAGGTAGTCTTTTAAGCGACTACTTAAAAGTGCAATAAGTGCCGTAAACTATAAGACATCGTATAATTAAATAAAGTGAGTTAAAATAGATAGATACGGTTATGGTTAGAGAGATGTTATGGTTAGGGTTAGAAAAAGATTTAGGGTTAGGCGTTATGGTTAGAGAGGGATTATGGTTAGGGTTAGGCAGAGCTCCACCCTGTAATAATATTTGAAAGGATGTTCGTTAAATTACGTACACAGCTGACCCTCAACAGGTAACGAGGTGCGGTCGACGATCCTGGAGGCGGGTGGGGCCGCGGTCCAGGATACCGCGCCGACGCCGGGTCTGAACGGGCTCGCCGAACGTGCAGATGGACGGCCGTACAGGGGTGGGCTGGGAAAGAGTCCTTCCGCCAGGCAGCTACTAACAATCATTACAATCATTAAGCGGCATTGACAGGCGGCCGGCGGGAGAGCCAGTGCCGGATTCCGCCCGGCGTCTCGGGGATTAGAAGCGCGCCGAGGATCCGTCAGTGATTCCTCGAGACAAATAGCGCCGCTCCCCCGTGAGTCCCAGAGGCAGCGCCAGGCGTCCAGGCGGGCCATGCTAATTAGCAGGGGAGGTGTGAAGGAGAACTCATTAATTTAGCCGCATGGAGAGCGCCGCACTTCTCCTTGTCCCCTCCTTGGCTCGGGGTGGGCCAGACGGGAGAAGATGAAAATGGATGGTCAGCGTGAAGGCAGAGACGCAGCTGGGGAGAGACAGGTTTGGGGGGGAGGGCGGGGGCAACGCTCCATATTGGACCGAGAGAGGAGACACCCACCTCTCCCCGTCGAACCTGCGGCGTGACTAAGAACCACGCCTGCCGGAGCGCCCTAGTTTACAGCGGAAACGTTAACGCAGCTTTGCCGGGGCGCAATAACGCAGCCTTTAGCCTTAATTAAGAAATTGGGGTCCGGGCCTTGTCCGGGCGGACGGTCGACGGAGCCCGACGCAGAAGGTCTTCAAACCAACGTTTGAGAGAAATAAGTGACACGCAAGCTGGAGGGCGGCAGCAGAACTCGTAAATCCCACAAGCGACTCATCGCGGATCCAGACGACGACAAAAAAAAAACGACGCGTCGAGAATTAATAAACAGCAGGGAAAAAAAAAAAAAGCAACAAAGGAAAATTCCTGTGGTCCCGCAGGGGTCCAGTAAAGGCCAACCATCGGGTAACGTCCCAAAGCGTCACCACCGGCAGGAAGCGTCTCGGTCTGTGTGAGGCTTTTAAATGCGCGATGGTTATTTCACGGGGATGCGGGAGTGTGTGTGTGTCAAAAGTCTCTCGACACTGACCTTGCTGCATCTCCTGTGCTGTGTGTGTGTGTGTGTGTGTGTGCGCGTGTGTGTACGTGCGTGCACTGAAAAGCACTTAAAAACACAAATCCCCTTTCTCGGCGGCGTGCTTTTTCAGCCGGTTCCAGCTCCGCCCGCACAGACAGAGACGGCGGCTATAAAAGGCGAGGTGCGGCCCGAATCGCCACATTCGGTAATAAATCCCGGGCGGCGCGGCACTCCGGCGCTCGCCGACCAAGGAACAGCGATGCAATTCGGCCGCCCGTAATAGACACCTTCCAGAGCGTCCGCCAATAAACAGGTGAATGTGCTGGAACGGGAGCCGGTGCGGGCGGCGCGGTGCCACGCGGGGGAGGGGCCGGAGTCCCTGTGACACTGCAGAGATTGCGGCGCAGTCGAGGGGGGTGGGGGGGGGGGGGGTCGCACTGCAGAGGGTCTGCAGGACCGGGCTGCACATCATGTGCGGAAAAAGATTCCTTTCAGCGTGCATTTATAAAGGCTCTCTAATGGCCTCCGCCGGGAGCGGGCGGCCCCCACACTGACGGAGGCCCCCTTGTCGACCCGTGGGCAGCGGGGGGTGAGAGAGAGAGCGAGAGAGCGAGGGGAACGTCTTTATCATGAGCGGAATAGGAATGACGCCCCACTGGGCTCTATTAACTGGTCCACACGTAGAGCGGCACGCGGCTGGGCCCCGACGGCGGCTGACGGCACAAAGCCAGGGGGCTTACGGTGATGGGGGACGGGGTCTGTAATGAGGGGCGACCCAGGTGCGCGCTGGGGAGATGCTGGCTCGGCTGCTGGGGGGGGGGGGGGGGGGGGCGTGGGCGACCCAGAAAACGGATAAGAAAGTGCAAAAAACACCCAACTCAACAGCAAGGTGGGTTCTTAGAGTTCCTGGGTCCAAATTCAGCCTGAACGAAAATGAGGGAGAACAAACTGGGCGATGGTTGAAAATGTAACGGACAAAAGCGAACGTGCAGCTCGCCGGGAGAAAACGAGGGAGGTGGCGCGATGGGTAGGGCCTCCGACACCGAACGACCTCCTTTCTAGCGACGGCGAGCTGCCGTGCGGGGAGGCCGGGGCAGGGGGCTCCTCGATGCCTTCCTACCCCTGCCGGTCATTAGCGCCACATTAACGAGGGACCGTCTGCGACTTAATTGTTAGGACCCGCAGACGAGATGGACGAGAGCGAAGGACGGGATCGTCGAGCGCCCGGCCGGGAGTCCGCCAGGAACTCGGCGTTACGAGACTCATTTGGGGAGCGCCGAACGAGGCCACAGCCCGGCAAATGAGCTCGCTCGTAAATTACAGGAGCGGTCGTCCGTCACGGGTCGCCCCGCTCATCAATCACCGGGCCGAGACGGCGGACACGGCCTCCCTCCGCGCGGCCGAGCGGCCGCCGTGCGCCTCGCACGTCCCCCCGCCCCGTCCGCATCATTTATATTACTTGCGACGGCGGGACCGGGGGAAGGCGTCAGGGATCCGCAGGCCGCGCTCAAGTCCTGCACCTGGATCTGGAAGGTGCCGTCCACGGTGGCTCTTTCCTACTTCACAGTGACATTGCGGTCGCGGTGATCGCATCGAAATGTTTAAAACATGAGCACCGACAATTTGTAGCTGTTCTTAAGTGCCATCAAGTCAATGTCGACTCGTGGTGACCGCATAAATCCTCCCGGGACCCAGCGAAACAGGTTTTCGCGTCTATTTTTAGGACCTCCACAAAGTTGTCCAAGCTCCTCCCCCAAACATGTGGCGTCATTTAAAAACGAAGAACGTCCTTCATAAGACGCATTACGACTCAGCACCGTAGCATGGGCGGTTTGGGCGGCGCGCTTAAAAACATACATCCTCTAGAGTGGACAAATGCCTGGGTCTCGGGAGGGTAGCGAGTGCTTCCGGAACGTTCTTTCCTCCACTCGGTCCACTGTCGGTGCTTCAGTCCGTCCATCTGGACACTTGTTGTCAGTCCCTTCAGCGGGGTTTCTCGACCGCCCTCTTTCACGGACGACTCGCACGCGGACAGGAGCACGCGTGCATATTTTCCTGCCCAACGCAGTCGTCGTACTCCGCTCCTGCAGGTACACGCGCCATCGTGGCTGACCGCAGTTCCCCGGCGTCCAACATGTGTCCTTCACGTGAAATCGCGCCTCTCAGCGCAACGGCTACACACCCCGGGCTCGTCAAACATAGCCCCCGGGAGGCTGCGGGAGGGTGCCGACATTTCGCGTGAACGACAGGGCCGCAATCTCGCGTCATTTCAGCGTGGGACGGCGGCAAAGTACAATGCGAGTCGGCTCCGCCGAAGCGCTTTGATTGACGGATCCAAAGAAATTGTTCACAAGGGCAACTTTTGGTGGAATAAAAGGTTGATTGAACAGTGGCACGGAAACTATTTGAAAACTTCATGAAAAGAAACCCACTGACTGCTATAAAGGAACATTTATATGTATTCTGCAATGCGTATGTGGCAATAGCTTCGAACGTGTGTCCTGTTCGCATGGTGCGTTCATTAGTTTGTAGCCAAAGGACGGACGGACGGACACACGGACACACACACACAATCTGTCCAGCAGAGCAAAAGAACTGAGACACAACAAGAACGCCAAGGGTTGGGGGTTCGAGAGTTGCAGTGCCCCCGTCTGGACAAATGCAATACAAGCAATCCTCCACTCGTCCCCTTCTCAGGTGAGCCGCTGGACAGCCAGGGGGGTTGGGGGGGGGGGGGGGCGGTTAGCACTGTGTTTGCCTGAGCAGAACCGCCCACCCTACACTGAGACCGTCAAGCCGCGAGAGGCAGTGTGTGCCGGAGGAGCGGATTGACCTCCGTCAGGAGAGACCTCCTGAGCTCCACCGTCCTTCTCGTACCCCCGCTCCAGCGCCGCGGTTTCTCCTTCCTTCTCAGTCCGACACCCCGTACGGCTCCGATGCTCCAGGCGCCATCATCCGCCGGGCCATTACGGACACCCCGTTTGTCTTCCCGCGCCCGTCTCTACTCGCTCGGCGCATAGCTCCTCCCACAGTCACGTGACTCCCCGGGAAGCGCACGCCTTGGAGGCCAGGGTGCGAGCATCGGAGCACCGCGGTCCAGCCCATAAAGGTGATTAATGACATGCCGAAACCTCGACAGCCCGGGACCGGCGGTGCAAAAAAAAGGCCTTTATTGACCGCTACATTTTCCTGAGCAGAAGGTGTGTGTGTGTGTGTGTGTGTCACGCTTGGGAAGGGCACACTGTTACATGTGACACGTGGGACGTGTTAAATCCCCCGCCCCCAGCAAAGAGCCCGCAGCGAAGACGCATTTGGAGACGGGAGTCGAGCCGATAGCATCCGCCGGACCGGTCATCTCGGCACCCGGTCTCCTCAAAGCGGCGGCCTTCTTCACTCTGACTGCAGCTCACCAGCAGGTGGCGCACCGGTTAAAGGACTCGTGACCTGCAGGCTGCCCACTGTGAGCGCCGAACAGGCCGGTTCCCTCGCAGCGCTCTACGAATCTACGGATAAAACTTCGTCGAGATTATAAATGAGCAAGTGCGTAAAGTGGCTCCAGCGCTCACACAACTTCATTTCATTCAATATTTTTCCCGTAAAATGTTTCATATTTTCAGACCCGAGACCGTAGCGCCGGTTCTCCAGCTGCTGTCCAGGGTCACCGAGCCGTTATTAGAGACGGAAGAAATTATTAATTAAAAGAACATTTTGAGAATTGTTAGACGGCAGTGACACAGAGCCTCCATCAAACGCTTGAAACAAACGATACGATTAAATGAAACCGAAGAACGTCTTCTTCCGACATTCGTTCCATAGATGGGGAACGTGGTAACCGTGCTAACCGTGCTTCGGCCGCTCCCGGAACCCCCCGTCCGTTTAACCCGAAAGGGTAAAATTGCACTGCAGTTACACGTAAGAACAAGCCGACAATTTGACAATATTAAATATGGCGAGATGCGAGTAAAAATAGCTTCGAAGAAGGTAAACAAAGCTCGCCGCGCAAAGCACTGTAAATATGACCGTTTATAAGTCGTATTGTGTTTACTGTGTGTTTTGTCGCCTGGTTATTAATTATGCACCAGAAAGTGGCCCGAGGCTATATCGTTGACTAGAGACGAGATTAAATATTGATAAACCTCCGGCGCTCGGTCCGAATTCCACCGCGTTAACAAATATGGTTTGTTTGCAAAACAATTTGGGTTTAAAAATTCATTTAAAGGGCGTCAGGCTGGTATCATTCAGCGTCAAACGCTTCCACTTAGCGTGAGCGCAAGCAGCGCTACGGCGCAGCGGGCCGCCCTGCGACGGGAAGTGCGGCACGTGGGGGGGGAGGAACGCGGGGTCCCTGACCAACCTGACGGCACACGACGCGCCACGCCACGCCAGTCGGACCCACGGCCTCGCGGTCACGAACCGTGACTCGGCACCCTGGCCGCACGCTCCGCCGTTTACCGCGGGACGCCCTTATTTGCGCACTCTGTGTTTTCGGCCTGACGGTGCGGCGCGATGCTTTGGGTGAGCACACCGGCCAAATGAATAACTGTAATGAAATGTAAATGAGCTGGTAGCGGTTTCTCACACTCGCTCTCCTTATTATCCCGTAGATATAAATTCCCGAGCCGTTCGCCGCAGTCGCCGAGCAGCTTTTCTGCAGGCCGCGGCTCATACCGTAGGACTCAGGATCCCGAAACAAGGTACCGTTAGGACGCAGCGCTGCTTCACGGGGCTCTGCTACCAATTCAGGGACAGCGGGAGGCGTAGCGGTTAAGAAGTTGGACCTCGGAGGAGTTCGAGGTCCCGTGCGGTTTCCTGGCGCTCAGAAGATGGGCAGAAACTCCACGAACCTCTGATGGACGACAGAAAACATGTTGAAGGGGTTTTGAATTTCTCTCCCTGCTGTCACTGGTTCCCCCTTCCTGCTGATCTTCAGCTAAAGTGACTCTCTTGGCAGCATCACCCTGCGGGACTGGAACCCGTGACCTTCCGGTGCAGCCAGCGGCAGCTCGTCCAGGACGCCTCCGATTGAGAAGGGGTGACACCGCTGATAGAGACCGTGGGCCCGAGGGTCCCGAGCTTCTGCTCAAATACAGCTGAGCCCCCGAGAGCCACATCCCGAGGGTCGACAACCCGAGGGCGACATCCCGAGAGCCGCACCGTAAGGATCGCATCCAAAGGGTTGCGTCCCAGGGGCTGAGCGGCGACTCGCCCCACATATTGCTTAATATTATTGTGCAAATAGAGCGACTCATCTCCTGTAGCGCTGTATCCGCCGTGAGCCTTTCTAAGCTCTTTGAGCCGTCTCTGTGTCTCGCGCCTCCAGAGCCCTCAAGGCTCCTGCAGAAACGGGTCCCGATCGTGACCCCGCCTCCCCAACACGGGGAAAATGGCGTTCACCGGAAAGGCTTTTTAATAAACTTTGTCAATTATTTTCCGGGAATTTGTCCCCCGAAGCGGCTCTGACACGGCACAACCCATCAAATGTGTGAGCGGACGCTTTCCATTGGCCGCACCATCTGCATGCTTTTGTTGGCGTGTAAACGGTTTGCCACCCCCCATCCCCCATCCCCCCATACTTTCACTGTAAATGTGAGATTCCCCAGACCAGCGTTATGGAACAGGGGGCCAACGCACTGGTCAGTGCAGCGGTCAGCCGATGGACCGCCACGTGTTTTTCTGAGCCCTCGCTGCCGATTCCTCGGGGGGTCGCTGCACATTCCCTGTTAAAACACGAGGTGCAGCTCTGAAGATGACGACGACGACGGAGAAGGTTCGAGATGCTGAGCTCCAAGTTGATATCCAGGTTCGGTTGATGGGACTGGGCGCGGGGCCTGGGGGGGGGGAGACGGGGAGGGGGTTTAGGTGCCGGGGCCACACTTTCCGCTCGAGCGCCCCGCAGGATTGGGAACGGCTCGGCCCACTGCGCCCGTTCATCAGACAATGGGGGAGCGGGGGGGAGGCGAAGCGAGGCGAGCAGAGAAGAACCAATTGAAAGAAAAAAATCAAAAATAGAGCAAAAGCTAATAAAGGTGAGAAAAAAACACGGAGGTTAAAAAAAAAAAATGTAAAGAAAGCAAAGGAGTGAGTGGCAGGACGGTCATCTGAAAGCTCCTCGTCTGCCATTCATCTGCAAACACGGTCTCTGACTCGCCGGCCGTGCGCCGAATCGAGATGTTCTGTGGCCCCTGAGGGCCTCCGTTAACACCGCGGGGGCCCCTGGGATCGGCTCCGGGAACCGAACCCGCTCCGGGCCCGATGGTCCGGCTCTTCTCTTCATCGATGAGCGACGGTAAGAAGGCTTTGTGTCTTTTAAGGGTTCTTTCTTTATCCAGCGTCTCCAAACACCCCCCCCCCCAAGGCGGGGTGGGCAGGTGAGCTCATGGTGCTCGTCACACGGGGCTGAAAACCAAGGCCTGCGGTGTGTTAATGAGGGTAAAAGGGCCCATAATTGCGGTAAAACTTTCATGTTGGGCTTTCAGGGCGGCGGGAGGAGAAGTGTGAGATAAAAGGCTGTTTGCAGGCGCTTGGCTTCCCTGGTCCGCCTGGTCCGCCCCCCCGTTCGCCCCCGATCCACCCCCACCCCGCTACACAAATCCTGCTCTGTTTCAGTTCGAGCGTTATTAATAATCTGGGGTTATGGAGAAGGGAGGAAGACTGATAGTGGGAGGGGCTGCCTCTGCTTTTTCTTCAGTCACCGTGTGTGTGTGTGAGAGAGAGAGAGAGAGAGAGAGAGAGAGAGAGACAGACAGACAGGATGGAGCCTGGACTGGTGCAGCGATCCTCATCATGATGAAGCACCTGAAGACATTTCTAAACCCCATGAAGATCTGCTGGCGCGGTCACTCCTAAGGCATTGTGGGTCATACAGGGAGAAATGCCTGCTAGACACAGATATGTGTGTTTGTATCCATTGATCCATCGTTAAGAACTCATCCAGCACAGGGCTGTGGTGGTCTGGAATCTATACCGGAAAAAGGATGAGGCAGAGGACACCGTGAACAGGACACCAATCTCTCTCTCTCTCTCTCACACACACACACACACAACTGGAAATTTAGTTCCCAGTTTACCGAAAAAAAAAACATATTTTGAGAGTGTGGGAGGAAACCAGAGCACAAGGAGGAAACTTACATGAAGACAGGGTGAACGTGCAAACTCGGCACAGGCCGATCAGCGTTCGAACCTACATCCCAGGAGCTGTGAGACTTGCCCTAAATTACCGTGGTGAAAATATCGAGTAGAAAGCCAAACCAAAGGCACCTTTACAAATGCTACTGGTCTTCTGATGGGTACTACTGTATAATAATGCACATCCTGGAATTTGAACGTGTGACCTTCCTGGCCTCAGGCCTAGGATCTGAAGCACTGCGTGGACAGAACGAACAGTCCTTCCCTGCTGGACGTCCATCGCCACTCTCCTCTCAACCCAACAACCACCCGGAGCGTAGAGAGCCCTGATGGTGGCCGAGTGGGGGGGGGCGGGGGTGACTCAGCACTCTGACACACAACACCGCTGAGGAATGTGAAAGGGGTATGGGGGGAGGGGTGCGGCACAGGTTCGACACAGAGCTCTTCCGGCCCATCAAAGGGGCTCTGGTGACATGCTGCCCCTAAGGAGGAGTGGGGGGTGGGATGGACACCGGCTGACCCTTTGTGGGTCAGTTTCCATGGGAACGAAGCGCCTGGAGCCACAGACACAGCGTCACCCAGCTATCCAATCCCACGACACCGGCACAGATTGGCTCGCTGCCCGAGAAACACGGGAAGGAGGAGGAGTCCGCCCGCGAGTCGACACGCCCCCTAAAGGCGAAACGTAACAACACGCAACGTGGTTAACGTGTACTCCTCTTCAGAACGGATCTGACAGCGCACATGGGACCAAGCGCGGCGCGTGTGTGGTTTCTCACGCAGCAGAACGAGATGAGGAGGGAAGGGAAGGGAAGCCGAGCGCGCGCGCGGGCGTGTGGGCCGGCCTCGTCCCCCGGGGGCCGTCAGGGGTACTTACAGCAGCTGTGCGCAACAAGAAAACCCAGGGCTCCTGGGTGCTGCTCCGCTCATCCCTCACCAGCAGCGCTCGTCGCTCACCACAGCCGAAGCGGGGGAAGGAAGGAGCGGAGCGCATCGGCGTCACAGTACCGCCCTTCCGCCACAAAGTCGTGTCGCTCACACCCAGCGTGACCCTGCTGTCTCCCGGCCTTGTCGTCACCTCCGTGTCCTCGAGCTGCATCAGGGTCGTTCGCGGTCGCTGTGGTCAAAGCTCTGTCGACTCGACTGCAAGCTCAACGCAGTGGTGCGTGCACGCGCACACGTGCACACACACACACACACACAGGTGACCCTGAAAGCAGAAATGTACCTTCTGGCTCTTTCCGGTGACAGACTGCAGACCCCCATCGTGGAGAGATGTACATGGATGGAGGGGGAACCACCAGCGTGTGTGTGCTGACGAGATTGCATATCAGGGGGGTTGCATAGTGAAAGGCTGGAGAGAGAACAGCCCCCCCAGAGTGAGAAATGCTGCAGACATACTTCAGAACAAGGTGTGTGTGTGTGTGTGTGTATATAGCATGAAGTGACCTGGGGGGGGGGCCCAGTCGGCCCGGCAGGGGGAAGGACACGGGCCCGACCCGGTGGGCTCTGCCCTCCGCCACGTGACTTCGCCGTGCGGCGCAGGAGGCGCAGCGAAGGCCCTCGCTCCGTTGCCCTCGACGCTCCTCAGCCCGTGCTGCGAGGGGTTCGAGTGCGGCTGTAATTACGCTGCCTGCTGCTTCCATCGATTAAACGGAGAGGCGGCCATAGTCTGACTGCAGGCCCTTCGCGGCACTTCACACCACTTGCGGGGTCCACTGTCAAATTAACACAATAGCGAGTGGGCGGACCGTACTTTCGCTTTGACGCCGACCCGAGGAGATCGGCGCCGGCAGATGGGCTCTGCTCCAGCCCACCGAGGCCCGAAAGAGGCTGCGGAGCTGAAAGCAGACGGCGGTGGTGCTGATGCATGGCACCAACGTGAGGCTGACCTCCGGTCCCCAGGAAGGATCGCAGAGTCTTTCAGGATCAATAAAGTATCTATCTATCCATCCATCCATCCATCCCAGTGTCTGTTCATATCCATTCATCAGTCTATCTGCTAATCCATCCGTCACCTATCACCCATGAGCTACGACACCAGCTGCCCTCCACCCAAGAACCCAACTGCAGAGCCGCTCGCACCTCAACACGCAGTCGCAGAGACGGAGCAAAGCGTTCTGGACTACAGCTGGGATCAGAAGAGAGTGATCACCAAAGTGCGTATTTCCATTAAAAATTACTGAGGCTGATGTTGCTCATTCCGCAGGGAAAGCGCATCAAATGAGAAAAGGGATAAAAAAAATAATCAACTAAATGAAAATAACCTGTAAAATTCCCAACATTTTCCAAACCACCTAAAAGAAACAGAGCAATAAAGACCAATAAAGCAGAGGTTTATATAACAAAGTGGTTATTATTTAGTTTGATAATCCATTACAGAGTCTACTAGGAAACAGTGAGCATAACCCGGTTTTCTTTCGGAGTTATGTCAAAAAAAGATTTTACAAATTGAAATTTCGAGACAATATGATATGCTCTCGTATCGTAACAAGATGGCGGACAGCGGAGTTGTGACAGCTGAAAAGTGCCGGTGCGACCGAACCAACTGTTCGCTCTCAGTGTTTTTCTTCTCTTCGCCCATTTCCTGTGAAGGCGGAACCAAAAGAGAAAGGCAACCGCGGAACGCAGGAGAGCACGGCGACAGCCCGACCGAAAGGCAGGCCGCGTGCGTCCCCGGTCGTCCCCGGTCGTCCCCGGTCGCCACGGCGGCGAAGGGGCGGAAACCTCAAACGAAGCGTCCGCGCTACGCGAGCGTAGCGGATAAAGTGCACCATGGGAAATGCGGCTGCACCTCCAAAGTGAAACGAGGGCCCAGAAATGGCACTTTGCTGCAGTTTCCTACAGATTAATTGTTCGCTTGTTTTAAACAATTTAGGTATGAGGATGTTCCTGTGATTTACCTATTTGTCCCCCATTAGATGTAAGCATTCGGGACAGAAAATTAAGAAGAGAATCAGAAACACAGAGCGACACCCCTGGCCTGTCCGCGGTGGACGTGTTGGATGTCGTTACAAAAGGACGTGTCAGTTTCGAACGCTGCAGCTCTTCTCAGAAAACACACGGCACACATCTGCATCACAACAAAACACTTAGCGATAAAAACAATAAAAATAGTGTCCGTTTTCAATGTATAACACAAAGCAGAGATCCTGGAAAAAACAGTAATCTTCAACTTGGAAATGAATATTAAAATTACTAAATACTTTGGAATTTCCCACATATTAACTTTTTGTTGTAAGCAAAGCTTAAATCAGGTACAGCGATGACGATAATAATAATAATAATAATAATAATAATAATCCCCTCATTTTTTATTTCAGTCAAATCCTTTGCAAATCAAGCTATCGGACATCAACTTTGCATATAATGGAACACACGCCCTGCTAAGCACGTGTCTTCATCTTCAGTTATAGTTTCACTTGTATTGACCTTCTTGGCTATGAGTTTTCACTCAGCTTTTAGACCCCCCACGGACATGTGCTGTAAGGCCCATTGTGGCAACTTTGTTTGCATTGTAGCAGCTGAAGTTTCAACGACTGACTGAGATGCACGCTTCCGCTTTCGTCGAGGCCTCGACCGCACCAGGGCGAACGCGCCTCACGATGACAAACGGAGCCTTCAGAAGGAAGCGAGACGTTCTTAAAATGTGCTTTTCGTCACGCTCTCGCCATCCTGCCCCGCTGATGCGGATGGGTCTCGACACAGAGAGGACGGGCGCGGGGACTCGAACCCGGTGGTGTCGGCGGTGGGCACGGGGACAAAAGCAGCCGCAGCAGCGCTGCGATGCGTCTGCTCTCCCTCCCGCGTAGGACCGTCTCGCGATACTGCTCCTAATGGTCTCAGCCCCATTTTCGAGGAGAGAGAGAGAGATATCAAATCCGCTGCAGAAATTTCAAGACATATGGAAAACTCGCTCCTCTAAAATTGCTTATTGTATTTCGCTGTGGGCTGCTGAGCTCAATGGTGGTGGTGCACGTCGGCACAGTTAATTTATCTTCCTCTCGAAAGGATCAGCTTCGCAAAGCAACAAAAGGCAGTCTTGAGACAAATAAACATAAAGTCAAATCCCATTAATAAAACTTGTCTAAGTTAAGCGCGAGCGGACCCCCAGCGCCAGGGCGAGCTGCTAACGGTAACGGCGAAATGTTTTCCGAACCTTCCCCATAAAACATCTGCCAGGAGGAGCCTCCTCCGTTCCGAGGCGCAGAGGTTCCGCGGCGAGTGCCGCTCGGGCAGAGGCCCGCGCGACTTGGCGCTAGCACCGAAAACGCGTGACGCGAGCGCACGCGCGTTGCGGAGAAGAGTGTGTTTTGGAGATGTCCATCTGTGCTGCCGCGCACCGGCTCTACACATCGCCGCTTGCCGAGGACAGAAAAAGACGCACCCGGGTAACGCGGGGCTTTGGAATCGGCCTGGAATCATTCCCTCGTTTCCGTTTCTTCTTCTCATGTCCATGTTCACCGCAGAGGTTTCCAGCAGGCTGCGGCTGCTCAATGGACGGGGTGACTTTCAAGAAGCGGCGCCGTCTGCCGTGAGAAGCCCTGGTGCCGGCGGTCCGAGTGACCAAAGCGGGAGAATTTAAAGGCAATTGGTCGGTGTTTTCGTTGCGTGGAGGAAAAAAAAAAACGATGACAGACATGACTCTGCAATATCCTTCCGCGTCTCGTCAATTTCCTTACAACGCAATGGACGCTGCGCTCCGGGCTGAACGACTCCAAGAGCCGGATGTCATCTTCCACACTCTGTGAAGAAGTCTGAAGAAGCTTGGCACGGAAGTGAATCCATCTCAGGTTGTCAGCTCACATTCATTCTCTTTTTTTTCTTATTTCATAGGAGCAAAAACCGTGCCAAACTGTTTGGGCAGCCAATACCCCCTAAGGTAGCAGATATACCTTAAAGCAACCAACGCACTGAGAGTCTTGTTTTACACAGCATATGAAGGTCACTAGTATGATCATTAACAGGTTGCATTTCAGTGCAGATACATACATGTATGATATGTACACTGGATACCGCAGGACTCCATGGAAACTCAGCTGAGGAAACAAACATGTCGATGTATGAAACTGCAGGACCTTCTGAAAGGATGAGCCTGGTGGCAGTAAAATCAATGGGAGGTGACGGTTTTGCTAAAGCGTTGAGTCTAACACAACGGTACGACTGCTAAGAATAAAACCCACTTGGTCTCCAGGTGGGAGGTCTCTCCCCTTTGCGAAAGCTGCTCACGTTTTACTGTGAAAACAAAGCGCTTCAACTTGAAAACTCAAAACCGCACGAAGACCTGCTAACCACCAGGAACCGAGCTGGAATGAGACCAAACGAAGAGACCGGGCAAAAAGTAAGCAAATAAAAAAGCAGAAAGAGACTAGAAACAAAGTCCTAATGAAAAACGTCCATTGTAGGTAAAGCCACGGAGAAGCAAATAAATACGTAAGGCTTAAGACGTATGACCAGCGGATGGTCTCCCAGACGTGCCTCCCGTTTGGTGTTCAGCGCAGGCTTCCGGGCCCCTGCGTGTTTTTGTCAGCCCCTCGCGACATCCGTCGAACCGGCGGGCCCTTCCTCCAGGTGTCACCTTCCACGCTGTCTTTGGCACTTGTCGAGCTGTTCTCTTGGAGGTAAGCGGGGCTGCCAGGGACGGGCTGCGATCACCGGCCCGAAGCGTTTCCGTTGTGACGGGAGCGAGACCTTTCCAAGCCTATGCGGCGGTTGTCTGTTCCAGCTGTAAGAGAAAAGACGATTTAAATAAAATAAAAAAAAAATTTTTTTAAAAAAAAATCAACGAAGGTGAGGTTCTGGGAGGAAGTTGGACAGAAAAAAAGCAGGACAGACAATTTCAGATTCATCCAGTGTAGCAGACAAGAGGAAATGTAACAAAACAAGGCATGGACTGAAGTGGGCAAAAAACAACAACGAAAACAACAACAAAAACTGATTAAGGACAAGCGCGCTAGGAGAATGAGTAAGACAGCCTGGAGTGGACCTCCTAGCGTCTGGTGTCATAGTAACCCCACCGAGCTCTCACTCCCAGGCCGCTCTCGAGAGCTCCTTCACCTCGTGCTCATCAGAGAGGGGCCTTCGGCAGGAACGCGATTGTAATGCGGCCGCGCGGCCGTGCGGAGAGAATGCCGGAACGGAGCATTTTCGGAAGGATTGCACGGAATCGCCACAGCGGTGGAGACGGCCTGTTGTATTCTCATTAACTTAAACCCTAATCCTCGCTGTACAAGGATAAGCTGCAGTAACGTAGTACTGAAGTGCACAAACTTGAAGACTTCCAGTCCGGTTCTTGGGAGGATACCGTTTTTGTACCGTGAAGGAAATCTGAATTTCGCCAACAAAATCATTTTATCGTCATAGATTCATTTAGTTAATACCTTTCTCCAAGGCAACTCATCACTTTAGATTTGTATACTAAGTACGTAGCGATTTACTCATTCATACAGCAGGGGGATTTTTACTGCATCAACTCAAGGTAAGTATCTTTCCCAAGGGTACCACAGCAGGGGCGGTAAGCCGAACACGGGATTTTCAGGTGCGAGGAAACGGCTCTGAACACTATACCACCTGCTGCTCCCAGGTATTCCTGAGAAATAATATGAAGAAAGTCACGGTGTTAACGATTGCTTAGGACTTCCATTCGGACTTAAAGGTGCACCAAGATGGAGACGCTCCCGCGCTCCCGTCAAACAAACAAGGACACCCCGGTCCTGTAAACCTCCCAGATTTCTCACCATCACTGCCATCACGCATGTGCTGTGTCATTTCTTCACCGAGCACCAACGGGTGCGTGTATGCACACTGAACTGCGGCGTGAAGTTTCTGGTCCCGCCCACTCGTGTCAGGCTCCACCGTGGCTGTGAGTAGCAGGTAGGCGCTGGCTGACGGGTGCAAACAGCTGGAAGGTAAAAGCCTTTTAGAGAAGCGCACAAGAGCAGCACAGGCAAAGAGGGAAGGAGACAATGTGCTGTTGTGTTGGGGTAGCAGAGTCACATGTGCGCCGCTCGCGCCGAACCGTTTTCAGCAGCTGCAACCCACCAACATCAAAAACCATTTGAGGGTTTTCATCATGCCCCAAGGGTCGGTAATCCTTCTTGGGGAAAAAAAAAAAATCTAGCATGCAAACGAGCAACTCTGGTGTATGGGAAAAAAAAAAAACGGGAGAAAACAAAGGAAGAGACTTCAAAAATGTTGCAAAAATATGCACATTATTTTTCTGTCATTAATTTGCAATTCCCCAAAAGGTGACCTCATTTTTTACTGTGCACTTCTCTCTTACCCTTATACCCCACAAGACTTGAAAACACTGAAAAATCCTTCTGGAGAAAAGCCTTCTGGAAAAAAAAAAACATTTCCGTGGCTAAGGTCACAAGTACTGTATCTATTAAAACATGTGGGAGGGTAAGGCAGAAAAAATAAGTGAGAAAATCTGAGAAAAAAAATCATGAGCAGAGAGTTAGGATGTGAGCGAGGAGAAGAAATTGAGCGAGAGGCACGCACGCAGACACCGACAGAGGACGGACAGGCTGCCGCTGGTCTGAAAGAGCAGTTCTGCCGACCATCGCGGCCCGGCCACTTTGCTCAGACTCCGAAACGGAAACCGGAGAAGGCGACATCTCCGCGTTCAAGGAGACACGATGTGGACTTCGAGCGCCCAGTCAGCGGCGTGAGCCTCTCGCATTGAACGCAAGCAGTCAAACAAACCGTGACACCGGTCCTCCCTCCTAAAGGCCACCGGTCCTACGACCCTGGCCCCCCGTCTCTTTGGTCAACGCAACCACCAGCTCCGCCTCCGCGTCGATCCCGGAGAGCACCCGAACAAACAGCCGCAGCTGCCATCAGGGGAGCAGCACTCACGCTTTCCTCTACAGGAATTACGAAAAAATAAAAACAGAAAAATAAAAAAATAATAAAATAAGAGCTGTACAGACAAGTCGGAGAGTTTTCTGGCACTGATCACCAATCTGTCTGCTGTCTTTGGTTTGACGGCTGTTTTACCTGCTTCTCCCCAAGGCGACATCTTTTTGAGTTTTGAAACACACGAGCGCAGAAGAGGCGTTAAAAAACAGAGAGAAACATTTTGAAGAAGACAGAATTGCACTGTAGGTTACAGTAGAGAGACAGCGGCGCTCTGGAACTTAATGAGATGCTAACGATGGGCCCCGAGCAGCGAGTCCAGAGGACGGGTCCGAGAGCGACGCCCGTCTCTTTAGTACCGCGATGATGCCAGTCCTCGGAGAGGGGGCAACGAACCGGGGGTATGATGACAGGAAAGCCGTACGTAGGTGTCACGTGACCGGCTCCTTCGCCGTCAATCACGCGCCCTGACGCCCTGCGATGGAGAGATATGGCGGGGCAACTCTTGCCGGCACTCAGATGGAGATTAAACGGCATAATAGGTTTCATGCTACTGTCATCTTTTCCATAATTGCAGGCAATTACATCATATGTAGTAAACCGTTCCCCTTTGCCCATGTTTTTACAATATTAAAGTGGGCCATAAATCAGATTAGTAACCTCGGTCCCGTTTCCGTCGGCGATCAAATGGACTCATCTACACGGGGGCGCGTGATGAAAAGGAGAGGAATCGCACGCCTTGCTGCAGTCTGCTTTAAACGCCTGTCAATTAAATCAAGCCACCAGTCATATTACATGATGCATAATATATGTAGGAGTGAGCAAAGTAACTTCCAGAGAGCGATTTCTCCTCCTCTGATCAGACCAGGAGGAGCCAGGGACTCGGTAAAACGATACACTTTTCTGACCCTGATGGCTCAGAACAGAAAGGAGCGTGAGGTGCAGCTCAAGAGTGCAGCTCATCCCTGCATTTCAAATGTGCGGAAAGACGCACGCGAAACGTACGCGCACGCAACTGCTTGCAGACAGACACGTACGTGCATGCACCTGAACGCACGCGTGGGGAGGAACGCGGTGCTTCTGCTCCTGCGGAGGAAAGAAAGGCAGTAAGAATGATGAAACCTGTCCGCTTGACGTGTCGACACAGCGAGTTCACGGCAGACATGCAGGCCTGCAGCAGCCAGCGTAGGCAAACTCATCCCTGTGTGTGTGTGTGTGAGAGAAAGATGCTACTGGCTGTAACACAACTGAGCACAGCTCCCTCAAAGAAGAAAACGAGAAAAATGGAGCAGGGTCTGGGAGTGTGTGTGTGTGTGTGGGGGGTTCACATAAACAGGCTGTAACTTGAGTTCCTTAAACCAGAGGGAGGGGAGAAACACACACACACACACACACACACACACACACAACAGATGAGTATGTGCCGCAGGCTTGGTGTGGCATTCCGGAACGTGACAGGATGGCACGGTGCGGGTTTCCTCTGCCGAGCGTTCAGCCAGCGAGCGGGACAGTGCGCGTCAGGGTGTCCCCGGGGGCCGTGTCTCACTCCGGGCTTCTCACCTAAGTCCACACGGTCACAGTCACCTCTGTGGACACGTTTTGCTACAGGGAGGCAGCGTGAGCGAAACATCTGTGGACAACTCAGCACACGGAACAGCACAGTGGAGCTGGAAATCACCACACGTGTCTATAAATAGATGTGTGTTTTCACAAGAGGGGAAGCAGGGGATGATGGGAGAAGCCAGTGGGACCTGGAAGCTCCTTACCAGGGACAGCACAGGGACCGCACCGCAGTCAGACCGCTGCAGGAACAGACACGGTGGGGAAGAGGGACGGAGTGTGGTGCCCGAGGACCAACCCTGGCCGGCTCCGTGACACCCGATGATGCTGCTGCTTGTTATTATTCAACAGGCAGTTACCGATAACCAATTAATTAATTATCATCATCATCAAAACTATTTGTTGACCCTCTCCTCCAAGGAAGCTTACCACGATACTCTTTTACACTAAGCTACAGAACACTGATTTTCACTGATGTACACATTATGCAGCAGGGTCATTTTACCCTATTAGCAAAATCATCAGTATGTAAAGGAAGCACCAGGATTGAGGCTAATACAGTAGGAGGTGGGGCTCAAACCTGGGTCCTTTGACTGCAAGGCAACAGCCAACCATTATGCCACCTGCTGCCTCACACGCAAACCCTCACTGGGTCCACCTGTCCAGCTACAGGCATTCATAAGCGCGTGCAAAAGGGCAGCCCGCCGGCCGAACGCATCGCCGGCCGTGAGCGTAATTATCGGCGACGTGGTGCGGCGGAATGAGCCACCTAAATGGGGCTGATGGGGCCCACGCTGTCCTCGTGGCAAGGAGAGCAGCGCGGCCCCAAGGAGACTGATTGACAGCTGGATAAGTGGACACAGAGATAGTTAGACAAATGGATGCTAAGATATAGTTTGACAGACAGATGGATGTGTAAATGGATGGTTTGGCAGCATGATAAGGTAAATAGACTGATGGATCACCAAACAAATAGGGAAGGAAAATGCACAGTGTGGACACAGAAACCCACCGTGACAGGGAGCCAGATACGGAGACAAATATAAATGGATTTCGGCGACAAAGGCGGATCGATACCATACTTCATACTTTAGCTTTTTTTAAAGACACAGAGCGCATTTTCGCCGTGCGACGCAATGATTCCTGCAAAGGGCCAACGCCATTACTAGGGAATCGGGGGGGAGGCGGCGGCGGTGTAATGGCGTGACTGCGCTGCTCTTTTTCACTGTGTTCGATGGGACTCGTCCCATTTGGACATCACTCCATGGGCTCCTGAAGGAGTGTGGAACAGGACATGCCTGCACAGACCGACAGCGACTGGACGTCACACCAAGCTGGGCTAGGAACCGGTCAGCAAAAGGACATCGGTCCCAAGCCCAGAAGGGATCCTAAATGCATCAACAATTCGCAGACTACGTGGGCAGCGTGGAAAACAAAGCCAAATAAAAAATCTAAATCCATCCAATATCAATAACTACTTGTCCATTGGAGGATCCAGGTGGTGTGGGGCCTATCCTAGGAGCAGAGGACGTGAGGCATGGCACACCCTGGAGAGAACACCGGTCCATCACAGTAGAATCACACATACTCATTCACTTTGACTCTCGCACACAGTAAGGGAAATTTAGAGTCACTAGTTCATCGGACACCCATGTCTCTGGACTGTGTGGGAGGGAACCAGAGCACCTGAAGGAAACCAATGCGAAAACAGGGAGAACATGCAAACTCCATGCAGAATGAGATGTATTTCGCCCCATGTTTAAACCCGGAACCCAGGCGCTGTGAGACACCAGCGTTACCCGCTGTGCTGCCAGCTAATCAAATGCCCGAGGAATAAGAGAACAGAGCGCAGCGATCATGCAAACAGGATGCAAAGGGAATCGGAGCCATATGAACACAACTGCTGGGAGCAGATTGTGGCGCGTCCACAGGGTGAAAGTTTCCCAACAACAAATGTAAGCAGTGCTGTTTGCTCTCGCCGGCCACGCGAGCCACGCGAACCCCCCTAACCTCCCCAGCTGCTCAGCGACTCGCGACTCAATAAAACATGCGGCTCTTACTTATTTATCCTGCTCCGCTGTCTCTGGGCGCTACAGCACACGCAGGGCAGTCGGGGATCATGGAATTGCTCCTGCGGTGGCCCGAGGACATGTTCGAGGACACGTTTCGGCTCCGGTGGGGGGGGCGGAGTTCAAAACGGGCCCGGGTTCGAGGGATCCGTCCGGTGACCAAAGAGCCGAAGGTTCCCCAGAAGACTGAGGGGAACAGAACCGCAACAGGTGCTTTGGAGCCTGTGAAGAAGCTCTGGACGGAAACATCTAAGCAGCAGATGTTGGAGGGAAACGAAAGTGAGCCCTCTGGCGGGGGGGTTGGGGGTGTCCTCGGCGCTCACCGACTACCGCACAAAGTTCCAATTATGCGCCGCACGCTGTGAAGCACTAACAAGCAGGAGATGAGAAGGAGGCGGCGCGGCACCGGGGCTAGAGGAGCTTGAACCCGAGTGGCGTTCTTTAAAGCCATCGTTCCAACGAGCGCGTTCGCAGGCGGGGCCCCATCCTCATGAGTAATTCAGCAAGATGTGGAATATTAATGCTCCCGCGGGGCCCCGAGACCCGCCACCTCACCGGAACGCCCGTCCGCGACGAACTGCTCGGCCGTACGTCCCCGGGAGAGACGCCAGCCGAGGCGGAAACGCTACGGGGTGGGGTCGAGGCCCGATGCCCGCGATCATGGGGGGTGGGGGGGGGGGGGGGGCTTCCGGAGGGATCCCCGTGACAACGAATTTGGGTGCAATGAAATATTCATAGGTGTTCACTTATTCATCGGGAGGCAGATGTGCGGGGGGCCCTGGGGAGACGGTCCAGGACACAGCGCTCGCCACTTTAGCCGCAAGGTTCTCAATAAAACAAGCAAACAACATGATTCCAGCGCCTATAAATAAGTTATCGCTGCTGGATAAAGTGCCCAACATGGGGCAGCACAGGAGCGCTTCATCACGCATTTATGGGCCTTCTTGGGAAAGGCTTCAGCGAACAGGAGGTGTGAGGCGCTGCTCTTCCTTCTCTTAGCCAGCTAGCGCGGATGCAGTTCGGTGCGCGGGACGGCCACCGCCACCCGGGCCCTGAAATATTGAAGAGCCGTGCGGAGGAACCTGTTTGTTTGTGTTCGCTGCGTCGCCGCGTCCCGCGTCGTGTCAGGGCGGCACCTGGAACGCCTCCGCGCCGCAAACGGAGCCGCTTCGCGTGTGTCCGACGCGCCGGGGAAGCGTTGAGCCTCACGGGTGCGAGGTAGAGAGGAAAAAACACGTTTAAACCATGGTATGAACAGGGGGCGGACAGGCCGGTGTACGAGCAAAAGAGAGAGGAAACACCAGCGAGCAGAGCGCGTGCACACACATACTCGCTCACTGAAACAGGCATGGCCACACTCGGCGAACCGTGTGAGGGTAGGACCTGCGGTCAGAAGAGAGGAGACTCCTTCCATCCAAGCAGAGCCTCATACCCATGACCAGAGGAGGGATGTCAGCTCTCGTCGGTGTCACAGCCAGTTACTGGCAACAGGGGGGCGAGGCGGGTGTCCGGTGGTACCTGCGCCATCCCTCGACAGCAGACCATCACGTCGCGGGAAGGACCGCGGTATCGGATCTGACAGCGGTGCCCTTCGCTCGGCCAATCCCCCCCCTCCGGGCCCCTGCCCCGCTCCCGGGTTCCTGCTGCCTGGCAACGCAGGCTGACACCTATCAGTAGGCATTCCTGCAGTGAGGAGTCCCACGAGGACATGGGGGCACCTGGTATTCCACCTGCCGGGGCACCCTCCCCAGGTCGTCTCATTCGCATTTCAGCCCCTCCCCTTTAAGGAGAAAGGCAGAGGAAACTAGAGGGAGTTTCCTGTGCTTTTCCTCAAGTCAATATTGAAGATGTCAAACCCGTCAGTCTCACAGCCCTGCGTGGCACGTAAATGGGTCAACGAATCTCAGGCTGCTGGTGCGGTGCGGGGCCAGGAAAAAGGCAGCAATTGGAACCCCTGGGTAAGAGGCGCCCACAGCCCACCCTCCTCCTCAAGGACCCTGCGCACACACAATTGCTCCAGGGTACATGAGCAGTGCCATGAGATCTGGTAACCACAGCGCTCCCTGCTGGTTCCCGGAGGTGTGGGGAAAACAGCTCGACCGGCAGAAAGAAGATGGGGGACAAGCGAGGAGATGAGCTGCAGGTGCAGAACGGTGCTGGTCGCTGACCTGGGGTGAAGACAGGGGGTGAGGTGGGGAGGGGTGCCGATGAATAAGTGACACAGCTCTGCCAGCGGGCTGCGCCAATGTCGGCGCTCAGACAGGAGCTTTCTCCTCTGACAGGCCTGAGGGAAGCAGGAACATCTGGCGGACCGGCTGTCTTCCTGCTGTACACGACACCCCCGGCAGACCTCCCGCAGTGCACGCAAAACATATACACACACACACACGTGCACGGGGGCGCGCGCACACACTCAGCCAGGTTTATTCGTGACCCACGGTCCAGCAGGCAGAGAGCTCCCCCCTACACACACGAACACCCCACCCAGAGAGCATCGGTCGAGAACTTCAGAGCGGAGTGACACTCTGCTTCTCCAGCGTCTCCTCGGCTTGCGAAGTGAACAGAAAACACTCGCGGTGCTCAAGTGAGCGAACCCACATTGATCTGTTCCCCCCAGAGACAAAAAAATAATAAATCTGATGTCGAAGCACAACCCTGTTCAATGTGGGCCAGTCGCTCTTCAGCGAAATTAAAATGTCTATTTTATCATCCGTCAGTGGGATGTCGCAGCGTTGGCAGGAGGAGCTCCGCACCCCCACCTGGCGTCGGCCCGTTCCGCGACGCAGACCGCAGTGGGGCCCCGCCCTCGTAGGGGTTTCTGGGGCGATTGTCACCCATTGATGTCGCATCACATGATAACAGGAGCCACGGGGGCCCCGGGGGATCGTGGGAAAATCAGAGCCCTGCTAGGTAGGGGGTTGGGCTGCCAGCCACAGCGGAAGCAAAACGAGCAACAGCAGAGCGACATAAAAGCAACGGAGCATTAACGCTCCCAGAACCAAGGAGAACTGCCTGTTGCGTCCATGCAGAGCGATAACAACGAGGTGGCTCCCTGTGCACTCTCATTCTCAATCTCACTCGAGATCTCGACCTCATGCTCAATTATTGTCTCGCTCAAGATCTCCATCTCACTCAAGAGCTCGCAGAAGATCTCGATCTCGTGCTCAGTCGAGGTCTCACTCAATCTCAGGTTCATTTCAGCAGCATATGTATCATACACAGAGGTCCCTCAAAGTGCTTTACAGACAGAGTAAGAAATAAAAGCTAGGTAAAGATGACATAGAATTAAGTTAAAAACAAGTTAGGAAGTATCATCGTGGAAATTTCTTAAAAGAAAAGTACATTTTAAAAAGATTAAATTTAAAAGCCCCTAGATCTCACTCGGTCTCAGTCTAGATTGCGCTCGATCTCGACCTCACACCCAGTCTCACGTACCATTCGCTGAAGAAGCTGTTGATTTCCCCAAAGAAATAATGTGGAAGAGAAAAGGCACAGAAGATCAAGATCTTGATCTCACTCTGTCTCACTTAAGATCTCTCTCAAGATCTCGATCTCACTCTCGGTCTCACTCTCAGTGCTTGTGCCCCATTCGCTACTGAACCTATTGATTTTCCCACAGAAACACTGTTGAAAAGAAAAGGAACAGAGAAATAATAGTGAGAGAGCAGGAACAGTCTGAAGGGCAGAAACATGAAAAAGCTTTTCCTCTTAACGGCGGTAACAGTCCGTTGATTATAATAAATAAACAGATGAAGAAATAAAGAAGTTCTTGGTTTTGCTACGATAGATGCCTCGGATTTGCCCTAATCTCTCCGGATACTGAACCCAGTGAGCAGCGGTGGAGACCCTTAGCAGTCAGGGTGTCTGAGTGTCAGCGCCCCCCACCAACCCCCATTACCACCCAACCAGCCTGTTTTGTTCAGGAGCTGCGACAGAACATCAGGGGACCCCCACAAGGGCCCGAGAGCGAGGACCAGAGTTGCCGGCGCGCCATTAACGATAAAAAATTGTGCGGCGGATTAAATAAGTGATGAAATAAAGGGAATAAATGAATGAAGAGAAACGCGGCCATCGCAAACGGCCAGTGCTCAATTGGTCGGGATTCCTAGCGACAGAAAATCAACATTTAATGAAGAGCTGCGCTCCAGCACAAATTAGTCATTACTCCAGGGAGCTGCAAGTCTATCAAGGATGGCAAGTTTGGCCATGTCGTTGGCTGTGGGCGGGGCCAACACAGCGTAATCCCCGCCCCTGCAGCCACCGCTCACCCCATTGGCTGACGTTCATCTTCCGTTGTCCAGATTAAGCATTAAAGGCTTCTTAGGGATATTCAGCTTTGAAACTCTAATTTGTAATGGATTAACGCAGTTAGAACTTTTTAAGATTTTTAGATTTATTTCTTTTTTTGTTAAATTTTAACTTCCCCGTCTCGAAAGCAGCGTGTAAAAGAGGGTTGACGGCAAACTCAGCATTGCTACATCAACGGTTCGCCATCCAACCGAGAAGTGAACTGAAGACATTTGGTTCCAAGGTCACGGTTTGCGCAGGCGCACGGGGTCTCGGAGGGCTCCGTCGGGACCAAGGGACGGAGAGCTGTTGAGCTAAACGCGCAGTGACGCCCGGTACCCTCTCGCGGGCGCTCTGATCAGATGCGCGGGGACAGGGGACCATATGGGAGCGCCCAGATTAGCCGCTATGCTGCCGGGGGGGGGTGACCAGGACGCCGCGGATCCACAGTTCCGTCGAGAGCTCCCTTGAAACTCGGAGAAAGACGACAGAGGCAGGGGAGGTTTGATGTGTCCTGAGTGGCCAGTTTTGCTCAACACCCCTCCCCCATACACAGTTATAGCTGCAAAATTCAAAGCACACCTCCTGTGCCGCGACGGCATGGCAATGCGCACCCTCTTCTTGAAAAGACATTGTTGTTTTGTGCTCTTTCACTAGACGCAACCAACCCCGTGACACCATTTCCAGATGGCGTCGGAAAAACACTGCGATATATAAATAAATAAAGGCTCGGCGAAAGTGGGAAAACGTCGATTATCTGACTGTCTTTTGCAGGCTTTGGTTAAAGGCAGATTAAGGCTAATCCGCAGAGGTGAAGGGCCTGCCGAATTGAGCCCAATCACACAGAGCAAGGATAGAAATAGACATAATCTGAGGAAAGCCACATTTTCCAGGAGAAAAGAATATGTCTACTTGGCTGCCAAGATGCACTATAAACCCTTTATATTGTGCCCAATGTATGGTGCCATGTATTGAAAGCAGAACCAATTTGCTTAACTTCACAGTGCGGGATAATAAAGTGTCTGTGCCGGAGTGTGTCGAGGACACAACTTGTTATCCTCTTTGTCAACTCGCAGCCTTTCGCTCACCCGCTTTCCGCTTCCTCCATTAAGATGCTCATCTGCATGAAGTAAATGAGAGATTACATCAGAGGCGCTCCAATCTCTGGGAGATCTGGAACCCAACCTGTCAGTTGGCATGCAGGGTCCCAGCTCGAGGCCCCTCCGTGTCCTGGGACATCCGCAATGTGCTCCGTGTGTGTGCGCGCGCGCGCATGCTGCTGCTGCTTCCGCCTCTTCCCAGAAGAGGAAGCTCACGCCATCGCACGAACGCAGAGAAAACTTGCTGCAATGGCTGGATTGCAGACCGTAACGACAGGATAGGGAGTCATGGCAACAAAGGTGTGTGTCGACAGGTGCGCAGATTAGCTCACAGGGATGCAGAAAGAGCGCCTTAATTAACGTGCACTTTAAACAGGGAAAAACACTCTGCTCTCCTTATTAGGAGCACATCGCCCACTGTATCGCGGTACAAAGCCAGTCCCTCATTTCCTTAACCTGGATCTGCTCTCTGACGGGCACGCGTGCCCAGCGTGTGTGCCAGGCGTGTTCGTTGGGACGCTGCACTCCAGACTCAATCAGTTCCCACGGCAGTGTGGGGAATCTTCTGGAAGTGTCTGGATCTTCAAACGGACGTGTCTCGAGCGCACGGGGCTCGGAACTGACACACACTTCATCTCCCTACGGAGGATTCCGCCATCACCTGGGTGGGAGGAAGGAGCTTCTACTTTACTCCTAATCATCTACTACTACTGTCAAGCAGGTACTCTGCTCTACTGCGTTCTTCTTCAAATATTATCATCATCACTAAGTCTGAAGTGACTCATTACATTGGTTTGCACACTAAGCTACTAACAATGATTTACCCGTGGGGTGGCGGGTTTGAGTCCTTCCGGGTCCAATTCAACTCAACCAATTCAACAACCCACGAGGCTGTCATGGTGAGGGAGGGTACCGAATTGCTTCATCGCTGCTGCTTTGGCACACATCTATGGGTCGTGAACACAGCGAGAACGTGCAAAATTCTGCACACGCCGAGTTGATTTCGAACCCATGCCCAGATGGTGAGGTGAGCCGCTGTGCCACAACCCATATAGAGCAGGGAAGTTTCACTGCGGGAATTCGGGGTTAATACACAGAGTACAGGTACTGCGCAAGCAGTGGAGAATTGAACCCAGGACCTTTGACAGGAACGTGATGGCGGTAACCACACCGATGAACACTTGCATCTTTGAAACTCTTACACGTGTTTTCGTTGAGCGCCCATGATTTTACCACGAAGGCCACAAACAGACAGAGAGACACATGGACCCCTGTTCATGGACAGAAGGGCCCCTGGCGGGGTCGCATTTGGGACGCAGCACTTCAGACAAGAGCCCAGTAAGGACCCTCCGGGGCTTGGTGTCCGTGTCCAACTGACAGGCCAGCGAAGCTGCAGTTTTACTCCATCCTCCCAAACCCACCCCCAAGGCTCCACATATTAATAACCCATCCTGTGACGGTGCTGCTTTCTCCCATCATAGGGAGTGTGTAGACAGCTTGCTGTGAGCGATAACACACTCGTATTCAAAGGGCAACCAAAGAGCAACAAAGAGAGGAGGTGAAGAGGAAAGTGCTGCCCCCATGTTCCCAGGGGGTCGTGAAACTGCCACTGCACTGATGCCCCAGCCCTTTCCGTGGGTACTATCAGCTCTGTGGTGGTGACCAGTCAGGATCTATCCACCAGGTGTTGCCAGTTCAAGTCCCTCCTGGAGTCGTGGAGCTGTACACTCCTGAGGAAGCCTCTTCAGAGAAGGGAAAAAAAAAAAAAAAACTTCATAAATGACTCTAAATAGTAGAAGAAATTTTAACATAGAAAAATAAAATAACATCCTATTAAGATATCTTGTACTGTGCATTGCAGCTCCTGTGCTGAGGGTTCGAACCCAGCTCAGTCTGTGTGGAGTCTGCATGTTCTCCTTGTGTTCTCGCGGGTTTCCTCCAGGTGCTCTAACAGTCAAAAGATGTGTGTTTCAGGTGCATTGGTGATTGAATTGTGTGTGTGTGTGTGTGTGTGTGTGTGGACAAGCAATTACTGATGATGGATGGACGGGCTAGGACGTTTGGGGTGCATATGAAATAATAATGGAAATGAAAGTCCTGTGGTGTCTCAGTGTCTGAAATATGGACATGTCTCAGCACACAGCTGTCGTGGCCGCTGAGAGCGAGAGGCTCAGCGGTGCCACTTGGAGACGGCCGCTGGGCTCCGGCTTAAGACAGACATACCCGACGGTGGACCCTAAACAGGTGTCTCTCTGCGCCGCGTCTCACACGCGCGCGGCAGGGGACCGCGGTCCGAAATGTCTTACACATGTCCAGCTGACAGGGCCACACGTAGGGGCGCTCCTCACATGTGCTGTGAATAATGGAACCTGGAGCAGATGGACAACACCAACGAAAGGAGGTGTGGCAAACACGGGACACGACCGAGATGTTGGCACCGCTGTCTCTAAAGTCCGCCGGGCGGAAGAGGGAGCCTGCTGGACGTACAATATCTGGGACATTCGGGCGGTGGGCTGGGGGTCCGCTCTCGAGCCCTGAAATTAATAGAGGACGGTTCCTGTCCAATAAAACGGTTATACACCAGGTTTTAGATAATAGATGTCGCCATTCGGCGGCCGATAATGAAACCGGTGAGCCAGAACAGAGAGTCTCATTTCCTCTGGTGGGCCGTATGCTCCGAGGCGCGCATTACTCTCGCGTCCCAGGCCTGATAACCCGGGCATTTGCATGTGAATCAGGGATGCCTCATAACCTCGCCAAAACGGCTCACCGTGCAAATGACGTGACCCAAAAAAGAAAGTGCGAGTCCAGAAAAAGAGGCACCGGCGCCAGGCTTGTTCGCCGAGCGCGCTAGGTAGCGAACGGAGCGGCCGAGATGCAAACCTCGCCCGCCAGGACGCCGGCTTCCCGCTTCGAGAGAGTTCAGGTCCCAGGAGGCAGCCCTGGTTGCGCAGAGAATCTCAAACCCTCAGACAGACACTTCATCCTTGGGCTGAGGGCTGTTAGCGGGCACGAGTGAGTGTGCACTGAACAGCGGAAAAACATGGTGAAGGAGACAGAAGTGCGTGTTGTAGACATGGAGTGTGTGAAGACTGACCCGTGTGCCCTCTGTATCCTCGAGGCACCTGGTCACACAAACACGGACCTTTCGCTTCAGAGGGGAGACATCCAGACTAATACACCCTGACTCATATACAAGGAGTCGTTACAAGGAGTATCCACACACGCCTTGGAACACTTACGCAACAGCTCGCTAAGAGCTCGGGAATTAACCTGTCACTGATTTTGCCTCCAGACACCTGACACAATGTGTTACAACAGCATTACAAATCTCATACATGTCCATACTTCAGCCCTGCACGGTAAGTGTATGTTCTGCAGCAGGTCACCTTAAACGCGGTAAACCCTGTGATTAGCAGCCGTCCTCTTCCTGGCCGAAGAACGACTTTGTGAGCGACTCAGAGCTTCACTAGCATTTCACACGCATGTCCCACTCTTCCTGTGCTCTCGTCCTGACAGAACTATATTTCATGCCACGGTGAATACGGCAACTTCCTGCTCAGCATCTCCCTGTCGCTCCGCTAACTTTAAGGACGTGGTAAAAAAGTGGTAACTCTAGCTGACAGAGGAGCGTCTGTTATTCTCCCCCCCTCTCCATTCTGCAGCCGTCAGGGTGCTGCGACGGAGCCCCGGACGCAGGACACGGGAGTGTGCCAGCGGCGTATCGAGAGGGGACGCAGAGACAGCTTCGAAGGGCCCATGTCACAGCGCAGGACGGCGGGACGGCGCACTGAATTATGGAGCCGGCCATGAATTATGGATGGACAGAGCACAGTTGTAGGACATTTACCCGGGACGCCGGCGTCCCTCGCAGGGCTGCGTCAGGCGTCCGGATGCACGCCACGAGGGGGTGGAGCCAACCGGACTCAGTGAGCCGCGTACACATCACCCGCTCCCACACCGCTGGGCACAAACACGGGGACAGGCATGACGAATTGCTGCAGAAGATGCTGCGAGGGCAGCAGGGGACCGGACCATCGTTAAGGAGGAAACCGTACAGAGCCGGAACGATTTGGGCCGGGCCTCCGTTCACCAGGCCACACCGGAAGTGTCCCACGGCAGGAGGAACAAAAGGACAAAAACATACCCCAACACCACTGGGCCCTCCCACAGTAACATCGACGCCCGCTGGGGGTGTCCCAACTGTAATGGGTGATGTAATGGTGTCCAAACCTGGTCTTCCGTTCCATGTCTCTCTCTCTCTCTCTCTCTCTCACACACACACACACACACACACACAAAAGGGGAGCCAAGACCAGTCTGGTGACAAAGGCTCAGCGGTCCAGAACTAAAGAGGGGCTGTGGCCTCATCTTACTGGGTGAATAACGAACCCGAGTGGCAGCCCTATAAGGACCCCGGGGGCTGCTGGGCGTGGCTACGTTGTGCAATGGATGGGATCAGATGTTACAGAGCATTACAGGACTGACAACTTTAATGAAGTCATGTGCTGGACTTTTTTGAGTCCGCCCACCTTAGGCCAATGCCCCCCCATCTCTATTCCGCCCATACTGGACGAGCCGACCGTCTGCCGCTTTGTTTGGTGTGGCGCGGTCTGCCCCTCCCCAACTCTCCTGCCTCGCCGACCCCACCTCTTTGCAGCCGAGAAACAGGTGACTCACATCTCTGACCCCCCCGCCTCATATTTCACACTAATTTGTCAAATGAAGCAATCAGCACAAACATGCAAACAAATAAAACCATAATAAAGTTCATAATTAAAGGCGAAGAAAAACATCATTAGAATGCAAGGCGCCTCTCCGCTCAGCTCCTTCTTGGCTGCTGGTGTAGAAACTGGAGGACTTACAGGAGTAACTTTTAATGTGCTCTCGACAAACTCCTTCAAGCGACAACGTGCGGGGGGGGTGCAGATTACCGGTCTCCGGCGCTCCTCCACAGTCGGCTGATGGTTGGGGTTCAACTCCTGGGCCTGAGTGTCAGACCCGTTACGGCACAGACCCTCAGGGCAGGTTGCCCACATGGGTCACAAATGACAGTGAAAAATGAACACAGCGTTCGGCTCAATTGTGCCGGTATCGCCCAACTTGGGTGCGAAAGCTCACGGTCAAGAACCCCACTTCCCGCTACCTGCTGTTCCATTTGCCCCACTGTGTTTCCACCCTCTCTCGCCCTTGTGTTAGTTGTGCTTCGGCAACACAGGACCTCAGCGTGGGTGGGATCACTGAGGCCCTGGAGCCAGTAGGCTGGGCTCCGAGTGTCCGGCGGGCCCCCATTCAGACATTCTCAACATTCACGGCCTTGCCTATAGAGGGGTCACTTTTGTTCACAGACAAAGGGGGCCGGAGCAAAGCTACTTCCACGCAGCGAGCCCGTTCAAAATCAGATTATTTCCACCGAAATCACCCTTTCTCCACCTGCCAGTTAAGTATGTCCCGCCTTTGTCTCTGCCTGAATAAGCTCTTCAGGCGTGAGGAACGCCGGGCGGTTATTGCCGCGTTTACTGCTACATGTATTCCTAAGCAAAGAAAGAAACAAGCCCCCTCCCGGCACGCAGCCCCGGCTCCACTCCACGTTTCTTTGAAGAAATCTGGGCCACGGGCCCCCGAGGAAGGTGCCGCGCTTTAATTCATTCCCACCTTTTCTCTCGGCCTGCCATCTCCAAGGTCTTCTTTATGCCCAGAAGTGATTTGTTCAGGCCTGACCATCAAAGCAATTACTGCCACGGACCGCTTCCCTATTATGAAGGAAGATGACTGACAACAGGAAGGCGGTCTGGGGTCGAGGCCACTTGCATTCGCTTTATTAGACTTGAAAAGGCGCTTTTCAGCTGTGCGGGGCACAAATTAACAAACAAACACGTCATAAATATGTGTGTGTGTGTGAGCGTATGACGTACAACACACATACGTGCATTTATGTGCAAATATTGATATATTTCTCGATTTACAGATTGTCCATTTGTTTTCCCATTTGAATGTAAGCAATTTCTAGGTAACCGTCCTCCAGCTTTG
The DNA here is from genome assembly GCF_900964775.1 of Scleropages formosus. Lineage (NCBI taxonomy): Eukaryota > Metazoa > Chordata > Actinopteri > Osteoglossiformes > Osteoglossidae > Scleropages > Scleropages formosus. Next base: position 23,764,294 of record NC_041818.1, read on the forward strand.
GAGCACAGGGGAAGGTGGGAGGTCAGGGACATGCAGAAAAGCACAAGTGTAACTGAGGTGGTGGACTATAGAGTGCACTAAAAAGGGTTCCCCACGCATCGCTTATGATTGTGACGACACGTAACTTGCTGACGGCATAGACGCACTGATACTGAGCGCTTGCCATGGAGCTGGTAGGCAGGAAAACACACTGCCAGTGCGCTGGTGTGTGTCTATGTGTTTTGAGGGTCAACTGACGGGAAAGAAAGAGAACGTCCTCTGGCAACAGCCGAGGCCCTTCCTGAGCGCCACGTTGTAACCGCTTCCTTCATCTCACACTGACTGATTTCTCTCCTCTATTATTTAGAAACTATAAGCAGGAATCATCAGTTCTCTTACCAGAGGATCCAGTTAAAAAAAAAAAAAAAAAACAAAAAACAGTGGCGCCTCCATCTGCCTTATCGACAGCCATAAAAGTTTTAGAGCATGCTAAAGGAAATCCATTCAGCTGCCACCACTGTAAACACATTAATGAAAACGTCGAGTGATAAAGGCACCGTACCTTGCAAATCCTCCTTATTGTATTGAGCCTCAAGTTACTTAACATACTTTACACCAATCAAGTGTGTATGTGTGTGTGTGTGACGCAGGACTCCGAATGGGGTCAAACCTGCACATCCTGGTTTTTCAGAAGGTGCCCCTATCCTCCGGCTCCTGACCCCTCCTCACACGCTGACCCATGAGCCGGAAAAATTGCTTCTTGGAAAGGCGGACAAGGGTTCGGGAGCTCCCCAGAAACCCCATTCTCTCACACACTCCTGCACACATACCGCAGCGGCATATGGACACGGCCATTGGCAGCTGCCTACTGCCAGGTGCCGCAGGGTACATCTGAAATGAAAGTGCACATTGGGGAGAAAAGGCACTCCTGAGCTGGGCAAACGCACTCAGTCAGCACACACCCGGTCCTTGCCACCCACTCTGACCCCAGGTGCCGGGGGTCTCCGAGAATGCTCCCCGAGTCTCCGAAGTCATTCCGATTCACACTCTTTGCTCAGCACGCAAGAAGCTGGCAGCGTTAAGACCACGTCAGGGTCTGTTCTGCCCCATCCTGGCATCACCGTCTGCTATTCTACGCTGCGTCACACAGAAAAGCCTGCTCTCTTATATAAACAAAACACACAAAGACCTTTGGTAGCTGAAAAAAAGGGACAGACAGCTTAACCCCCGCCCTCATTCCTCCATCCATCAGAGGTGCAAAGTCATCCCAGGAAGCCCAGGGATACGGGCATCCTCGGACCCCAGCGCCGAGCCTAATGCACATCCTGTCACGCCAAAATAAGTGTTTAAGCCCGCCGTCGCCTCACAGGCCCCTCAGGGGGCACCGAACACCCTCTTTTTAATGCCTCTCTGAGGTCAGGGCCAATCAAAGTCCCTCTGAATGAGCCGCTGGCTGCATCCAAGGGACATTAGGGCCTGCTAAGGCCACAGGAAAGATTAATGTCCACCGGGGTTACAGCATATTGCTTTTAGCATGTGGCTAAGCGGTGCGAGGGCGGTGGGTGGCTTGTGTAGCATGCAGGACCCCAGGGCTTTCACACAGAGATGTCACGCTCTTTGTCCACGTCCCGTAATCCCCTCGGCCAAGAGGGACACGTCGCATGGGAAGCGCGAGGTGATAAAACGGATCCCCGTGGGCAATTATGAGCTGCCATCTTAGGGCCTTTCTGGCGGACACAGCCAGAGCTGCGTGTAAACAGCACTCCCAGTTACACAAGTCACCAACTAGTTGCATCATATGGAAACATAAGCCAAAGCAAGGGAACACCGAGTACTCAGAAATAAACATCGAGAAAAAGAAAAAACAAGAGTTCAGCTCTCAAAGTGTCAGTCGGGCAAAACGGAACAAAAAGGATGGCAAAGTGCTGAGAAGGCCAGGGCGAAGGAACAAAAAAGAGAAAGAACGCAACTGAAGGTAGGAGACTGACAGAGTAGTGGATGGAATTGCTGCTTCTAGAAGGAACCAAGCAGAAGAACAGGGTGCAAAAACCTAAATATGGAAATACAGTTTTTTTAATCATCATCATCATCAGTTGTTTATTTAACTGATGCGCTTCTCCAGGGCGACATATAACGTTGGATTTTTATACTGAGCTACGTACAATGATTCACCCATTTATAAAGCAAAGCAATTTTTACTACATCAATTCAAGGTAAGTAGCTTGTTCAAAGCTATCAGAGATGGAGTAGTCATTTGAACACAGTATAAAACATACATACTCTGCTGCAAAATCTTGAGTTAAGCAATAAATTGATACTAATAAAGTCACGGGATTAACGATTGCTTAAGACTTCCATTTGGACTTGAAGATGCACCACGATGGAAACACACCAGTCTTCCTGTTTAACGAGGACACCTCAATTCTGAAAGCCTCCCAGATTTCTCACCATGACAGCAGCCAAGCATATGTACTATAGGAAGCAGGTGGGATTGAACCAAGGTCCTCCGACTGGAACGCGTCAGTTCTAACCACTACATTTCACAGCAGCTGGTAGTTTTAAAAGCAAAAAAATTACCCAGCTGTATAAATACGTCAGGAATTGTAGGAAGCTTAACACTGTAAGTCGCTTCAAAGGAAAGTATAAATGAATAAATATAAAATGTAACGGTATGACGCAATCATAAATTACTCTGCAAAACAAAACCAAAATTTAGGAATACACACCGGTCTCAACGGGTGCATTTATGCGCTCCGGTGGCTCCATGGAGTCACGAGAGTTTGCTGCGACTTTGGCTTTAGCATGACGCACTCTGGTTAATGACAGCGTGTGCCGCAAAGCCCTGCAAAACAGCAACGCTCCCTACCCCACCTCCAAGGAGGTCTCACTGCTAAAATCCTCTCAGAGACAGGCTATAAGTCAAAAGGATGGGAGAAAAAAGAGACGAGCAACTAAACCTGTGGGATTACTGCTAAGTAACTAAATGGCCCATATCAGTTTTCCATTACCAGAAAGGAATACCTATTTGGAATGCTGAAACGTTGAAATGAAAAGGTAAAGCGCCCCTTCAAATGTGGGCCGTCCATTCAAGTGTAAATGTTTCACTCTTAAGCTTTTTCCTTTTTTCCTTTTTTTGCAAATGGAAATTTGCCGTCACATCCCTGAACTCCATCAATAAATAACCTCGGAGCTCGTCGCGAGTAAACAGATAAATAAATAAATGCGAGACAACTTGCAAATGGGCACCCGTCAGCATTTGAGATGGAGGGATGTCAGGCACGATCACGCATGACTGGAGAGGGAGTGCCTGAGCGAGGGCAGCACGCTCGGCCTGACGGCATCCGCACCATTCCCACAAGGTGGCGGCGGTGGGGGCGAGGGCTTTCGACCAATCAGCTGGCTCCAAACCACCCGGTTAATCCAACCCGCACCCCACCTCTGAACTGTGGAGCAGAAGTGTCCCCTCGGGCGGTGGTATTTGTGCCTCCTCCAGCGTCCGTGACTTGTGCCTCTATAAAACCACTCGACCCGCCTCCGGGTCCCGAACTGTCACCGCGTTCCCAATCCATGCCGGCAACCCGGGTGCCAGAAAGAGCGCTCGACAGGCCGACCTTCACTCTGAGGAAGCGCAGCCACTTGTCTGGCCTTTCCTTTCTCCTGGTGCCAGCCACGAGGAAGCCTCCACACACGTCAACAAGAAGGAGCTAGTCAAATTTGCGTCAACAAACCCCCGCAGTAAAACGAGCAGTAAGTGATGTATGTGAACTATAAAGCGGAAGCTCCGATTTGTTGCAATTCCTTCCTTTCATTGCCCTTAGTTCATTCCCAGCAACAGCCAGCCTGTAAATGCATTTCTACCAATATGAACTCTGAGTCAGACTCAGGCGCAGAATTGGACATTTTTACGTATCAACAATCGACAGCACTGTGCGTTCGCATGCGGGATCAAAGTATGAGTGTTTTCTGTGCAGAAGTAAATCCATCGGAGTCCAGCTGCTAGGATGTCAAAATGTGCCTTAAATGTGTGCACAAAAAAACTGCCTGTTTTCAAATGATCCAAAAGTGAGCGAAGTAATTGACCTTCAGTGTGAAAAACCATAGTATGGGCTTCAGCAGGAAGAGATCATCACCTTACAGCGAACAGTAACAAGTCGCTCTATAGCGTCAAACACAACGCAGTCATGTGAAAGGCTCGGCGCTCTGCCCGGCCCACACCCTGATTGCCCCACATAAATTACCAAGGAGACTGCATTGGTGCGGCTGCTGTCTGCTCCTTCAGCAGTCCCAGTTGTGTAGATCCCAGACTGTGTACCGACTGGTGGGGGGCAGCGTGGAGCAAAGAGATGGCCACCAATCATGCCGCCATTAGGGGCAAATCGAACAGGGCTGAAATGTGAAACGGAAAGTGTCAGAATGAGCCTTGGACAACGCTGCCTGACAGACATACAGAGAAAGAGTTCCCGGAGTGGCAGTCAAAGTCAACGTGCTGCAGTGACATATCTAGTCCTACTCCGAATTGTGAAGTAAACAAGGACTGTTAGAAGTTCTCGTGGTTCGAAGAGTTAATCGGAGAGAAGTGCAGACTGGCAGCTTGGAACACACTGACCAGGTTCAGTACAGTGCTGCGCTGATACGGCAGACTGGTTACAAGTCCATTTGGAGGTAGCTAGCACGTCTGTCTTGGACCGCCCTCATCCTTAGACCGCCCCGGTGCCCAAGACCGAGACTTAACACAATGGCTTCGCTGACATCACCCGTCCGAGGACTGTCGCGCCGGGCCTGTCTGACACACGCCGCCAGTCTCATTCGGCACTCCACTGCCCTGTCCCATGATCAACGATCAATCTGGGACATTACAACTACAAGGGAGAAGAAGAACCCGTTTTTGGGCAGGTAACCTCAACTGGGCTCTGAAAGGGACAAGCTGGCAACGCAGAAGCCGCGGCGCAGAACTGGCAGCCATGCAACACTTTTGTCTCTCAGCAGTTCCTCAGTTGATCCACGATTTCGGTGAAACAACAGATGTTCGCAGATGTCAGCGGAGCGGCTCTGATTAAAACAAAGGCTGTTTCCTCTCTGATTAAAAATGGGTTTAGCCTTTTTTATTCTGGTCGTGTCAATTACGAATAATAGCGCTGTTTTCCTGTACAACGGGAACGCAAGTCGACCTCATCAGGCTACGCAGGAGGGGGAATGTCAAGATGCGAGCAGCTGCACGCTGAAAGGTTATGAGCTTTTGTGCTGTGTTCTAGGTAGGTGCACCTCCACTCCACCCCACCCCACCCCACCCCACCCCACCTCTACCCTCCCTGCTCACCTCCTCCCACCCGACACACCGCAAGTGCATCCGCTAAACCGCGAGCCCACATCACCCCCGCCCCGCCCCACCCCACCCCATCCCCGGACAGCCTGGGGCTACGAACGAGAGCGATAGCTGAGCCCCCGGCCGCCAACCTTCTTGCAGGGCTGCTCACTTCCTCATCACGGACACATCCACCATCGGCAAATGGAAAACTAAAATATTAATTCCGTGCCGCGGCTCCTGACGGATCATAAATGGTGAGCGAACGCTGCGGCGCAAACGCCCCCTAAATGCTATTTGTCACAGGTAATAGACACCCCACATTTGAATAACAATGGGAAAATTGGCCCGGAAATAACATCAAACGGGGCACCACAGCCTTTCATTTTCTGCGAACATAGCTAAGGTCCATACAGAATTGCTTTATTTATTGTCATTGGGGTGGTTACGAGGCGCTCTTCCCTCTCTGATGGGCCATAAATTGACTTTAATTTGTCTGAAGTATCCCTCCATCTTTCGAAGGCAAGTATGATGGTGCGGTGCCTTCCGTCGGAATGTTATGAGCTCGATTCTTCAACCGGTGTAGAGCGGCCCTCATGATCTCTCATGCCGAGTCCAAAGTCCCGACCCCCCTCCCGCGCTCTAACATACTAGAGCGACGAGTGCATCCGGACTGGCGGGTGCCACCAGCAAAACCAAAAGCAAGGGGGTAAAAATGAGGTGAAACCCCAAACTAAGTGGCCTTGATTCTCTTTCATGCAGCTGATCCAATTGTGACCGGCTGCACTTGAAGTGACCCTTCATGACTGGCTGCCCATGCGTTTGGACAGTGGTCAGGGCAGGCCAGGCCAGGCTTTCTGAGCTGTAGTGGCTGCACTTAAGGTGAAGCAGCAAAAAGAGTGTGTTTTATTTTGAGGAGAACAGCTGAGTAGACACTGTTCGGTCGGTCCACAAGCCCTTCCCGTCATCCGGCCTGGCCCCTCGCTGGAAGTGAAAACGGCAGACAAAAGCACTGCTGACGGCTCGTCCTTGGGGGGGCTGAACAATCCTTCCGGAAAGGTCCGTGGCCGCGAGTCGACCTCACGTTCCCACCAAGCCAGCACTAGGAGATCGACTCAGGGGGCAAAAACCACCAACTCCGCCCTTTTCGACAAAAAGCTTTGAACACACTTGTACAGTGTTAAAAAAAAGGGAATTGTGTCACATGTGGCCTGTTTTTGCTATCTTCTCCCTCACTCAAAAGCTGGAATTAATCAATTATTATTTTTTTTATAGCCTGGGGGGTTCGACAGCAGTTTGATAGGTGTGATGTCACAGCTGGTGGACTGTTGGACATCATATCACAGCTGGTGTTTTGATGAAGGTTCTGCCCCAACTGATAAGCTTATACGGGAAGGTTGGCTATAAGGAAAAAAAAAATCCAGTTTAACTAGTATTACTGTTATTATTATTATTACTATTATTATTATTATCATCACTGCAACAGCAGGAGACCGACTCAAATGTGGGTATCTTGAATGCAGAGCAATGGCCCTGACCACTACGCCTCCTGCTTCCCCAGGGTCCTCCTTTGCTTCCAACCCAGTTCCTCTGGAGCACCCCCGTGTGCTGGAGGGTTCCCTGCCTCCCTGATGTGAGCAGCTGCGCTGCCACCCCCACCCTGAGGGGGGCCTGCCAGGCACGTTACCCTCAGGGCCTCAGTCCCCCCCGCTAACCAACCCAGGCTGCGTTCCTGGAGGAGATGTCCCAGCATCCTCTCAAGAAGCCACCGAATAAACACTGATCTATTTACACCCCTCAAGTCGGAGCGCCCGGGGGGTCGACGTGACTATCGTATGAGAGATACGGTGCGAGAGCTGTTGTGCTCACGTGAACTCGCTGACTTACACGGTCATGCGGATACTGGCAAACGGTACAAACGGTATAAGGTTGTGTGTAATGTACAAATTCTGATAAGATTACCCTGGTGCATACGGTAAACACCGCTTCCCTTGTGAGAGTGACGTGCTGGGGGGGGTGCGAAAAAGCGTATCTGAGGCTAAAAGCCAAAGCACATCGAATTAAGTGCAGTCAGAGCAGAGCGTGTGCGAACAGCTAAGTGGACTGTGCTGGGCTGTGAAATGCATGAGAGCGAGGCGTCCTTAACGTGTAATAATGCAGTAAAGGCGTCCCCTCTTTGCCGGGCACTCGCACTCGGGTAGAAAATGCTGGAAGCGAGACGCCGGCGACCGACTCTCGCTCCCCGCAGACGGATCAAGAGATCATCTGCAACGTGACCGTGAGGGGGGTGGTGGTGGGGAGGAGCGTCTTCCGTCTCTGTCCGGCCGCCGTCGTGCCGGCGCCCCGACCTCCTGCGCCATTTGCCTGCACGCGAACTCATCCCTTTCTCGCCGTTAAAATTTCATGGCAAAAAATAGGTAATTTAATCTTCATTAAACATAGAGGGCTCCGTTCTCTCTCGCTCCGCACCGAATTAACTGCACGACTCGGCCAGATTAAGCCGCCGGGCTGAAATCCCATAACTCTGACATGTATTATATCACACCATCTATGTTTTTAATGGAAGAAAGTGAAACCCCTCCCCCGGTCAAAGTCAGAGGACCCCCCTGGTGAACAAGCGGAAACTTTTGATGAAGGAAATAGGGAAGGTGAAGCTTGTGCCGGGGGAGCGCGAGCCTCTGAATGACTGAGAACGGCAGTAAATAAATAAGATCTGCTCCTTCCTTTGAAATCTGATTGATGTGCCTACTGGGATGTCCCATATGAAAGAGCAACCGAAAATCGATGGGCACGGATGTGCGAGCGGCTGCCGGCTACATCCAGCGGGCTCTGGCAGCATCCAGGGTATTTACAGACAGGGGGCTGTCGGAAGGCGTAGCCACCGATCGGCACGTTACCACCCCTCCGTTAACTCGGGGAACTGGAAACAAAATTTAATTTCAAGTGAATTTGCCATGTTAAGGGAGGTTGCATCAGGAGCCCAACATGTGTCCTTAACCGTGCCTGTTCAAACCCGCAACTGTTAGCTATGTCCAACACCTCTTGGTCGATCTGTCCATTTATTATTTACATGTGTTCATTTAGCTGATGCTTTTCTCCAAAGTCACTTACAGTGTAAGGTTTGTACACTAAAATCCCCATTTAAAGAGCTTAATAACTTTTACCGTATTAAGTCAGGGTAAGTATCGATCGAGAGCGCTACAGCGGGAGGTGGGATTCAAATCGGAACCTTGAGACTGCAGAGGCACACCTCTTACCACTGCGCCACCCATTGGCCCACATGTCCGTGAAAGGTGGCACGCAGAGGTTAAACACGGTTGGCAATACGCAGTTAAAACATGAGAAGGAGTCTTGCTGGACCTTTGCGTACTTGGACACTTCGGAGGAAAGAAGACCGGGCGGGGAAATGTTTACGCCACTTTGCATGAAGAGGCCTGGCAGGAAAAGGAATGAAATGAAAGTAAATGGAAAGCGTGTAGCGCTGAGTGCAGCTCGACAGCTTCCCTCCGCAGTCGGACTCTGAGGCTCGGCACAGCAGCCCGATGACAGCAGATACAATAAAGATGAGACTTGTTTCGGTCTGGGATTACTCAATATTTCATGGTTCGTCGGAATCGCAGCGAGCCGAACGCCGGCCTGGAGACGAGCGGCTCCAATCTCTGTCGCGTGCTAAAACTCACGTCTGGGTGTACGGCGACACGCTGCGCGCACGGGCCGTCTCAGCAGCTAGGCGTGACGCGCGGGACAGACCGGACCGAGCGCAGACCGGACCGTATCCCGCACTGCAGACAGAGGCAGGTGGACCACAGGGCTTTGCTCGCACCGCTCGACTAAACCAGCTTCCTGCGCCTTACCTGCACGTGCGTCCTGTTTAATGGCACGAGTTCGCCTGGCGGTACAGCGCACTATGTGCATGCGTGCTCACACGCGAAATCCTCGCGGGGAGAAAAGCAGCCGCGGCGCCATCCGTGACCCTGGAGGAAGTCTGTCAATCTCACCCACGGCGACTAAAATCTCTGTAATTTTCGCCCAATCAGAAGGCGCGACCCCCCAGCGACGGCGGTTTACGGTGATTCCACAGACGCTTCTATCACCGAGTCGAGTGACTGCCGGGAACTTAATTGTTTTCTCCTCAGTTGCCGTCGCCGTGGAGGCAGCGTGCCGGAGGCCGTGCCGGGGCCGTGCCGGGGCCGTGCGGCGGGCCTGGCCCCAAGGCGGACTCCCTCCCACCGCGTCCCGCTCATTCGGTTCAGACCCCCGGCAGCGGAGGGAGCCACAGGGCGAGCGCCTCGTCCATTAGACCGCGCTCTGTGCTCCTTGCTGCCCCGCGGGAAGTCGCCGCTCCTGTTTACCACACAAACACACACAGGCGTACACACACACACGCAGGAAAAGACATGTACCGGATACATTCCGCACACAGCGGACGGATGAGAGACGCGCTCGGTTCGGCTGAAGGCGGCGCATCGTGATGTGCGAGCAGCACGATGCGGGGCGGCGGCTGGGCGGAGGCCACGCCCGCGCGGTCAGCGGGTCCCCCGGGCCGAGCGACGGGTCCAGCGCGCGGCCGGACGCTCGGAGGGCATGCAGAGAACGTGCTCTTGCAGCCATGCAGCCGATCGCACATTCTGTCGCGCACACTTTTCCTCACGCACAGGCAGGGTACGCGTGTTCAGCACACGCTGGGTGACATGCGCTCCTCCGAGAGCCCGTCCCCTCCGTCGGACAGAGGAGCGGCGCCAACAAGCACGACGCCACGCCGGGCAAGGAGAGTGAAGGGAAGAAAGGTCGTCAACTGACAAAGGCAGAAAGCCCTACGAGCGGACAGTGCGCTGCCATGCTTCGCGAGAGGCCTAGAGGGCGTTGCGGTGGAGGAGGGACGCTTTCACAGGCAGACAGAGGGAGAGAGTGGAAGGCTGTGCAGCACCAAGGAGATCGCACTGAGCCACCGCTATTGACGCACGCAGACGGAGCGCTGCTTTTCAGCCCTTCGCACATCTGACAGCCGCTCACCATCCTTCAGCACACCTCGTTACCGCTTCTCTGTCCCAAAACAATTAAGTGGGCGAGTGCTTGAGGAGCCCGCAGACGGACTCATGGCTGCGGGGGGCAGTCGGCCCTGCAACGGACCCACCGCACCCCTGGGGTCTGGCCTTGTTTTAACTTGCTTAATTTTTTTTAAAAAATCTTGTATCAGTTTTGGGTAAGTACTGTGCTACTGCCTGGTAAATAGCTAAAACACAGAGATAGGCTTCGAACCTGGAGCCTTCGAGTGTGAGGCAGCAGCTCTGACCAGCTCTCACCCCGATTTCACCTGTCACCTCATTTGTGTTTGAAGACCCAATTAAAATAGAACAAAAGAAATACTGAAGAGGGTCAGTGTTTAACAGGAATGTGTTCAGTCTCAGGACTAACTGATGTACAGAAATTCTGCAGCGTTTTTCCAGTAACAGAAATGAATAAGGTGATTATGTGTTATTGTTATTAATATTACATTAATATAACATTTATGTCATTATTATTATTATTATTATTATTATTATTATATTATTATTAGTTTGAGACATGGCGATGCTCAGTGCTGACTGTCCTGGATGCTCACAGACCCTCAGCCTCAACTAGTGGCAGAGAGCTATAGCAGTGGACATGGGCAAGGTTAACTGCGGACGGGTCTTTGTTCTGTTACCATGGTGAGCACCCGGCCACCGAGAGCCTGGACTGGAGGGGCTTTGATCACCTGCGATGTCGGCAAGGCAAACAGACACGGGGGAGAGTAAAAGAGAGAGAGAAAGAGAGAGAGGGACAGGGTGAGAGAGGAACGCCAAGCAGTCGTGCCGCACAGGGGGCACCGGACCAATTACTCTGCTCCCAGGCCCTCGGCAGCAGCAGGACTAATCAGCAGACACAGGGACAAGGTGCCCAGTCACACGCTGGAGGCGGTGCCTGTCCGCCCGTCGGCTGTGATTGGAGGCGGAGGGCCAGGGGCCCCAGGCATTTTCACACTGCGGGAGCCAATTGGGCCAGTGGGCTCCAGAAGGCGGCTCCTTACCGTTGCGCGGCGTCCGCTTCCTCCTGTCCCTGAAGGCGGCTCCGGACTGCAGCGCCTCCATCAGACTGTCCATGACCCCCGTCTCGTCTCCCTCTGTGACACGAAGAGAGGAGGACAGAAACGGTTAGAAAGGCACGCGGAGGATCCCAACAGGGAGCAGACACAGTCCACCCAGTGCAGGGTGTTCCGCGCAACCAGACCATAGCGATGAAACCTGCATCACGACGGCGCTGCCAGCTCACCGTAAAGAGCAGCTGCTCTTCCAAGCACATAAATCGTAAAACCTCACCGCACCAGTCTGAGCAGATACAACACTACATGCGAGCAAAGCGAACGGTGCAAGCAGAGTAGACTGCTCATTCAGACACCTCCACATGGATGCTTTCTCTGCCCTTGTGCCCCAACTGCTTACGGTTTCCTCCATGACCTCAAGGGACGGGGGCGCTGTTCTACACCACGGTGAAAGTGAGACGCGTGACCCGGTTGTCGTAGAACGCATCCACGGAGCGTGTGCGCTCGGGTTTGACGCAAGAGAGAAACGGTGAAACCAGCGAAAACAGAGTAAGAGACTGGCGCGATCAGACTCCCTGACCCGCGGCAGCTGCAATTAAACACTCGGAAAGAGCACGTTAGAAATGTAAACGTCAACAGTACCGTGGTGCACTTCACCGCTGGGTGCGACATCTGAAATGCTAATCGACGTACTGTCCCAGCCTTCAAAAAACAACATGAACAAAAGATGAGCGAGGACATCAGGGACGAGATGAGAAGGGGAAGCCGGTCGCGTGGGCTCTCGCGGGGGACGCGTCCTGGCAGGAGATGAAAGGTTTCTCTGATGAGCCCTGACAGATGTCCGGTCTCACGCCCATGGGCTAAGTGCTCTTCGGCGAGACCCTCGCCTCCGTGCCCGCCCCTGTGCCCAGGAGCACGCGCACACCACCCGTCGCACCGCACCGGGACGCTAACCGACTCGGGATCCTCTATGTGGGTCATCTATCTTTACCCCATGCTAATGAGTCACTCGGTCCTCTCTTCATCATCGAGGTCCACGTCGGACACCGTTTTCCACCGGCATCATTAGGGTGAGTTATCGCGGTGCACGGGCCCGTGCCATCAGTCATCGGCGCACATACGTGAACTTTGCGCTCCAAACATGTTTAGTGCCGGGCCAGGAATTTCGCTTTGCTGCCAGAATGGGGGGGCGAGAGGGAGAGGGGATCTCGACATGACGGCTGCTTTGGGAAGCACTTTTGAGCGCAGTAATCAATCTTTTGTTTTCTCACACATTCAAAGCAAAATGACAGTCAGCAAATTGAATTTATACACAGAACAAGTTGACACCGCACCATAATTAATTTAAGGAAATACCACGAATTCCTCCATTATCCGGGAAATGCAAAGCCACGTGTTTTTCTCCGGGAGCAGCGGCGCACACTCAACAAGAAATTATTCAAAAGTATGAAACGCATTCCAAAAAAAAAACGAAAAAAGAAATTGGAGAACAAAGTAAATAAATATAATGCAAATGCAAAACAGAAGCGCATCGGTCTATTGTATTAATGCTTCCGTCTTCTTCTGATCTCTGTCACTGTTTGATTTCGGAGGTCTGGAATAACATCATCAAAGTGCGTGCGCTCGGCCAGCGCTCGGCACCGTGCATCCTGCGCGCCCTACTCGGCTGGGGACTTCAACCCTAACCCCTGCCCTCCGCCTCAAGTGGCCTTAAAGCAGAAGATGGCCTGGCGGTGGCGCTATGGAGCTGGACCGCTTACACTCCGCCATCAGAGAGTTAGCATGTGAGCCCTGGTGTCATGGTGACAATATGGCATCTTCACAGAGGCCTCCCATCCCTCAATCCATCCTCCCGTCTTTCCTGGGTTCCTTCCTGTTCCGCAGGTGTCACAAGGGCCCTGCCACTTTGATCCATTTGTCCTACTTCTGGCTAAACTGAAGCCCAATTCATCATCCGTAAGAGCCGGGACCCGAGAGCTGCCTGGTTTACGGGGAGAGTCTCTCACACTGCGGGGGTGGAGACGCTAAACCGGGCCACATGTTCCCCGTAGGGGTGCCCCACCTCCATTACGAACCCTCCCGACCCGCGTTCTCCTTCGACGGGTTGGCCGCGTGACCCAGGCGTTCGCGACCTTCCCTGAGCACCACCTCCGCCTGGCTGAGAATGACAACCGCCTCCCGGACTCCCGTCCGAAAGACGAGACGACAAAAGTTTAATAAAAATGCCAACAAATGGCGAGCGGCGAGATTATTTGAGAATCAAAGTGTAATCCACAGCGCAAACTCTTTGGATGGCGCAGCGCCTGCTCCATTTCCGCAGTCATGGGCCCCGGTAAAACCCAGGGCAAACACTCTTAGCGCTTGTCAATTAGCACAACTAGCAGGCTGCGTATGTGGGAATTACGGTTGCCCTGACCTTTATTCCAAGACAGCCATGTGTGGGGTGGAGGAGGGTGGGGGAGGGTTGGGTGAGGCCCACGGGGAGCCAAGGAGGTCTAAGAGCTGTGAAATCCTCACAACCCCATGCAAAACAACACCTTGGTGAGCACAAACCGAAGAAGTACTCGGCTCCTTAATGATCTTGTTAAGGCATCCGGAACAACGTTTGGTGCCCCCCACCACCCCACTCTGGAAAACCTGACCTGTAGACGACAGTCAGTAACCGCACCTACCTCCTCACCTCTTCCCCCCTGCACTCACACAGGGCGGGGGGCAACAGCTGTCACATGCTACAGCAAGCCCCCCGAGCACCTCCTGCCCTCGCAGCGGCGCTAATATATTTATGGGTGCAGCACCGCGTGTTTTAATTAGGGGGATAACGAGTAGGACTCTCAGCCGGATTTGTGAACTTCGTGCCGCAGATTAGCTTCCCGAGGAGGAGCGCGGCGGTGGGCCGGAGCTTATTATCCCCGCCCCTGGGAGAGCGGGTTGAGCAAAAATACAAGTCAGGCGTCACTGATCTGCAGAAACAAGGATAATACGCACGCAGAGAGACGCACGCACGCACGGAACACGGAGCAAGCATCGCAGCAGATGAGGCCGCTGACGTTTAATTAACGGCGACTCACTCACCTAGACTCGACAACGTCTACTGTGCTCGTCACGGTAACGCTCGCATGGCTACGTATTTCCTCCCGGGGTGCCCTGGGGGACCCTTGAGTACGGATCCCGTCTCGCACAACGTACCGGGCGGCTGCACAGGCGACCCGTTTAACACCTGACCGATAAATCTCAGCGAAAACGAAAAATCGCCATCGTGGATCGTTTTTGCTTCGGCCTTCACGAAACAACGCCATCGGCGCTCATGCGGAGCCTCTGAAGTTCTTCTATTTCCTGCGCAAAAAATGCAAAGGAGTACAAGCAGGTGGCGACCACACTTCACCGCAGGTTCGAGCAGGAGTTCGCACCTCATTTTACTCACTTACTCATTCATTCTCGCGTTTGCTGAAGTGGCAGCGCCTGGCTCCTCTGAGGGAGACGCTCGTGCCCCACGCATCTCACGCACACGTGCCAACACACGAGCGCACGCTAACTCCTTTTAACACTTTCCGTCACGATTTTTCCGAAAAGAGAGAGCAGACCGATCAGAGGCAAAACGAGGCGCCTGCACTTCGGCACTTCCCGCGCAGATTCCGACACGCAAACTTCTGCGCGCGTTCCCCACGCAGCCCCGCAACAGCAGCAGCTATGCTCAGCCAGCGCTGGAAAGCACTGCAACTTGTAGATGCGTTTCTTGATTCAACGCACTTCTTGTATTACATCACTTTCTTTTAAATGTCATGTTTTTCTCTCTGTTTTTGAAGCCCGCGGAAAGGCCGCTCCCACAATGGTGCTTGCGCCGTGTATGGAAAACAGACAAAGCCTATTCAATAGGTTACACATCGCATAGGTGACAAATGATTACAGAGAATGTCTCATTGATATTCACAGCCAACGCGCTCCTGTTAACCAAACAAAAGCGCAGTATGAATCTGGCAAAGGTGGTGGGGGGAGGAAGGAGAAAAAATCCCACTCAGATCAATCCCTCAGAGGCAGGGACCTTGCATTATTTTACAGTGTTCATTTTCCCAGAACCCTGATTAGTCAGATACCACTAGTCGTGGGGGGTGGGGGCACAGGGCCATGCCCTCCGTCACGTGGCTGTTCTGCCAGTTATGTGGAAACCGTAACTCATACATTCCATTTGCTGTGTCTCACCTCCTCCGAGTGTTAGTGTGTGTTGGGGGAAAATAATAAGAAATATAATAAGAAGAACAGTTAATGGGAACGAGGGGACTCCTGCTCCGTGCCGGGTCTCCTCTCGTGATCACAACTCGGCAGCAGACGCGCGTCGGCTCCGGACTGCGAAGCACTCGCCGCATGTCATGAAAACGCGGCTGTGTGCTTCCAACGAGAGCGACTTCGCTATCAGTGCTGTTATAATAATAATAATCTAAAAAAGCCAAAGCAATAACGTTTCTACGGTTCCTGTGAAAACAGCTCGCTGCCGGAGAAGCGAAGAGCAGACTGTCCGCATCCAGCTGAGCCGCATTCCTGCCGAGGGGGCCGCTCCTGAGCCGACCGTCGGCGGACACTATCCGTCATGGCCTACTGACCCCGAGCAGAGGTGAAGGTTCTCGCCATCCGCATGGGTGAACTGCAGACAACAGCATGAACTGGGGAGGCAGGCATTAGGACTCATAACCCTACACGGAAAAGGGGGAGGGACGGGGCAGCAATGGAGATGGGTCCTTCTGGGTCGCGTCACCGGAGCGGCCCGATGGGCGACGCCATCGACGTCCCATGAGATTCGATTATGGATGCTCCCCGACTCCCCCCGTCTGCGAGGAATGCGGAAGTGACCCCAGGGCGAGGCCCGGGGTGGGAAGGAAGGGGGGTGGGGGACGGAAGGAGATGAACTGGTGGTGAGCGGGGTCGATCGAAGAAGGGCGCAAACGGACCCCCGCCAACGAAACACACAAAGACGAGTACGGCAGCAGGAGGAGCAGAACCGGGAGAGCGACCGGGACTGAGCACGAGCCAACTGTTGAGGACGCAGCTGGGGCACGATGGATGACCCCCCCCCCCGCCTCTTCCGGCTGAGCAGCACTACGGGAGGACACCGAAGCGGTGCGGAATTGAGACAAGTACGATTCCTGACTTGTAACACAGGAACTCTGCTTTCTGATTGGCTCGCTATCCATCGGTGTATTTAAACTGCAGCTTCAGCCCATTCCATTCACGTGACTGATCCCCACCTCACCATTCTTTTCGAAAGGTGTCTCCGGGCGATAAATACGTTTTGAACGAGAAGAGCACGCAGCACTCTTTCTCTAAGCAATTCTTCATGGAGTAAAGCTTCACGATGACTCCTTTAGAGTGAGCGCAACCAACTGCTCGACCGCATGGGAAACGCAGCTCTCCGGGTCCAAATCTCAAACTGGCTCCAATGCAGACCACCCGCAGCTGATGTAATTGTTAATAAAATTCAATTCCACATTTCTAATGGGGGGGGGGGGGGTCTTCAGTGTAACTATGGGAAGCAGTTCTCAGACGGATCCTCTCATTTCTGTCTTTGACCTGAGGGAAAGGCAGCCAAATTAAGTTAAACAGGCTTAAGGTGATTAGAGCTCCTAGTACTGGTCTAATTAGCTTTTTTCTACACAAAATATTAATCCAAAAAAAGAATAAAAAGTTTTTTATTTAAATGATTATTTGATACGTATTGTTGAAAACTCCAAAGGGAGAAGAATCCCCCAAGTCACATTAATTTGTAATGAAATAATTATCATAGAATAATCAAAGCCTTTCTCTAACCTTAGGTTTCCAACTAACCGAAAGTATTTCTATATAAATATATGTAAAGCAATAACAATAATAGAGCACTGCACATGGCATGTGGAAGTCATCTCCTGTTGCCTTGACTCTCAAAGACAGGCATCAGAAAATAGCTTAAAATAGACGGGATCTTGCGAGCGGTTTCATGTGAGGTGCGGCATCTTTCCCCTGCAGTCTGGGGGACTCCAGACACGCACGCGAGTGAGACTCAAAGAGCCATCGTCGCCTTCAGGGAGACGCCAATCTCTTCTGGCTGCTGTGCCACAATTGAGCGCACCCCTTATTTATTAGAAGTGATGTGCCAGGGCTGATAAGGCTCGTGTTGCCGTTGCCGCCGCCGCCCTCCTCGGTAACAACAGGATTCTTGGCAGTTGCGCGCACTTTTGGAACGGGAGCCGATCCAACTCACATCTGGAATCCCACCCAGCGAACGAACCAGCTCTGGGGGAACGTGCCAAAGGGTCACCGTGGGAAACATGGGAGCGGGAATATTTCACGAATGACGCACCAGAGCTCTGGGAATTGAGGAGCGCCGCTTTCGAAGAGCAAAGGCAGCGCTGAGAATCGAAAGAGGAAACAGTCCCCGGAAACGTGTCAACGGGTAAGGAGGGGCACGATTAAGCCGAAGATGAGGATGAGCGATGAAGATCAGATGAAGCTCACTCGGGTCTCTCCGCGCAGGCGGAACGCACCCAGAGGCTGCCTCTCCTCAGCTCTTCCGCTCCCCATTTCCCCTCCTCACCGAGGAGCTCTGGAACCCTCCCTCTCACCTCTTTTTAATCACCTGCCGCTCATCGGCCCAGCTGCAAGCCCGGCCTTGCCCGGGGCCCTGACGCACGTCGCCATCAATCCCCGTCTCCTCGACTCGTGTCATTTCGCGGGGCCGGTTCACGCCGCCGTTTTTGTCTTGCCTGGGAAACGCACTAATTGAGAGTGCCACATGTGAAAGGGGTGCGTTGGACAGCTAGAGCGTGGGCCCCGCTCCCGAGCGGCAGCCTGAAGGGTAGGCCAGACAATGGCCGTCAGTCCTCCTGAATGCCAATTTGGTGAATTCACACCGGCCGTCACACCCTCCGCTCGCGGAAAGCGTCTCCAAAGCACAGGCGCCAACCGAGGAGCCGACACGTGAATAGAGGTGTCCTACAGATCCACTGTGTAGCTGGGGACCCTTTTTAACCCGGCGGCTCAACCGCAGAGTTTTCTTTTTTTTCCCTCTCCTAACAGCAGATATGAATGCAAAATCTTCTGGACAAACTATTTACAAAAAAAAAAAAAAAAAACCCACACAAGCGCAGTAAACAGAGGGCCCCGTGCGCACTTTCGGACTCTCGCACGTCCGTGGCGCTCTGACTTAATGCAATTCTGCAGCCATCACTCCAGCTTTTACGGAGAGGAGCATCTTGCTTCGTTTTACGTTCTGCATAATACGTTTAAACCGCCATTTACATTTAGAGGCCGGGCTGGAAAACAATTAGGAAAGGGCTTCGGCCATCATTTCTGTTCCAGCGTTCGTAAGTCGCAGTGCCATTTCGCTTCGGCCAGCAATCTACAAAGTGCTTCTTTTCATTTAGATGCACGGAAACATATCCGCATCCACTGCTTACTTTGTTTTTATCCCCTTTATTTTCTTCTTGTTTTTTTTATGTTCGGCTCTCCGTTTAATTCCAACCTACATTACCTCATGGTGTACGCAGCCTGTAAATGTGGTTATTACTCTGGATATACGGGCCTGGTTCTTATAGCACAAGGCTCATTAGCTAGCGATGTCACTTGTTAAGGAATTACACAAGAAATAGGGCTCGGATTAGAGCTGTGGCGTGCGCCGCCTCGGGGGCCGCGACTCGGCACTCGCTGCCAGAGCTGCAGGAAGGCAGCGAAGCCCGCATTGCGCACAATCATCGGGCACATTTTCAAGCTGCCGCCAAAGAATAACCTGACAGCTTGTTTATAAAGCGCCGA